>NC_083893.1:21250000-22500000 GCF_032452875.1 Bos javanicus | reverse complement strand
GTCTCCTCCTCTCCTCCCAGATGTTCAGAAGAAATGATGGTAGATCTTTTTAGAGGTGGTATCAGTGAGAAGGAAAGCCTGAAGAAAAGAGAGAGATTCCTCCTTCATCCATAAATCTCGTATCTCATTTTTCTCCCACTGAGAGCTGGTCAGGCATGAGTTTAATTAATTACTGGGGGCTATCCCAGGTGGGGAAGCATGAAATCACAACCCAGGTGAGCCCTGGTAGCCTCCAGACTTCCTGGGGAAGGAGAAGCTAAGTATTTCAGTCACTGCAAAAGTATGTGTCACTCAGTGTGGGCTGACTTAGCCTGATTTTGGTGTTTTGTCATCTCTTTGCTGCCTCAGAACATACTTCCATTTCAACAGTATGAAGTCCTGAGCACTTGAATAGGAAGCTTCCAAACCCTGTCTGCAATGCCTTGCTAAAGAGCATGGAGGGAGAACAGCCAGCGTCAGACTGTTTTTCTTACCTCTTATACCTAGCACCCTGCAACTGGTATCTCCAGAAAATCAGATTAGTACTCAGATTTTACAGATAACAGTCCCAAATAAACAGCAGGAAGAGTAAAGCAGAGGCATATACTGTGTCCTGTGTGGGTCCTGAGTTAGAGATTATTAACTGGATTTACACTGTTTCACCTGTCTCAGGTTTCTAAACAGTCCCTTAAGTTGCCTGGTAGGAGACCTTCATCACTTGCAGAGATCTGAAGCTCTGGGGAGAGAATGTCACAGGTTAGGTTGGAGGATGATTTTATGTTCGTTCCAAAATATAAATTCTCAGACTGACAAATCTATCATACTCTTAGGATAAGTTTGCCTAAACAGCATCAGCATATATGCCCTGCAGTATCAAGCATAGGGCATCCATAGACCCAGCTGATACTTGGCAGATGTAACAGAAGGGAAGGAAATAAGTGTACTTTCTGAAGATAGTACCTTCCAATTTTTTTTTCTTTCTCTCCCCCATCTCCGCTGTCCTTTGTTTCTTACTCTGAGCTCCTTCCCTGTCTTTCTTTCTTCCCTCTTTTTCTTTCTCCTTTCTCTCTCATTTCTTTCTTGCTTCCTTGCTTTCTTTCTTGGCAAGAAAATTCCTCTGATAGGAAGGGAATAGAATTACAACATCCCTATCTGTTCCATTCCCAGGGATTATTTCATTGTCCTAACCTCACCAGCTTCTCTGGATTGCCAGCTGGGCCAGTGGCTGGTATCATCCCACCCAGACAAACATTAGGGTTTTTTGGAGTTCTCTGTTCTCCAAACCTAGGCACATCAAAACAAAAATGCAATTCTAGTTCAGCTGAGTCAGGATTTTTTTCAAACACTTTTCAAAAAAATTTTTTACTAAGAAATTTAAAGAAAACCTTTTAAAAAAAAACCTATGAAAGCATGAAATAGATGTATTTATAGAATGCAATTTCCATTTTCCAAAACAACTGAGGTCTGATAGTAAATTGATTTGTCTATTGTATTTCCTTTACTCACTGCCATCACTCTTGGGAGCTGAGTTCTGTGACTCAGACTCTATCCTGGGTTAACTGTAAGTTAGTGCTGCTGCTAGGATTGGTGGGATTCTCAGTTCCCTATAGCTGACCCTGTCTTCTCATTGGGTTTAGCCTCCCGGTTTTCTTTTCTGTTCCTGGACTGTTGTCATCCCTGCCAGTATCCTCAAATTTTGCTTTCTGAATGATAAAAATATCTGACACCCCCCCAACTTGATTACAGTGGATATTTTGGATTTAGACCAAGCCCCACAACCTTATCTTGCAGATAATAACATCTCTACCTTTCTTGACGGTCTCTTGGAAAATAAGTTACCAAAACTTGCCTCTTGTGCCTGACCCATTTCTGTCCTATTTGATTTAGTCATTCATTGAATATTTATTGAGTACCAGCTGTGTGCCAGGCATTGTGCTAGATATTTAACATTGCTTTACTATATAAATATTGCATGAATCCTCTTAAGATTTAGTTCCCTCTTTCAACAAACATTTATTGTATGCCTGCAATGTACTATTCCTAGTTACTGTGCTAAAACAGATATTATTATTCCCGTTTTATCCCTCTGGCAAAATATACGCTTCCAAAAATCATTCAGAAAAACATTGGTCAAACTGGGATTCCACACCATGATTTCCTTTTTTTTTTTTTTCATGATTTTCTTTTTAAATTTCTGGCTTGTACTTCTGATATTTGGGTTAGATTGAATTCTTTACTATCAGTAAGTTATATTAAAAGAATATATTGATTTCTATTATGCTGTCATACACACATTTTAATGAACTTTCAGTTCAGCTCAGTTGCTCAGTCATGTCGAACTCTTTACAACCCCATGAATCACAGCACTCCAGGCCTCCCTGTCCATCACCAACTCCTGGAGTTCACCCAAACCCATGTCCATCGAGTTGGTGATGCCATCCACCCATCTCATCCCCTGTCGTCCCCTTCTCCTCCTGCCCCCAATCCCTCCCAGCATCAGGGTCTTTTCCAATGAGTCAACTCTTCGCATGAGGTGGCCAAAGTACTGGAGTTTCAGCTTCAGCATCAGTCCTTCCAATGAACACCCAGGACTGATCTCCTTTAGGATGGACTGGTTGGATCTCCTTGCAGTCCAAGGGACTCTCGAGAGTCTTCTCCAACACCACAGTTCAAAAGCATCAATTTTGGAATAATTTTAAAATTATAGGAAAAAATGCAAAGATAAAGCATAGAGTTTCTATATGCCTCTCAACCTAATTTCTCCCCTCTTACATTACCATGGTATGTTTATCAATACTAAGAAACAGGCATTGATATGTTACTATTAACTAAACTCCATATTTTGTTTGGGTTTCAACAGTTTATCTTTAATGTCCTCTTTCTGTTCCCGAATCCAATTCAGAGCATCAGGTTGCATTTAGTCATATCTCACCAATGGGCTCCAGTCTATGACTCTTCCTCAAGTTTTGTTTTTCATGACCTTGACAATCTTGAGGAGTAACTGGCAAGGTATTCTCTAGAATGTACCCCAGTGTGGGTTTGTCTGATGTTTTTCTTGTTCTTAGATTGAGATCATGAATTTCTGAAAGTACACGACAGAGATGAAGTGCCCTTCTTACCAGACCATACCAGGGGTTACATGACATCACTGGTGATACTCACCTTCATTACTTGGTTGAAGTAGATTTGCCAGGATTCTTTACTGTCAAGTTACTATTTTTCCCTTTTGCTACTCTATGGAGATAAGTCTAGCTTACTCTCAGTGATAATGGGAACTAAACACCTCATAAAGAGGAGAGTATCTGCACATATTATTTGAAATTGTTCTGTTAGATTTTTCTCTTCTCCCCATTAACCTCTATAACCTGTGTTTTTTATACTCTTCTTGTTGTTCAGTTGCTAAGTCATGTCCATCTCTTTGCAATCCTGTGAACTGTAACACACCAGGCTTCTCTGTCCGTGCTTCTCTGTCCATCACTATCTCCTGGAGTTTGCTCAAACTCATATCCATTGAGTCAGTGATACCATCCAACCATCTCATCCTCTGTCACCCCGTTCTCCTCTTGCCCTCAGTTTTTCCCAGCTTCAGGGTCTTTTCCAGTAAGTCAGCTCGTCACATCAAGTGGCCAAAGTATTGGAGCTTTAGCTTCAGCATCAGTCCTTCCAATGAATATTCAGGGTTGATTTCCTTTAGGATTGGCTGATTTGATCTCTTTGCTGTCCAAGGGACTCTGAAGAGTCCTCTCAAGCACCACAGTTTGAAAGTGTAAATTCTTTGGTGCTCAGCCTTCTTTATGTTCCAACTCTCAAATCCATACATGACTATTGGTTTTCTACTCTACCAGACAAGAAATCACAAAGATCTATACTAAAGCGTTGGTTTCAGGGAAATTTATTTCAGATTTCAGAGGTTTTTAAGAGATAGATTTGATATGACTTGGTGACCCTGAAGAGAGAATGTTTGAAAACAACATTCAGATTTTGGTTTGAATGGCTGGAAATAAAATTTTGGTTCAAAATATTAACTAACAAATACGACGGTTGTAGGCTTTGGGAAATCTTAGGTTCTTCAGAGACTGTATTCAACCCACATGTTGGTCCAGCTTCACTGAATGCCCTGTTCTCCTGAGTAAGAGCAGAGCAAAGTGTTTTTTTTCTGACTGAAACACGAGGGTCGCCTGGTGGACAGCCCCCTGAGCCCTGTTTCTCATCTGAAGGATGCTAGGTTTTGACTTTTGTTTAGTTGTGAGATTTTCCCCTAGTTCATTTACAGAGCAGGCATACTTGATTCTGTTCTCTGTCTAATAAATAATTAAACCTTTCCCATTTTAGAGTAATCACTTCACCCCATGTGACCTCATGTTCATAAGAGGACAGCTAGCTTCTGAGAGTCACACCCATGGTCTCATACTCTAAATCAGAGGGTAGCTGATACTTGTTTTTAACTCATTATCTTCTTATTCCATCTGGTACTGTATTAATGTTAGTTCTCTGTTTCAGAGCCATCATCAACCACTTTAACCCCAAAATTGAATCCTACGCTGCTGTGAATCACATATCCCAACTGTCGGAGGAGCAGGTAAGCCACTACTTTCCTCAGAGTGGCCCTAGTTGGTGGCCAGCATCAAGTCCTCTCAGATGGCAGAGGGATTCGGTGACTGAGCTTCTAGTGGGAGTGGCAAGAGCCAGGCTGCTTAAGAGGAATTAGTAAGGGATTTGTTGATAGTACTTTAATTAGAATGATGGCTTCTGCTTTTGTGCCATGTGAAGGGTTCATTTAATTATGTAAAAGATAATGTAGGTGAAATTTTGGTGAATTGTTATTTTAGTGTGGGTGATAAGCATTTCTTTTTTTTTTTTAATTTTAGGCAGAGAGTCATTTTGACTTTTGAAAATAAGAAATGAAAACTTAGAAATGGTTGAAACTGCCAGTTAGAAAAACCCTGAGTTCAGCTTACTTTGATGTTGTTTGGCTCCTTAAAATATGAACCCTCCTTGGGGCAGATTTGCATTAGAATTGAGTTCTGTGTGCCTTGAACAATTATTTCTGAGCAGGTTTTTCTGTGGTATGAACTGTGACACGTGCAGATAGTGTTGTGTGTTTGTTTTCCTTTAGTCTGGCCTGATTTCCTCTTTTCCCAAAGAAAAGAGCCCTCAGCTCTGCATTATATAAAAGTGAGACGGGGCTTTAGTGTAACATGGTATCAAACTTGATGTTTCAGAACAAGACTTTGAGTCTTGTTTTCAAAAGCACAAAATGAGACATACATTCATATGGTCTCCCTTCCTTCTCACCCTACTCCCAAGTTGAAGGGCCTGGGTATTCATGAGGTGAGAGTTCAGATATAGTCTCCAAGCCAGTTAAAAAAACAACATCCCCTATGCTCTGCTTTCCCTTTTTTGGCGTTTGCATCAGTGTAGCCCTTCTGTGAGCCTCTTGCTGGCAGGGCCAGCTAGCCAGCTGTGGTGTGATTGTGTGTTCAGTGTTCCTAAAAGCTATTCCATTGGCCAAATGAGGCACCAGAGCAAGCCTTTGCCTAACAGACAGCTTCTCAGTATTCCACCAGTGGCTCTTTCCTCAGCCAGATGGATAGGACTCAATTAGTCTATCAGTTTTCCCTTTGACATATTTATTCTCCTTTGTGAGGCCAGCTGTGGGAATCCATCCTTTTACTTAAACCACTTTGATAAATGGCTTTCATTTTCTTTTTTCCTCTTCTGCCTGTGGAGCAGCCCTAAGTCCTGTTTAGGACTTTGATGCCACTGCTCTCTGTGAGGTGCTTCAACATCCTACCTTTTTCCTGTTGAACCGGTTCAGATCAGTTTTGTTATATCGTTTTTATGCAAAAGAATTCAACATCTTGAGCTTTGTATAGTGAAAGAAACGGTGACTTTCCTATCACAGTGAGCTCTGTTTAGTCTAAAAGCTTTTTTTTTTTTTTTTTTTTAAAAAAGAGGAAGACACATTTTTTCCCAGTCAGCCACGTGCAGTATTCATCCCCCAGCAGCTTGGGAAGGTCAGGCTGAAATCTTTCTACAGCAGTAGCAGCCACAGACCAATAATAAAAATCCATTCTGGCGCATGAGGCAATCTGGAAAAGGATGATTAGCAAGCACGTGTCCTCAACCCCCCTCCAACTTCTTTCAGAGTTAAATGAAGTGATGAAAGTGCCTCTCAGAAAGCGTCCACAAGCCAGAGATGAGGCGACTTCTATAGAGTGGGAGAAAACACAGCCCTATTTGAAAATGAGGAAAGGGAAACAGCTCTCAAAGATTTCTTTTCTTAATAAATAATATTGCATATCTGCTGTGTACAAAGAGTGGTGCTGGGTAGCAGGGATCAGTAGTGAATAATCAAGTGTAGTCCTTACTGTCACGGAATTTGTGTATACTCACTGCTTTTAACAATCCTTTTCACTTGGGTAGTGGAGGAAGGGTGATTCTGTTCTGGGACCCTTTTCGAAACTGCCCTCAAAATAGTTGTTGCTTCTCTTCCCTAACTGACTCTGAAAGGCAATAAATAACAGCATTAGAGTACACTTGGTTTTATTCTCAGCACTATCAGGTTAGAAGTATTTTGACTCCTTGTTAATCTCCAGCATGTGTTGGAGCACTTCTTTCCCTTCACTTAATGCCGATATCACTAATGTTAAGTGTATTCACACCTTCCTAAAGAACTGGGTTTGGGATGCAATAGGCACTGCAGGGACTTCCCTTTCAGTCATGTGGTTAAGACTCCACACTTCCAATGCAGGGGGCACGGGTTTGATTGCTTGTCAGGGAACTAAGATCCCACAGGCCACGTGCCTGCCCCCCCACCTCCCCCCACCCCCCGCCCCCGCCGCAAAAAAAAAAAAAAAAGGACCCACAGTTGTTAGCAGCAAACTAAGTAGAAAGAGGAAATTGGGAACTTAATCCCCAAGTAGATTCTGAAGTACTAGTAAAGTAAACCTAAAGACCATGGATAGGCATCAACTGGGGTTTATTGAGCTTAGTAAGACAGCAGATAAGAGAGGGCTCTTTGCTAGATCTGCCTGCTCAGACTGGCATTTTCTTCTGGCAAGAGATTTATGACTTTTTGAGTTCTGACAACCCCCAGACACATTCTAGCAGTCTGTTTGAGTCATTTTAAGATGATGCTTGTAAATCCATTATTGCTTATCAAACAGAGCCCAATCTCTCACACTGGATTTATTTTTAGGTGTCCAGATGATGGATGGCATTTTTTGTTACTTCTCATTGGCTTCATGGAGAGCAAAACTTTTTAATCAGTTAACACCCTCAGTGTGACTTAATGGTCATGCATTTTCTAGTGTAATAAACTGCTTGCATTTTTATATTGTACACACAGGAGTCATATTTGTCTGGGGTTGATTGTGAACCTTGTACATATTAACTCTTCTTGTGTGCGTGTGGTAAAATATGCATAAAATTTACCAATTGAACAATTTTTAAGTAGTTCAGTGGTGTTAAGTACATTCATATTGTTGTAACCATCACTGCTATCCATCTCCAGAACTTTCTCATCATTGCATGCTGAATGCTATACAGTAACTCCTCATTTCCCCTCCCCCAGCCCCTGGTAATCACTCTTCTACTGTTTGTCTCTATATGGGAGCCTGGCAGGCTACATACAGTCCATGGGGTCGCAAAAGAGTTGGACACAGCTTAACAACAAAACTTACTGTTGTTAAACAACAATCTGACTACTCCAAGGGTCTCACAGAAAGTAGAATCATACAATATTTGTCCTTTTGTATATGCAGAAGAAAATGGCAATCAATTCCAGTTTTCTTGCCTGGAGAATCCCATGGAGGAGCCTTGTAGGCTACAGTCCATAGTGTCGCAGAGTCAGACACAACTGAAGTGACTTAGCCTGCTCATATCCGGTTTATTTCTTTTAGCATAATGTCTTCAATGCTGTAGCGTGTATCAGAATTTCATTCCTTTTGAAGGTGAATGATATTCCATTGATGTGTATAACACATTTTGTTTATACTTCTGTCCATCGATGAATATTTGGGTTGCTTCCACCTTGTGGCTACTGTGAAGAATACTGTGAAATTGGTGTGTGAGTCCCTGTTTTCAGTTCTTTTGTGTATATACCCAGAAATGGAACTGCTGGATCAAATGGGAATTAATTCTGTGTTTCATTTTTTGAGAAGCTATCATAGTGTTTCCCAGATTGGTCGCACCTAAAATATAAAATTATTCCAATTTTTCCTGTTTTTTTATAATAGCCATCCTAATGAGGGTGAAGTAGTATCTCATTGTGGCTTTAATTGTTATTTCCCTAATCATTATTAATGTTGAGCATCTTTTTATATGTTCATTGACCATTCTTTATCTCCTTTGGAGAAATTCTGTTCAAGCCCCTTGCCCATTTTTTAATTGGATTGTTTGGATTTTTGTTGTTGACTTTTAGGAATATCTATGTACTCTATAGGTATTTATCCTTCATCAGACATATGATTTGCAAACATTTTCTCCCATTCTGTGGGTTGCCTTTTATAGTTTTAGCTTTTACATTTAGGTCTTTGATTCATAAGCAGAGACATTACTTTGCCAACAAAGGTTCGTCTAGTCAAGGCTATGGTTTTTCCTGTGGTCATGTTTGGATGTGAGAATTGGACTGTGAAGAAGGCTGAGTGCCGAAGAATTGATGCTTTTGAACTGTGGTGTTGGAGAAGACTCTTGAGAGTCCCTTGGACTGCAAGGAGATCCAACCAGTCCATTCTGAAGGAGATCAGCCCTGGGATTTCTTTGGAAGGAATGATGCTAAAGCTGAAACTCCAGTACTTTGGCCACCTCATGCGAAGAGTTGACTCATTGGAAAAGACTCTGATGCTGGGAGGGATTGGGGGCAGGAGGAGAAGGGGACGACAGAGGATGAGATGGCTGGATGGCATCACTGACTCGATGGACGTGAGTCTCAGTGAACTCCGGGAGTTGGTGATGGACAGGGAGGCTGGGCATGCTGCGATTCATGGGGTCGCAAAGAGTTGGACATGACTGAGCGACTGATCTGATCTGATCTGATATGGTGTTTGGTAAGGGCACTTTGACCTCTTTTTGTATTTCACATATCTTTATGAATAATGTTTATGGAGAAGGTAAAACTCGCTTTTCCAAGAACTGTGAAACTATTCTTAGTTTATTCCCTTCTGCATTGGCTTGTCTTAAGTACATCTTATAAAAATTGTCCTTCAAGGCCCTTGCCCACCATTAGCTGGGATTTAGCTCCTTTCTCTTCTCAGTATAGCTTGTTGGTAAGCATCTGTCTCTAGCCGGTAGAATCATTTGTTATGATCCTGTCCCTAACATGGTGATTGCAGCCATGAAATTAAAAGACGCTTACTCCTTGGAAGGAAAGTTATGACCAACCTAGATGGCATATTCAAAAGCAGAGACATTACTTTGCCAACAAAGGTCCGTCTAGTCAAGGCTATGGTTTTTCCAGTGGTCATGTATGGATGTGAGAGTTGGAGTGTGAAGAAAGCTGAGCACCGAAGAATTGATGCTTTTGAACTGTGGTGTTGGAGAAGACTCTTGAGAGTCCCTTGGACTGCAAGGAGATCCAACCAGTCCATTTTAAAGGAGATCAGTCCTGGGTGTTCTTTGGAAGGATTGATGCTAAAGCTGAAACTCCAATACTTTGGCCACCTCACGTGAAGAGTTGACTCATTGGAAAAGACTCTGATGCTGGGAGGGATTGGGGGCAGGAGGAGAAGGGGACGACAGAGGATGAGATGGCTGGATGGCATCACTGACTCAATGGACATGAGTTTGGGTGAATTCCGGGAGTTGGTGATGGACAGGGAGGCCTGGCATGCTGTAATTCATGGGGTCGCAAAGAGTCGGACATGACTGAGCAACTGAACTGAACTGTCCCTACCAGTGACAGCCACTCTGATTTTCATTTTCCCATGAGGATAGCTGAGTCTCACTCTCAAAACCTATGGGATTCTCTTAGATAAATCCCAATGACCCTTTTGTTTCTACTAAATGAATGGGGATGGGAGGGATTTAAGAGAAATTCTGGGCCCCAGCCTAAGTCCTGGGTTTGGATGCTTTGAAGAGATCTTGTCTTGATGATTCAGTGCTCCCTTCATGTAAGTATGTTGGAATAGAAGAGCTCTTCAGGGGATTCTCCTCCCTATCTTGTCCTATTTAAACTCTGCTATACTCCATCTCCTTCATTCCTATTTCAAATTAAGAAAAAAATTTATTATTGCTGGCTACATCCTGCTAGAAATGGATCTACACACTAGCTCATCATTTGTTTTTTTAACTCATTGGTTTTTTAATCCAAAGTCCAAGTATAGGCTTCAGAAAATTATTGAACACTCTGAAATTGTGCAAATTATGCATATGTCCTTTTTTCCCTCCTTGAAAAGGGTCCATCTTTCTTAAAATTCTCAACCAGTCTTTGGCCCCTTCAACATACAAAGTTTTGTAGAAAATCACTGGCTTAGTTGTCTTGAATAGTACCTCATACTTTCCTTGACCCCAAAGCCATCAGACCTTTGAGGATCTTAAGCTCCTTTTAGACTATTTGCTATTTATTTTGGTTTGTAAATGCTATGACATTGACTTGTATCAGCTCTAATTTCCTTATACCAAAGAGAGTTTCATAGCAGAACTTTACAGAAAGATTCTCTAGAGCCCTGAGTATCTAGAGAACACAGTGGCAGTTTAGCATTCAAGACAAAACCTTCGATGATCACCTGATTCCTTAAGCTTTCAGTTACACTCATGACCAGTTTTGTGCCATTGAAATATCCCGTTGGAAAGCAAGTAAGTGATTGGCCCACTCTTAACTTTCTTCAATCTTCATTCAGTTCTCAGTATTTTAGCATTTAATGCTTTGTGCTTCAGATCCTCCTAGGCATTTGAGGGATGCAGAAGTATGATAAAGAGCCTTTGTTCTCAAAGGATAAAATAAGTGCGAAAGATGGCTTAAGGCAGTTTATTATCAATAGCTGACCAGTACTAGCAATAGAATCTGTAGGTTCCTATTAGAGAACGATCTCTGTGGGTTGTGGTGGTGGAAAGGCCATGTGGAAGAGAGAAGAATTGAGTTGGGCCTTGAAAGGGGAAGGATAGGAATTGGATAAATGGAGAGGCATAGATTGTAAAATATCCTCAAAGCCAGGACATGAAAAGGACAGAAAGAGTGGGAAGAGTCCCAGAGTGTCTCTGCCTTGTCCTCAGGTCCCAGGGTGCCCCGAGACTGGATGACTTAGATGTATAATTCAGTCATTTAAATTGTTAGCACATCTTCCATAATCCCTAGTGTACCGACTCTAATCCCTGTCCTAATTATACCTCCTTTGATTCAGTTCACAAGTATTCATCAAAGGCCTGGTATGAGCCCCCCTCAATGCTAGTAGGCATATTATTAGACCTACTAGCAAACCTAGCTCTCTTTTTTTTTCCTGGTATAACAAATATAGCAAACACATAACATACAAACAAATAGAACAAAATTTACCATCTTAACCATTCTTAACTGTACACTACAGGAGTGTTAATATGTACATTGTTGTGCAGTTATCTCTAGAAATTTCTCATCTTTCAAAACTGAAACTGTTTATTGAACAGCTTCCCTTCCCTTCCCTCCCCTCTGCCTTGCAGAATTAAACAAAAAATGCTTCATACGTGATTGAGTGAAAGTTACATTGGAAGCTGAGTATTTATTTTCATCTATTAGTAATCTTTCTAACCCTTTTTGATTTTCTCTGGATCCTACGAATCACTAAAAATAACTGCTGGGTGTTTAGAAATCCTAACAAAATCCAGCATTATTTTCCCAGAGAAGAGTGAGATACTAACAAGAGGAGAGTCTGTGTTTGTGAGGCAAACACTGTTGGGGTGCCTGGGTGGCACCTGTTATTTGTGAACATCTAGGAGGAAACACATAAAGATCTTTGGGAGATATCCTAAAAGCTTCAAGACTTATGAGGAAAGTCGAGCCTGGTAATTCAGCTTTAGAGTTGTTGGCCCTTTGGGGTGTTAGGTAAATGTTTAACAGCTGGTTGGAGGGAGCTGATTTGTAGTTCTGAGGACAAATACTCCCAGCATAGCCACCAGTGTGAAACCAAGTGGCTCTCACAGTGCTTAAAAATCTAACAGTTCACTCTCACAGGCCAAGCATGTGTCAGCCAGCTCCAGCACACCACTGGTTGTTGAGGAAGACTGGGAGAAGGGAGCTGTAAAGCTACAAGGCAGGGCTTTCCATGCAGGAAGTGAGCGTGGGTCACTTTCCCCATGGGAGCCACCTATATTGCCTCCCAAGGCAATCAAGACCTCTGAGCAGCCTATTTTGAGAACCCTTGTGATATTTTCTCATCTTAAAACATGGCATTGGCTGTCAGGCAAGGCAGCCTTGGCAGAGACATATGCTAGAGCTGAGATTTAAGACTCTCATGATAGCCATAACTCAGTTTCCTGTACTTGGCATTGTTTTTGTACAACAGCCTATAGTTTTGCAGTCTCTCTAAGCCTGAGTGATGGTTGCTGTGGGAACTCTTAGTGAGTACGAGCATGTGACACAAGCATTGACTGTCTGACCCTGCCTCTCTTTTCTGCCTTTGTTTAGATTCTGGCATTTCAAGTGACCTCGTTGGCAGGGAAAAAAGTTTGATATGAGTTATTTGTTAACTGGACTCACTAACGCAGGAAAGACACAAAGTCAGAGGCAGAGGGGTTTTCCTACAAGCTGCTTAACCTTGGAAATCAACTTTCTGTTACATAGGGCATCTTGAGAAGGTCCATGTAGAAAGGTCAGCTGGTTATGTGCTGCTAGGATATTTACTCTCTTACTTGGACCAAGAGGTAAGTTGCACTACCAGATCAGAGGGGAAAGGGTCTTGAATTTTAGCTCCACTGAACAGGGAAGAAAGTATCTTGGATTTAAAAAGGACATAAATAGATAAAAGGAACAACTAGGAGTTTTTGAGCTAGGCACTTCTACTTAGGCTATTTACTTAATTTAATCAATTGTCTGAGGTAGATACAGTTATCCTCATTTTATAGATGAGGGTGCTGAAGAGACTTAAGTAGTTTGTCCAAGATCACACAGCTGCTAGTGATAAAGCCATAATGTGAACCTAGGTCAGTCTGACACCAAAGTCTGAGCTTTTTCATTTCTTGAAACATGCAAGACAACTAGAGTCTGTTAGGTATTCTGAAGGAAGAGGCAAGTCAGGATAGGAAAGTGGAGGGAGAAGCAGAGAGAACAGGGGTAACTGGTCTCATTTCTAGGCGGTGGGGAAAGAATCCCAGTTTGGGAAAGGCCCATTCAGTTAAGGAAAGAAAATACTGAACAGGGACCTGGAGAATTTGCCTGCCAGTTAGGCAGCAGTGCCTCAGTAGAGGCTTCTGTCACAGTACGATAGCTTTATAAATGAGGGAAAAGTCTCTTTATCCCATCCAAGAATGTCAGCAAAGTCACTATGAAAAATAAAGCTTTTCCACACACCCAAGGAAGATGATGAATTTTTTAAAAGTTTTTATGAACTTATTTCTTTTAAAGATGATACATATTTGTGGGTCAAAATCTAAAACATAGCACACTGAATTTTAATTGTTTTTAAAGTGGTAGTTCCATTTTTTTTTTTTTTTTTTCTTTTTAAGTAGCAAAGTGAAGATTCAAAATTAATGTCCCTCAGTCAAGCAAGATGAATGCAGAGGTCACTGGTGAAGAGCTTAACTTATTATTCCTGTCTGCCACTGCCAGTATTTCCTCCAATTAAGTATGAATTTTGAAATGCCCATCACATAAACTTCTGGTCTTCCTCAATCAGACTTCACTGTCGGTAAAGCTTCTTTGGCAGTGCATGGGAGAAATAGCATTGGAGCTTGTAGGAATTCCAGTAGTTATCAACTTTTCAAGAAGTTTCAGGATACAGCAGACCTTGTTTTAAGTTAAGAAGGCTCTTTCTCCCAGGTATTAGATATAAAGATAGCAAGCACTTTACTCTTCAGTTTGTTTTCTAGCCACTTCCTTCCTTCCAAATAGACCTTCTGGTACTTCTGTTTTATTTCCATTGCAACTTCTTTCCTAGAAGGTAGCTCAAAACTCTTTTAAGATATGCTTGGAAAAGCATGGTTTGCCGCTGTTATAGTAACTTTGGAGGCCAAAAGTGTTATTATGCATGCTATTTGCTGTTATAGGCTGTGTAATTGGAAACGTTTTTGCTAAGTACCGTAACAGCACTTTGACCTTTCATAGTGATCCTGCTCAAAGGAAGTTACAATCTTAAAAATGACTCACCCAACTAGGAGGGAAACTGTGTTTAACCCACAAATGGGATTTCTGGTGAAGAATTCTATTAGGGAGGGACAGATAAGTGAGCCTTGGCAGGGAGGCAGGGACCCCATGTCAGATTGCTAGAGAATTAGGAGCAGAGATGGTGTTTTCTCTCTCCCTACCTGAGATGTGATCTGTTTCCAAGGAAAGGCCTCAAGTGGGGAGGACAGAGATCATCTGCCTCTTGGTTTGAGCTGGGTGGAATGTCCTGCCTGCAGTAAGCCATAGAGAAGGAGAAGGCCTGATGTGATATTTGGTAAATATGTGTATCCTGTTCCCCTACCCCGATTATCTTGGCTGCCTCTTGGTATGATTGCATAACTTGCTTGTGCAGGGTAAGGACCTGGGCATGTTGGATCAGTAATTAGTACAAAGAAAAGCTTCACAAAGAGTTTCTAGGGCTTCAACCAAATAAAGTCAGGGAGGTGGGGCAACTGCCCAGGGATATTAAAGAAAATCACTGTCGCCTTTCCTTTAACCAAGTGATGACCTTTCATGAATCACCCACTGTGAGGTTCATTATCTGGTCCACCTTCCAGAAAGACAGAGCCAGCCTATGAGATCAGTAAATTTCAGTGCAGGCTTGAAAGACATGTATGGACAGGAGAACTGGCCAGCTTAAATTGGTTTTGAAATTGAGTTTGGTCCTGAGTATGAAAATAGAAAGGGGGAAAAAAACCTTCTGCATATTATATGCAAGTTAGCTGTGTAGAAGAAAGAGTTATCTTTTAAAGAGCATCATCTTTTTTAGTTTATCCAGAGGCTTGTGTCCACCTTTTGGATCCTTTTTTTCCAGTTATATTGGATGATTGTGCCCTGGAGAGAGATTCAGGTTATCTTAGATAGAAAGTCACTGTAAGCACCTAGTGGAGGGAGGGATGTTCAGTCGAATGAAGCCTATGATTTTACATGTTCTATTTGTTCTAGCTCCTTTACTTTTTTTTTTTTTTTGAGCTAAAGTGTTCTGAAAAAGAACCAATTCTTGCCTACCAAGGAAATTCTCAGAACCTGGTTTAGTCTAAGAATTCTCTGCTTCTTGGTGTCCTTGGTTTGTGCAGCAAGACAAGGAATGGGTGTCCCAGCTTCACATTCCCCAGATTATTTCTTTTCTGTGTATAAGTACAGAGGTATCTGCTCTGTGCCACACTAGGGGCTATAAAAATGCAAAAATCATATATTCCCTTAAGGACTTCACAGAGTAAGAATCAGGATCACTCACTTCTTGTTTAGGCCTTTGCCTGTGTGCTAGTCTATAGACCTCACTCCCCTGTTGTATTTGGTGTGCTTGCAACAGCACCCCACAACCCTTTATAAACCTAAGAAAGTTTAGTTTATAGGTATCCCAGTGAAACGTCCCCTCATTATAAGTCCATAAATGGTTGGCTGATGACCCTTTTTGGAGTGAATTTCCACAAGGAGGGCAGTGATCATCTCATATCTTTTACCCCTGCCTCAGTTTTGTTTTTTGTTTTTTTTTATAATTTTATTTTATTTTTAAACTTTACAATATTGTATTGGTTTTGCCAAATATTGAAATGAATCCGCCACAGGTATACATGTGTTCCCCATCCTGAACCCTCCTCCCTCCTCCCTCCCCATACCATCCCCCTGGGTCGTCCCAGTGCACCAGCCCCAAGCATCCAGTATCGTGCATCGAACCTGGACTGGCGACTCGTTTCATATATGATATTATACATGTTTCAATGCCATTCTCCCAAATCATCCCACACTCTCCCTCTCCCACAGAGTCCAAAAGACTATTCTATACATCAGTGTCTCTTTTGCTGTCTCGTATACAGGGTTATTGTTACCATCTTTCTAAATTCCATATATATGCGTTAGTATACTGTATAGGTGTTTTTCTTTCTGGCTTATTTCACTCTGTATAATAGGCTTCAGTTTCATCCACTTCATTAGAACTGATTCAAGTGTATTCTTTTTAATGGCTGAGTAATACTCCATTGTGTATATGTACCATAGCTTTCTTATCCATTCATCTGCTGATGGACATCTAGGTTGCTTCCATGTCCTGGCTATTATAAACAGTGCTGCGATGAACATTGGGGTATACGTGTCTCTTTCCCTTCTGGTTTCCTCAGTGTGTATGCCCAGCAGTGGGATTGCTGGATCATAAGGCAGTTCTATTTCCAGTTTTTAAAGGAATCTCCACACTGTTCTCCATAGTGGCTGTACTAGTTTGCATTCCCACCAACAGTGTAAGAGGGTTCCCTTTTCTCCACACCCTCGCCAGCATTTATTGCTTGTAGACTTTTGGATCACAGCCATTCTGACTGGAGTGAAATGGTACCTCATTGCGGTTTTGATTTACATTTCTCTGATAATGAGTGATGTTGAGCATCTTTTCATGTGTTTGTTAGCCATCTGTATGTCTTCTTTGGAGAAATGTCTATTTAGTTCTTTGGCCCATTTTTTGATTGGGTCATTTGTTTTTCTGGAATTGAGCTGTAGGAGTTGCTTGTATATTTTTGAGATTAGTTGTTTGTCAGTTGCTTCATTTGCTATTATTTTCTCCCATTCTGAAGGCTGCCTTTTCACCTTGCTAATAGTTTCCTTTGTTGTGCAGAAGCTTTTAAGGTTAATTAGGTCCCATTTGTTTATTTTTGCTTTTATTTCCAATATTCTGGGAGGTGGGTCATAGAGGATCCTGCTGTGATGTATGTCGGACAGTGTTTTGCCTATGTTCTCCTCTAGGAGTTTTATAGTTTCTGGTTTTACGTTGAGATCTTTAATCCATTTTGAGTTTATTTTTGTGTATGGTGTTAGAAAGTGTTCTAGTTTCATTCTTTTACAAGTGGTTGACCAGTTTTCCCAGCACCACTTGTTAAAGAGATTGTCTTTAATCCATTGTATATTCTTGCCTCCTTTGTCAAAGATAAGGTGTCCATATGTGCGTGGATTTATCTCTGGGCTTTCTATTTTGTTCCATTGGTCTATATTTCTGTCTTTGTGCCAGTACCATACTGTCTTGATGACTGTGGCTTTGTAGTAGAGCCTGAAGTCAGGTAGGTTGATTCCTCCAGTTCCATTCTTCTTTCTCAAGATAGCTTTGGCTATTCGAGGTTTTTTGTATTTCCATACAAATTGTGAAATTATTTGTTCTAGCTCTGTGAAGAATACCGTTGGTAGCTTGATAGGGATTGCATTGAATCTATAAATTGCTTTGGGTAGTATACTCATTTTCACTATATTGATTCTTCCAATCCATGAACATGGTATATTTCTCCATCTATTAGTGTCCTCTTTGATTTCTTCCACCAGTGTTTTATGGTTTTCTATATACAGGTCTTTAGTTTCTTTAGGTAGATATATTCCTAAGTATTTTATTCTTTCCGTTGCAGTGGTGAATGGAATTGATTCCTTAATTTCTCTTTCTGTTTTCTCATTATTAGTATATAGGAATGCAAGGGATTTCTGTGTGTTGATTTTATATCCTGCAACTTTACTATAATCATCGATTAGTTCTAGTAATTTTCTGGTCGAGTCTTTAGGGTTTTCTATGTAGAGGATCACGTCCTCTGCAAATAGAGTTTTACTTCTTCTTTTCCAATTTGGATTCCTTTTATTTCTTTTTCTGCTCTGATTGCTGTGGCCAAAACTTCCAAAACTATGTTGAATAGTAATGGAGAAAGTGGGCACCCTTGTCTTGTTCCTGACTTTAGAGGACATGCTTTCAGTTTTTCACCATTGAGGATAATGTTTGCTGTGGGTTTGTCATATATAGCTTTTATTATGTTGATGTATGTTCTTTCTATTCCTGCTTTCTGGAGAGTTTTTATCATACATGGATATTGAATTCTGTCAAAGGCTTTCTCTGCATCTATTGAGATAATCATATGGTTTTTATTTTTCAATTTGTTAATGTGGTGTATTACATTGATTAATTTGCAGATATTGAAGAATCCTTGCATCCCTGGGATAAAGCCCACTTGGTCATGGTGTATGATCTTTTTAATGTGTTGTTCGATTCTGATTGCTAGAATTTTGTTAAGGATTTTTGCATCTAGGTTCATCAGTGATATTGGCCTGTAGTTTTCTTTTTTTGTGGGATCTTTGTCAGGTTTTGGTATTAGGGTGATGGTGGCCTCATAGAATGAGTTTGGAAGTTTACCTTCCTCTGCAATTTTCTGGAAGAGTTTGAGTAGGATAGGTGTTTCCTCTTCTCTAAATTTTTGGTAGAATTCAACTGTGAAGCCGTCTGGACCTGGGCTTTTGTTTGCTGGAAGATTTCTGATTACAGTTTCAATTTCTGTGCTTGTGATGGGTCTGTTAAGATTTTCTATTTCTTCCTGGTCCAGTTTTGGAAAGTTGTACTTTTCTAAGAATTTGTCCATTTCTTCCACGTTGTCCATTTTATTGGCATATAATTGTTGATAGTAGTCTCTTATGATCCTTTGTATTTCTGTGTTGTCTGTCAGTTTTATAAAAAAGGCAAAAGTAGAACCTTCATTAAGTATCCTTGGTAAAGGTGGGACTCTAGTCTCTGAGCTTGGCAAATGATTGTTTGTCAAAAAAGTAACAGTGAAAGTCGCTCAATCGTGTCCGACTCTTTGTGACACCATGGACTATAGCCTTCCAGGCTTCTCTGTCTGTGGAATTCTCTAGGCCAGAATACTGAAGTGGGTAGCTGTTCCCTTCTCCAGGGAATCTTCCCAACCCAGGGATCGAACCCAGGTCTCCCAATCCCTCCCAGGCAGATTGTTTATGACTGACTCACCAGGGAAGCCCTGGTACACCCAATTAAAAGTGACAGTACACCCAATTTAAAAAATTTCATGTGACTACTGCCCAGCTGAAAATGATTGCAAACACTGTTGATTGCTACGCAGAGTCCATTTAGTTTGTCAGGGAGGATTGCCGTGGTGGAGAGGTGGCGAGTAGTAGTACAATGAGGGGAATCTTTGGAAAATACTAGGAACTGCTAGCTTATGGATACTGATATATCAGTCTGAATCATGCTTGCCCCAACCAAAAATGGAATGGCAAGACCAAAAAAGACTTAAGTTTACTGCTATAACCATGTTTGTTTGTTTTTTTTGCCTCAACATGAGTTCCTGGACTTTTAATTTAACTTTATTGAGATGTAATTAACATATAAGATATATTTATGTAATCATCACCATCACAAGATACAGAACATTTTATTTCCATAATCCATTAAAATCTTTGCTACAATTAGTCTTATCTGCAAATTTGGGCCCTGATTAGGTAACCACTGATTAGTTATTAGGAGACTCTGATGCTGGGAGGGATTGAGGGCAGGAGGAGAAGGGGATGACAGAGGATGAGATGGCTGGATGGCATCACTGACTCGATGGACTTGAGCCTGAGTGAACTCCGGAAGTTGGTGATGGACAGGGAGGCTTGGCGTGCTGCGATTCGTGGGGTCGCAAAGAGTCGGACACGACTGAGCAACTGAACTGAACTGAACCAAATTAGGTAACCACTGATTTAATTTCTATCACTATAGATTATATTTGTCTTTTATGAATTTCACATAAACTCTCTTGTGTCTAAGATTGATCCATATTGTGACACTTTTAGCTATTTACCCAAGAGAAATGAAAATATATATCCACCCAAAGACTTGTATACAAACATTCATACTGCTATTATTCATGATAACTCAAAACTGGTATCTGTTGTTTAGTTGCTAAGTCGTGTCCAACTCTTTTGTAACCCCATGGACTGTAGCTCGGCAGACTCCTCTGTCTATGGGATTTCCCCGGCAAGAATACTGTCCATGGGATTTCCCAGGCAAGAATACTGGAGTGGGTTGCCATGTCTTTCTCCAGAGGGTCTTCCTGACCCAAGGATTGAACCCATGTCTCCTGCCTTGGCAGGCGGATTCTTTACTACTGAGCCACAATTAGTAAAACTAGAAACAACCAAAATGTCCCATCAGCAACTAAATATGTAAACAAAACGTGATGCATCCATACAATGGAATATTATTGTACAGCCATAAAAAGGAATGAAGTACTGATACCTGATACAACATGGGTGATTCCTGAAAACATATGCTAAATGAAGGAAGCCAGTCACAGAGACCATATATTGTGTGATTCCATTTATTTTAATGACCAGAATAAGCAAATCTATAGAGACAGAAAATAGGTTAGTGGTTACCTACAGCTGAGTTGGGAGTAAGTTGGGGAATGACTGTTAATGGTTATAAAGTTTCTTTTGGGGTTGGTGAAAATATTCTAAACTTAGATCATGGTGATAATTGTCAACTATGTGAATATACTAAAAACATTGAATTACACACTTAAAATGATTGAATTTTATGGTATATAAATTATATCTCAATAAAGATGTTTTTCAAAAGAAAGAAACTGTCAAAGTGTTTTCAAAAGTGGTTATACCATTTTTAATTCCAACCATCAATGACTAAGTTGTAGCTACTCCATATCTTTGTCACACTTGGAATTGTCTTTTTAATTTTAGCCATTCTAGTGCATATAAAGTGCTTTAGTAATACTGCATACGTTACAGTTCTAAAAATTACTGTTAATTTATTTTGCATGATGACAAGTGTTGACCAGCTGATCATTTGCCTGTTTTTAAATTTGATTATTCATGAGTTTCTGTATATTCTAGATGCAGGTCCTTTTCATATATATTGTGAATATTTTCTCCTATTTTCAGTGGCTTGTCTTTGCAAGTTATTAATGTGATTTTCAAAGTCCAGACATTTTAATGGAAACCAATTTTAAATTAATACCATGAACATGAAGTTATTAATTTTTAAAACAATTTTTGCCCTTGTGTTTTATTTAGTAAATCTTTGCTTCCTCCTAGTTGTGGAAATTTTCACCTGTATTTTCTTCTGGAAGTTTTATGGTTCTGGCTTTTACATTTAGTTCTATGCTCTGTATCAAGTTAATTTTTTTAATGGAATTATTGTTTCTTTTTTTTAAATTTATTTGTTTACTTTTGGCTGCCCTGGATCTTCATTGGTGTGTACAGACTTTCTCTAGTTGTGGCGAGCAGGGGCTAGTCTCTTAATTGCAGCACGTGGGCTTTTCATCATGCTAGCTTTTCTTGCTGTAGAGTATAGGCTCTGAAATGAGGGTTTAGATGGTTGTGGCGCACAGGCTTGGGCTTAGTTGCCCAGAGGCACGTGGAATGTTTCTACACCAAGGATCGAACCCATGTCCCCTGCACTGGCAGGCAGATTCTCAACCACTTAACCACCAAGGAAGTTCAAGTTAATTTTTTGTAAGGTGTTTGGTAATGGTAAACGTTCGTCCAGTTCCCATCCTGCAGTATCCTGTTGTTCCATTGTCATCTGTTGAAAAGACTATTTCTTTCCTCTATTGAAATCTTTGGCACATTTGTAAAAAATCAATTGACCATATATACGTGGGTCTATTTCTGAAGTATTAGTTCTGTTCCATTGGTCTCAAATATGTCAAAATTTATGCCCTACACTGTCTTGATTATTATAGGTCTGTCATAAATCATGAAATCAAGTAATGTAAGTCCTCTAATTTTGCTCTTTTTAAAAATTGTTTTGAATATTCTATGTCTTTTGCATTTCTGTTCAAAGTATAAAATCAGCTTGTCATTTCTACAAATAAAACCTGCTAAGATTTTGATTGGAATTGCATTAACTCTGTAGATCAACTTGGGGGAGAATTGATACTTTAATAATATTGTTTTCAAATCCACGACCATGGTATACCTCTCCATTTATTTAGATCTTTAAAATTTTCTCATCAGTATTTTGTAGTTTTTAGCATACTGTTTGGAGAAGGCAATGGCAGCCCACTCCAGTACTCTTGCCTGGAAAATCCCATGGACAGAGGAGCCTGGTGGGCTGCAGTCCAAGGGGTCGCAACTGAGTGACTTCACTTTCACTTTTCACTTTCATGCATTGGAGAAGGAAATGGCAACCCACTCCAGTGTTCTTGCCTGGAGAATCCCAAGGACGGTGGAGCCTGGTGGGCTGCCGTCTATGGGGTCGCACAGAGTCGGACACGACTGAAGCGACTTAGCAGCAGCAGCATACTGTTTTGTACGTATTTTTTTCAATAATTTTTTATGTTATCTAAATGGTATTTGTATTCCTTTCCATTACAGTTTATTATAGGATATTGAATATAATTCCCTGTTGTATACAACAGGATCTTGTTGTTTATCCATTCTGTATATAGTATCAATAGTCTGCATCTGCTAATCTCAAACTCCCAATCCAACCTGTCCCCCACACACAGAATCACAAGTCTGTTCTCTATGTTTTTTATTCTGTTTCTGTCATACATAAGGTCATTTGTGTCATATTTTAGATTCCATAGATAAGTGTATCATGTGGTATTTGTCTTTTTTTTTCTAAGTTGTTTCAAACTAGTTTATTTAGGGGTTCCATTTTCGCACCTCAAGAGATTTTATGGATTTCTCATGCTGCTTCACTCATTAGTTCATCTAGTTCTGAAGGGTTACTCAGTGTCATCTTGACGAGTCAACCATCTTCGTAACAAGATTTGTTGACAAATCCTGGATTTTCTGCTAGAGTTTCATTAATTTCAGTTACTTCTGATAAACACAGTAGAGTTCACTAGCAGCTATACTTTACAGTGCACCAAACATAATTTAGGGCTTCCCTGATAGTTCAGTTGGTAAAGAATCTGCCTGCAATGCAGGAGACCCCGTTTCGATTTCTGTGTTGGGAAGATCAGCTGAAGAAAGGATAGGCTACCCACTCCAGTATTCTTCAGCTTCCCTTGTGGCTCAGCTGGTAAAGAATTCTCCTGCAAAAAAAAAATTAAAAAATTAAAATTAAAAATTAAAAAAAAAAAAAAAGAATTCTCCTGCAATGCGGGAGACCTGGGTTCAGTCTCTGGGTTGGAGAAGGGAAAGGCTACGCACTCTGGTATTCTGGCCTCGAGAATTCATGGACTGTATAGTCCGTGGGGTCGCAAAGAGTCGGACACGACTGAATGAGTTTCACTTTCAAACATAATTTACAGTGCACCAAATTCCTTGTTTGTTCAATTTTGTCCCAACTTCTGACAGACTACAGCAAACAATATCTCCCAAATCTTCCTGTGCAAAATTGCTGATTGCCACTGTTCTAACACCATTTTCTGTTGTTACCCATTCATGTTTGTCTGTGAATTTGTGCACGGACAGCAGACTGGGGCAAGTGTTCAGTGCCTGGTAGGTGCCCGCCTACAGCCCCCAGAGCCCCGGTAGGCAGGGCTCAGTGGGTTCAGAGGTGGTGCACAGGCTGTAGACCAAAACCTGCATGCTCCACACCACTCTCCTCTCTTTGTCTTTCTCATTTATTTTGCTTGGTATGATAATCTCTGGGTTCACCCATGTCGCTGCAAATGGCATTGTTTCATTCTTTTTAATAACTGGATAGTATTCCATTATATCTATCTACCATGTCCTCTTTATCCACTTATCTGTCAGTGGACATTTAAGTTGCTTCCATGTCTTGACTATTGTGAATAGTGCTGCTATGAACACTGAGGTGCATGTGCCTTCTCTGATTATAGTTTTGTTCAGATATATGCCCAGGAGTGGGATTGTGGGATTACATGACAATTCTGTTTTCAGTTTTCTGAGGTACCACCATACTGCTTTCCATAATGTCTATACCAGTTTACATCCCCACCAACTGTGTATGAGGGTCCCCTTTTCTCCACACCTTCTCCAGCAGTCATTATTTATAGATGGCCATTCTGACCAGTGTGAGATGATACCTTATTGTACTTTCTTTTGTAGTTTTGATGTTGTTTATTTTTTGGCAGTGCCAGATCTTAGTTGCGCTGCGTGGAATCTTTGATCTTCATTGCTCTATGCAGGATCTTTAGTTATGGTGTACGAGATCTAGTTCCCTGATGGTGATCGAGCCTGGGTTCCCTTCTTTAGAAGCATGGAGTCTTAGCCACTGGATCACCAGGGAAATTCCCTCATTGTAGTTCTGATTTGCGTTTCTCTGATAATTAGCAATGTTGAACATCTTTTCATGTGCCTCCTTTGGCTATCTGTATATCTTCCTTGGAGAAATGTCTGTTTAGGGCTTTTGCCCATATTTTGATTAGGTTGTTTGTTTTTTGATGTTGAGCTGTATGAGCTGTTTGTATATTTTGGAAATTAACCGCTTGATAGCTTCATGGTTTGCAAATATGTTTTCTCTTGTTCCATAGGTTGTCTTTTCATTTTGTTTCTGGTTTCCATTGCTGTGCAAAAGCTTTTAAGTTTAATTAGGTTCTATTTGTTTATTTTTGCTTTTATGAAATTTCAGTCTTTGTTCCAGGTAATATCCCTTGTTTGAAGTCTCCTTATCAGATTATTAATATAGCAATTCAATTTTGCTTTAATTAGTGTTGATACAACACATTTTTCACATCTTTATAATTTCAGCCTATCTGTGTCTTTATATTTTAGGTGGATTTCTTTTAGACAAAACCTGTAGCTGGACACTGATTTTCTACCCAGTCTGACAACCTCTGTCTTTTAATTGAAATGTTACATTTAATTTATTTATTAATATGGTTGTGTTAATATTTGCCATCTTGCCTTTTTTTCCCTTCTTTTTCTTCTGTTTGTTTTTTCCTTTTTCTGCTTTTGTTTGGATTAACTGAGTATTTTTATGATTCCATTTTATGTCCAATATTGACTTATCTCTACCCCTTAGTTTTATTATTTTAGTCATTGCTCTAGGTTTTCAAACATGCATTTTTAACTTACTACAGTATACCTTCAAAATTTGTTATATGACTTCATGTAATGTGTAATACCCTTACAATAGTGTGTTTCCATTTGCCCCACTCCTGGTCTTTGTACTACTATTGTCAAACATTTTTCTTCTAGGTTTCTTTTAAATTTCACATTCCATTGTTATCATTTTTTGATTTGATGAGTCAATTATCTTTTTTCCTAGTTTTCAAATTTATGTGAAAATATTTTACACTTTATCCATGTATTTACCATTTCCAGCGTGTTTTATTCCTGTTGAAAGATCCAGATAATGTAACTTTCCATCTACCAGAGAGCTTTTGTTAACATCTCTTCTAATTGTAGGACTGTTAACAACACATTCTCTCAGATTGTTTGAAAAGGTCTTTATTTCACTCATTTCAGAAAGATGTTTTTGCTGGATATAGAATTCTAGGCTAACTTTTTTTTTTCTTCTGGCACAGATATCATTCCATTGTTTTCTGGCTTGTATAGTTTCTGACAAGTGTGAATTTTTATCTTTGCTCCTTTGTACATGTTTTTCCCCTGTCGAGCTGCGTTTAATATTCTTTCTTTAACATTGGTTTCAGCAATTTTATTGTGATGTGCTTATACCTTCCATTTTGTTCCTTATAATGTTCATGGTTGTCTTTAAGCACTTGAATATATTTATAATAGCTCTTTAAATGTCCTTGCTAATTTCATCATCTCTTTCATTTCTGGGTCTGTTTCTGTTCACTGATGTTTCTCTGGGTTATAAGCTACATTTTCTTGCTTCTTGACATGTCTGATAATTTTTTACTGGATATTGGGTATTGTGAATGTTATATAGTTGAATGCTGGATTTTGTTGTCTTTCTTTATTAAATAGTGTCAGACTTCATTGAGGAAGGTAAGGAAATTATTTGTGGAGCAGCAGTTTCCTTTCTGTAACGTTGTACAGGGAGGCAGTGACCATAACCATCCCAAAGAAAAGGAAATGCAGGAAGGCAAAGTGGTTATTTGAGGAGGCTTTACAAATAGCTGAGGAAAGAAGAGAAGCAAAAGGCAGGGGAGAATGGGAAAGATATACCCAACTGAATCCAGAGTTCCAAGAATAGCAAGGAGAGATAAGAAGGCCTTATTAAATGAACAGTGCAAAGAAATAGAGGAAAACAATAGAATGGGTAAGACTAGAGATCTCCAAGAAAATTGGAGAGGGACTTCCCTGGTGGTCCAGGGCTAGGATTCCGAGCTCCCAATGCAGGGGACCCTGGTATGATCCCTGGTCAGGGAATTAGATCCCACATGTACAGCCAAATAAATATTTTTTTTTTTTAAGATGAAAATTGGAGATATCGAGGGAACATTTCATGCAAGGATGGGCATGATAAAGGAAATGGTAAGGACCTAACAGAAGCAGAAGAGATTAAGAACTTCTTTGTATAAGAATTATACAAAAAGGTTTTAATGACCCAGATAATCACTCACCAAGAACCAGAGAAATCAAGTGGGCCTTAGGAAGCATTACTACAAACAAAGCCAGCAGAGATGACAGAATTCCAGCTGAACTATTTAAAATTCTAAAAGATGGTGCTGTTAAAGTGTTGCACTCAGTATGTCAGCAAATTTGGAAAACTCAGCCATGGCCATAGAACTGGAAAAGGTCAGTTTTCATTCCGGTCCCAAAGAAAGGCAATGCCAAAGGATGTGTACACTACCATACAGTTGTGCTCATTTCACATGCTAGCAAGGTTATGCTCAAAATCCTTCAAGATAGACTTCAACAGTGTGTGAACCGAGAACTTCCAGATGTTACAAGCTGGGTTTTGAAGCAGCAGAGGAACCAGCATCAAATTGCCAACATTTGTTGGATCGTGGAGAACACAATGGAGTTCCAGAAAAACATCTATTTCTGCTTCACTGACTATACTTTGTGTGGATTACAACAAACTGTGAAAAATTCATAAAGAGATGGGAATACCAGACCACCTTACCTGCCTCCTGAGAAATCTGTTCACAGGTCAAGAAGCAACAGTTAGAACCTCACATGGAACAACTGACTGGTTCAAAATTGAGAAAGGAGTCCTACAAGGCTATATATTGTCACCCTGTTTATTTAACATCTGTGCAGAGTACATCATGCAAAATGCTGGTCTGGATGAATCACAAGCTGGAAGTAAGATTGCTGGGAGAAATATCAACAACCTCAGATATGCAGATGACACCACTCTAATGGCAGAAAGTGAAGAGGAACTAAAGAACCTCTTGATGAGGAAAGAGGAGAGTGAAAAAGCTGGCTTAAAATTCAACATTAAACAACCGAAGATTATCTGATCCCATCACTTCATGGAAAATAAAAGGGGAAAAAGTGGAAGCAGTGACAGACTTTATTTTCTTGATGGTGACTGCAGCCATGAAATTAGAAGACTTGCTCCTTGGAAGGAAAGCTCTGACATACCTTGGACAGCATATTAAAAAGCGGAGGTATCACTTTGCTAACAAAGGTTCATATAGTCAAAACTATGGTTTTTCCAGGAGTCATGTACAGATGTGAGAGTTGGACCATAAACCATAAAGAAGGCTGAACGCCAAAGAATTTATGCTTTTGAATTTTGGTCCTGGAGAAGACTCTTGAGGGTCTCTTGAACTGCAGGGAGATCAAACCAGTCAGTCCTAAAGGAAATCAACCCTGAATATTCGTGGGAAGAACTGTTGCTGAAGCTGAAGCTCAGTACTTTGGCCACCTGATGCGAAGAGCCAGCTCATTGGAAAAGACCCTGATGCTCAGAAAGATTGAAGGCAAAAGGAGAAGGGGGTGACAGAGGATGAGATGGTTAGATAGCATCACCATCTCAATGGACATGAATTAGAGCAAGCTCTGGGAGATAGTGGAGGACAGGAGGAGCCTGGTGTGCTGCAGTCCATGGAGTCACAGCATTGAATACAACTTAGCAACAGAACAACAATATCCTTTTGAAACTAATTTTTTTTCATGTAGTGATCTTTCTTTTCCAGTGTTATTGAGCTATAACTGACATATACCACTATTTAAGTTTACCACAGTAGGTCTAGTTAACATCAGTCATCTCCTGTAGATGAAAAGGCAGCAGGAGGCTGGGGTGGTCCTTGTGATGAGAACTCAGGATTTACTGTCTCAGTAACTTCTAAATATACCATACGTGCTGTACGAAGTCATTTCAGTTGTGTCTGACTCTTTGTGACCCTATGGATGGTAGCCCACCAGGCTCCCCTGTTGATGGGATTCTCCTGGCAAGAATACTGGAGTAGGTTGCCGTGCCCTCCTCCAGGGGATCTTCCTGACCCAGGATCAAACCTGCATCTCTAGAGTCTCCTTCATTGGCAGGCAGGCTCTTTACCACTAGTGCCACCTGGGAAGCCCAAATATACTAAGGAGCAGTGTTACCTGTAGTCATCATATAGTATGTTACACCCCCAGTACTTATTTATCTTATAATTGGAAATTTGTACCTTTTGACCACCATGTATGAAACTCCTTATCTTTATTAAGATAGGTTTAGAGTGACTTTTAATTCTGTGTGTGTATCTGTGTGTGTGTGCGTGTTGATCGCTCAGTCGTGTCTGACTCTATGCAACCCCATGGACTCCTCTGTCCATGGGATTTCCCAGGCAAGAGTACTGGAGTGTGTTGCCATTCTCTTCTCCAGGGGATCTTCCAGGGATCGAACCCTGAGTGTCCTACATTGCAGGCAGACTCTTTATCATCTGAGCCACCAGGGAAGCCCCCAAGTTTAGTTCTGCTGTTAAGGTGTTAGTGTTCTGGTGCCTCCTTTGAATGCCCTACACATTCAACAGGTACTTTTCATTCTGGTTGGTCAAAATTCATACACCTCCCAATCCTGTGTGAGCTCTGGAAATTGTTCATCTTACAGATCCTCAGTCATTTTTCTGTGGAAACTGGTTGAATTTTCCGCTAAAAGTGTGATTCTTAGTGTTCAGCAACAGATTCAGTGGGAACCGTACATAAATTTCTAAAACCTTTTTCTTTGCTGAACTCCTTCCTTTCTAGTAACCTGCCTCACAAACGCCAGCCCGCTTTGCCTTTCCAAACTTTAGTGTATCTCCTTAGCCCAGCAAGATTTTCATGCTCACCTTATATTTTCTTTCTCTCAGGATTCCTGTCCTGCACTGCATTTTATACAATGTATAAAAAGAATTATTTCTTCTGTAGCTTTCAGTTATTCCATTATAAATCAAAGTGGAAGTCCTCAGCTACTTCAAAATATTAGAGTATACCCTGAGTTAACCTACCCAGCTAAATTTTTAAAATTTCATTTACTTTTCAGAGAACTGCCACTTGAATTAACTATTCATATGCATTGTCCATTTTACTTCATTTTCTTTCTTCCTTCCTTCCTCTTTTTTTTCCATTACGAGAGAAGAGTCTTGAATGGATTTTGGAAATAGGATGTTATAGTGCGCATTTTCATATATTTTTAAAGATAATACACTAAAAGATCTCTCTTCCCTTTCCCCATATTTTGCTTCTATTCTTGGGCCCAGGTCCAGCCTTTATATTGATCATTTACAAAGGTTCTATCCTCAAATCTCTCAGAACAGCAAGAATTGAAACATGAGAGCTCTTGGATGGCTGATATTTTGTCTGATAGTTAACTATCTGCTTGGAGACCATGAATCTTTTAGGCTATGTCCATCTCAACATGAATCAAACATTGTCCTGAATAAGAGGTTAAGTAGATGACATCTGAAGGAAGCTAACAGTTTTCTCTGGGTACTTGTTAGCCTTGGAGTTCATGGATCTAATTGTTTCTTCTCCTTGTCTTCTGAGATGCAAACCTGTTACTTATGCAAATAAGTGCTAAATATAGTTCAGCACGACTTTGAACCTGGCTATTCAAAGATCACTTTGTGTGTCTGCTTAGATTATTTTGGACAGTTATCTAATGAGTACACTGCACAGTTTAGCTGGATTGTGCAGTTGAAATTTGTTGCTAAATTGAACACACCTCAAAGGGGCATCTCAGAATGGATCAAACCTGATTTCCAAAAAAGTTGAAACTATGGATTATGTGGAGAGTAAAGTGAAATCCTTTCCCACCCTTTCAACCTTTTGCTCATCTTTTGTGCAGGATTTATTTTTTTCAGCATCTGGGCAGAGCCTACCCTTCAAATAATAGACCCTGAAAGAAGCCTAAGCTGTCAGGGCCAGAGTCACAGACCTGTCAACTAATGGCCCTCCTGAGCTGCTGTCCTAGGGGCCCTGCCACACTGATGAGAATTTTGCAGTCTGAATTAGCTGAGTAGGATTACATGGTAGGCAAAAGAGAAGAGACTTTGGATTTCTTAATTTTCCCTATCTTAAAAGGTATGCTGTTTCAATCAGACTGCCCATTCATTGATCAGTTAGTCAGCTGACTCCAAACCACTTATAGTTCTATTGGCTCAACTGTTTCTGTGCCTGTGTATGTAAGTGTGCCCTTCAGTCGTGGTTTAGCTTGATTCCTTATTGCTTGTTAGCTCCTTAAAGGTGGGACTTGGGCTTTAGAAGCATGTCAGAGCACTGTGAACAGTGCGCTGGCAGGGTGCACTGTCCAATTCTAATCTTATCACATCACTTTCTCTTTTTGCCAGGCTTTATGGCTAATAGGATCTCAGTTCCCTGACCAGGGATTGAATCCAGGCCACGGCAATGAAAGCTGAATCCTAACCACTAGACCTCCAGGGAATTCCCATATGATGTGACCTTGATGAGAGACCTGAGTGTTACTAAATTAGTCCACAAGCATGTTGAGTGTTTACTGTTCCTCAAGACTATATTAGGGATTGTGGGAAATCTGTAATGTTGCACTGGGTCCCTTCCTTAAGGGTGCTAAGAATCCAGCTATGATGCAGTTTCAGTGAGGAAATCAGTAGTAATAATCCTTTCCTGCTTTACAGAAGAAATGGGACTGAAAAGTCATATTCTCCAACCAGTGAAATTAAACATCTGAAGTAGAGCAAATGACCAGAGTCCAGTGGAGAGATGGATGGAGATTATTATGAAAATCCTCTAAAAAGCCTTTATTTTCTTTCCTTCTTTTACCTACTTTATCTCTCTCAAACTATCCAGAGATTAATTTTTCAATGATTAGGGGTTCAGCAGAGTTAAAGCAGGACTGCATGAAAATGAAAACAGAGTGGTTACAGTCTTTTTGGAAGAATGGAAAATTGGTCTTAAAGTAGGATCATTCATTGTAGAGGGATTCACTGTATCCTTTTAACACCCCACCCCAAGCCTGGAAACCGTCTGGTGGCTGTAGCCAAAAAAGCCCAATTAAACCCTAAAGATCAGGAATTCCCTGGCAGTCTAGGGGTTAGGAGTTTGTACTCTCACTGCCAAGAGCCTGGGTTCAGTCCCTGGTTGGGGAACTAAGATCCCACAAGCCGTGCAGTGCAGCAAACAATAAATAAAATAATAATAAACATTGAAGACCTTTGAATTTTAAACTTCTAAATGAGCATTGAGTAATTAGCAACCAAAGCCAGACTTTGCTAATAATGAATTTGGGGTAGTCTGTAAAGTTTTGTTGGTGGTTTACATTATCAATAGGGTCTTCAGCCGCTGAGCAGGGTCTTCAGCTGCTGTGAGTGCAAACTGACAAGATGTGGAGCCCTGAGGACATGGCAGTCATTAAAGCTCAGACATCAAACCAGGCCTTCACCAGGTTACATTCCCAGCCCTGCACGTGTCAGGCTTCCCACTTCTTGGAGTTTGAGATCCTTGAATCTTTATTCTCTGAAAGATCAGTTAGCCTGTAAACTCAACAACGTACCTCAGGCTAGACTAGCTTGCTAGTGCAGGAGGAGCACTGCATAGGGAGTCAGGAACCTTTGCTGTGTAATCCCAGCTTTGTGTCTTGGGGCAGTGTACAGTCTTTCAAGACGTGTCTTTCTTCATCTGTGACATGAGGGCCATGTACTCGGTAGTTGGGTGATTTCAAAGGTTCCTTCCAGAACTATAATTTTTATGATTTTCTCTCAATGGTAACAGTTTGGTAGAACGAGTTATGGTTGCCTTTCATGTCACAATCCTCAGGTATTCATGCTATTTCCAGATGCTCCTGCCCACCATTTAACCACCTGATTTGTCTTTATTTGAATATATCAGATACTTTCTTTTTCCAGTTTTCTTGTTTCCATCTCAGTAGCCTTCATTCATTTAGCACCCTTGCTAGATACTATCACTTAAATATTTTAATTTATTTATTTATTATTTATTTAGTTTATTTATATATTTATATATAAATATATTTATTTATATATTATATATTATTTATGTAGTTTGTTTATTATTATATATAATTAATTATATATTAATTATTTAGTTTATTTATATATTATCACTTATCTTCATAGTATTGTAAGAAAATATTATAATGGTAACTATTTTACAGACAAAGAAACTAAAGCTCAGACAGGTCAAGGTTATATAACTAGTAAATTAAGGTGTCAAGATTTGAACCCAGACTTTCCTGATTCCGTAGCCTCTTTCTGTTACACCCCACTGCAGTCTTGATAGGTTCCGTGTTTATTTCCTATTCTATAAGACTTCTCAGTAGGTTTCTCTACTGGTATCTTGTGGTTTCATCCTCATTTGGCAGCCTGGTCTCTAAGGAAGGCCATACATGTTGCCCTGGCTGGAGTGGGCTAGTGTCAGACCTGTATACTTTCCCCAAATGGGTTATATACTTTAAATGTCATTTCAAATTGAGAAGAAGGTAATGAACACAAATTTGCTGTCAGGTCATATCCTATTACTTAGTTGTCCCCTCATTCTCATTCTCCCAGGAATTCAGTCCAGCAGAGATTTGGACTGAATCTCTGGACTGTCTTCAGAGCCCAGGAAGTACCTACTCCTAATTCAAACTGTCCCATCAGAGACCAGGCAGGTTTTCAGGCACAAGGTAAAGCCCTCTAACATCAGGACTAGATAGCCATTGCCAGGAACTTTTCTAGCTTGGCAGTCCTCCTTTGCTGCTATCTTCAGGCAAGACTTATTTCCCATTTCAAAGGTCTTGCTAAAAAATAAAAAGGTGGGGCACAGGGTACTGAAGAGTCTTTTGGGAATGCCTATTATGTGTGCTAGAGGAAGAGGGTGTTTGTATGTGTGTGTGTGCCTGAAACCTCATCAACAATTTTGAACTACATTTTTGCTCTGGGATCTTTTTGCTCCCTGATGTGGTGAAGAGCCTCCCAACCTGTATCATGCAAGGCCAGGCCTCTGTTCAACTTGTCTTTAGTATAACCTGTATCCGCCTAAACTACTAAGATTACTAAAGTTGGCGGTGGATACTGGGCATTCTCTGACTTCTGGTTGATGCATTGTCAGTTACACTCAGGACATGGGGTCATGCCTGCTTTTCTATTGTATAGAGAATACTCTTCACCAGTATGTCCCATAAGCTAATGGAGATGTGTAAGGTTCCAGCTCCTTATTTATGGTTAGAACTACCTGGGGATAAGCAGAACTACTCAATGGCCTGTTGTCACCAGAGGAGGCTTTCATCATAAAATTAGTAACCTTTTATTGCTTGTTATTAATGTGCCAGGCATTGGACAATCTTATCTCATTTCATCCTCACATCAGCTCTATGAGGAAGATAGTGTTATCCTTTTACAAATAAGAAAAAGAGATTCAGAGATTAAGTAGTATGTAAAGTTTACAGAGCTACCTGTGGTTGATCTGCAAGTAAAATTCAGGTCTTCCTAACCTCAAAGCCTATGTCTCCTCTGGAGACCTCAAGGAAGGAGTTTAGGTCCTCTCCCTCACTAATTTATTCTTCCCTCACCTGAGGCAGAGTGTTTCAAGATATCTAAAGAGATCTTTGAAACTGAGGTCATTTGTGCCTTCCACTTAAATCCAGAAGATGTTCCTTCATGGTGAAGAGTCATTTATGCACGTAAGATCTTTGGGACAGTTTGAAATAGAAGTAGGTACTTCCGGGGCTCTGCAGCAAGTCCAGGAACTATCCAGGTTGCTGTATAGCCATTGGGATGATAATGTTTCCATCAGTTGTATGTTACTTTCAGGAAGTCAGAACTTTTATTCCCATGTCGTGTTTGGAAGGTGAGTTCAACTTTCACCTTTCAGAGAGAACCCCTCTTGAAGTTCCACCTCAGAGAGGTTAGGTGATCGTCTGAGTTTCCACAGTAAGAGTGAAACTCCCCAATTCAGTTTTCTATCAGACCTTTTTGCCAGGACCCAGGTTCCCATGGACTAAGCATCACAGGTGGGGGAATAAGGACTCCTTAGAGAGCATGTGGCTGATAGGTGATTTACTGCCTTTAGAGCTACGTTGAACTGAGGTGGTGGTCAAGGTTCTAGGAAGCCCACAAGCCCAACAACTGGTGAACAAAGGTGGCTCTGTTAGGGTATAGACTGTACCTGATGGATTAGGGAGAAATGTCCATCTAGGAAGGGCCTTTGAAGTTGCCAGGAAGCCAGAAATTGATGTTGAGACAGCAAATTATGAGAAAGCCTAAGGCCTTTAGGCACAAGGGCTCTGGGAAATTGTCCTCTGTGTAACTACCACCTTCACCACATCTCAGGCCAGTGTTGAGGGTGAGGCCCAAATGGGACATGTTCCTAAAGTCTTGCCAAGGGGACCGACAAACAAAAGCGAAGAAACCAGGGTCTGTGGGACATAGTTTGGCGAAGTGACCTTGAAGACTGTGATGTCTGGAGGAAAAGAGCCTGAATCTGGACCAGAACTTTGACCTGATTGTCCTTCCCAAACTCAGGAACACAAGCCTGTGTTCTCCATCCCTACCCTCTCCTCAGGAATTCTTGGCAGGCAGATATATTTGCCACCAGGTGCACTCTGCCCTGAAATAAGACTGAATTGGTGGAGGGAACAGCCCAGAGGCACCTTTGTACCCCTCAGGAATGCATTCTCAACCCCTCTGATCAGTCCTGACTCTAGCTTACTCCCTTCAGCCCTGCCTTCTGTTAAAGCTCAGCCTCCCTTATCATACTCATTCCTCGCAAGACTCTCGGCTGAGCTGGGAGCTCTCCATGACATCACTACACTTCCCTCTCAGGTCAGACCGAATTGCAGAATAGCTATTGGCCAGATTGTCAGAGTGAAAATTTAGTCACTCTCCTGGTCTCTCCTTTCTACCCAGCTCACTTCTTTTAAGTTAATGGAGAAGATCTACATCTTCTGATGTAACTAATCATTGTATAACCCAAATATGATTATCTTCAAGCTGGCAAGGTAGTATTACACTCTCTAAATACTAGTCTGATCTTGCTAATAATGGGCATGATATATCCAAAATAGTTTTTGTTACAGGGAGTAGCAGGAGCCTGGGATCGGTCACGATGTAACTAACTATCCTTGCCTTTGATTCGTGGTCTAATAAGCCAGACTCACATCAGAACTGGCTTTGGTAATCCTTTCCTTCTGGAACCACAGAGATCCAATGTTCCTGGAGTTAGCGGAAGTCTGAGTCCACCACAGAGACATAGTAGGGGGGGACCCCTCCTCAGAACAGAAGAGGATGAGATAAACTGTAGCTTAGCCTAGAAATGTCTCCTACACTCCAAGGCTGGGATGCTCAAAAGTTCCATCCAGGCAATGGATAAGAAGACTGAGTTGGCATTGAGAGATGAAAACAAGTGGCAGATGGTGCTGAGGAACATCCCAGGACTAAAGAAATGTGGTTCCCAGAAAGGGAAGAGGAGAGATATTGGCAAAGTCTTACTCAGCAACTGTGACAGCCTGGCCAGAGAAAGCTGCACGATACAGCTGAGAATGCATCTGTGGTATCAGGGATACTGAGGGGCTCAGACACTCACTGTTCTGTCACCTCTTCTCATCTCCTTTACCATACCCACAGTAAATAGCCCTGAAAACCAGGCTGGACCGGTCAGGAAAGGCAGGGGATGGAAGAAATTAGAAAGTGGTCCCAGCTACTGTATAGCATAGGGAACTCTACTTAGTATCTTATAATATCCTATAATGCAAGAGAATGTAAAAAATAAAATACACACACACACACACACATATATATGTATGTATGTATGTATGTATTTTGGCCATGCCACATGGCTTTTAGGATCTTAATTCCTCACCAGGGATTGAACCCATGCCCTCAACAGTGAAAGCATAGAGTTCTAAAAACTGGACCACTGGGAAATTCCCTATATATTTTATGTATATGTATAACTGATTCACTGTGCTGTATACCTGAAAGTAACACACCACCGTAAATCAGCTATATTTCAATACAAAATTTTTTTTAAAGTCTCAGAAACCTGAGGAATTGCCATGGCCAGGCTTTTTTCAGTAACAAGTAGTGACAGAGTCTCTTGGGTGTATTGTCCCAGACTGAATCCAGCCCAGTAGAGCAGCAGGAAAGGTGTGGGGGCCAAGTGACCTAGGGTTTGTGTGGCCTAAGCCCTGCTGGTTCTTGACTTCCCCAGGTGCTAGAGGTAGTGCGAGCCAACTATGACACACTCACACTGAAGCTGCAGGATGGCCTGGACCAGTACGAGCGCTATTCGGAGCAGCACAAGGAAGCCGCCTTCTTCAAAGAGCTGGTGAGTGAGCCTTGCCTCTGTCTCTGCCTATGTCTGTGGAGGGCCCTTGCCCGCCCCTGGGTTCTACTGTGCAGGTGGGTACAAGCTGATGAAATAAGATTGGAAGGGCCTAATTGGATTGGGTTTGCCACTTCTGTTCCACAACAGTCCAGGAAGGACCAGGTGGTGAGAGATGAAGATAATCACTGGGGTACTGGTGCCAGGCTGGGAAGAGTGAAAAGCCTGAGGCAGCAGTGCCCACCCCTCCTCTGCAGCCATGGAGATAGCCCTGTGCAGCTTCAGCTAGGCCTGAAGTTTGATGTGCATTCCCAGTGGCAGCTCTGGCTCATTGCCCCCCTTATCCTGCCTGTCCTCAGAGCAACTAATGAGAGTAATTGATTCTTCTCCTCCTTATGTAACCACTTTCCTAAATACCTAACTGGGTCCTGGTCTGAGTGCCCTTCCAGTCTAGTTCTCCAGTCTTCACTCCCTACCTGCATTCCCACTCTCTAGTCACTCAGCTTCCTGCAGCTCCTCCCTTGGCCATCTGAAGCCAGTGAACACTTGTTCCATCTCCTCCACCTCCTGGTTGACATCTCCACAGAACTGGACTACCCTGTTAGTGGTCCCTTTCCTGCCCTGCACTTAGAAGTTGCCCTCAGGAAAAGCCCAGTCACTCTGTATACTCTGGTCTGGGGCCTGAGACCTGGGCACACAGGCCTCTGTACCCACTTCCCATGTCCTCAGACCTCCCACTGCCAGGGCAGAATTTGCATCAGCCCAGCTTTTTACTTACCTATGCCTAGTCTGTAATGAAGGTGCTAGACTTTAGGTCATATGTCTTGTGCTAAACCCAGCCCAACTCTGACCCCAACATGCCATTCCTGGGATTTTGGCCTTCCCCAGGGTGAGGCATATATACTCTGAGCTGAGATAGTGGGGAGCAGGTAAGCCACTAATGTAAGGAGATAGCAGAATACAGTACTTTTATGGAGTGGTCGGCAAGTCTTCAAGTTGATCTAGGGGTCAGGTCTTAAGAGATTAAGTTACTGGGAGAGGAAGAGGACTGAGGAGGAGAAACATCAAAAGCTGTCTTGAGGCTTTGGGGCACTAGTCTGTGCCTTACTTATGTCTCCGCATAGCTGTACCACTGGCATAGGGGAGCTCAGAGAGTCTGGTTAGGTTTGGAGCTAATGAACTTGGGCTGCCTGCTGTTTGCCATACTGGCCTTTCCTCTGCTTCCTGCCTGATGACTTCATTATGTTTCCCATAGCACAGCAGAGATGGAAGAAAAGCTGCCTGGGCTTTGGGGCCTAAGACAGATACATGTTCTTTGTCTCCTTCCACCCCTGCTTTGTCTCTAGGCCAATGTTCACATCTATTTCCAATGAATGAATCCATCTGCTGATTACTCTTAGAACCCACTCAGAGCAGGGAGTTCGGCCTTCCGACTCCTTTCCCCTGCTGACACAGACAGGACTTCCTGAAAGGTTCTCAGTCTCTGGGTAGAAAGCCGTCAGTAGAGAGAACGTGGGGAGAATACAAGCAGACTTTCCTCTAAAGTGGGCAGGCATCTTTGGGGTATGGAGAGTGCTGGCCTAGGAGCTAAGAAACCTAGGTCCTGCTCCCACAGCTGGGACTTGCTGGCTATGTGACCTGTTCCTGGCTGTTGGCCTCTTTGAGTTGTACTCCTGCCATCCGTGCCAGACAAGGGCTGCATCTCCAAAGTCCTTTCCAACCAGAAAAGTAGATATATACAGAAGGAGGTTGAGGAGATGTGAAAAACGCCCACAGAGAGGGAGCTCCAGAGCAGGAGTTCTCTGGCCTCAGTTTCTCCTCCTCCATTAGACCACTGACTGGACCAGTCCCCCTCAGCCTGGCCAAGGCAAGGCCAGAGGCCTGACCTCGGCACTCCTTCGCTGTCTCTGCTTGTCTCTGCCTCATCAGGTTGTGCTCTTCTCACATCCACTCGAATTCTTTCTCTCAGCCTCTTTTTTCTTCCTGCCATCACAGAACTGTTCGCTCATTTACCTGCAGGGATGATAGATGCTAAGAGTTCATTTCCTGAGAGAGAAATTTCTAGCACTGCATCTTGGCCTTGTGCTTCAGGCACTGCCTCTACTGTTTGTAATGGACTTTTTCCTGTTTTTTCTCTGCCTGTGCCCTCCCATCTCCCCTCACCTTTTCCCAGGTTCGATCCATTAGCACCAACGTCCGGAGGAACCTGGCCTTCCACACACTCAGCCAGGAAGTCCTGCTCAAGGAATTCTCTACTATCTCCTGAAGCTGCCACGCATACCTGAGCAGCCACTGACTGCCCTTACCCACGAGGCTTCTGGGCTGGAGGGCGGGCCAGGGGCGAGGTCCTGTTGCCAAGGTTGGAGAAAAACACAGACACAAGTTCTATCAGTGGAGGCCGCGCTTCACTGGAGCTTGGACAGCAGGGGCCAGGATGGGCAAGCTAGGGATAATCTTATTTGGGGAAAGGATGGGTGGGCACAGGGAGACACCTCCAGAAATGTGGGGATTTCTGGGGTGGGCTTTCTGGACAACCCCTCATATTTCCAATTGAGATTACAAGTTATGGCTACTAACTAATTGTCAGGAGCTGTTGGGCAAGCCTCAGGGTGATGCCCACATCCATGGGGTCAGTGGCTCACCTAGGCTTCTGAAAACAGACTAACTCTCAGATGTAGGTGGAGCCAGTTCTGCTTCGTTTGAGCCCGGGGCTGAGCCAGCCCTGAAATCTGTGTCCCATGCCCCACCGGCACTTTGTCCAGTCATTAGGACCCTTAGCTCAGGCCTTGGGTGGGATAGTTATGGGGTACCTTCTTTCTATTTTCTGAATCCAGAGCTGACTCCTCTGCTGTCTGGCCACCACTTTCTGCATTTGATTCTTGGCACCAGGAATACCTGTGAGTGTTCCCCTGCCTTCCAGCCCATTGACTCTTCAGCACTACAGGGTCACAATCTTAGCTTTTCATTTTCAATCTGGTTTAAACTGTCTTTAGGGTATGTGTGTGAAATAAACATTGACAGGTTTTCTGAAGCCCTCAGGTGCCTACTTTGCTGGTTCCCTTTCCAGCAGTTTCCCCACCTCCTTAGCCACCCCCTCCTCTGGGAGCCTCTCTTGCCTCTACTGAGCTCCCCTCCACGTGGTCCACCCCCTCACCCGGCTGTTGTTTACATCCAGCCTGCCTGAGAATTTCCTCTGGGGAGGAATCTGTTCCTGCGGTGGTCTGGTGCCTGCAAGGGAGAGAGCTTGCCAGGGCCAGGCTCTGAAACAAGCCAGGTGAGCATCATGGAGAGGCCGACCTTTGAAAAGTTGGCCTGTGTTTCCTCCTCTGGACAGCCTCCATGGGACTACTGCTGTAGGCTTTCCCTGCCCCACAGCTGCCTTTGAAGTCGCTGCTCCTCTGAGACCCTCCCTTTCTAAAGCACTTTTTAAAGCCTTCAGGATGGTAGGCAGCAAGCAGCATAGGAAGAATCTGGAAGTAAATGCCAGAATCCAGCTGGGAGAGCAGGTCTGGGACCTCCCAGGCTACTCTTCCACTTCAGGTGTCTTTGGGATACTTGCCCTTCCTGGGAACCAGAGTTCCAGCTCCAACACTGAGCAAGTTCCAGAGAATCCACATTGTGCTGCCATGAATAATTGTAGATTCTTAAGATATCAGGGGCTGGGTCATCTCTGATGACTAGATGGATAGTTCAGCCTGGGGCATTTAGTGTTTTCCACATTGATGAACCTCAGAGGAGCAGGAGCTGGAAGCTGGTGGCAAATTGAAGTTATTAAAAATTTATTTGTATGGGACAGACTTTCTAGTGTCTTTTCTACTTCTCCTTAATCTCTGTTACTCAGAACTCCTTCCTCGATGACAGAGTTAAGGTAATCTCCCAGGTGCTGGTCTCACCTGGCTAGGGAACCCCTTATAGGCTCTGTTCCTCAGTCTCCTAGTCTTAGTGGAAACCAATTCAGTTCAGAAGTTGTAGCCTTCCTTGCCTTTTGAGTGGAAGAAGGAAGAGAATCCCTCTACCTCCACATGTGGTGGTAAGGAGGTGAACCAGCCTATTTGGGCTGCTTCTCGATTCCTTTCAGGCTTCCCTGTGAAGTGAATAAAGGCAGGTCCAGGGCATGGGGCAATAAACAGAGCACTTCTTGCCCTCCATTTTAAGGACCCATCTCTTGGCCCATTTAAATATGCCTATGCTCAGAACGCCACATAAGAGTCCCATCTTTTCCTGGAATTTAACCCCCAAAGGAACTGCCCATGCCCTGTCCCTGCACCCATGTCTGTACCAGGTCTGTGGCAGACCCTCCAGAGCCAGGGGAAAGCCAGGAATTGGGCATTGCTCCCAAAATAATCCTTCCTTCAGCTACTTGTCCCTTTCTCATGCCGGAACTCTCACCACAATTCCTGCTGGGTTAATTGAATCAAGTGCTTGGAAATTAATCCAATTGAAAAGATTAAATGTGCTGAGGTCACTTCAGCTGAAGCTTACCGTCTCAGCAGGTTACTCCTCTGGGGGAGCAATTGGGTAGGCAGGATTACCTGGGACACTGCCACCATACCATGAAGACACATCAGACATTGCCCCCCACCAATTCTCATGGCATTTGGGGGGTTCATGGGGTTGGAGCCCAGGAAGCATTGTCGGGAAGGTCAGACAAGTAGGCTTAGCCATTCAGTCGCCATTACTGGCATCTGGAGATGGCCCAGCCCTATGCCTGCCCCTTGCTTCAGAAAAGGAGCTAATCTAAGGGAAGGAGCCTCATAACAAGGACATTGCCCCCACCTTTGCCTGCATCGCCAGACCCCTTAATTATTTCCCAGATCCTCTGGAAATCAGAGGGAATCTAGGACAGGGCAGGTGATGGAATAGAGCAGGGCAGGAAAGTTGAAAGAGAAAAAAGGAACAAAAGAGCAAGAAAGTCTTGAGAAACTGACCTGGTTCAGTCTTTATTTTCTTTTTCTTCCCAGTTGGCTAGCAGAGGTCATTAGATCATGGCAGAAGGCACCCTGAGAGCAAATAGGGCCCAGAGACAGGGTTCTGCAGTGGGTGAGGGTAGGGGTCCTTATGAGAGAAAACTATAGTCCACTGGCCTGAGATGAGCCTGCCTTAAAGGCTGGCTGACCTTTACATTCCCATTCCCCCTTCAAGCGGGCTGGGCAGTGGTGGGGGCCACAGACACTCACACGCCAAGAACCATAGAGAAAATAGGGGCTGGCCAGTGCTGAGGGTAGGAGCAGGAGTGCTGAGAATCGGCCGGGGAATCCTCACAGTGGGGCCTTTCTGGCCCTGCACCCTCCTCCACCCCCAAGACCCGGGGGTTCAGGTTTAGGGGGTAGTGTTGCCAGAGAGCTGGTCTCCTTCCCCGCACTTCTCTGCTCACCCTTTCTTTCACCGGGTGCCTCCTCCGAGCTGCAAAGAGGAGGGGGCGGGGGTAGGGGGAACCAATCCCGGCAGCGCCAAAGGGGGGAGGTGGCGGTGACAGCCGCGGGGAGGGGGCGGGAAGAGAGGCGGCTCGGCTCCAGCTCCGCGCTCTTCTCCGCTCTGCCTCCGGCTCTGCGCTCACCCACTGCCCAAGCCTGCCGCTCCTGCCCCAGTACCCCGAGGTGAGCCCTAGACACCGGAGATCCCCTGGCTCCTCGCCCCAGCCCGGACTCTCCGTACCCCAGCCCCCGAGAGCACGCTACGCCGCCAGGGGGCGCCGTGTGAGCTCCCTATCCCTGCCACCCGGCGCCCCCTCCCACGGCCCAGGTGGGGACGGGAGGGGGGCGCCGGGGGCCATGCGGGGCCAGAGTCGTAAGGAGAGTTTGTCCGATTCACGAGACCTGGACGGATCCTATGACCAGCTCACGGGTGAGTCGGTGGCTTGGGGGTCGGGGGCGGAAGAGGATAGATTACATCTCCCCTAACCCTTAAGTTCCTGTGACCCCTGCCAGGCCCTTACCCACACTCTGACCCATTACCAGGCACCCTCCCAGCAGTTCTGGGCAACAGGACACTAAGGTTCAAAACCTTGGGTTCCGCGGGGGATGGGGATTCAAGGGAGAGCAGGTGGGCAGAGGCAGCAGGTGTGGGAATGCGTGACACAAGGCTAGGAGGGGGTCTAGAGTGGGAGGTGTTACATGTGTGAGCACCTGTCATTCTGTGTGTGTCTGTGTATATATGTGTGTGTGCGCCTCCCACAGCTGGTTGCCATGTGCCCTGGGCTTGGTGACAGCCAGAGTTAGTGTGATTGCGTGTGACTGTGCAATTGTATGATCCTGTCAGATGTTTCAGTGAGGTTGTGTAGGACCCAGATTGTACTAATGAAGTTGTTTTGACCATGTATCTGTTCTGTGTGCAACTCTGCTTTGTGTGATTCTGTATGAAATGCCATGTGACTACCAGTATGTGTCAGGGTTTCACTTTATGGTGGTATGCCTGTTTGTAAGACTTTGTGACTGTGAACCTCCTGGGACAAGCATGTGTTGAAGTGGGCTGTGTTGTTTTGTGATTGTGAGACTGGTTATATTGGTGTTTGATACTGATTGTGTACTTCATGTGGTGATGTCTGCAGTGGGGTTCTGTGTCTATGACAGATCTTACCCTTGCTGCCTCTCTGGCTTCCTAGTGCAAAAAGGGGTTCTTAGTGCACACCATTGCTTCTCCATGTTTTCCACAAACAGCCCAGTGGACCTGAGGAGGGACTTGCATCCATCTACCCAGCCTGGCTTCCAGGAGTGACACCCAGCTCCTGTGGGGAGGCTTTGGTTAATGCTGGGTCAGTTCCCCCACCCAAAGTATTTAGAGGTCATTCTTAACAACTGAAGCTCCTTCAGCCCCCAACAGCCCTCCCAAAACTTCACCCAAACCTGGAGGAAAACACACCCTCTTGCTTCCCCTCCAGACCCAGAGATAGAAGCTCTAGGCCTGGGAAGTGCCATGTGGCCTCTTCTTATAAGTATCTTCCAAACCACTTTGCTGCCCAGGCATCCTCTCTCTCCCACACTGGGGAGATATGTGAGACCAGTACATCTGTGCCTGTGCATATTCCTGGGTTTGGTAGGCAGATCCATGTGTTTGTGTGGGTGACTGTGTCACCTTGTGTACATTTCCATGTACGTGTGTTTCTGTCTCATTGTGCAGCCAACCCAAGAACTCCAACAGAGAACAGGAGGGAGACTGTCTCCCCTGTGTCTGAAGACAAGCTGAGAAGGTGAAGGGAGGCCAAGATCCATGCCTGTCTAGAGGAGCGAGGTTAAGACTTGGGGATGCCAAGAGGACTAGGTGTGACTCACCCACCCTAGAGAGGTTCTAGTCCCTAAGCCCAGACTCCCAGAAGAGGGAGCCCTTCCACTCAGGCAGGCCTCAGATGTGACCTAAATGAGTTTCAGACCCCAGTGGATTCCAAAGGTCCAGCTGACAAACTCTGCTATGAACTCTGTTCTCAGTAGCAAGGGCCCCAGGGCCCTTATTAGCACCACATCAGTCAGTGTTTGCTTCCTGCTTTAACTGATTCTTCCGCTTCACTTGGGCTTCCCTGGTAGCTCAGTTGGTAAAGAATCTGACTGCAGTGCAGGAGAACGGGGTTTGATCCCTGGGTTGGGAAGATCCACTGAAGCAGGGATAGGCTACCCACTCCAGTATTCTTAGGCTTCCCTTGTGGCTCAGCTGGTAAGGAATCCGCCTACGATGAGGGAGACCTGGGTTCAATCCCTGGGTTGGGATGATCCCCTGGAGAAGGGAAAGGCTTCCCACTCCAGTATTCTGGCCTGGAGAATTCCATGGACTGTAGAGTCCATGGGGTCGCAAAGAGTTGGACACAACTGAGTGACTTTCACTTTCAGTGGAATCATCCCCTCCCCACTTGGCTGTTTGAATCAGAGATTAGGTAGAAGTGGGGAAGCCCTTGCACTGGAAGATGAAGGAATGGAAGTGTGAATGCCAGCTCTGTTTGACTTTTGCTCTCTGGGCCTCACTTCTCTCATCTGTAAAATGGGCAATACTACTACCTCCCTACCTCCCAAGGGAAATACAAAGTTCAAAAGTTGACAAGCATCAAAGAATTGTGTTCCACGTCAGCATCCACACGACTTGGAAAGTGGGAATAAAGACTACCAGGAGCTCTCCTTTCGAAGGAGGGCTTATCTTTAGCAGGAGATAAATGGGGTTGGGAAGCCACTATTAATGCGTTGGGTGTCTGGAGACGCTTGAGCTGAAGCCCTAGGGGAAGTCGTTGTCCGCGGTGCTGAAGCGCGTGAAAGGCGGAAGTGTCGCACTGCTATTCGGGTTTCCAGTGTTCCTTGTGCAGGCGGGATTCCTTGGATCGAACCTGGGGGTGTTCTTCGATTTCAGTCATCCAAGCCTATCAGGCTGACAGGGAGGAGGGGGCGCTAAAATCATACCTCAAGGTATTCTGGGTTGCCCCAGCCGCTTTCCTTACCCCACCCCAGGCTCAAAACAAATCTGAGAGATACTTGAGGAGAAACCAGTCTGAGCCCCGCCCTGCATTCAGCCCCTCCAGTCTTCCCAGCCCGTCAGGACCGTTTGGCAGTGCGACGAGGTGAGAAAAGGCAGTAATCAGCGGTCGTTCTGTCCAAGCTGGAATCAAGGAAAGAACTGAAGAAGGTGGGAGAGTTGGGACCTGGCTGGCCAAGGCCTGAACTCAGTCCCATTCTGAGATCTTCAGAGTCGCTTCTGTCTGGTCATAAATATTGTTCCGAGATTGGGGCGCCCCCGTGTGGTCTTAGTGAAACCATGCTTGCAGAGCTGATTCCAGATGGGGATGTGGCCAGATTAGGTTCCACGAAGTTCAGAGGTGACTCTCACCTCCTAAATGTAGGATTTTCAGCCAAAATTTTGGAATCCCAGTCGGAGGAGTGGGATCTCCATAAGCTCTGTTAAATGGTGTTAGTGGGCCCTGGAAGGGTTTACTTTGGTTATAACCACATAGGGGTGAGTCTAGGAAAGGGGTCAGGGCCAGGACTTCGGGTAGGGGGCTTTTCCTCGATGCATTTGGCTGACAATCAGCATATGATGGGAAAGTGTGAACCCGCTGAACCAGGACATAGCGACACAGAACAGTTCTATGCCAGACATTCAGAGCCAGAAGCCAGAGATAGTAGGGGCACGTCCCTGCCATCCCTCTGCCATCCCAATACACTGGGCATTTCCTCCTCTTCCCTCCTATTCCCGCACCCATTGGTCCAGGAAGTATGGAAGTGTGGAGAGTTGCCATGACAACTAAGTCCTCTAACCCTTCCCCTTCTCTGTCAAAAATGGGAAGAGGAGGGGGCGACGCGGCAATAAAAGATAATGTTTTCACTCTCCGGATCCTTTTTCAAAAACCATGGGTGCTCCCTTCCCCACGGGAAATGCAGAAAATGTTCCCAAAGAAGGCTCTGAGGGACAGTGCGTGCTGCCCCTTTCCCGCCCCTCCCCAGTGTGAGAACTTTGGGGGCAGGTGCTTCAGACGATGGGGGCCAGGGTGAGTTCCCCTCTTATGACCTGGAGAGGACAGGAAGTGGAACACGACTCGACTGCCTGAGACTCCAGTCCTTGTGGGTTCGGCCCTCCTGCGCCGCCCACACGGGGCCCACTCCTTGGGGGCGGAGATCAGAACGCCCCGAGCCTTGGGGGCGGAGCTTGGCCACTGTGCTCTCGGCAGGACCATGAACAGATGCCCCCGCAGGTGCCGGAGCCCGTTGGGGCAGGCAGCGCGATCCCTCTACCAGCTGGTGACTGGGTCACTGTCGCCAGGTATGAGGAAGGGAGGAAGGGTCTGGATCCCTGAAAAAGTAAGCGAAGAAGTGAAATAGGAGCTTTACAGAGATGGGGAGAAAAAGGGTCCCTCGCAGAGATGGAAGGGGCAAGATCCCTCAAAGAAAAGGGTTTAAAGGACAACACACCAACAGAAGTGGAGCTTGGGATAGGGTCCCTTAAAGAGAAGGTGGGGGACATAGTAATCTTCAAAGGGGAAAGGACAAGAGGCATCACGGTTCCTTGTGGAGGAATGGTGGAGGAGGGGGCAAGGCTTCTCGATGAGAGCAGAGGTGGGGACCTCAAGCAGGTGGATATGGGAGATAAAAGGAGGGAGATAGGGATAAAAGGAGGAAGCTTTCAGCAGGCGGGGAAAAGGCAAAACCCTTTACTGAATTGCTTAGTTTAATGGGATCTTAAGATGACTAGGGGCAGTGTGCAGAAAGAAAAATATCCTGAAGTAGGACTGGACCAACGTGAACTCAGCTAGTTAGTTTATGCATGATGGGATGGATAGACTTGTGTGGCATAAGAATTTCATGTCACTGTTTTGTCTATCTCTGGGAATCTGAATTAAGGGGGTTTGTAGATCACTGGGGTTGTGATCACTGGGGCCATGCATCCCTGGGGTTCCATATCCCTGGGATTCTGTGACACTAAGACTGCACATACTGGAAGTCTGTGCTTTAGAGTTGGGTTAAGGGTTCCTGAGTCACAGTAAGTTAGTTGTGTAGACTTCACAAGGTTGTACCTTGGTGTGGGATTTGTGGGATTTATATGGCATGTGGATTGTGGGTATCATATAAAGGCACTGCTGAGATTATGCACACTGTGGGTTTAGCTGCCTGGGTAGGGCCCAAAACACCCAGCATCCCCTCCTCACCTGGCCTGGGGAGACCAAAACAACCTAGCCTGTGGCATTCTGGGATCTGTAGTTCACTGGCTCTTGCCACAGTATCCTCTTGAGCCCCTGGAGTATAAGCAGGCCTCTCCTTACCATGTGCTCCCAGAAGGAGGGGCCATGGGGCTGAGCCAGAGTCATACTTGGATGTCTCTTGGAGAGCATGTGTCCTCTGAGCCCCTGCTTGGGCCTGTCTCAAGTGACAGATGGCTGGAGCCAGGCAGAGCCAGCTCTCAATCATAGCAGGCATGACTTCCAGGCCCTAAAATAGCCCCAAGGCCTAGGGAGGTCATTAATCACCCGATGCAGCTGGGGTCTGCTGTGTCCTAGCCTGGCTGGGGATGGAGAGGGGCCCCTGGCTGGGGATGGAGAGCCAGTTCTTCACTGGCTGGGTCCTTCACTAGGGGAGAAAGGGCAGATAGGAAAGTGGGCCAGTTACCTAGTATGGACCCCCCTTCAGAAGGCAGTTTTTCTCTGGATTTGAACTTCATAAAGTAAATGAGTCAGTAATAGGGATATTTCTGTGGTGAGATTTGAGGGACCTAAGGAAGAGTTCACCTAATGCTTCAAGATAATTTCCCTTCAGCCCTCACTCTGCCAGAAGAGCTTGCATTAAGACTTCATTCCTCTGGATGAAGAGCCAAGTGCCAGAGGGATGCCTGGGGAGGACAGACCTGGGCAAGTTTCTCACAAGGCTCAGAGCCTTGAGAGGTCTCTGAGTAGGGGGAAGAGAGAGCCTGAAAAGCAACTTGCTCTTTCACTTCTACTAGGTCCTCCCACCAGAGGCATCTGAAGGGTGAGGGTAAGGGTTAGAGGGAACAGAAAGGTCCATAGACAGGACAACTGGCTGAATGGTTGTCCATCTGTCCATCTGTGAATCAGCAGCAGAGAGAAGAGAGATGCTGCTATGCTGCCTCTTTCAATTCAAATAGTCTGGCTTGGGATCAAAGGCTTCATGGAATTCACCCCCTTTTTGGTCTTATCACTCATAGCTCCCCTAATACTAACTAAGCTGCAGTCACTCAGGATTCCTTGACCCCCATACACGTTGGAGAGACAGACTGAAGGAGCTGGCAGATCACTGGTTCAAGTCTTGGTCGATTTTTTATCATCTGTATTGTCATGGGAAAGTCACTTCTCTTTGAGCTTCAGTTCCTTCATCTGCAAAATGGGTATAGTTCTACTCTATCTGACCATGTCAACTGTAATAATAGACTGCTAATAGGTCTGTTATGAGAACTAAATGAGATAACATGTGCAAAGTATCAAGAACATAAAGCATGCTCAGTAAATGTTGGGCCCTTTGTTAAGGCAGACTGCTGATCTTTTTAGCCATCCTTAAAGAACCAGCTCAAAAAATACCCTTTTCAGGTTTTTCCTGGCCTCCCAGTTAGAGCTCATTTCATGGTTCTTGAATAGTTCCTTGTGGACACACAACAAATATTTTTTCAATGAATAGTTGCCTTATAGTTCTGTCAATGGCTATCTCTCCCTGCCCAGGAAGCCAGAACCCTGTTTGGTTCACCTTTGTTGCACAGGCACTGGCTCAGAGCCTGGCATTCAATTTGTATATGTCCAATATTTTTAATATCATTGCCCTCTAGGAGCTGAGAATCTAATTGAGGAAACAGGATTGATCCAGAAAGACCTGAGTTCAAATTTGCAGCATCTTTTCTTAGCTAGGTGACCTTGGGTGAGTTCCTTTACTTCTCTGGACCTCATAGTGAAATGGGCACAATACTTTTCATCTGCCTACTTCATGGGGTTGTCATGAGAAGCCATGGAAGTAACAGTGTTTGTGGAAATACTTTATAAGTTGTTAAGAGCTGTAGAAATGTAAGCAGGGGGATGTCTGTTATTAATAATAGCAGCAAACAATTATAAACAGTTACTCTGTGCTTGGAATTATTCTGACAGCTTTCCATGTATTAGTTCACTTAGGAGGGCCTCAAAACCATACGAGGTAGGAAACTGAGGCACACAGAGATTAAGAACTTGCCCAGTTAATTGCAAGTGGCAGATCTAAACCCAAGGAACCTGGCACCCTCACCCACACTATTTCCTACCATGCTATGCTGCCTCTGACTTCCCTGGTGGCTTAGACTGTAAAGCGTCTGTCTACAATGCGGGATACCTGGGTTCAATCCCTGGGTCAGGAAGATCCCCTGGAGAAGATCCCCTGGAGAAGATCCCCTGGAGAAGGAAATGGCAATCCACTCCAGTACTATTACCTGGAAAATCCCATGGACAGAGGAGCCTGATAGGCTACAGTCCATGGGGTTGCAAAGAGTTGGACACGACTCCTTTTACTGTTCCCACTAATAACATTACAGATTTAGGTTCTGAGTTTTGAGGGTCTAACAGTGAGTACGGTAGAATTTCAGGTAGCTAGGAGCCTGCTAAAATCCCATGGAAAAGGAAATGGCAATCCACTCCAGTACTATTGCCTGGAAAATCCCATGGATGGAGGAGCCTGGTAGGTAGGCTGCAGTCCACGGGGTCGCTAAGAATCAGACACGACTGAGCGACTTCACTTTCACTTTTCACTTTCATGCATTGGAGAAGGAAATGGCAACCCACTCCAGTGTTCTTGCCTGGAGAATCCCAGGGACGGGGGAGCCTGTTGGGCTGCTGTCTATGGGGTCGCACAGAGTCCGACACGACTGAAGCAACTTAGCAGCAGCAGCAGCAGCAGGAGCCTGCTGAGGGCTGGAGGTTCTGAAGAAAAGGGAATTTAAGCTGTCTCTAACGGACAGGTAAGAATGTAGGGCAGGAGAGCAGAGGGTGGGCATTCCAGGCAGAGGGACTAGCAGGAGCAGAGGTAAGAAACAGCAGAGTTTTCTGTGTCTGGGGGACAGTGAGGAGGCCAAGCTGGCTCAAAAAAGAGATCTGCTGATGAGAGTGGAGGAAGGGTATTAAAAGCCATCTATGGATTTTGGATGGTGAGAGGGAGATACTGAATATTTGCTCATTTTATCTGTAAACCCTTCAAAGGTGTGAGAAACCAAAAACAGTCCCTGAGTTGACTTCTTCCTGGAGGAAGGACGGGGGAGGGGCAAGCTCTTGCCCAGTCATTCCCACACCTTCCCAAGGATGTTGGGAGAAGGAAGGGGTAAGATACATGGTGTGAGATGAAGGCCTGACCCCCAGTGGTGGCCTTGTAGAACTGCAGATCCGTGAACCTCAAATGAAGCAGTAAGGACTGGCACCCATCTCCAAGTTGAGTTCAGTCACTCAGTCCTGTCCGACTCTTTGCGACCCCATGGACTGCAGCATGCCAGGCTTCCCTGTCCATCACTAACTCCCGGAGCTTACTCAAACTCATGTCCATCAAGTCAGTGATGCCATCCTCTGTCTTCTCCTTCTCCTCCCGCCTTCAATCTTTCCCAGCATCAGGGTCTTTTCAAATGAGTCAGTTCTTTGCATCAGGTGGCCAAAGCATTGGAGTTTCAGCTTCAGCATCAGTCCTTCCAATATTCAGGACTGATTTCCTTTAGGATTGACTGGCTTGGTCTCCTTGCAGTCCAAGGGACTCTCAAGAGTCTTCTCCAGCACCACAGTTCAAAAGCATCAATTCTTCAGCACTAAGCCTTCTTTATGGTCCAACTCTCACATCCATACATGACTACTGGAAAAATCATAGCTTTGACTAGACGGACCTTTGTTGGCAAAGTAATGTCTCTGCTTTTTAGTATGCTGCCTAGGTTGGTCATAACTTTTCTTCCAAGGAGTAAGCGTCTTTTAATTTCATGGCTGCAGTCACCATCTGCATTGATTTTGGAGCCCCCCAAAATAAAGTCTGTCACTGTTTCCATTGTTTCCCCATCTATTTGCCATGAAGTGATAGCACCAGGTGCTATGATCTTAGTTTTCTGAATGTTGAGTTTTAAGCCAACTTTTTCACTCTCCACGTTCACTTTGAAGCTGACACACAGTCATCTCAGAGCTGTATAGGGAGGGAAGGGTCCTTCTGGGGTTAATCCTCCTACACTGGGCCTCCAGTGTGGGCAAGCTGTCTATGAAGGGAGCCACTGTAGAGTAGTGTAGTGTAAAGTGCAGGCCCAGTCAGGATGGCTGAAAATTGAAGATCTGACACTTACTGATCTTGGAGATTTGCTTAAACTCCTTTTGCCTAGTTTTCCCACCCATAACAGTACCTCATTCATAGGTTTATTGTGTAAATTCAGTGCGATGATGTCACACTGCACATTATCTACCACATACTGAGTGCTCAGTCCCTCACCAGATGTGGCAGTAGCCCAGAGGCTGGTGTCTTCTGGCTCCTTGGCTCAGCAAGCCTCTGTCCACCTGCTACCACACACCACCACCTGGAGGGAGACCGGAAGATGGGGGAGGAGCTCCAGGAATGCACCCGGGCTGGGTGACTCTCTTGGAAGGTTCAGGTTTCCCTCTAGCCCTGGATTTCTCCTGTCAGCTCTGTGAAGATTCCCAAAGAGCAGGCAGGACTTTGGCAGCTCCAGAGTGAGGCCCCTGCCAGAAGGAAAGGGAGAGCACACCCTTCCTTTCCCGATCTTCCCAACCCAGGGATTGAACCCAGGTCCCCCACACTGTAGGTGAATTCTTTACCAATTGAGCTATCAGGGAAGCCCTTCCTCTCCCAAGGAAGTTGATTCTCTGGGTCCTAAAGTCAGCTTCAATGAGTCCCCTCCCCAGAGGGTCATGTTAGGGCTAACCGGCCTTTTTCCCCTGCCCAGGCTATTGGACCTAATCCTCCCTCCCCTGGACCTCAGTTTCCCTGTCTGCGGGGGGAAGAAGATTGCTTCCCACCTCTTAGTCTCCATGGCAACCTTGATCAATGTAGGTGGTGTCCTCCTGACTGGAGAGGTCACTGCCTTCTCCTCCCTTATGTTTTCATACAGTTTCATGTGGATACAATTACACAACCACTGCAGACCCATATTCCTAATTATAGGATACATCCATATTACCAATCTTCAGACCCCCACATAACAACCTTGCTAAAATATAGATACCTCACACTCTGTACAAACTCAGAAATACTCCAACACACTCACACATACCACAGACACCCAGGTTACATACCCACATAGACCACACACATCCCTAAGACAGGTGCACAATCGTGTAAACACACAGAGACATATATAAGAGGTACACATTCTCTGCACACAAACACAGGAATATATACACATGAAGACACCCAGACACCCATAACATATTCTTACGCATGTACAGTTCCTGGTTTCTCTGTCGTACACACACACACACACACACACAAACACACACACACACGCATGCACACACTGCCCGCCCCTGACTTCTAAGCATAGGTCTTCCCTCTGCCCCTTTCTTTGGCACAGAGTAGCCACAGGGTGTCTGAGGGAAGCTGTCCTCAGGGGCAGAGGCAAGTTACTGCTCCTCCTCTGGCCTGGCCTGGGCCGTATCCTTCACACCAGAAGCTCTGGAGGAGATATCAATTTATAGGCTGAAGTGGTCCCCGCGAAGAGGAAGAGGCTGTGGCTGGGAGGCCTGTGGCTGGGAGGCCTGTGGGGAGGCGGGGTAAGGGGGGAGAGGGAGGAGATCCGGGGAAGGAGCAGGAAGGGAGACTGCAGGCGGTCCTGCTCAGTCTGGGGAGCCTGAGGGGGAGGAAGTGTGAGTAGGGCAGGCCAGCCTCAGCCTGGGGGGCCATGCCCCAGGCCCACCATGAACCTGGAAGGGCTGGAGATGGTCGCTGTGCTTGTGGTCCTCGCTCTGTTTGTCAAGGTCCTGGAGCAGTTTGGTCTCTTTGAGCCTGTCTCCTTGGAAGGTAACGTAGGTATCTGGGCATGTCTGGTCTGCTGGCTAGAGGGACAGTGCCTGCAGGGTTGGGGACTTTATGACTAGGGTGGGGGCTGCAGGGGTAAGCAGGTTAGTGATGGGATGGGGCATCTGGGGGAGGGGAAGAGAGAAGGTGGGGGAGTAGGACATCATGGAGAGGTAAAGAGGGGGACTCAAGGGGTGGATCTGGGGAGGAAGAGAGGGAATCTGGAGGACTGGGTGTCTCAGGGAGGTGAGGAAAGAGGGCCAGGAGGCAGGGAGGTGGTGAGGGGTACAGCATGGGGGTACGGGGACTGGGGATAAGGAGAAACTGGAGGAATGAGGAAAAGTCTGGAGACAGGCAGAGGTATCTGGAATAGAGGAAGGAGGTTCTGGGAATCCTGAGATAACACCAGACTTCTGTGGGGGCGGTCCCCTTTTGGGGTCATGGACCCACAGTGGCTCTGAAGGTGTGTGACTCTCCACACCTCCATCCTTGCAGGTTTGGGTCCCAGTATGTGTGGACTCAGTGTGTGAGAGATACAGGGGGTGGTGTGACTGGGTTTCACATGTGTAAGAAAGGACAAAATGTGTGACTACTTGAACCTGTGTATGTGACAGGGATGTGATTGTGTCTGAGCGACAGTGTGTGTAGCTTTATGCCATGGCAAAGATACCTGAGGGGCACAGAGTGTGTGGCTGAGCCTCTCAGGGTATCTGTGTGTGTGGCTATTCCCAGAGTTCCTGAGGATATGCCAGCTCCATACCCAAGGCAAAGGATGGGACGGGTTCTGGAGGGACAGGAGTTGGGGATACTGTGACTGAAACATTCATAGATCAACTCTGGTAGGAGGGTGAGGGGTGGATCAGATCAGGGACCCTGTTTCCCAAGACCCCCTGCCTCTCCTAGGTCCTCTCAGGATCTGAGGGCAGAATGGGCTCCAGAGCCTAGACATTGTGGGTGGGAAGTCAGTTCTCCATCTGACCCCAAAGTCAAGTGGGAAGAGTGATACTGAAGGTAGAGAGGGGAACATGTTCTGCCTTCTCCAGGGATTTTTAGCCTCTCATTTTTCATACCAAGAACTGTGCAGCTTCATAGCATGGCTGTTCCCCAGTTCCATTATGGACAGGAAAACAGGCAAGAACCATGATAAGAGGACTGCAGGGTAGACACGTGGGAGAACTGAAAAGATGTAAAGGGAGTTGAGGTCAAGAAGAAGGCTCACGAATTGCCTGCTTTAGGGTTCAGAAAGAGCAGAAAAGTCTTAGTCTACCGTCCATCCTCTGCTGCATTTATTGGAGTGGGGTGAGGTGCAGGGATTGGTGTTGGATGCATTGAGATTCATTCAGTCCTGAAAAGATGAAGTCAGTTGGGATCTAACTTGCCATCCCCTTTAGACTGTTGGTGCAAGAAGGGGGTGGACATCCAAGGAAACGCAGGCATCCTGTCTGCTGAAGGCACCCCCTTTCTCTCCCCAATTCAGAAGAGCCTAGAGGAGACTGAGTCCTTGAAGCAGGCAGGGGACTGGATGGGGGCATGTGTGAAGAGGGGGAGGCTGGGAGAGGCGTGGGAGCCATCCCCCAGTCCAGAGGCTACTATACTACCGGAGGCCCCCCCCGGCACAATAGGCTTTGGGAAACCAAAGTCTGGGCTAATGGAGCCCTGGGCCAGGGGCCAAACCGCCATCAATCACCCACCCAGCTCACTGCCTCCCTCCCTCCGCTCCATAGCTCCAGGGGAGAGAGGACAAATGGGAGAGAGAGGAGGTGCCAACTTCAAGCAGTTCCCTCCTGGGAGCAGAGCATCTTCCTGAGGGCAGAGCCTGGCTTGGGAGGTGGGGCCTGTAAGGGAGCTGGGGTGTCAACCTACCACTAAAGGAAGTTGGGTCCCTCCAGGAATGGACTGAAGCCAACTTCAGTCAGTGTGCTCCAGTGAGCTCTGACCCTGGAGTCTGGAGGTGGGTGCAGCCAGGAGACAGACAACAGGGACTTGCAGGGTCTCCCTGGGATACAATTGGAGCCACAGGATACAAATGTAAGTAAGGGGAAGTGAGGGGAACTGTGATTTGTGGACTCTGGATAGTCCTACATGACAACAAAATACTCATCTCCAAGGTCTGTCATTGCCTCAAAGTTTGCTATCATTTCACCTTCAAAGAGTAAGTCATACTGGAAAGGACTGGGAGGGGACACACTTTTAGGGTGGATGAATTAGCTGAGAACTCTACTCTGCTGGCATGAAGATTCTAGGTGCCTTGAAATGAGGGATTATAGGAAAGAAAGGTGGGTGTGCCCAGGGCAAATGCAGGTTCTGAGGGTAAGGTGCACCTTAGGTATCTGGTGCCATGGGCACCTAGGTCACAATATGATATGAGCAGGATGACCATACTGTGACATGATGCCCCAGGGTCATTGTGTGTTCTTTGTGTGGTTTGATCAATCATGCTGTGTGTAAGATGGCCTATATGGCCTACATGTCTGTCTGGTTTTTCCTGGGTCAGTCACATTTATGTATGTTTGTATTAAAGAGTAAGTACTAGGTCAAAGTAGGTGTGTGTGTGTGCATGTGTTGGGAGGCCACTGGGTTTGAGTGAGGTGCTGGGTATCAAGCTGTCCCTGTGTGGCATCCATCACTCTGTAATTTATTGTTCTATGTATACACACCTGTCACTGGATATGTGTATGTGTGAGAGAGGTGTCCTTGGGTTGGACATCATCCTCAGAGGTCCAGCTATATAGCACTGGAGCCAAGGACACTGGGTCAACAAAGACTGAGGCCAATATGCCACTTCTCCCCGCCCCCGCCATCTTGCTGTCCCCAGCTGTGTCTCTTTATACAAGGTGCCCGAGCCGTCTTGGTGGACCTTCCGTGCCTGTGAAACCCACTGGACTCCCCTAACCGGCCCCAGCTACTCTCTCCACCCCCCATCTTCCCCCAACACCCACCCCCAGCCGGGGTTGATTTGTGATGATGGGGAGGGTACAGGGAATGGAGGGACAGCGGGGTTAACGTTCCCTCCCGGGGTCTTCTCTCTTCCCAGGCCACCCTCCAGGGCCCACTAAAAAAGCGCTGAAGCAGCGGTTCCTCAAGCTGCTGCCATGCTGCGGGCCCCAAGCCCTGCCCTCAGTCAGTGAAAGCAAGTGCCTCTCCTGTGCTTCCGGGGGTGGGGCCCGTGTGTATCTGGGGTGTAAGGAGTGTGAGAGTGCGTGTGGGCGTGACCAACTTGGCAGAGGTGGGCTGGGCGCTGGCTGACGAGGGGGCGTGATTACCCAGCGAATGTGTGGGCGTGGTCAGCATGGAGGCGGGGCCTGAGTGTCTGTGGGACATCAGGGTCTGTGAAATGGGCGGGATCTGGATTTGGGGGCAAGGTCAGTGTGACTGGCTGAGGTGTCTCTGATACTGTGAGTGTGGCCACGGTGGCAGAGGTGGGACCAGGTGGCTGTGAGGGTCTGTGCATGGGGTTGTTGTCTGGCCGCCCTCCCCGTCCTTGGGCATGTTTTGGACTTTGAGAGGTAGGTCACCAGTGCCTTGACTAGACGGATACAAGTGTAAGAGCCGAGTCCACCTTCCTTCAGATACCAAGATACGGGAGTTTTCTAGGACCAGCCTGGTCCCCAGTAGAGTGACCTCGCTTTGTCTGTAGACCTCAGTTTCCTCGTTTGGGCCTTGTCCACCTCACAGGATTATACATGCTGCATTTTGCAAGCTATAAAGACTCGGTTTGTAGTCATTACTTGAGAATATCATTGTGTTTGATTCTGCTGGGTCCCACATGGGGGTAGATTCCGAAAAAGGATAGGTGTGATATGCATAAGGTCCGATTTGTGTTTGTGCTCATTCGTTACGCGTGCCTTTGCGTGCACGAGGAGATGGGGAGTGTGCATTGTAACAAGCAGGTCTGTGAGATTTGCTGTGAGTGTGAGGGGCGAGGTGTGTGCAGTTGGCCGGGTCTTCCGCTTTCTCGGTGACAGTTCGCTCCCTTCAGCATTAGCCGCCCCAGCCTCCCTCCGCCCCCACAGACCCCGCCTGCTGGACCCAGGTGACTTATTCTCCTGGTGGGGGCGGGTGCGGGGAACTTTGGGAGCCTGGGTTGGGGGCATCTGCCTGGGGACTGGATGTTGGGAACTGGGGTGGGACTGAGATGGGCCTGGGGTGGTGGCCTTCTCTAAGGCACATACGGGTGTGGCAGGAGTTGGGCTATGGATGGGGCTTGGCTGGAGCTGGGCGGGGCATGGCTCGGGCATGGCTGGGATAGCTGAGATGGGGCTTGGCTGGAGGGCTGGGTCTGGGCAGGGCAAGGGTAAGGCTGGGCGGATCTGAGTTTGGTAAGGGAAGGCCCAGAGTTCCCACCCTCAGAAGCCCCTTCTCCAACCCAGTTTTCCTGCTCCTGTCCTGGGATGAAGATGGGACTGGGGCCTTCCCCTCCAACCAGGGATCAAGGGGCCAGGGGCCAGCGCTGACTCAGACCGCTGGCTCTGGGGCCAGGCCTGGCCCTGGACTAAGCCTGCTGATTAACTTCGAAGCTGACTTGGTGTCTTCTTTCCTTGCCTTGAAGTCCTTGGCTCGGGATCAGGGGAACTGGCAGGCTGGTCTCCTGCGTCGGAGATGGGGGGGTTGGATAGTTAAGTGATTTTGAAGAGGGGTCATGGGGGACAGGCCTGAGGCGCGGCTGTCCCCCCCGCCCAACCGCCCCCACCCCGCAGACAGCGTGGAGGATGAGTTTGAATTGTCCACCGTGTGTCACCGGCCCGAGGGTCTGGAGCAGCTGCAGGAGCAAACCAAATTCACGCGCAAGGAGCTGCAGGTCTTGTACCGGGGTTTCAAAAACGTGAGTGCAAAACTCAGTCTAACTGGGGAGGGGCGGGGTCTGTGCAGGACTTTTCTCGCTTCTGGGAGTGAGAGCGATGGGGAGGGGAAGGGACAGCTCCTAGATAGGCGTGCCTGCCAGTTTAAGAAGGGAGCCTATAGACTGGCCTGTCTGCTCTGTGCTTTTTATTTGTGCACTTGGGAGAAGTCTTCCCTCCAGTGGAAGAGCTACATGGTGAGCCCCCTAGAGACGCAAAGACATCCCTCCTCTCTGGGCGTCTCTGACCACCGAGAGTGGGGTGGGAACGTGGGTGAGCAGATGGGTGGTGAGTGGAAGAGGGTTTCTTCCTTCAGTCTGCTTTCCCTCCCCATCCTCCCCACAGGAATGTCCCAGTGGAATTGTCAATGAGGAAAACTTCAAGCAGATTTACTCTCAGTTCTTTCCTCAAGGAGGTAAGGAGATAAGTCCTTGGGGAGAGGTTCTGGAGGGGTTGGAAATGCCAAGTGAATGGGGTTGGCAGAGCCCCACAGAGGTAGGGAGGTAGGAAATCTGCTCCTGTCTGGAAGCAAGCTTGCTTACCCACACTTATCCTACAGACTCGAGCACATACGCCACTTTTCTCTTCAATGCCTTTGACACCAACCATGATGGCTCAGTCAGTTTTGAGGTGAGCTGGAGGAGGTGGGCCAGGGAAGCATGCTTCCTGGGACATCAGGGCCAGGCTAAACCCAGAGAGAGGGTTGAGTGAAGGTACCTGAAGACTCATTTTCCCCTGCCCCCTTCCTAGGACTTTGTGGCTGGTTTGTCGGTGATTCTTCGGGGAACCACAGATGATAGGCTGAACTGGGCCTTCAACCTATATGACCTCAACAAGGATGGCTGTATTACCAAGGAGGTGGGGGGCAACTGAAGAGCTGGGGGTGGGGGGTTATATGTGTATGGGGATGGGCACAGGGCCCTCGGGTGGGGACGTGACCCAAATATGCGTCATCAGCAAGGGCTGACGTCTGCCCCAGGCCCCAGGCCTTCTAGTTAGGAGGCTGGAGGCTCTGAGGAGGGATCCTCTTCTCTCTTGGTCTAACAGGAAATGCTTGATATCATGAAGTCCATCTATGACATGATGGGCAAGTACACGTATCCTGCACTCCGGGAGGAGGCCCCAAGGGAGCACGTGGAGAGCTTTTTCCAGGTGCCTGGGACAGGGCAGGCTGGGGTTTGGAGTGAAAGGAAGGAGGCAAGGTCCCAGCAGGGAACTTACCTGAGTTCTGCCTGCCTCTTTCCTGTCATCTCTCCTGTTTTCTCTACCTGACTACCTTTTTGCAGAAGATGGACAGGAACAAGGATGGCGTGGTGACTATTGAGGAATTCATTGAGTCTTGTCAAAAGGTACAGGGCCCTGCCCTCTACATTTCCCTGATCTCGACTCAGGGCCTGATTCAATGATGTAGGAGAAAGCTCCTTTGGGCAAAGTACCATCTCCCTAACTACCCCCAATTCTGAATCCTTTTCCTTCATAACCTGGGGAGGCCTGTCCCTTCCCCACCTCTCTGATTGTCTCCTTCTTCACTGCCTCTCTCTGTCTCTGAACGTCCCTATTTCTGAATCAGTGTTCTCCCTTTCTCTGATAAGCTCTTTTTCTTTCTTTCTCTCCAATTTGCCTCTCCCACCATGGCTACAGGATGAGAACATCATGAGGTCCATGCAACTCTTTGACAATGTCATCTAGCTCCCCAGGAGAGGGGGTCAGTTGCCCTGGGGGGACCATGCTCTAGCCCTAGTCCAGGTGGACCTCACCCTTCTCTTCCCAGGTCTGTCCTCATCCTAGCTCTACCCTGGGGGCTATAGGAACCCAAGAGCCTGGGGATTTGGTGGTCCATACAGCTGGAGCTGAGGAGGGTAGGGAGTGGGCAGAGTGTATCTGTGGGGGTGTTCTCGACTCCCAACAGCTCCCCTTTCCTGCCTGAAACTCAGTGCCGAGGTTGCCCTGTTATGGGAATTGAGTGGTCCTTCCCCTCCCACCCCCCAACTGAGAAACCACAACACTAGGCAAAATTTCTCCTGCTATGGTGCTTCCTCCATCCCTGATCTCATAAACATTTCCCCTAAGATTCCCTTATAAAAAGGCTCTTCTGTCCTTGCCACTGACTGGCCTTTTAGGCCAGGGCCTTTGACAGTGCTGTAGGAGGGGGTCAAGAATGTGGAGGGAGTAACCTTGGGCCTAAGCCAGTGGGTAGGCCCTAGGAGGCAATTGCGGTAGAGAGCAGAAAGGCCTGGGGATTGTCAGTGACAGCATACCAGGCTGTAGCTTTGAGCTCTACAGGTCTGCCACCCCAAGCCATCAGAATATGTGTTTCCAGGCTCTTCAGAAAACCTTGGAAATATACCCAGAAATTTTCCATATACTCCTCAGTATCCCAGGAGAACTTGGGATCTGGGTTTTGGCAGATCCCTGGAATTTCTTCCTCTCCTTCCTTCCTGTTTGGGTAGTGGTGGTGGCAGCAGGGGGAAGATGGGTGGGAGCTGCTTGACTGATACCTGCCAAAGTTTCAGCCTACCTTCTCTGATGACTACAACTTAAGATTTCATTTGCCATTTCCTCTAGACCTGGAGGCATGGAGTAAGTCAGGGACCACCCTGTGGATGCCTTAGGAGAAAAAGGAAGGAAGGAGGCAGACATAGCATTTGAACCCAGTGTGGGGGCATTTTTGAGAATTTTTGATATACCCAGGCTCTATTCCTGCCTCCCCACATAGCCTCCTCATAGCCCACTCAGAGTTTCCTCTTGCTCTAGTCAATCTACCCAGAGATGCCCCTGAGCACACCTTGATGGCAGGGACCATAGGATCCAGGTCCCACCTCACTGTCAGCAGCCCTGCCACACTGCTACCCTTTAATATATCTGCTTGTCCCATTTAGCTCACTTTCCCAGTCAGCTGTGAATTGAGGCGGAGGGCACCCAAGAAGCCCCCTTCCCCATGAGAACACTGTTGACTACTTTGCATTTTTGGTTCCTCTGTAATTTTTGTAAAATAAGAAATCACCAGATCCAATAAAACACAATGGCTATGCACAGGTTGCTGTCTCTGCCTTTTTGTCCCTCCTTCCCCACACATAAACTCACAACCCCTAACTCATACAGCCTTTTAGATCCCAAAGACAATGCCTCCTTTCCTAGAGTATGGCCAACCCTTGGCGGGAGATCAAGTCACATGTTCTGGAAGGGTTGGAAACCTCCTGGACCTTAGAGAGGCTCCTGAATCTCCCTCATCCTTGGAGGAGACAAGGAAGAGAAAGATGATTGATGTCCCAAAGACTATGCCAAGCCAGCTGTCTTTTGGCTAAACATTCTTTCAAGTCAAATCAAGAATTTCTAATTTACATATTAATACATCTTAGTTAATTTCAAAATGCTTTTAAGAGGGGAATTCCCTTTAGGTTCTAATGAAAGTTCCTTTGTGTAAACATTCCAGCTAGTATAGATGTACATTTGTGTCTGTACTCTAGCCAAGAATGATGGGGGAGCAGATGAAGCGGACCAAGGACAGGTCACCACGGAGCAGTTGACACAAAGGGTAATAGAAGCTCCTGTGTGGGGTAGGAACCTTTCTTTGTTCTGCTCCTGGAGAGGGGCTGCCAATGCTAAGTTCCTCCCATCCTTTCTCTAGGGCAGTGTTATGTGGTAACTAAGCTTTACAGTCCATATAAGGGGGATCAGGCCTTCTCTTCCAACATTGTACATGCACACATTGATAAGATCAAGGGAGGGGTGTGGTGTCTAAGAAACAAAACCTTACTTCCAGAGTTCTTCATTTTGTCATCTGTTTTTGCTGCTCACATCATCACACAGCTGTCTGCTCCTTAGGTCCTTGGGTTTCTTTGGGTCACAACCCCTCTGTAGGATCTAATTAAATTTGTGGACCTACTGTCTAGAGGAAAAAAATAGCACAGTTTTCCATATATTTTTGTGTCCCTGAAGCCCATCCATGGGCCCTAATGAAGAACCTATGATCTAGTCCACCTCTCAGTCTTCCATTGTACAGAAGAGGAAACAGGCCCAAAGAGCAGAGAGGACTTGCTCAAGATCAACCGATGAGTTTATAGGAGGGTTGATACTAGACTCAGTCCCCCAAATCTCTGTCCAGGGTGGCCTTGGAGCACAGTAAAAATTTGTGTGTGAAAGATGGATGCTATGCATGTCATGTATTATCAAGACAAGGTAACACTGACAGGCTGTCATGTTGCCCTATACTTTTCCTTCCAGGCACTTATCAGTTTGTAACTGTATATTCAAGTGTATTTATTTGAGTGATTATTTGTCTTTTTTGTTACATTGTAAGCTCCTGAGGACTCCTTGAGTCCCTGGACTAGGTTTTTTTCCCCCTTACCATCCTATCCTGGGGCCTGGCAAGTAATAGGTATTTCATAATTGTATGAATAACTGTATGGTTTGGATAAATGGGCATGGTAGGTGTATGTATATAATTGGCTTAAACATGGAGACGGTCTCTATATTTTAGGGTACATTCAAGCTTGAGGGAAGTTGAAGTCTGGAGCTGAGAATTTCTAGGAACTGAGAAGTACCCCAGAGCTAGGGCAGACAAATGGGAACCAGGGAAAAAAAGAAAAAGAAAAGACAGGAGGTTGGGATCTGATCATTTTTTTCTGACCACTGATTAGATTCTGAATGTTGTTAGCTGCTCCATCTCAAAACACTCTTCTTTATTGTTTTTCTTTTGCCTTTCTGGCCATCCCTTCTCAGTCCTCCCTTGATAACTCATCCTTCTCATTTGGAATATTAAACATTGGTCCCCACAGCTCAGACCGGAGCCTCTTTTCCATAACACATCCAATCCCATGGCTTTAAACATTATCTATATGCAGGGAGACTCCTAAGTTTTTATCCCCAGAATTCTCCTCTGAGCTCCAAGACCCACATATTCAATTGCCTATTTCACATATTCACGTGGATCTATAATGGTCATACTTAACATGTTCAAAATGGAATTTTGACTCACGCCTTCCTAGTCTTCCCCATCTCAATAAATGACATCATCTACCTAGTTGCTCAGGTCAAAATTTAGGAGTCTTCTTTTCTTCTTCCACACTCTCCCTCTACTCTCCCTTAATTCATCACCAATCCTGGGAATTCCTGGGCAGTCTAGTGGTTAGGACTCTGGTGCTTTCACTGCCCAGGGCCAGGCTCAATCCCTGGATCTCTAGGGGACTAAGATCTCCACAAGCCATGCAGCACAGCCAAAAAAAAAAATCACCAATTCCACCATCAAAGGTTCACCATCTCTCTCTACTGCTGTTCCTTAGTCTAAATCACTATCATTGCTTAACTGTATTACTTTTCTTCCATCTGAAGTAGACCTTCCTTACTGTGGTTACTTTTCATCATATCACTAGATTTCCTCCCTTCATAGAACTTATCACAAACTGAGTTCCTGTGTGTATAACTGAATCTCTTTCTCCAACCAGAATGTAAGCCCTGTGAGAGCAGGACCCTATCTTGTCCATTCCTCAACTGTTTATCACAGGACTGCTAGGCTATGATTCCTACTGTAGGCGCTGGGGGATAGAGGTGTGTTATGGAGAGAAAGGGTGTGGCAAGAATTGCCCTTTAAGCTTGACAAGTACAGATATGGAAGGTGTATCTTGCCTGGGTCACAGAGTCAGGAAGTGTTGACTATGGAGAGTAGATTTAATTATGGCTGATGACTTGCTACCAGTTGCCACAGTGTAAAGTGTGAAGCAAAGAGGAAAGTGTCATGAGACTGGGGGCTGGGGTCACCTGGAATGCCAGCTCCAAAATCCCCAAAGGACCACAATATCCAGTGAAGCTGCGATGGCCCCCCAGTGTCATCACAGGAAGTCCCCTAAGAAAATACTTGCACCTAATCCCCAGCTTAACACTCCAGGACTAAAAAGAGGGACTATAAGAGTCTGTGGAGCTACAAGTTGGTCTACCCCTGGAGGAGTCTAACATGAAACTGAAGTATAAGACGGACAATGTTAAGTGTTAATAATCAGAATGAGAAGGAGATGTTTATTTCACATTTAAATCACCTATGTAACCACAGATTTCTCAACTACCAAGTGCATTATGACAGGACCAAAGGGAGCCCTGAGAACAAATAGCAAGGAGACCCAGGCCCATCTAGGGCTCAGGGAAGGCTTCCCACAAGGAAATGATATTTATGCTGAGGCTCAAAGAGTCTCACTTCTCCCTTATACACACTTCACACTCCCCATTCCCAAACAGGCCAGGCCTTTTCACCCCTTCCTCCATTTGTACTCCCTTCCACTTGCCTAGAGTGTTCTCTTCTCTCTCCCCAACCCAATTTGGCTAACTCCTATTTATCCTTTATGACCCAGCTCGAAAGTGAAGCCATGGCCGCCGCCTCTACCCAAAGGAAGATGAAGTCAATCCCTCCTCTGAGCTCCCACAACACTTGGGTACATCATGTGGGGATTGTGTGTGTATTCGTTAGCCTGAACCTCCTTGCTGTGAGCTCATAGTGGCCCAAGAGGCAAGCAGGAGGCAAGCTCAATAGGTGTCTGCTGAAAGAAGGAATGATTTAGCTTTTAAAGGGGGGTTGGGGCCAAGCTGGAGATAGGGGAAAATGTTTCAGGGCAGAGGAGTGAGCTGAGCTTCTTGGAGTGTTGTCTTCACAGAACCGAGCCTGGGTCAGGCTGATGTAATGAACCAACCTGTCAGAATAATCTCAATAGAAAGTAGGTCAGTTTCTTCCCAGCTCTTTAAGAACCAGAGGCTTGGTTTCCGCGCCTGCGCATTAAGAGAGTAAACACCTCTTTTTTTTTCCACCCACTCCCGCCTGCCGGCCCTATCCACATGCCTATTGCCCCAACCCGCTCCAGCCTCCTCCCATTTTCCCCTTCTCCGGGTTGGTTAATGGTCTGTTCTTGGGAGTCTGGCTCGTTCTGGAGGGTGGCGAGCATAAATGGTACATTCCACTGCCTTCGTTACATTCCGCTTTTCGCGGCTTTTCTGTTCTGCTCCCCCCTACCGAATGAAGCTCAATAGACTGGCTCAAAAGAAGGAGGGGGAGCCGGGCTGAAGGGACCGGTCTGAGCCGGTCTCCGGCGCAGGCGCAGTGCGGATAAACAGGAAGCGGGCGGTAGAGGCAGCAGCAGAGGAGACCCAGGGGCAGCGGGAGGAGGCAGCGGGAGAACTAGGATTATCGGAAGGTCAACAGAAGCTGAGAAGGAGAAAAAGAGCCTTGGCCATCTGTCTCCAAAGAACGATACGTCGTGGACTCGATTTTAGGCTTCCGGCATTCCCCAGCTTAGGCTGAGGCAGCGGCTGACAAAGGGCTCGCGCCGGTGCCGCCGCCCTTCTCATCCGGGCATTCGGGTCCCTGCGGAGCGGGAGGGGGAAGGGCAGAGGGGGAAGGGAAGGAGCAGGAAGGGCGCGCGCTAGGAGCCGAGGCCCTCTCCAGGGCTCCGGGCCGGCGGCCCAACGGACGGAGGCCGAGGAGGACCTGCAGAGGTGGCGGCGGCCGGGGGCAGGAGGATGGTGCAGAAGGAGAGCCAGGCGGCGCTGGAGGAGCGGGAGAGCGAGCTCAATTCCAACCCTGCCGCCTCCGCGGGGGCATCGTTGGAGCCGCAGGCAGCTCCAGCCCCGGGAGAAGACAACCCAACCGGGGCCGGGGGAGCAGCGGTCGCCGGGGCGGCAGGAGGGGCTCGGAGGTTCCTATGTGGCGTGGTGGAAGGTGAGAACTGTGGCGCGGGCTGGGCAAGAGTGTCCTCCCCCCGCCCCACCCCAATAGTAATCTGTTCTTTCCTGGTTAGGCGGATGGCGGCGAAGCTTGGGCGGTGGCGGTGGCGGGCAGGGGGGAAGTGGGGGAAGCTCTAAAAGGGGATTATTCCTGTGGGTCTGAAATTTGACCCTGCTGGAACGAGGGAAGAGGCGAGAGGGTGGGCAAGTCTTCTCTCGCGTTCTGGAACGGCGTCGAATTCCCCTCTGGCTATTAACGTGCCTGACCCCACCCGGCTGGGCTTGGAGCCAGGCGTGCTCCAGTGGAGGCGGTGTAGGGAGTCTGGTCTTGGGCTCTTGAGTTTTACATCTTTGTACCTTGGGATCTTGTTTCCTAGGGTGGTTTGGGTTCACATACGGAAAGGCATGTATAGTACTGCTGCCCCTACCCTTTTGAAAGAAGACTACCTATCAGATGTGCTAGTTGTATTCCTGGAGTGAAGAGGAGCACTGTGGGCCTATAGTTTTACAAATTCCTTTTTGCCTAGAGGTGGTTTTTTTTTTTTTTTTTTGGTTTGTTTCTTTTGTTTATTCAGTCCCCAACTCCCACCCTTTGAATCCAATTTCTTTTGCAGCCTGGAAAATTGCCCTTTGCTAACTACTCTGCCTTGCCTTGAGGGATGAAGCTTTGATTTTAATAGTATTTGAGATACGGAATTTTTAGTTTAATTATTTCAAAAGAGGTTTAAAAATTCCTTTTCACCGCCTCCTTTCCCATTACCATTTAGGAATGATGGACTTTCTTTGGTGGTTGGAAAAAATGAGTAGAAGATTGTATCCCAGTTTATGAATGTAATGGACAAATGTTCCACAGATGTGCATTCTATGAAAGTATAAATCAATATCATTGCTCTTACCTGAAGTATAGCATGTATTCGAACTTTCTAAAGTATTTTGGCTGACCCAGGGTTTCCTAGCTTGTATACTTCATTAGTTTCTTTTACATGTAATGGTGTGCATAGGAGAAACAGTTAAATACTGGTCTTTATTAAAAACCAGAAAGGCATGGAAAAAGAAAAGAGGATTGTCCTCTTGGTTGAGAACTTCTGAACATATGGAGTATTCATTTGAAAGATGGGTGGTGATTATGGTATTTTACATAAAGTTTAATTGTAGGGGAAAACAAGACTAGTTGGCAGCTAGGGTTAGAAATGAAACGGTTCAGTGACGTTAACTGTTGCACAGTTTTGGGGAAAACAGAATGGAAAAATTACCTATGTGTTAGTCCGGAGTCTATGTTTATGAAAACATGATTGCTTTGCTTGACTTATCCATCGATGTATTTATAAGACTAGAATCTATCTGCGGGGAGATACTAGGAAAAGAATCTGTGTTTTGTGACCTAAGATCTTGGGATGGAGGGTGGGAGAGAAGTGCTGGACGATTAGAAATTTTAGAGCTAGACTAACAGTGAGTCGAAGGAAACTTGCCTGTGGATTACACCTTCTTAATAATTACAGAAAAAGTTAGTTGTGGTTAAGATCAGTTGATTTGTTTTTCAGAATAGTATTAAAAGGGAACTAGTCTACTTAAAATTGTTACCTGTTGTCTTTTCTCCTTCCCATTCCCTAGAATATTTCCTTGGTGACTGAGCTCCTGATTTTTTTTTTTTTTTGGTGTTTGGTTTTTCTTTCCCTCACAAACCTTTGTTGATTTTATTTATTTACATACTTATGAGGTTAATTTGTGCTTTTATTTGCAAGTATTTAACTACAGTGGCCCACAAAATTTGTTGATTTTAAAAGTACATTTTACACCACAAACCAACACACACATATACATATATAAAAGTGAAACAAAAGTTTTGCCAAAAAGGTCTACCCTGAGTGTTTTGTTTTGGGTTTTTTTTTTTAACGAGTTTTTTTTTTTTTTTAAGCAAGGATGAACTTCACTGACAGTCACCAAAGTTCCCAGTTCTTCTTAAGATTCACTTTAATGATGTGAATAATGCAGGTTTTGTGGACGAATCTGTGTTGATTTTAACTCGTGTAACAGCCCTCCTTCCTCTTTGTGGTGCCAGTTAACTAAAACCATGAACCTTACTCTCAAAGAGCAAAGTTAGGGTTTCTGAAGATTAAAATGTTAGACCCTTGAAAAAAAATTTTTTTAAATGCTGAGACAGATCTAAAGGAAAGTTTAATGCCTACTCTTTTAAGAGGTAATGATAATGCAAACTGTTGAAGGAAAGCTATAAAGACTTGTAAAATTCACCTAACATTTTAAATCACTTGTAAGAGAGTAACCATTAAATTGTCCAGATTCTAAGTGCTACAGTTTCATGCGTTAGTACCTAATGAATTTTTCATTTTTATTTTTTGGTCTGTCTCATTATCTTTGTGCAGAGTAACTATTCTGTTTAGAGTAGAGGTTATTACAGTTCAGAAATTTTGGTTTTGAGTTTGTTAAGTTGTGTGTGTAAGGAGCATTTTCTGTTCAAAACAATATTTGAACCATCTTCATAATACTCTTGAGAGGTTGTCCTTATCTCTGGCAGATGATTAGATTGAGACTGGTGGAAAATAAAGGTTAGGCAAGCTGTAATACCAGTTTGGTGCTTATATCACTAACATCATCCATCTGCAGGTTTGTTTCTTGAATTACTAGTACTGTGCCCCCACATGGGGTACTGGAGTGAGTCACATTCTTGAATTTTCAGTTGTTTAAACATTTGCTCTGGAATTGAGATTGCTTGAGTTTCCAGTTTGGGCCAGTTCCGACGTTGAATTTGCTGTGAGTGTAGTTTAAGGCACTTTTTGAGTCTCTTTTACAATGTAATTTTGGGAAACAAAATCATAAAATTGGGTCAGTCAGATTCTTTACTAATTCTGTTCCTGATTTTTTTCCCTACCTTTTCTACCTCTAAAAGTGGTTTAACTCCCCTCCTAGATAGTACTTGTTATTAATAGCAGCTTGGGGTTACTAGGCTTCCCCTCTTCTCACTGTAAGATTGAGATAATCTTTCTAAAAAGTTAGGTTTAAATATATTTGGTCTTTTTTGACAGTGAAAAGAGATGACATTTAGCTCTTTTTAGATAACTATCACATAAGTAATTAGTGTTCATGGTAGAAAAACCAGAAAATTTGCCTAAGCAAAAAGGGAATTAAAGTCACTATATAATATCACCCCAAAACATGTTAATGTTTTACTAAACATCCTTCAAATTTTTGTATTTTTCACAAATTGACATCATTTGTATTGTAATCTGCTTTTCTCAGTACACAGTTTACCACATTCTTACAATTTCATTCTTACTTTGAATCTAGGATTTTATGGAAGACCATGGGTTATGGAACAGAGAAAAGAACTCTTTAGAAGGTAACTTTTTATTATATAAAGGAGAGTCTTAATTAATATTTCCTTTTGTTTGAGGAAACACTACCACTGAATAGGCCGAATACAGTTTGATGATTTCTCAGTTGCAGAAGTTGTTTTAACCTTGGTCTTCTTCCTCTTCACCTAGGCCAGTGGTTCTCAGACTTTCCTGGGAAAGCTGGAAAGGTTTTGGGCTTCACTTGCTTCACTCAGAGCTGTTGTATTTATATTTAAGACTGTTGGATATGTTAACATTGCTTATTTAATTTTTTTTACAACTCCACTGGACTTGAAAAAGGTTAAAAGCTACTGCCCCAGAATATTAGCTTTTTAAGAGATGGAGCTGCTCCGAAAAAAGGGAAAAAATTGAGGTGTATTGGTTAGGCATGTTGCCTGTTTATATATATATACATGTAATTTTCTTTCCTCTTAAGGCTCCAGAAATGGGAATTAAATACATATTTGTATGCTCCAAAAGATGACTACAAACATAGGATGTTTTGGCGAGAGATGTATTCAGTGGAGGAAGCCGGTAATCTTTTTCTTCTTAATCTGTAAATGTAGAGTATGTGAAGAAAACAGGTATATTTTAAATGTAGTTGTACAAGAATTAAATATTCCACTTTCACTTTGTAGGTAGTTTTCTTTTATATAGTAACTGTGTGTGTTAGTGCAGATTGAAAGAATAGCACTAACAGTGTGTAGCCATGGTGTGATTCATGGGTTTGCCAGTCTGACTCCACCTGTTTTGTGGTCATAATGGTACTTTTTAACTTCTGCCAGTAAACAGTAGGCCATTGGACAAAGAGGTGCTGAAGCAAGGCTAGGCCTCGGGCAAGGCAAGTGCAAGTTTTAAAGTACTTGGGTGCAAGTTTTAAAGTACTCCAAAAAATCAGTAATAAAGATAAAAAGTATTATCTATTTTTTAAACCAGAACTAATGCAAAAAAAATCCCTGAACAAAATACCAAAATCTAAAATAAAGACAGGGTTGGTATTAATGATTGTTTTGCTTCAGGTTCAACCAGGTATGGCTTGGTCTTAACCACTTGATTACTAGTACTGGTCCTGTCTTTATTTAAAGTCAGAACGACCTTAACCTGGTTCAGGCCTATACTGAAGTGAAAGCCATCTCAAACTGTCCTTTCTGTATGTGTTCTTATGTCGAGTTAGCTACATAAAATTCATAAATATAAGTAACTAAGATAAATGGTGAAGTGCTTTTCTTTGTGTACTTGAGTGAATGGGGGAACATTTTCATACCTGGAATTAAATGATAACTAACAAGTAATTTACTTAATACTTGGTTACAGAGCCCAGCCAAGACAGTGAAGGCAGAAAGTTTTCTTAAATTATGTAAAAAGCAATTAAAACTGCATCTAGTTTGTTGTTTACTACTCTGTATAACTTAAGTGTTTCTTCAACTTGATTATTTTCTGGTGATGCTGGTAATGAAATTTAATGTGATCAAAATATAGTTAAATGACTATCTTAAGATACTACTGAAAGTTATTTAAAGATACATCCTATGGTATGGAATAGTATTTCGATTTACTTAGGAAAATTGTCTGTCACATTTTAGAAACTTAAAGCTGTGATAGATTTCTTTGTTGTCTTTACAGAGATGTCAAGATTGTTAAGGCCATCACTTAACCCTGGTTTTTAAGAACACATTTTTCTTTTCTTCTAAATTATAAAGTAGTTATATGTAGAATTATTTAGGAATTCCAGTCATACAGAGACAGCAAAAACAAAAACATAACTCTCAAACACTTGAGAAATAAAATTGGTTTGCATTCAGTAAGAGGATTGATGCCTTAATTGAATATTTTTGAGAAATGTCAGTGGAAGGAAGAGAATGCTTTTATTGAGTTCAGGGTGATATTAAATTGTATCAAGTTTGTGCCATTATGTAAGGCCTGTTGTCACATTGGACATGACAGTTTTGTAAAATTGAAGGGACTTTTTTTCTTGACTTATTGAAAATTGGAGAAAAATGACCTTCAGTTTAAAGGTGAAGGCTCTTCGTTTTCTGTGCTGCTTTCTAAAGTCATGGACTCTGTTCTTTAGAGCAACTTATGACTCTCATCTCTGCTGCACGGGAATATGAGATAGAGTTCATCTATGCTATCTCACCTGGATTGGATATTACTTTTTCTAACCCCAAGGAAGTGTCTACATTGAAACGCAAACTGGATCAGGTAATTTCCTTGCTTTTTCATTATTTTTCCCTGAGTCAGCACATGAAACTGAAAAGTTTCTGAGTTGCTTTTATGATATAAAAAGAAAACAAGGTTCATAGTACTTCTTTGTTCCTGGACACATTTTTATTTTCTGTGCAAATTTTTTACTTTTGATAATATTTTCTAAAGAGTGAAAAGAGCTTTACTGGAGGTACCATTGCTTTACAAACTTCACTTTGCATAAGAACTGCCTTAAAAGAATGCTTAGAAGAAATGCTTAAAAGAATGCTCATAAGCTCCATTCCCATAGATTCTTAATGAAGACTTGAGGTGGAGACTTCCCTCACATTCCAGCTGATTCTGAGTCTTCCAGAGTCACATTTCCAGAAACTGTGTATGCTGTTGGGTGCTTGCTTGACTGAGCTTCTGAGTGAGGTTATAGAAATAGGATTCACTCGATTATATGGTTAAGAGACATAATTCAGTCTGGAAATGATTGGCTAGTTTCCCAAAATGAGAAGAAACACTAGGTAAACATGTAAGCTGTTGTTGAACCTGATTGGAATCTACATTCTACTTAACATAAAAGCTGCACATCTGTTTTAGTAAAGTAAGTGTACTATGTTTATTAAAAAAGTTTATATTGGACTTCCCTAGCAGTCCGGTGGCTAAGATTTCATGCTTCCACTGCCAGGGGTGTGGGTTCCATCTTTGGTCAAGGAACTAAGATCCCACTTGCCTTGTGGTGCACCTTTTAAAAAGAAAAAAAAAAATCTATATATTATTGGTGGTATTGGAATGGCTGGTAAGGAATTTAAAGTTATTGGGTTGTTGCAGAAGTAATTGTGGTTTTGCAGTGTTGACATTAATACCCAGCTGTGGATGTGAATGGTGATAGAAGCAAGGTCCGATGCTGTAAAGAGCAATATTGCATAGGAACCTGAAATGTCAGGTCCATGAATCAAGGCAAATTGGAAGTGGTCAAACGAGATGGCAAGAGTGAATGTCGACATTCTAGGAATCAGCGAACTGAAATGGACTGGAATGGGTGAATTTAACTCAGATGACTATTATTTCTACTACTGTGGGCAGGAATCCCTCAGAAGAAATGGAGTGGCCATCATGGTCAGCAAAAGAGTCCGAAATGCAGTACTTGGATGCAATCTCAAAAACGACAGAATGATCTCTGTTCGTTTTCAAGGCAAACCATTCAGTATCACAGTAATCCAAGTCTATGCCCCAACCAGTAACGCTGAAGAAGCTGAAGTTGAATGGTTCTATGAAGACCTACAAGACCTTTTAGAACTAACACCCAAAAAAGATGTCCTTCTCATTATAGGGGACTGGAATGCAAAAGTAGGAAGTCAAGAAACACCTGGAGTAACTGGCAAATTTGGCCTTGGAATACGGAATGAAGCAGGGCAAAGGCTAAGAGTTTTGCCAAGAAAATGCACTGGTCATAACAAACATCCTCTTCCAACAGCACAAGAGAAGACTCTCTACATGGACATCACCAGATGGTCAACACTGAAATCAGATTGATTATATTCTTTGCAGCCAAAGATGGAGAAGCTCTATACAGTCAGCAAAAACAAGACCAGGAGCTGACTGTGGCTCAGACCATGCACTTCTTCTTGCCAAATTCAGACTTAAATGGAAGAAAGTAGGGAAAACCACTAGACCATTCAGGTATGACCTAAATCAAATCCCTTATGATTATACAGTGGAAGTGAGAAATAGATTTAAGGGACTAGATCTGATAGACAGAGTGCCTGATGAAGTATGGAATGAGGTTCGTGACATTGTACAGGAGACAGGGATCAAGACCATCCCCATGGAAAAGAAATGCAAAAAAGCAAAATGGCTGTCTGGGGAGGCCTTACAAATAGCTGTGAAAAGAAGAGAAGCGAAAAGCAAAGGAGAAAAGGAAAGATATAAACATCTGAATGCAGAGTTCCAAAGAATAGCAAGAAGAGATAAGAAAGCCTTCTTCAGCGATCAGTGCAAAGAAGTAGAGGAAAACAACAGAATGGGAAAGGCTAGGGATCTCTTCAAAAAAATCAGATACCAAAGGAACATTTCATGCAAAGATGGGCTTGATAAAGGACAGAAATGGTATGGACTTAAGCAGAAGACACTAAGAAGAGATGGCAAGAATACACAGAAGAACTGTACAAAAAAGATCTTCACAACCCAGATAATCACGATGGTGTGATCACTGACCTAGAGCCAGACATCCTGGAATGTGAAGTCAAGTGGGCCTTAGAAAGCATCACTACGAACAAAGCTAGTGGAGGTGATGGAATTCCAGTTGAGCTATTCCAAATCCTGAAAGATGATGCTGTGAAAGTGCTGCACTCAATATGCCAGCAAATTTGGAAAACTCAGCAGTGGCCACAGGACTGGAAAAGGTCAGTTTTCATTCCAATCCCAAAGAAAGGCAATGCCAAAGAATGCTCAAACTACTGCACAATTGCACTCATCTCACACGCTAGTAAAGTAATGCTCAAAATTCTCCAAGCCAGGCTTCAGCAATATGTGAACCGTGAACTTCCTAATGTTCAAGCTGGATTTAGAAAAGGCAGAAGAACCAGAGATCAAATTGCCAACATCCGCTGGATCATGGAAAAAGCAAGAGTTCCAGAAAAGTATCTATTTGTGCTTTATTGACTATGCCAAAGCCTTTGACTGTGTGGATCACAATAAACTGGAAAATTCTGAAAGAGGTGGAAATACCAGACCACCTGATCTGCCTCTTGAGAAATTTGTATGCAGGTCAGGAAGCAACAGTTAGAACTGGCCATGGAACAACAGACTGGTTCCAAATAGGAAAAGGAGTTCGTCAAGGCTGTATATTGTCACCCTGTTTATTTAACTTATATACAGAGTACATCATGAGAAACGCTGGACTGGAAGAAACACAAGCTGAAATCAAGATTGCCGGGAGAAATATCAATAATCTCAGATATGCAGATGACACCACCCTTGGCAGAAAGTGAAGAGGAACTAAAAAGTCTCTTGATGAAAGTGAAAGTGGAGAGTGAAAAAGTTGGCTTAAAGCTCAACATTCAGAAAACGAAGATCATGGCATCTGGTCGCATCACTTCATGGGAAATAGATGGGGAAACAGTGGAAACAGTGTCAGACTTTATTTTTCTGGGCTCCAAAATCACTGCAGATGGTGACTGCAGCCATGAAATTAAAAGACACTTACTCCTGGGAAGGAAAGTTATGACCAACCTAGATAGCATATTGAAAAGCAGAGACATTACTTTGCCAACAAAGGTTCATCTAGTCAAGGCTATGGTTTTTCCTGTGGTCATGTATGAATGTGAGAGTTGGAGTGTGAAGAAAGCTGAGTGCTGAAGAATTGATGCTTTTGAATTGTGGTGTTGGAGAAGACTTGAGAGTCCCTTGGACTGCAAGGAGATCCAACCAGTCCATTCTGAAGGAGATCAGCCCTGGGATTTCTTTGGAAGGAATGATGCTAAAGCTGAAACTCCAGTACTTTGGCCACCTCATGTGAAGAGTTGACTCATTGGAAAAGACTCTGATGCTGGGAGGGGTTGGGGGCAAGAGGAGAAGGGGACAACAGAGGATGAGATGGCTGGATGGCATCACTGACTCTATGGACGTGAGTCTCAGTGAACTCCGGGAGCTGGTGATGGACAGGGAGGCCTGGCGTGCTGCGATTCATGGGGTCACAAAGAGTTGGACACGACTGAGCGACTGATCTGATCTGATCTGATCTGAATGTTGACATTTGCCATTTGATGTTGGAATACATTCTTAAATGTGGATGTATTATTCATCATTTTAATGTGCATTTCTCACTTTGTTTTTTTGCTAATGACTTATTACTTGCTGTATATTTTACATGTATTTGAAACTATGAAAATGATGTTAGACAAAAAAGCAAATACAAGCAGTTTTCTTACTCAAGTTAAAAAAATGGGTCATAAGACAGTGGAGACACAGCATCAACATTTGGCCCAGGAAGTGCTGATGAATGCACAGTGCAATGGTGGTTCAAGAAGTTTTGCAAGGGAGACGAGAGCCTTGAATATGAGCACAGTGGCTGGCCATCAGAAGTTAACAACGACCAACCAAGAGCCATTATTGAAGCTGCTCCTCCCACAACTAGACAAGAAGTTTAAGAATTCATCGTCAGCCATTCTATGGTTGTTCAGCATTCAAAGCAAATTGGAAAAGTGAAAAGGCTCGATAAAAGGGTGCCTCATAAGTTGACCAAAAACCAAAAAAATCATTGTTTTGAAGTGTTACCTTATTCTATGTAACAACAAACTATTTCTCAATTGGATGGTATCATGCAACAAAAAGTGGGTTTCATACTACAACCAGTGATGCCCAGCTCAGTGGTTGGACCGAGCAGAAGCTCTAAAACATGTTCTTAAAGCCACACTTGCACCAGAAAAGGTCCTGGTCACTTTGGTGGTCTGCTGCCAGTCTGACCCACTACAGGTTTCTGAGTTCCAGCAAAACCATTACATCTGAGAAGTATGCTCACATACATCACAGAACTGTGCTCACGATGAGATGGCACTGGAAGCTGCACCACCTGCAGACAGCGTTGGTCAAGTCCCAGTCTTCTCCATGACAGCGCCTGACCACACTCGCACAGCCAGTGCTTCGAAAGTTAAATGAATTGGGCTACAGAGTTTTGTCTCATCCTCCATATTCACCTGACCTCTAGCCAATCGACTACCACTTTTTCAAGCATTTCAACAGCTTTTTGCAGAGAAAACACTTCTAAAACCAGCAGGATGCAGGAAATGTTTTCCCGAAGCATAGATTTTTATGTTACAGAGATAAACTTAACTTTAGTTGGCAAAAATGTGTCGACTGCAATGGTTCCTATTTTAAGTAATAAAAGATGTGTTTGAACCTAATTATAATGATTTAAAATCAACAGTCTGAAATTGCAGTTAACATTCGTACCAACCTAAAAGTTTGGGATTTCCCTGGCTGTTTAAGGGTTAGGACTTGGTGCTTTCACTGCCAGGACTGGGTTTAGTCCCTGGTTGGGAAACTAAGATCCCACAATCTGTGTGCTGCGGCCAGGGGGGGGAAAAGTAATTAAAATTTCCGTGAATAAGCTCCTAGGAGGTTATTTCCCCGCTTGATCATATTCTGCTATTTTGGTCTTTCTGATTGATGACTTAGGTTTATGTGCAAAGAAATTAGTTAGCATCATTGCATCTTGACTAGAGCAAATGACTTGGATTTCTCATGTCTTGGAGTTTATCGTTCATTTTTTTTCTTCTGGTATGTGTCTTCTGTATTGAAAGATGTAGAAGGATAAGCCACATTATAGAAGCTTTGTTAGACAATTTGCTTAGTGCATTGAAACCCAAATGAAAATATGGGTACTGAAACTGTAGCTTTTTAACACAGAAAATAGAAAGGGAGTAAAGGTTTGGTGTTGAACATTCTACTAAGGAAAATATTTGACTTTTAAGTATAACTATTAACTATATACTTGAATATTTTAAAGCCTGTATTTTTTACTCTTTAAGATGAGCTGGTAAAAGCATCTTGGTTTTTTTTCCTTTCCTAGGTTTCTCAGTTTGGATGCAGGTCATTTGCCTTGCTTTTTGATGATATTGACCATAATATGTGTGCAGCTGACAAAGAGGTATTCAGTTCTTTTGCTCATGCCCAGGTCTCCATCACAAATGAAATTTATCAATACCTAGGCGAGCCAGAAACTTTCCTCTTCTGTCCCACAGGTATTGTATATAATAGCTTTCTATTTAACTAGTCTTGAAATACATAACTTTCAAAAGACCATGTATGAATTTTATTGTTGTTCCCTGTCCCTTTGGTATGTAAAGAAAGGTAGGAATTCTTTTTCTAGAAGATGTTTCTCCAGATCTTAAGTTGGAGAAATTTTAGGGATTAATAAATGACAACTGAATAGGAGAAAGATTTTGTGTATTTTTTGGTACTAAAAAGTATATGAACATTACCTTTTCTGGATTAGAGGAAGGGAATAGTATTATCAAAGTGAAAACTAGAAAAAAGCAAATTTACATTGCATTTAACTAAGTCACTTCTCATTTCCCTCCCACTTGTTACTTTTTTCTGCCCTTGCCTATCTGTATCCCTTTTCATTCCTCCCACTCCCATCTGGGCTCTTACTTCTAGTATTTATCCCCCTTTTCCTTTTTTCCCCCTCTTTCTTCTCCCTGGTTCCTTCCACTGAAAATATTTTTTCTCTCTCTTTTTTTTTTTCCCTCTCAAAATTCAGCCTACAAGAAAACTTCCCCGGGCTTGACTTCTTGTTCAGGAAGAGTTTAAATAAGTTCTAAGAAATTTTAGACTGTATTGATTTAACCGTGTGTTTGTCTGTCTTGTTAAAGTATTGTGAACTGTGAACCTTATCTCTTCTAATGCTACATGAATATTCAAGTAATGTTTAATAAGATCATACTTGGTAGTTAATTCATTGTAAATTATAATCAGTTATAATTGAGTTCTAAGCCAGTGGCATAATTTTGCTTTATTTTTATTATGATATCAATCCAGTCTGTTTGGCCTCTGATTGAAACTGAGAAATGTAGGCAATTCAGAGTTTGTAGAAAATGCAAAAAATTCCAATTATTTATCTTTAGTAAACTTTTAGTGACCATAGGATCATAAGGATTGATCTGTCCTACTTTTGGAGGAGGAATATCAGGTTTTAAGAATTGATTTTTTTTTAAAATACATAAATGAGCTAGTTTGTTGACTTCTTTTGGGGCATGAGATAGAGGCCTTTTATCATTTGGATGAAAATAGTTTAAAATTGATAGACATTTTTATCCCCATTGAAATACATACTCATGACTATTTCATTCTTGTTTTACTGATTAATTTCTCCCCCTACATTCAGAATACTGTGGCACTTTTTGTTATCCAAATGTGTCTCAGTCTCCTTACTTAAGGACTGTGGGTGAAAAGCTTCTACCTGGAATTGAGGTGCTTTGGACAGGTAAGTCTTAAAGATTTATACAGTAAAACTTTTACTCAACTAGGATGTAGAGAATTGATTGTATACTTTTAAAAAGCTGAGCCTTAATGAGATTCTCTTTCTTTTACACAGTATACATTCTTCACTTGGTATTAAGAATACTTTTTGAGGATTTTGCAGTGAGTCTGAATATCAAAGTAATTTATTAATTTTCATTTTCATTGTGGTTGCACTGCATCTTTGTTGCTGCCCACAGGCTTTCTCTAGTTGCAGCTGCGTGCACAGGCTTGTCCTTGCAGTGGCTTCTCTCATTGCAGAGCCCAGGCTCTAGGGCACACGGGCTTAGCTGCCCTGCAGCATGTGGAATCTTTCCAGCCCGGGGATGTCTCCTGCATTGGCAGCTGAATTCTTATCTACTGTATCACCAGGAAAGTCAAGAATGTGGTATTTTATGAAATGAAAGCCTTAATGCTAGATTGACGGCTAGTAATCGATGAGCTGTATTAGCTTTCATTCTAAGAATTAAGGGAAGAAACCCTCCCAGGATTTAGGTTAATGAGAGTTTGTCTAATTGAGGATATATTATATTGGAAAAAAATTATTTACATGGAAAATTTGTTTCTTACTAATGTATCATTTTGAGGAAACTTGCCCAAACCTTTACTATTTGTGCCTTCTAACCACTAGTTCTAGGAATCTACTCTGAGGAAATACTGAGCGAGGGGAATAAAGCTGAGTAGAAGCACATGTTGTTGTGTTGTTATAAAAAGAAAAATTCTTTAAAAATATAACAAAATAAAAAGTTACATGCAGTATATTACTATTTTGAAAAACCATGTATGAGAGCCTTTTAATAAATGATGGCCTTTATTTCTAGGTCCTAAAGTTGTTTCTAAAGAAATTCCAGTAGAGTCCATTGAAGAGGTTTCGAAGATAATTAAGAGAGCTCCAGTAATCTGGGATAACATTCATGCTAATGATTATGATCAGAAGAGACTGTTTCTGGGCCCATACAAAGGAAGATCCACAGAACTCATCCCACGATTAAAAGGAGTCTTGACTAATCCAAATTGTGAATTTGAAGCCAACTATGTTGCTATCCACACCCTTGCCACCTGGTACAAATCAAACATGAATGGAGTAAGGAAAGATGTAGTGATGAGTAAGTAAATGACTTAATTCTTGACCTTGGGAAGAGATTGGGGTTAACTAGAACCGTTAGTGAGTATATGTTCTTTTGTCATCAAGAATTTTTTTAAAGGTATTGTTTAGTCCTGTGAATGAGATGTAAATGATAGAAAAAGGGTTCCCTGGAGTGGCTTTGGGCAAGTTACTTAATAACTTTTTGGCCTCAGTTCTTTGTTTTTAAAATGTGACTTGGCCTTTGAAACCTGAGGAACTAGACAAAGTAGTCTTAATGTTCCTGTTACCCCTTGAGTAATTCTGATTGAATTTATGTTTTCAGATGATTATATTTAAATGGTGTATTTTAGATGGCTAGATATTCTTATCTGAGTTGCTTACTATGTAATTTCAGTTTAGCTTACATTTATGAAACATATTCTTATTTTAGACATTGGCTTACTGATTTTTATCTATGAAAAATTCTTACCTGAATTCCAGGTAAGAGAATACTGACTAGTTGTTTACTCATTAACATTTAGACACCTATTTATCAGACACTAAGGATTCAAAGAATAAAATAGTCCCTACTTTGAAAGAATTAGTCTGGTGTTGATAAAGCAGGCAAGGAGCTATACCATAGAATGAGGAGTACTGAGAATAATTATCTACAGAGTCCTAGGGGGAACACAGAGGAGGGAGTGATTGATTACCTCTCTTAAGCAAAAATGGGTAAATGACTTCATGGAGAAGGAGATACTTAACACTGGGTGAAAATATAAGTAAAGCCTTTTGGACATTAAAAGATTGGTGGGCTAGAGATGAAAACACTATCAGTGGACATGTATCAGTGATTTGTCCAGTGATTCTGAAATTAGTGTTTATTATTTCATTTGGGATTTTACATTTGGCAATGCCTTTAGATGACTATTCTAGGTGAAATGGTTCGGTGAAGGGTCTTGGTTGTGTTTGCATTATTATGCTTAAAGTTTGTTCTTACTCCAGTTCTTCGCCTCTCCAGTTTTACTGTAAGAATTAGTGTTTTGTAATCAAGACCGTTTTTGTGCTCTTTCTCTTTTGCAGCTGATAGTGAAGACAGTACTGTATCAATCCAGATAAAGTTAGAAAACGAAGGCAGTGATGAAGATATTGAAACTGATGTACTCTATAGTCCACAGATGGCTCTGAAGTTAGCTTTAACAGAATGGTTGCAGGAGTTTGGCGTACCTCATCAGTACAGCAGTGAGTTTGGTCTTTTTTTGTAAGAGGGTTGGATTACATTGTTTGAGACATAAGAACATTTGTGATGTTCTATTACAGGCCCACCAAGCAAAATGAAATTTAAGAATCTAGAGAATAAGGTTTTTTAAATTTTACTTTTGGCCTTAAATAGGTTTTATCTTCTTGGAATGCTAATTTGTTTTTTTAATTTTTTTTTCAATAGTTGTTCAAAAATATAGATCTTCAAAAGAGAAGAAAATAATTAGGTGTTGCCATATATATGATCTGTGTTTCCCCTCTCTTCCCTTCCTCACATCCCTGGTGGTTTAGAGAAGTGGCACTTTTTCTTAGGGCTCAGATTATTTGGAATCTCAAATTGAGGCCTAGAGATACGATAAGTAGAAAACATTTCTCTGGATCTTATTTGTTCTGTTTGTCATTCTGATTATCTTTCTGGCAATTTGTTTTTATAGGTAGGCAGGTTGCACACAGTGGCGCTAAAGCAAGTGTAGTTGATGGGGCTCCTCTAGTTGCAGCGCCCTCTTTAAATGCCACAACTGTAGTTACGACTGTTTACCAGGAGCCCATTATGAGCCAGGGAGCAGCCTTGAGTGGTGAGCCTACAGCCCTGGCCAAGGACGAAGAAAAGAAACAGCCAGATGAGGAACCCATGGACATGGTAGTGGAAAAACAGGAAGAAACAGACCACAAGAATGACAATCAAATACTAACTGAAATCGTTGAAGCTAAAATGGCAGAGGAATTGAAACCAATGGACACTGATAAAGAAAGCATAGCTGAATCAAAATCCCCAGAGATGTCTATGCAGGAAGATTGCATCAGTGATATTGCCCCTATGCAGACTGATGAACAGACGAACAAGGAGCAGTTTGTGCCTGGTCCAAATGAAAAGCCTTTGTACACTGCAGAACCAGTGACTCTGGAGGATTTGCAGTTACTTGCTGACCTTTTCTACCTTCCTTATGAGCATGGGCCCAAAGGAGCGCAGATGTTACGTGAATTCCAGTGGCTTCGAGCAAATAGCAGTGTTGTCAGTGTCAATTGCAAAGGAAAAGACTCTGAAAAAGTGAGTATACTTAATATACTTGCTTCTCTGGCCTGGATGGATCCCCATGCTGATGATATGGAAGAGGTCTTAAATGAGAATTGGCCACATCTTAGAGTGTGTTCTGTAAAGTAGGTACTGCTGCTGCTGCCGCTAAGTCACTTCAGTCGTGTCCGACTCTGTGTGACCCCAACAGACGGCAGCCCACCAGGCTCCCCGTCCCTGGGATTCTCCAGGCAAGAACACTGGAGTGGGTTGCCATTTCCTCCAGTGCATGAAAGTGAAAATGAAGTCGCTCAGTCGTGTCGGACTCTTAGCGACCCCATGGACTGCAGCCTACCAGGCTCCTCAGTCCATGGGATTTTCCAGGCAAGAGTACTGGAGTGGGGTGCCATTGCCTCCTCCGAAAGTAGGTACAGACTGCTGAATCATGCGCTTCCATAGTTTGACCTTACAGTAGTTAAGAATGAAGGAAGGTCAAAGTTGATTAATATTTGAGGAATATTTGTCAGTTTGGAGAGACACAGACTTACATTGCTTATCTTTAAAAGTTTAAGCCCTGTGATTCTTTAATCTTGAGGATAAATTTGCAGGTACTTGATAACATAAACAGTTTATAACTGTGCTTTAGATTATGTTTTTAAACTTCCAATTTTTTGAGTGTTGTTATTGATCCTCAATAGATTGAAGAATGGCGGTCACGAGCAGCCAAGTTTGAAGAGATGTGCGGACTAGTGATGGGAATGTTCACTCGGCTCTCCAATTGTGCCAACAGGACAATTCTTTATGACATGTACTCCTATGTTTGGGATATCAAGAGTATAATGTCTATGGTGAAGTCTTTTGTACAGTGGTTAGGTAGGTGCACCAGGAATAATCTCTTCTCAGATATATTGTCCCTTAAAAGAAAAAAAAATTATCCCACAGGGAGAAAAACATTTAGGGAATTGGTGAATTTCCAACTGTGTTTAAATTCCTTGCCTAGATTTCAAAGGTGTAGCTGTTGTTACAGACTTGAGGTGCAAGCCTCAGTAAACATAACGAGCACATTGATTTTTCTCCCTTGGGCTAATTCAGCATAAATATCTTGAAAATGTGTTAGAAAGTACTGACTTTAACTTGCTCTGACTGAATGCTTCCTGGATGGAACCATGTATACCACTTTAATCTGATTTGGAGATGAGACTCTATGAATTGTGACTGTGTGAGCTCTCTGCTGCTTGCTGTGTCTTGATAACATTAATGCTGTGTTTAACAGAACAATTGCTGAAATGACCGAAGGGGCCTGGAAAGAGGAAGCATCCTCCCAGCCCTGTGCGCATGCGAGCTTTAGTGGGAGGCTATTCTGGTGCTACCTGGTATTATTTCATAGGACTTTTTCTTTATCTCTCTTCCAAGTAATTGGTTTAGCAGGGGATAAAAATTGCAAACCCCTGAAAATGTTTCATTAAATGGAAGTTCTCCAACAGTGAATTTTTTTTTTTTTTTTTTTTTAAGTTCTCAAGCTTGGTAAAAAGCACCAGCATGGCCAAGTTTCTCCAGGGAATCTCATTTCATTTCCAGGTTTTCAGTCCAGGTATAAGGAATATGTAATGGACTTACGCATAGTACACAGCAGGCAGCAAGGCTAACTGACACGTCAGCTTTCATAGTCGTCACAAACACTATGACGGGTTACATAGTCTTGGTTGTGAAATAGAAGTACGAAACACTGTGAGCTTACAGTTACTCAGGAGGGTAGCAGAGAGATTTCTCACTGTGTATATACTTTCAGATTCTTAAATATATAAAAAAGTTTTCCTTTGATACAACTAAAAATAGCAGCTAAAAATAGAGGCTGATTGTTAATATGAAAATAGAGGGAATTCCCTGGCTGTCCAGTGGTTAGCACTCCACACTTCCATTGCGAGAGGTATGGGTTCAATCCCTGGTTAGGGCACTTCCCGCAGGGCATCGGCAAAGATAAAAAATAAAATAAATAAATTGGGAGAAAAGGAATATAGAGAACTTTGGGTTCCTGTATATACCGCACAACAGGTAAAAGAGAGAATTGTGACCTCTTCCTGTTAAAAGGCTCCATGATACCTCTTCTGTGTGATACTTGTCTGCTTTTAGGCTTAGGAAAAACCTCTCTATTGTTTGTTGGAAGGTGGCATTTGCCTTCCAGGGGATATATTAACCTTTATAGGGATTGAAGTCTTAAATTTCCAACCTATAATTCAGATTATTGGGTTTGAGAAAGTGTTGCTTAAAACATTGGCTACTTAGCTTTCAATTCAAAAATTATTAAAAACTCTTGATTATATACAGTATTGTTGCTTTTTCCTCTCAGGCTTTTACCTCTGAACTGTGCAGTTCTAGGGGCAGCTTTCCCTAATTGTATATAGCTGTCATACAGTCTCAAGGTCAGAGATCTTAGAAGTTTTAACTAATCATCTTGGCATCCACATAGCTTCCACAACAGCTCACGACAAAATATTGTCATGGTTCTATAGTAATTTCAGGGAGTTACTGATTAGAACCCTTTGTTTTCCTCCAGTCTCCAGTCCAGCTGGCATTCAGTCCTTTAAAGAATGTGGCTATGCAGTACTTTTGATTACTAACGACTTCTATTATCTTCTTCCCCATTGTGTACAGATGGGAGAATCCTCAGCACAAGTTCTACTACTATTGGATGGACAGCGGCAGATGTTCACAGCGCGTCATGATTAATTAGTTTAAATTAAAAGGTTCTGTGAGGTAGCTCAGGTAGATTTAAGGGCAGTAGGCATGAACTGAAGTCACGTTTGCGCAGCGACTGAGGCATTAACCATGTTTTCATTTATACAGCTCTTCGTACATGCAACTTTTTATTGTAATAGTTGGAAGTGCTAGTTATGTTGTAGTCTCAAAGTGGGGGGTAGGGGAAATTGGCCGTTCCTTAAAGTTTAAGAGGTATAGTTTTTTTCCTGCAGTGTAAATTTACACTGAGCTATGGAATGGGGCAGGTTCTCTTCATAACCAAAATTTTTACCCTATTTCATATTTATTTAACAAATACTACATTATATATATATATTTATTTAAGTACCCCTACCCCTGAGAAGTGACAACCCTGGATATAATCTCTTAATGGGTCTGAATTGTCAGCAAAAAAAATTGGTTTGCTTTGGGACTGTCTGACTAGCACACTATATATTGTACTGATGAGATTGTTAACTTGAACAGGAGGTAGAATGCTGTCTTCAGTTGGAAAAGAACTATATTGCGCTGCTTTATCTTGTCAGAAAACTAGGCAGGTGATTGTGATTTGGCCTCCAGAATATCTTTTAATTTTCTCTTATTACTAGCTTCCTTGATTGTCTATGGAAGGCAATTATAATTTGCTTTTAATTCTCTCTCATTATTAGCTTCCTTAATTGCCTGTGGAGTTGGTTAAGTGCTGACCTTAAATGCAGATTTTTGGACCTCAAAGCCTGCCACTCCATGTATGAGCTAAGTGCACCACAAAGATTATAGTGGTTGCTCAGAGGAGCCAGATACTGTCATACTTTTAAGAAAAGTATGTTTTAGTTCTGGACAAATTAGGAGCATCAGTTGGCTCTCTTTAGTTCTCAGAATCTGTCAGACTGGTATTGTTAACCAGTTGAGCCAAGTCTGAATTTGGGTTGTCCTTGTCAGAAAAAGTACTCACGGTTTTTCATTGTCAACTTACTGAGTAATTTCTTTTATTCTGCTGACCTTAGTTTTCTGACAAGATTAACCCCTTTTCTCCCATTTTTCCCTTCCCTGTACCCTTCCTCAAAATGTAAAATGTGACTTCAGACAAGTTTAATTCCTTGGGCTGTGATAATAAAATGTCATCAATTTCACTTTATTTCACTTATTAAAGTTACTGTACTTTTGGTAGAGAGGAAGCAGCTGCCTTGATTTTTATATAGCTGTACCTAGGGAATATATAAACATGACTTAGACAAACTTGACACTTTCCTTCCAATAATTTAATAAAGGGTAGAACTCTTTCACTAGAACAGTGATTATTCATTAATCAGAGGAAGGAATGTCAGTATTGAAATTCCATTACAAGTTAAGAAAAAAAATTATTATCACAGCCTTGTCCTGAAACCCTGGATTATTATTGTTAGAGAGCTGTTTCCACAGTGTTTGTTAGTTTGTTGGACATTTGAGACCCCAGGAAATCCCCTTTCTCGTAACGTTCTCCGCTTGGATCTGATCTCAACAGGGTGTCGTAGTCATTCTTCAGCACAGTTCTTAATTGGAGACCAAGAACCCTGGGCCTTTAGAGGTGGTCTAGCAGGAGAGTTCCAGGTATCAATATGAATTCACAACTGAATTGACGTTTTCTTTGTTTTATGAGAAACCTTATGTTGCGCATCAGATGGCTGGAAGGATTGGTCTGCCGAAGGCTTTCTAGTCCCAAATTCAATTTAGTTACATAGCTGGATTTTAAATCAAATTTTCCTCCTCTTTCGCAGTAATTTCTGAAGGAGATGCTGCCAATCCCCCCCGCGCCTGCGAAGCGCAGCGGCTCTAGGTATACACTTCACATTGTTTCTTTGCAGGTCGCACAGCATTTTAATCTGCGCCCGCAATGCACAATGCGCGCATGCTTGTCTGCCAGCGGAAACTCCATGAGCAAAAAGAATGAATAATTATGCAAGTGAATGGTGAAAGGGCTTTGGGGTATTTTCCCAATTATTTTATAAGTAAATTTTGTAGTTGAAAGAACAGTCCAGAAATGAAAATTTAAACAAAATGTGACTTTTTTGGTGTTGGAATTTTGTTCATGGACTTTTCAGGTGCTCTACTTTTCTCCCCCCAACAGGTGCTCTGCTGCGCACAGCAAACTGAAGCGCATTGCTTTGGGGATAAAGCGTCTCCTGGACAGATAACCCTCTTCAGACCAAACCTCTCCTCCTGACATTCTGTTCTGCCATCTTTTAGTAGAGAGATGGTCTATATAAGATTGGTTTAAAAAAATAGATTTGTCATAATTGGAATAGATTTTTTTTTTTTTTTTACTGTAAATTTAAATCCCCAGTAGTATGCCACTAAAGCTATGTAACTCAGTTTGGGTAATTTCGATTCAGAAGCATTCCCCTCCCTCAGCAAAGAGGTGTTTATGTTAGTATAGCGTAGTGCTCCCCTCTTCTTTAGGTCTGCCTGCAGTAGCCAGTTAATGTTAAGTTGGTAATCTGCAGTGCACACTCATTAAAAAAAGTGAATGTCTTCCCAGCACTAATCTGTTTCCCTTTTTTTTCTTCCTACAGCGTTTGCTGCCAATTGATGGGGCAAATGACCTCTTTTTTCAACCACCCCCACTGACTCCTACCTCCAAAGTTTATACTATCAGACCATATTTTCCTAAAGATGAGGTAACTGTCTACCTGCCAACTTGGAGTGTGGTTATGGTGAACACTTAATACTTTCTTTTGAACTCCCTGATTAAAAAAAATCATTTTTGTGTCTTAAAATACAAACTTTAGATGGAGAAAGTTAACTGAAACTTTAAACACGGGTAGTTTAAGGAAGAGCCTAAGGAGTTTAGACTCAACATCTTGTGCTTAGTTTTTTAATTATTTATTTGTTTGGCTTCACTGGGTCTTAGTTGTGGTATGTGGTATCTTTAGTTGCAGCGTGTGGGATCGAGTTCCCTGGCCAGGAATCAAGTCCAGGCCCCCCGCATTGGGAGGGTGATGTGTTAGCCACTGGACCACCAGGGAGGTCCTGTGCTTAGTTTTCATCAGATGAAATGTATTCAGAGTTGGAATCCTGAACAATATCTGTGTGATATGTTGTTCTAGCCTGATGTTCTCCAATACATTTTCTGCAGTTTGTAAAGTGCTTCCAGGCTGTTGATAATCAGCTACAGAAAAAGGCAAGCCTGCTTAAAGAAAATCACGTTTTAAATATTTTGGGTGTATAGAAAGCTGAGAGAGAGCCTCATAGTTTGCTGAATTTTGAATCCACTACTTAGTGCCTAAAACTATCCCCTGCAAGGCAGTTCTGTTTACTGCAACCGAGCTGTTTTCTACTGATTTTACAAATATGACTCAATAAATAAATATTTAACAAAGCAGAGGTGATGTTTATGACAAGTCAAACATTTTGTTATTCCCTCTTCTAGAAGTCCTTTATGACTTATGAGTCATACTGTCAGATTCTGTTGCCATTTTTCTTGATGTGTTGCTTAATTAGATTGTATTTTCAGGCTTCCGTGTACAAGATTTGCAGAGAAATGTATGACGATGGAGTTGGTTTACCTTTTCAAAGTCAGCCTGACCTTATTGGAGACAAGTATGTGATGCAGTGTTTGTTGGATTTGGGAGTAGACATTTCAAAGGCAGGATTCTCTGGTTGTGGGGAGATGAAGACTAGAAATACAGATACAGTTTTTTAGAAGTCCTACTTTAGTTGTAATAAAATCTGAGTTATTAATATGTATAAATTTCCAGTTTTTATTTATGTCAAATGTAGTTTCACACATTGTCAATTGAGTGTATCGGGCTTTATTATATCACTGATTTCTGAAGTTTTACGTTAGTAACTTAACTCATTCTGGTTTCTTTTCTTCTGAGCAGGTTAGTAGGAGGGCTGCTTTCCCTTAGCCTGGATTACTGTTTTGTCCTAGAAGATGAAGATGGCATATGTGGTTATGCCCTGGGCACTGTAGATGTGACCCCCTTCATTAAAAAATGTAAAATTTCCTGGATTCCCTTCATGCAGGAGAAGTATACCAAACCAAATGGTGATAAAGAACTCTCTGAGGCTGAGGTAATACACACATTTAGAATTAAACAATGGTAATTTTTTAAGAAAGTAAAGTACTTACTAAAGTAAAAAAGCAAGCAGATATATCTTAAAATCCCAGTGCTTTCTAAATTTCTTACAGAGTAGAATTCTTAGGGCTTATTCTTACTGGCATGGCATTTTCCACTGTTCCCAATATCTTTTGATTTGGAGCTGTTGTATTACTTTCTCAAGTGAAAGCACAGTGTTGACTTTGAAGGAACCTTCTTTTTTCCCTTTCTTTTTTGCAGCACCAAACTTGTATGTTATGGTTTCTTCTTTGGGTACTCAGGGCAAGTTTAGTAATTAAAAATCTCATTTGCGTGCTGATGAAGCTAACATACTCTCTCAGTAATGCATTTCACATGGTAATATGAGTGAAAGTCGCTTAGTCGACTCTTTGCGACCCATGGACTATACAGTCCATGGAATTCTCCAGGCCAGAATACTGGAGTGGGTAGCCTTTCCCTTCTCCAGGGGATCTTTCCAACCCAGGGATCGAACCCAGGTCTCCTGCATTGCAGGCAGATTCTTTACCAGCTGAGCCACCAGGGAAACCCAAGAATACTGGCGTGAGTAGCCTATCCCTTCTCCAGGGGATCTTCCCGACCCAGGAATTGAAGTGGGGTCTCCTGCATTGCAGGCAGATTCTTTACAACTAAGCTATCAGGGAAGCCCTTACATGGTAATAGGAATGACAATAAAAAGTTTCTTCTGGAGGATAATCTTTACTTAAACTCAATAAATACTTTCAGAGAATATACTTGGACTTACATTTGTGACATTGTCTTTTTTCTTCTGTATTGCTCCTCCCCCTTTTCTGAAATTCTCTACCCCTCTTCCCCACACCAGTGTACTCAAATTCTATTACTGTTTTTTACCTTTTGCCTCTAGCTAGATGGCAGTGTAATAAGAGGCTGGTTTGGAGTAGGCTCCTTTACTTAGAATTACATCAACATGACTGCAGCATGCTGGTGATTGAGCAGTTGATGTGTTGCTTTTCCATATCCAACAGTTCTCAGCCTAGGAACATATGAAGAATAACCAGTGTGTCTATTACAAACTTTTTTTGTAAAAATTGTAAAGTATACATAAAACTTACCATTTTAACCATATTCTAGGGTATAGTTCTGGAGAAGGCAATGGCACCCCACTCCAGTACTCTTGCCTGGAAAATCCCATGGACGGAGGAGCCTGGTGGGCTGCAGTCCAGGGGGTCATGAAGAGTCAGACACGACTGAGCGACTTCACTTTCACTTTTCACTTTCATGCATTGGAGAAGGAAATAGCAACCCACTCCAGCGTTCTTGCCTGGAGAATCCCAGGGACGGGGAGCCTGGTGGGCTGCCGTCTATGGGGTCGCGCAGAGTCGGACACGACTGAAGTGACTTAGCAGCAGCAGCAGCAGGGTATAGTTCGGTCGTGTTAAGTACATTCACATTTTTGTGCAAGCAGTACAAACTTTAAAAACATTGTTTTATTTTGAATTATTTAGTTTTTATTTTGAATAATTTTAGATGTACAGAAGTTACAAAGATAATAGAGTTTAGATATACCCTTCACCCACTTTCTACATTTGTCCTTGTCTAAGAAACCAACTTTGGTGCATTATTGTAAACTCTTCACCTTACTTACAGTTTTTCCATTAATGTCCTTAATCTGTTCAGGATCCAATCCAATATACTACATTACGTTTAAACAAACTTAAAAAAAATGAAAACATGTCAGCCAGAATTATAAGCTAATTGATTTTGCATGTGGTAATTTTCCCATTACCAGAAGAGTTATTATTGAATACTGCTTTCCTTTTCCTGTTTCTAAGTTCTGTAGTTGGGATATGTAGATTCATAATAAGTAGCTACTGAAAGTCAAGAGATTCATCCTAATTTTTACAGAAAATAATGTTGAGTTTCCATGAAGAGCAGGAAGTACTGCCAGAAACTTTCCTTGCCAATTTCCCTTCTCTGATAAAGATGGATATTCACAAAAAAGTAACTGATCCAAGTGTAGCCAAAAGCATGATGGCTTGCCTTCTCTCTTCACTGAAAGCCAATGGTGAGTAGATATTGTGGAGTTGCTGGTATTTGGGCTAGGTGAGGGCAGGACTCTTATTTTAGGATAAAAAAAGAAGTAAATTTACACTCCTTTCTCCACCGCTGAACGGTTTTGCTTCTGAATTAGTGCTGCAAGAAATGCATGTGTATTAACCATTGAAAAATGCTGCTCTTTTATACTATGAATGCTTGTATTAAGCCCCAATTAAATGAGAAGTGAACACATGAATTTATGTTTATTTTGCCAGGAGATTTATAAATGATAGTTGAAAATTAAATGAACCTTGGGAAGACTTCATTTAGGAATGCAGAATCGCTGATACTTTGTCTTCTTTGAGTTTGTTTCTTAAATCTTCAAAAATACTTTGCCATACATTCAGTTCAGTCCACTTTGTCCAGCTCTTTGCAACCCCATGGACTGCAGCACGCCAGGCTTCCCTGTCCATTACCAACTCTTGGGGCTTGGTCAAATTGATGTCCATCGAATCCAACAACAACCTTTAAAAACTTCTTAGCCTTTGGGCAAGACAAAAATGAACATACAGAAGCTGAGCACTAATTAGAGAATTGTTAATGAATGAGAATGCACTTTGTTGCATCTTTGTATCATTTGATTCAATGGTGTCCCCTTTGTGGGATAATTGAAACAACTCTGAGGAAAGTATAATTCTCAGAAGTGTTGTGCTTGGAACTGAATGGTACAGGTGTGAGGTGTGTCTTAATATAAAAACACATTCTGGTTGTGTTGACTTGTGACATAGGTTGGAGTAGGCTCTGCTCTGTGGGTCCTTCAAAGGTACTTTGTATGTGTGTGTATGTATAATTATATATTCATCTATACATATTATAATTATACGTTCAGCAAACCTACTGTTTGCCTTGAGGTTTGTTCCATCCAAGGCTGGTGCCAGGCCCAACCCTACTTAGCTTCTAAGACAGGATTGGGCAAGTTCAGGGTGGTATGGCTGTAGACACTTAGGGTTTTGGACAACTTCTTTGCTAAAATATACTCTTTCTGAGGAAGAGTTTTACTTGCTGTTCAAAAAAAAATTTTTTTGACGTATATTTGACAAGGATTATCTGTATTTAAAGTGTACAATTTGATGCCTTGAAATACATTGTGAAATCACCATATTCAAGCCAGTTAACATACCCATTACTTTAAGATAGTTATCATTGCAATATTGATGAATTTTAATATCCATTGACTTTATATAAATTGTAAAAATTATGTGAGATTTAGGGACTGGTATAAATAATCTCCTACTATGATCTATTTGAAATATATAAAAATTAATCACAAGGTCATAATTCTACTAATTCAGTAACATTTATATTGTGAATGTTTTGGTTTTTTCCCCTAGGGTCCCGAGGGGCTTTTTGTGAAGTGAGACCTGATGATAAAAGAATTTTGGAATTTTACAGCAAGTTGGGCTGTTTTGAAATTGCAAAAATGGAAGGATTTCCAAAGGATGTGGTTATTCTTGGTCGGAGCCTGTGACATTTGTCGGCACTAAGAACTGTCGAAAAGTCTTAACTTCACCTGGTGGGTGGTGGTTGGGGTCTTCATCCAGCTCAGCCTCTGGAGCGGCAATGAATCAGCCAATTCAGATTGGAAACAGGACTGTGTAAAACTCACTCACTCATACTTAGAGACTACTTACTCACTGGTTGGAAGAAGATGATACTGCTGCGAATCCTGTAGGAAAGAGATTTGGGCCTCCTTGTTGGGTTTTGTGTTCGGTGCCAGGACCTCTTACACGGGCTTACAGGGAGGGGTCTTCAATAAATGTAGTCAGCACTGTTTTCTGCATCCAGTGTGGTCGCATTTCTCACCTAAGAGCAATCAATCATTGTCATCCTCCTTGGCTTATTGACTGAAATGCATCTCATGCTTTAGAGACGTGGCAAAGATGAGAAGGATTTGGGTTCAGAGGCCTCAGGGTGGAGAGTCCAAGTGGATGGTTATGGCAGTAGTTTAAGCTGAGGAAAGGATTTCAGTTTGGGCGGTTTTTCTGCTTTTTGTAAAGCTTTGGCCAGTTGTCTCCTAGTGACCATTGGTTCAGGCAAGTTGTGATTTGTAGGGACAAATGTGCAGTTGTTTGTGGCAAAAGCCTAAAAATGACAAACTTGTAAAAAAAAATTTTGTATATAAACTAGCTGTAACCTGACTATCCTTTGTTTTTGTAATTTTCCTTTGAAAATGAAAGGGTGCGGTTCAGGATGGCACTGTGAATAATTAATGTAAATCAGTGGGTTTTCTTTACTTTTGTCTTTGGTTTGGTTTTGTTTTCAAAAGAAGTTATTATTTTCAAAGTGCCTCCCACCTAGAGCTAGGCCATGACATGACCACTTTGGGTACAAGAGCCTAACTTCATAGGATTCACAGTCTGTTGCAAAGTGCAGTCATTTCTGGAAATTAACCTCAGTGCAGGTCAGCATGTGAAATGTTAATTTTGACATCTGGCAACTAGGGTTTGGGGACTGATTGATCCCATTTGCCCACAGGTCAGTTGTCCTTTAATTTCAAGACGTTACTACTGGTTTTATTAAATCAGTCTTTAGTTCTTGCATGTTTGTATCTAATTTTTAAAAGAATGAGTACACTTTAACCAGTGACTTATGGTTACCCTTTTCTCTTTCCTTTAACCACAGGTTCTGAAAGCTTCAAGTATTTTAATTTAGATTTGGTGTTTTAAGGGTTCTGAGCAAATGCTCTTGGCATTGAATTTTGCTCTGCAGGATTCATTTTCTTTTTTATCATGGCTTGCTGGCTTCTCTGTAACTGTTTTGTTACCTTGCTTCCCAGCAGTTTTGTATCAGCAGTTTAAGTTTGGGCTAAGAGGGAAGAAGGTCAAGAAGAAAATTTAAAACGTTTTCTTTCATAGATTTCCATCAGTGTGGGCTTTGAAAAAAGTCTTTTAAGGGATTGTACCTCCTGACTTTGAACCAAAGCCTGTGAGTGTGCACTGAACAGGTGAGACGAATGAGGGAGGATTACATTCGGGGTTAGAAGCCTGCAGCTGGCAGCGGGATATGGAAGGTGCGTTGTGCAACTGGAACCAAGTTTGCATTTTCAGAGGCTGAGATGAAGGGAGGGTCTCTACTAGCTTAATGTCACTTGGTTTTTCTCTTTTAAGTGCATTTTGTACGCTAGTGGACAGTTCTAGCATTTTATCTGGTGGATTCCATGGTCATCCTCCAGTGGAATCAGGATTTTCAGCAAGTTTGCTTGCAGCTTTATCTTTGCTTTTAATAATCAGTTTGGCTGGTGTTCTGGTCACAGAGCTAACTATGAAACAGAAGTCCAGGCCTCTAGGATCATAAAATGCTGTGCTGTCTATCTTCTAATGGTTATGGCTATTTATTATGGTTGGGGTGATATTTCATTGATTGTTTAGATCACAGCTCAGTTCCTGTAGAAAACGAACTGTAAAACTATCTGAAGACCATACAAGAGGCAAAATAAAACTTGAAGTGAATGTGTGTGGTTGTGTACTGTGTAAACCTCCTCCTTGTTTCTGCCTCCTGCCTTTTTTCTCCCACTCTTGCATTCCCAAGCAAGTATTCCTCCTCTCCAAAGTTGTTTGAACTTAGGGACTGGGTCTTAAAGGCAGTTTTCTCCCACTTCTATCTCTAGTAAATGATTGCCTTCCATATTTTCCTCAAGGCAAGACAAGATAAAAATAGACTCGTTTTGGCCAGGACACCTTGACATAGTTATAACCTGGGGGTAAATGAAGGCAGCTAGTTGGAGTGAGTTCATGCCACCTAATAGAATAAGGAAAATTGCCTTATTCTTTGGTCAAAAGGTGAAATTTGAAGGCAGATCGTGGATTATGAGACGGGACTCTAAGGCGTCGGTGTTAGGCTGGACTAGCCTGTCTCTTGACAGGAGCAGCAAATTAGCTCCACACTATAGCTGTCTCCTCTGCTAGCAAGTGCCATCATCTGAAGTTCAGTGTAGGTATACAACCATGTGGATAGTGAGCCGCCGGGTCATTAGAGCAGAAGCATATCCGGGAGTGGACAGAGTGGTTTGGGTACTAAGTAACAGGAGCTCAAAGTCTTCATGCTCCGTTCCTTTGGAGGGACGGTATATCTGAGTGTATTCGCTTTTTTAAGAAAAACGATGCACATTATCTCGTCTTTGCTGGGAGAATTGGGAAGGTTGCATTTTCATGTATTTAATGAAAGCTTAACCTGGGGTGGGTGAGAGGATCACGTGGAGTACAGAACTAGAGGAAATGGAGGCAGGAGCCACCCTCAGAAAGTCTTGGTTCTTGAAGTGAGCAAAGACGTTAACATTAACGCCAAGCTGATGCTTTGCACTCTGCAAAGATGTGCAAAGCAGACGCGACATAATGCGAGACTGCTTGAGATGGTTGGATGGCATCACCGACGCGATGGAGAGGAGTTTGAGTAGGCTCCGGGAGTTGGTGATGGACAGGGAAGCCTGGCTTGCTGCAGTCCATGGGGACGCGAAGAGTCGGACACGACTGAACTGAATTGAAGGAGATAAGGCAATTAAGCCCTGGACCCAGGGTGCCTCGCCAGCGTCTCCTTTAATAGGCGGGGCCGGAGCCGCTGCGAGTCTCAGGCTTTGTACGTGTCGGAGGCGGAGCCGCAGAAGGTCCTAGCAGCATGGCAGCTGGCGCAGCGGCCGCCTTGACGTTTTTGGATCAGGAGAGCCGAGTCCGAGCTGGGGGGGTAGGCAGTCTGCAAGTCCCGGCCCCGGTCACCATGGACAGTTTCTTTTTCGGTATTGAAGAAAGGAGAGGCTGAGGGTGGTGCTGGGGCAGAAGCAGGGCTGAGGAACGGGAATGCAGACATGTGCACGACGTGGGTGGGGGCGGAGGAGGGCCTCGTACGCGGCAGCCGGAGCCGGAGAGGAAAGCCAGGCCTCTGCCCTAGTTGTACGGGGTGGGCCCGGGCCAACCGCTCCAGTTGTTCCTGACACGTGGGCGTGTGAATGGCCCGTTAGTCCATGGCTGCAGGTGAACGGGATTTGGTGAAATGCACCGCCCCCCACCCCCACCCCCAACACTGACGCACATTCACAGTTAACCTCTTCCAGGCTGTGAGCTCTCAGGCCACACTCGCTCTTTCACCTTCAAGGTAGAAGAAGAGGATGACGCGGAGCATGTGCTGGCTTTGACCATGGTAAGGGGCGGGGTAGGGGGAGTGCCTGTGTATCCTCCTTCGCCGCTCTACTGGGAGTCATCTACTCTGCTTAATCCCCACATGGGGGCTCCCCTGGCCAGGCGATCCAGGGACCTCGGAGGCTGGGCAGGTTGTAGGGCAGATGCTTCCACTTGCGGTGTCCACCCTTACTGGGCGAGACTCCGAGGCCCTGTGTACCTTCCCAGCTCTGCCTCACCGAGGGGGCCAAAGATGAGTGTAATGTGGTAGAAGTCGTGGCACGGAACCATGACCACCAGGAGATCGCAGTCCCTGTGGCCAACCTCAAGTTGTCCTGCCAACCCATGGTGAGTTCCCTGGCCATACCTTGGGAGGCTGGGAAGTAGGAATTGAGGACTTCAGGACTTCTCGCAAGGTGGGGTGGACTGGGAGTGGGCTAGGCTTTCATCCTTGTCTTCCTCCCAGCTCAGTTTGGATGACTTCCAGCTCCAGCCACCTGTAACCTTCCGCCTGAAGTCAGGTTCTGGCCCTGTGCGCATCACTGGGCGGCACCAGATTGGTGAGAATTTTCTCCTTTGCTTCCAGTAGACTCTCCATCTGGACTCCTACCCCACCCCAGCCATATCTCCCAGTGCAGTTCCCATACAGACCCTGGATGCAGTGCCCTCCACTTTACTACTCTAGCTGTTCTTCACGGAACCTACCCCAGCTTATCCAGCTCGACTAGTGTGGACTCCTTTGAAAGTGAAAGTGAAAGTCACTCAGTCCTGTCCGACTCTTTGTGACCCCACGGACTGTAGCCCACCAGACTCCTCTGTCCAAGGAATTCTTCAGGCAGGAATACTGGAGTGGGTTGCCATTTCCTTTTCCAGGGGATCTTCCCAACCCAGGGATCAAACCCAGGTCTCCAGCATTGCAGACAGACTCTTTACTGACTGAGCCACCAGGGAAGCCCTTTGACTCTTTGTTATCTAGTTTAGTATATGAAGTTTTTCCCACCTAGGCCATAAGCTTTGGGAGGTCAGAGTCCCTGCAAGCCTAGAGCCACAGGGCATTAATAAATGACATGTATGAAGTATGTATGAAGTATGAAGGGGGTGTGGCTTTAACTCCTCTTCCTCCCTTGACTGCTTGTGTACCAGTTACTATAAGCAATGATCTTTCTGAGGAAGAGAGCGAAGAAGACGGGAGTGAGGAGGAGGAAGCTGAGTTGTGTCCTGTCCTTCCTGCCAAGAAGCTGGGGCGCAGGCTCTAACCCTCCCTGGTGAGTTGGAGGGACCTGGGAGGGGACACAAGGAACATGTTTGGACCTCGATGCTGACCCGTGATTTGCTCTCTTCAGGTCAGCTAGCTGCCTGCCACATACACCAGGTTCCTGGACAAGTTTCAAGAACTTTGTATCTTCTCCACTGAAGAGGGTTGGGGCGGGGGTGGGGGTGGGGGGTCTTGGTCTGGTGCAAGGAGAACGGGGGTCCCATTCTCCAAAGGACCCTGGTGTTCTAATCCTGTACCTCACCCCAAGCTTCCCTTTTCTCCAGGAGTGGGAGGAACTCTGAACTTCTGTCCTGACCTTCTCTCCCCACTTGCCTATGAGGTTGGAGGTCAGCATCTGAAGCTCAGGACTACACATTTTTAATGTTTTTTACATTTTTGGATAAAGGTTGAAATAAAATGTGGATGAGGGTTTTTTTGCAACTCATTTGTGTGGCTTCTTTCCCTCCTGGGGTGGCATTCCCCTGGGGACCACCAGGTGGCACTGTGGCAGCACAGAGGGTGGCCCTGGACCTGGGGAAGGGTGAGGAAATGTGGGATCCTGCTACTCCCAGAGCGCTGTGACTGGCCCAGCTCTGGGCCCCAGCTGCCTTCCTAGATGAGGACCTCCCAACACCAAGCCCCTTCCCAGTCCCTTGGTGGGGGAGGGCCATCCCAGGAGGTTATCAGCATCTAAACAAGGGGTCTGGGCCTCTGTCACCACTCAGGCTGATGGGCAGGGGGGCAGATAAGGGGGCTTAAGCAGCCTGAGGAATGTGCATCCCTGGCCCCATGAAGGGGGCTCAGGCCCCAAGAGGACCTGTGAGGGGTAAGGTAGAGGCCAATCTTTGCTCCTCCTACCAGTCATGCAGGCCATCTCTGAGCCAGCCTGGACCCTTAGAAACCTGATTCCAGGGGCCAGATGGAGGGGGCTGGCCAGATTGGGTGACAGGGAAACCAGAATCCGGGTGGCCTGGCATATGGGGGCAGAGAGGAGCCCCTGGGATTCAGCCTCCTGGGCTAAAGGGTTCCAGCCCCCTAGCCCTCCACCTGGTCTGGGGGTGGGGGGTGGACCGTTCTCTGGTGCCTGAAATCAGGTGGTTCTGGGGATTGGCTGCTGCTGTACCAGGAAGAGAAAGGGATGTACCTAGTGTGAGCATGAGTGTGTATATGACCAAGTCTGAGGTCAGTAGTTCAGCAGCTGTGTTGATGGGGCAGGGGGTCTCAGTGCCCTACAAACAAACAAACAAAAGGTTACCTCCTGAGACAGCCTGGGGCCAGACATGCTGAGGAGGGACACAGAAGAGTGCCTGGTGGGGCCAGGCCCACTCCCTCCCACATTGGCTTCTGGGCAAATGAGTGAACAAGTGGGAGGGGTCCCTGGATAACCAGAAGAGGTTGGCATTGGAGCAGGTGTTTGGAAAGAGTGTTTCCACAACACAGAAAAGCACTCCCTTTTCAACACATCTCCGAAGGAGGTGCCCTTCTCCCTATGGTGAGGAGCAAACAGGTCCAGGGTTTAACCTCCCCTTTTCCTAGTTGAGGATAAAAGAAGATGATCCCTCTCTGCGTCGCAGTGATCAGGGTCGCAGGCCTCTCTCTTTGCTGCAGGACTTTCCTGAAGTGCTTCCACCAAGAACACTGGGATGGAGAGGGCAGCCAGGATGGGACCATTTACCAACCGCAGGCAAGGGGTCAGGAGACAGAGGCGAAGGTGGAGTTGGCGCCCTCTGGTGGGCGAGGTTGAAACCGCTTGTGGCTGTGCAGCTTCCCACGCCGCCTCTGTAGCGGCTCAAGGCCGGCGCCGCGGTGCAGGGGCCTACATGCCCCGCCAGCGGTCTGCGCGACTAAGGCAGACTTCATTCGTTGGTTCGTTCATTCATTCACTGGAAGGGTTCCTGTTAGAACCCTTCCCTTCCTCCTCTCGTCTATCGCCTCCAAAGTCCTCGGCACGTGTTCGGTTGAAGGCACGGTAGTCTGGCTGAGTGTAGGGAAAAGTTGGGGAATCCTTCCCAGCCGACACTTCTACCCCCCGCAAGTAGCCCCGCCCCAATATTTACCCTCCTCGACGCCGCTGATCGCTCATTGTGAGCCCTTCTAGTTTCTTGGCGGGTCTGCCCGCGGCCCTGGCCGGCGCCAAGCGCGCTCCTACCCGCGGTGGGGGCCCAATCCACATCCGCCTTGTCCTGGAGTTTCTCGACCCGACAGGGCGCCCACGGACTGAGCCGGGAATTGTTTTTTCTCCCTCCCCTCCCTCGTCTCTCCTCGATCCCCCTTTCTGCCCTCTCAGCGCACAGTAGGAGCGTTGCCCATTCATTTCGGTCTCTGAGCCCTGAGGGCTTACGCCGCGGTTTGCAGACTGCTGGAGGAGGGGCAAGACTGTATTTGGGGGGCGAAGGGGAACGACCAGACGGGGCCTAAAGTGCTTAACACAGTCTCTGCGATTTACATTTGAACAGTCGGCGGAGGGTCTGCGGCGCTTTGAACGCCTGGCGCAGGCTGCGCGTGTTGGAGCGCAGGCGGCCCCCGCCGGTTGGTGTGGATTTGAGGGGCCCAGGGTGGGCCAGGGGCAGTGGGAGGGGGCGACCGATGCGTTTGGAAAGAGGCTGAGCGTGTGTGTTTGGGCCCTTGCAACGGTGTATTTGCAGAGAGGGGCTATTTGTGTTGGCGAGAGGTGTGTGTTTGTGTTTGCAGGAGGCGAGTGACTCTGTGTGTGTGTATTTGTGTTTGAGGAGTGTGGGGACGGCCGGGAAAGGTGGCCGGGCTGTCACTCAGCGATCAGGTTGACAGGCGCTCCCTCATCAGGGCCAGGGAGCTCTGATTGCAGATTCGAGGAAACAAAATAGCAATTGTAATTACGGGGCTTTGATAAGATAAAGGAAGGAGCAAGCCGGCCGGGAGGCGAGTAAGAGCAAGGGAGGAGAGAACGGCCTGCTGGGGCCCCGATGGAGTATTTACATCTGTCATTCACGGGGGTGTGTCCTCGCAGTACCCGGCGCCTGATGCGGGGGTGTCCCTATTGACACCCCCTCCCCCATCTAGGGACAGGGACTTTTGGGGATATAAGAAGAATCTCCTCAAATGGACGAAGACCCAGTTGGGGGAAGTTCTCAAAATGTAGAGGAATTCTGGTCTGTATAGGCCCCCGGGGTAGAGGTTAGGGTGTGGGACTCAAACCCTGATTGATGGTCCACACGTTTAGGCCGGGGATGGCCCATCTCTGGGGGAGAGTGAAGAGGGTGGATTAAGATCATTGAGGTTCAGCCCAGCATCTTCAGAACCTTTTGGGGGCTCCAAACCAGGGTTGAACTCTGGTCTGAGCCAGGTGCTATAGTCTCCACCCCCCACTCTGGGGAAAGGCAGGTGCCCAGAGTGACTCAGGTTGTGACTCCAGGACTACACACGCTAAGGATGGGCTGGATGATGCCCTGACCCCTGCTTGGGTCCTGCTCCTTGCTGTTCTCATCAGACTGTTTTCAGAGGGCTGGTCCCTGGTGAGAAGACCCTTTTCATCTGCTGCCTCTCATCTCTCCACTTATTTATTAATGCATACAAATAATAAACATATTCAAGGGCCTCCTATGTGCAGGGCATGAGGTTAAGATGGTGAATATTTTGCCTGCTTGAATTAGTGTACCTGGGGATGTAGACACCCAACAACTTCTAAGACAGAGGAGCTCAAATGAAGGAGAAATGCTGGTCTAGGCAGTGGGTACTGGAGCCCACTTCACTTGTCTTCCCCCAGTGCCCACCTCCCAGTGGGGTTGAGAGGAGATGGTGCAGACAGCCTTTAGCAAATACAAGTGCTCAATAAATGGTGGTGCTTATGATTCTTATCTGTTGGGAGGGTGGTGAAGGCAAGGCCCCGCCTGCACTGAGGTCTAAATGCTCAGTCAGTTTCCCCATTATTCATTCATTAAATACAGAATTGCAGAACCCTGCCCTGCTCTCCTGAGCTAGTAAGATGTGGTCCTTGCCTGGAGGTCTGGGTGGGAAAGAGCCACTTGAGGGAACAGACTCAAGTGGGTAACAGGTGAGCTCAGGGAGTCTGCTTCTCTGGGGAGGGATGAGATCTTGGGACAAGTCTCCTGATTCTGTTTCCCCATCTAGACCTTGCTCAGTATTAGCACTATGGCTGGGAGTGGGAAAGGCAGGCCACAGAGAAAGGGGAAGAACTTGGCTGTGCTGCCTCTGGTCTCTTGGTTTCCTGAGGCCATCCCAGCCCCTCCAGCCCAATCCCCAAGGACATGGGGGCTGGCAGTAGGGCAGGGGAGGTCTTGGGCAAGGGCAGCAGCTGGGCAAAGCATCAGTGGCTCCACCTGCTCCCCAGAATTTTCTGTCTCAGGGCATCTCTGCCCACCCAAGCTGCTCTCAAAGAAGCACCACGCCTCGCGGGTTCCTGAAGCCCCTGGAGGAAGCAATGGGCGGCTGGGAAAGGCTTAGACAACTCACTACCTTCTTTGATACTTTCCCCTCCCCCAGGGTTGACAAATCACCAGTCCAAGTTTACCACACAGTAGGTGTGTAAGTACCTGTTCATTGCACAAATAGTGGGACTCTGAGCGAAAAAGACTAGGCAACCTGGATCTAAGTCTCTTTCCCAGGAAAAGCAGCTGAGGTTATTTTGCGCCCACTGCCTGCTGCTTTGGGGAGAGCATGGTGGTGGCAGTGACTGGGGTTTTCCGTATGGGTGGGCTCTCTCCTTTTTGGGTGGTGTGGTCAGGCTTCAGTCTAGCGTGTTGGGGGCGGGAGGTCGGGGGGCGGACAGGAGCAGGGGTGATGGTGATAATGAGAGCAGGAAGCAGGAAAGGAGATGTTCCTCGATCTCAGGGCCTTCTTGGTGACTGAACGATGCAGGAGAGACCGGCAAGGCAGGGTACTCAGCAGAAAGATGGGAGTGGTTGTCGGCTCCCGGTCGCACAGGCACGCACTGCCAGAGGAAAGCGCACAACCATTCACCCCAGAGTTAGAGGCTACTTGCAGGCGGCAGCCCCAGACAGACAAAGCACACAGTAGGTGGCTCAGAGAACCGCTGTCTAGCTTGAGGCTTAAGCGGACCGGGTCCCACGGTGGAGACCGGGCGCCTTCCCACTCGGGCGCCCGGGGGGTCCAGGAAGCCCCAGCAGAGGGTCTCGGGACTCCACGGGGTGGGCGGCCCGATGGGCCCCCATCCCCGCGTGCCTGGACCCCAAGAACGCGCAAGGGGACAAGTCCGGGATGCGGAGAGGCGCCCAGACGGGCCGCCCCCGCCCCTTGCAGCGGGTCCCCAGACCCCTCCCCTCACCCAGACCCCCAATCCCCGACCCTCCGACCGCCCCGCCCCGGTCCGCCCCGCCCCCGCCCCGGGCTGCGTCCGGGCCCCCGCTCCCAGCCGGGGGCTGCGGGCTCCGGCCGCCCGCCCCGCGCTCCCCCCTCGCGCCCGGTGCGGCGCCCCCCGCCCCCACCCCTCCCCCTCCCTTCCCACTTACCCACCCCCCCTGCCGGCCCGTTACCCTCCCTCCCGCTCCGGCTCCTCAGCAGCCAGCGGCCAACGGCTCCGGCTGCGGCGCAGAGGCACTCGGCGCGGCGCGGCGAGCTCGACATTCCCTGGGTCCCGCGGAGCCGCGTCCCGATCGCCCGGGCTGCCACCCTCGAGCCCCGCTCCGCCGCCGCCGCCGCCCTCGGCTCGTCGGTCCGCTGCCTCCCGCGAGCCGGCGAGATCCCGCCGGGGCTGTGCGTGCTCCCCGGCCGCGCGCCATGGGCAGCCCCCGCTCGGCGCTGAGCTGCCTGTGAGTACCGCCGCCCCGCGCCCCCGGCCGCGCGCCCGCCCGCCCGCCCGCCACTCACCCCGCGCCCCTCTCTCCCCGCCCGCTTTTGTCTCCCACAGGCTGTTGCACTTGCTGGTTCTCTGCCTCCAAGCCCAGGTAAGGCGCACTGCGCCGGGGCCGGAGGGGCACGCCGGGGGGCGAGGTCGGGCAGGCCGGGGCAAGGGGACTGACCCCGCGGCCGCGCGGCGGGCTGGAAGGGCTGGGAAACATCTTAGAACTGCAACCCTTAACTATCCGGAGGAGGGGTTAAGGACCAGAGAGGTAGCGCCGGCCTCAGGTCACACAGCCTGTGAGCGGCGCGCGGCTAGAACCCGAGGTTTCGGAGTCCGGCGCTGTCTCCCACGCCTCCCAGCCAGGTGGGGGTGGTTGGGGAACTCGGCGGGCAGCCACTCCCGGCCGCGCCGAGGAAGGGGGCATTCGGAGCCAGGGGGCGTTCGATGTCAGAGGTCCGGTGACTGCCTCAGGGACCCGCTCCGCGGCTCTTTGGGGAGACTTGGCGGCGGGTCTGGCCGAAAGATCAGGTGCCCGGGTCTTCTGTGGTCTCAACATTTGCTCCGTGAATTTGTCTTTATAAATGTCAGGGGTCGGGCCGCTCTGCCTCCCGACTTAAAAGCGCCCTGCTCTTCTAGGAAGGCCCGGGCGGGGGGCCTGCGTTGGGCAGGGAGCTCGCTTCCCTGTTCCGAGCTGGCCGGGAGTCCCAGGGTGTTTCCCAACAGGTGGGTCCAGATCCTTCCCCATCCCGGGCGCATCCATACTAGACTGGGTCTGTCCGACTTCCTTGGGTAGGGTGGGGGTGGTCCGAACTGGCATGTTGGGGGGACCCCAGCCCCTGCCGGCTGCCTGGGGCAGTGGAGGGAGGTGCCGGGTGATGGGGGCCACTCGGGCCCCTGGGCAGGGTAGCATTATAATGGCGTGTTGTGTATTTTTCAATTTCCTAAAGGTAACTGTTCAGTCCTCACCTAATTTTACACAGCATGTGAGGGAGCAGAGCCTGGTGACAGATCAGCTCAGCCGCCGTCTCATCCGGACCTACCAACTCTACAGCCGCACCAGCGGGAAGCACGTGCAGGTCCTGGCCAACAAGCGCATCAACGCCATGGCAGAAGACGGGGACCCCTTCGGTAAGGAGCTACACTGCACTGGGGTTAAGGTAGTCTGGGGGGCGCGCCCCTCCTCCCCAGGCTGGCCTGCTGTGACGGGACCCAGCAGTCGCGTCTGCGCTGAGCTGAGGCCTGCAGGCTCCCCAGCTCAGAAGGGAAGGAGTTAAGCCGACAAAGCATCTTGGGGGTCAGCTGGAGAAGAGAGGTCTGGGGAAGGGACCCTGGGGAGTACTTGGCCCATAGGTGCCCTTTCCCTGCCCAGCAGATGAATGAAGCCAGGAATCTCCCTTTCCACCTCCCCCTCTCATACCCCTCCCCACTGCAGGTGGAGGCAGAGGGTTCAGGGGGAGGGGGCCCAGGTTTAAGGGAAGCTCTTGAAAGAGGATATGTCACCAGGGCCCACAAAAGCAGAGTGGGAAAGAGAAGGGAGAGAAATCCCCTCAACTCTCCCAGGTTTGGCGGGCGGTGTACTGCGAACCTTAAATACTTTGATCAGGAGGGTCAATTACACATGGGGACTAGGCTAAGAAAGGGGCCTTCCCCACTTCACTTGTCCAGGAACCCAGGCGGTTGGTCAGAGCGGGGCTCCTGGCTCCCGGTGGGGTGGTGAGTACAGGGAGCTACTGTGGGGTGGAGAGGCTGAGGACTGATTGATTTCTAAAACATTCAATATTCCTGCCTTGAAACAAGGCCAATTTCCAGAGTCCTGGATGTACCAAGAGAAAAGCAAGTCCTCTGGGCGGCTGGTGTTGTTTTTAGAGAGCGATTATTGTGAGTTTAAAAACCTTTAAATAATGACCAAGTTAAACAAGCATGAAAGGAGAGGGGAAGACTCTATTAAAATGTAATAAAAAGGTGAAGCATTTTAAGAGCTAAGAAGAAAAATGAAGAATGATATAAAACAGAAAAAGAACGAGCCTTTTTTTCAGATGTGGAGTTTGAAAGGAGTTGCAAGTCTGTAAATGTTAAAAAAGAGGTTCAAGATTGTTCTCTATGAATCTCTGGAGAGACCCCCGCGTCTGGCAGAGCGATTAAAACTCTTCTTACTTTCACCTTTTTTAACATTTCCTGAATACTTTCTCCTCTTCTCGAGCCAGTTTGGGGGATCGAGTATGTCTCGCTGCATTTTTTCTGCATCGACGTAGCTGACTTCCCTTCAAAGCTGGAGAAGGAGACATAATTTTCCTGGGATAAATCTGTCACTGGGGTGGAAGAATAGGTTTGAAAATGTTAAGCTTTCCAAAAGCCCGGTCGGGAAAGCCGCTGTAAACTGCCGCCCCAGCTCCCCAGCTCCATCCAGGAAGGAGAGTGGGGGCTTTCTGCAGTGGGGGTGGGGGTGGCCTGCCCGGTGGCCGAGCTCCCCTGCTGGGCTGGCAGGGCCAGCCTGCCGCCCCTTTGTCCCTTCAAACTGGCTGCTCGTTGCCCTTCTCAGCTTCCAAGGAAAGGGAATGAATGCCTGGCTCCTCCTGGGTTTGCTCCATTGGAGCAAATGGTCCAGCATCCTCCGGGTTTGGGGAGCGAAGAAGACGCTAAGCTGGTCATGGGGGGATTCATCTTCAGACATCAGAAGTCTGATGCCCACTTCTCTTCTTACAATTATATGAGGCTTCCCAGGTTCCCTGGTCCCTGCCTGGTGGGCAGGAGCAGGAGCTGGAGGGCCCAAGAGCAGAGGCTTAGGGTGTATAGCCAGGACAGGTAGAATCTGGGGAGAATGGCAGAGAAGTCTCAGGGGCTTCCTTATGGGTCCCAGGAAGGGACAGAGGGCTCCATTCCTGTCTGCCTTGTTTGGCAGACTCCCCTCTTCTCCAGTTGATGTCCTTCTTAGCCCTTAAAAAATAGCTGCTCCTTGCCCTGAAAAGCAGAACAGGAAAGGGATGGGCAGACTGGCTGGATCCAAGAAGAGCTGGGTGGGAGGGGAGGTGACAGCTGCATTTCCCTGGCTGACTTGGAGCCAGACTGGGGACTTGGCTACTGGGTCCCAGCTCTATGCTTCTGCAAAGGGAGGCAGGCAGTCACAGGCTGGGCTGTGAGGGCTGCCTTGCTGACCTGTGCCCATCACCTCCCATTAGTTTCAGGGTCAGAGAAGGTGCCACCTTGTCAGAATAAGCTGGGAGGTAGCCCTGGGAGTCACCAGACTTCTTTGTCAAGGAGGGAGAAGGCTGAAGGAGGGAGGGCAGGAGACCCAGCCCCTTTGGTTCCATCCCAAACAGCTAAGTCGGTCCTCACTCTCAAAGGGAGGAGTTGTACAGAGAGTGGGCAGGGGCCAGGGCTTCTGTGGCAAGCTGGCTGTCTAAGGGAAGGGGTAAGAAGGCACAGGATTCAGCTCCCTGTCTCCTGGCTCTTGAGTGAGAGGCAAGCACACATGATTTTCTCTTCTCCTCCCCTACAGAAAGTGTTTGCTCACTGGGGTAAGAAGCCCAGTGCTGCTAGAGGGGGTGCAAGAGAAAAGACTATTGAATTACTGACTTCTGAACACTGGGGCTGGGGTCTGGAGTGACTGGGAAGTATGGGGAAGAGACAGTATCCTCCTAGCTGGTGTCTGAGTTTCTAGGAAAGCAGCCAGCCATGGGCTGTGTGTGGAGGGAGAGCTGTCCTCATCCCTGTCACCTTTGCAGCAGAGCCGGGGTGGAGGGTGGAAGATGTGGGGTGGGGTGGAGTGGGTTGGGGTGGAGGGTGTCAGGGGGTGGCCAAGGCTGTGGGTTGGAACCCGAGGTATCAGAAGCAAGAGAGAGTGCTTTTATGTTTGACCTCAGGAGTGGAGGTCACCACTGCACCTGGATGTTTGTAATAACCTGTGAGGCACGTGCATATAATATTTTGAACTGGAAGAATCCTCATAGATCTTTTGATTGGTAGTGGAATTCTAGTCAAATTAAATTTTACTTGAAGCCTCAACACAAAAATCATTGCTGTCTGATTATAAAAAAGGGTCTTCAGTTTGATGGCTCTAAGACCCCTCTGCATAAACCAGTTCAGACACCATGATCTCATCCATTCCCCCTCTGTAAACCCAGGCTAGGGGCCTGAAGCCCAGAAAGGGGACTTGACCTTTCCAGGGTTGCACAGCATATTAGTGGTTGGAGCCCACAGCCTGGGCATCTGGCCCTTGGAGCAGCTGCTTCTGGGATGGGCCAGCTGGGGTAGGGACATGGAGCACTGGAGGTCAGGAAGCTGCCAATAACCACCCCCACCCCACCCCAACCTTTCCTGACAGCAAAGCTCATCGTGGAGACAGACACCTTCGGGAGCCGGGTTCGAGTACGAGGAGCTGAGACAGGCCTCTACATCTGCATGAACAAGAAGGGAAAATTGATTGCCAAGGTGAGGTCCTAGAAAGAAGGGAGGGACTGGCTAGGGCCTGGGGAGCAGGCTGGGCTGGCTGAGCTCCTCCAGGATACCAACTAGGTGGGCAGAGAGGCAGAGGGCCACCTTGGGGTTACCTAATGATTGGGTGGGGGGTGGAGGAGGTGAGGGAGGAGGTAACTGAGAGATGAAAAGCTATAAAGGCAAAGGAGGAAGAAGGAAGGCTAGGGAAGGGGCTGGGGAGGGGGTGTCGGTAAATTCCATATATCTTTTTAACAAATCACCAAATTGCTTTGCTATTATGTCCAATTACATGGTACCAGCATTTGGAATGTTCAGTAAGCCGAGGGCCCAGCCCCTCAGCCGAGCTCTGAAATGGCCCCATTAGTCACGGCTCCTCTCCAGCCTCGAGCTCCCCGCTTCCCTGGCTTCTGGGGCCCGGGGCTCAGCATCTCCTCACCAGCCTTCCCTCCCCCATAGGGTGGTGGCCCTGGGGCTGCAGGTTAGCGTCCTGAGATGGCTGAGGTGGGCAGGTGGGGAAACGGGTGCTAGCAGCTTGGGCCAGACTGGTGGGCAGGAGGCCAGGGTGGGCAGGGGCTGGGCCCCCTCTCTGCCCCTCTGTGTTGGGGCCCAGCCCCTCTGTAGACAGCCATGTGTCACTGCTACCCAGGAGGACAGGAAGTTGCCGGGTGGGCTGTGAGTTGTGAGGGATTAGAGAGCGGGTGCCCACCCTGCCATCTGCTGGGGTGCCCACCTGCTGTCTGGGGCCGCCTGCCCTCTGCCTAGGATGGGAGGGGGCTCCGGACAGAGCCGGGTGACACCGTGTCTGCCCCCCACTCTGCAGAGCAACGGCAAAGGCAAGGACTGCGTGTTCACGGAGATCGTGCTGGAGAACAATTACACGGCCCTGCAGAACGCCAAGTACGAGGGCTGGTACATGGCTTTCACCCGCAAAGGCCGACCCCGCAAGGGCTCCAAGACCCGGCAGCACCAGCGCGAAGTCCACTTCATGAAGCGGCTGCCCCGCGGCCACCACACCACCGAGCAGAGCCTGCGCTTCGAGTTCCTCAACTACCCGCCCTTCACGCGCAGCCTGCGCGGCAGCCAGAGGACTTGGGCCCCTGAGCCCCGATAGGCCCTGCCGGCCCCTCCCCGCCGCTCCCCGCCCAGGCTTCCTCTTTGCAGGAGGAGGTCTGCGCTACTGAAGGCTGGGGAGGAGCCGGGAGAGCCCCGGGCTCTAGTTGTGGATAATTGTTTGCTGTTGGGTTTTTTTCTGTTGTTGTTTTGTTTTTTTTAAACAAAAGAGAGGCTCTATTTTTGTATTCCACTCAGCTGTGGTGTCTGACTTCTTCACTCTCACCTAGGCTGGTGAGTGGCCTAGACTGGGATTCTGGCGGCGGGGGGTTTCCTGAGGGTGGGGGGCCTTTTCTCATCCCTCAGAGGCACTCCTGGGACCCCAGCAGCTGCAGGGCAAGACTGCTAGACTGTCGGGCTCCACTGTACCCCTAGGTGGGGGCAGAGAGGAAAGGGACTGGAACTTTAGGTCAGGTCTTTCAAGAGCAGGTGTCAGTGGAGGATGGTTGTATACTGCTGCTGCTGCTGCTGCTAAGTCACTTCAGTCATGTCCGACTCTGTGCGACCCCAGAGACGGCAGGCCACCAGGCTCCCCCGTCCCTGGGATTCTCCAGGCAAGAACACTGGAGTGGGTTGCCATTTCCTTCTTCAATGCATGAAAGTGAAAAGTGAAAGTGAAGTCGCTCAGTCATGTCCGACCCTCAGCAGCCCCATGGACTGCAGCCTACCAGGCTCCTCCATCCATGGGCTTTTCCGGGCAAGAGTATTGGAGTGGGGTGCCATTGCCTTCTCCTGGTTGTATACTAGTTGCTATTAAATGACTGAAATATTTATTTAATTGAATTAAAAACGTGTGTTGGAGAGTGGGTCCTGCCGGGGTCAGGCCCCTCCCCCTGTGCTGCCCCAGGTGGCAAGTGGCTGAGACCCGCAGCGAGTCAGGCAGCAGCTCTGACTGGAGCTTCGCTTCCACCTAAGGATCCACACCTGTTACTGGAGGGGCTTTCCTGGGAGAACAGAAACAGAGAAAAGGGCAAGAAGAGGTTCTTAACTGGTCTTAGGGCCTCTCGGTCATGGACTCTTAATCGAAGTTGATGGTAACACTTCCCCAGGCCATCTCTGGGTCAGAAATGATGACTCTGCTAGGACTGGAGCTAATCATGGATTCAGTGGGTCCTTTAAAAAGTACCTTTCAGTGTGCCTTGGTGTGTGGGGGAGACAGGTCAGAGATGCCTGCTCTAGTTCTGAGTATCAGACTCCAGAAGATGCAAGAAAAGAGCAACTGCCAGGGTCCAAGGTGGGGGTATGTTGTGTGGGGGCGGGGTGGGTGGGGTGGGGCACCACAAAGCTGGTGTTGCCATTTGCAATCTGAAACAAAGTGTTCACTTTGGGATATTTAGTTAGAAAGCTGTGAAGGTGCTGAGCAGAAGGTGCTGAGTTCAGATGTTGCAAAAGAGCCCAGGAGACTGAGGTCCAGGGAGAGGCTGCCAACCTTGGAAGACCAGGCCTAAAGGGAGATGAACTGGGATTGTGGGGAAGGGAAGCTACAAACCTAGAGCAGAACTCTAGTTTGAGCAGAACTCGAACTCTGGGCAGGAGGAGAAGCAGCAGGTGCTGTGTCAGAAGGACGAGCCTGTGAGGAAGGAAGACCAGGTCATGCCATGGCAGTGGTAGAGCAGGTCATTCAAAGCAGGGTAAGAGAATTGGCCTGTGTGGGTGGAGGGGTGAGTTCTCAGAGGTGCACCAGTGAGATTGGCATCCCACCACTCTGAGCAGAGCCCAAGCCAGAGGCAGCAGATCTCCTGAGGTCAGAGCTGGCCCAGCCATCATAACTGAGGCCTCTCATTCTGGCTACTTATGCTGCCCTCTTCGGGCTGGTCCCACAGCCCAGTTACTGGACCAGTCCAGAAACCTCTTTCTTCTGGGTCTCGGTTCTTTGATGCCTTTGGTTGGAGGGCAACCCAAGGCTTCCTGACCATGTGGGTCTCTCAGAGTTGCCTCTGCAAGTCCCAGGCTCAGGCCATCCAGGTGGATCAGGAATCCCAGGGCTCAGTGGGAAGCCTTGGAGTAGAGAGGCTGGGGTACCCTGGGGCCTCTTCAGACCTGCTATGAGGGTGCAGGGTTCTGGATAGAGTAGGTTTCTCTCAGTGCACAGGTACCAGGGGCGTGGAGACCTCTCTTCCAGCTCCCTGAGTTCTTAGTGCCTCCCCTTCTGCTCTATCCCCTCCCCTCCCCCTTTAATTAATTCTGGGTGAGCAGCCTGGCTTTATTGTGCAAGGAGCTGGGGTCTCACTGTGGGAAAAGTCACACCTTCTGAGCAGCTTCTGATGCCATGCAAATGAAGAGACCGTCCAGGAAACGCTTTCATCTGCACGGCCGCCTGTCCAGCCCCCAGCCCAGTGATTGCCCACATTTCATTTGTTTGAGAGCAATTCCTGGGGGAAACCACAGGGTGGGAGGGAGTCCAGGGGGTGGATGGAATGCCAGGCTCTCCCTGCCTGTGATCCTGGGACGAGGATGGGCCAAGGTGGTCACCAGCTAGGCCAAAACTACCCTGAAGCCCCCTGGCTAGGGATGCCTGAGTGCTCCAGGGTTGTGAGGTGGCACTGTGCATGGTTGTGACGAGGGAGAAGTGGGTTGTCCAGAGAGCTGGACCTGCCTCCTGGAGAAGGGAGAGATGACTGGTGGAGGAGTAGACGTGGATAGGAAGGTGGTGATCTGATCCTCGAGGTGGCCTGGGCCTTTGGGAAGGGGTTGACTCCCAGCAGGACCCCTGACAAGGGACCCTGGGAAACTGATGCCAGAGCAATGAGGGCAGAGATGGGCCAGAGCACCCACCACCTTGTTTATCTTTGCATTGCTGCCTCCACAGAACCCTCACTAATAGGGTTTTACAGCCCACTCAAGCTGCAACTGGCCAAGAATCAATCATTACCGGCACTTAGTGGTTTGATAGTTAACAGCCTGAACTGAAGCCAAACTGGTTGTTAACTGTGATAACAACTGATTTCAAGGGGTTATTGCCGGCCCAATATGCTCAGCCCATTTATTTCGGGGAAAACAAGCAGGGAGCTGTTGCAAGGCCCAGAAAAGGGAGGAGGAATGGGCTTTTCCGCAGCCAAAAGGCCTGATGCTGTCTCGGAGTGGGTGCTGGCTGTGAGAGCCCTGGGGCCTGGCTGAGGCATGTGTGGAGGCCTGCCAGCCAGAATTCACTGAGGATCTATGCATGGGTCTGGGTGATCCCCTCAGGTTCCTCCTTCTTTCCAGCTTTCACCTCACCCTGATTCCCCATGTCCCCTTTCCTCCTCTTCTTACAGCAGTGATCCCCATGAGGCCCTCACATGGACAGCTCTCCATGAGGAGAAGCCCAGGCCTAGTGGCCAGGCCTCTGCTTGTCCCCACTCAGCAGGCAGGGCTGGACCTCTTTACCCATTCCTTCCTACCTGGGGCTTCCAGAGCCTAGCCCAGTCCAAGCTAGAACTTTGCCTTTCATTTCAAAGCCAGTATTGACTCCACCCAAGTCTTGACTAGAAAGGATACATGAGAGGCCTCTCCCCTCACTCTGCCAGGTCTTGTCCATCCCCACCTGCTACCCTCAGCTGAATGGCCACCGGTGAGGCTATGGCCAAGCATCCTTCTAGAAAGCTGCTACAGCAAAGGACCCCAGGAGTTCCCCACCTTCTACATATAGACAACCTGAGACCCAGAAGTCACAGAGCCAGCGTGAAAACTAGTATGAAAAAGTCAGGTTTTAACTCCCAGACCCAGGCTGCCTCTTGAGGTCTGCAGGTCTTTCTCTAATTCATTTATTCCAGTCACTATTCATTGAGTGCCTATTATGTGCCAGGCTCTGTTCTAGGTAGAAGGGACAAAGCTGGAAATAAGAGACAAACCTCTGTTATTATGGAGCTCATAGTCTAGTAGGAGGGTAGAGGGTGGGGTAAGAACAGACAGTCTATAGTTTATCAGACCCTGACAACCACCACAGAGAAAACCAGAGGGAATGCGTGTGGAAGGCCGGCAGGGTCATGGCAATGTTAAGAGGGTGGTCAGAGAAGACCTCGCTCAAAACCTAGTGCTTAGGCAGACACCCGATGGCACTCAGACCTGCACCTATCTGGGGCGGAGCCATCCAGGTGGAGGGGCCAGCAAGCACAAGCTTTGAGCATTAGGGGGAGAGGAAGGAGGCCTGTGGGGCTGGAGCAGAGTGAAGGCAGGATACAGGTACACGTGTGGAGCACAAGTGTAGTGGGGCAGGAGGATGACGGAAGCCGCGCTGAGACGTACAAGAGGTGGTGGTGAAGGCAGGTCACATAGGGCCCTTGAAAAGACTTTAATCTTTAGCCCGCATGAGACAGCAAGCCACCGGTGGGGTTTTGAGCACTAGAATGACACGACCTGAAGTTTTAAGAATACTTTTTATTCGGGTATAGTTGCTTTACCATGTTGTATTAGTTTCTCCTGTACAGCAAAGGGAATCAGCTATGTGTGTGTGTTAGTCGGTCAGTCTGGTCCGACTCTTTGCTACCTCCATAGACTATCGCCCGCCAGGCTCCTCTGTCCATGAAATTCTCCAGGCAAGAATACTGGGGTGGATAGCCATTTCCTTCTCCAGGGCATCTTCCCAACCCAGGGATTGAACCTGGGTCCCCTGCATTGCAGGCAGAATCTTTACCACCTGAGCTACCAGGGAAGCCCCTATGTGTATACATATATACCCTCTTTCTTATATTCCTTCCCATTTAAGTCACCACAGAGCATTGAGTAGATAGAGTTCCCTGTGCTTACACAATAGGTTCTCATTAGTTATCTATTTTAAACATAGAATTCATAGCGTATGTATATTGACCCCAAGCTCCCAATTCATCCCACCCCCACCCCCTTCTCCCTTGGTATCCATATGCTTGTTCTCACCGTCTGTGTCTCTGTTTCTGCTTTGTAAATAAGAGACATGACCAGAATTAAGTTTTATTAGTAATAAGATTACTTTGGCTGCTGTGTTGAGTATAGATGGTAGGGGGGTAAGGGATATTAGTTATGAAGTTTTTGCAGTAATCTTGGTGAGAGATGATAGGGGATTGGAGGTGTTGAGAAGAGGCTGGAATTTGGGACTTTTTTTTGCAAGTAGAGAAGTGCTGATGGATGTGGTTTGTGAGAGAAAAAGAGGAGTCTAGGGGTTTCCAGAGTTTCTAACCTGAGTGACTGAAAGGATGGAGAGGCCCTTTATTGAGATGGAGGAGATTCTAGAAGGGGATGATTTTGAGAGAAGAGGAGGAGTTTAGTTTTGGATATGTTAAGTCTGAGCTGACTAGATAAATATTCACGTGGAGGTGATGAGCAGGCAGTTGTATGCGAGTCTGGAATTCAAGGGGGAGGTCTCATGTGAAGATATAAAGTTGGGAGTATTCAACACACAATTTTTGAAGCCAGGGGATGGAATGGATTTCCCAGGGAGTGAGCATAGCTAGAGAAGAGGAGAAAGCCAAGTCTGAGCTGCGGTATCCTCCAAACATTTAGAGGTCAGCGTGAAGGGGAGAATCAGCAAATATTGTGGCCCGTGAGGTAGGTGGGAGGAAAACCAAAAGGGTGTGTGTCCTGATGAAATAGGAAGAGCACAACAGTTTCTGAGCCCAAAGCTTTAAGTGGGGTTTGGATAGAGTTTTTTGTCATCCACTCTCTCACTTCCCTCCTATCCCCGACCAGTCACAGGGCCAGGAGAAAGTGGCCAACCAACAAGAGGGTGTCGGTTTCACCTGGGGGTCTCCTTGACTCTTCTTTTGGCCTCCCACTGCCTCTCATCACACTGCCGTTACCTCCTAAACACATCTTAGAGCTAGCCCGTCTACTCTCCTGCTTATCCGCTGCCGCCTCCCTGCTCTAAGTCATCATCAGCTCTTATCTGGCTTACGGCAACAGCCCCCTAAATGCTCTCCTTGGTTCCTCTCATCTCCCTTCACAATCTTTTCTGTACTCAGTAACTAGAATTTCCAAAACGCAAATCTGATCATGTTACTTCTTCCATATCAAGGATTGAATTCAGACTCCTTTCCATGGCCTTCGTGGTCTCCACGCTCTGGCCCCAGTCTATCTAGCCGAATGACTTAACCTTTCTCCCTCTCACCCACTGCATCCTGGTCACACCTCCCACTAGCTTCTCAAACAAGCCAGGCTCCCATCTGCCTCAGAGCCTTTGACTGCTGTTCTCTCTGCTTGGAATACTTCTCCTCTAGGTTACTGGAGGGTTTACTGCTCATTATATAGGTCTCTGCTGTCCTTCTCTGCTTTCTCTTCTTTAGTACACTTATTACTATCTGACATTCTCTTGTGTTTTATTTATTTACTCACTTTTGGCCAGCCTATTCCTCCCAGGAAACCAGGGACTTTGACTCAGTTCATGATGAATATCTACTGCCTAGAACAGTGCTTGGCACATTGTAGGTGTTCACTTAACATTGGTTGAGGCAATCACCTAATAAAGTAGGAGGAGATGTGGAGGCTGTTGAATGGAGAAGGTGGGTTGGGGGTCCTCTGCATCCGGGACTTGAGTCAGGATTTAGGAAATGCCTGAAGGTCAGGGAGACCTGAGGATGGTCCTGGGACGGGTGACCCTCTGAGGCCATCTGGACATCATAGTCCTACTAAAGAGAGTCCAAGGCTTCCAGTACAAGCTCACCCCCATTTTCTCAAGCTAAAATGAGTATCTCCAGAACCTGACAAACGAGCATCTAAGGGGGCCTGTTGGGATGGATGTCTCAGAACCTCCCCAGATTCTGCTTCCTTCCCTGCTGTTGGGTTTCCATAGCAACCAGAGGATTTAAAAGGAGAGAGTGAAGGGGAATTAAAAGCCAGAGAGAGCAGAGGAGAGAGGAGGAGTAAGTGGTAGCAAGACAGATGGGGAGCTGGCAAAAACCCCAAAGGATCCCCAAGTCCCATGTTACTGTGGGAGATTGTGCTGATAGGGTCCCTTTGGTTGCCCTGCTTCCCCATCTGGATCTCTTGCTGACCCTCAAGAACTAACTGTCCATCTGGGAAGGCCCTAGAACTGACCCTCATGCATGCCCCTCTTCTCCTGGTTGGCAGATGCTAGAGGAAACCATGCAGATGACAGATGTTAGTGAAGCAAGTTGGGCTCACTGGTTGGGTTTTTGGATCTGCGTTCCTTTCCCCTCCCTTATGTATGCTAGGGGGAGGATGTTCGGGGAGGAGAGTCAGGGCATGATCCTATGCCAAGTGAGGTCCCAAGCTTTGGCACTTGGGGATTAAGGCCAGGTCACCCATCATGAAGAACCAGATGGGCTCTAGCTTGGGCCTGGCTGAAGATGCTCAAACAAGAGGTCAGCCTGGAAGAAGCCTGCACAGAACTCAGCACTGTTTGAGGCTCCTCCTACCTTGAGTTCAGAGGACCAGAAAACACCTGGGCCTGGAGCCTGGGAGCGGCGGAACGGTGAGCCCTCGAGGAGCTGGGGCACTGGGCCCTGAGACCCAAGCCAACTGCCTGGAGAACCAGCCAGTGACTTTCAAGGGCAGGAGTAGCCAGGGCCAACCCTAAATTCCAGCTGCCCCTCTGTCTGCCCGCAGGCACACAGCTCCCAAACAGCCAGGCTCAAAACTCTACCTTCTTGGACTCTTCCCTGTTTCCAGCCATCGACATTTAATCATTTCAATTGAACAGACATGAACATGACCAACTTTCGCTTAATCTTTCTTCATAGAGAAATCCCCATCCCATCATAACCTGCACTGGGCCTTTTCACCCCCTCCCACTTTCTCTCCCTGCCCAGCCGCTGCCTGGGTTTTCTGTATCATTCCCCTCTTCTGCCTGCCTCCTGCAGCCTTCAGTAATGAAGAGTAAGCTCATAAAACATTCACCGTGGGTAATACACCATGTAGGATCTGCCTGATCAAAGTTCTGATAGGATAGCCGGGTCAGTAGGATGCTGGGACTTAGGCTTCCGAGAGTTGGGGCAGACTTCTCTGCCTTGGGCTCAAGTTCCAGTCACTTCCATTAATCCAGGCTCAATCCTCCATGGTGGGGTGAGGGGTCCTGGGCAGAGTAGAAGAGGGGTTTCCTAAGAGGGAGTAACTTCTAGGGGTACTCCTGAGATAGGCATGACTGGTAGCTGGAGCTCTGGATAAAAGCTGAAGACAAGGTGAGCCATGACCAAAAGGCTAAAGGTTTGTGCTGAGTGAGGAGGGTCAGGGCCTAAGCAGTCAGTGTCTGGATGGTTATTATTGCCCCCCGGGAGCCTGGTAAGATGGGAGTGTGCACAGGTGTGTGAGGGTGGGGGGGGGGTCTGGTGTGGTGGTGGGCCCTTTCCAGGAGCCCGCCCAGGAAGCAGGCCTCCGGGTGGGGGCAGTTTCATCAAAAGCAAACAGAGAGAAAGGGAAGGGAGCCTTCTCTTCCTCCCCTCAACACCCCTGGAGTTTGCACTGACCACTAACACTAATGAGGCACCTGCAGCCCCACCCCACAAGCCTCAGCACAGTCGGGGAAGGAATTTGCAGAGATGGCACTGGGACCAGCCAGAAATCAGCTGTGGTTTTGGAGTCAGATGGAGAGAAGTTAAATCCTGGCCTTGCTGCTCCCTGACTGTATGAACCTCTCTAGGCCTCAGTTTCCCCACTTGCAAAATGGGAAACAGGCTCCACCGTCTAGAATTGTCACTTGGAGTGTGTAAGGGGTCCTGAAGAGTGTCCTGATACATGGTGGCTGCTGTGGGGACGGGCTCTGGGGGAGGGCCCGTTGGGCTAAAGTCCTAGGAGCCCAGATGTGCACCACAATGTCATCCAAGCAGCACCCTGAGGAGCTGGGGGGAGGAGGCAGAATCTACAAGGGCCCGAGATAGCCATGAAGCTGGGTGAGATGAAGGGTGAGGCCTTCAAGCATGTGCACCTGGCTTCGGTCTCCCTCTCACCGCAGCAGGTGCGCCAGGCAAAAGCCCGGGACAAGTGAGGGCGTAGAGACGCTGGTGTCCTGCAAGGTGGGATGTGCTTCCCGCCCTGCTTCTCTGACTGACCTGGCCTCCCTCTCCCAAGCCCCAAGGCAGCAAGCTGGAGAGAGAGTCAAATCTGAGTTGTCTGGAGTTAGGAAGAATTCAAAGAGAAGCACACGGAAAACCCAGAGCGCCAAAAATCAAGGCTCCTTATCTTGGCTCCGGCCTCTTTCCCTCCCCAGGGCCTCTCATGGATACAGCGCCAGTCCACTGGGCACTTCCTCTGTGCCAGGTGTTAAAACGAGAGTTGGGAGGCACTGGTGAGTAAAGTTTCCCTTCCAGACCCGACAGCTGCTATTAGACAGTCAGCCCCAGTGAGGTGTGGGAAAGGCTGAGATAGAGAACAGCGGGGGTTGGGCAAGGAAAGGGGTTCAGGGTGGAGGGCTAATGGTTCGGGGTTGAGGCCATGCTAGCTCGAGATTCTGATGGAGCTCAGCTTGACTCCTCTCAGCCCCAACCCTGTCCCATGCAGACCGACTGTTGAGTCGCTGGAGCTCAGAGAAGGACAAGGCAGCCCCCGGATGTTGGGGTCCACAGACAAGTAAACCTGGGTTGCCATATCGTGGGCTGCAGGGGGTCAGCACTGAGTCGTAAAAGGCCCACAGAGAACCTGGGAGCTGACAATGAGTGTCTGTGGGATCCTCAGGGAAACTCCTCTTTCCTGAACCTTAATTTCTTCATCTAGAAGGTAAAGATTTGACCTAGATTATTTGTTTTCAAAAATTCTTTAGTGGCAGAACCTTATTTTCTGAGGAAAACCTGTATAGAGGCATACTCATAAAATGGGTGTAAATGATATCTGCTTTGGTCAGCTCAGGGGCTGGGACCCCCTCAGATTCCCCCTCCATACCTGACATTCCCACTGGGGCAAGTGGTAAGGGAGATGGGGGCCCTGAGCCCAGCAGGGTCCTCTGTGGCCTTCAGGGGAAGATGGTGGCAAGGACCCTCCAGAGAGAAAGGGCTGGGTGGGCTCAGGCCACCCCCTCAGCCCTGCTCCCCTCTCAGAGCACCTGGACAAGCGGGCCTGTTCCCACAGCCTCTCAGAGAGGCTCCTGTCTCTTCCTGCACTGACCACTCACACCCAGGGATTATCCCAACCAGAAACTTCCATTTGGAACAAAGCTCCCAGGAATGAAACCCGAGCTGCCACGGAGAGGCTCCCAGGCTAACCGGGAAGCCGGCCGGGGAAAGGGAGGGAAAACTTGCAAAGCACGGGGAGCCTCAGGGAGGCCGTGAAACCTGAAGACGAACGGCCAGCCAGCGGACTGGTGCTGGGGAGCTGCCACCACCGGCTGCAGAACCAGAGGTCAGGGAGCTGAGTGGGAAAACGAGGGGGAAGGGCACCCCTACGCTTTCCAGGGGAGAGTAATTGGTGCACCTGTGGCCAGGGCCAATATCCCCTGTGAGGCCCTCAGGGCTGGCCTGCAGTTCCTCAAGCGGCCCCCTCCCCTCCCCACCTCCCCGCCCCCCTCCCAGCTGCTTCCACTTACTCTAGGGGGCCGCTGGGCTGGTCAGTGGCGGGCTTGCCAGCAAACCCAAGGGACGGGAGGGAGGTGTAATAACCACAGTGACCATTTACTGAGCATCCATCAGGTGCCAGGGTGCTGCAGGTGTTACTTCTCAACCTCACGATAGCCCTGTAAGACCAGTATGACCATTGCCATTTTCCCATTAGGGAAACCAAGGCTGAGACGAAGTAAGCAATTGGCCCCAAGGGAAAGAGCTAGTTAGTGGTTAATCTAGGATCTGCCCGGGACTTTTGGACTCTGAGGTGCTTAAGTGCTTTCTGCCATACCAGGTTCTGAAGTCTTAAAATCTCTTGTTTGTTCGAGCTCAAGAACTCTGCTGCTGCTGCTGCTGCTAAGTCGCTTCAGTCGTGTCCGACTCTGTGCGACCCAATGGATGGCAGCCCACCAGGCTTCCCCGTCCCTGGGATTCTCCAGGCAAGAACACTGGAGTGGGTTGCCATTTCCTTCTCCAATGCATGAAAGTGAAAAGTGAAAGTGAAGTCGCTCAGTCGTATCCGACTCTTCGTGACCCCATAGACTGCAGCCTACCAAGCTCCTCTGTCCATGGGATTTTCCAGGCAAGAGTACTGGAGTGGGGTGCCATTGCCTTCTCCGTCAAGAACCCTAGTGAATTTCAAAATAAACTTTCTTCCCCCTGAAGCCACTGTGTATGATAGTGCAAATGCAATGAGAGGTCATATCTCCAGTTTGGATCCTGGTGACCTTGTGAAAGTGATTTCGCTGCTCTGGGCTCAGTCTCCTCATTTGTAAGACAGGATTCATAGCAGTGCCTACTTACATGTGGAGGGCCAAAAGGGTTACACAGATAAGGTACTTGGAGCAGTGCTGGCACAGAGGAGACATTCAATAAAAGGCTACTCTTGTTGTTAGGAGGATTCTTCCCCAGCTCTGTCTGGAAGCCCAGAGCCCTGAGGAAGAAGCTCTCAGTGGGCTGAGTGGATCATCGCAAGCTCACTCGCCTCTGTGCCTGTCTCTAAGGTTTCATATGTAGGTTAGAAGGCACCTCAGGGGGCCAGGGACTTGGCATGTTCTGGGAGCCAACAGGAGGTCTTTTCTCCCACCTCCAGAGCAGCTCCAGGCCGTCCACTGACTGTGCCACCAAGTCCCTTGCAAAGGCAAGGCTCTCGGCTGAGCTACCAGACTGCCCTGGTATGGCTTTGAAGGCTGACAGTGAATCCCAACCCAGCAGGATGTTTTGTTTTGGAGGAGCCTTGAAGTCCATCCAGCCTGGGAAAGAGGAAAAGGTAAGGTGGTTGGGCAGGATTCTGGGGACTGGGTGGTTGTCGGGTACTGCCAAGTGGCAGGTAGCTTTAGGCTCTGAGCTGGAGTCATTTTGCTGTGCCGAAGGCCAGAAGCTTGGTCAGAGGCTGTGGGCTTGCCATTCACCTGCAGCCTCCCTAACTCAGACTTCCAAGATGACTGTCCTCTGGGGTCAACACCAAGGACTGGTTCTGCCCTGAGGTTAGAGAGACCCTGCTTGTTTCCCCGACATCTGGGCATCTGAAGGCCTGACTTCTGGCTGTCATTAGTGACTGGGGCTTGGGCTAAGATACTGTGTTCAAGGACAAACTTGAATTCAACTTTTGTGATGCCTGTGTTTGAGCCTGTGTAGTCAGCAAAGGAGGCAACTGAGAATGGGTGGTGGACTGGGCCGGAGGGCACCTCCCAACCTGGGGACTGGCTTCAAGTGGAATGTGGGCCTTAGAAAGGATTATTTCCACTCCCTGGGACCAAGTCCTGGGCTCCACTCCACCGCTCATCCACAGGGAAAGCAATGATTTTGTTCCTGTTCCTGAGGACTTCATGGTTTGGTAGGAGAAACTGCATACAAACAATAGTCAGATATCAAACAAGCAATTACAAATGGGTGCGCTTTTCAATTTTACTCCAACTGTTCAGTGCAGATGAGTCAAGATAGCATCATTACCTTTTAAAGAGAAGAAAATCAAGGCATAAATATAAATTGTTACTGAGCCCATATTCATAAATGTTTTAAGATAACATATTCATAATGTTTAAGCCCACAGTACACTTGTGGGTGTATGTGTGTGTAGTATGTTCACATAAATATTCTTTCAGTTCAGTTCAGTCGCTTAGTCATGTCCGACTTTTTGCGACCCCCTGAATCACAGCACACCAGGCCTCCCTGTCCATCACCAACTCTCGGAGTTCACTCAAATTCATGTCCATCGAGTCGGTGATGCCATCCAGCCATCTCATCCTCTGTTGTCCCCTTCTCCTCCTGCCCCCAATCCCTCCCAGCATCAGGGTCTTTTCCAATGAGTCAACTCTTTGCATGAGGTGGCCAAAGTATTGGAGTTTCAGCTTCAGCAGCATTCCTTCCAAAGAACACCCAGGACTGATCTCCTTCAGAATGGACTGGTTGGATCTCCTTGCAGTCCAAGGGACTCTCAAGAGTCTTCTCCAACACCACAGTTCAAAAGCATCAATTCTTTGGCGCTCAGCTTTCTTCACAGTCCAACTCTCACATCCATACATGACCACTGGAAAAACCATAGCCTTGACTAGATGGACCTTTGTTGGCAAAGTAATGTCTGTGCTTTTGAATATGCTATCTAGGTTGGTCATAACTTTCCTTCCAAGGAGTAACGGTCTTTTAATTTCATGGCTTCAGTCACCATCTGCAGTGATTTTGGAGCCCCCAAAAATAAAGTTTGACACTTTTTCCACTGTTTCCCCATCTATTTACCATGAAGTGATGGGACCAGAAGCCATGATCTGAATGTTTTCTGAATGTTGAGTTTTAAGCCAACTTTTTCACTCTCCACTTTCACTTTCATCAAGAGGCTTTTTAGTTCCTCTTCACTTTCTGCCATAAGGGTGGTGTCATCTGCATATTTGAGGTTGTTGATATTTCTCCCAGCAGTCTTGATTCCAGCTTGTGCTTCTTCCAGCCCAGAGTTTCTCATGATGTACTCTGCATAAAAGTTAAATAAGCAGGGTGACAATATACAGCCTTGACATACTCCTTTTCCTATTTGGAACCAGTCTGTTGTTTCATGTCCGGTTCTAACTGTTGCTTCCTGACCTGCATATAGGTTTCTCAAGAGGCAGGTCAGGTGGTCTGGTATGCCCATCTCTTTCAGAATTTTCCACAGTTTATTGTGATCCACACAGTCAAAGGCTTTGGCATAGTCAATAAAATAGAAATAGATGTTTTTCTGGAACTCTCTTGCTTTTTCGATGATCCAGCGGATGTTGGCAATTTGATCTCTTGTTCCTCTGCCTTTTCTAAAACCAGCTTGAACATCTAGAACATGGTTCACGTATTGCTGAAGCCTGGCTTGGAGAATTTTGAGCATTACTTACTAGCATGTGCTGCTGCTAAGTCACTTCAGTCGTGTCCGACTCTGTGCGACCCCATAGACTGCAGCCCACCAGGCTCCCCCGTCCCTGGGATTCTCCAGGCAAGAACACTGGAGTGGGTTGCCATTTCCTTCTCCAATGCATGAAAGTGAAAAGTGAAAGTGAAGTCGCTCAGTCGTGTCCGACTCTTCGAGACCCCATGGATTGCAGCCTACCAGTGACATGAGTGCAATTGTGTGGTAGTTTGAGCATTCTTTGGCATTGCCTTTCTTTGGGATTGGAATGAAAACTGACCTTTTCCAGTCCTGTGGCCACTGCTGAGTTTTCCAAATTTGCTGGCATATTGAGTGCAGCACTTTCACAGCATCATCTTTCAGCATTTGAAATAGCTCAACTGGAATTCCATCACCTCCATTACCTTTGTTTGTAGTGATGCTTTCTAAGGCCCACTGGACTTCGCATTCCAGGATGTCTAGCTCTAGGTGAGTGATCACACCATCATGATTATCTTGGTCATGAAGCTCTTTTTTGCACAGTCCTTCTGTGTATTCTTGCGCCTCTTCCTAGCATCTTCTGCTGCTGTTTCAGTGAGGGCTCAATGTCTCAGGCACTGTGTTTAGATGCTTTATTTCAATTATTCTTTCTATTGACCTTCTAATGACTCGCTGTGTTAGGTATCAATATTCCAAATTTACAGAGAAGGAAATTAGAGTTGAGTAAGGTTAAATAACGGAGAAGGCAATGGCACCCCACTCCAGTACTCTTGCCTGGAAAATCCCATGGACAGAGGAGCCTGGTAGGCTGCAGTCCACGCAGTCGTTAAGAGTCGGACGTGACTGAACGACTTCACTTTCACTTTTCACTTTCATGCATTGGAGAAGGAAATGGCAACCCAGTCCAGTGTTCTTGCCTGGAGAATCCCAGGGACGGGGAGCCTGGTGGGCTGCAGTCTATGGGGTCGCACAGAGTCGGACACGACTGAAGTGACTTAGCAGCAAGGTTAAATAATGTCCCCGAGCCACACAGCTGCTCAGTGGCTGACCCAGGATTTGAAGCCAGATCTGTTGACTCTAGTCTTTCCAATCTGCAAAGCACACCAATGACTAACAATGCAGAGCAGAATGTAATGGAAAAAGTGACTTAAGACAGGTTCCAACATGGTGCTAGGGAATTTCTGGGGTGGAAGAATTGAAGGTTGAAGGCAAGAGGCACTAAAGAATTGAGTCTTGCCCAAGGTCATACGTCTGATTGACCAGGAGTCTGAGGTAGAACTCAGGATTCTTGATTCTAGGATCAATACCAGTTTTGAATACTACTGACAATAAGAACTTTGAGAGGCATTCACCTCAACCCTATTTTGTTAACGATAAAATTCTGAAGTCTTCGAAAGTCCGTCAGAACCTGTGTGATATTTGGATGAACCAAAAGCATACGCAAAAAGTGGGGAGGAAACCCACTCCTCCTCCTCTTGGAATCCAGAGCAGCAGCAGGCCAGAACCCTCTACCCTGTCCCCTCATTCTGCAATCTTCCTACTACAAGGCAGCCAAAACAAAACTTTCTAAACAAAGCCAAAAATTGTCTCAAGTCACCTGCATGCTCAAAAATCTCCTGTTTCCACTTGCCCGCAGAATAAAATTCAAGTCTGACTACAACTTTCCAAACTTCTCTCTTTCCACTTTTGTGGGAGAGTCTAGTGATACATATTTTTTGACCATTTCCCAAGTCCTCCATGCTTTGCCATGCGTTCATCTTCTCGCATGCTGTTTTCTCTACCTAATGAACTGCTCTATGCCCTTCAAAGCCTGAAATTGCCTCCTCCCTGTCGTATCTCCCAGGCAATCCTTTGTGGACTCACACATTATTCTGTTGATAACACGAGCTATAACTACTTATTGATAACTATAATTCCTTAATTAGTCTTGGAATATAGTAGGCGCTTCATAATTTTGGTAAATACATGAAGTCCAACCTGGGTGCCTTAGTGTTTGACCTTACTGTTATGGGTCAAATAATAGGTCTATAAACATGAGGAGACTTGACCAACAATCTTGAGTTTTGAACTCTAAAGATTTAGAAGTAATTTTAGAAAAGAAAATAGTAATGATAACTACCAAGTTATCATTGATAACTAAGTGCTTACTATCTACCAGGGACTGTTTAAATAAGCCCTTTACATACCTCACCTCAGGGCTTCCCTGATGGCTCAGTGGTAAAGAATCCACCTGTAATGGAGGAGACGCAGGAGACACAGGTTCAATCCCTGGGTCAGGAAGACCCCCTGGAGTAGGAAATGGCAACCCACTCCAGTCTTCTTGCCTGTAAAACCCCATGGATAGAAGAGCCTGGTGTGCTACAGCCCATAGAGTCACAAAGAGTCGGACATGACATAGCGACTGAGCACGCACGCATGCCTCACCTCATTTCATCCTCACAACACTACTCTGCAGTAAGGGTTATCCCCAGGAAGATTTTATTCCCTAAATAAGTTACCTCCATTCTCCAACTGGAGAAACTGAGATTCAGAAAAGGAAGGAACGCCTTCCTTCAATTTAAGCCCAGGCTTGTTTGGCTTTAAAATCCAAGTGCTTAACTTCCCAGGTTTTCTGCCTCCAACTCCTCTGAGTGTGAACCTTTCTTCCGTGGTAGGTGGGAACAAATCCCATTGTTCCTTCTGCCTAGTTAGACGCACCATTGGCTTGTGGGTTCTGAGCCATGTGGCACAGGGACTAGTGTTACACATGCAGGCTATGAGTGATCAGAAGTTCCAGCTTGATGTTTGTGCTGAGACCTTGACATGCACCCTGGTCGGGGGGTTGCTAATCACTTACTGAGGACCACCCTGACACCCCTGGATTGGCCTAGGTTGAAAGCTAAAGCGAAAACATAGAAAAACAAAACAAAAAACTGACTTAGGATTGACTGGGGTTTCCCTCTCCTGGTTAAAGGCAATTTGTTAGGAAAATAAAACCCCTTGCTGGAAGCTCAGAAGGACTTCACTTTCAGGACTCAACCTGGGTTCTAGCCTGGCTTTTGTTATTAAGCAGCTGTGTGACCTTGGTCAAGAGGCTTAACCTTATAAGCCTTTGTGAGTGGGCAGAAAAGTGGGCAAGAACACAATGCACTTAGGAAGGAAAGATCCAGATGACATCCCAAGAATGGGAGTCTGAGTTGGAGTTTGGGTCAACCCCAGGAAAGAGGCCCAGATTTGTGAATGATAGTGACCCAGTGTGCTGCTGGGGGCCAAGGCCCACCCTGGGGCAGCAACCAAGGAGAGGGGGGGATGTGGGAAAGGAAACCTAAGGCAGAAAAGGCTGCTTTCCTCATGTGGGGTGCCACATGCAGGCCCAACCCCAGTGCCTCTGGGGAGTCGAGTGGTGGGCATCTAGACACCCCCTGCTTCAGGAAGAGTTAACTGTCCCCTTCTTTGGGCCTCCTTGTACCCAATACATTCTTCTATCTCATGAGTGGTTCTACTTCCTTTCACTTTAATGTCAAGCTTCTCAGTAGAAACTGAATTCTTGGAAGCAGGGAAACTTGAATTTTTCATCTCTGTTCCTGGGTCGCGTTACTGACTGCCTGACTCAGGAGGTACCATCTAACTGATGGATGAATGGATGAGAGGATAAATCTTGGGTGAGATATCATAGTAGAGAAAACCTTTAAAGCTTATTATGAATGAGGAGGGACATTCAAGAAGAAACAGAATCTCAGATGGCCTGGGGAATTTAGGAGCAGAAAAGCTGAGAATGAAAACACCAATTCACATGGTCCGTGAGTGCATGGTGGTCTGGGTAGACTCTAGGCCACTCTTAAACTCCTCGGGGAAGACGTAAAGGCAAGTGGCACCCAGGGATCAGGTTGATTATCTCTAGATGGACTGATAATATATCCTGGCTCATGCTATATATCCTAGAGTAGTTATTAATACCTCACAATGTCTTGACAGTGGTTTGGATGACAAACTCTCTTTTTTAGGTGGAGATATAATTTATCTTCCCTTCCCCCATCTTTTCTCTTTAGTTGAGATACAATTCATATACCACAAAATCTATCCCTTTATAGCATACAATTCAGTGGGGTTTTTTTTTTATATTATTGACAAAGCTGTGCAATTATAATCACTATCTTTTTCTATGGTTTTTAGTATATTGACAAAGTTGTGCAATTATTACTACTATCTAGTTCCAGAGCATTTTCATCACTCTAGGAAGAATCTCATACCCATCAGCTGTTCATTCACTTCCTCCTCTCAACACCTGGAAAGTGATAACTTACTTTCTGTTCCTAGAGGTTTACCTATTCTTGACATTTCATATATCTGGACTCATGCAATATGTGGCCTTTTGTGTCAGCCTTCTTTTACTTAGCATAATGTTTTCAAGGTTCATCTATGTTGGGACAAGAATTAGTACTTTGGAAAACAAAGTATTTGGTCACTGCACTCATAGATGTTAATACTGTAGCTATTGCATCGTGGGTATTGCCCTGGAGCCAAAGAGGAATTGAGATGGAGGATCCAGACTCAGATTTTTGTACTGGAAAGGCCATTCTGTGGACTCCAGGCACAGAAACACAGATGGGGGATAAAGCCGAGAAGGAGCCTCATTTAGGATTCTAGATTCTTGAGCTGGTATTTTTATTGGTTTTGGGCTCCTTGACTCCCTGACAGTAGTTAGAAAGAACTGGTGACAATCTCATCTATTACCAGCTTCTTGGAAAAAAGCAGAACTAGTCGGACACGACTGAGCGACTGAACTGAACTGACTGAATTAAAAAATTAACTGCAGGCTGTAGGTTTGAGTATTTCCTCAGCCACTGGCTTTGCTTGAGTCCCTCTGTGTCTCATCTCTGTACAATGAACACAGTGATAATAAGGAAAATCCCAGAGTGATTAGGTTTTAAGATGTTTCACAGAATCTTCCAGTGTTCTCTGAGCTGTTCTGCAGATGTGTAAGGCTAAGATCCACACACTAGGGCAGCCTGGACCTTTTGAAAGATTCATAGCTCACAATTATGTAGTTTTGAGCATTACCAGTTGGGTAGTTTGTGTGCTAAGCAGTTCGGCCAGGATAGTCTGGGTATGAAAGTTAAAGTTGCTCAGTCGTGTCTGACTCTTTGTGACCCCATGGACTATACAGTCCATGGAATTCTCCAGGCTAGAATGCTGGAGTAGCCTTTCCCTTCTCCAGGGGATCTTCCCAACCCAGGGATTGAACCCAGGTCTCCTGCATTGCAGGCGGATTCTTTACCAATTGAGCCACAAGGGAATCCAGTTTGGGTATACCTCACACTGTGTTAATGGCACGGCGTTAATAATGAGAAAATGTGATGGTTGTTTCTGCAGATACATGTCTACTTGTCTCAATTTCTCTGATGTGTTGAGTTCTCAGGGCCAATTTTTATATAGTTCCATCTCTTGTACAATAGCCAACCCAAGGCCTTACACATACAGGGGCCGTGTGTACTGGAGAGAAGGAAAGGGAAGACCATGCAAGTACTGCTTGCTAGTGTGTGGAAGTATTTCCTCATCTTTAGGGGACTAATTAACAATCTGCCAAAGACTTGGGGGCCCCACCACAGGCAATCAAAAGCAGTCCTGGGGTGCCACCAGACTCTATACCAGGAGGCCCAGCGCAAAGCAGCTGGGCCTGTGAGTTGGCAGACCTGGGGAGGCTGTCCTCAAGGGGAAAACTGAGGAGGGCAGGGCATGCGAGCCAGGCCTGCTGCGCTGAAAGCAGCAGACGGGTAATTTCCAAATGACCATTTCAAAGGAAGGTTGAATTTCTCCCAGATAAGAGGGAGAGCAGAGAGCATGCCTATATCTCTAACCCCCTGAGCTCACGGCCGTGATAACAGCTGTGGGGTTGGAAACCTAATGCTGATGAAAGAGTTAAAGGGTGGCCCGGGCAGCTATCGGTGACAGTGCTAGGAATTGAGCGCACTCCTGGAGCGCGGCTGGGGACTGGTGTGACTCCATGAATAGAGGCCACTCTCAGGGAGTTTTTCCTGGAACAGAATGGGGTCAGGGAGCCGCTTGGGGAACAATGGTTGCCACCGACTAGCTGAATTTCTTACAATCACACACCATACCCCCTGATCAAATAGCTCCTTTGTCCGCCTGATATAAAAACATGTCATACAATGATGATTTGGAAGAATGACACGGGTTTGCCTTTCACAGAGATCAGAAGGGCTTGTTGTGCAGCAAGGGGAAAAACATCAGAGTCAAGGAAAACCTGGAGAATAAAAGGAGCAAATGGAAACAGACAGCAACAATAAGAAAGGGCTGGGTGGCTCGAAAGGCAGACAAGGGCTTGGTTACCAGCAGGGAGACGGGGCAGCTGGGCAGCTCCAAGGAAGGGAGAGCTTGCTGGCTGCCTGGTAACCAGATTCATAGCGCCCCCTTGAAACTCTTGAGAAACTCAAGGAATTAAAGAAATGTTCAGAGGAAGAGATGGTCCAGGGTGCTTGGTGTACACAGGGCTGTGTATACAGAATGGAGGGAACACCTGAGCGATCAACCTACTCATACTGTTATTTTATTTTATAGATGGGGAAACTGAGATCTGGGGAAGTATGGGGGCTTAGTCATTTACTCAGATTGTCTAGATTCGGGTCTTGTTTTACAGCTGGTTTTCTTATTTTCTTGACTTTGAAGATGGAAATACAGGAATTTCTCAAGCATTCTCTGTTCAGAGAGTAGAAGAGATGAACCGGGACTCTTGCCTTAACCAGTGATTCATTATATAATGGAACTCATGCAAGGCGGTGTGTTTCTGTGTGCCTCTGTTTCCCTGTCTATAAAGAGAAGGTACTCTCAAGTCAGCCAGCCAGCCAGCCCTTAGTTCAGCCATTCTTTGTTAAATACCTTCTGTGCATCCCACCCTGGATGAGTGCACTAGAGAGGGGAGGAAGGGAGAACCTCAACAAAAGATAAGCCACAGTCACCCGACCTAGTTAGGCAAACTCTATCCAGGTAGACTGTGTGGACACCAAACCCTGCTTCTCAGCTGAGACCTGTAATTGAGGTGGGCAGGTTTCCTGTCTGTTTCAGGTAGGTCACACGGAGACTTTGTTGTTCAAAGCGAGAAGGCTCATATAGCAAGATTCCTGCAACTCCCAGTCATCAAGTAGGTTTACAAAGAAAATGACAATTGTCAGTGTCACTAATTAACATTCATCTTTAGTGCAGCAACTGTAAATGGATCTGAAGCCTTTATATTAGATTTCCTTAGAACTTTGTGGGGTTAAAAAGCAAAGACCATTTTGTGTTAATCTATTCTCTTTCATTCCCAGATCCTGAAATCCTTTACCAGTAGATAGCCAGCTCTCAATGCTTGCCCTGTGGGGAATGTGGTGGGTGCCACTCTCCCTGTTCCCCAGCTGGGAGGCTTGGGTCACAGAAAGGTTCAAAGCCCTGCAGTGGGAGATAGAAACCAAGGCTGTCACCTTCTCATTCACTGCTGTCTTTGGACTAAACAAGACACTGGAAAGTAAAACTGGAGGTTAAGCCAGCAGTGCACCTGGTATACCTCTGTTTATAGAAAAGCAGGAATGCTTTTATATTTTTAAATTTTAGTTCATTTGTTTAAGTAGCTAATACACATCTATGGTTCTTCAAAAGGTACAAAAGAGTAGGAAGTAAGTCTCCCCCTAACCTCTGTCTCTACTCACACCATCACCTGTCCTGGAGAAGACCAGTTACTGGGCTCTGAAGAGTTTTTCTATGCATTTATAAATATAGTGGAACTGACCTGCCAATGCAGGTTAGATGTAAGAGACATGGGTTCAGTCCCAGGGTTAGGAAGATTCCCTGGAAGAGGGCATGCTAACCCCTTCAGTACTCTTGCCTGGAGAATCCCACAGACACAGGAGCCTGGCAGGCTATAGTCCATAGTGTTGCAAAGAGTTGGACACAACTGAAGCGATTTAGCACAGCACATAAATATATATGTAAAATATTTTTCCCTTTCTTATGTTTGATATGTAAACTATTCTGCACACACAGGCATATTAAAATGAATGTGAAATTCACAGAAACTCGGGATTGGAAGGACTATATAAACTCACAGTTTGTCACCAGGTCCTGGAGAAACTGCCCAGCAATCTCAAAGTGAGCTGCTGGTTTTCTGTCCTCAGAGAAATCTGTACATAGTGCCAGAGGCAGGTGTATGAGTTCCTCTGCGCTTCTTAAAGAGAACTCCACTAAAATGTGGCTAGCTGTGGTCCCACAGTGATTTTTTCACATTAAAAAAAAATGGAAATTTAGAGTTAAAAAATAGGAACTCGGGCATATCCCACTCCAGAGATTCCTCCTTCACATGGCACTGAGAGCCCTTTGATGTGACCTGTCATATACAGGTGTTAGAATTAATATTCTGAGTGCTTATTTTGTGTTGCTGCTGCTGCTAAGTCGCTTCAGTCGTGTCCAACTCTCTGCGACCCCAAAGACGGCAGCCTACCAGGCTCCCCGTCCCTGGGATTCTCCAGGCAAGAACACTGGAGTGGGTTGCCATTTCTTTCTCCAATGCATGAAAGGGAAAAGTGAAAGTGAAGTTGCTCAGTCACGTCCGACTCTTTGTGACCCCATGGACTGCAGCCTACCAGGTTCCTCCATCCATGGGATTTGCCAGGCAAGAGTACTGGAGTGCCTTGCCATATTTTGTGTTAGGCTCCTAAAAAGTGATACCTACTTTTAATACATTGTTTTGCTTAATCCTCATCACTTTATTAACTCTGCTGTACTTCTGAGGCTTAACTAATAAATGGCAGAGCGAGGAAGGCTTGACCTTAAGTCCATACTCTCTACCTTCCCACGTATTCCCCTGATAGACTTACCTCTGTCTGGTACCTGAAGAGTCAGATCCAAGCTCCCCAGCCTGAATCTGAATCTCCTCCAGCATCTGTACAATTTCTTTCATAGGCTTATCTTTTCTCACTCCTTGTCATGCACTACATGGTTGAGTCATACCAGATCCCTCGTGTTACTGGTCCTTGCATTCTTCCAGGCCCTGCACAGCCTGTTCCCTCCACATGGAATCTTTTTCTCTCCTCTCTGCCTGGCAAACGGCCAATGTGATTTTTCTAAACCTCAGTCTGACTGTTACTTCATTGTGTAAAACCTCTCTGTGTTTCCTCACCACCAAATGTGATCAAGACCAAGTTTCTCAACTTCAAACAGAGGATCTGCATGTTCTGGGTCCTACTGACCTCTGGGCTCACCTCTCCCACTTTCATCGCCTATTTAATGCTTCACACCCGTGATCTACTTACAGTTCCCTAAGTATTTTGCACACTGTCGGCTCCAGGCCTTTGCACAGGCTGTTCCTTTTTCTTGGAACACTTTTCCTACCTTCTCCTTAGTCTTATGTGGCCTTTGGATCATTGATTGGGTCACACCTCCTCAGAAGGTGTGACCCTTTCCCTTCCAGTGTATCTGTTTATATATATATATATATATATTTTTTTTTTTTCATGCTATGAGTTCCTCAAGGTCAAAGACCAAATTAATATGGGCCTGGTTGCCCAGAGCCTCACATAAGACCTGATGCCCAGACTGTCTTAAGAAATGAGTGATGAGTGAAGGAGCTGATGCATGTGTAGATGGATGAGCTAGAATGCAGAGTCCTTGCACAGGGTTTTGGTACTCAGGCTGGCCTTAGACCTGTCCTTTTTTGCCAGCTGTGGCCTAAGAGTCTTGTAGTGACTCCCATTATTTGGAACCTCTTCACTGCAGTGTGACCTTATTTACGCGAGTTTACCTCTTGGAGACTCAGTTTCCTCAAAAGTAATATGAGAAAGTAGGAGTACATGATCCCTGCTGTCCCTTCCAGATCAAATGTTATGTGAATCCATGCTGCTTGCAAAGGAGAAGGAATTTTCCAGGCACCGTGCGCGCGTATGTGGGGAGAGCGCCAGTGGTGATGGTGCTTGCAAGAGATTTTCAGAGACTTCAGCTTAACTCTCTAGCTTAGAAGTGGGTAAACGATGGCTCGTGGGCCGCATGCCTCTCACTGCCTGTTACTGTATGGCCCACAAGCTAAGAGTGGCTTTTTCATTTTTAAATGAAAAAAAAAATCATAGGAATAATACTTCGTGACATGTGAAAGTTACATGAAATTCAAATTTGAGCATCCATAAGTAAAGTTATGTTGGGATCCAACCAGGCTTATTTGTTTACACGTTGTCTATATCTGCTTTTACACTTCAATGGTAGCATTGAGTAGTTGTGACAGAGACTGTATGGCCCTCAAGAACTAAAATACTTACCATCTGGCCTCTTACAGAAAACATTTGCCAACCCTTGTTCTGACTCAAACCCTCAATGGCTTCCCACTACTTGTAACAGTGCTGTCTGTTGTAATGTGAGCCACATATGTAATTTGAAATTTTCTAGTAGCCATGTTAAAAAGTAAAATAAGGTTAATAATGTATTTTATTTAACCCAATACATCAAAAATATTATTTCAATGTGTAATAAATTTACAATTATTAAAGCAGTTTTACATTCTTTTGTTCATACTAAGTCTTCAAAATCTGGTGTGCATTTTATACTTACAGCGTATCTCAGTTTGCAGCAGCCACATTTTAAGCCTCATATGGCTAGTGGCGACTCTAGTGGACAGCTCAGGGCTCTAAGACCAAGTGTAAACTCTTTGACATGAAGTTCTAGGTCCTTTGTTATTGGGCCTCAGCTTTATTCCTAACTGCTTCCTTAAATGCCAGTCAGACTGATCCATACTATGCCCCCTACATCAGATACAAAATACTTCCACCTCTACTTCCTTGCTCTCTCCTTTTTCTTCTTTCCTTTCTTTTTCTTTATGGGAACAGCTTTATTCAGATATAATTCACATTCCATACAATCCATCCATTGAAAGTGTACAATTCAATGGTTTTTAATATGTTAAAATTAAATAGAGTCGTGCACCATCACCACAATCAATTATAGAACATTTTCATCACCCCAAAAAGAAATTCCATACCCTTTAACAATCACCTTCATTCCTCCCAGCCTCCCCCAGCTGGAGGCAACCACCAATATATTTTTTGTCTCTAGGAATTTGCCTATGCTTGACATTTCATAGACATGGAATCACACAGTGTATGGTCTTTTGTCCCTGGCTTCTTTCACTTTGCATAATTTTGCAAGATTCATCCATGTTGTAGCACGCAACAGTTCTTTCATTCCTTTTTTTTGTTTTGTTTTAATTTATTTTTTGGCTGTGCTGGGTCTTCGTTGCTACACCCAGGCTTTCTCCAGTTGCAGTGAGTTGGGGCTGCTCTTCACTGTGGTGGGCAAGGCTTCTCATCGCGGTGGTTTCTCTTGCTGTGGAGCACAAGTGCTAGGCTGTTGGGCTTCAGTAGCTGTGGCTCATGGCTTAGTTGCTCCAAGACATGTGGGATCTTCCTGGATCAGGGATCGAACCTGTGCCCTGTGCATTGGCAGGCAGATGCTTAACCACTGGACCACCAGGGAAGCCCTCTTTCATTCCCTTTTGTTACTTATATTCTATTGCTCTTTCCTTTCTGGAATGCCTTCCTCCTCCAATAACTTTCCTTTTAGGGACTGAAGCCCAGGGCCTCAGCAAAAACCAAAAAGAAAAAGAAAAATCTGCTTTTCCGAGTTTACAATTTTAAGATCAAATGTAGGATCTGAGACACCCACAATAGAGGCCATGAGGAGTCTGACCTCAGTTCCAGTTTCCCTCCAACAGACACTTGGCTGAGCTGACTAGTCTGTTGACAGCTCCATAGGCAATGATCCCCACACTCCATACTTTCACAGCAAGGAAAGGAAAAAAAAAAACAAAACAAAACCACAAACACCTACTAAACTCCAGCCCTTTTCCTTCAGCTCCTAGGCTTATACTCCAGGTGATTCTGACTCCTCCAAGACCCTACCCCAATCCCTCTCCCCCTTCCTCTGGCTCAACCTTCTGTTCCACTATGGCTCCATCTTTTTTCCTCTCCTGGTTCTTCCTTTCCTATTGTTCCCCCTTACCTTGCCCCTTTCCTCCTCACTCCCCATCCTTTTTTAGTCTCTTATCTTTCCTATCCCCTTCCTGTTCTCTTCTTTTTCCATATCTTGGTTGCTCCCTTCTTCCCTCATCTCCTCGCACTGCCGTTTTTCTCCCCTTCTCTCCTCTCTCAGTGCACCCCTTGTACAGGTGTGGAGCTGGGAAGGCCCTTAGGCTCATCTCACGGAAGACAGCCAGGCATCTAGAAGTCAGATCTGAGGTTGAAAGTTGGCTGCATCAATTAATAACTGTGGAATTTTGAGCAAATTACTCAACCTCCCTCATAGGATTAAAGGTATGTAAAGTAGCACCCAGTGAGCTCTCAGTCACCATTCCTTATCCTTTTCAAGCTCACCCTGGAGAAGAGAGGAGGAGCCCCTTCCCCACAGCTTCCACAGAACCGCCAATCCCCTCTGTAATCTTTCCTTCATACCTTCTTATCTGGCCCCACCCATACCTCACATGCCACCGCTCTCATCCGGAGGCCACCTGATGCTGTCCCCCCACCTTTGCTGTCCCCCGATCCTTTCTACAGCTTTGCCACTCCTCTCCCCGCCCCACCCCACTTTTGCAACTCTTTTCCAGGCTTCTCCTCAGGGAAGAGCCTTACTGTGCAGGTACTGGGGCTTCTGTGTGACTTTAAGTCATGCAAATCCTCAGGGCCTGGGGTGGTCTCAGTGGCAGAAAGACCTAGCTCACCTGAGTGCCTTCTGATGGGCTGATTCTCTCAGATGGGGCTTCCGTGGTTCCACTGAGTCTAGTGGAACTTCCCAGGTGGCGCTAGTGGTAAGGAACCCGCCTGCCAATGCTGGAGATGTAAAGAGACATGGGTTTGACCTCTGGGTCGGGAATAGGGCAGAGGAGCCTGGGGCATAGGGTCGAAAAGAGTCAGACACGACTGGAGCAACTCAGCACGCACATACACACTATGCCTAGTGGGCAAATGTCACAGGCACGTCTAGTCCTTGGAGCCTCAGGACCAGTTCTTTCTGATGGGGCTGGGCTCAGCTTGAGTTTTAAAATTTCTCTTCTTCCTCCTCCTCTTTGTTAAGTTCTCCATGTTATCCTAGTTGTGAGAACCTGCTAAAGAAAGTTTTGAAAGTACATAAAAGTGGAAACAGGCAATTTCTTCCAAAATTGTGTTGCCCCTCTCTGACCATATGGTCTAGGTGAGAATGTGAGCTGCGCATTGTGTTGTTTTTAAAATACTGGAATGCTGCTCTAATGACAATGGAAGTAGTGATAATAGGTGAATCAACATTTTCTATGTGCACTATTCTAAATGCTCTTTATGTTTAGCTCTGGTATTATCATTATTTCCAGTAACAACTGAGAGACACTGGCCTTACAAAGGTTGAGCATCTGCCCTAGACCATGCTGTTGGTAAATACGTGGTAGAGCCAGGATTTGAATCTGAGTTTGACTCCAGAGCTCCTGTACAGCCTCTCCTCTCTACTGGGTGTTCTTTACACGCAGTGTCTGTGTTCCCTCTGACTTGGGAGACTAGATCTCCTGTCATTTCATGGCCTCTATACAGCATTCTCCATTGGTGGATCTTTGCGTGCGTGCTAAGTCACTCAGTTGTGCTCGACTCTTTGCAACCCTATGGACTCTAGCCAAGCAGGCTCCTCTGTCCATGGGATTCTCCCAGCAAGGATACTGGAGTGGGTTGCCATGGCCTCCTCCAGGGGATCTTCCTGACCTAGGGATCAAACTCATGTCTCGTATGTCTCCTGCACTGGCAGGGGGTTCTCTACCACTAGCATCACCTGGGAAGCCTTGGTGGACCTTTAGGAGACAGGAAACCAGTGAAGCCTGGGTTAACTCTTTGGGAAAAGTCCTATCAGGCCTGAGAGCCAGTCATCCTCACCTGTTTCTAGGGATGCTAAGGGCTGGACCACAAAGGGGCTGATCCTGAGGATGCAGTGTTCCTTCTGGAAATTAATAATTCTGCAGCCACAGCTGTAAGTATTCAATAATAACCACAACTATCTGTAGGGCTTGGGCTAGAAGTCAGGCCTTCTTTAGACACTATTTTGTAAAGCCATTTTATTTTGTCTGCTCTTGGTCTTTGTTGCGGTGTGAGGGGCTCTTTGTTGTGGTCCAGTCTTCTCTCTTGTTGCAGTGTGGTCGAGGGTGCGGGTTCCCGAGGGTGTGGGCTTTCTAGATGTGGGCTTAGTGGGCCCACAGCAAGTGGGATCTTAGATCCCCAACCAGAGATGGAACCCACCTCCCCTGCACTGGAAGGTGGATTGTTAACCACTGGACCACCTGGGAAGTCCCTATAGAGACTTTCAGTGAGCCCCCACAATAACTCTACAAGGTGGGTGAAATGATTTGCCCAAAGTAAGTGTTAGGATTCAAATCTAGGCTTATCTGGGGCTGGACTATTTCCATCTTGCCCTTCTCTTTTCTGTAACAAGGGTAAACATTCACTAAGAGTGAGCCTGTGTCCTGTGCCGGGTGCTCTGCTGGAATTCTTCCATATATTATTATCTCCTTGAATCTGCACAGTAATACCTTCAGAGAGAGATGATAAATATTCCAGTTTTACAGATGAAGAAGCTGAGGTTCAGAAAAGTTGAACCCAAGCTCAAAGTTGTACTCAAGATTTCATGGCCAGTAAGGAGGAGAAACAATATTCACCCTCCCGTTGCTTGACTCCTGAGTTTATGGCCTGTTTGCAACCCGGGATTAGAGGGCAGAGTTTTTATCTGGATTGAGGGTTTGAACTACAGCTGGTTCAGCCCAAGCAGGCCCTTGTTTAGGGAACAGGTAAGGGCTGAGATCTGCCTGAAATTTCTTCAGGACCCCAGGTTCTTCCTCTGACACCCTCTATGGGGTAAATCAGAGAGGAGGCTGGCTGCTCTTTCTCTTTCTGCGAGGGGGTCATAAGGAATCTCTGTGATGTTTTCATGGTTGTGCTTTAGTCCCCGCATCCTGTACATCTAGTCCCTGCTGAGCTTTTGGCTTTCTTGATTTTGTTTAAAAGAAAAATAGCCCATGCCTGAGACTCACAGACTGGAAAGAACTTTGAAGGAGATCTACTCATGCAACCTTCCGTTTGATGCCTCTCCGCACCCCAGATTCTTCCTCTCTCAGGATTTCACACGGTCTTGGATAGGAGAGGGAAAAGAATGAAGGTGGAAGCATAAGGACTGGAATAAATCCTTCATGGTTCTGAACATTGTAGATCAGCAGTTCTCAAAGTATGCTCTGGGACCCCATGGGTCCTCCAGATCCTTTCAGGGGTCTGCAAGGTCAAAATTATTTTCATAATAATACTTTTATTTGCTTTTTTCACTCTTATTCTCTCACCAGTATATGGTGGAATTTTCCAGAATTATGTGATATTGCAACAGATGAAATATAAAAGCAAATATGAGAATTATATCTTCTATGAAGCCAGAAATTAGATTTACAAAAATGCAAAGCAATTCTACTCCTTTCACTGATTTTTTGGAAAATATTTATATGTAATGAGTTTATTTCGGAGAAGGCGATGGCACCCTACTCCAGTACTCTTGCCTGGAAAATCCCATGGACAGAGGAGCCTGGTAGGCTGCAGTCCGTGGGGTCGCTAAGAGTCAGACACGACTGAGCGACTTCACTTTCACTTTTCACTTTCATGCATTGGAGAAGGAAATGGCAACCCACTCCAGTGTTCTTGCCTGGAGAATCCCAGGGACAGCGGAGCCTGGTGGGCTGCCGTCTATGGGGTCGCACAGAGTCAGACATGACTGAAGTGACTTAGCAGCAGCAGCAATGAGTTTATTTATTTAAAACATGAGTTAACTATCTATAGAACTTCTCAGTTTCAATTTCTAATATGGTAAATATTGATAGCTATAACCCACATAAACAAAAACTCTTTGGGGTCCTCAATACTTCTCAAGAATGAAAAGGGTCCTGAGAGCAAAAAGTTTGAGAACTGAGCTTTAGACCATCACTAGCATCACACTGACATTATCTTAGGTCTAATTGTGAGTGGAGCAAAAGGTTTCTAGAATCACAATCCTGACAACTGGCATTTCTTGTGAGAAGAGCCAGTAATAGCTAGGTCCTCTAACCCCAACAGGACCCAGAGATGATAGCATAAAAATCTGAACCAAAGTCAGGCTCAGTTCAGTCCAGTCACTCAGTCGTGTCCGACTCTTTACACGGACTGCAGCATACCAGGCCCCCCTTCCATCACTATCTCCTGGAGCTTACTCAAACTCATGTCCATCGAGTAGGTGATGCCATACAACATCTCATCCTCTGTCGTCCCCTTTTCCTCCCACCTTCAATCTTCCCCAGCATCAGGGTCTTTTCAAATTAGTCAGTTCTTCGCATCATGTGGCCAAAGCATTGGAGCTTCAGCTTCAGCATCAGTCCTTCCAATGAATATTCAGGACTGATTTCCTTTACGATGGACTGGTTGGATCTCCTTGCAGTCCAAAGGACTCTCAAGAGTCTTCTCCAACACCACAGTTCAAAAGCATCAATTCTTTGGTGCTTAGCTTTCTTTATAGTCCAACTCTCACATCCATACATGACTACTGGAAAAACCATACCTTTGACTAGACGGACCTTTATTGGCAAAGTAGTGTCTCTGCTTTTTAATATGTTGTCTAGGCTGGTCATAATTTTTCTTCCAAGGAGTAAGCATCTTTTAATTTCATGGCTGTGGTCATCATCTGCAGTGATTTTGAAGCCCAAGAAAATAAAGTCTGTCACTATCTCCGTTGTTTCCCCATTTATTTGCCATGAAGTGATGGGACTGGATGCCATCATCTTAGTTTTCTGAATGTTGAGTTTTAAGCCAACTTTTTCATTGAACAGTATGAAGAGAATCAGGCTAGGCCCTATAATATCAACTATATCAAAGAGTAAATACATTTGTGGAAATGACTTAAGAAATGAGATTTTTGGCGATATTTTTTCTTCAATTTCATTGAAGTACACTAACCTGCACATATTTAAAGTGTACAATTTGGTCAGTTTTGATATATGTGTACACCTGTGAAAATATCACCATAATCAAGATTACAAAGATTTCCATCACTCCCAAAGTTAGTTTATGCCCCTTTGTAATTCGTCCTTCCCTCCACCCCATCCCCAGACAACTGCTAATATGCTTTCTAACTCTATAGATTAGTTTGTATTTTCTGCAATTTTATACGCATGGAATCACACAGTAAATACTTTTCTTTTGGCCTGGGTCTTTTACTCTGCATTGATGATTTTGAGATTTATCCATGATATTGTGTTGGGGATGAGATTTGAACTCTAGTTCTGCCATGTATTAACTCCAATGACTTTGGGGAAATTACTTAAACTGTTCTTCACAGAGGAAACAATAAATAAAATTCCTATCTTGCATAGTTGTGAAGATAAAATAAGTCAATATAAGTAAATAAAACACTTAGTTCAGTTCCTGGTACTTACTGGGTAGTTGATAAATAATTTTTTTTGAACATATGTCTGGGGTAGGAATTAAGGAGGGTAACTAGCACAGCATGGGGATGGGGGAGAATCCTGTTTAGACTAACTTGATTCATAGCTCAGGGGTAACTATTTGTTAAATGTGTCTCATTTGCACACCCCAAACCTCCACACGTGCCAAGTTAACCAGGAAATTTTCCTTTAGCAAGGGCTGGGAACATGGAAATTTGTAGCTTTGAAAGTCCTGCCAATTTGGAGTCACCCTGTTGGGGAAAAAAAGAGTCCCACTAGGTTGCTTTGAAATGGAAAAGGCATATTCCTTCTTCTTCATTGATTCCAGGTCCAACTGGCCTGATTTGCTCAAACTTGGGATGAAAACCCCTTGTCTGGAGATGGAGGTGGGCTTCAGAAGGTACTTGGCCAGAGGAAGTGGGGGATTGAGGTTTCTGTGTGACTCACTGCAGCTGAGCCTGAGTCGGGACAGAAGTGGTTGAGCTGAGGAGTTTCTCCGAGGATCCAAACGGGTTCCATTGCTTCTTGGCCTTTTAAGCGCCGCAATCATGTTGTGCTTGCTACTGGCAACTGAAGCTTGTGTCCTCATGCTACTGAGAATAACTGCTCTTTCCTAAGCCTGAAGACATAGTCTGAGAGGGGAAAAAAACCAAACACAAAGAGGACAAGAGAGAAGAGAGGAGGGCGGGTGAGAGCAGGCTGAATTGATCGATGTCTGTTCAGGTCTGGCTGGAAAACACAATGAAGTGAAAAGGCTTCTTGGTTGGCGTGCTTTTCTTCATCTTCTTCCCCCAGGGTTGGAAGTGGGAGGGAGGGATGGGAAAAAAAGAAAGGAAGAGGTGGAGGATTGGCAAGGCCTGAGCAGAAGCAGCGCACCACCCTCAGAATTGGGGAGGGAAAAGTAACTTGGTGATTCTGGAACCCTCTCGGGGCACCCACTTACTGGTCAATCCTTTCCTTCCAAAGGAGACTGTGACTCAGGGCAATGCTGCCAGTAGGGCATTTTGAATGATGGAAAGTTAAAGTATCAGAAGCCAGCCCATCCCTGCCCTAGAAAAAACACCAGATAATTCCAGTTGGGGGTGGGATGGGTGTTGATGTTGGTATTTTTCCAGTTTAGAGTATCTGCAAACTTTTATTGCGTTCTTACTTTGTGCCAATTCCTATCCTGAAGTACTTTGTAGCAGTTGTCTCAATCCTTCCAACAGCTTTGTGAGGTGAGGGTTGTGTTATTATCCCCATTGTACAGATAAACAGAAACTTACAAAGGTTAAGTAAAGAACCTAAGGTCATATAATTAGTAAGCGGCAGAACCAGGCTTCCTTATCAGGTCTGTCTGAACTCTGAGCCTGCATTCTTGAGCACCTCTCTGTGCTGAGCACAGAGCACCTCTCTGTGCTGAACATATTGTTCAGATATTGTTTCTTAAACAGTTCACAGTTTACTATTTTTCTGAGAGGAGGAGGCTTGGAGCTGGGAAGATGGTACCTGGATAGTTATGTGTGAAATTCGCTACAGTACAAAGTTGAAATAAATGCTTCAGCAGGCCAAAGAAGAGAATACTTATTTCCATAGGCCTGGGATGATGAAATTAAGGAAATCCTTTTACTTGAAAAAAAAAATTGAAGTATAGTTGATTTACAATATTATATTACTATAGTTTCAGGTGTTCAATATAGTGACTCAGTATTTTTGTAGATTATACTCCATTTTAAGTTATCATGAAATACTGGCTATATTCCTTGTGCTGTACAATATATCCTTGTAGCTAATTTATTTTATACATAGTAGTTGGTACCTCTTAATCCCCTACTCCTATCTTGTTCTTCCCTACTTCCCTCACTCCACTGGTAAACGTTAGTTTGTTCTCTGTAGTGTAAGTCTTTTTCTATTTTGTTATATTCATTCGTCTTATTTTTTAGAGTCCACATTTAAGTGACAACATATAGCATTTGTCTTTGTCTGACTTATTTCACTAAGCATAATACCCTAATACCCTCCAGGTCCATCCATATCATTGCAAACGGCAAAGTAAAATTCTTATGACCAAGTAATAGTCCATTTTAATATATATCACATCTCTATTTATCTGATGATAGGCACTTAGGTTATTGCCACGTCTTGGCTAATGTAAATAATGCTGCTATTTAAAATAATTTATTTTCAAATCAGGGTTTTTGTTTTCTATTTTTTTTAAATGTGTGACTTTTTAAAAGGTTAGAAGCTCAAGCAGCAGCGCTAACTGCCTGGCGTCATCTAGGACTGTGACCTTGGTTAAATCACTTGCCCTTTCTGAGATTTGAGTTTGTCATCTGGAAAATGAAGGTACATTCCTTCATTCAACAAATGTTTGCTGCTGCTGCTAAGTCGCTTCAGTCGTGTCCGAGTCTGTGCAACCCTATAGACGGCAGCCCACCATGCTCCTCCATCCCTGGGATTCCCCAGGCAAGAACATTGGAGTGGGTTGCCATTTCCTTCTCCAATGCATGAAAGTGAAAAGGGAAAGGGAAGTCGCTCATTCGTGTTCGACTCTTCCCGACCCCATGGACTGCAGCCTACCAGGCTCCTCCATCCGTGGGATTTTCCAGGCAAGAGGACTGGAGTGGGGTGCCATTGCCTTCTCCACAAAAAATGTTTACTGAGAGCTATTTTGTGTCAGGCATTGTCCTAGGCAACAGAAATGTATTGGTGAATAAGACAGACAAGGACCCTGCACTCACAGAGCTTCCATTCCTGTGGGGACCTACTTCTTCCCTGATCTGCTTGACCAAGTCTGTTTCCATGGGACCATGGGCCTAACCTTTATAACACTTAGCAATTGTTGTAGTTTTTTGACCAAAGTCTAAACTCATTGAGGGCAGGCACAATGTCTGATTTTTTATTTTGTTTTTAGCTCATCAGCCACTGGTTCATATTAGGCGTTCATTAAATACTTGTTGAATAAATAAATGAAATGAGATTGTGTATATAAAGGACCTGGCATAGTGAGACTCAGTGAAACATTATCTTCTAGTATGACTTGACATTTATGCTTCTCAGTTTGAAAAATGACATAAGCCACATCTATACCTACCTGCCTTTGACATCTAGTTCTGCGTAAAGGACTCTGCTGTTTGCCTACTTAACTGTCGTTGCCCTTTCTCCTTGTTGGCAGACCCCAGAGTTTTTGATTGTTCACCCTTCCTCTACCTGTAGATCTGTAAGTGGCACACCTGGGATTTGAATCTAAGCAGTAGGTTTCATGGTATGAGCTTTTAACCTTTAAAAAAAAAATCACATATTGGTAAATATTTGCATATCATAAATCTGACAAGGAGTTAATATCCAAAAAATATAACTTCTACAAGTCAACAACAGGAAAACAAACAACCCAGTTAAAAACTGGGCAAAAGGGTTTAACTTTCTCTAAAGAAGGTAAACAAATGGCTAGTAGGCACATGAAAGATATTCAACATCACTAGTTATTAGTGAAAAGCAAATCAAAGCCATGATCGGAATCTTATCTCAAACCCATTAAGATGGATATAACCCAGAAAATAACAAGTATTGGTGTGTATGTGGAGCAGCTGGAATGCTTGTACACTGTTATCGAGAATTTAAAATGGTACAGCCCCTGGGACTTCCCTGGTGGTCCAGTCATTAAAACTCCGAGTTCCTATTGCAGGGGGTCCAGGTTTGACCCTTGGTCAGGGAACTATACCGTGTATGCTGCAACTAAAGGTCCTATGTGCCACAAGTAAGACTCGGCACACACACACAAAATATCTGTAACTTGAAATAGTTTAGCCAGTAAAACTATTTTTTTTTTAAGTGATGCAGCTACTATGGAAAATAGTGCGATGGCTCCTTAAAAAAGAGACAGCATTTGATCCAGCATTTCCACTTTTGGGTATATACCCAAAAGAATTGAAAATAGGGTCCTGAAGAGGTATTTATATACCCATGTTTGTAGCAGCATTATTTGCAATAGCTAAAAGGTGGAATCAACCTGTGTCCTTTAGTGAATGCTTGTTCATTTGCTAAGTCATGTCTGACTCTCTGCGACTCCATGGACTGCAACACGCTAAGCTTCCCTGTCCTGCACTATCTCCTGGAGTTTGCTCAAACTCATGTCTATTGACTTGGTGATGCCATCCAATCATCTCATCTTCTGTCACTCCCTTCTCCTCCTGCCCTCAATCTTTCCCAGCATCAGGGTCTTTTCTAATGAGTCGGCTCGTCACATCAGGCCTTTGATGATGGTTAAATAAACAGTGGAATATCATCCAGCCTTTATTTTTTATTTATTTCTTTTTTCTTTTTTTTTTTCATCCAGCCTTTAAAAGGAAAGAAACTCTGATATATGCTACAGATGCATGAAACTGAAGACATGCTAAGTGAAATAAACCAGATACAAAACGATAAATAGTATGATTCCACTTCTATGAGGTATCTAGAGTAGTCAGATACACAAAGACAGACAGTAGACTGATGATTGCTAGGGGGTTGGGGGTAGTTATTGATGAACAGGTACAGAGGGAGGGCAAACCAGGATGAGCAGCTTGGAGCTGGGCATGGCAGCCCCAGAGTGAATATCCTGTGGGGTTGACCTGCAGGGTCAGCAGCATGAGTGTCCCATAGCCCACCATGCAGAGATGAGTTCAGCCGAGGAGGCTGGAGGCCCATGAGGAAAGGCTCTGTAAGTGCCTGAAGAAGGGCCCTCGGCTGGGCCAGCAGCTGCCCTTGACTGTGGTGGAGTCCGTCAAAGTGCGTGCTGTGGAGAGTGGGGAGCTATGTTGGTCCCTCTCAAAAAAATAGGTGCAGAGCTTTTATTTTGTAAAATGAAAAGAATTCTGTAGATGGATGGTGGTGATGGTATCACATCAATGTAAATGCACGTGAAGCCTTTGAACTGTATATTTGAAAATGGTTAAGATGATAAATTTTATGTTATGTGTATTTCAATTTTAAAAAAGTTAATGATCAATTTTTTTTCAGCTAAGATTGTCTATTAGTATGAGGATTATATTTCAATATAACTGATGTATATATGTGTATACGTATATGATGTCACGACTGAGCGACTTCCCTTTCACTTTTCACTTTCATGAATTGGAGAAGGAAATGGCAACCCACTCCAGTGTTCTTGCCTGGAGAATCCCAGGGACAGAGGAGCCTAGTGGGCTGCTGTCTATGGGGTCCCACAGAGTCGGACACGACTGAAGCGACTTAGCAGCAGCAGTAGCATAAAGCCACATATTAAAAATGAAAATAAAAGAACTTTCTTAAGTTCATTATCTCAGGCCTGCAGGCCCACCAGGTCTGCAAGTTATGGCAATCACATTGGTGTTACTGGTGATGTGAGTACAAATGGAGATGAGATTCTAGCCAGTGGGATATGAGGATAAGTCCACTGGGGGTAATTCTGAGATGAATTTCCTGATTAAAAAAGACACATGGAAAAAAAAAAAAGACATGGGAAGATAGGGCCTGTCTGCTTCTGCTTCTTATGTCTTCTTATCTTGTCCACCTAAGATGCCTAGAACCATAGCAACAATCTTGGAATCATGAATGGTGCTAATGGAGACAACTGAGGATTTCAGAATTAAAAACTGCTTCATCCAAGATGGTGACTCGATGACATCATTTAATTCTAAACTAAACAACCCTGGAACCCTCTTTCCTCCAGACTTACTGTATGGTATTATAAATGTTCTTTATTGTTCAAGCCATTTTGAGTTGAGTTTTCTGTAACTGGTGGTTACAGGCATCCTAACAGATGCAGACTATTATAAAATCAGGCTTAGGGTTTTCTGGCCCTTGGATTGCTTTTCTTTTGTGCAAGCTTCCCTGAGTCAGAATAAAACTCACTTTCCTCTCCCAAGGAAGCACTGTTCTTTGACAGCAAAAAGTCTTTGGTGCGAGGCTGGGAGTCTGTGGCAGTTGTGGAGGTGCACCACCCAGACCTCCCTTCAAGGAGGAGCTTGCCGCGGCTGTCTTTTGGAGCCGAGTCCTCACTCTTCACAGCCCTGGCTAATGACTGAGGGTAACGGGAGTGTGAGGCCTGGCCACTTCCACTCAGTGGAGGGCTCCTTTGACCAGCGGTCTTTCCTCCAGAGCCTTTTCCTGCCCACTGCTGCTCTTCTCCTTTCACAGACACCACCGCCCCCCACCCCAAACGGCTCCCACACCTCACTTGGGGTCTGCTTCTCAGAGGACCCAGCTGGCACAGAGTAGATCACGAATAACTCCTTTTGAGGGGCTTGTCCAGCCTGGTCTGAAAATAGGAGACCTACTTTCTCCTCCTTGTCATTCTATCTTTCTAAACATATTCCTAATATCTCGAACAACAGATCAGTAGACACTCAATTATTTAGCAATGAAGTGCCTCTTAATGCCAGCTCAGCTTTGTACTGGAGGCCTTGAGTTCCTTATCTCAGGCAAGTTAATCCTCAGGGAAATCCCAAGAGATGGGTACAGGTATCCTTATTTAACAGATGAGGAAACCGAGTCCTGAAATGTTAGGTGATGTTGCGAAGGTCACATTGTCAGAATGTGGCTGATCTCATTTTATTCAGATCTGGTTGTTAGCCCCTCAGAGAGCCCTGCTTTCCTACCTGGAGCACCTTCTCTACCTCCGTTGTTCCCTATGACTCTGCCCCACTTTACGGCTCTCTGAAATCACTGTTGTATTTGGTGTCTCTCTGTCTCTGAAAGGGAACCTTTCCATGGCAGCAGTCCTGTCTTATTTACTGCTGTAACCCCAGAATCTAGAACCATATCTGACATTAAGCACTATTCAACTAGTCACTGAGTGGATTAATAAAGGAAACTAAGCTCAATATATTTATTTACATATATATTTACTGTGAGATAATGAGTGTTTGTTGTTTTAAGCCACTAAGTCATGGGGTAATTTGCTAAGGCAGTGAGAGAGAAAAACATTGTGCAGATATTATATATTAAACATTTTAAATCAAGCCATTTCTGCCAGTTACTGGGAGAGCGCCTAAATTTGGAGTTGAAAGAGTTCCCCGGTGACCCAAGCCCCTGGGACTGCAGTCAGGGTAACCAAGTCCCAGCATGAGCTTGTCCCCATGGGCAGGTTTCAGAGCAAGGTTTAATGCTGTGTGTGTTCACACACCAAAGCTATTTTCACACAGAAAGTCTAAATTGTGCTGTGGATTTCCTTGAGGGCCATCCTGAAAGACTAAGCTGTTCGAGGTTCAGCTGTTCAGATGGAAGGAGGCAGTACCACCAGATGCCAGAGGAGGGGTCATTTTCATTCATCGTTTTTCTTAAACTTGCCACTGAAGTAGGGTACCCGGTCCAGAATCAGCCCCTGTAAGTGGCCCACACAGGCCCCTTGGTGCCTGCTGTGGGAATCCAGTTTTGGGCCAGCTGTCAGTCGTGGGGGCCCAGAGGCCTGCTCAGCATCACGGAGCTGCCATACCAGCCCAGGGTGACCCTCGACCTGGTGGCTGCCTGCTGAAACTAAACTCATATATATATGCGTGTGTGTGTGTGTGTGTGTTTAATTAATTTATTTAGGCTGTGTCGGGTCTTAGTTGCAGCCAGTGGGATCTTTCATTGCAGCCACGAGGGCTTAGTTGCCTCATGGCATGTGGGATCTTAGTTCAGCAACCAGGGATCGAACCCACATCCCCTACATTGGCAGGTGGATTCTTAACCACTGGACCACCAGGGAAGTCCCTCAACTCATCTTTAAGGCATGTTTATAATCACTGTTTTAAATAATAAGCCACCATATTTGAATAACACTCCATAGTTTACAAAGTGTTCCCATGGTCATCTCACGTGGTCTTCATAGAAATTGTTGAGGTAGAGCTGACATTGTTCAACCTTCAGGTTCTTCTCACACTTACTGGGCCTTCTGCCTGGAATTCTACCTCCACCCCATCCCCACCCCCATTCTTTGCCTCCATCCCTCTCTGCCCCCTTCTCTGTCACTTCCTTAGGAAGGCTGGCTCTGACCCTACAGCCCAGGTTATGAACCTGGTGTTACATACACTCTTCATACAATGGTAAACAGTTATGTAATTATTTTATGACTGGCTTCCCTGCTAGCTGAGGCTCGAGGAAGACAGGGCCTTGTTGTCCCTGGATAGGTCATATGCCACTGTGCCTGACACTGTGGTGCCCATTATACATATATGTGTGTGTGTGTATGAATATGACTGTCTAGATATGTATAAAATGAATGACTTTCATTCATTAGATGAAGAAATCAAAACCCATGGTCTAAGCCACTGTGGGAAGCTCTTTTGTTTGTTACCCACAGTAGGAAATTTTTATTTCTCATGACTCCAGAAAACATGCGTCCACACACACATACGATGGAGCTTAACTTATTGTGGACTAAACACTGATATTTTCTGTTCAGCTTGACTTCATTAAAAAATATTTAGTTCTAGTCTATTTCATTGATTTCATGACTGACTAATGTCTGAAGAACCTTGGACTAATGGACTTGCTCAAGGTCACCTAACTAGTATAGAGGTGGGATCAGAAGAATAATCCAATATTTCCCACCTATGACTCTTAAGTGGTTTTCTTGCGCTAAGGCAAAACTATCACAAAAGTCTTGTGTCAGTTTTGATAACCAGAGAACAGATTTGTCCTTCTGATTGTTAGCTGCAGTTTAGGCAATCCTGGTCTCACTGTCTGCAGGCATTTCAGTTTGGTTTGTCCAGGCACTTTGGCTCTCTGCAATGCAGCTGTCCACAGGTTTCTTCCTAGAAGCTCCAAAGGGAGAGATTTAGCCCTAATGGGTGGCACACCCAGACTTGCTGGAATTCTCATCCGAACATGAACATATGGACAGAGGCACATGGCACATTAAATGATTTACTGGGGTCAAAGATCAAGTCAATGGCAGACATCCTCAGGGTCTGTAAGGCTAAGACACGGGGAAGCCCCCGCTAGGCAGGGCCGTCAGCCTGGACCTGGTCAGCCGTCAGCCAGTTAATCTACAACGGCACCTTCTTTTCCTACCAGAGGGAGGTTTGACTTGAACTCCTGGGAGACCTGCCTTCTTGGAAGCTAGATTTCTCTGCTTCGGAGTCTAATTTAGCTGGTATTGGACTCAGAAAGCCTAGAGAAAGCTGAAACTTGTTTATTTGTTCTTTTATTCCTGGATTTATAATTTGACCTAATATACTGTATGTCTGTACATGTGTTGATCTCAAAAAATGTTTGAGCTTGCCTGCTTCTCAGGCCATGTTGGCAGGCAGCTGTTAAAGCCATCAGTGATGTTTGCTTCCAGTTACAAAAGAAAACATTCTCTATTTGGGGCTATGTTGTTGTTTTTTTCTTTCCTGATTTAAAAGGGGGAAATATGTTTCCCAGTAGAGATGTAAGGCTGCCCCCACCCCCTTCTAGGGCTCAGAATGACTGAGAAACCTTTTCGGCACACCTGGTTCATCATCTTTCTAATATTCATACTCTTTTTCTCTCCCTGAGGAAATATTCTTAAGGGATTTGGTTTAAAATTATTTGAGCAACTGGGCAGGTTTCTATCCCTTCCCTGGGGACACCAGTTTATAGCTCAACATCTCCCTCAAACACTGGTGTGTTTCTAGCTCAGAATGAGCCAGGTTGTGTCCCATTATCAGCTGTACTGATGAAATAACTGCTGATGGGACCAAGAAAACACAAGTAATTCTAACCTCTGCCCAGAACCTTTGAAGGAATGCATAAAACCCTGACCTTGCTTTGGTGCTTTAGAGAAACCATCTGGGGAAAACTTCATTTCCCAAAATATATATGAAATTGAGAGTTCCACTGGCTGGGAAGTAGGAAAAACCATATGGCAAATGTGGGGTTCACATATGCAAATATTTGTTTCAGAGAAAACTAAACACGGTAAGTACACTGTTGAAGGACTGACCTGCACCCTGGGGAAGAGCATGAGAGGAGCTGGAGGTGGAGAAGGGTGAGGGATGGAGAAGCCAAACTTCAGCTGGGAAACAGGACACAGGGCAGGATGGCTTGCTGGAGGGTGGAGGTGCCTTTGGAAGTGCTGGACCAAAGTTCAGGAACCAGCTGGAGGCGAGAGAGGCAGGGAGATTTGAAAATGAGGAATGGGTGCCTGTGGGGAAGATGTGGCTGCCTAAATGAAAGAGGCTTGGAGGGGAAAAACGACTTGACAAATAGTGCCTCAGAGGAATCCAGGGATGGTTAGAATCCCTCAAAGGACAGCTTTGACTCAAGATCGAAGATGAGATCTGGGCTGTTCCTTGAAAAGTCTCTATAACCCCAGGATTTCTGACTAAAGGACACAGTCAAGTTGAAATTGCTAAGCCACCAATTTAATGAGCTCATCACCTGAACCAAGGGACTCTAAGAAACAAGACTCTTATGTATTTATTTGTGGTCGTGCTGGCTCTTCACTGCTGCTCGGGCTTCTTTCTAGTTGCAGTGAGCAGGGGCTACTCTCTAGCTGTGGTCGCGGGCTTCTCATTGTGGTGGCTTCTCTTGTTGTGAAGCATGGGCTCTAGGGCGCTTGGGCTTCAGTCGCTGCAGCACGTAAGCTCAGTAATTGTGGTGCACAGGCTTAGTTGCCCCACAGTGTGTGGGTTCTTCCCAGATCAGGGAGCAAACCTGTGTCTCCTGCATTGGCAGGCAGAGTCTTTACCACTGAGCCTCAGGGAAGCCCTGAAACAAAACTTTTAAATAGTATCTTTTAAAAAATTTCAGATTCCAATTGTTCATTCCTGGCATATAGGAAAGCAATTGATATTTTATACTGACTTTCTAAAATGGAATCTCACTCCATTTATTTAGATCTTCTTTTATTTCTTTGATCAGTGTTCTGTGGCTTTCTATAGATCCTGTACATGTTTTGATAGATTTTATACCTAAGTATTTGTATTTTTTTTTTGGTGCTATTGTAAGTGATAGTTAAAAAAAATTTCAAATCCCAATTGTTCATTGCTGGTCTCTAGCAAAGTATAAGAAATTAGACTTTTACCTTAATTGCTGCTTTGAGCTTGTATCCAAAGCCACTCTGAGGGAAAGCTGGGGCAGGATGGGTCAGTAATCACAGCTGTCCCCTTCCCCATCTGTCTCTCCTTCCTCCTCTGTAAATATTTGTTGATCTCATTTGACTGAGTTGATGTTATGCTAAAGAACATCTAGGGAGGCGTGGGTACTGTTGAGAAATAAGGGGAAATGTGTAAGTCTTAAGGCTAAGATCTTTGGAGGAGAGATCTTTGAGGTCTTGGTTTTTGAGACAGAATGATGGGTGTGGGAGAATTAGAGGTAGCAGCATCATGAAAAGGGAGAGAGGGCTTTACCAGACAGTGTGGATAAAGATGTAGGCATATTATGCCTGATGTTATATGTAACAACCTACCAGAATAGTATGTGAATTGAGATCAAACTCTTGTTTTTGACTCAGAGAAATTAGATATAATTAAGTCATTGCTGTGTTAATGTTAATGCTCCTGTTGGTTTCAGAAAACAGCAAGATTACAAACACAAACTGCCTCTGTGTGACTTGGGGTTCATTGCTGACTTGATGTTTGTTGGTTGTAACAAAGTGTGGCTTTCAGTGAAAACAGTGTTGAGAAAAATAAGATTCTAGCGAGGGATAAATTAGGAATTTGAGATTAGCAGATACAAACTACTATATATAAAATAGATAAACAACAAAGTCCTGTATAGCTCAGGGAACTATATTTAATATCTTTTAATAACTTATAATGAAAAAGAATATGAACAATTTTATATATATATATATATAGGTCTCCTGCATTGTAGACAGATGCTTTACCGTCTGAGCCACCAGGGAGGTCATATATATATACATACATATATACACACACACACACATATACAGGTGTGTGAAACTGACATTGTAAATCAACTCCAGTTAAAAAAAAAAATTAAGTGAGAAGATTCTATCCCCTATCTTTTTATCCCCTAGTGCCTAGCAAGGTACCTGGGAAGTAGTTCTCAATACACGTATATTGAACAAATCTGGAAGCAACAGGCAAATTTAATGCCCAAGTGCCCAAGGCAGGAGCAAGGCAGAGATGAGCAACTGCATTCAACATAACTGACGGAAACAGACCAATCAAGATTCATGTGGCTTCCAGGGATTTTTGCAATAAGTAGTCCAACACTCTGGATGGAAGGCTGTTGCTGACCTAGTGATGGGGTATTTTGAAGACACGTCTCTGCTTTGGATTGCAGGTAACTGGGGACTCACACTTTCCCTAAGTCTGCAGAATGTCTACTGAGCTGTCAGAGAATGAAATGTGTAGCTAGGGAGATATGCCGGTGTGCAGGAGGACCATAAAGTGATAGGATAGCCCTTACAATCTTTTCTAGTCAAGATCACCTGTGACTCCCTTGAGCAGAAGCTCTTGAACCTTGAGGGGTGGGGCAGGGGGGAATTAAGAGGCAGCAAGTGCAGTGGGGGAACCACTTCTAAGAGGGCTGCTCTGAGTTGCAAGTACTTGCTGTATGAGGGAAGAGATATCCTCCCACCAAAGTCCCAGTTTTCAGTCTGAGTCCCAGGGAAATAATTTATACAAAGTTTTCACCTGGGACATTTCCCTGAGAACTGGCATATCATGCACATGTCTTTCATGCCTCTGCAAACACTAAATAAATTTCTTTAGGTGGTTACTCTGCCCAAGAACACAACCATTTTCTTTTTAGGCAAGGACCTAAAATTCAACAGTAATACTACTTCAGAGAGAGACAAATGTCCATTAACAGTTAAAGAGATAGGACTGGAAAAGGTCAGTTTTCATTCTAATACCAAAGAAGGGCAATGCAAAAGAAAGTTCAAAGTACTGCACAATTGCACTTATTTCACATGCTAGCAAGGTCATGCTCAAAATCCTCCAGGCTAGGCTTCAACAGTACGTGAACCAAGAACTTCCAGATGTTCAAGCAAGATTTAGAAAAGGCAGAGGAACAGAGATCAAATTGCCAACATCCACTGGATCACAGATTAGGCTAAAGCCTTTGACTGTGTGGATCACAACAAACTGTGGAAAATTCTTCAAGAAATGGGGATACCAGGCCACCTGACCTGCCTCCTGAGAAATCTGTATGCAGGAGAAGAAGCAATAGTTAGAACTGAACATTGAACAACAACTGGTTCAAAACTGGGAAAGGAATATGTCAAGGTTGTATATTGTCGCCCTACTTATTTAACTTATATGCAGAGTACATCGTGCGAAATGCCAGGCTGGATGAATCACAAACTGAAATCAAGATTTCCAGGAGAAATATCAATAACCTCAATAAGCAGATGACACCCCCCTTATGGCAGAAAGCAAAGAGGAACTAAAGAGCCTCTTGAGGAAAGTGAAAGAAGAGAGTGAAAAAGCTGGCTTAAAACTCAACATTCAAAAAACAAAGATCATGACATCTGGTTCCATCACTTCATGGCAAATAGATGGGGAAACAATGGAAGCAGTGACAAACTTTATTTTCTTGGGCTTCAAAATCACTGTGGACAGTGACTGCAGCCATGAAATTAAAAGATGCTCGCTCCTTGGAAGAAGAGCTATGACAAACCTAGACAGTGTATTAAAAAGCAGAGACATTATTCTGCTGACAAAAGTTGGCATAGTCAAAGCGATGGTTTTTCCAGTAGTCATGTATGGATGTGAGAGTTGGACCATAAAGAAAGCTTAGTGCTGAAGAATTGACGCTTTTGAACTGTGGTGTTGGAGAAGACTCCTGAGAGTCCCTTGGACTGTAAGGAGATCAAACCAGTCAATCCTAAAGGAAATCAACCCTGAATATTCATTGGAAGGACTGACACTGAAGCTCTAATACTTTGGCCATCTGATGCAAAGAGCCGACTTGTTGGAAAAGACCCAGATGCTGGGAAAGATAGAAGGCAGGAAGACAAGGGAACAACAGAGGATGAGATGGTTGGATGGCATCACCAACTTAATGGACATGAGTTTGAGCAAGTTCCAGGAGATGGTGAAGGACAGGGAAGCCTGGTGTGCTGCAGTCTATGGGGTCACAAAGAGTTGGACATGACTGAGTGATTGAACAACAACAACAAAGAGAGAGGATTTATTGTGTGAGGTCAAGGGCATGAGCTTTGTTTTTCTTTAAAAATATATTTATTTATTTAGCTGTGCCAGGTCTTAGTTGCGGCATGTAGAATCTTTAGTTGCAGCATGTGGGATCCAGCTCCCTGATCAGGGATCGAACCCGAGCCCCCTACATTGGGACTACAGATTCTTAGCCACTAAAGTACCAGGGAAGTCCCAAGGGCATGAGCTTTGTAATCAGTCTAGTTGAGTTCCGTTTTTTCAGTTCTGCCTACACTAGCTTTGTGGCCTCGGACAAATTGCTTGATTTCTCTGAATCTCTGAGAAACAGGGATGATGATAACAATAATATCCATTCTGTTGACGTTATAGGCTATTGTTGTAGGCATAAAGTAGTATGCATTAATTATGATTGTTGTTGGGGCAAAATTGGCATCAGTAGTCCCTGAAAATTGCCCCAGGAGAGAGTCCATTTAGAAGCACTGACATGTGGAATGAATAGTCTAATCAGGGAGTCTTACCAGCTAAGGATTTTCATGGGAGGGCTTGCAAGAGGGCTAAAACATGAGTTTGCTTTGAGGAGTGGGTGGGATTCAGATGTGAGAGAACTTTTCTAGAAAGAGAATAGGTGGGAGCAAATGTTTAGAGGCCAGGATAAACAAGACATTTATGTCACCTATCAAATTCTGCCCACTCCACATTGCAACTTCTCTAACATGCTGGTATCTAGTTTAACATACAACAGGCTTTGCCATCCCTAATTTACAGATGGTGAAACTGAGACTCAGTAAGATTAAATGTGTTGCCCAAGGTCACCTAGAAAAGAAATGGCAGAGCCAGGGCTCAAATCCAGACTATCTGGGCCAAACTCAAAGGTCCTTCTGGAATATATGCTGCATGTTTGGAACACAGCACATAGTTTCAGTTTGGATGGAAAGGAAGGTTTCCTGCTAGGGCACTAAGGGTGGAGAGAGGGCTGGGTAAACCAGAATATTGAGTGCAAGGCAAAGGGGTTTGTATTGACCACAAAGCCTAGGGTGGCAAAGTATGTGAGCAAGCCACATAATCTAATATTTATCCAGGATTTCCAAGGCATAGGCTATACCAACTAATAATTAGGCAGTTCAGAAGGGAGAAAGCTACCCTTCGTCTTTAGTCCTGAATGATTCCTCCTCTTGAACTTATTTTCTTGATTGTTATTCCTCAGCAATTTCCACCCCACAGATAGCATCATATTTCAATAATGAGCAAGGTGAAAGAGATCCTGATTGGTTCTGGATCCAGTAGTGAAGTACAGTGATGAAAGTGCTCACACACTGACTATTATAGCACCCTGAGTACCACTGAATCAAGCCTTCCGTAAGAGCCGTCTACATTCTTTTCCTAAGCTGAAGGTTTCAGTGTAGGTCAATGGTGAAAGGTGAATTGCTAGAGAGCTAATAGACAATGCCCACTCCTTCCTTACATTGTGTGAGGGAATTTCTTAACTGATTAAGTAGAAGTTTGCTTGGGATCTTAAGTGTGTAGCTGCAGTAGCAATTCCTTCTGTCCTCCAATCCCTTTTTTTAAGGGAATTTTAAAATGAATGCTGATCTTCAAAGCTTCAACAAATGTATACGCCCTATGGCCACATTTTTACTGTTAGGAATTTATCAGCAAACTCAAGAATGTGAGTATGGTGTGTTCTTTATAATACCAAAACATTGGAAACACCTATTTTCACTACTGGGGACTTGGTTGAGTAAATTGTGGTCCATCTTACTCAGTAGAATGCTATGCAGCCATTAAAATGATATTGTTGAAGAATATTTAATGGCATAGAAAATGTCAACCTCCCGTGGCACATCAGCATTCTTAGGTAGAATTGATATAATTTGATCCCTTAGATAGGCAACCACATTGGCTCTGTCACCACCTGATCTTCAACTCTTAGCCTTACACTTGGGATGCTGGAGATGTTGGAATTAATGAGCAAATCAGCAAATTCCAGCATCTTCTACTTAGTGCCGTGTCATCTTTAACCAGTGCAACTGAGTGTAAAATAAGTTCTTGAGTTTGTTAAAATGAGTTACAACACAAAGGCTCTCCAGTTTAAAAAAATAAAAAAAGAGAAAGGAAGGAACTCCCCTCCTTCCAGCTCCCCTCAAGTCTCTAATCTCATCTATGAAAAAGAACTGTACTTTACTGTCCACAAAACAGTCTGTTTTCAAAGTGAGAGAACTGCTCCGTGAGGGGAGCCATCAGTAACTGCGGTTCATGAATTCCTGCTTGTTTATAGAAAGCAGGGGCTAAGGATAGACACTTTGAAACCACCTGTGAAAGAATTAAAGACCAAGGGGGGCAAAACCCCCATCACAAACAGAATCTCACTGATCAAGTGTGAAAGAAAAGGAAGAAAGAAAAAGCCAAGTAGATCTTTGCAGGCAACCACTAGATGGACATAGAATTCAAAAACATTCTTTAGTGAGATCAAGGATAACAGGCTTTGAAGCCTGGAGGGCTGGCGAGTCTCAGGACCAGCCTGGCCATGGCAATCCCCACACCGAAGCATCCACAGTCTTGCACTTGCTGGAGTAAAGCATTTAAATGGGAACAATGTCAAATTTCACAGCTATCTTATGGCCAGTGACCTTACGGGACCCCAAAGGAAAGACAGATAAAAAAATGATTGTTCTCAACAAGTTCTTGAAAGCGGAGAAATCACATAGACAACCTCGAGAAACAACTTCAAAATGAAAATGTCCACAAACTGGCAGGCAAACAGTGCTTATTTATTTATTCACCTATTGATTCTTTTTACCGAGGACTCAACCGTGTGTTCTGACTCTACAGAATACACACAAAGATAAAGTCCATCACCACAGGTCATTTGTTTATGAGGATGATATTATTGTGGGAGAGGAAGAGGTCACAACTATTCTGAATTATTTAATCAATTTGAAACAGGTTTTATTGTTATAGAGACATAGTATCAGACCAAAAAAACCCCCATACATTAGGCGTGTCTTTTAGACCAGAATTTCAGTGACACTTCTCATGCCCTAACTATGTGTAAGTGAATCATCTTAATTTTTTAAAGAGAAAATTTAAAAGAAATAAACATTACACATGTGGTGAAAATTCCCTCTCATCATGGCCCTCCAAATCTCCCACCTTCCTTCCCAGAGGCAGCTATTACCATGAGTTTGAGGTGTATAATTCTGTTCCAATTTTTTACCTTTACCTGAATATATATGGTCCCTAAAGAATTATGATACTGTTTTGTTTGTAAATTTTTTGGTAAATGGTATCATACTATATATATTGCTCTGAATTTATTTTGCTAGTACATTCAACTTTATGTTTTTTCTACCTATCCAGGTAATTGCTTTATTCCTTTTTTAGACTTAATTTTTTTAAGTCTTTATTGAATTTGTTACAAATATTGCTTCTGTTTTATGTTTTGGTTTTTTGGCCAGGAGGCATGTGGGACCTTAGTTCGCCAACCAGACATTGAACCCATACCCCACTGCATCGGAAGGTGAAGTCAACCACTAGGCTACCAGGGAAGTCCCTGGACTTAAATGTTTTAGAGGAAGAAGCCAAGAAGGAAGAAAAAGTTTATTCATACAGAACAGTTACATGTACCTATATGTTTCTGCCTGACTCTGACTGGGACACTAAAGTCAGGAAGACTTCTTGGAAGAAGGGAGGCCTACATTCAGCTTTTGAAAGAGAGAGAGGAAAAAAAAAACAAGTGGCAAAGAATGTCATAGTACATTTCAGAGAGACCCCTTAAAATAATATCCTAAACTAGGAATTGTTGAGGTTTGCTGTGTGATCTTTCTTTCACTATTTAGAATATGGGTTCTACAGCTTTTTTTTTTTTTTTCTATTTTTACATTTTGGTTAGGTGAAAGTTTCAACTGTGAAAGTTCCTTTAAAAAGGAACGTAATACTAATCAAGATTTACTAAAACCAAACAACTTCAGAAATTCAATAAAACAATAGCACTGAAGTCCAACAGGTGACACACAAACCAATTACAAATGAAAGAGTCTTTGGTCAATGGGGTTGCTGGTGTGTGCTGAATAAAATACATTCAAAATGTATTTGCAGTGTGAGATAAAGATATGGAGGTCACAAGTAAGTGCTACTTGTGTTAGTAGTTTTAATTTTACCTTGTCAGCGCCCCATGTACAAAACTTGAGAAAGCGAGACTTTGATTTGTTCAGTTTCCTTAAGGAGGGGCCACAGAATCCTTGAAGCATGATTTGAAAAAGATGGATAAGATATTCCACCCAAAATTCAACATCACCTTTAATCTTGCCCTCTCCTCCTCTAATCCCTAGGTAATGTTTTGTGCTTCTTTTGCAGGAAAGCAATTTTGTTAATCACTTTAGCACCAATTCTTGCATCCCTGGCAATACTCAGAACTGCTTCCATCCAAGTCTTTGATGTGGGAAAGAAACACACACACTCTTTCGCATGTAATCTGAAAACAATTCACCTCTTGCCAATGAATGCACAGCACTCCACTTTAATAGAGAGCAAGTTCTGTGGAGGTTTCTAATCCTTTCTGCCAAAGAAGAGAAGAGAGAGAATCACTCAGGTAGCCCAACCTCATTCAGAAGTTAAAATCACTTGGAATGTTTTGTGGTGTATTTGGGGCTTTTTAAAAATATCACTTGCTGAAGATTACTGCTCTCAGGGGAAATCAAAACAACTCAAGATCAAAAAAAATAAATAAAAAATAAAAAAATAAAGGTTCCTCAGCCCCAACTCAAACAGGATATTCTTCTCAACTCAGATAACTCTTGATCTAAGTGTATTACAAGAAACCTGCTTTAATCCCTCAAAGCAATGGTGTTATAGATAAGTAGCGGTAACATAGGTGGCTTAAATTCCAGAAGTGTACAAAAGACTTGGTTGGAAACAAAACTAAAAAAGAAAGAAAGCTCAATTCTGCATTGCTGTGACTTGAAGAGGGAAATTTAGGGCAGTAAAAATGCAAAGAATGACCCCTAAAAAATAAATCTCTATAAAAGTCTAGATTTGTCTTAATGGTCTTGTGTGTTGCTTACAGTATGTGTCTGAATTTGTGTGTGTTAGGGGTATGTTTGTGTAAGCATTTTAAGACAGGGAAATTGTTTTACTGATTTCTGGATCTGATGGGGTTCATTTGACAAATCTCTTTATATATTTTACTATGATAGTACCACATTCTGAAGCTTTGTTTCACAAAGGACTTTTAATAACTTAACCAATTTTAAGTTTAATTTAAAAATTTTAAACATTCCAGCATTTTATCTGTTTGGTCCTTTTTCCTAATGTATCCCTGCTTACCTAAATGCAGTGAGTATTCTTTTTCCTTCCATCAGTAATTGAAGTATTTTCACAATCTGGGTATTAATTTTGATCTACCTTCTGACATCCTAGTTAACATATCTCCTCCTCGGAAGCAAACACTGGTACTAGGTTAACATCCTAGTTAACATCTCCTCCTGCCCCCAACTCCTTCACTGTAGCTTTCTGAGGCAAGGTAGCAGTAATTTTTTCCATTATTCCCGAAATATGCTTGAAAATGTATAATCACTTTGCTGTATACCAGAAACTAACACAACACTGTAAATCAACTATACTTCAGTTTTTAAAAATCTATAATTTCTCAGGATCTCCATCTCTCATACCACTCAACAGAAGAAGAATCACTGTGATCAGACCCACAGCTTCCCTAGCTTTTTAAAAAGATAATATTTATTATTCAATAGGCAATCCATACAGTTAATAGTCTAAAAATTCAAAAGGTATGAAATAGTGTATAGTGAAAAGAAACCCTATCCTGTACCCAACCAGTCCTCCTTGGAAGCAAACGCTGGCACAAGGCTTTGTGTCCTTGTCCAGAGAGAGCTGGCACCCGAAAAGTCGAAGCAGGCCAGCGTACTTTCCCACCCACCCCTCAGTGGTGACATGGATACACTCCTGCATTTTGCTTTTTCACTTAATGTTTATTAGCTACCCTTCTGCATCTGATCCTCATTCTTTTTCACAGCTGTTTGTTTACTGTTCTATTCTACGGGTGTTCGGTAATGCATTTAAACAGTGTGAAATACATTTGTCCCAAACATTTCTATTCTCTGTCAATAGCTTGTTTCTTCTCCGGTTGTTTCTGTGACTCTGCTGCGGGCACTGCTGAATAAGTAACATGGGTTTTAATTAACTGTATCATGGAAGGCTCTTGAAAAATGTTTATTTTTGAAAATCTTTAAAATTAAAAAAAAATTTATCTAAAGGGATATGAGTTTATAGTTTTAAGAAATCCGGACTTATGGGAGTTGTGTGATACCAAGACTTTGTTAATTTTCTTAACCTACAAAATGTTAAATATTGCTTTATATACCTTTAATTGAATACCAGTTCAACAGACTATCTCATATATGACTAAGGACTCAAATCAAGGAAACTGTAATGCAGTTGACTTTAACTCTTGGGAGAGCTAGGGAAGTTGTGGGTCTGATCACAGTGATTCTTCTCCTGTTGAGTGGTATGAAAGATAGAGATCTTAAGAAATTACAAATTTTTTAAAATTGAAGTATAGTTGATTTACAGTGTTGTGTTGGTTTCTGATATACAGCAAAGTGATTCATATACATATATATATATATAATATTCTTTTCTGTTATAGTTTATTACAGGATACTGAACATAGCTCCCTGTGCTATACAGTAGAACCTTGTTGTTTATCCTTTTTGTATATGGTAGTTTGTATTTCGGAGAAGGCAATGGAATAGAAGCCTACCAGGCTCCTCTGTCCATGGGATTCTCTAGGTAAGTATACTGAAATGGGATGCCATTTCCTTCTCCAGGGGATCTTCCCAACCCAGGGATTGAACCCAGGTCTCCTGCATTGCAGGCAGGCTCTTAACCATCAGAGCCACCAGGGAAGCCCAGTACAAATGATATCATGATATTTATCTTCTCTGTCTTACTTCACTTAGTATGGTAATCTCTAGCTCCATCCATATTGCTACAAATGATGGTATGTCATTCTTTTTGATGGCTGAGTAGTATTCCATTGCATGTATATATCACATCTTCTTTACCCATTCATCTGTCAGAGGACATTTAGGTTGCTTCCATGTCTAAATAGTGCTGCTGTGAACATTAGGGTGCATGTATCTTTTCAAATTAAGAGCTTTCTCCAGCTTTATGTCCAGGAGTGGGACGGCTGGATCATATGGCAACTCTTATTTTTAGTTTTTTAAGGAAGCTCCATGCCATTTTTAATAATGGCTGCACCAATCTACATTCCCACCAACAATGTAGAAAAGGTTCCCTTTTCCCCACACCCTCCCCAGGATTTGTTATTTATAGACTTTTTTGTGGGGCCATACCATGCAGCTTGCGGGATCTTAGTTCCCTGACCAGGGACTGAACCTGGGCCCTTGGCAGTGAGAGCACAGAGTCCTAACTACTGGACCACCGGGGAGCTCCCTATTTGTAAATTTTAAAAGTGTTTTATTGATTTGGCTGTGCTGGGTCTTAGTTGTGGCATCTTTAGTTGAGCAACTAAAGTGCACCATTTAGGTGTGCTCTTAGTTTCAGCATGTGAAATCTAGTTCCCTAACTGGGGATCAAACATGGGCCCCTGCATCGGGAGCGTGCATTCTTGGTCACTGGACCACCAGGGAAGTCCCTGTAAACACTTTTTTTTTTAAAGATGTATTTTTTTTTTGGCAATAGTGGGTCTTCGTTGTTGCACGAATTTCTCTAGTTGTGGTGAGTGGGGGCTACTCTTCCTTGTAGTGGCTTCTCTTGTTGGGGAGCATGGGCTGTAGGCACATGGGCTCAGTAGCTATGGCACAGGGGTTTAGTTGTTCTGTAGCATATAGGATCTTTCTGGATCAGGGATTGAACCGGTGTCCTTTGAACTGCAAGGTGGATTCTCAACCACTGGACCACCAGAAAAGCCCCCTGTAAACTTTTAATGATACCATTCTGACCAGTGTGAAGAGGTGCCTCATTGTAATTTTGATTTGCATTAAGAGATGATAAATGAAGGATCCTGTGTTGTGCCACACATCCGCTGAGATTGGTCATGCCTGAGGAAGGCATAAGCACCTGGGCAAAATTTCCTTTCCACTTCCTGTTGGCTCCCATAGCACCCGGAGGCCCATGCCCTGGCCAAGTGGGGATCTGAACTCCTCACTTCATCTTGCCAAGGCTGGTATCTGTGCAATTAATGTTTGGTTCTACTGTCAGACTGACTTCCATTTCAGGTTTTTCATTTGTCCATTTTACTCCTAATTTATGAGCTTCTAGCACATATATGAAGTTAAATTTCTCTTTCCGCCCTTTTTTTTTTTTAAATGAGGAAGCTCTTCTAGCGGAAAGCCTATCATCTGTTGTGAAGGAGAGCTGGTGTTGACTTGAGGCAACAGAGTTGGTGGTCCAGTGGCCATTGTCTTGTGTTAGAAGCAGGTGGTCTTGCTAAGCTTCGTGTTTGGAAACTTCTCTGATTGGAGCTTGTGTTGTTAGAGGAGGAACTCAAGTTGTACTCCTTTTTCAGGTCAATCTGCTGAAATCCCCAGGGGCTATGGACTTCTTCCTGCTTTTCTTTCCCTGGTAGGTTTTAAATGTAGGGGATTTTTCTCACTCATCTTTCCATTTGAAAGACGCCATAAGAAAGGGGAAAACAGCTGCCATGAGAAAGGGCGAAAAGCAATTATATAGAGTATATAATTCTTTAGAAGTAGTGACATAGGTTCTCAAAAGATAACAGTTAAATATGGGCCTAAAAGTCATAATTCTCTTTACACAGTATGTGTATGTATATATATATGTGTATATGTGTGTGTGTGTATATACACACATACACACACATTTAAAAACTAAAAATCCCCCAAATTAAGACCAATATTTATTCCACTCACATCCAAACTTTTGTTTGTATTTAACAGCTGAATACAACCTACCATCTGTTCAAAATAATGTAACTGAATGCTATTTCAGAAAAGTTGTCTTTTGTGTTTTTCACATTTTTAACAGGACCCCAAACCTAGGACAAGATAAATAAATTATATCCTGTGGTTTTAGTTACTGTAATGAATGCCTCAAATGAAAAAAATTTACCTGAAGTTTAGGCATTCCTAAATAGTATAATTATAGAAACAGAAACAAGGTTATATTTGACCTTGTACTTTCTTCCAGAAGAGCTGAAGATGCTTGAGAAATTTTTTCCCTAGAACTTATCATCTTCTTGAAAAAGAACTCATTTATATATATTCTATCTCAGTGGTAACTTTATTTTTATTATGTATCTATGTATGTATTTGGGCTTCCCAGGTGGCGCTAGTGGTAAAGAACCTGCCTGCCAGTGCAGGGGACATAAGAGATGCAGGTTCAGTCCCTGGGATGGGAAGATGCCCTGGAGGAGGGCATGGCAACCCACTCAAGTATTCTTGCCTGGAGAATCCCCATGGACAGAGGAGCTTGGTGGGCTACAGTTCATAGGGTTGCAAAGAGTCGGACATGACTGAAGCGACTTAGCATGCACAAACCCATGCATGCACATGTATGTATTTAAAGAAATTCCCAGAACATTTCACAAGATTTATGGTTGCCTTTATCTTCGTTTTGTATCTTTCATCATTTGTTGCCAAATGACTCAGTCTTCTGACAGAGATCAGAAAAATCACAAATTCTGATGTCAACATAAATTATCTTAGATCCTAATGCTGATGGTGTGCTCTCCATTTTGTTCAAAATTTCTTTGAACACCACTTATTGACATAAGAATGCTATCTCAGACTAACTAATGGTAGCATTACTGAACTGGCAAATCTAGAAATTTGCTTTCTTATTCCCACAGTCCCATTTGATATTTCTATTTTGCCCACCCCCTTACCTTACTTGCCATATGGTCCTCAAATTTTGTGTACATGTGTGTATATCTTTCACACATAAATTGGTGCTTGGAAATGTCTGTTTCTCACAGTTGTAAAGTCAGAACAGTATCTTAGAATGACATCTGACCCTCTGGAAAATCAATCTTTTTAGTATAGCTATAAGTTTGGATAATTAAAAGTCTTAAGTAGTTTAAATTTTGTTGGAGATGACTTATGGGACATTATTTTTATGTCTTTCTTTTGCATTTGGGATGACAAGATAGGGTTTCATAATATCACAAATTTCTAACTCAGAAAACACAGCCTTCATATGCATTACAAGTTTTGCCAAGATTTTCTCTAAAAAGTCACAAAAAGGTAAAATAAATTTACACACACACAAAAAACACCTTTATTTTTGTATAATAGATTTAGATTTACAGAAAAATTGTGAAATCAGAATAGAGTTCTTACATACTACCATTATCAACATTTTATGTCAGTATTGTGCATTTGTAATGATTAATGGACTAACCAGATTTCCTTGGTTTTTACCTAATATTCTTTCTCTCTTCTGCTCTAGGATACCACATTCCACTTATTTGTCATGACTCTTGTTTCCTCTTGGCTGTGATAATTTCTCAGACTTGCCTTGTTTTTGATGATCTCGACATTTTTGAGGAGGATTGGTCAGGTAGGTTCATAAACCATCCTTCAGTTTGGATTTGTCGCATGTTTTTCTCATTATTAGACTGGGATTATGGCTTTTGGGGAGCATGGCCACAGAGGTAAAGTACCATTTTCATCATGTGTATCAAGGGTACCTACTATCCATGTGACTTACAGCTGATGATGTTGAACAGGTGTTGATCACCTGGCTGAAATAGTGTTTGTCAGCCTTCTCCACAAAAAGTTACTCTTTTTTCCTCCTCTTCTTTACATACTGTATTCTTTGGAAGGAAGTCACCACATGCAGTCCTCTTGGGAGTATGTGTGTATGGTGGGGGAGAGCAGTTGTGCTCCATGTCCTCGAAGGTGAGGTATAACAAATTGTTTGGAATTATGTGGGAGATTTGTAAATGGACTTTTAAATAAAATATTAAAATTAGCTTAAATTGAATGAAATGATTTTGTACATTCAGGTACAAACACCTCTTAGGTTTTTTTCTTTAAAAAAAATTTCATTATCTATGTAATATATGTTCACTGCAGAAAACTTAGAAAATATAGAAAAGGGTAAGGCAACAGCAGAAAGAACTTTCCATAATTCCACCTCTCATCAGCATCCATTTCTAGAATTTGAACATATTTCCTTCTAGTCTTTTCTGCATAAAGTAACTATTTTTAAACAATATTTTAAATTGTTTCATATGAAATAAAAATATATTATCTTTGAATATGACAAAGACAGTGGATTCATAGAAAAACAGATCAGATCTTGGGGTTTCTAACAGGATTTCAGAATATAAACTGCCAACCTGACAGAAATAGAGGAAAACAATAGAAATAAAAACAATAAAATGGGAAAGACTAGAGATTTCCTCAAGAAAATTTGAGCAGATATCAAGAGATACCAAGGGAACATTTCATGCAAAGATGGGTACAATAAAGGACAGAAATGGTATGGACCTAACAGAAGCAAAAGATATTAAGAAGAGGGGGCAAGAATACACAGAAAGATATTAATGACCTAGATAACCACAATGGTGTGATCACTCACCTAGAGTCAGACATCCTGGAGTCTGAAGTAAAGTGGGCCTTAGGAAGCATCACTATGAACAAAACTAGTGGAGGTGATGGAATTTCTGTGAAAGTGCTGCACTCAATATGCCAGCAAATGTGGAAAACTCAGCAGTGGCCACAGGACTGGAAAAGGTCAGTTTTCATTCCAATCCCAAAGAAAGGCAATGCCAAAGAATGTTCAAACTACCACACAATTGCACTCATCCCACATGCTAGCAAAGTAATGCTGAAAATTCTTCAAGCGAGGCTTCAACAATATGTGAACTGAGAACATCCAGATGTTCAAGCTGGATTTAGAAAAGGTAGAGGAACAAGAGATCAAATTGCTAACATCTGTTGGATCATCAAAAAAGCAAGAGAGTTCCAGAAAAACATCCACTTCTGCTTTATTGACTAGGCCAAAGCCTTTGACTGTGTGGATCACAACAAACTAGAAAATTCTTCAAGAGATGGGAATACCAGACCACTTTACCTGCCTCCTGAGAAATCTGAATGCAGGACAAGAAGCAACAGTTAAAACTGAACATGGAACAACAGACTGATTCAAAATTGGGAAAGGGATACGTCAAGGCTGTATATTGTCACTCTGCTTATTTAACTTTTATGCAGAGTACATCATGCAAAATGCTGGGTTGGATGAAGCACAAGCTGAAATCAAGACTGCTAGGAGAAATATCAATAATCTCAATAGGCAGATGACACCACCCTTATGGCAGAAAGCACAGAGGAACTGAAGAGCCTGTTGATGAAAGTGAAAGAGGAGACTGAAAAAGCTGGCTTAAAACTCAACATTCAAAAAACGAAGATCATGGCATCTGGTCCCATCACTTCATGGCAAATAGATGGGGAAACAATGGAAGCAGTGACAGACTTTATTTTCTTGGGCTCCAAAATCACTGCTGATGGTGATTGTAGCCATGAAATTAAAAGATGCTCGCTCCTTGGAAGAAAAGCTATGACAAACCTAAACAGCATATTAAAAAGCAGAGACATTACTTTGCTGACAAAGGTCCGGCTAGTCAAAGGTACAGTTTTTCCAGTAGTCATGTACGGATGTGAGAGGTGAACCATAAAGAAGGCTTGAAAGTGAAAGTGGAGTCGCTCAGTCATGTCCAACTCTTTGTGACCCCATGTACTGTAGCCTACCAGGCTACTCTGTCCATGGGATTTTCCAGGCAATAGTACTGGAGTGGATTGCCATTTCCTTCTCTAGGGGATCTTCCCGACCCAGGGATCGAACCTGGGTCTCCCACATTGTAGACAGACGCTTAACCATCTGAGCACCAGGGAAGTCACTTAGTGCTGAAGAATTGATGCTTTCGAACTGTGGTGCTGGAGAAGACTCCTGAGAGTCCCTTGGACTGCAAGGAGATCAAGCCAGTCAATCCTAAAGGAAATCAGTCCTGAACATTCACTGGAGGGACTGATTCTGAAGCTGAAGCTCCAAAATTTTGGCCACCTGATGTGAAGAACCAACTGACTAGAAAAGACCCTAATGCTGGGAAAGACTGAAGGAAGGAGAAGGGGACAACAGAGGATGAGATGGTTGGATGGCATCACCGACTCGATGGACATGAGTTTGAGCAGGCTCCAGGAGCTGGTGATGGACAGGGAAGCCTGGAGTGCTACAGTCCATGGGGTCACAAAGAGTCGGACATGACTGAGCGACTGAACTGGACTGAACCTGACGTATAATTTCTGAAAACAAAACTTTAGACTCTATCTTTCTATTTATGTGATGCCCAAATGTTTATACATTTATCATTAGTCCTCATTTCTTCTTTCTTATACTCTAATTCGTTATTTTACTATTACATGAGACACATTTTAAATGAAATAAAATTTGAAGAAACTTAGGTGGCTAGTTAAAACTCTGGCAATGATCTAGGGTTCTCTAACTGTCTTGTTGCATGGTGTGTCTGGATGCATAACAACTATAACTTTATTTTGGGGAGACTTTATTGATTTTGTAAATGTGATCCATGCTTCTTTAAAAAAAAAAAATCAAGCAATAGGGAAAAGTACAAAGTAAAATTCCATTACTAGAAGTAACCATTATTAGCATTATTCTACAAAGTCTCCTTTTGAATATATATAAATAGGGACAAATTTACAAAAAAGGCTCATATAATACATACTATACACACACTGTTATTTAATTTAACAAAAGAAATTGAAGCTGAAGTAAAATGATGAAATTACTAAACTTTTGTTATATGTTCTTTTGCAAGACAGTAGTTCCTACAAATCCTTTTAAAGTTTTGCAAAAAGATTATGAAAAGCATAAGAGGCTGTGGATTACACATTAACCCTTAGAAAGTATTAACAGTTGAGACAAGGACAGAATCTACTTTAATTGTTTAGAAGCAGCTTTTATTTAGATACCAGACCTGCCTGATGGTCAGAGGAAAAGTATATTATTAGGTGTGGCTATATTAATTGAAAGGGATCCTAGAAGACTCTGAATTCAATGCCTTATTCCTATTCCATTTTCTGTTGTGTATGGTGAAGGCTTAGGACTTCCCTTGTAGCTCAGTTGGAAGAATCTGCCTGCAATGCAGGAGACCGGGGTTCGATTCCTAGGCTGGGAAGATCCCCTGGAGAAGGAAATGGCAATCCACTATAGTATCCCTGCCTGGGAAATCCCATGGACAGAGGAGTCTGGTGGGGTACAGTCCATGGGGTCGCAAGACTTGGACACAATTTAGTGACTAAACCACCACCATGGTAAAGACACAGTTCAGAGTAAGAGCTTTGGGGTTAGAATGTCTAGATTTGATACCTGTTCTGTTATTTAGGAACGGTGTGACCATATGCTTCAGTTTCATCTTCTGTAAAAAAAAAAAAAATAGGTTAATCGTATCTTCCTTATATGGTTATTGATAAGAATAAGTGAGACAATACATGGAAAGCTCTTGTAATAGTGCCTGATACACAGTCAGTGCTCAATAAATATATGCTATTATTATTATTATAAATTGTCATTCACAAAATAATCTCATTCTTTCTCATTCATCTCAGAATAATTCCCCTGCTAAATCTGCTTACTTTTAAAGTTAAAGGCTGGGGCCCTGAGGGCTTAAGAGGCATGCGGGCACTGGCATATTGGATGTGGGAGTAGTCTCCTGCCTAAGATTGTCATCTATGTTTACGAGAATGTACAGAACACACAGTTCTAGCCTTTTCACAATCCTAAACATATAAAATACCTATTAACAATAATTACTACTATGCAAGTCAGTTACATGGACATACACAAAGAACTTTACATCTGAACTTAAAAATCCTCTCTAAAAGTGAACTAATATTAGTATTTCTCAATTCCCAGTGAAATTCATAAAGTCTCATACATTTTACAGCATAGGAAATATAGGCAATATTCTATAACTTAAAATGGAATACAATCTATAAAAATACTGAGTCTCTGTGCTATACACCTAGAACTGATATTCCAAATCACCTATCTTCTATTTAAAAAGTAGAAAAAAGAAATTGAGTCTTATGTTTTAAAATATTATGAATTTCATGTTTTTGGCATTCTAAGTTAAAAGTAGTCCAACGCTTACAGTTTACTTATTATGCAAATTCTAAATTTAAAATGCCTTATAAAAACAAAGTAAATTTCAACCCCGCCCCCCCATAGTATTTCACTATGTTTCCTGGATTTGAACTTCAAGGGAGTGGATGACTTTTCTAAAGATGTTCTGAAGTCCAGTGTACTTTTTATTTTCTTTTTTTCTAGCTATTAAGGTGTTTATTTTCTTTGATAATAAAACACCATTAAGTATTCCATGAAGATATGCATTTACTTTTGTTACAAACCATTTTTTTCAGTCCCAGCTGATTTTTTATCTTTTTTTTGGCTGCACCATGCAGTGTGTAGAATCTTAGTTCCTCAACCAGGGATTGAACCCAGGGCCTGGGCAGTGAAAGCATGGAATCCTAACCACTGGACAACCAGGAAATTCCCATCCAGCTGATTTTTTTAAATAACCTGTCTCCAAAAAGAATTTTAAAAGTGCTTGTTGTGATGTTTTTTTCAAAGTTTTTTTCAAGTTTGTTTTAAATCCCACATTGGACTTTTTTTGCTTTGTTTTGTGAGGGAGGGAGGGTTGATGAAAAATTCTAGGTGCTTCTCTGAGTTGAAACCAAACTGTAGGGTTTTTTTTTTAATAGCTTAGAAATTTAGAGACACACCAAATCACCACCAAATAACAGAATATATGCCAATTTTCCATTTTGGCTTTGCCTTTCTGCATAGTGAGTATTTTGGCTTATTTTGGAAATCAGTAAACCATAAATTTTAGTTCACTTGATCTCCAGTTTGGGTGCAAAAGAAGGTGATATTTTTAAGTGATGGTTTAATTTCTCCAATAATGAGGGCAACATGGGATAAAGAATAAGTTGCATTTGTGTGATTGTGGATTTTAATACTTGATTTAATTAAACAATTTTCTGCGCCTTCAAGTCCTCTACTGAAAACTAGGTACAGTGTGGATGAATTACTTAGTTTTACTCTGTGTAAAGAAATGGTTAAAAAAAAAGTCAAACAGTAAGAAATTACAAACATGTTTAACACAAATCAGAAGACAAAATGTAGGAACCATATGCTATATTCATCTGCTTTCCTTCCAGAGTGGCTCACAGTATACAACTGTAGCAAAATCAATAAATGTTGAGTTGATGATATTACCTCAATATTCAGCATTCCTACCTCAACAGCCTTCTAACAGTATGAAATAAGTAAATATCTTTATAATGATTTCTAAGAGATGGTCTAAATTCTTTAGTTGTACTGAAATGTCATGTCAAATATTGTTTTTAATAAGTAAATCACTGGCTGGAGTTTGGAAATCTTTTTTCTACACAAAGCCTTTGTTGTACCTCCCCCCCACACACACCTTTTGTAGGGTATTTTTTTGTAACAGGATTTGACCTGTAACTATTATTGAGAATTTTCTTAGAGGAGTTCAAAGCATTTTACAGGGATCATCTCATTTATCCCTCGAAAGTAAGGCAGAGGCATTATCTCCACTACAGACTGAGAACACTAAAAGGCCAAGATAGGTGGGGTTTTTTGTTGTTGTTTTGCTAAGATCAAAAAGCTGTTCTAGGGCAAAGCCAGATTCTGGTCTGACCTTGTTACATGATGCTTCTGCGGTGACATAATGCAATGTCCTTCCTCTCTTGGGTCTCTCCTTATGCTACCTGTTGAATAATTTCCAGAGTTGATATTTCATTCATTCTTGCTTCTGAAAATGGATCTTAAGGTGTAAAAACAAAATAAACCCCTAAAACTTTTACTATTAGGGTTTGGGGCACAGGATACTTAGGGATAGGTATCTTTCTCCCCCACCTGCAAATCTTACTGCCTCCACCAGTGCTGTTCAATAGAAAAAATGTGGGCCGCAAATTCAAGTCACATGTATAACTCTAACCTTTCTAGTAGTTACAAAAGTATATTTAGGCCAATGTATCAACATGTATTTAATATAAAACTATTAATACGATAGTTCACATTCTTTATCTTGCATAAGTCTTCAAAATCCGGTGGGTTTTCACACTTCCAGCACACCTCAATTTGGACTAGTCGCATTTTCAATGCCCCTAAGCCATGTATGACTAGAGGAGATAGTATGGGACAGCATGGGACTTCAGTAGACTTTTCTTAGCTCTCCCTTCAAAATGGTACCTTTGTGAATGGGATGGGGGAGCCTGGTGGGCTGCCGTCTATGGGGTCGCACAGAGTTGGACACGACTGAAGCGACTTAGCAGCAGCAGTAGCAGTGTGAATGGAATGAATAGTGTGGGGAAGGGCTCCTGGATGACCTTGGAGAATCCACTTGCACTTGGGTGGTGACTAATAGCTTTACCACTTGATTATCCATGACCAGGGAGTGGATGCAGGATCTAGAGGACTGCAATCTTCCAAAATGTCAAAAATACCAGCTCATTGCTAGAACTGAGGTATATACACCATGTGAGATCCCGGCCTAAGGAACCTGCCGACTTCTAGAGGTGCAGTTCGTGAGGCCCTGGTATATGGCCTGTGGAAAGCAGGCATCAGACGAGGTAGAAGAGGGGTATGAGAGGGGGAAGGCCACCCAAGTGAGCGCTTCTTGAGGGCAGGGCCTCAACCTAGCTGCTGCTTGAAGGCAGAAGCTCCTATGGCCGTCCTAACCAGGCGCTTGGTGGGCCTCACGTGCTAGATGAACGCACGCTGTGTTTCCGGCACACGCTCCGGGAGGCCCGGGGCATGGGAGGGGGGCGCTCTACGGCCCCCGCCCGCACTACGAAGCCGCTCCACGGCCTCGGGTGTGAGGGGCGGGCCCAGGCTTCGGCCCGCGCCGCCCCATGTGACCCGGTCCGGCATGGTGTCGCCTCCTCCCGGGGCGGCGGCTGTGGCGGCGGCTCGGGCTTGGCTCCGCGTCGGGCCGGCCCCGCGGCCGCTCATGGGTAGTCAGGGCGGCGTGGGGCCCCCCGGGAACGGTGGGCCCGGCGAGGGCGAGAGCGGGGAGACGAGAAAACTGCAGGAGGAAGGGAGAGCCGCGAGAGGAAAGCGGAGGAAGGGGAAGGGGAAAGCGGGAGCAGGGCAAGGCGGAAAAGGAAACGGGGCGGAAGGAAAGCCGGAGCCGCCACAGGCGAAGGAGGAAACGGGGCTGGGGGCTGAGGCGGGACCGAGTGCAGGCCTAGGAAAGGCAAGAGAGAGAGGCGGAAGCGTGGAGGAAGGGGCGAGAAGGCTCGTCAGGGGAGATGAGGGGAGCGCAGGGGCGCGAAAGGAGGCCAAAGGGAGAGGTGAGGGGAAGAAGGAGGAATGGAGGGTCAGGACTGGTAGGCGGGAGAGCGCCAGGCCGGCAAGAGCACAGGGACGAGGGGGTCAGGCTTGGGGCCGCCTCGCGGGGACACGGGCGGCCATGGCGACAGCGGCTGAGGAGGAGGCTGCGGCGGCCCGGGAGCCAGCCTGCCGCCCAGCCGCGGGGCCCGTACTCCTGCGCCTGCCGGAGGAGCTGCTGCTGCTCATCTTTTCCTACCTGGACATGCAGGCCCTCGGCCGACTGGCTCAGGTGTGCCGCTGGCTGCGGCGCTTCACCAGCTGCGACCTGCTCTGGCGCCGGATAGCCCGGGCCTCGCTCAACTCCGGCTTCACGCGGCTCGGCACCGACCTGTAAGCGCCCGCCCGCTCCCCGCCCCAGGCCGGCCCGCGTCCCGGGAAAGGGCGGGGCGCCGCGGCCTGGTCGGCCTGGGGCCGTGTCGTACCCTGAATTCCGAGGTCCAAACCCGGCCTCCTCCGACCCCTTCCCGAGCACAGTTCCTCTCGGAGGCCTCCATCTGAGGAAACCTCCCTAGAGCATCTCCCTTAGTCAGCACCCTCTCTGTGGGCAGCTCCTCACAATTAGCCATCTTAAGCACTCTCTTCAGCTGTTAAATGTGTCTTTTCGCAGACGTTGACTGCCTGGGTTCCTCAGGCGGAACTGTGGCTGGTCTGTGGCTTTAGAGGCCTCCTCCCATCCAGGTGTAGGACCCATGTCCCCTATGTGGTCTTTCAGGACGTTTTTATGGACATTCATCCTCTCACTCTCTTCTAAGGATCGTTAGGCTTCTGGGCTCTGATAAAATCAAATATGGAGAACAGGGCTCACACTCCCAAAAAAAAGGTCCCTTGGTCCAAGTGTCAGCGATAATTTATGACTTGATGGAGGCAGAATGACACGCAAAAAGGGTACCTGCTTACGGCAGGGAGTTGGATGATGTATACAGACTGTACGTGAAGGCATGGTATTGGAATTTGGCCTGTTCTTGGTAGGATCTGAAGCCTGTGAATGCAGAACTTAATCATGTAAGCTGTTACATAGGAAAGGGAGAAAATGTGTGGAATTGGAGTAAAAACTTTCTGATAGCACCCAACTCCATCCAATTTGGATTAAAGACATTTAAAAAGATAGTTTTAACACAATATAGCAACATTAAGGAAAGTTGGTTTAAAACATAAAAAGTTATAATATCATCACCTCTAGGCAGCTGTTCAGTTTTAAAAATTGCTTTTCATTTGCACACTTCTTCCCCCACTTAGTTGCTATCCTACTGATCCTAGCAGAATAGGTACATAATGTTTGTGGGCTGTACTATGAGATTAAAAACTTTCCTCTAATATTAGACTTTCATGTTGTATCCAGCTTTTTGCTATCATAGACAACAAGGAAATGAATAATTCAGTGCATTTTTTGGTAACAGCTTTATTGAGATATATCAGATACTGTATAATACATGTCTTTTTGAATTGGTTCCTTAGAATAAATTCTCAAGATTGGCATTATTGAGTCAAAGGTTATGGTTTGTAAAAAGGCAATGTACCAAGTTACAGTGGCACTAGCAGCGATTTCATATAAGAATTTAAAAAATCTTTGCTATTTTAGTGGACATATAATGATATCTCAAAGTTTTGTTATTTTGCCTTCCTTTAGCAGGATAAGTATTTTCCCCTGTGTTTGTTTCACCTATGAGATTGTCTTTTCCAAGTCTTAGTCCATTTATTATTGGGGTACTGACACTACTCTTAGATTCCAGTCCTTGTGGGTCATAGATATTAGGATCTAATCTGTCATCTTTGATGCAAATATCTTCCCCAGTTTGTTCTTTTTATTTCACTGTTTTTAGCCTATAGAAGTTTTAGATTTAAATATATCAGAATATGTCAGTTTTTGTGTGATTTTTTAAATCTTTCCTTCCCCTTCCAAAACTGAGAAATTTGTGATTTCTCCCACAGACATAATACATCTTCTCTTTGACATTCTGCTGGTTTTCCTATAATTTGATTTTTAAGAATTGTCAACACTTTCATCAATATCACTTTTCTTTTGGTGTAAGGGCCCTGAATTCAACTTTCTTTTTTTCTAAACAGTTACCTAGTTACCACTAAACTTTTTGTTACGTAATTCATATCTTTCCCTTTAGAAAGACAAAATAATTTGTTTTAGAAAGCTTACTTTGTATGATACCATGAGGAAAATCTTTCCTGAATTGTCTTTGTAAAAGTATTATTGAATTTTCAATTTGTAATTTCTTTTGAAAATGACCATGCTCGAATAAAAATGTAGCCAAACTAGAAAGCTTACTTTGACAGATATTAACTTTATATATCTATGTGTATATATAGTCACATATACATACATATATGTATGTATGTATATTGGGTCTATATCTGAACTCTTATTTTGTTCCACTGATGTATTTTTCCATTTCCATTCTAAGTATTGTTGCCTTTGATAGAGTATAATATCTGTTAGGGTTAAATTTTCCTTGTTGGATTTGTGATTTGTGTGTGTGTGAGAATGTGACATCTCCATTCTCATTCAGCCCCCTAGCAAAAAAAAATTCTGTGCCTTTTCAAAAGTTTCTGTGGATTTCACTGTAAAGTAACTACATATCTGTTATTATTCCTAAATATGCTTTTCTTTTTTTTTGGTGTAACTGCAATCTCTTTTTTCAGTATGTTTTCCAGCTGGATATGATTAATAATGTCCAGGATTGCTAAAATCTTTTGGAAATTTTGAACCTTATTGTTTTAACTTTTATTATTTCTAGTATGATTTTGTTGTTGATAATAATGATTTTCTGGGATTTGGGGTGCATATAAGTCTTGTTACTTTCATTTTGTTAAAAGAATTTTTTAAAATATACATATATTTGTTTATTTTGGCTGTGCTGGGTCTTTGTTGCTGCATGGGCTTCTCCTGTTGCAGAGCACAGGCTCTAGGGCTTTTGTAATTGTTGAACGGGGCCTCCAGAGCAGAGGTTCAGTAGTTGCAGCACACGGGCCTTGTTGCCCTGCCAGGTTTGGGATCTTCCCAGACTAGGGACTGAACCAGTGTCTCTTGCATTGCAAGGTGGATTCTTAACCACTGGACCACCAGGGAAGCCCATCTTCATTTCTTACAACGAAAAACTCTTTCAGAGAACATAGCAGTTGACCTAGAAGAGCAGTTGTCTGAAATGCCTAAACCCAATCCAGCCACGGCAAAATTTGGCTTTCTTGCTCTCCTTATAGATGAGATTGGGCACTTTCAAGGTGGTATGGCCATAGACTGCTCTCCTTATAGAGACTGAATGAACAAATGAAAGAATTTATGTTTATTTTTCTTTCCTTTTCAAGTGCTCTGGGAGATAATGTGAATGAGTGTGCATTCTGTAAGTGATAATAACAAAATGAAAATGAGTTTACAGTATAAAGTGCATCGAGACTGCCAGGTGATTTGGCTTTGTTATTTTTTAGCCACATATTTTGATTTCCTGCCTGTGTCCTAGGATGTGGTATCGCCAGCCTTCTAGGAAGTTGTTTTACCATAACACTTGCTAAAGAGCAGGGTCATGCTCATGTTTTCTGAGTTGAGGGGGAAAGTTATGCGTGTTACAGCAGGTGGAGAGAATGTTTACCAGTGTGGTCTGTTTTTGGACAGCTGCAGAGACATGATAACCCACCAAGAGGGGTGGTGATCATCCCTGGAGGGAGATGGCGTGTGCCCCAGTCATCTTAGGGCATTAGGGAGCCTGGGCCCAAAGTTCAGTGAAAGTATGGCTGTTCGGATTGTGGCAGGGCTGTAGTTCGTATTTTTAATTAAAAAATGTGCTAATTAACTGCACACTGGACAGTAGGACAAGTTTTTATAAGCACAAAACTTCATTTTATGAGAAGCCACACTTCACTGCCCCAGAGTTTTATTATCTATAAAGAATGAGAGTAACATAGCCAGTAAAATGAGGCTTAACCATTGTAATGTGTTAGTGATAGCACAGAGTTCAGCACATAGTAGGCACTCAGTAAATTGTTGTAAAATGGAACTTTCAAGTTGTGTGGCTTCACCTCTAGTCAGTCTGTATTTAGCAAAAGTGGAGATGGTTTGACATAGAGAGGCTGCCTAAAGACAGAAGGTGGGGGAAAACACATACATGGCTGAATCTCTCTCACCTGTCCTGAATGTTTTTGGAAACATGACAGCAGAAGCTGTGGGCTTTAGGGTCTGCTCTCCCTGCCGAAGAGCCTCCTGAATTCTCAGAAACACAAACTGCTAAGGTTTACTGACCTTCCGGCCCAGGGCAAGTCCCATTCAGTTTGGCTCTTCCTAACTGATCATAGCTTTGTTGAGTAAGATGAACTGCTTTGGTTCCTTGTGATTTGTTAATGGTCTTATACTTGTGCTTGAAGGCATTTTGGCCACTTTGAAACCACAAACAAATAATTTGCTTCCCTTTAGGCCTCTTGCCCTACCAGTGAACACTGGGAGGTTTCCTGAGCTTTTCTTTTTTTTTAAGTGGACACAAAGACAGTTTAAGTCAGTCATCTGGTTTAAAATCAGTTTTATTTGAAAGTTTTATGAATCCTGGGGGAATAGAAATATCTTTAATATAAAAATCAAGGAAATGTTTCATATAGCAATCTTTTAAGTTTTCCCTAAAGAGTAGAGTCAAAACTAAGCTAGTTCAGTCTTCAAGAACAAAACAATGAAATTTAACTCTGTCAGTTTATAATATAGGCTAAATGCAAGAAGTTAGAAAGTATGACAGGTGGAAGAGCAAAGGTGCTAACTGTAAATTCAGACACTGTAAGTTAACAAAAGCTAGGAATGGAAAGAAAAAAGTATACCCGTGTATGTAAATCTATTAAAAAAATACTTTTGCTGTCTTATATTAAATACTTTTACCTCTCTTGATCGTCTCTCTCCTAAAGTAAGTCCTGTATGTTTTCAAACTTGAGTTTTATTTCAAATATCCCTTGAGCATTACCTGGGTTCTCTCTTGCGTTTGCCTGTCATAGATTTGCCTAGAATTAACAATAGATGTTTAGGGAGTCAGGCTCTGAAGTGTTTGCCCTGGCATGTACATTCATTCCTTAGCCAGGGTCTTGTAGGCTTGGAGCTCTTTGAGGCCGAGGGACTGGGGTATCTATTTCAGTGATGATTAACGTCCAAAGTGGTGAGATGGACACAGATAAGCAGAGTGTGTTTGTTTGTTTTAAAATGATTGCACCTAAGAGCATTTTTTTGACCCAGAAAGCATAAAGTTTCCTAACTGAACAGAAAAGACATTGCTCACTGGTTACTTTCAAGGCCTAAACAGTGATTTTCAGAAAACAATTAGCAACTTAAAGTAACTTCAGTTCTCTCTTTCACCTTTCTGCGGTACCTAGAAAGCAATCACTTGTTCTCCAGTTCACTGAAAGGTTTCATATATGAATGTATTTATTTTCAACTTTTTGGAAAGGCCTTGTTTTGAATGGTTTCGTGAGTTAATAAAAGTGAGTTCAGTTTACATATTTGAAATAAATAAAGCAATACACCTGTGGAAGCAGGAAATGGTCTAGTGCAGTCAGTACCTCCAAATGCAAACTGGAGGACTTTCCTTCAAGACTGAGAATATGGAAGCTGTTTATCTCCTTTCCAGTCTTGTAAGACTCGAACAGTAGGGGATGACTCTCCTAACTTTCAAGGCAGAATCATGGAGAATCCCAAAGTCCTCATAATCTACAAGATAAACAGTTCATGTTGGAATGAAATCTCTGCAAGTATTTCAATACTCTGTTTCTCACTTTCAGTTTTCTATGTCTAACCCCTTCATCTTAGGTAAAGATTGTGCTTGAGCTGCTTGAAATCAGACTGGCAACGAGGTTACTGATGAAGCATACACATTTAAAAAAAATTATTTTTAAGTGTTTGACATAGAAAGGAATTATCTTTGTGTGGCAGCTTAACTTTAACTCTGGAGTAACCCTGGCACTGAATTAGTTTCTGGTCCTAACTGAGAACCATGGAACAGGGAGAATTTCAGGTTGACTCTTCTTGAGGCCAGGCTCCAATAACTTTTGAATATTGAAGATGAGATTGACTGTTTGGAAAAACAAGGAGAAAGTTGAGTTTTGAATTTTCAGTGAAAATTGACATGCCCCCACACTCTGATCTACAGAAACAGATTTTTGATAAACTCCAGAATTTATCTCAGGTGTGCCGGCCATCAGATGAAGTTGAGAATCCAAAGATTTGGTTTATTCTTGAGAAAAGTCCTTTTTATTTAGCAGTCTTGCTCAGATTTGAACAAGTATTAGAATTTAAGGTGTAATCAGTAGAGGCAAGATGTTTGTTCTAATTAAGAATATGTTTATGAATTTTGAATTATGTAAAGGTTTCACCTGTGTCTAAAACTGAGTATGAGACTGTCTGGAGAAAGAATTTATCTCTTGTTAGAGGTTTGACTCCCTTGTCTCAACTTGAAGTCAGTTTTTCATTATATCCAATTGTCCACATTGCCCTCCCTGAAAGTCTGGGCCACCCAATGGGCCCCTGTGTCTGGCCCTCTTTAGCCCACAATTAATTGCCAGTACATTCTTTCTTCTTCTCCTTCTTTTTTGGTATTTGACATGAGCTCAAATTGCTGAGAAAGGTGACAACTGTGAAATGAAGACAGGGCATGGAGACACCTTAAAAAATACATGCAAAGGCCACTAAATGACAAGAGCAGACTGCCAGGCTCTTTCAAAACATCACCATGTCTGTTGACTTTCCATTCCTTGTTCGCAGCACAAAATTGGAGGTCAAAGAATCATAGGAGTTAGAGATGGAAAAGACATTTGGGGTCAGCCAGTTCATGCCTCCACCTTCTCCTGCCCCTGATTCCAAATCATTCCTTGCATTATATTTTCTCCCCCAGCTCTTGTACAGTTTTCACGGTCTTCACTCAACCCCGGCTGTCACCTTTGGGGAATGATGCTGGAGGCTCTGTCCAGTTTCTCCTCAGCAGAGAGAGATATTGCCTGTGCCCCCAGTTGACATTCATGAACTTCTTTGTTGGTGGTCTCAGCTGAGAGGCTGAAGGCTAACTGGAAGTTTCTCTGCTGCCTGGCAAGGGGGCTTTTCTAGACAGAACTGAGGTGTATTTAGTGTAGATGATGTTGGGAAAGGGGAAAAGGGCTGGGGTACAGTGCAACTTTACCATTGCTGACTTTGTTCCTTGACTTTTTTGTAGGAAGGTTCTTGACCTGAAAGGAGGTGTGTGTGTGTGTGTGTGTGTGTGTGTGTGTGTGTGTGTGTGCGCGTGCGTGCACGTGTGCTGTATGCACACCTAAGGAATGTAGTATTTTGGAGGTGGACAGAGACAAGGATATATTACTGAGTGGGAGTTTGATAAGAACCCTAACTTGGATATTAGCAGGTTAAACTAGCCAAAAATGCTAGTGAAGAAGTAGATGATTATTTTAAGAACATGTTAAGAAAGAATTAGGTATTAGAAGTGCCAGCTTAAGAGTCAAGTTGAGGAGGACAGTTGGGCTGGAGACCAGTATTTTGGGCCAGGGAACACTTGCTTTTGGGATCTCCCCTTTAAGAAAGTAGAAAAAGGGCTGTCTTGTGTTCACTGACTGCATGGTTTGGCAGGGGGAATGGTCATTTTTAGAGGCAGCTTTGGAAGGTTACCCCCAGCTCCCCCTCTTATTCCAGCAGCTGTTGGGAGCAGTCCAAAGGGGGTATTATATTTCTTCTGGTAACTCTGCCAAGAATGAGAGGAAATCCACAATCTGTGGGCTTTTTGCGGGGATGGGGATGGGGTGGCAGGTGATGGGACAGGGAAATTAAATTGTTTTATAGTAAATATGTTGAGATACTTTTCCTGGAAAGCTGTTGCACTGAAAGGAAAGCTATTTCCCCTGCTCACTAGCTCTGTAATGGGTTCTTTCTCTGTAGAGAAAGGGAAATAGTCTTCTGCTGGTGCTGCCTTTTCTTTCTTCCCTGTAGATCCAGGGAATCGTCCCTGACCTCCTATGTTTCTTTGAATTTCATTTAGGAAGTCCATGTTGAAAAGGTGAGTCAAGATTCAGATACAGGTGGTGTGTGTGACTAACGGGCCTCCCTCCAGAAGTGAGTTACTAAAGGAGAGCCTCTCTTCATCCCTTATCTTGGCTGCGGTCTGACTTTATCATAATGGCCTAGCAACTGGTGATGTAAAAACATTCTGGGTGGCGTCTGGTTCATGTTCTCTCCATCTCTTCATCCAGGCTGCAGGGGCACCAGCGATTTTGAAGCCTGGCCACTTGGGCTGAGAACCTGTTTTGGTGATTAATATGGAACACAATCACAAGATTAAAAACAATAAAAAAATAACCCTGGGAAGCAGAGCAGTATAATTATTCCTCGCATTTCAGATGGGGAGCCCAGGGAAAAGTCATTGTGATGATATGAGAACCAAGTTCACTTCTGAGTCTGGTAGTGCCTGATTCATGACTCAGAAGATGGCCTGTTCACAAAAAATAGTGGCATCTTTCTTGCTGTTGTTTATTGTTAGAAAGTGCTAGATCAGCCTTTCTGAAAGCTGTATTGTGGGATTCTTAAAAAACTGATTCTGTGATTAAAAGAGTATGGGAAATGCTGTGCTTCATATCCCCTCTTTTGAGAGCTCACAATGCCCACTGGTAAGTTAAAGGAAGTCCTGTACAAGAGAGACCTGTTTACTTTTGTTTCAGCATTGTCCAAAATGTTTTGGACATCAAATTCTTCTTTCTCCCACTTAATATCTTCTAATGTCTTGCATAATACAAACACTGATCAAGTGCCCTGCAAATTTAGATCTTGACCAATAGCAGAAGGAAATGAATGTGAACACGGTCTTAAATCCTAAACCCACATAAAGAATCAGGGTTATGCCCATTGCTTTGGACAACTTTGACATGTGAGTGCCACATTAAGATACTTCATCTGCTCAGATTCCTTTCCTTGAGCCTCTCTAGCATAAGAATTTGGTGGCCTTGGTTGAATTTCTGAAGATGTGGTATTTTGTACATTTTTAGGAAAGGCCTTTGGAGCTTGAAGGTAGTGTGTCTAGGCTCTTGAAAAATCTGTAAGTCTTGTTGAAAGTGTGACTTGCCAAAGGGAGAACTGTACTTTTGAGAACTTGCTTAAGCAGTTCCTAGGCAGTATCTATCAAAATACCTATTATACTGGGAACAAGGTTCTTACCTTTTGTGTCTAAGACATATTTTTGTGTGATAGAACTTTTGATAGTACATTAAAGGATTAAAAGATGAATGTCTTCTTTTAAAAAAGCTGGCTTCAGAAAGTTGAAAAACCTGTCCATTTACTTGCTTTGGTATGTTAATGTCTGAGTAGAACTGTTTACTGCCCTGACCTTGTACTCTTATATCTTTAGAGGTTAAGTTCATGTATGTTGCTTTGAACATGCAGTCTTTTTTTTTTTTTTTTTGGTAGCAAATTGTGTCATAAGCTGTATTGTGGCTCAGCAGTTTGTCTGACGGATGTTTTCATAAAAATGTGGATCTTTGGTTGAGTGAAAATAAGGTCTATAAATCATTAAAAAATTTATAGCAGACTTATTTAAGGTTCCTGGTATATCACTGCTCTGAAGCATACTAGTTGAGATCCACTTTTAGAAGTACTGAGAGTTTTAAGACTCAATTTTGTGGAAATTATGACTGTGTTGGACAACTGAGGCATACAGCTATGCAAAGCTAACAATGCCATAGTTTACGGTAGGTTCAGTCTAAGGGTTCACATGAGAGAGAGAAGAATGTTGGAGGAGTCAGGGAAGTAGCGGCTTAAAGCTGGATTTTGAAGAATGAATGGATTTGACTAGGTCCCAAAGTGGAAAGTAAGCATTTGTTGGGGACAAAGGTAGGCTGGTCTGGCAATATAGGAGAAGATATGGGGATAGGAATGTAAAAGAGATATGGCTTGGTGGGAGTTCAGTTGTGGAGTGTGAAGCCCTGGGAAATGAGGTTGAACAAGTATGGGGAGCTGACACTTGGAGGCCTTTCAAGGGATATGTGGGTCTGCTCCATGCTCTCCTTGTGCTCTCTGTCCTGTCGTCGTGCTGGGCATGTTCTCTGTAATCTCACTTCACCTTGGGTCTTGAGGCTGTTCCCTATTCCTGGCCTGAAGGATAAGAGTTTAACACAATATATGGTTTTTCATTGATTTAATTTGAACCTTAATTATAGACCTCTGCTCCTGAGGCCATTGGAGGATTTAGTGTAACATATGTATGAAGGAAGAGTTAGAAGCTTCTTGTCTTGGACTGTTTAAATACTTGTGTATACATTAAAGCGAAAGTCTTAGTCTTGGTAGGAGCACTGGTAGGCACAGGCTGTATGGGGGAAATCTGCTTACCAGTGAGCAAAAAGAGCAAAGAATTGAGAAAATGTTGAATTAAAACTCCAAGCCCCAGGCATCATTTTGCATAGTCCTGTCCCCGCTCCTTAGCCCAGTGCCCCTTGAGATGGCCTTGTTCTGTGCTTGTGGACAGATACCCTCCTCTCCTGAATTCCCAAGGCAGCAAGATGTTATATTTATGGAAATCATGTCAGTCAGCAGCAGGTAGGTAGCATGCATGGTATCAAGGGGAATCAAACTTCCAAGGTGAGCCAGAGAGGGAAATTGATTTGTGATCCAGGAGGTTTCTGATCTCAGAGACTGTGTGGATATGACTTCTCTAGTATACTCACACCTCCCCTCTTCATCCCTCAGCCATTTTTCTTCAAATTTGGTTTATTTGTTTGCTTTTGGTTTGGAGTGTGAATGAGGAGAGGTGAAATGAAAGGGAACTCTAGATAACTGCCTAGATTAATTTCTGTCTCTCTGGACTCACTGTTGCCAAGATTCTAAGGGGCCTGATAGCTTACTGTGGGTGCATGTTGTGTTGTTTTTGTTTAAAATAGGTCATGCACCCAGGAATGCAGTCGAACTATAATGGTGACTAAGTGCCGGAAAGCTGAGAGGGAGGGGGGCCAAGTGGAAAAATGAGCCTGAGGCAAGAGAAAAGAGGGCTGGGAAAATGGAAGTTCCACCAGGCCCACAGGCCAGGTTAGAGATTTCTCCATGCATTAACAGCTGCGCCAGAGGTTTATTTACAGGGCACTAATAATTTTGGGGGGAGCACCCCCACTTTACACCACTAACTGTCAAAGGAACAGCCAACCGGAGAGCGTTTCTGGGATGGGAAGCAAGAGTCCCTGCTGAATTGCTCCTGTCTTTTCAATCTCTTTGGATGCCTTGTTCTACCAACTCCCTTTAACTAGCCTGTGATAGGTCCCCACAGGGAGGGAGGGCTACTTGTTTTCAGAGAGAGAAATTTTTTTTTTATTCCTCCTGATTTTTCAAGTGCTAAAGCCAGTAAGAATATACATATGATTTGGCCACCAACTAGGTAGGGAAATTAACCATCAGGAAGAATCGAACAAACAAAAGGGATTAAAAAAAAAAACTGTGTTAAGCTGCTTTTAGCAGAGTGGTACTGTTTCTCACTATTTCTCAAGTGAAAGCCAAGTGGAACATTTTTTTAGAGTTGAAATTTGTTTTGAAGGGCCAGAGCCAAGTAGTTTGATTATGTTGTTGTTTGTGGGAGAGGATGCCTGCACCTGCCGCTTGGTAGCAGCTTCTAAAGTTCAACTTTGAAAGTTTCTTGCTGCTGTGATCAGGCCCTCAGGGCAGTGTTTTGTTTGACCTTTAGTAAAGTGTCACCAAATGGCATTTAAGTGACCAGGGAGATGAGAGAAATATTGTCCTTATCCTAATTCAGGAAGTATATTGATTCTTTCCCCTTTATTTCCTTCTTGTATGATCCAGAATATTCAATTTTTGGTTTCACCTTTACCTACTAACTTAGAGCTAAAACTGAGGACCATAAAAGACAGTTAACAGGATGGACCAAAACAACTGAAGTGTTAGTGAAAAAGATTAGACTTGCTGTTAAACTTTATCTCCAAGTCTGTCCCAGATATGAAAGAGGAGATTGTTCATAGCTAACCTCAGTTTTCTAACCATCTAGCAGTAGTGTAGATTGCTATGTAGAGATGTGAGACTGAAGACTGTGTTCACCCAGTGGAAGAATTCAGTAATATATTTTAGCTTTAACATGTGTGTACCCAAATCCTAATCATTCAGCCTGACTTTAAAAGAATAATTTCTAAGAGATGTAATTAAATTAGAAAAATAAATGATTATTAGATTAGCTATAGTGATGTTACCATTTGTCAATATAAACTACTACTGTATATAAAAAATAAATAACCTTTTTCATAGTGATTTGTAACTTATCTGTTATTTTGTGTTAGTTGTCATTTTAAAATATCACAATTGCATGAAATACTGTCCTTATTTCATATGTGCAGAAAATGGACAATAGAAAAATTAGGTAACCAAGGTTGTAAGAGGCAGGACTGGGGCTCGGATAAGTTTCCTACATTTGCATACTGTGCCTGTCTCACAACTTCATTTAATCTATTAGTTAAATGAAACTCAATAAAAAGGTTAAAGGTAAAATGAAAAGACCAAACTATCAACAGTTATGTGATGCATATTAAAAAGAAATACTCACTTCCTAAAACTCCATCTGTTTACCTCTTCTGAACTATTTATGGATACATAGTTTTATGTAGTGTTTTTATAAATTAGACTTTATTTTAAAATTACCACTATTGTTATAGTAATATCCAAAATGTTTTGCAGTGTTCACATTTGTCATTTCTCATAGCCATATTTATTCTATTGCATTAGTATACCATTTTCCCCCACAGATAGACATTTGGGCTATTTCTAGATTTTAGCTCTTAATATACAGCTATAACTACAAATATCTTTGTAAAAAATATTTTTCTTTTGAATTATTTCTTTGTGAGACAGTGTTGGGAATGCTGGGTCGGAAGCTGTCCTGTAACAACTTTTCTTGACAGAGTTCCTTTCTGGAAGACTGTACTAGCAAGCCACCAGCAATATGTAAACAAACCCAAACCCTTTTATCAAACCAAAGCTAGCATGTGATTTTTCCACTTAATAGATGTGAGGTGGTACTTTATTAATTGTTTTAATGTGCATGTTTGTAAACTCTTATTGTTTCAGGATGTTTCTGCAGTGTTTATCATGTGAACACTGTGTGCCTGTTCTTATCTGCTATTGGATATTGATGACTGGGTATCGGAGACAGGCTGTTATCCTGATAGATTTTTATCAGTCCCCTAAAAGCTTTAGGGATAAAACTTGTACTCATAGCATTAATTGTTAGCCTTCCCTTACTATGTTACTTTCATTTTGTTCTTTTTTTTCCTTCTATGCAGTATGTAAAATTTAAATACTTAAAAACCTTCTAGTTAAAATCTTTTAAATTTACTCTTTCATTTTGGGAAAATATACATATGATATGAGATGAGAATTTTTGCTCTATTGATATCTATCCAGTTTTATCAAGAGCATTATTATTTTAATGAATGTTTTTATCTTTACCAAAATATTACATTGTAGAAAAATTGGGAAATAACATAAAAACACAAAGAAAAAAGTAAAAACACCCAAAGTTGGCTACCCAAAGTTGACTATTTTAGAGTCTATTCTAGGCATGTATATTTTTCTTCTTTCCTTTCTTTCTAGTAAGGCTGGGAGATGTTATACAAACCCAACAGCCCTAATTAAGTAGTGATTTCTTTCCTTACTTTACTTTGTTGCATATTAAATTCCTATCAGTTTGGATCGTTTCTGGCAAAGATTGACATGAAATAATGGATATATAAAAATCAAAATGTCTACATGGAAAAAATACTATGAAGTAAAATAAAATAGTAAATTAGGAAAAGATTGACATCACAGAATATATAAAGAGCCTTTACAAACACACAAGTAAAAGACCATAAGCCTAATTGGAAGAGGAACAAAGAACATCGATGAGCATTTCGTAGAAGAAATGGCTTTCAGACATGACCAGATATATTCAGTCTTAGCCATAATTAGAAAAAATACATGTTTGAACAACAGGGAGGAATCTTTTTTTGCTTCTTAGAATGGCAAAAGATAAAAAGAAATTTTAAAAGTTTTAAAGGAAAGATATACCCATCTGAATGCAGAGTTCCAAAGAATAGCAAAGAAAGATAAGAAAGCCTTCCTCAGTGACCAATGCAAAGAAATAGAGGAAAACAATAAAATGGGAAAGATAAGAGATCTCTTCAAGATGTTAAGAGATACCAGGGGAACATTTCATGCAAAGATGGGCACAATAAAGGACAGAAACGGTATGAACCTAACAAAAGCAGAAAATATTAAGAAGAAGTGGCAAGAATACACAGAAAAACTGTACAAAAAAGATCTTAATGACCCATATAACTATGATGGTGTGATCACTCAGCTAGAACCAGGCATCCTGGAATCTGAAGTCAAGTAGACCTTTGAAAGCGTAACTACGAACAAAGCTAGTGGAGGTGATGAAATTCCAGCTGAGCTATTTCAAGCCCTAAAAGATGATGCTGTGAAAGTGCTGCACTGAGTATGCCAGCAAATGTGGAAAACTCAGCAGTGGCCACAGGACTGGAAAAGGTCAGTTTTCATTCCAATCCCAAAGAAAGGCAATGCCAAAGAATGTTCAAACTATCACACAATTGCACTCATCTCACATGCTAGCAAAGTAATGCTCAAAATTCTCCAAGCAAGGCTTCAGTGGTACGTGAGCTGAGAACATCCAGATGTTCAAGCTGGATTTAGAAAAGGCAGAGGAACCAGAGATCAAATTGCCAACATCCATTGGATCATAGAAAAGGCAAGAGAATTCTAGAAAAACATCTACTGCTTTATTGATTATGCCAAAGCCTTTGACTGTGTGGATCACAACAAACTGTGGAAAATTCTGAAAGCGATGGGAATATCAGACCACCTGACCTGCCTCCTGAGAAATCTGTATGCAGGTGAAGAAGCAACAGTTAGAACCATATGTGGAGCAACAGACTGGTTCCAAATAGGGAAAGTAGTACATCAAGGCTGTATATTGTTACCCTGCTTATTTAACTTCTGTGCAGAGTACATCATGTGAAATGCCGGGCTGGATGAAGCACAAGCTGGAATCAAGATTGCCGGGGGAAATACCAACAACTTAAGATATGCAGATAACACCATCCTTATAGCAGAAAGCAAAGAGGAACTGAAGAGCCTGTTGATGAAAGTGAAAGAAGAAAGTGAAAAAAATGGGCTTAAAATTCAACATTCAAAAAATGAAGATCATGACATCTGGTCCCATCACTTCAGGCAATTAGATGGGGAAAAAATGTAAGCAGTGACAGACTTTATTTTCTTGGGCTCCAAAATCACTGCAGATGGTGACTATAGCCATAAAATTAAAAGACACTTACTCCTTGGAAGAAAAGCTATGACCAACCTAGACAGCATATTAAAAAGGTCTGTCTAGTCAAAGGTATGGTTTTTCCAGTAGTCATGTATGGATGTGAGAGCTGGACCATAAAGAAGGCTGAGTGCTGAAGAACTGATGCTTTTGAACTGTGGTGTTGGACAAGATTCTTGAGAGCCCCTTGGACTGTAAGGAGATCAAACCAGTCAATCCTAAAGGAAATCAGTCCTGAATATTCATTGGAAGAACTGATGCTAAAAAAAAAAAAAAAAAAAAAGAACTGATGCTGAAGCTCCAATGCTTTGGCCTCCTGATTCAAAGAACTGATTCATTGGAAAAGACTCTGATGCTGGGAAAGACTGAAGGCAGGAGGAGAAGGGTATGACAAAGCATGAGATGGTTGGATGGCATCACTGATTCAATGGACATGAGTTTGAGCAAGGTCTGGGAGTCGGTGATGGACAGGGAGGCCTGATGTACTGCAGTCCATGGGGTCACAAAGAGTTGGACACAACAAGCGACTGAACTGAAGATCATGAAAAATAAGGAAAGACTGAGAAACTACTGTTAGACCAGAGGAGACTCAGGAGACACAACTAGATACAATGTGGGTACTAGATGGGATCCTGGGAAGATCTGTCCTGTGACTAGTCTTGTGTAAGTCTTCCTGTGAGCATATGTTTTCAGTTCTTTTGAGTCATGGACTGTAGCCTGCCGGGCTTCACTGTCTGTGGAATTCTCTAGGCAAGAATACTGGACTGGGTAGCCATTTCCTTCTCCAGGGTATCTTCCTGACCCAGGGATTGGATCCGAGTATCCTGCATGCAGGCATTCTTTACTATCTGAGCCCCTGCGAAAGCCTCAATTGCTAGGTCATAGAGTAGGTGTATGTTTAGATCAATAATAAACTGCCAGACCTTTTCCCAAAGTGGCTGTACCATTGTCATCTCTCACCAAGAATGTAGGAGAGTTCCTTGTTAGACTTCAAAATATATACATATACAAGGATATTTGGGGGGTATAGTCCTCTCAGTCAAATATATGTTTTATGAATACTTTCTCCCAGACTGTGGCTTGTGTATTCATTTTGATGGGCAGAAAATTTTAATTTTGATAAAATCTAATTTGTTGGATATTTCTTTTGTATTATTGCTTTGTGTGTCTTAAGAAACTATTGTCTACTTTGACTCACAGAGCTATTTTTATATTTTTTTCTCTGACAGCTTTATAGTTTTAGATTTTATGTTTAAATCTGTGATCTGTTTTTAATTAATTTTTTTGTATGGTGTGAGGTAGGGATATTTTCCACATGGCTAGCCAGTGGTGCCAGTCCTTTCTGTTACCCTTGCTCTGTTAGATTGCTTTGGCATCACTATGGACACTGCAGAGCACAGGCTGCTGTTCTCGGCTCTCTTGATTATCCTAATGTGGGAGAGAAGAGTTATCTCTTTTCATATCTCCTAACCTCTTCACTTCTATCCAGATATTTTCTGGATGTTCCTGAGTCCTGACTCATAAGCCCAGGGAGTTTTTTGTGGTTGTCAGTGTAGTGACTGGATTATCTCCTCTGTCTGGACATAGGATGGCCAGTGTACCAGTAAAGGAACGAGTGAAGATATCTCAGAACTGGAGGTTGGGGCGCTGCCGAGAGGGGATTCTGCTGAAGTGGAGATGCAGGTAAGTGGCCTCTTGACTCCTTTAAAGCTCCCTGGGACATAAAAGCATACTGGGAATGAAAAATCTAGTCCGAGCTGGAGTATAAATGTGCCTGACTTGGGTGATGAGCCAGTGGTGATTCTTTAAACACCACGAAGGGGGCATCAGAAGGACAACTTTTTTTTTCACATTTGAAAAAAGATTACCCCCCCAAAAATGTACTTTAATTTAACAGAGCCTGTATTTTTATGATTATAAAAATAATAAATGTTTATTGTAGAAATTTGAAAAGAAAAGAAAAAGTTAAAGAAGAAAATAAACTTATCTAAATCCTACCACTCAGAAGTAACCTCTGTTAATACACCTCACCAAAAGAAAGAAATGAAGCCAATACTCCACCTCATCTTGTTTTATAATTTTTTTTTTTAATGTTCTACTCTAGGGAGTTACACCTTCCCTCTTGGCTTCCTGTAGTGCTCTCCCTTACTTTTATTAAAAAGCTAAATAGGATCTGAAGGTTTGGATATATATGTTATAGGAGGCAGAGCTTAGGAAAAAATGGCAGGAGATTTAAATAATGGCTTGGCACTGCTGATGCCACAGATTTTATACCTCACTGATGCTAAATTATTCCAGTTATTATTTGATTACCAAAAAGTACTCCTTGTTAATTGGTTGGAATGGACAGGGAACAGCATGATTCCACATTCTAGTTGACCTGGAGCTCTGCTCATAGGGCCAGGCAGGCTTCTTTATGTGATGAAGAAGTGTCCAGTTTTGCTTGTATCCAACTTCTGCTGCTTTCACTGACACGAGTTCCTGTGAATTATGTGGTAGTGGTGATGGTAAAGAAACTTGGGAAGAAAGATGAACTTGTAAGAGAAAGGGCTTTACCTTCTGCTTCCTATTTGCCTTTTGTTGCCAGAAGGAAGAGTTTATTTCTCTATCAAGGTTTTGTTCCTGATGTCTTTTTGGGCTGGTTTCAAGCAGTGTGGCAAATAAATATGCAAAATGGTTACTAGGCTATCCCGGGATTCTCCACTGTTCACCTGGCATGAACCTGGTTTCTTATTCTGGGCAAATGGCTATTTACCAGATGGCTCTAAACACATGAATTCCAAACCCTTCTGTTTGTTGCCCACTTGAGTATGCCACAAACTTGTGCAAGGGCATGTTGAAGAGGAATGTGCATAATGAATGAGAGTGCAGGCATTTGTACACTATACATGTTCCATATAATATATGCACACACTTGTTAAAATCTCATGTGCAGAAACTAGTTGCTACAAAGTCCAAGCTGCATTTAATGGTCCGTCAAGTCAATTTGCAGAACTTTTGTACATTCCCATGACGCTTGTATTAAGGAGTCTGGGGAAGAAACACAGCCCAGTTTGCTCAGACATACTTGGCAGTGGAAGATGGTGTCTCTATAAATGGGGATGAATCATCTGTCCCTATGCTTTGCTTGGGACATGTTAGCTCCAGGACCCTGCTGTGGTGTAGGACAGTCTGTGGGGATGTACCTTGGGAAAGGAGCTTAGTCCCCACCAGAGAGCATGGTGTCTGGCAGAGTCCTCTTTGTTTTTAAGGCTTACTCCATGCCATGGGACTGGTCTGTGGCTTCCAGTGTTTCTTCTTCCTGCCAGATTGTGGTTAGAATCTTTTAACTGTTTGTGGATTTCTCTTATCAGCTTTCTGTGAGAGCCAATCATTTCTCTGTAGTCACTGAACTGTAGTACACTGCTCTGCAGCTGTGTTTTGCCATTGCCACACTTAGCCTCTAGTACAGAAACTTAGATATCCTCTGAGAGGATCTAGGTATTTAATCAGTACATTAGCATCCTTTCCTAAACGGCTTTATTCCTTTCACTTAAAAGTGGCCCCTTTGCTCTAGTAGGACAAGGGAATGGGGCTTCCCTAGGCTCACTCTTCTCTTTTCTCTATCACACCCTAATTGATCTATTGGGAAAAAGGTGTGTATGGGAGTCTTAGAATCTTGAAACTTACCACTTAATCTTCAGATCAGTGAGGACACAGAATGAAAATTATTTCATCTGAGTGGAAGGTTTCTTTTTGCTCTTCCCCACCCCTCAATTACTGCTTTTTTTTGGTGGTGGTGGGGGGGGCGGTGCTCTGTCTACTCAAAAGAAGTCTGTAGGTAGCCAGTAATTCAAGTCTTAAACATTCTCCATTTATTTATTTAGACACCATGGGTAGCTGGGCTTCCCTGGTGGCTCAGACGGTAAAGAATCTTCCTGCAATGCAGGAGACCTGGGTTCCATCTCTGGGTCGGGAAGATCCCTTGGAGAAGAGAATGGCTACCCACTCCAGTATTCTAGCCTGGAGGATTCCAAAGACAGAGGGTCCTGGCAGGCTACAGTCCATGGGGATCACAAAGAGTCAAACACAAGTGATCAGCTAACACTTGACTTTCACATGGGTAGCTAGGGGGATAGTTCCCTGACCAGGGATTGAACCCCGGGGCCTTGGCAGTGAAAGTACCGAGTACTAATCACTGGACCACCAGGGAACTCCCAAGCATTCTCCTTTTGAAAGTGACTATTTAATGGGTCTTTTATTCTGACTTTGCAAAGAAGATAAGTAAGTAAATGAAAGTCGCTCAGTCATGTACAACTCTTTGCAACCCCATGAACTATATACAGTCCATGGAATTCTTCAGGCCAGAATACTGGAATGGGTAGCCTTGCCCTTCTCTAGGGGATCTTCCCAACCCAGGGATCAAACCCAGGTCTCCCACATTGTGGGTGGATTCTTTACCAGCTAAGCCACAAGAGAAGCCAAAAGAAGATAGGGTCACCACAAAGCTTAATCACTCTAGTTTTCTAGGGAAATAATGATAAAGAAGATATTTCTAGGGAAATAGTGATAAAGAAGATAGGGTCACCACAAAGCTTAATCACTCTAGTTTTCTAGGGAAGCCTAAGGGTAGGTGTTAGTTTTGAAGGAGGGGAGTGAGATATAGACTTAGCCTTACAGGTAAAGCTAAGTTGGGGATTGGTCAGCCTTTCTAAAGACTGAAGTTGAATTTTCCTGCTATATCTTGATGATCCTTAAATTTTGTTTTTCATCTCTGCAGTCAGATGCCCTGGATGCAGCTAGAGGGTGATTCTCTGTACATATCCCAGGCTAATTTCATCCTGGCCTATCAGTTCCGCCCAGATGGTGGCAGCTTGAACCGGAGGCCCCTGGGAGTCTTTGCTGGACATGATGAGGACGTTTGCCACTTCGTGCTGGCCAACTCGCATATTATCAGTGCAGGGGGGTAAGTGCTGCAGGCTTCTCCTTCCTTCCTCCTCAATATTCTTCAGAGACCTTCTGCCTGCCTCTGACTTTTCTGTCTCTACTCCAAAAGGATGAGTAGGGAGACTAGAAGAAGGGGTAATGTTTTTTTTTCCATTTAAAGCGGGTACTTAATAGGGTAAGCTGGAAAAGGAAAACAGGAAGAACCTTTAATGAAAAGGGAAGCTGGCTTTGATACTCTCAAGGGGGAGATTTGTTTTGTCTCTCAGCTTTCTTCAGCCCCAAGTGTACTGAAGAAGTAAAGGTATCTAGAAACTCAGCACCTATTGGGCTGAATTGCCTAAAGCTTAGCAAATTGGAAGTCATTGGAGATTTGGGCTGTTTCTATAGACTTGTTCTCTTCCTGCAGAGAAAGTAATTGGCTCTCAGGGGTTGGTTTCTTATTTTTCTCCTAGAGATGGGAAGATTGGTATTCATAAGATTCATAGCACCTTCACTGTCAAGTACTCAGCCCATGTACAGGAGGTGAACTGTGTGGACTGCAAAGGGGGCATCATTGTGAGTGGCTCCAGAGACAGGACAGCCAAGGTGAGAGCTCCTCCTTACATACTGCTATTCCCTCCTGTCTATAGGGAGTGGGGAAGGAGGGGGTGGATAGGAGCTTGAGTTTCAGGATTGGCGGAGGGCATTGAGTTGGGGCAGCAGGGGAACGGCACAATAAAGAACTCACTTATGTGCCTCTGGCATGCAGCTTGCCATGCCAGGCTGTGTCCCTGCCAGCTGGCCTGGGAAAGGAGTGGACAGTGGCTGGGAAGTTTGCCACTCACTTGAAATGTGGCGTGAACTCAAAAACACAGGGCCTGGCCAGCTTTTCCTCCCTGAGCTGAGTTTCCTCAAGTTTGTGGGTTGAGTTCTAACCCCAATATTTTATTTTAAAATCTCCCACCTTTTGCTCACTCTGTGTTTGGGAAGGTTAATTTTTTACCACCTTGTTTATAAGGAATCGGGCTGATAATTAAAATGTGTTTTTACTGCTTCTCTGGAGAGTGATGTGGTTAGTAAGCAGTGGAAAGACAATGAGAGGAGGGCATTGTTTGTTGTGTCATTGCCAAGTTGCCTGGTCTAAACTCAGACATCTGCCGAGGCCCAACAGAATGAGACTGATAAGTAGCATGACCCCTGCTTTATGGACTCAGCTCCTTCATGTCTGGGTTAAATAGGCTTCCATATGTGAGACAGAGAAGAACTTTCTCCATCTCTGTGTCCATCCCTTGCCAGGGCTCATATATGCCTGGTCCTTTGGGGAGGCTGTGGGAACTTTGCTGACAATTCAGTTGATGGTGCAGGAAGCTTGATAGGTTCTTGCTTGTGTGTTTCCCAGCGTCTGGAGACTCCACATTGCTAACAGGAGCAAAATGCTTGTCCATGTCAGCTAATGGGGCTCTAAGACACATGGGGCAGAGGACTCAGGAGAGAGAAGTTGCAGTCTTTACTAACTTTTCTGACTCCATGTTCTCTTTACTGATTATACCTTCATGTAAAAATGTTGCTAATTTATGTAAAAAGGACTAAATATGTTCCTTTCTATTTATGGAAGTTTCTCCTCCCTTTGCTCATTTTTTTCTTATACTTTGTCTTCTGTCCAAGAAATGTGCTCATCAGCACAGGGAGCCTGAGAAAAATTCAGAAAATCTTTCAAACCAACACGGAAACTGAATTTCTTTTATCCGAATCCTCCACCCCAAACATTTCACATTTCTGATTGGTCACCATCTTTGTACCATTCCTTGCAAAAAAACTAGCCTTAATTTTGCTATACTTCTCAGAAGACAGTTTTCTTAGAAACCTTTTGTACATGTGTGACCTAGATATTCTTGTCTCATTTTAGCATTTTATTGTCATGGCTTCAAGGTTCTCTGTGAAACCTTCAATGATATCTCTTTCTTCCATCCATTTCTCTGTAGTCTGCCACCCAGAGCAGTATACAACTAAGTTTTATGACCATATGTAGCAATTCATGGTATAGACTGATTACAGTTGAAGATTGACAGCAATTTTACTTGGAATATTGGGTTAGTTTCATGTTTTAAGTACAACTATTTAGTGTTTTAGAGTTTTTAAGCATTAAAATCAGTACTCTCTAATTCTCAAATTATCACTACAGTACATTCTTATTCCTTTTGAAGATTTCTTTTTAGTCAGTGACAGAATTCTTCCCTTGGTTCAACTCCAGGAAGCTAGTTGGCTATTTTGGGGGTTCCCAGTGACCTCTAGGCCAGCTCATCTTTTCTGGCTTTCAATAGCTGCTTCTGTCCCCTCCTTCTATTGTTGTCTTTGCATTTAGCCACCTTCATCTTCCTGGACCATTTGCATGTTACCCACAGTTAGCCTTTTATAACTGACTCTCCATTTCTTTTTGGTGACATCTGTAATTCTCCAGCTGCTTCTACAGGTTTCTAAAACCTGGACCTACATAAGAACTTAGTCATGTTCATCTGTAAACATCTGTAGACCCCTGACCCTGACCCAAGTTTCAGAATTACTGTGACTTAGCTTGGATTGCCTCTCTGGACTGACTTTAGTGAGACTGGCTCCATCCTGAGATGTGATAGAATGGTAGCTTACATTCCTGCTGGGTCTGGGCCAAGACTGATCATTTGTTCATTTTTTTCCCTTTTTTCTTCATTCTGATAAGTGCCTACTCTATGTGAGGCTTCAAAGGGGAAGAAGATAGTCTTTCTTTAAGGGGAACTGAGACTGCATGTACTAGCTATGAAGCTGGTTGGAAGTGGCCAAGTTTATGAAGTTGTAAGGCTCTGGGGAAACGGCCAGAAAGTTTTGAGTTTAGAGGGTTCACATCTGACTTGGAAGGGGAGATTTTATGAAGGAGGGGACATTTGAACTGTTGTTTTTATGTTTTATCTTTTAGGTATTTTTCAGTGCATAGGTTTGCTTTTTTTGTTTTATAATAACACAGAATGTACAGGTACTGTGCTAATAAGCCCTTTACATTTATTCATTTTCTCATTTTATTCTTTAGTGTAATTTTCCCCCACATAATTATGGTCATAATATATCTATTTTTAAAATTAATTATTATTGGAGTATAGTTGATTTACACTGTCGTGTTTCTGCTGTACAGCAAAGTGAATCAGTTATACATATACTTATATCCCCCTTTTTTTAGATTCTGTTCTCATATAGGTCATTACAAAGCATTGAGTAGAGTTCCCTGTGCTATATATACAGTAGGCCTTTATTAGTTACCTGTTTTTCTTACAGTAGTGTGTATGTGTCAGTCCCAGTCTCTCAATTTATCCTCCCCGCCACGTCCCCCTTGGTAACCATTAGTTTGTTTTCTATGTCTGTGACTCTATTTCTGTTTTGTAAATAGGTTCATTTGTACCATTTTTTAGATGATACATACAAGTATTATCATATGATATTTGTCTTTTTTCTGTCTGACTTACTTCACTTAGTATGACAGTCTCCAGGTCCATCCAAGTTGTTGCAAGTGGCATTATTTCTTTTGGTATTATGACTGAGTAATATTCCATTGTATGAATGTACCACATCTTTATCCCTTCCTCTGTCAGTGGATATGTTGTCTATTGTGAATAGTGTACAGTGAACATTGGGGTACATATCTCTTCAAATTATGGTTTTCTCTGGGTCTGTGCCACAGTGGTATTGGTAGATCATATCATAGCTCCATTTTTAGTTTTTTAATGAAACCTCCCTACTGTTCTCCATAGTGGCTGAACCAGTTTGCATTCTTACAAAAGTGTAGGAGGGTTCCCTTTTTTCCATACCCTCTCGGCATTTACTGTTTGTAGATTTTTGATGACGGCCATTCTGGCTGGCGTGAGGTGGAACCTCACTTTGTTTTACACTCCTTCCCTGATAGCTGGGCTGGTAAAAAATCCACCTGCAGTGCAGGAGACCTGGGTTCGATCCCTGGATTAGGAAGATCCCCTGGAGGAGGGAAAGGCTATCCATTCCTGTATTCTGGCCTGGAGAATTCCATGGTCTGTATAGTCTGTGGAGTTGCAAAGAGGTGGGCAAGACTGAGCGACTTTCACATAGTGTATCTTATGTATACCCTGTTATGTCTACTTTATTTTTTAAGGTTTTCTATTATTATTATAAATTATTGGTCATCTTTAATGGCTTCACAATGGAACTTATAATTTAATTATTATTTTTCCTATTGGATGTTTATATCTAGCTTTTCCTGTAGTAATAAGAACCACCATTATTGATGCCTAATGCCTGCCAAATACGGTGCTTCTGTGCTAGGTGCTTTACACTTAGCTTCACTTTTCCACACTGCAACCCTAAGAGATAGGCATTACCTCCTGTTTTATACTTGAGGAAACTGAGGCTAAGAAGTTATAAAATATTCCTAACATCAGAGATACATAAGTAGCAACTAGGGTTCAAACCCAGATTTGTCTAATCCTAAAGCCCTTATGAGCTCTTCCTGCTAATGGAGCTGCAGGGAATATTTTTATCATTAGGTTTTTCTTCATTTTAGGATAATTTTCCTAGGATAGAGTCTCAGCATTAGAATTACCGGGTTCAAGACTTTGGTCCTTTTAAGGGTGTTTATACATATTGCCAGTTATTTTATAAAACGACTGTATATATGTCCACTTCCACTGAGTTACATCTTCTCCAGGGATGAGTCTGTTTGGATTTGAGCACTGAAGGTTAAGATGTGATGAGAATGCTCATGTTTTGGTGGATGGTGTGCTTCTGCAGGTCAAGAGGCCACTTTCCCTAGATTGTCCTTGAGAAATTGCAGCATGCTTCTAGAGCCACTCCTGGGAACCAGGAACTTTGTTCTGTGTTTTTTCACAGTGGGATCCATCAGCCTGTTCAGTGAAGGACTCTAGTGAATTCTGGCCTTGAGACGTACTCACAGATTTTATAATCACAGTCTTTAGTGTCTCCCCACCCACCCCCAACAAGAACCTGTCTCCTCGGTAGTTTGCATCAGGGAAGAGGCAAACTTCTCTTCCAAGCTGAGCCGATCTGAAAGAGGACATTAAATGCATTTAGTTACTACCAAAGTGACCTGATCCAAAAGAATGAGCCAAAATCATGACATTCCAGGAAAAGTTGTGTTATTGACCATTGTTTTCTGCCCTTCTTCATTCAGTATCTTCTTATTAAATTTATTTTCTTTTCCCTATGTTGGGAAAAGTAACTCACACCCTCCTCCCCCTATCATAGACACACAAAACCTAAGAAACACTTTCTCCGTTTTAGAGAAGAGATACGTGATCCTAAGAAGTCAGGACCACCCCCACTCCATCACCTACCCCTTAAACTCAAGGAATGTTTCCTGAGAGTTCTTCCATCTAAGGTCCTGACTGACTTTCGTGTGTTCCCCTTATAGCACCACAGGGACCTTGAGAGGTCACTGATCCATCTGGCTGCCTCAGGATCCCTCCTCGGTTGCTGTCTGGGGACAGCCGTGTACATCTGAGGTTTCCTCTCTGTTTGGTTAGAGGCTTAGTCCCCTGTGTGTGTCATCTAGGGTAGGGTGCGGTGAGCGGGCCTTGTGCTTAATGGGAGATTTCTAAATGCACTGACCACTGAGAGGGCTCTGTGAGTGTTGATTAGAGTTAAGCCCAGAGTGGCTGCTAATGTACATTCCTGACTGATAGGGACCAGATAATGTGCTCCAAGCAATATTTTTAACCTGTAGGAGATATGGAAGCTTAAAAGAGTTAAGCTTTTTTGCTACTTTTGGTGACACTAGGTGCTAAATTCCCTGCTGACATGAATAGCACTGGATTCTGGGTATTATCAACAAACAAACAAACAACACACCACCTTCCCACTTTGAAGTCCTCTTCTTCCATTCTTCTTCCGTTGGATCTTTCTCTTTTATTCCTGTCTCTCTAATTCTACTCTAATTCTGTCTCTGTCCTCTCTTACTGGGCCTTGATGTTCTTCCGTCTGTCTACCTCTCTAAAGTAAAATCTTGGTGATAGATAGGAAAAGGAAAACCCACAAACACAGGGAGGTTACTGAGAGAGGTGAGCCTCCCCTGCTAATGCTTCTCAGTCGGATTCCAGTTGAGGAATGTGAAACCGATTCCCTAGTATAGAACTGGCTGCTGCTTAAGGGTTCTCAGGTGGAAGTGAGAGGGTGGTTAGGATTCGGAGCTGGTGTCTGTCCAGGTTAGGTAGGTAAGGTAGAAGCTGGAGAGGCCCCTCTGTGCTCCCCAGAGCTCTGTGTGTGCAGGACACAAAGATTCTCCATTCCCCCACCCGCTTGGGACAGGGACTCCACCTGGTGCATCTTTCCAGCCCCCCTACCCGATCCCAGGCAACGCCAACGAGAGCATCTCCTCTCCTGTTTCCAGGTATGGCCTTTGGCCTCAGGCCGGCTGGGGCAGTGCTTACACACCATCCAGACTGAAGACCGAGTCTGGTCCATTGCTATCAGCCCATTGCTCAGGTAAGGGAGATGTTTTGGGGTATGGTTTTGTCTTGTGAAATAATGCTTTTATTTTACAAGGCAGGTGGGCGTCATCAGGAGAGGCTTGGGGCCCATGTCCACTTGGGCTTGTGTGCAAAGTCATGTTTGTGGAGTAGATTCATTGACAACTGTAGCAGAAGTGCCGGTTTTGATGGTGGCTTTATCCTACCCTTTGGCCTAACTGGTGTTTGTCTAGTTTTACCCATGACTAAGCATCCTGACTTCTGCTTTCTAGACTTTCTTAAACCGAGGCAGAGCCTCTCCCCAAGCAGGGTACATAGACACCCTATCTGCACCTGCTCTATCAGAGTGTTTACCTGGTGTCTTCTCCCACTTCCTTTACCCTTCACTCCCCTCCGAATGATCAATGGGACAGCTGTAGGGCTGACACCCTCCAGCGTCAGGTTTAAGTCAGTCACTTGTTTTAGGAGAGAGTTGGTCTCCCTCTTTGCTCAGCCCCCTTCAGCCTTTTTCTTCTCACCCCAAGGAGCCTGCACCCCTCCTCCTGCCCCTTCCACAGCTCTCTTTCAAACTTTTTTTCTTCCTAAAGAATTAGAGCCGATTAGCCACGTCATTAATTCTTCAATTTGACGGCTGATATAGCAGGACCTGAAACACATTGCTGACCTCAGAGCATGGAGACCCCGTTCCTTAGCATATTGACGATGAGAGAAGTTAATTAAAATTCCACAGAGCGAAGGTGTCGGCTAACCTATAAACCTGTCGCTGTTTGGAACAAATCATTCTAGCAATCCTCAGAAAAAGGGAAGGAAAGAGCAGCGGGGAGTAGAGAGGCCTAAGTGTGTGGGAGCCAAGGGTGGAAAATGGAGCTGCTGGGCTCTGGCCCCTCCTCAGTTTCTTCCTAACACTGCCCCCTTTAAAGCCAGTTAGCCAAGCTTGTGTGTCTGTGGGCTGGATATTTATAAGGGCGGGAAGGGACAGGTGGGCTGGTGACTTCATCTTGGTGCTTACCTGAGGACTTATGCTGGCTTCAGTAGATGGGTGGGCTAGGGTGTGATTGGTGGTAGAGGGATGTTCTTCAGGATGGAGATGGCCCATGTGCTTCCTGCAGGTGAATTCAGGCCAAAGACATGTACAGGCTCCTCAGCATCCCCATCTTCGTGTTCCTCTACTTCTGCCACCTCCTCTGGAGTGTGTTAGGCTACCTGTTAACAGGATAGAGCGTGGTAGCTGTTGAAGATGATGTTGATAAGAGAGGTTGAGGACAGAGTCTGCCTTTGTCACTAAGTAGTTTTGATCACAATAAACTGACTTTGGGTTTTGTTTTTGTTTTTTTGGCCACAGCTTGGAAGCTGGATTTGAGGAAAGATCTAGCTTCTTAATATTACTAGCTCTGCTGTATAACCACCACTGCTACCAGCAGCTAACATTCATTAGTCATGTGTTCTATGCCAGACCCTCTGCCAAGTCCTTGATAGGCCCCATCTTTGAAAACTGAGGTCTCATGTTTTCCTTACATTCTCCCTAAGAGTCTTCTTGGTGTCCTTACATCTTGTCTTCTTGGTGTGCTTTCTTGCCCCGGGATGATTCCTTCATTCACTATTGAGATGAACTTTTCCCCAAGTCCACAAATGATGTTTTGGACTATTTTAAAAAGTAGTTTGCATTTAGGATATTGTTGTTGTACTAAATGACCAGAGTATATGTTGGTATTCTCTCTGCTACTTTTTGTCTTACCCCCAAAATATATTGGGATAGGGATTTTTCATCTTACATTAGATCAATTTCTTCTTACTATGTCAGTGAATCTGAATCTTTCAGTAAATTCATCCATTTTCTCAATCTGGAAAGACATTGCCTCCTAGGTGGAGGGCCTGCTCTGCGAATCTGGAATTCTGCTTTGCCACCGGCAGAGTGGCCTTGGGTAAATGCTTGAAGCCATGGTTTCCTCATCTGTTAAATATGAATACCATTTCTTTCATAATCCTTACTAGGTTATTGTGAAGATGATCTGAAATAATGAATGTGAAAATACTCTACAAAGCTTAAAGGGCTAGAGTCTTATGTCAGCCAGAATATCTCCTGCCTGGTAAAGCATTTATTTAGCGGCTTTGACTGCTCTCATGTCTCACCCTTCCCTTGGGCTTCTCCTGGCCCTCATGGAGTCACACTGCTCTTTTGCAGTCTTCTTAAGGTGAGAACTCAGCAGGAATCTCTTTCCTCTCCTTTCCCCCCGTGAGTTCCTGCCCTCCATGGCTGCCTTCTGTTCCCCTCCCGGCCACCTTTCCTATTGAGTGTGGTCGTCAGTGTCACTCATGTGATGTGGCTATGAACCCCATGTGAGGAGCAGGTGGGCAGCAGCCGTACTCCAGGACAGGTGCTCCTCACCTGCCTGACAGCGACTCATTCCCCCACTGCTCCTTGGTGTAGTGAGAAGGAACCTGGTCATTTGGGAGACCGAGCACATCTCATTCTCTTTCTTCTATTTAAAATAACTTGTCAGAGCTATTCATCATGTTTATCTTTGATGCTGGGACTTATCTGCCTTCTTTTCCTGTGTGTGTACTTAGAAACTTGTAGTATGAAATGTGAAACCTCAAGCCCTAGGCTTAATTTGAGGTGTTCATGCCTGAAAGAAAGCGGGTATTCTGTCCTGTGTCCAAATGTCAGCGTCTCCTTCCTTCCTTGACATTGAGTTCTTGATTTGTAAACACTCTTGGAGGATGATATTTAATACCAGTCATGTGCTTAGAGCCACATTTAGGTACTCAAAAAACACAGAAGGAAAGCCAGTAGGCTTCAAGATGGTAGGCAAAGACCTTTCCCTCTTCCTCCTACATGCCCTCCTTGTACCAACATCTAATAACATCTTCTTGCACCAACACTAATGATTCTGTTTTTAGGATTTGTGACTTATAGATGGCAGCCCTCTTCCGGTAGAGGAGGCCTAGTCTGGAGCTGTGTGATGAGTGTCAAGAGGACAGGTTGAGATGGAACAGAAGTGAGATGCTGGAGGTGGAAGGGCATGTGTCTGGGTGTAATTGTGGGGCCCAGCTGGTCTCAGGATATATCTCCTGAGGTCACATGGAGTTCTGAGCACTTTTCCATGAGTATCACAGAAAAGCAGAGTTTTTAAAATGTGCAGTGCATTACATTGCTATTAAAAGATTATTTCTAGCTGGATATAGTAAATACTCAGAGTAGGGAAATGAATAACTGTTAAAGACTCGATTTCATCCCTTCTACTTTCCATCACTTTTTTCCTCACTCCCTTTCCTCTATGTGCCCTGTGTACAGACTGAACACTTGCTGTGGGGTGACTCTCCCAAGGATCTTACTCAGTAGTGGGGAAAGATGGGAACACAACTGCGATGGTCGCTTGACAATACTAAGTGCCTGAAACTAGTGTGTCTTGGTTGAGGAAGAGAGAGGGGCATCCCCTTCCTGGCAGATGGAGAAATTGAGGCTCAGGGAAGGGTGCATGTGGGATAGGGCTGAAGAGGCTCAGGTCTCCAGCCTATTGCCACATGCTGTAGTGCTCAGGGAGGGCCATGAGGCAGGCCCCTGGGTCACTGCAGGGCCTTCACCCACCAGAATCTTGCACAGTAGCTGTGGCCCTTGAAAGGCTCAGTGGGGACCTGGGAACATTCCATTTCTGGAGGCTAGAGTTGCGATAGAGAGGGCAAGGGGAGGAAGACAGTATGCAATCAAGGCTAAGCTCACTCACGTAGCTGTGAATGCTCACCGCATCCCAGGAGTGCCAGTGCATGTAGATCTTCAGTGCGCAGGGCCCTTGCAAGCTGGCTGGGAGGGGCCTGGTGGTGAAATGAGTCTGGAGCCCTATCGCCCTGTTTGCCTAGGAGGGGAAGAGACAGGCTCCTCCTTCCTCTGCAGACACCATATTTGTTATTGCCCTCCAAGAAAACGGAGATGCTCAGCAGAATCCTTTCCCCATCTCCGAACAACTCTTGCTATCATGTGAGTGAGTGTGGTCAGGAAGGCTTCCCAGGACACTTGGGTTTTAATCCCTTCTCTCTTGTTTCTGTCATTAGGGAAACATATGAGTGGTATAGGCGTAGAAATTTGACATAGCTGTGTTATTAAATATACAATATAATTTTGTGTAACTTTGCTCGCTGTGGTGGCCTGTTTGTTTTTGGGGGGATTAGTCCAAGTCTGCATGAAATGTACCGATTCAAATTTGTAAAGTGAGTTGTGGCCTCTGGGGGCTTTTGATGGAGGAGCTGCCCCTTCTTGCTTCATTTCTCCCAGAGGTGAGGGAGAGTCTGGAAGGAAAGCCATCACTGTGTACTGTTCAGCAAGGGGGTAGATTTCTGTGGAGAGTGGGTGTTTGTTCTCAGTGGCTACAGGGTTTACTGTGTGTTGTGTGTGTGGCAGACACATTCACCAGCCTGTTGAAATACGCCCTTCTTTAGTGAAAGGTAATTGCATCTGGAGTTTCTCTGACAGAGAGGTTTGAAAGATTGGGAAAAAAAGGCAGCCAACTTTCAGCTTAGATTCTTTTGGTTCCCAGTGGTTCAACAATCCGTTGGCCCTAGGCTTCCTAACTCACTCAGTGATTTTAGGGGAAGACAAATCAAAAGTAAATGTTGTGTCCCTGAGTTTTGCTTTTGCTAGTTGGTGATAAAGAGCTGGTCCCGAAGGGGATCCCTAACCTTGCTAACCTGAAGAAAGACTGATGGATGACTTTGTTGTGTTTTACACTGTAGCTGATCATCCTGATGGTTTGGCCCACAGCTTTCAAGATCTGTCTCTTCCCCCTTCCCAGGGTCAGGGCCTTGCTCAGGAAAGGGCACCTTCTGTCAGCAAGGAGGAGCTCATTGTCCCCCTTTGCCAGGCTGAAGAGCATACTAGAGGGAGTCTCCTACAAGTGTGCCCTGGATGAGAATGTCAGGGACACAAAGACAGTGTGGACAGGCCAGAGCCTGGCATGGCTGGAAGGGGTAGCAGGTTGTCTGGAGAAAGATGGGAACTCTGTGATGCTTGGTGGGCCCACTGGTCCAGCCTAAGATGACCTAACTGGAAAGAGATCGGCATAAGGAAACAACTGAATTGAAGTCTCGTCCTGCTGAATCTCAGGGCACTGCCCGCCACCCTAGAGTTCATTGCCTGTGCTAAGCCAAGCCTCTCCGACAGACATATCCATCAGTAGCATAGATGAAATGCCACAGGGGTGGGTTTCACTTCCTCATGACCCTGGATTTCTGCCACTACCCAGGGCATATTGGGCACAGAGAGACTCATGTGCTGAGCTGCTGGCCTGAGAGCAGCAACCCAACCAGCCCTGGCTGGCCCAGACCCCATTTGTGGGAGCTACTCCTTCCCTGGCCAGGAAGGTTGGCTCAGTTGTGAAGAACTGAAATGAAACACTGCAGCTAGAAGCAGAGGCTGCTGCAGAAAGTGGGGTGCTGTGGGTACCAAGCCGGTGCATTGAGACCCTGCCCCTGCTACAGATACATTTCCATCCCTCAGTCTCAGTGTTTCCATTCTTTCTTTCTCTGCTCTGTCTCCGTTGCTGTCTCTCTCCTGTCCTGATCTCTCTTTCTCTCCAGATACTTCTTAAGCATTATAGCGTGCTAGACCCTGGGGAAACAACAGTGAACTAGACAGCATGGTCTGATGGAGAGACAGACCAGTCCAACTTAGCAAAGACGGTGTGCCAAGGTCTAAGTGGGGAGCACAACACGTGGGAGGGATCAGAGTCTTCCTGCACTGCTACTGCCTGCAGCTCCCCACTTCAGCCCCTACCTGTACCGCTATTGCTCCTACCCTTCCTGCATTAGGGAGAAAGATGGCAATTTTCCTTCCTTAGCTGCGGCTGACTTTTCTGGGTTATGTGTGCAATGTGCCTCTGTTTTTCCACCTTTGATCAGTGTTCTGCCGACAGATAATTTAGCAATCACATCCCAAGGTGGAAGCACGGAGTTAATGTTAAAATTAGTTGGTTTTTTTTTTTTTTTTTTACTCTTTAAACTTCAGTGGGTGATGAGGCAGAGAGGGAGGCAGGAGGGGGAAGGGGAGCCATAAATCCTGGGGCTGGTGTTGCTGTTCTCTGAGCAGCCGGGAACCCTCTGATGTCCCCACAGCACTTTCATTAACATTTAAATTAAGGGTTTGTTTTCCAGTCTGTTTTACAGGCAGGGACCTTTCATGGCCCGTCAAATGCAGAGTTCTCCCCCACCCCCGCCCCCACCCCCTTGCAAGCAAGTTGTAATTGTAGCCACTGCTCTATCCTAACTCTGGGTTGCAGCCGGGAGTTCAAAGGGAATTCTTGGAGATGGAGCTCTGGAGGTACAAGGTGTAACAGTCAGGATGTGGGTGTTTCTCTTCAAATGAAGGCGCTGTGTAGGAGCTCTTTCTCCTCTTATCTGACCTGTGCTTTTTCTCTGCTCTTTTAAGGGATACACACTTCAATCTGACTTGGACCTCTCCCACCCTTCCTTCCCTGGGGCATGCTGCTGCTAAGTCGCTTCAGTCGTGTCCGACTCTCTGCGACCCCATAGACGGCAGCCCACCAGGCTTCCCGTCCCTGGGATTCTCCAGGCAAGAACACTGGAGTGGGTTGCCATTTCCTTCTCCAATGCATGAAAGTGAAAAGTGAAAGTGAAGTCGCTCAATCGTGTCCGACTCTAGCGACCCCATGGACTGCAGCCTACCAGGCTCCTCCGTCCATGGGATTTTCCAGGCAAAAGTACTGGAGTGGGGTGCCATTGCCTTCTCTCCCTGGGGCATGAGGCAGGTGGAAAAGGGTGCATCCATCCAAGTGGCCTCTCCTTATATCACAAGTTGGGGCCTGGGACAGATCGTTCTAAGATAACAGATCTTTAGGCTTCTCTTCCTCCTTTTGATTTTCTTTCTTTCTTTTTTTTTTTTTGAGTCTCAAGAATACTTTCTCCTACCCCAGTAGATTTAAGAAGCAACAATATAAAACAAATTGCCTTCTGAGGAGAATATATAATATGGTCCATTGGTCCTGAAAAGTATGCTCTAGCATGAACAGACATGTGTACACACATCACACTTAGTCACTAGCTGTATGTGAACATGTGTTTGAAATAGTGTCCTGATTTAGATCATTTAAGGGAACTGTTCTGTGAGGTCTTGGCATTCAGAGGAAACTCTCCTGCACCCTCACAGGGTGAATTTATTTATGTCTAAGCTTCCTTCACATGGGCATATTGGTAGCATTTGCGGGTGTTTTGAAAAGAAATCCCTCTTCTGTTCTCCCTCCCTCCTGTTGGTCTATAAATGATGAGAATGTGCCCCAAACATGAAGCATCTCATTAGTTCATAACCTCTAAGGGCTTAGTTCGCTCACCACTGGTCTCAAGCTAAATATTCTCCCTAGATAGTGGTAAGAGGGGGATTGAAATCTTTCTCTTCAGAGGCTGAGAATTTTCTTTCTCTTGGAGCCGTGACTTCACTCCTTGAGTCTCTGCATCTCTCTTCCTTCTTGCGCTAACTTGAACGGCCTGTGACTTACCTGTGGGGTTGAAGATGGCTAAGTGTCTGGCCTGCCTTTCCAGGTAGTGTAGTCAGCAGGTGGATACCTTCACGCCCTGGAGTCTTGCCTGAGGGGATGAGGGAGGTGCCAGGGTGACCCTGTGCAGGTGCTGCTGGGCTCAGATTGCAGCCTAGTGTCCAGGCCCCTCCTGGTGGTGATTAATCTGGGACACGGGCCGGCAGAGGCCCGGCCAGGGCAGCTTTGGTCCCTCACTGTGAAGACCTTTGGCTCGGAGACTGAACTGATCTCTGTAGCCTGCTTCGGCTTGAGTTTGATCTGTCAAGGCTAAAGAGGAACCTGATGGTAGGGCGGAAACTTCTAGCCCTTGTCTGACTTATAGCAGTGATCCGTTCCAGTGGTCTCGTCATGATAACACTCGTATATTTAAGATTTCCCCACCTGTTAGCTGCAACACTCAGGTCAGTCAAAAGAGGGATCTTCATGAAATATCTGTCCTTTTAGTTTTTTGAGCTGATGGAGCTCACTCTTGTAAGTAGACTAGGGGGTGGAGTGGGCTTTGCACTGGGTCTGAGTGAAAAAGGCAATGATGGGAGTGTGGCTGGATTAGTAATGTGTTTTTGTATATTGGGGGGTCATGTCAGAAGTGGAAGGATTACCCCATCCTCCTGTAATTATTCATAGGTGGCAGGCCATTTGGGGCAGATTTCATTACATAAATTTGGAGTCAAGACTTAAGTTCCTTGTTTTCCTTTTCATTTTAAAGCATATTTTTTGAAAAGATATCTTCTCCCCATCACTTTTCCATCCACCAGAATCCCGGTCCCTGGGACTTCAGGTGGCAGTCCACATAGTCGGTTGTGTTTCTTTCCCTCTCTGAGTTCAGGACAGTCCCATGTGACTCTCCTTGGTCATGGGCTTAAGACCCAAGAACATGCATTCTGCTATCCATGACAGTTGCCAGCATCCGTGAGTCTCTTGAGTTTCATTATCAGAATGAACTTCATTATTAGAGCCCTCTTTGAGGGGTTAGGAGCCTGGAACTTAACTGGAATATTTTCCTCACACCATCCTGTGTACCACACTAGCAGTGAGATATGTTGACAGTATTGATGTGGAAAACTGCTTATAAATATTCTATGATTCATGGAGTTCTCTGGTGGTGCAGTGGTTAGGGCTCCCCTCCTTCCACTGCAGGGAGTGGGGGTTCAATCTCTGGTTGGGGAACTAAGATCTCACTTGACACGCAGTGAGGCCAAAGAGGTTAAAAAAAAAAAAGATGCTGTGATTCAGAAAGATCTGTGCTGCTTCTGAATTTTGCTCAGCTGAATTTCTACATAGGATAACAATGAAGGATGCATTTATACCTCAGCAAGCCAACAAATATTTTTGCTCTTCCTTCACACTGATACTAAAAGATCTCAGTTGTGTGGAATGGATATCTGCTAATCCCTGTGCCTCTAGTAGTTTCTTAAGCAGGACTTTTTCGAAGTTTCAGATTGTTAACTTTTGGGAGCAGGGTCTTTATTTCCTGTTGTACATAAGTTATGAGGCTTGTACTACAGACGACACTCCTGTGCTTCTGGGGTGTTCTGTTAAGCTGACTACCCAAGATCCTTGCCCCCTTTCCCAGCTGGTTCTTGCTTCTCTGTCCGGCCAGGGCATTTTCATAGAGGGTAGCTTGTAGCACTGTCTGTGGTGCTGGTCAGATAGGCTTGGCTCAGGCAGAAGGTGCTGGCAAGGGAGGGGGGAGGTAGAGGAGGGGGTGGGCTGGTGGGAGGAAGGAGGGGAGCACGCACATGCAGGAGCCCTGGTAATTGCAAAGGGAATATCAGTCCAAGAGCTGCTGGCCCAGGAAATTGCTTTCTGCGGAAGCTTTCCTTTTTCATAGTTTGCAATGCAAATTTAAAACATGAATGGGGCACAAAAAAGCATAGGAGGGGCAAGTGGGGTGCCAGTTGGGATGTGATAACATCCAGAATCTTCAGCAGGGCCTTAATTTGCAAAAGAGAATTTCAATATTGAGAGAGAAGCTTTTAGGAGATTAAAATAACTATAAATCATATTTTGTTGTGATTTCCCTCCCCCCGCCACACCTTTTCCATGTTCTTGGATTCAGACTTGTCTCTAGCCCTGCTCAGCTGCACTGCTGTCTCCTCCTCTGCACCGTCCGACAGCAGAATCATAGTCCAGCTTTTCGAACAATGGTCATAGTGGTCACAGTGGAGTATTAATATTTTGATTTTCACAGGATACTGGAAGCAGCAGCTCTATCTAAAGTTGGTGCACTTTAGACAGTGTGCATACCAGTCATGGAGCACAAAAAAGCACACCTGCTGAAGGCAGGAGCTGGCCTGCTCTGAGGCGGCGTGAAAGCCAAGGCCCTGATCCTCTTAATACCAGGGGTAAGCTTAGTGACGCAGAACATGGGGTCCCCAGGCCTTGTTCTTTTCTTGATTTTCCATGCTTAATCTGTCCCATCTAGAGAGGTGTGACTTTTGGCTTCAGGATGGAGATATTTATGTCTGTGTTGCTTCTTGATGCTTCAGTGGTGCTAGAGGTGGGGATAGGCAGGTCATTATGCTAGCAAAGTGTGACGCTTCATACTGGCTTCTTTCTAGGAGCTGAGCTAGACAGGAAGACACAAAGAGAGGCTGGAAGGCAGTGTGGAGGATAAGCTTTCCACGTATAAATATTTCCACAGGAGGCCACTGTGCACCTGTGGGAGTTGCTTCTCTTCCTTTGTGTGTGGCTTGTTGCACATGTGATGTGTGTTGGTTGAATAGAGCGAGAAGGAAAAGCTGAAACCTGCAAGGTAAAGTGGAATGGACCCCTTTCGGCTTGAGGCCACCAGAAGTGGCCATCTCTTCTTTCTGTGTTGATTGGGGAATTTTGATAGAGATTATCTTGAGTCTGACCCTGGATGAGTCCTGTAGTGCCTGATCAAAACTCTGTGGAGTCTCAGAAGCACTGTTTGCATATGGGACGCTGTCCAGGTTTACTCAGCCATCGCTTAGCACATGCTCCTCACCCTGAACTCACTGCTCTGTGGCCTGCTGGGGCTGTAGAGGGGCCTAGCTCAGAGCATATGACCCACTGTCTCCGTTTCTCCTGAGGGCTCTACTCCTGCAGAATGCTTCTCTTGTTATTTTTTGCTTTGTTGCAGTGATAGCATTAGTTTTCCTGGCCAAGCCTGGGCCCCTTTCCTCTTGGTCCTGAATGAGAGAAGACCAGGTGATGGACTGGAGTTGGGGTACTATGGTAAATGACCCAAGAGAAGAGAAGGGTCAGCTGGGCATGAAGGTGAGATTTGTAACATTTGCCGAGAAAGAGGGACACATGGGTTAAAGTGTTTGAAGCACTCTACTTTTCCTGGCCAGTTTGAGTCTCCGTACTATCCAGGGCAAGCTGTAGTTGAGAGTAAAAACAAACAATTAGCACAAAAATAAAGATTACTGAAAGGATTCTTCACTTATTAGAGATTTGTGGCCAAGAAAATCCTTCTTTGCCAGCTGGTAATGCCAGGTCTAGGGCTAAGGAGAGGAAAAGTTAGTTTTAAAATTACATTAGTTTGGGGACTTCCTTGGCAGTCCAGTAGTTAATACTCTGTACTTCCAATGCCGGGGGCATGGGTTCGATTGCTGGTTGGGGAACTATGGTCCCACGTGCCACATGGTGTGGCCAAAAAAAGAAAAAAAAATACATTGGTTTGGCAGTATCAAAATAAAAATGTGGATACTTTTACATAAATTCCACTTCTTGAAATTTATCCTAAGGCAATAATCAAACAAGTATGTAAGATGTATACAAAAAGATTTATATTAAGAACACATAAATATCTATTAATAAATGTGAGGTTGAATATTTTATGGTACATTAACCCAGTAATACTATATATCTATTAAAAGGATGGTATAGATGAATATATTTCTTGACTCCCAAAGATGTCATAGTGTTGAATGAAAAAAAAGGTCACAAAGTAGTATGATAATTATTTGACTATCTTTTCAGTTATTTCTTATGTGGTAGATTTCTGCTAACATTTACTTTCTTTTTATTCTTTTGCATTTAAGTTTTTTTTGTTGTTGTTATAATGAGCCTAATAGAAAAAAACAAGTGGATTCTTTATCGTCTTAGTCACCAGAGAAGCCCAGAAAAAACATAAATTGCATTTAAATGTCTGTTTCAGTATCAGGTAACAGTAGAGAGAATCCTTCCTTTTCCCCTTACACAGTTCTTAAATTAAGGATGTATGAATCTGTATTTATTATTTTAAACAGTTTTATTGAAGTATAATTTACATACCATAAAGTTCACCCATTTTAAGTGTACAGTTCCATGAGTTTTAGCAAATTCATAGAGTTGTGCAACCACAGTCATTTTAGAATATTTCCATCTCCCTGGAAATGTCCTTCCTTGCATTTACTTTTGCAGCATTAAACATGGTTTCATACCTGGGACCTTTTGTGGGAAAAGAAATGTTAAGATACTGAATATTAAAAAAAAAAACCCAAAAAACAGTGTAATATATATATGGGGCTTCCCTGGTGGCCCAGCTGGTAAAGAATCTACCTGCAATGTGGGAGACCTGGGTTTGATCCCTGGGTTGAGAAGATCCCCTGGAGAAGGGAATGGCTACCCATTCCATGGAATACTGGCCCAGTATTCCATGGACTGTATATCAGTCCATGGGGTCCCAAAGAGTTGGACACAAATGAGTGACTTCCACTTTCACTTTCAGTATATGTATGGAATTTAGAAAGATGGTAATGATGACCCTATATGCAAGACAGCAAGAGAGACATAAATGTAAAGAACAGACTTTTGGATATGAGAGAATAGCACTGAAGCATGTATATTACCACATGTAAAACAGATGACCAGTGCAAATTCGATGCATGCTTTGGGACAACCCAGAGGAATGGGGTGGGGAGGGAAGTGGGAGCGGGGTTCAGGATGGTGGGATACATGTACACCCATGGCTGATTCATGTTGATGTATGGCAAAAACCACCACAATATTGTAAAGTAATTAGCCTCCATTTAAAATAAATTAATTTTTTAAAAAGTGTAAACTTGGAACTGTTTCTCTATGTAATGCATATCACTGAGTGTCCACCTTGTAGATGTATCAAGAATACTGCCATGTGCAAGATACATGGGGAACATGAAGCACAAGAAACAGTTTTTACTATTCAGGGACTTATATTCCAGTTGGGAAAACAATGCATGTACTCAGCAGCTTATTCCAGTATATATGCAGTGTGAGTGCCATCAACTGTCAAGATTATTGATAGGAAATCAGAGAAAAGCAGGAGCTTTTTTAAGTCAGGAGAACTTCCTGGATGACATGGAGTTTGAAGTGGGATTTAACCAATGGCTGTATTAAGTGGCAGAAGGGAACTTGAGGCAAGGGGAGTGGTATGAGCAAAGACATAATCAGGGATGGGGAATGTCGTTCAGAGCAGACAAGTTTGGCTGGCTAGGGTGCAGGATTTGTGTAAAGGAGTAGTGGCTAGTATGGCTGGAGGGGAGCTTTGGGGCCTGGTTTTGGAGGCTTTGAAGAGCAGGGTTTAACTTTAACCTGAGGATAATAGGGAGCCATGAAAGATTTTTTGGCCAGATTGAAGCAGTTAAATGATTAATGTGGTGGTACAGTGTATATAGGATGGGGCTTCCCAGCTGGCTCAGTGGTAATGAATCCACCTGCCAGGGCAAAAGACATGGGTTCGATCCCTAGGTCGAGAAGATCTCCTGGAAGAGGAAATGGCAACCCAGTCCAGTATTCTTGCCTGGGAAATCCCATGGACAGAGGAGCCTGGTGGGCTATACAGTCCATGGGGTCGCAAAGAGTCAGTCGGGACTTAGTGACTAAACAACAACAGTGTATAGGATACTCTGGAGTGGGGGAGACTGAGGCTCTTTGAATACTTTCTGGGAGTGCACTTTGTGAGCAGTGAGGGGCTGGTTTCCTGAGGACACTGAGAAGACACCCTTGGATTCAAGAGAAACAGGAAAAACTCTGTAGGTGGTTGTGACTGCTTGTGGGAGAAAGACCTGCAGGAGGACCTGATGGCAGGAGGGGGCTAGGGCTTTGAGAAGATGGAGTTCCATTTGAGGCAGTGAAGGGATAGTCAGTAGCCTTAGCCAGAGACAGCCAGGAGTGGTGGCCTGGAGCTCAGACACAGGGTTAAGATGTGGGAGGCTTCAGCATGGAGACCGCAGTTGAAATAACAGGAGGGATTAGCACCAAAAGGGGAGCTCAGAGAGAATTAAAGACAGCTGGGCAGGAGGAAACGAAGAAGCAAAAGGTCTGCTCACAGAGGCAGGTGGAAAAGTAGGAGCAGAGGGAGAAGGAGCGGGACAAGGCATCCCCAAGAGTAGATGGTAGGCACCGGAAGGTTTGGGGGCAACTTCTGTAAATGCTCCATATCTCGCCTGTGATGCCGCCTCCCTGTTCTAAGTGACAGAGAAGAGAGAGAAGAGGAAAAGGCATAACTTGATATTGATTGATGGAGATTTGCAAGCAGTTTATTCTCCTTGCTTGATTTAAGCCTTTTGTAGTTTTCATCCCACAAAAAGTCCTAAGTTTTGCTTTCTCTCAAGTTCTTTCCTCCGGTTCCTGTTCTGTTCTCTATTGTTCTACCCTGTGGTTATGTTTTTTCCTTAAGGGTTGTCTACTTTGGGCATGGTAATATTTTTTATCTCATTTCACAAAACCGCTCAGTGTAAGCTGAGTTTTGGGAGGGTCAGCAACTGAGCTGGTGATGCTGAGTGACGTTGTGAGAGAGTATCCTGCATCCCAGTGTTTTTCTCCATGTGTAGTAGTATTCTGGGCAAAGCAAGACAGGCTGATTTGGAGAAAGAAGAAAGCCAGTCGACCACTTGGCCATTTGGAGAGATTTGGCATTAGAGCTATGGGGACTGCCCAGGCTCTGGTCTTGCTTGGGCAGCTACGCCTGTCCAAAAACTTTTTCTTTAAAGAGAATTAAATAGAAACTTTCAAATCCTCCTTGGGTTTTTGAGGGTAGTTATTCCAGGGGCTTGTCAGTTGTGTTTGAAGCTAGTGGTGAAGAGGGCGGAGTGAGGAGAAGCGAGGGGGTGGAGATGGGAAGCAGAGTAGGAATCAGAGAGAGAAATTTTATTGAGGGAGAGTTTGCTGGGTTTATGGGAGGGAATCTCTCCCCTCCTCCCCAGTCGGGTTTGAAAGGGCCGGTGAATCTTTGATTAGGTGCAGGTCAAAAGAATTTACACATTGTGACCTTAATAACTAGAGGTGATTGGCAGGCGGGCTGTGGGGAGGGGGCTGCGGGCCCCTTTCATCTCACTTAGCACAGAGGAGAAACAATGGGCCAGCCGATTTTCCTTGTTGTCCCTTGTTTGAAAAGGTCTGGTGTCTCTACTAGGTACCTGTGACATGGGGGTCTTGATTGGGGTCTCATAAAGGCCCCTGTCAGTGTGTCCAAAGGCCAAGAATACAAAAGCAAGCAGTGGGTGGGGGTCTCAGCTGACCACTGAAGAAGGGAGGGGAGGGCCCGGGAGTCAGTGGAGGGAGAAGCAACCCCCGAGGGGAGCCCTTATAGAAGGAGGGGAGGAGGAGGGTAGAGAAGGGCCATTTTTGTCCCTAACTCATCAAGCACATCTGCAGAATTGTCCAAGCTGCTGCCTCCCAGTTTCAAAAGAAAAAAATGATCGTTTGATAAACCGTCTCCGATTCACCACTTTCTCACAAGGGTGGGAGACCCAGCCCTGACCTCTGTATGATTTCACATCAGGACCAGGCTTTCTTTCCCCCACCCCCAAATTGCTAGAGAAACTTTGAAATGTATCCTGTGGCTTTCTCTCTCCCTTCTTCAAGCGCCCCCCCACCCCCATTTCCCACCGTCTCCACCCCACTGGCCTCTGTTTTCTCCCTGGGTGCTCCGGAGTGTAGGCGAGTAATTAGTCCCCTCTTTCTGGGGCACAATGAAGCCAGGGTGTTTGGTGGGCCCCTTCCCACCGCTCACAGGGCCGGGGGCCTAGGGGGAAGAACCAGGTGGCATGTGCAGTGTATTCCAAGCCTGTACAATCGTGGGGGCACGGGGCTGGGGGGCTCAGGGACTAGTGTGCGCCTGCTTCTCGAAGGAATGTGCAGAGGCGCATGCATTAATGGTCCCCACACAATGCTTGCATTTTTTTTCCAGGCAGAGGCATCTTCCCCGTGAAAAGGCCACCGAACCTGGAGCCCAGGCGGGCGCTCAGGCTGCAGCAATGCGTTCTTTCCCACCCTGCGCTTAGTCACTTGGAGCTAACATGGGAGACCAACAGGCCGCGTCTCCCGAGAGCCCGATCTTTGTATCCGATGTGTGCTCCCCCTCTGCCCTGTCAGTTTTGTGTGTTCACGGAGTGTTGATTTTAATGCGGGCCTGTGTTGGGCTGGGAGGCCAGACTGGGGGGGGCTCGGGTCTTTGTCTTGCAAGGCCTCCTCTTCTTGGAGGGTCTTGGGCCCTGGAGGCTAGTGGCAGATTTGGGAGGTAGGGTGAGATGCCAGCTCTGGCTGGCAGAGGATTCCCCCATCCATGTGTCTGTCACAGACCACCGTGGGGTGCCTGGAAAACAAGAGTACAACGGGATGCTCAGGCACATGCTTGCTTGCCCTCCCCCCACCCCCAAGGGGGGTGGTTAGTTCTACCACGTAAGGCTGCCAGTTTGAAGTGAGTTATACCCGCCTTGTGACAGCCTGGCAGAAGCACAGATTGTGAGTCTCAGGGAGCCAGGGCAGGGCCATGTCTTCAGGGGTCAGAGGAGGTGGAGGCAAGCACAGGGGTGCTCAGAGAGCACCAGGCTGCTGCAGATGACGACCCAGCAATTGGGAAGGATCAGGGGCGAAGAGGTCTGGGCAGAAAAGAGGCAAAGTGTCTGGGGGAGCATCAACAGATCTCAAATGCTCATCTTCAGCAGTTAAGGGGAGAATCCCTAGAAACCAAGGACAGAATGGAGGCATTTTCTCCAGTGAGAGGGCCTGGGCCCTTATCACAGGTAGACACCCTAGGGATGGTCCACCAGGATGTCTTTGGTCTTTACCATTTGCCTCGCTGAGTATAGCCAAGTGCCGGGAGCTGGGGGAGAAGGTCTTTACCCATTCTGGGCTCCTCACTTGGCTGGATGCCTATGCATAATGTGAAGAGAAGAGACTCTGGGAGCTCAGCCTGGTTGCGGCATGCTGTACTTCCGGGGAGAGGGAAACTTTGGGGTATCTTTGAGTCAGGGAGCTGGTGGGGGAGGACCTGTCCACCCCACACCCATGGCCAGGCCGTGGTCCTGGCATCTGGTATGGCCCTGAGGGTGTGGCCTTCATTTTAGAAATCAAGTTTTTAGAAAGGGACAGTGTCCTCACTTTCCATATGATCAGAAGGCAGAGATGTGGTCTGGCCACTGAGATGAGGTGGCCCTGGAGAGGCATCCTGCCAAGGTTCCCAAGCACAGGGACTCCTCTGTGCTACTGTTGGCAACCCATCGAACTGTCTCGGGGATTGGTGCCAGTCACACACCAGGCCTGATGAAGGGAAAGAAGCTGGAGCTCCAAGGCCTTTGAGGGGCCTGAGTCCCAACGGGGCCCATCACTAAGGAGCTTTGGGTTACTCTGTGGCAAAACATTTATTTCATTGAGAAACAGACACTCACAGCAATACCTACCCCCTCTCTTTTCCTTTAACTCTTCTTTTCTCTTACCCAAATGCTGTTTTTCCCTTCCCTTCTCTTCTACTTTGAGGACAGCTCATAAAGAGCCTGAAGGAGACAGAGTGTGTGTATGGATGTGATGATGAAGGGAAGGGGTGTTAGGGATGGTCGGACTGGGGCTCCATGGTTACAGAAAACACAGTCACTTCTCCCAGGTTGTCCTGCCAGGGCCTGGCTGGGAGGCACCAACAGATTATAACCTTTAAATGCAAACTCGATGGAGGAGAGAGATGGAAGCATGGAAACAAATTAGATATATCTATAGGGGGTGTTCAGTTGGAGAAAATGAGCATTTCTTACTAATTGGAGCACAGGGCATTTCATTATTAAGTTTCATTATAAAGGGAAGAGTTGCAGCAGGCCTCTTTGGGGATTCCCTGGGCTGTTTTTTCCCCTTTAAAAAGTATAATTGTATTTAGGTTGGAGGCAGAGGCAAGAATTGCTCTTAATAACTTTATAGAGTGCTGGAATTTCAAGCAGCATTTGGAGCAAGGTGGAGGGAGAGATGGACCAGTGGAGGTTGCTCAGAGTCTTCCCTCATTCCTTGACAATATAAGGCAAAAAAGCCCTGGTCGGAGTCAGGACCTCAGTTCTGGAACTAAGACTGAAGAATTTGGAATGACAATAAAAATGTTGATCAGAAACCCTGCTGTCCTGGGAGACCTGATATTTGATCATCTTAACTTTTGTACTGAAATTACAAAATGGCCGAATGCAGATGCAGTGCAATGGTTTAACCTAACTGCTGTTCCTAGAAAGCATAGACCCTTCCCCTCTGGGGCCAGGGAAGGAGTGGGTTGGGCTACACTGGCCTTTAACTGGTTCTGGTTCGATGCACAGTAACTTCTGTCTAGGCAGGTCCTCCCTGGTCCATAGAGGATTATCTAAATCAGTCAGTTGGTCTTAAAGTTCCAACTCCTTTTCCTACTGCTGCTTCCCCAGGGCTCATGTCCAAATTTCGATCAGTCCCCAAGAAAACTCTGGTCTAGGGTGCTTATTAAAGACACACCTTGTCTAGGTTCTGGGTAGTCAATCAGATTATCTGGTGTTCAGTGTTCTTAGGGAAGCTGAGAAAAGGTATTATTGGTCATGGGAGACTTTTTCGCAATGGCTGGGGTCCTAAGAGCAGGAGTACAAAAATCTCATTTAGAATCAATGCTGCTTGTGACTTCATCAAAGGACTAGAGTTTTTGCTTTTTTCCACTCAAACCATCTTTTGCTTTTAATCCACAGGTTTCTGCCTAAGCTCAACCTCCCTGAGGTTCCTGGGACTTTAAATACACAGGATGCCTTCCTGTGATGGGTAGACCTGATCCCTTTCTCCAGGTGACTGGATAATTTATGAGCTCATTGAGCACCTGTAGGAGGCAGCTTATTTCTATCTTCTCTCCCCTCCCTTTTCCCCCATTCCTCCCCACGAAAAGGGAAAAGTTTCCCTCTGTGTACTTTCCACTTTTCCAAAGAAAAGGAGAGGAGATGATCAGAGAAATCAATTAGCCCTTAATGAAAATGAACTGAATAGTAGATAGCCAGTGCTAGGTTTTTAATTTTGGGGCACAGGTCCAGTGCCCTTCTCTCTGTGGTGCTGTTGTATACCTCTGCCAGCTGTCTCTGAGCCTGTGCATCTGTAAAGTGTGTGTCAGGGTGTCAGGCAGGTTCCCTGGTCTCTGGGAGCCCCCACCCGCAAGCACAGACCACCTGAGATGATCCACGGGGAACCGTCTGCCTTAACCTTCATTACTTTGTGTTGATGTCACTGCTTCTCCTGGGCCAGAGTCACCTCAAGAAGACAGCTCAACATAAGCGAGTGTATGTTTATGTGGATTCTGGTTTTAAAACTTTATTTTTGTCTGCCCTGGGTCTTCATGGCTACTCATAGTCTTCCTCTAGTTGCAGTGAGTGAGCGCTACTCTCTAGTTGCGGTGTGGTGGCTTCTCTCGTTGCGGAGCGTGCACTCAGTAGTTAGAGGCACGTGGGCTTAGTCACTACATGGCATGTGGGATCTTCTCGGACCAGGGATCGAACCTGTGTCCCCTGCATTGGCAAGTGGATTCTTATCCGCTGTACCACCAGGGAAATCCTATGTGAATTCTTCAAGCCACTGGGTTTCATCCTTTTCTCTTCCTTAGAGCATCAAGGAGAAGCTCTGGACCTAGTTATTGAGTTTCTGGCAATCGCTGTGTTTCCTGAAGTTTTTATTTTTTTGTTCAGGTTATCTTTTGCCCAGTCTTTTTGTTGTGACTCTCCTTCTCTGTGAATTTTCCTTCTGTTGATGGTGGAGTGCAAGGAAATGCTGTTTTCTGGAAGAAGATGTGTGCTTCTCAAGCAAGTCACAGTGGATGCTTGTGGTCGTGTGGAAGAACACGGCTTGAGCACAGAAGAGGCAGGAGCTGTTGAAGTAGCAGAGGCCCAGGACTGTACTGGTAGCAGCTGACCTGAGGGTTCCAAGCAGCCTCATCAAAAGGGTCTAGACTCCTTGGCTGTTCCACAGAAGGAGCAAGGAAGGGGAGGGGAAATGGATTCTCTCGAAACCTTTGACTTGAGAATACATCAAGTCAGCCGCAGCCAATAGTACCCCATATGTGGCACAGGTTCCATGTAGCAGTGAAAGTCTGAAGTGAGGTGGGTCAGCCAGCCAGTAAATCTGGAACCCATACCTCTGTCAAATGTGTTTGCAAATCTGTCTCTTGTCTTTGCATTCGTCTGAAAGGTTTTTGTCCCATCCCAAGTAGCCTAGTGGGAAAGAGGAAACTTCAAATCAAATGAGCTTTTTAGAATCCTAACTAATGTTTTTCCAAAGAGAAGAACCCATAGTTTTTATAGTTTGTGATTTCAAAAATGCATGAAAAAAACATGCCACCAGAAAGAAATCTGTTCCAAAGCAAGAGTTGGGCATGTGGTATGAGTGGGTTGAGCTTAACTTCAGGAATCGGATGGGATAGCAGGCAGCGGCTTGGGGAGGGGATTCCCAGGCCCAGTGTCTCCTCAAACTCCTGTGTGAAAAACTCTCCTTTGTCAAAGACCCAGTGAGAACAGTCCCTCCCTTCTAGGCTGTAGGACTAAGGAAGGCCTGGAGTCAGGACTCTGGGGCCAGGTGGAAGGGAGCCAGCAGAGGCAGAATGACCTGTGAGTGAGGGCTCCTTTCTTGGAAATAATGAAGGAAGCAGATAAGTTCAGGTTCCCATTGGAATCTTGAAATATCCTGTGTCCATTGCCCAGGCGTGGGGCCAGGAGGACATCATTCTTAGGAATAAGTGGGCTCTGCAGTCGCTGGTGTCATACCTCCACCTGGAAAGCCACGTATACCCTTGATTAGGAGGACTGCATGGGTGTTTGTGGACCTGGGGAGCTGAAAGTCCCCGAGTTTTGTAGTGGGGTTGACTGTGCCCCAGCCCTAACTGTGCCCAACCAGGAGGTAGAAAACATCCCTCCTAGCCTCTTGGGACCACCTCTCACTCCACTGGGACTTCAAGTCTCAGAAGAGGGATAATATGAATTAGGTGCTGTGGGATCACTGTTGGCTATTCATGATCTGTATCCTGGGTTTGAAATTAATTGGATCGCAGAAAAAAACTTCTATTATTTTTTAAAACCACGTAAATACCCCCAAACCAAATTAACCCCCATACCTTTCATCCTTCTCCTTCTCCCTGTGTCTTTATTTGCTGGGTAGTGAAAAGTGCTTTCCCCAGCCTCCTTTGGGTTGCCATGCTGAACAAAGTGAGAAACCCAGGGAAGGAGGCAGCTGGTGCCAAAACGGCTGGCTGACCTGCTCCCCCCCAACAACCACCGCCACACACACACCCTGCAGCCCTGAGTCCCCTGGCCTGCCCCGACCGCCTCACCGTCTGGGCTGCAGCCCAGACAAGCAAAGGCGCCTTGACCAACAACAAGCCCCAGCTTTGTTGGGCCTGTGGGGGAAATGCTTTCTGGAGCTCAGGGATCTCCTCTGAGAACCACCTGTGCCTCCCGGCCTCCTGCCTGGCCTGGGCCTTCTGGCACAGGGGCCCCTGCATTCCAGCCAGGAGGCTGGTGGTAGAAAGTGAGGGGGAGCGAGGGAGAGACTAAGGGGGCTGTGGTCAGTTTGAGGGTGCACAAATTCCAATCCTTCCCTTTAAGGCCCCTGGTTGGATCAAGGTCTCCTGCTGCCCTGGCCAGGTTAAATTTTGTCCTGTCTGTCATCAGCCTTGATGGTAGCTTTCCGGGGTAGTCTGTAGGACAGGGACAGGGAACCGGAAGTCTCTCTTCTTACCCAGCCTCTGGTGTTTCTGGATGGAAACGATACAGATTCCTTTCATTAGGCCATTTCTGGACCAGGAGTCCCCAGTGCCTCTCTAATGCCTAGCTGATGACGGCGATAATGATGCAGACAAGGGTGACTGACATGCTTGCCAGCTGAAATGCCAAGCACTATGCCAAACACTTTATATCTCACTTAATCCTTCCAGATAGGTACTGTCACCATCATCAGGCAAGGAAACTGAGGCCTAAGAGAGGTTATTAACATGCTCAGAGTCACATCCGGTAATTAACTCAAACCCGGGTTTGAGTCCCAGCTTCTGACTCTGGAGCTCATGGCCTTTAACTACTCTGCTACCTTGTCTGCTTCCTGGCCCACAAGGATCTTGCTCTCATTTGGAATTAGAATTTGTTGATTGTCTTGAATTGTTTCCAATTTAAATAAAAAAGCGAACTGAAGACTTAACTCTCTGACTGGACCATAAGTTTTGGGTTTTTGGTTTTCTTGAACATCCTAACTCCTAGCACAGGGCTGGCTTGGATAGCCTTCAGGTAATTGTTGAAAGAATGAGGCCCCTATCTATTCCTGCCTCCAGCTTAGGAAGTGCCCATGCAAGGCCTTGTTGAATGAGAGTGCTGGTCAGTCTCAGGGCAGGAGCATCCATCCAGAGTGGGGTTGGTGGCTGTGCAGGTGGGACACCAGACTGATGCGGAGGAGAGGAAGATACAATATCTAGGCCTGATGTGACTGGAGCTGAGCCAGTTGTTTTGCGGAAGAGGCCTGCTTGTCCCCTGCGGGTCATCGAGATGGGCTGCTCCCAGAAGGCGGAGGCTGTTGCAGGGGTGGTAGGGTGTGAAGAGGGTCTGCTTTCATGTTTCTGAACCGCAGGTGTTTGGACTAGCCACGCTTTGCTTTGGAGACTCCTCTGTAGAGAATCACTTGGAACTTCTTTCGGCAGGGCTGGAGGCGGGAGTGAGGCAGGAGCTAGCTCTAGTCCCTAAGAGCTAGTCCAGGCCAGTGAGGGAGCACGGTGGGGGTGGCATTTCACATGGTGGTAGTTTTTATGGCTAGGTCTCAACGTTGGATAAATAGGTAAAAAGTTTGACCTGACTGCTGCCTAGAAGCCACACACTGAACTGCTCCAAGTGCCCCAGACTGATAGCCACTGAATGTAGTTTGCCTGGGTTCTTACAGGCTGTGAACTGAGGTCGTTGATGGCAAATCCCCATGGACCACGATCCTACTTCTGTGGGTATGACTGGAGGGAGCTGGGAGGCAGGGCCACAGAGAGCAGTAGCCTATGATATGGGGAGCTCGTCAGTCCAAGCTCTGCTGGGTCAGTGTTTGTTACTAGTGGAGGGTTCCTAGTGCAGCGGGCCTGCAGAGTATCTGGTTCTGGGATTTCCAGGCAAGGTTCTGAGGTCTGCATCAAAGGCAGGAAGGTTGGAAGCCACCTGGTTGAGGCTCAGCCCCTACCCCTCACCTCTGTTCAACCAGAATAGCTTCTCTGGTTCCTGTTTAATACATCTATTAGAGATGCTAACTCACAAACGTTTTGTGTTGCTTTTGTAAAAAGTTAAACACAACACTGTAGGATAACTGTTATCCATTTTACAGACAAGATATGTGAGGCCTCCGGAAGGTACAGGCTTGCCGGGTCAAACAGCTTGTGAGCAGCTGATCTGGTCCTGAATGCGGGCCTGCTCAGCCCGGCTCCGGCCTTTCCCTGGTCCCACAGCGCTGCCTGCCCTGGCCTGTGTGCTCTTTCCTGTGTGTATCGCAGCTCATCTGTCACCCAGACCTTCTGTTTCTAGTTTTCATTTTTTTTTGTTCTTTCAAGGAGGACTCCTTGTCTCTCTCCTAGGTCTGGGGTCAGGGCTGTTTTAGGGCAGGTTGTGAGAGGCTGGCAGGCCTGCGTCGTTACTTCCACTGCTAGAGCCCACACTCTGGCCTTCGGGTACCTTGGCACTGAGCTTCTGCTTTCACCCTGTGCCTCCTTAGCCTCAGAGCTACCCGCAAGTAGAGGACTCTCTCCTCTGCTTAGCTGGGCTTGGGTAAGGGCTGCTGTGGCGGCAGTAGTGGGCCTGAGTGTTAGAGGGAGTCCTAGGCCTCCCATCTCCTGGAAGAGTCTCTCCCTAAAGCCGAGGTATCCGTGAAGACCCAAGATCTAATGTGAGCTCCAGCCCCGGGCCCTCTGAGAAAGCCGGACAGACACAGCACTGCAGCCCTCTGGCCCCTCTTGTCCTGCCGTAGCTCAATCCACCACCTTTTTTCCTTCTTCTTTGCTTCATAAATGCAGAGCTGTGGTGCCAGTCTTGCATGCCTCTGCCTCCCAGAAAGCTACTTGGGGCCACTGGCCCTGACTGGAAGACACAGATAGGGTGGTTGATGATGTGGGTCCCTTGTCCAGGCCCCAGTCCCAGCTGCCCCCACAGCCCTGGTCTGGCTCACTGCGGGGCTCAATTCAGAGGCCTCTTTTGTTTAACTTGCACAGAGCAGCCCCAGCTCACCGTTCCCACATGCCGAAAGTTTCCCCACCATTCAAGGGGAAGGCTGAAAAGCCCTCAGCTAATTGCGTTGGGCTGAAAATTACCACTTCCCTGCGTTCCCCTGCTGCTGAGGACATTTGTGTCACTGCTGTATTTAGGGGGAACAAAGGCCCCCTGTGGGGAGAGCCCAGGTACGAATGTGGGGTGGGGGGAGTAATTGCAGTCTCTCCAGGTGAAAGCCCCTGTTAAACTTCAGTAAGTCAATTAGGCTGGGGGGAGGAGGGCAGAGACCCCCACAATAAACTGTTCCCACCAAGCAATTAAAGAAAATCATTTTAGCTTTGAGGAGAGAAACTGCTTATTAGAAATTTTGTGGGTCCCCCTCCTCTCCTACCCCAGCCCCGCTTAGGGATGAAACAACAAAACGCCTTCCTCAATAGAAGTGTTTCTCCTCCTCCCACTCATTGTGTGGCCTGAAAGCACTTACCGTGGGAGGGCAGAGGGAGGGACAGGCCCAAGAGGGAAGAGAATGGAAGGGGCTTAACACCTGTGCCGGCTGAAAATCACAAGTACCCAGGAAGACTGAGGAGAGAGGCTCCTGTGGGGCGCAGTGGGCACACAGGGGTATTTGTATGTATGGGGTGTGCCTGTGCCCGTGGACCATTCTCGTCAGGAGTAGAAACACCAAACAGTGGGTGCAGCTGTGTGAGTATGTGTGCAGCATCTTGGGTGCCTCGTTACCAAAAGGAGCGAACACAGGCTGTGTGTGTGTCTGTCTGTCTGTCTACGTGTGTGTCTACCTCTGTTGGCAAGGCCAAGGCAACCCAGCTGGGCAGGCACCTCTTCCCAAGGCTGTGACTGGGCCCATGTTCTCTTTCCTCCCAGGAGCCAAATACCAGCACCTGGGAGTCGAGCCACAGAATAGCTTTCCGCCTCGGATAGTCGGCAACTGAGGGCTGAATGGCCAGCAGCCACCCACTGGCCCTGGGCTAGTCAGAGCAGGTCAGAGCAGGGGGTGAGGGATAGACCCGCTAATCTCCTCAGTGTTCTTCCTCGAGTTGCTTGGGTGGGGGTGAGGTGTGGTGACTCGGCAGAAAAGGAATCGGTGACCTGGGCTGGCACATGCTTTCTGGGTATCTGGCTTGGCTGGTATGGCTTATAGTGGAGTCTCCAGGTGGCAAAACCGCTCCCCTCAAATTTCTTCTTCCAAAGGAGAAGCCCAAGTTGGAAAGATAAGGTGATCTGATCTGGGGTGGGGGGCGGGCAGCAGACTTTTACATCAAAAGTGTGTAATTTGGTAATTTACAGGTGTGTGTGCACACATATATGCAGAGATTACATGTGGCTTAAGTGGGTAGGTACCGTACCCCACATCTTGGTACTTTAAGGGCATTTCTGGTGGCGCTGATGGTGGGCATGGCGTTGAGTCAGGTACTGCCCTGGCCCCAGTGCTTCGCTGTGGCTCCTGATGTGTTTGGCCTTTATTCCAGTGTTCCAAAGAGGTGAAATGAAACATTGAGGGGTTGACTTTTCTCAGAAAACAAATATGCCAAGTTATTTGCCTAGCATGGGGCCTTAGGAAGTAGAATTTGGTGCCTAGAGGCTGTTGACAAAGTCCTAAGCAGGAGCATGGAGGTGAGGTCTATGGAGAGCCAGGGCTGGGTGGAATTTGGGGGTCTTGGGTAGGTGTGAAGTAGCTGGGAGAGGAGCCGGAATGAGAGGCTGCTCACTGTGTCTGGCTCCACCCAGTAACTACCTGTAAGGAGATGGGTCTTTGGAGGAACCCGAAGCTCAAATGCTTGTCATATTTTGCTTCAAATTTCTTATAGGTATATATAGAGAGAGTGAAGAAGGAAATGGCAACCCACTCCAGTATGTCTGCTTGGAGATATCCCATGGACAGAGGAGCCTGGTGGGCCACAGTCCATGGGGTTACAAAAAGTGGGACATGACTGAACGACTAATATTACTATGTAGAGAGAGTTAAATAGATAGATATAGATACACATAAACGTGCACATATGTGTCTATTTATGCAATATTTAGTGATGTTTATAACATTTTTATACAACATATGATATCATTTATTATTTTATGCTCCAGAATGTGGTTGACCATGAATGAGCTTTGGTTTCCTGATATGTAATTTCTGACTAATGACTTCAAATGCCTTTCTAAACCTAGGGCTAGCTTCATTAGAGAGAGAGAGAGAGAAAGAGAGAGAGAGAGAGAGAGGGGAATTCCCTGGTGGCCCTGTGGTTAAGGCTGAGCTTCCACTGCAGGGGACATGGGTTCAATTCCTGGTTAGCGAACTAAGATCCCACATGCTGTGTGGCATGGCCAAAAGAAAAAAAGAGTTTTAGGAGGACTACTTTAGGTATACGTGGGTTTAATTTTACATGTGTGAGTTTTCTGCTTGGTTCCTTCTTCATTTTTTGGAATTTGTCACTCAGAGGGATTTAACAGTGGAATATACGAGATTGCTCTTAGGGTCAGATTTATCTTTCCCTTGGTTTTAGGACTACTGGTCCTGGGTCAAGATGGGAAAGGGATTTAAAAAAGTTGTAACAAAGGAATTGCTGGTGGTTTCAAAGTTTTAATTATGGGTGTGTATATTTTTTAACTTTCAAAATTTCAAACATATACAAAGAAAATAGTAAAATTGACTCCTATATTTTCATCACTATTTCAGTCATTTTGTGTGTCTTTATTCAAGTCAGATAAGTGCTGGGAAAGTATTGTTAGATTGCTTATTTCTCAGACGCCTGGCCCCATAGTTGTTGAAAATGGAAGGGTCTGAGAGTGGCCCAGACTCTGTCCTGGCAGAGTGAGCCTTGTGGTTTCCAACAGAATTTTTACTCTCATCAGTTTGTAAAAAGAAATCCCAGAGGCCCAGTCTCTGAAGATAGGGCTTTCTTCCTTAGAAACTATAACCCCCTGCCTCAAGCAGTATCCTTGTTATCTGCTGTCATGCAGACAGTCTCCCCACCCACCTCTGCATGGAGTGTAATTTTTTTTCCCTGGCACTCTCTCTGGGCCTAAATGTAGGAAAACACGTCATACCCTTTCTGAAGTTCGAGGCCAGACTATGCTGCTCTGGTCATCTGCTCTCATAGGAGGCCTACCAGCTATTGATTTCATGGACGAGGCGTCTCTTCTTGGCTAGCCCTTAAGGTGTCCAGCGGGTGCCTGGCAAAGCCCTTTGCTTATTTGTCAGTGAGGACATTCAGGTGGATGAGAAGCCCAGTGGCTACTGAATTGAAGTTCTATAGCAGTCAGGATAAATTGTTTGTAAGTGACAGAAACCAAATTCCTGTTAACTCGAATAAAACTGGAAATGTTTGGCTCATAAATCCAAGGGCAAAGCTGAACAATCAAGTGAAGGAAGAGCAGGAGTCCAGCATCAGGAGTCCTGGACCCAGAGCCTGCAGTCTGCCAGGACTTAATGCCTCTAGTGCTCATCTCTGTTTCTGGATCTCAGCTCCTTTCTTTTTCCCAGTTGACCAGCTTATTCCAGAGGCTGCCAAGAGCTCCTGAGTTTGGCAGCTCATGGATTAAGTCATGGAGAAGGACTGGCATCCAGAAATCTCACTGGCCCTGCTTGGGTCAGCTGCCTACCCCTTGACTGGTTAACTGGCCAAGGAGGGAGATTATGTAAGAATATAGGAAGTCTCGGAATCGGCTGTGTGGAAGGAGCGTATAGGGCAGACAGAGCAGTTAGTGTCTGCTGTTTTCATAAAGGGCAAATTACTCCTTGACAGCCCGTCCCAAACGTCTAGGTGATGGCGTTAGTACGTATGTGAATGGTAGCAGCTTAGCACCTTGGCCGCCAGCTCTCACGGTCAGTCAGTCTGGAGGGAACTGTGGCATTATTGGCTTTCACCTCCTCTTTCTCACTTCATTACTGCTCTGCTGATTAGACATTCCTCCCTCTGTAAGCTGTTGATGGTGTCCTTAGAAAAATCTGCCACTTTTCTCACGTGTTCATGGGGGAAAAACCGGACTGCAGACACATGAGGTTGGACAAATGTGCAGTGGCCCAGGACCCTTCCAGTGGGGCAGAGGGAGACGGGAGCCGAGTCCTGGGATGGCACAGACCTGACTGGGCCGCCTCCGGAGGAGAACGACTAGCAGGCGGCCAGAATTAGACTCCAGGACTTCAGCGGAACAGGATGGAACACACAGACTCCCGCCTCTCTCTTCTCAGTGCCATTGTCTAGAGGGCAGGAAATCTTGGAGAGGAGCAGAGTTCAAGGTCAAGATTGCTGGTGCTGCCCACTAATCTGGAAATAAGGAAGTCCCTTGGGATTTCACCTTCCTGAGAAGCCCTGTAATGAAAGACTTGCAGAGAAGGACCTCAGTATTCTTACTTTTCTCCTATCTCTAGCTGTGTAATTTTTCCTCCTCCCCCTGTACAGTAAGCCTCAGTCTGTGCCAACCTGAGGACTCTGGGGCCCTTAGTGTCTCTCATCACAGGGAAGGAGTTGACATGAGAGTTATTGCTTAAATCTGCACACCAGGGTTTACTGGTGGACCTCCTCTACAATAGAGACTTTCTTGAGGAATCAGTTTTTCCTCCTGTGTACATAGACATAGTCCTCTCCTTTCTTCTTTTCATGGATCCCATTTCTATAGCCCGGTTGTGTATAGTTCATGATGCATAGCAGGCCCTACTGGTCTGTCCACCTCCATGATAGAAGGAAAATTCCCTTCCCACTCCTTGACCACTCCTCCATCACCAGTAGCCTTCGGGGGTAATGGTGGAAAATGCCACAGCAATCAGGCTAGGTGGAGGAGTACAGAGCTTCATCTCCACTTCTCCTCTCCCTTTTTGATGGAAGAAAAGTGGTCCAATGATGCAGATGGTAGTAGTGAATCCGTAAATCAACTCTCACACACTCTGTCTCCCTTCTTCTCAGCTTACTTGATGTCACTGTGGGCCTCTCTTTGGAAAGTCATTAGGGCCTCTTTCGTTTTAAGCTCTGTCAGAGTTATGAGGCCAGGGGATGAGGAATGCCATGCAGTCAGGCGATAGGTAGTGTGGGTGGGCTCTCTTGCCCTTTGATTCCTCAGAGAGAGCCTCTTTCTAGAAGGTCTTGATTATACTTTGATGCTTGCCACATGAAAATACCCCACATTGGTGCTTATGTGATGTTGAGAATAAAAATAAGAACCAGGCCAATCAGTCTCTAGGGAATGCCATTGCTGGGCTTAAATGTGACCGTGGGTCAAGGACAACACCACAGAGTCCTCTTTGACCTGTCCTCATCTCTCTTCTCTCTTTGTGTTGTAAACACTTAATGTTCCTGCCTACATCTGAAGTAAGTCTGAGTTTCAGGGTCCCTCTGTGGTTTGTTAACATGGGCATGTTTAGGAAGAATCAGATTTTAAAATGAAACTGTTGAGTTGGTATCTGGTTTATCTGTGTAGCTCTCCAGTTGAGCTCTGTTTTCCTCTCTGGTTCTAGGGGTTCTTGTCTTCCTTCCATCTCATCCCCCTACTCAAATGCCAGCTACTTATGTTTATCAGTTAGTTCAGTCGCTCAGTTGTGTCCGACTCTTTGCGACCCCATGAATTGCAGCACGCCAGGCCTCCCTGTCCATCACCAACTCCCGGAGTTCACCCAAACTCATGTCCGTCGAGTCGGTGATGCCATCCAGCCATTTCATCCTCTGTCGTCCCCTTCTCCTCCTGCCCCCAATCCCACCCAGCATCAGAGTCTTTTCCAATGAGTCAACTCTTCGCATGAGGTGGCCAAAGTACTGGAGTTTCAGCTTTAGCATCAGTCCTTCCAAAGAACACCCAGGACTGATCTCCTTTAGAATGGACTGGTTGGATCTCCTTGCAGTCCAAGGGACTCTCAAGAGTCTTCTCCAACACCGCAGTTCAAAGGCATCAATTCTTCGGTGCTCAGCTTTCTTCACAGTCCAACTCTCACATCCATACATGACCACAGGAAAAACCATAGCCTTGACTAGACGAACCTTTGTTGGCAAAGTAATGTCTCTGCTTTTGAATATGCTATCTAGGTTGGTCATAACTTTCCTTCCAAGGAGTAAGCGTCTTTTAGTTTCATGGCTGCAGTCACCATCTGCAGTGATTTTGAAGCCCCAAAAAATAAAGTCAGCCATTGTTTCCAGTGTTTCCCTATCTATTTCCCATGAAGTGATGAGGCCAGATTCCATGATCTTAGTTTTCTGAATGTTGAGCTTTAAGCCAACTTTTTCACTCTCCTCTTTCACTTTCATCAAGAGGCTTTTTAGTTCCTCTTCACTTTCTGCCATAAGGGTGGTGTCATCTGCATATCTGAGGTTATTGATATTTCTCCCGGCAATCTTGATTCCATCTTGTGCTTCATCCAGCCCAGTGTTTCTCATGATGTACTCTGCGTAGAAGTTAAATAAGCAGGGTGACAATATACAGCCTTGACATACTCCTTTTCCTGTTTGGAACCAGTCTGTTGTTCCATGTCCAGTTCTAACTGTTGCTTCCTGACCTGCATACAGGTTTCTCAAGAGGCAGGTCAGGTGGTCTGGTATTCCCATCTCTTTCAGAATTTTCCACAGTTTATAGTGATCCACACCGTCAAAGGCTTTGGCATAGTCAATAAAGCAGAAATAGATGTTTTTCTGGAACTCTCTTGCTTTTTAGATGATCCAGTGGATGTTGGCAATTTGATCTCTGGTTCCTCTGCCTTTTCGAAAAACAGCTTGAACATCTGGAAGTTCACAGTTCACGTATTGCTGAAGCCTGGCTTGGAGAATTTGGAGCATTACTTTACTAGCTTGTGAGATGAGTGCAATTGTGCGGTAGTTTGAGCATTCTTTGGCATTGCCTTTCTTTGGGATTGGAATGAAAACTGACCTTTTCCAGTCCTGTGGCCACTGCTGGGTTTTCCAAATTTGCTGGCACATTGAGTGCAGCACTTTCACAGCATCATCTTTCAGGATTTGAAATAGCTCCACTGGAATTCCATCACCTCCACTAGCTTTGTTCATAATGATGCTTTCTAAGGCCCACTTGACTTCACATTCTGGGATGTCTGGCTCTAGGTGAGTGATCACACCATCATGATTATCTCATTAGGAAACGTGAAAAAGCAGCAGAGCTTGTTTGGCCTTAGTCTCCCCAGGAATCACCAGACCACGTGGGCCATCTAAGCCCAGAAGATGTTAGCAGCCTGGTGACCCTGTCCTGGAGAAGGCAATGGCAACCCACTCCAGTACTCTTGCCTGGAAAATCGCATGGATGGAGGAGCCTGGTAGGCTGCAGTCCATGGGGTCACTAAGAGTCAGACACGACTTCACTTTCACTTTCACTTTTCGCTTTCATGCATTGGAGAAGGAAATGGCAACCCACTCCAGTGTTCTTGCCTGGAGAATCCCAAGGACGGCGGAGCCTGGTGGGCTGCCGTCCATAGGATCGCACAGCGTCGGACACAACTGAAGTGACGCAGCAGCAGCAGCAGACCCAGTCCTTGGGCCTGACCACTACCATGATGACAAATGGACTGCCTAGAGGAAAGAGGAAAAAGTGGATATGTTTTAAAGCTAGAAATAATTCTGTGCTTAGCTAGCCTTAGCACCATTAGTCATTTGAGTACCTAGTAAGTACGGGGCACTGTGGTGGAGTAAGCCATGGCTTTGACCACTGATAGGCTCCCAGCAGAGTTCAGTAGCTCTCCTGCTTGAAGAAACCTGGTTGTTAACCTCTCTACAGAGAAAGTGCTTGTAAAACAGAAGTTTAGGGGGTATATACTATTATATGAGAGCAGAGAGGAAACTGTGGAATTCTCATAGGCAACTGTTTCAGGCCTTAATCACTCAGAAGCCCTCCAGGTGAATGGTCCCTGTCAAAGGGCGTCAACTAGGTTTAGGAAGGAGCCATGGGACTGTGTGGTTTGTGTGGGGTTCAGAATCACATTGAACTCAGGCACCAGCAAGATGCAGTCCTTTCAGGCAACTTCAAAATGAATATTCTTTATTATCATCCTCCTTTTAATCTCTCATTTCCTATGTTATTTTTTAGATAAGTAATATATAAATATGTTCCATTTGTAAAAAGCTTAAAAATATGTAAATTATAAAATTATATAAAAATATATGAGAATATTAAAAAGGTTCTTTTTCTGTGGCCCTTCCCCTCATTCTTCTCCTTTTTGTAGGAAGTCGGTAGATGTCACTCCAGATCTTTACACAAATACATGGTTTTGCTCAGTTTTAGGCTCACAATATGCATGTATTCTGTAACTTGAATTCTTCTTCTGGGACCCATGTGGCTCAGAGGTCCTTTGATGTCAGAATGCATTCTTTTTACTGCTGCATTGTAATTCAGAAAAATATGGTTGCACCGTCATTTACTTAGCCATCCTGCTATTGATGAACACTTAGGTTATTTCCAGTGGTTTGCTATTACAAATAGTGCCTCAGGAAGCATCTGTGTACTTGCCTATTTGTGCATATAGTAAGATATTTTTCTAAGGAAGATACTTAGGAATAAAGTTGCTGGATTGAGGGGTAAGTACATTTAAAAGTTTTTGGATGCTGCCTATTTGCCCTCCACTTGGACTGTATCAGATTCAGTCGCTCAGTCGTGTCCGACTCTTTACATACCCACAAACAGTATATACATATGTATTTCCTCTTATACTTATCAGTACTGGATAATATCAGATTAAAATTTTTTTTTGTTTCTCTGGAGGGTAAAAAATGATATCCAGTTCTGGTAGTGAGTATAGAATAGTGATTAAAAACTGGACTCTGGAGCCCAGCTGGCTGAGATCAAATCACAAGTCTTCCCACCTGCTAGCTATGTGACTTGGTGAGTTACTTAACCTCCCTATTCCTTAATTTCCTCATCTGTGAAAGGGGGATGATAATGGTAGTACATACCTCATAGTGACTTAATTTTTTTGTTCTTATGGAAAATTTCAAAATATGCAAAAGTAGAATAATTAATCAATTCTTGGCCAATTTTGTTTCATCAATATTGATCACACACTTTGCCCTCCAATATTATTCTGTAGCAAATATCAGGCATATAAGTAAATATTTCAGTGGATAGTCTAAAAGATAGTGGTGGTTTTAAAATGTGATTATAATACCATTATCATATCTAGAAAAATATCACCAAAAATGTAGAATGTGGGTTTGTTGGGCTTTTTTGCCACCCTGTCTGGCATGCTGGATCTTTGTTCCTCTAGCCGGGGAAGGAACTCATGCCCCCTGCAGTGGAAGCCTGGAGTCTTAACCACTGGACCCCCAGGGAAGTCCCTGTAGGAATGTTTTGAGGGTTAAATGAATTAATTATATAGTACCTGGTGTGTGGTAAATGCTCTAGGTATTTGCAGCTATTTTTCATTGTTTTCTGATTTGCAAATATTTGATTATTAGGAGGGTTAACATTACTGCATGTTTCTTATTGCCAGGTATATTTTTTTTGCTATATATTACTTACTGAAAATTTGTGCTCATTCATCTGTTTTTTCCCTCTATGGTTTATAGAATATCTTTGTATTTTGGGGGTATTAATCTTTTGACTACTACATATATTTGGTAATTCCTTTCAGCCTGTTGTTTACAGTGTCTGCTGTTGGGTAGTTTTTTGTAATTTGGAGATTAGTTCTGTCATCTCTGCCCTATGGCTTCAGAGTTTTGTCTTATGAATGCCTTCACTACTTCGAGATTATAAAACTATTTTCCTATATTTTCTTCTAACACGTTTATGGTTTTTGTGTAGTTTTTAAAAATGTTTATGTCCTCAATCCATCTGGAATTGATGTCTGCTGTGAGTTAGGGCTCTAATTTTATTTTTGCCAAATGCATGTCCTATGGTTTCTCTACCATTTATTGATTAGTTCATCCTTCATCCACTGCCTTTAAATGCCACATTTAGGATCTGCTGATTCCCTACAAATATATGGGTATGATTCTGGATTCTTTATTCTGATTCATTGATCTAGTTGTCTATTCTAGCACTGATATTTAGTCAAGTGATTTGTTTCTCATTGTTCTTGTAAAAATATTTCTTAGCTCTTCTTGTTTTCTCTTCCCTATGAATTTTAGAATCAACTGATTAAATAAAAAATCTTGTTTGGATGGGACTGTATTGAATTTATGGGCTAATGATGGGAGAACTGACAGTTGGAGACTTCTCATCCAGGAACATGATGTACCTCTCCACTTACTCAGCAATTCTGTGTCCATTAGTAAAGGATATAGTAGAGTTTTTTTCATATGGGGCTGTCTTAGTTTTTTGTTTCTTTTTGTTTCGCTTTTTTGGGTTAGATTTATTCTTGGCTATTTTACAATTTCTTAATTCTTTTTTGCAAATGGATTTCTAATTTCATTTTGTTTGGTGATTGCTGGTGCATAATAGTTTACATCTGTGGGGATTTGCTGTGTGCCATACATTGCTCTAAGCATCTTATCCCATATAATTTTCTCAGTAAGTCCTAATATTTCTGTTTTATTGTTAAAGCAACTGGGCTTTGTAGCACAGTTAGTTGCTCATTCAAGATCCCATGGTTACCAGGTGGGAGAGCCAGCAGTCCTGAGCCCCCACTCCTTTCTCTCTCTCTCTCTCTCTCTGTCTAATATGTATTTATTTGGCTGTACTGCACCTCAGCTGCGGCTCATGAGATCTTCAGTCTTCATTGTGTGCGAGATCTTTAGTTGCAGCGTGTGAACTCTTAGTTGTGGCATGTGGGATCTAGTTCCCTGACCAGGGACGGAACCCGGCCCCCCGCAGCTGAGTTGTAGAGTCTCAGCCACTGGACCCCCAGGGAGTCCCCACTCTCCCTTCCACTGTCATACACAGTGTGCCATCCACCTCATCCTGCTCTGAAATTGGTTGCAGTACTTTTAGTTGAATCTTTTGGATTTTCTAGGTAGACAGTTTTAGTGTCCACAAATAACGACCATATGTATTTCTTCTTTTTTCATGCCTCTTGTTAGGTACATAGTTTTGTGGATCTATATTCATCATTTCTCAGGAAGTCTGACCCAGTTAGTTTTTCCTTTAGCACTGGAATATAGTGCCATTTCTTCTTGGGGGTGGATGGGAGGCTGTACAGATAGAAAAGAGAGTGTAGAAACGTCTCCAACGTGTCTTGTTAATAAATTCAGTAGATTGAATGTATGTTATTCCATTGTACTGTGAGTCTTTGTTTTTGATGTAGTTAATTTTTTCTGTTAATTCTGCCCTTCCATTGCTCAAGTTTGTAAGTTTCTGTTTCTTGAGTGGAATTGGTGCATTTGGGAAGAGCAGCCTCTATACCTCAAGCCTCCTCTTGTTTAGCCTGGGCCAGGGTCTTATATCCTTGGCCAGGCTGCCCTTTTACCACCGGTTAAAATGGAAAACGAGCATTATGTGTTTCCATAGAGGAATTTCCTCCGTGGGAAAGCAGAAAGCCTGTTCTGTTGCTGTTGTTAGAGTCTTTATTAGGAGGGTGAGCCTGGGGAGCCCCAGCCCCTGGACACTTTGCAGAGCCTGACCTAGGTGGCTTACTTGCACCATCCTATCCGGATGCACATGGGCTGAGAGGGGTCTGAGGGGTGTGTGTGTGAGAGAGAGGAGAGACACACAAGACAGGCAGGCAGATAGACACTGGCTGGGACAGGTGTTCCAGGCCTCTGCCCACAGTGGGAGTCAGGGCCAGTCTTGCTCTCTACTGGCCAGTGCTGAGTTGGGAGAAAGAGGCTAGTGGAGCCCCTCCCTGCTGACCTTTGGCTTTCTGTCCTAACCTTGGGCTACTGATCAGTTCCATAGCTTCAGCCCAAGGTGTGCCAGGGCTGCCACTGCTGACACCTGTTTAAGCAGGCAGCTCATTATCGGGTCCACTTGTCTTTGGCCATGAGTCAGTGGGCAGGAATGTTTGGTTATGTTGTGTTTTCTCTTATAAAATGTAAATAATATACTTTTCCCTTTAAAAAGTAGCACATACTCATTAAAGAAGATTTATAAAATAAAATTTAAAAGAAGAAAGAATTGCTAATTACTCTGTTGCCCATGTGCAGTCACTTGAAGCATTTTAGTGAGTTTCATTCTACTCCTTCCTTTTCTAGTCACAGGCTGTTTTTCTAAAAGTTGAAGTATAACGTTATATTAGTTTCACATATACAATATAATGGTTTGATACTAGAATGCAATGCAAAATGATCTCTATCATAAGTCTAGTTACCATGCATCACCTTACATAGTTACGATTATTTTTTTCTTGATGAGAATTTTTAAGATTTACTCTCTTAGCAACTTTCAGATATGCCACACAGTATTATTAACTGTAGCCATCATGCTGTATATTACATCCTCATACTTTATCTATTTTATAACTGGAAGTTTGTACCTTTTGACTCCCTTGTTCCATTTCTCCTGTCCCCTACCTCCTCCCCTTTGGCAACTACCAGTCTGTTCTTTGTATCTGTGAACTTGGTTTTTCATTTGTTTTGTTTTGATTCATTTTGTTCGTTCTTATATTGCACATATAAGTGAAATCATATAGTATTAGTCTTTCTCTGTCTTACCTGTGTCACTTAGCCTAATGCCTTAAGGCCTGTCTGTATCACAAATGGCAAGTGGGTGTGAGTTGCTCAGTCATGTCTGACTCTTTGGAACCCTATGGACTCTAGCCTCTCAGGCTCCTCTGCCCATGGTATTCTCCAGGCAAGAATACTAGAGTAAGTTGTCATGCCCTCTTCCCAGTCCCAGGGGATCTTCCCAATCCAGGGATCAAACCTGGGTCTCTTGCATTGCAGGCAGATTCTTTACCATCTGAACCACCAGGGAAGCCTCAAATGGTAAGATTCCATACTTTTTTCTGACTGAGTGGTATTCCATTGTATATATGCACACCACATCTTTTTATCCATTCATCCACCAGTGCACACTTAGGTTGTTTCCATATCTTGGCTATTTTAAATAAGGCTCCAGTGAGCATGGGGGTGCATGTATCTTTTCAAATTATTATTATTTTTAAAAAACAAATACTCAGAAGTGGAATTACTTGATCATATGGTAGTTCTTCCTTCAAGCTAGGCTTCAGCAGTACTTGAATTGAGAAATTCCAGATGTACAGGCTGGGTTTAGAAAAGGCAGAGCAACCAGAGATCAAATTGCCAACATTCATTGGATCATAGAGAAAGCAAGGGAATTCCAGAAAAATTTCTACTTCTGTTTCATTGACTACATAAAAGCCTTTCACTGTGTAAATCAAAACAAACTGTGGAAAATTCTTAGAGATGGGAATACCAGACCATCTTGCCTGTCTCCTGAGAAACCTGTATGTGGGTCAAGAAGCAACATTTAGAACCTTACACAGAACAACTGACTGGTTCAAAATTGGGAAAGGAGTACGGCAGGGCTGTATATTGTCACCCTGTTTATTTAAATTATATGCAGAGTGCATCATGTGAAATGCCGGGGTGGATGACTCTTAAGCTAGAATCAAGATTGTCAGGAAAAAGATCAACAACCTCAGATATGCAGAGGATAACACTCTGATGGCAGAAAGTGAAGAGGAACTAAGGAGCCTCTTGATGAGGGTGAAAGAGGACAGTGAAAGCTGGCTTAAAACTCAACATTTAAAAAAATGAAGATCATGGCATCTGGTCCCATCACTTCATGGCAAATAGAAGAGGAGAAAGTAGAAGCAGTGACAGATTTTCTCTTTTTGGGCTCTAAAATCACTGCGGATGGTGACTGAAGCCATTAAATCAGAAGACATTTGTTTCTTGGAAGGAAAGCTATGGCAAACCTAGATAGCATATTAAAAAGCAAAGACATCACTTTGCCAATGAAGGTCCATATTGTCAAAGCTATAGTTTTCCCAGTAGTCATGTACAGATGTGAGGGTTGGACCATAAGAAGGCTAAGTGCCGAAGAATTGATGCTTTCGAACTGTGGTGTTGGAGAAGACTCTTGAGAGTCCCCTGGACTGCAAGAAGATCAAACCAGTCAATCCTAAAGGAAACCAACCCTGAATATTCAGTGAAAGGACTGATGCTGAAGCTGAAGCTCCAATACTTTGGCCACCTGATGCAAATACTTTTCCACAGGTGCCTCATTGGAAAAGACTGATGCTGGGAAAGATTGAAGGCAAAAGGAGAAGAGGGAGGCAGAGGATGAGATGGTTGGGTGGCATCACCAGTTCAATGGACATGAACTTGGGCAAACTCTGGGAAGTAGTGAGGGACAGGGAGGCCTGGCACGCTACAGTCCGTGGGGTTGCAGACATGACTTAACAACCGAACAACAAATGGTAGTTCTATTTTTCACTTTTTTGAGGAAACTTCACATTGTTTTCCATGGTGGCTGCACCAATTTACATCCCCACCAACAGTGCATGAGGGTTCCCTTTTCTTCACACCGTCTCCAGCAGTGGCTATCTCTTGTCTTTTTGATGACAGCCATTCTAACAGATGTGAAGTGATATCTCATTGTGGTTTGGATTTGGATTTTTCCTGATGATTAACAATGTTTAGAATCTTTTGATGTGCCTGCTAGCTATCTCTATGCCTTCTTTGGAAAAATGTTCGGGTCCTCTGCCCATTTTCTAATCAGATTGTTTGGCTTTCTGCAGGGGAGTTGTGTGAGTTCTTTATATATTTTGGTTATTAGCCCCTTATTGGATATATGCTTTGCAAATACATTCTGCCATTCATTAGGTTGCCTTTTCATCTTGTTGATGATTTCCTTTCTTTTGCAAAAGTCTCTTAGCTTGATGAGCTCCCACTTGTTTATTTTTGCTTTTGTTGCTTTTGTTTTGGAGTCTCATACAAAAAATCATTGCCAGGAGTGGTGTCACTACTAGGTTTTCTTTTTAGGAGTTTTATGGTTTCAGGTCTTACATTCAAATCTTTAATCCATTTTGAGTTAATTTTTGTGTACAGTATAAGATAGTTGTTTCATTCTTTGGCAAGTGGCTATCCAATTTTCTCAACACTGTTTATTGAAGAGACTGACCATTCTCCCATTGTGTATGCTTGCCTCTTTTTGTAGTTAAAAATAATTAATTATTCTTTAGTTTGATCAACAAAGTTGTATTTAACTTCCCCACTCAGCTATTTTAAAATAGTTAATGCTGCTTGTACCCTACTTTTTTTTTCTTATAAAACATCTTGTCTATATTCTTTGGGAATATCATTTTAAATGTCTGTTTAATATTACATTAAGTAGATAGACCAGCATTTATTCGACATATTTTTGGTCTTGACCCCTTGAAGACAAGGCACATCCTTCTTTCCCTGTTAATCCATTTTGGTTCAATCACCCATGAAGTTGGGCTAACCTTCTTTTGAATTTTTGTTTTCTGTCTGAAGCATCTCTTTGAGGTAATGGTATGCCAGATGCTATGTGAAATGGACCTTCTTTTTATTTGCCTTAAACTTTACTCATTCAAGTTTCAGAGAGGCATCTTGGTCTTGTTATCCTTTAGTTTGGTGAACGAAGTTGTGTTTACCTTCTCCTCTGTCGTTAAGCTTTAGTTCTGGGCACTCCCTCCCCAGCCTTGATAGGCAGGCACTGCTATAGATGGTAGGCCCCACATTGTGCTTCTGACCCCATCAGTGATGGGACACTCAGCCTTCTGGTCTGTAGAGAGCATTCAGGTGTATGTACCCCCACTGCAAGGTGGATGTTTGCTGATGAGAACAAGATTTCTTTGTCTCTCTTTTTTGTTCCCTCCCAAATAACATCTATTTCCCTTCCCCTGGGGTGCCCTGTTGACTGGATCTTGGGAACTGGCGGCCTCATCCTTCACCTGCCCAGGACTGTGTCTCTCCTCTTCCTGAGTTCTGTTGACCTCCTGTTCCCACTCCGCTGGTCCCTCCCTCACAGTGCTGTCACTGCACTTCTGCCTCTGGCCTAGCCTCACCCGATGAGTTTGTGTGACCTTCGCACTGCATTCATGCTTTGGGACTTAGCCGCTATAATGATGTCCATGGCGCAGGTTAGCAGATGGCGGCAGCAGCAATGAGACCTGACATGTTCTAATGACTCTCTTCTTCCCACCCTTGCTGGCCGAGCTGATGGAGGGGCAGGGGTTCCCTTGAGGCGTTTTAGGAGGGGGCCAAGGGAAATCGGGGGGCACCCAGGTGCCGATGAAGCCTGTGACCTTTGCTGCTATAATATCAGTGTTTCACAAGCAGGGCGGTTCGGGAGCCCACTTGCAGCCCATCAAAAATTGATTTAATTGCAATTTTTCCTCCAATTAGGAGCACTGGAGCCTGACTAATTGGAGTAATAGAGAGTAATAAGGCTCAGATAAAAAGCCTTCCTCGGCGGCCTTTGTATCTCGTGTCAGTGCCTGTCAGAGGTCAGAGAGCTTGCATATTCTATTAGGCAGCCCGGCCTTCATTTGTACAAATTAGTTTACCCAACAGTAATTAAAATGCCAATGCGGGTTGAAGAGAACTGAATACACTTGATGGGCATGTTGGTGAATGATGTGACAGCTCTGGTGGCCTCCCTTGCCAAAGTGTGTCAGCCCAGCTCAGAGGCGGCTGGGGCCTGGGCCAGCTGGGCAGCTCCAGGCCAGCCACGGGGCACAGCTGCCGAGCACACCCTTCTGCTGCCCCTCCTCAGAGCCCCTCCGTCGCTCCTTTCTTCTCCCAGGTGGAGTCATTTGTTCACTTGTCCATTCGTTCATTCAATAAGCATTTGAGTTGTCAGTATGTGGCAGGCATTATACTAGGTGCTGGGGAAAGAACTTATGGGGCACAGGGTGTAAAATCACTTGGGCTCTGGAATTAAGACTGCTGCTGCGGGTTCAAATTCTAGTCCCACTGGTTGCTCCATGTGTGAGCAAGATCAAGGTTGTTACTTCTCTGTGTCTCAGTGTCCTCGTCTGTCAGACATGAGGGAGTAGACAGAGTAGTGCTTTGGAGACTTTGTTTGCAGACTCTAGCACACAGAAAGTGCTCAGTCACTTCCTAGGGTAGTGAAGAGGGTCCAAACAAAGCAGAGGCAGCATGTATATACCTTCTTTTCACCCTGCCCACACCTGACTGATTTTCCTTCATACTTTCCTCTCCTCTGTTATGTATCTTTGTTATTTTCTATTCCTCAACTTGACTACCAGAACTCCCAACTCTCTTGGTCTCTCTGATGTGAGGGCTCTTATGTCTTCTTCTTGGGCCTATGGATGATCTCTGTGAGGCCAGGTTTTCCTAAGTTGGGACCAGGGGGCCAGTAAGGTAGCTTGGGCATCTGGGCAGGGTGAGACTTTGTAGAGCGGATGAGAAATTGTAGAAGGCCAGCTTCTGATAAGGACTTTCTGGTCCAAAAAGAGAAGAGTTTGTGGAGTCAGAATGACTTTTAGACCCTCAGGGTGAGAGAGTGTATGCATTTGTGTAAGAGCATGTGTGTGTATGTGTGTGCTGACATTTTTAGGTATTGCTGGTTATTGTTACTGCTCAGTTGCTAAGTCGTGTCTGCCTCTTTGTGACCCAATGGACTGTAGCATGCCAGGCTTCCCTGTCCATCACTATCTCCTGGAGTTTTCTCAGATTCATGTCCATTGAGTTGGTGATGCTGTCTAACCATGTCATCCTCTGCTGGCCTCTTCTCCTTTTGCTTTCAATCTTTCCCAGCATTAGGGTCTTTTCCATTGAGTCGGCTCTTCACATCAGGTGGCCAAAGTATTGGAGCTTCAGAATCAGTCCTTCCAGTGAATATTCAGGATTGATTTCCTTTAAGATTGACTGGTTTGATCTCCTTGCAGTCCAAGGGACTCTCAAGAGTTTTCTCCAGCACCACAATTGAAAGCCATCAATCTTTGGCACTCAGCCTTCTTTATGCTCCAACTCTTAAATCCATACATGACTACTGGAAAAACCACAGCTTTGACTATATGAACCTTCGTTGGCAAAGTGATGTCTTTGCTTTTTAATATGCTGTCTAGGTTTATCATAGCTTTCCTTCCAAGGAGCAAGCGTCTTCTAATTTCATGGCTACAATCACTGTCTGCAGTGATTTTGGAGTCTGAGAAAATAAAATCTGTCAACTGTTTCCACTTTTTCTCCATCTATTTACCATGAATTGATGGGACCAGATGTCATGAACTTAGTCTTTTGAATGTTGAGTTTTAAGCCAGCTTTTTCACTGTGCTCTTTTACCCTCATCAAGAGGCTCTTTAGTTCTTCACTTTCTGCCATTACAGTGGTATCATCTGCATATCCGAGGTTGTTGGTATTTTTGCAGGCAATCTTGATTCCAGCTTGTGAGTCATCCAGCCCGGCATTTTGCATTATGTACTCTGCATATAATTTAATAAACAGAGTGACAATATATAGCTTTGTCAATGCTCCTTTCTTCTCATCTGTTATCTGGTTGTGCTTCACTGTACAACTTCACTGTACCGACACTGTGTCATGTGTTATTCAGGTCTGAGCTTGCAGATTTGGGAATTAATCCTCTAAGAAGCAGAAGGACCCCCTTCACAGCTCCTATGACTAGCTTCCTCTGCTGTGTTGGCTGTGAACTCTGGAAGGCCCTTTCAGTTGAAGTCTGTAGATTTGTTTTGGGCATCTCTTTGGTACCAGACACTGTGCTGGGCACTGGAATACACAAGAGCCACCAGACAGTCCATGATCTCAAAAAGAAGATGAGAAGACAACCCCTCAAATGCCATTTGTCTCGTGCAGGCAAGATCAGGGTGTGGCAGGACTTAAAAGGAAGGCCTGTCAGGCTACTGAGCAGCCAGCAGATCCTGCTTCTGCCTGTTGAGTAGGGCTGACCGTCCCTGTCCCTCAGGGGGCTAACAGTCCCTGTGGTTTGGATGTGAATCTTGGTGAACGTTCCAAGCAGGACCTGGCTCCAAATCTGCTTAACTGCTGCTTACATGGTTGTTTTTGTTTTGTTTTGACTGAGTGTTAAATTTGATTAAACTCTTCAGATCAGATCAGATCAGTCGCCTTAGGCCCTCATAAATGCCAGAGGGACTCTCTACTCTCCCTCCTGTATCTGCTTCCTGCTTTACATGGTTAAACAAGGGAAAAGGGCAGCTTTTGGAAAGAAATGTTCACAGTTGTTATATCCAGGCAATTAAGAAAGATCCTTATGGGCATGAAGGTGAGAGGCATTCTCCTGGAGGCAAAGGGTAAGGGTCAGGGGTGGGTGGGCAGGAACAGAGGACAGGAATCCAGGGGCAGGGGTTCCCATCGCTGCTGGGAAGTCAGAGCTGTGGAGGCGCCTCCCCTCTTTCTCCATTGACTGACCTTGATGCTAATTTAGGCCTGTGGCCAGTCAGAGGTCTGCCACAGGCCTCCTTAAGAGTCTGTGTGTCTGTGCTGGTGCCCCTCACCTGGCTCCCTACTTCTCAAAAGTCTGGAGAGCCCTATTGCCTGCATGAATGATTTCTAAGGGCTATTATGTTTCCAACCCAAGGTAATTAGCTTTACCAGTTATTACTGGATTGCCCTCAAGAGAAAAATGTTGGTGGGAGAGGGAAGTGAGGATAACACCTCCTGGCTTTGTAGTTTGGGGCTTCAGTGTCCAGTGGCTGCATACCAGGCTGGGTGTCACCTGGAGCATGACAGAGTGACTGTTTTAGAATACCATTCTAGTTTAGTGGCTACTGGCATGCCTATAGGTTGATAGGAGGCTGGGAAGACTGAGCATGTCCCTAGAGAAGTCTTGATTTGAGGCATGGATGCTCCAGGGTGGTTTATGTGGCCTTTTTGTCTGCCTTGGGTTGAAACATAAACCCCTGCCCTGCAATTTTGATTGTAAATCAGTGGCTTGCCCAGTGCCTGCCCTAACATCTCCTCTATCAGCAACTAGCAGGCCAACCCCCCACCAAGCCAAAGCCATCGGCTTCTCAGAGCCCCAACTGCGGAAATCCATCTCCCCACTGACATGCTTAGGATCAGAGAGCCACAGGTGCTGGGCAGGGCCAGGGCCGATAGGCTGCTGCCCCACAGTGCTAACGTGTCATTAATATGTCCAGGCCCTCCCCCCAAGCCCAGACATGTAGGGACTTGGCCCTTCCCTGCCCCAGGGCTCCTGAGTGACATAACTGCTTTCAGCTCTCTTGTTCCAGTTTAGATTTTCAAGCCCAGTGTTCCTGCAGGCTCCCCCTCCCAACACCTTCCAAATCCTCTGACAAAGGAGTGGTCTGGCACATGGGTTCAAGTTCTAGTCCTAGGACTGTGGCCAGCCTGGCTCATTGAATGGATTCTTCTCACTGGGTTTGGGCCTCCACTTAAAATGAAACTGCAGATTATATATGTTGAACTTTTTAGGGGTTTAAGAGAGGCTCTTAAATATGGGCAATATGGTCAGAGTGTTCCTTCTCTCTCGCCTCTTGGCAGTGTCTGTCATTGTCCTCTAAACTCTGACTTTCATCCCACTCCCACAGCAGTACTGACTGCCTAGGCCCTCACACTCCCTGCTCTCCCACCCTCACCTTTTCATGCCATCACCTGCCTTTCATCATTGGCCTCTTCTCACTTTGGTGCCTTTATGCCTGCCCTGTGCTTGTATCATGTAGCCATATTCCCCAGCTCTTACAACCTTCAGTAAAGCCACCCAGCCTCCCTCACCGCTGACCAGGGTAGCAGCTTCCAGCGCCCAACAACCTGTTATGGGGAGAAGTTGGTGTTCATACAACTGAAGACCAACAGGCTTGCTCTCCCTTGGCCTCAGTTGCAAATCTAGAGATCCATTCTTATGCTGCCATTGAACCCGTGGGTCCTCTGGCCAAGCAGCTCTGGGAGGTTACAGCCGTCACTCTAATTCCATATGGTTTCCCACAACTTCTCTGATGGCTCTCCTGGCTGCTTCTCTCAGCTTGGCTTAACCTCATGGTACCCTGGAGAATGAGCACAGCACTTCCAATTGTGTAGCCATTTCCGCCACAAGTTCTGACAAGCCAGACCTGACTCTGCTCTCCTTTTGTTTGGCAGCTCCTTTGTGACAGGGACGGCTTGTTGTGGGCACTTCTCACCCTTAAGAATCTGGGACCTCAACAGGTAAGAGATTCCTGAGCCCACCATGGCTTCCAGGGTGGGTGGGGCTGGAACAGCTGGGAGGCCAAGGAAAGAGCTGCCCAAGCCAGCCCATTTCCGTTGCCTGAGTGGTCCAGGAGGAGGTTGAAAGTAATTAAAAAAAACTGAGAACGTGTGCCCACACAAAAGCCTATATACAAATGTTCAATAGCTTGATCCTCAACAGTCAAAAAACAGAACAGCCCAAATGTTCTTCAGTGGGTGAATGCTGACTGATGGGGAAAGAAAGTTTGGTATATGCATGCCAGAGAACACTACTGAGCAAGAAGGACAAGAACAGTACTGACACATGCAGCGACTTCTGCGACTCTCAAGGGAATTACGCAGCATAAAGGGAAAAACCTCCAAAGTCCGCACAACCCGACTGGCTCCACTGTGTCACCTTCTCACATAAGATCAATTGTTAGCTTATGGAAACTGTTGAAGTAATTTATAATAGGTGCCTAATTTCATGTAGAACTTATGATAACAGTTAGGATTTATGATACTTCTCTAAGGAGTGCCTTACTGTGTGGCTATAAAAAATTTTATCTATCCTTAGAGATGATTTTTCTAAAAGAAATTTTGGAAGTGCCCACAGATCCTTAAGAAGAACAATAAAGAACAGTTAAAATACACCTAGGTTTTATTTACAATTCTCTGCCTTGGCAGGCTTGACACATTCCCATCTGATTACCTGCTATTCTGTGTTTTTTTTTTTTTTAACTTTTCATTTGAAATAATTATAGATTAATAGGAAGTTACAAAAGTAGGAAGGCAAGGTACCTGTGTAACATCTTATATAATATCAAACCTAGCAAGTTGGTAGGTACAGTTGGTACAGTCTACAGACCTTTAACTGATTCTACTTATTTTGTGTATATAAATTTCTTTGCAGTTTTATCCCATGTGTAGAATCATGTGACTACTGCCCCAATAAAGATACAGAACTGTGCTGTTCATTAGCACAAAGACCCCTCCTATACACCTTCATAGCTGCACCCATCCTCTGCCCCTCCCTCTTGCTCCTAATCCCTGGCAAACCACTTAGGTGTTCTTCATCTCTGTAATTTCGTTATTTTGAAGGTATTATATAAATGAAATAATGTATGTAGTATATACGTAATATGTAATCTTTGGAGGTTTTTCCCTTTATGCTGCGTAATTCCCTTGAGTCACAGAAGTCGCTGCGTGTGTCAGTACTGCTCTCGTCCTTCTTGCTCAGTAGTGTTCTCTGGCATGCATATACCAAACTTTCTTTCCCCATCAGTCAGCATTCACCCATTGAAGAACATTTGGGCTGTTCTGTTTCTTGACTGTTGCGGATCAAACTATTGTGTATAGGCTTTTGTGTGGGCACATGTTCTCAGTTTTTTTAATTACTGCCTGGGAATACAATTGCTGGGTCATTTGGTAAGTATGTGCTTAGTTTTTTTACCTGCCAGCCTGTTTTCAGTATCTTACCACTTTATGTTCTGACTCCAGTATCTGAGAGATCTAGTTTCTGCACGTTTCCAACAGCATCTGGTAGTGTCACTAGTTTTTATTTGAATTATTTTAATGGATGTGTTACTTGTGGTTTTGATTCAAATTTCCCTAGTAGCTAATGATGTTGAACATCTTTTCATGTGCTAATTTGCCCTCTATAGATTCTCTTTGGTAAAATGTCTGCTCATGTTTGCCTATCTCTGACTAGATAGTTTGCTTTTTCACTGACGAGGTCACAGAGATAGGCATTTCTGCTGAAAGTCAGTTTTATTTAGTCACGTTGTTGGGTATGCTTGGCATCAGTACTGACCCAGGCCTGGGATGGTAGACGAGCTGGGGCAGTGAGGGTGTGCACCACCGCACTGTGGTCCAGCTGTATCCTGAAGGCTGAGTAACCTTTGAATGGTCTCTTCTGCCTGTGGTTGCCGTGGTGGGGGTATGTTGGGGCACAGATTAGTGGTCAGAATGGAGTTCTAAGGCACCAGCTCCTTCAACAGCATTCTCGTATGAAACCCCTAGACCTCACTAACACTAAACACTGGCCTTTATAGAACCCAGAAAGGACCCAAGTGAGAATGGGTACAAGACAGCTATGGCCTCAGTTCTCACTGGAGCCAGACAGCAAACAGCCACTGCACCCTCTGGCCAGCCTGAGGCTAAGCTGCCCTGGGCACTGCTTGGCTTCACCTGCCTTCTCTCTGGCTCCCAGACTCCTCTCCTCACCACTGAGGAGCCAGGCCTCACTTAAACACCTCTTCCGTCCTCAGGGAAGCTTGAGGACCAGTGGTGCAGGGACTGAAGGGGAATATGCCCTGATGGAGGCATCCACTTTTGGTGGGAGGAAATGGATGGACAGGACAACTGTCTGTAGCTTCTTTCCCAAAGAAGCCCAAGCAGATAATAAAGCCATGTAGAAAATAGGATTAAGGTAATGAACAGGCAGGACAGAGTTTGATCTTTCAATAACAGCAAAGCCTGACTGACAGGCCAATCTGGAAGGTGGAGCAGCATCGAAGGCAGGACTCGGTGGCGGGGTGGTGCTCAGTGCTGGGTGGATTCTTTGCTTTTAACCTGTCACCACTGAAACCTGAGGAGGGCCGGGATTTTCTTTTATGTGTGTGCTCAGCCTGGGGGGAGGAGCACTGGAGGGCAGTTTTGCTCAGAGCATGGCCCCTCCAGAGGCTGCCCTTAGGGTGGTGGTGGGGGCTGGGACACACCTCAGAGGCATAGGCACCTGCTGGGCACCAGCGTGCCCTCATCCATCTGTGCCTCAGGAATGGGTCCTCAGGCAGCCTAGGCTGCTTTTCAGTGTCTGAGGACCTCTTTCAATGTCATCATGGCTCCCTCAAGCCCTCTGTGCCTCAGGATTCCTAGAGCCTCTGTTCTCCCTCTGAGGGCACGAGGAAGCGAGGTGCTAGCTGGAGCACACCGGTCTGAGAGCGGCTGTGGGCACCACGACATTGCCTGGATGGCAGGGAGCTTGGCTGTCCCCAACTCTTCTTCCTCTCCTGCCTCTCTCTCAGAGCTGTGGACCATGGGCTGGGCCCAGCGGCAGGGAACTTCTAACCTGTGTAAACCAGATGGGAAGAAAGATAAGAGTCCTTCCCCCAGTTTGGATGTGCTGGCGTGTTCCTGTTTCCAAGGGTTGATGGTGTTCAGGCCATCCCTGGCCCCCAGGAGCTCTATCTTGACCCTGCCACTCACCCGCCACTGAGGTATCCCTAGTTAGGCCCTGTGGAACTGTGCCAAAGTCATCCTGTTCCTGACCTTGAGTCTGGAGAAATGAAGGCCCATGTAGTGTTCTCTGTCTGCATTTGCTAAGGGCCCTTGGCTCTGCCCCAGGAATGGTGGTGTCTGTGTGGGGCACACCTCCTGCTGCTGGAAGACCCTGGGGTGGGTGGGGGTTCTGATTGGCCTGACATCACACACAGAGCTTCCCCTGGCTCTGTCCTTACCAAGGTGCATTTGAGCTGGATCTAGCCTTGGTGCCCTGAGATGAGGCAGTGGGGACGTGGGCACCAGGATGGAGAGGCCTGAGGTCTCACTCGGCTCTGGAGATTTCCCAGGGGGCCAGCTGTAGCTCCAAGCCAGCCAGGAACTGCTGGGTAAGGAAGAAAGGAGGGGTGGGTTTTGGTGCCTTGGCTCCTCCTAGGGTATTGAGGGTTTGAGTCCTTGGCTAGGTAGTGCACTGCTCAGTATGTGTGTGACTCACACCCCTGCATAATCCCACCTCATCTCCCCTTCCCCTTCTGGCCAGCATCATTCCTGGTGCCCCATGACTCCTCCATTTCCATCCTAAAGCCCCTAAGTCTCCTCTTTCTCAACAGAGGCAGGGGCAGAGAAGCTTCTCACATATTCTGACAGACACCATCTATTTTTCCCTTGGGCTTCTGCTCTACTACCTGACCCCTGTGCCTGAAATACCCCCTCTCTGCCTACTGAAACACTGCTCATTCTTTAGCATGAATAGACCTCTACCACGAGGCACTCCCTGATCCTCACCCCTGTGGCTGGAGATGGTGACCCTTAGAGCATTCATGGGGTCACCCTGTGGGCCACCACGTGGCCTGGAACTTATCTTGGAACCCTGGACCGAACATGGGAGATACACGTCACAGCATCCTACAGCATTGGAATGACAAAGGGTGCCCGGCTACACCCCTTTCTGTCTGCAGAAAAAACTGGGGTCCTGACTTCAGGCTGGGCCACTCTGAGGGCACTGTTAGTGCCCATCCCGCCCAGGTGTGGATTTGTCTCTGCCCCTGACCCTCCACCTGGGGCGGGGGGCCTGGTCCTCAGTCAGGGTGATTATGGGAATTGCCCCTCTTTAAGTATGTGCCTTCTCCTTTGAAAGTATTACTGACAGCTTTTTTCATTTTCTTTTTTCTTTACCTCTTTAAGGAACCCTGTAATTTCTTTCTCTTTCTTTCTTTTTCCCCCCACCCCTTTCCTTTTTCTTTCTTGTCCCCTCTGTCCCCCTGAACTCTTTGAAATTGGCTCTCTGCCTGCTGACACCAAACTGATACTTTGCGTTTCACTTCTCCTTATCCCTTTATGGCAACAGATGTTGAAATTTTGTATCCTTTTATCTGCCCGGCTGCCCCTTCCTGTAATTACGGTCCTCTTGTTAGCAGTACAAAGTGGGCTGCCTGGCTGCCTGGCCTTTGAGCCATTGTGTCTGAACACGTGTGCGCAGGCGGGTGCTGGAGTTGTGCACGCGCACACACGTGCATGTGAGGGGCCTGTGCTTGGAAAGGGCCCTTCCCGCTCACTGGACAGGGCTGGGGCCGGCGAAGCCTTAGTGGGCTTCTCCTGGTCTCCACGGTTCTATCTGGGACCTCGGTTACAGAACTGAGGTTGCCTCCTAAAGTCTCTCACCCTCCTCACCAGAGGGCTGGACAAGGACGGCCACTCCTGCCCCTCACCCTCCAGCAGTGAGCACCTGGAGGCCCGCGGTGGTCAGCTTATTCCCTTCGCGTACCCACACCTCCCAAAGCAGGTGGCCCAGGCCTGCACCTCTGCAGTTGTTGGTCCTTCACCGGTGCCATCTCCCATCTTCTGTCCCTGCCGGTCACTCACTGCAGAAATGTCCTTTTGTAAGTCCCCTTAGTAAACTCCCTTTTATCTCTCTCCTGGTACCAGCCAAGCCACCCCCTGTATTGTCAGTCGGGTAGATGAGACTTGTTTCCCTCCATGGAGGAAGGGACCATGTCCCTCCCTGCCCAAGTCTCAGCTCACATCTCCCTGCAGTCTCCATTAGGCACAATGACTTGTGTACAGAAGGCGCTTAGTAAATGACTATTGATCAAAGAAAGGAAGAGGAGAGGGTGGAAAGAAAGGAGGGCACACTGTCCTATTTTCTCAGTGACCATGTTAGGCCCAGCTTGTATTACACCTTCAGGGGAAGTGAAGATAAGGTAGACTGTCACTCTTCCATCCTTTGGTTTCAGAAGCCATTGTTTTATTTTTGTGGTTGCACATACTGGGTGAGGTATCCTCACACCCAAACAGATGCAGGAATTAACACCCACAGAACCTCCAAGGACCTGTGTTCTGTCTAGTCAAAGCTATGGTTTTTCCAGTAGTCATATATGGATGTGAGAGTTGGACTATAAAGAAAGCTGAGTGCCAAGAACTGATGCTTTTGAACTGTGGTGTTGGAGAAAACTCTTGAGAGTCCCTTGGACTGCAAGGAGATCAAACCAGTCCATCCTAAAGGAAATCAGTCCTGGGTGTTCATTGGAAGGACTGTTGCTGAAGCTGAAACTCCAATACTTTGGCCACCTGATGCGAAAAACTGACTCATTGGAAAAGACCCTGATGCTGGGAAAGATTGAAGGCAGAAGCGGACGACAGAGGATAAGATGGTTGGGTGGCATCACCGACTCAATGGACATGAGTTTGAGTGAAGTTCGGGAGTTGGTGATGGACAGGGAGGCCTGGCGTGCTGCAGTCCATGGGGTCGTAAAGAGTCGGACACGACTGAGGGACTGAACTGAACTGAACTTCCAGGGAGCAGCATCAGGAACCCAGTGTGTTAAGAGTGGCTGGAAATGGCGTGGGGGCCACGGGCATTCTTACATGTGGGTGAGGCAGTAGAGCCTGGGTGTCTTATCTCAGGGTGGTCAGCACAGGAGGACTTTGTATGGGTCACCAGGGAGGTGTGTGGAGGCGGGGTGAGGGAGAACATGGGGTGAGGCGGGGCACCTGGCTCCCTGGCCTGTAGGGCCCCGCCTGGGGTGGGGGGCTTCCAGGGACTGCCTCCCTGCGTCCAACTCTGGCCTGGCGCTCAGGGCCTCACCCAGACAGGGCATCCGGTCTTCAAGGCTAGTAACTACTTCCAGTCAGCTGTCTGACAAAGATGGTGATGGGGGTGGTGGTGCTATTAGTGCCTTATTTAAATTTTTTCCTCCCTGTCAGGAAGTTCCTATGGTCCCTCTTCCCTCCAGCTTCAGTGGAGCTGCCTGGGCAGCAGGGTAGGTAGGGCCCTCACCTGAACCCCGCCACCTCAAAGTCTGGGATCCAGCCATACTCTGCTGTTTTTCCTACCCAGGTACTCTGGGGCTCCTCTGGGAAGCTGCAGACAGCCCAGCCTGGGGAACAGGTCTCCTTCAGGCAGCCCTCCCCAGCCTGTGTCTCATTCATCAGGCTCACAGGGGCGGCCCCATCTGTCTTTATCTTTCCCTGGATCGAGAGAGAATTGCTGGAGTCAGGCTAGGGGGAGGCTGGGGTAGAGACCCCCCCAGCCCTCAGTGGCTCCTGGCAGCCCTGGCTTTGTGCACAGGAGCGGGAAGGGAAGGACTTTTTGTCTGGTGTCTATAGTGCAGACCTGGCCCTTGCTCCTGTCTTGGCCTGAGGCTCTAAGCGGCAGCCCCTTTCCCACACAAGTTGTGCGACAGCCAAGGCTCTGCACCCCTCCCTCACGCCCCCCACAGTGAGAGGCCGAGAGGCATTCTTAACATTCTTTCCAGAGAAAAGGGGTGAAACGTCTGAATTTGGGGGTCACCACGTTATACAAATTGCAATCTAATCGTTTTTACAAGAACACACTTGCAGTAAGAAAAGGAGCCCGGGAGGAGGGGCCCAGGAGACAGACAGCTTGTTTTGTCCCCCTTCCCCCCAAAGTTTGGGGCTATTGTGGTGCTCATCTTGCTCCCTCCACCAGAGCGGTTGAGCTAGAGTTTTCTAGTTAAATTGGTCCTGTGGTGGGGGCCACGAAGGGCCCATGGTGCCATTTCTGTTTGTTTTCCCAAATCAAAGCCCCAGCAGGGCTTCTATGGCACCGCTGGGCTGCTATTTGAAGAGACAGGGCCATTTCCCAGAGCCTGGTGTGTCAGTTTATGCTCTGAACTTAACCTCACGGGTACTGCACAACAGAGCCTGGAGCGTCCCAGGCCCAGAGGCAAAAGAAACTGTATCTTTTTATTGGCCCATTTAAAGTGTGTGTGGCCATTTCAGGGAGTCAGAACTAGTGTTGCAGAAACTCCTCAGGCCCTGACCAGGCCAGGCCGGCAAGACAGGGGCTTTTGGGCCTTGTCCTGGTCTCTGGGGGCTGGTGCTCGCTCAGCCTTTGGGTCTCCCCAGAGGGTAGGGTTGGAGAAGGAAATGGCAACCCACTCCAGTGTTCTTGCCTGGAGAATCCCAGGGACGGAGGAGCCTGGTGGGCTGCCGTCTATGGGGTCACACAGAGTTGGACACGACTGAAGCGACTTAGCAGCAGCAGAGGGTAGGGTTATGTGTTTCTTATTGCACAGGCTGGCAACTCGGTGTGGGTGTGGTCATTCTGCTGCCGACCTTCTGTCCACGGGTGCCTGGCTCTCCTTCATTCCGAACCCTGGGACCAGGGGTGGGCAGGTGGAGCCACGCTGGGCTTCATGCCCCCAGTCTCCACTGCCTTTCATCTTCTATTTCAAACAGACAAACATGAAATTACTTCTATAGATTAAAGGGGAGAGCTCCTCAGTCAGTCTTGGAGGCCTCACTAATGGAGGGGGCAGGGCCCCCAAATCTGGGGGGGCAGAACTGTGGAGCAAAGCAGCCTGGACCCAGTGGACGACAGAGACAGAAAGCCCAGGACCCCAGCCCCTCTGACTTGCCCAAGAGTGGTGCCTCATGGCTGGCGGGCCTGCTTCGGCACTGAGGTCCGTGATCTCTAGGAGATGCTGATGTGGGGAGAAGGCTTTCTGTCTGAGCCCTCAGCACACAGAGAGGAAGAGCACTTCCCTGGGAAGGAGGCTGGGGGCAGAAGTGCCAACTTAGGGCCTATCCCCACCCTGCCCTGACTGGACAGCAATAGTGCTGCTTGCTGGGGGTCCCCTCACCACTCAGCCGTCACAGGGAAAGGCAGAGTTGGGCAGAAAAGAACCTGCGGCCGCCTCCTTTCCTCCTCCAGGGAAGGTGGCGGCTCCACTGAGGAGAACGGAGGTTGAGGGTCGGGGTCTGTGAGGCGGAAGGACCAGAGCTAAGGCCCACGTTCACACACGTGGCTTCTGGCTGCTTTGGTGAAACCTGGTTGGCCAAGGCTGGGCTGGTGAGACCACAAAGTCTTCCCCAACCCATGCCGGGCCTCTTACCTGGGTGTCCCTGTGTAGTGTCCACGGCCCAGTTTTTCCTGTCACACCATGCAGGAGAGCCCAGCATGTCCCGAGTGAAGGTGAGGGGTCGGGCCTGGAGCATGCCCCCTTCTTCTTCATTGCCCCCATTCTGAAGAAACTCACCGCTTCTACCCATCCCATAGCCACAGGGATTAGCGGGTATACTTGATGTTGAGGGGTAGTTGCTAGGGCCAGGAGGCCCCCCTAGGTGGTTGCTAGGGGTCTGGCATCAGGGCGAGGGGTCTGCCCACTGCCGCGGTCACGGAGGGAATTACACAGTCACAAAGAAATTGTTCTTCTCAGTAATCTGCTCTTGGCCACCGGGAGGGGCGGCGGGGCAGGCTGGAGCCCAGCAGGCTGGGGGCTGTGATCACAGAGGCGTGCTAGCCCCAGGCCGGGGGCCAGCCGGGCCAGGAACACCAGGGACCGGCCTGCTAAGCTGCTTTCTCAGCGATTTCTCTCCCCAGACACAAAGGTGTTTACTTGTTTTAACATCTCCTGGGACTCCCCTTCTCCCTTTGTGTGGTCTTTATCCCCAATGAGGTTTGAGCCCCAGATTACAGGCAGGAATTAAGGCATTGGACTCAGGCAGCTCAGAACTGCATGACCTGCAGGATCAAGGCATATAAAGTAACCAAATGTGTGTGTGTGAGGGGGCCGACCCCTTCGGCAAGGCCCATTCATTGTCCCAAGGAGGAGTGGCTGGGTGGCGGGTAGCCAGCGTGCAGGTGTGATGGAGAGGCTGCTGATGGCTGACTGAGGCCTCGGCTGGGGGAGGGGCAGGGGCTGGAAACAGGGGAGAGGGCTGGAAGTCCAGGGCATCTCCTCCTTTGGCCCCTTTCCTCCGAGGGTCTTAATTCTGGCTCAGGAAGGAGCCCAGGGACTGATGCCACTTGAAGGTTAAAAGCATATGTGTGGGCCAAGGCAGGACAACCTCTCATCCCCTGCCCCGCCTCTCTTCCCAGTGGGCAGCTGATGACGCACCTGGGCAGTGACTTTCCCCCAGGGGCTGGGGTGCTGGACGTCATGTACGAGTCCCCTTCCACGCTCCTGTCCTGTGGCTACGACACCTATGTTCGCTACTGGGACCTCCGAGCCAGTGCCCGGTGAGTGTGTGGGGCAGGACAACAGGCGGTGGGAACCCCGCCCCTGTCCTGGTGCCCCAAGGATAGGGACAGAGACCCCATAGCAGGGACTGGGAGAACAGCTGGCAAGGCCAGAGTAAGCTTAGACTCCCTACCTCGGCAGCCCTGGTCCCGTGGCCCAGGAGACTGTAGGCACCAGGCCCCAATAAGAGCCTTGGGAGCCATCAGGGTGCTGTCCTTCAGCATTCTGTCCCAGCTTTCTTGAGGCCTTCCTTGCCTCTGAAATCTGGTGACACACAGCAGCCACGTGATGCACAAATGAGGCATGAGCCTGCCTGGGGTCAGGGACTTGGTGAGAAAGAGATCTTTACTGAGGAGGCTTTCCCCCATTAAGTTGGTTTTAAAGGAATGTGGTGGTTTGGCATCTTTCTCCGAACCAGAATGGCTTCCTAAGGCCTCTGGGGAAGCTGGGGTGGAGGCGGAGGGCACCCCCAGACATCCCCTGCATCACCTCCTCCTGGACAGGAAGTGTGTCATGGAGTGGGAGGAGCCCCACGACAGCACCCTGTACTGCCTGCAGACGGATGGGAACCACCTGCTGGCCACTGGTTCCTCCTACTACGGTGTCGTGCGACTGTGGGACCGCCGCCAAAGGGCCTGCCTCCATGTAAGTGTCCTGCGCACCGCAGGCAGGCCTCATGGATGCCAGGGCTCGTTACCAGGGTCTGCACTGGGAGTGGGTGTGCCTGGGGAGGGCGGGAGGAAGCCTAGAGTAGCCCCTGTCCCTTGGCACCAGGCCGGGGAATCTTGCATTTGGGCTCCCCCCCGCTCCCAGTGGGGATGTTTTTGCCACTCTCGTCCCTCCCCTGCAGGCCTTCCCACTGACGTCGACACCCCTCAGCAGTCCTGTGTACTGCCTGCGCTTCACCACCAGACACCTCTATGCTGCACTGTCCTACAACCTCCGTGTCCTGGACTTTCAAAACCCATGACAAGGCCAACCCAGCCTGTGGGCCAGGGAAGCCAGCTACTCAGGGACCTCTCCTGCCTGGAGGGTTCAGTGATACCTCCTCCCCAGCCTCCCTGTGTTCCTAGACCTGTGACCACAGTGCTCAGGCACCTAAGATAAAGGCTGCTGACTCCTGGGCACTGGGGTTACCCAGGGGTGCAGTCTCTCCCAGGAACCAGTTGGAGAGATGGGACCTACTGCTTCTCAGCTGAGTTAACTCAGCTGGGCCTTGCTTCCCTGTCAGCCAGAGCAAGAATCTGGCCTGGAGACAGAGAGGCCCACCCCTTCTTAGAGCCAGGCCAGCTCAGCACAAGTGTGAGGTGAGGTGCTCCAGGCTTCCCAGGTGGCCCCTTCCCTAGAAGGACGGGGGTGGCTGCCAGTACCCTGTGGTACCAACCTCAACATCAGTCAGACCCCACCTTTGACCAAGGTCTCGGCTGGAGTACTACGGCCTGGTTTTGCTTTGAAACCAAGAAAGGACAAAGGCAATCCCCAAATTCTGAATTCTGAGCCAGCCCAACCTCAGGCTAGCTGTTGAGACATGTTACAACCTTCATTTTTGTAAAAATAAAGCTCGACTCTTCACCAATCTGGTTCCTCACTGGTTAGCAAGACCACAGGGAGAAGGAACAATAGACTCAAACTTGGGGCTGGGCATGCCAGGGAAGGGTGAGACCAGCCTCACGGCTCAGTGTCCAAAAGAGCAAAGGTTTCTTCTTCCAGGAAGGCCTTTCATCACCCCTCCACCCCTGGCCCTGGTGGTGGGGTGGGCGTCTTATGGTAGGGGGCCTGGAAAGGCTCCCGGCGGCTGTTGGCCTGCAGTGGCTTCCTTCACCCCACTCCAGTGCTCTGCAAGCCTTATGCTGACTTTACACCCACAGTGTCATAATATCCTGGGCTGCAAACAGGTTGGGGCCCTGCCCTGCTGGCGTCAGGCTTCCCTGATCCTCCTCTCCATCTAAGACCCATACCTTTACGTGGAAGGTTCTACACTGAAGGTCCAGAGGCTAGTGAAGAAGGAAATGTCCTCGCCAGCCCCTCCCTGGGGGCAGAAGCACCAGAGGACACGGGGGTAGCACACATAGTGACTCAGAATTGCTTTACTCAGGAGGGAAGACCACGACCTAGGGCTAGGAATGCCCTGAGGCCCAGTTCTTACAAAGCTTAGACAGCTCCTGGGAGGAGAGAGGCTGCCCCTGTGCCAGAAAGACCCAAGCCCAAAGTCTCACAGGCCTACAGCAAAAGCCTCACCCACCCAGTGTCAGAAGTCAGGCTCAGGCGTCAGCTACTGAGTCTTGCAGTCCCCATCACTGCTGTGGGCTGTCTTCACCTTCTTCAGTTCCTTCTGCAGCTCTGACTCAGCTACCAGGACCTCCTTTGGCTTCTGGTACTGAGGATGGAGCAAGGAGAAGACATGAATCAATCATATCACCCCTTTCAACACACAGCCTCCACCCAACAGACTCAGGGCCCCCTGCCCCATTTCTGGCCAAACCACAAGGCATGTGGGATCTTAGTTCCCCAACCCGGGATTGAATCCATGCCCCCTGCATAGGAAGGCAAAGTCTTAACCACTGGCCCACCAGGGAGATCCTCCTCCTGCTCCCTTTATTCAAAGACGAGGGAATTGAGGCCTACAAGGTTGAATGATTTGCTTAAGGTCACGTGGGGGTACAGGTAGGCTTTTGGACCTTCTAGAGCTCCAGTTCTGTGGATCTCACCCCTCCCCATCACCCTCTACCCAGTTCTAGCTGTGATTTTAAAATCAGTCTCCTGAGCCCTCGCCTGCTCATCCCATTCTGTTGGAGAGGCCTGTTCCCTAGCAAGCATACCCCAGGAGTCGTTGGGGCTGCAACTGAGTAACTGGGAAGTGGTCAAAAGAAGGAGCCTTTCCCTGACACAGTGGCCAAGAAGTCTGAACAAATCTTACAGAGATAATGAGAGTGGAGTTGGCGTGAGCAAAGCTCAGCAAGGATTCATCCAGAGGTAGCTGGTATCTTTCTAGGTCAGGAATGGAGAACTTCTTGTAGTACCTGTGGGGACACCAAGAGGCCGTGAGAACACCCAGCATGGGGACCCCCACAGATGGGCATCAGGCCCTTTAATGCCAAGCTTCTATACAGTCCTCCCCACCCCCCAGCCAAAGAGGAAGAAGGGAAGCCAGTTAGAAGGCCAGTATTTTAGAGCTTAGTGACCCTGGAAAGAAAAGAATGAAAGGCCTTTTGGCCAGTCATAATTCCTTGATTAGACCAGGGGTTAGAGTGACTCATATTTCAAGTTCATCAATCCCAGAGACATGTGGAAGAAGCCTCCCGGGAAACACAACTGGGCCAGGCAAGCGCTACCTCCTCAGCACCCCAAGAAAACAGCTATGTCTGCAAACAAGGACAGAATAAGGACACCTAAGGCTGTCTTCCAGAGCTGGGGACTGACAGTGGCACTTACATGGCACTTTACTGAGGCCCTCTGCTACCTCTCCCTCTTTTAGGGTTAGCCTGACTCCACTTATAGGCAAGAGAGGGAAGTTAATCCACAAGGAGAAATCTCCCTAAGAGAACAAGCCGTGTGACTCATCACAGAAGCCCGATCTCTGGGGTTCTGGCCTACTTTGCTGACCATAAGACCCTACTCCATTTTCACATATCACACATGGTCCCCCTCATCTGCAGGTGCCAGTCCAGAGATTAATGATCCCTTTCAGTTCAGTTCAGTACAGTCGCCCAGTCGTGTCCGACTCTTTGCAACCCCATGAACCACAGCACGCCAGGCCTCCCTGTCCATCACCAACTCCCACAGTCCACCCAAACCCATGTCCATTGAGTCAGTGATGCCATCCAGTCAGCTCATCCTCTTTTGTCCTCTTCTCCTCCTGCCCTCAATCTTTCCCAGCATCAGAGTCTTTTCCAATGAGTCAGCTCTTCACATCAGGTGGCCAAAGTATTGGAGTTTCAGCTTCAACATCAGTCCTTCCAATGAACACCCAGTACTGATCTCCTTTAGGATGGACTGGTTGGATCTCCTTGCAGTCCAAGGGACTCTCAAGAGTCTTCTCCAACACCACAGTTCAAAAGCATCAATTCTTCGGCGCTCAGCTTTCTTCACAGTCCAACTTTCACATCCATACATGACCACTGGAAAAACCATAGCCTTGACTAGATGGACCTCTGTTGACAAAGTAATGTCTCTGCTTTTTAATCTGCTGTCTAGGTTGGTCATAACTTTCTTCTAAGAAGTAAGCATCTTTTAATTTCATGGCTGCAGTCACCATCTGCAGTGATTTCGGAGCCCCCCAAAATAAAGTCAACCACTGTTTCCCCATTTATTTGCCATGAACGATCCCTTTAGTTGGGGCGGCGGGGGGGAAACCCTGGGACTCACCTGGCAGTTTAGTGGTTAAGACTTCGTGCCTCCAATACAGGGGGTGCAGGTTTGATCCCTGGTCAAGGAACTAAGATCCCACATGCGGAGCAGTGCACCCAAAATTAAACAAAAACGACGACCCAGATAGTAACATCCAACCCATAATGTCTGTAACCGGATTTTGCAGGAAATTTGACCTCCTTTACCAGAGAGGAAACTCGGGCTCAGAGAGGTGAATTATCTTGCCTGGTTTCACAGCCAGTTAGTAGGGTCAGATTAAAGTTCCCCAATCCTGGTCTGGAGCTTATTACATTGGAGCACTAAGAATGGCCTCCTCATCTCTGGCAACAGGACCGTCTGGCATTTTCCTTGGTGGAAGTGTCACCTAGGCTCTGGCTGGTGGCCTCCAGACCTGTCACCCAGGCATGGCATCAGTGCTGCCACGAGGCTGTGGCCTGCGCAGAGAACACTGCAGACAGGCACAAACACACGCAAGTGAGGGCCTGGAGAGGACTGGCTTTTAATACTTGAGAGGGGCCTGGTCCTATGGCAGCTCCCCCCAGTCCACTTCAAAAGCCCCGATGCCCTGGGTACTCAGAGTTGACATCAAGGCAGCATTTCTGCCCTGTTCTCCCTGCTGAAATCCCTTGTTCAGTGAGGACTCTCAGGGCCCCCTCTCCTCCCAGGTTCCTCACTCCCCGCCAAGGTGCTGGGACCCATGGCAGGAAAAGAATGTTTACTTAAAGGCTGACAGTTCAAAAGGAGTGGGGGTTGGGGGATCCTAATGGCACCACAAGTTTGCTTTATTTTCCAAAGCTCTGCCCCAGGGAAAGACGATCCATCTGCCTGCAGACCGGGGTGGAATGTCGGCCTCATCCTCCTCCTAGCCAGCCCAGGCTGAGGGCTCTTCCTGGGGCCCTTGGTCTGGCCAGCAAAGGTGGCAGACACTGATAATAGGGAGGGAGTCAAAGGTTAAACAGCGGAGATTAGATGAACACAAAGGCTTGTTAGGAAGTGTTAACATCTTCCCTGCAAATACACACAAGCAGAAGCGGGAGAGCAGCAGCCTGGCACACACGGCTCAACTGAACCCAGTGGGCCTGTGTAAGGCCTCGCTGTGCAGAACGTGGCACGTCCTCAATGCCTACCTGGCTGTGTGCTGGGGAGGGGGGACAGGGACACACCTGTGTCCCACGCTGTCAAGGCACATGCCCCAGGCAGGGGAGGTAGAGTCCAGGGCTTGGCCTCAACAGCAATGACAAGATAAAGGGAACTTGAGTTGCACGACTTGCCTCAGCGTCCCTGTGGTACTCCCATCACCTCTCACATGGCAGGGAGGTGGTGGCAGAGTAGGTCTGGGGGCTCACTGTTTTGAGTCTATTCTAATGGATTTAGTTTATTGGTTGAGGTTAAACCCATCTTTTCAGGGGCTCCTGATGGGCAGCCTTCAAGGGAGCATGAAGCATCTGCTTTCTCTCCTCAAGAAACAGCTCACACCCCCTTATCTCTATCCCTGCCTTGGGATTTGCCCTGAGAATACCACGGTTCACCTTCTCACCAGCACCTGGACTAGAGACGGACCCACTGTGCTTCCAGGCAAGTCCAAACGCCCAGCCTCTGGCAGCCCTAGGCAGGCAGCAAACATTTCTTAGGCATCAACTCTGTCCCAGAGCTGTGACCTGGGGCTTTAAGGATGAAGAAGAAACAAGGCCATATCGCTGCCTGAAATCTTATTTCTGCTGAAAGCTAGGCCTTTATAGTGGGGTAGTCCCTGGGCTTTTAGCTGATGTGCAACAACCCCCATTCTCACCTGCCTTCACTATCCTCAGTCTCAGCCACACAGTGAGAGGTGACATTTATGAATTCTAAATCCGTGCCGGGCACTGTTCACACACTGACTCCTGAAAACAGCGCTCTCAGGTTGGCTGCTTCTGTCATCCTCTTTTATAGAAGAGGAGACTGAGGCACAGGCAAGTCAGGTATCTTGTCCACGTCATAAAACTGGTAAAGGGAGATGCCCTTATTACAGTGATAATCCCCTCAATCTCCTGACTCCTCTACCGCTCTCCATTCTCACCTCAAAGGATCAGACCATCTAGGTTCCAAGGATGGGGCAGAGATGGGGGGTGGTCTCCCCCAGGATTCAACCACTATGCAGGTCTCCTGAGCACTCCCTCTAACACAGAGTGGCCTTCCTTTCTGAATGTAAAAGCGTGCAAAGATGTATGTGGAAGTAAGGGCTCTCAGGAGGACCCCTGGCCCTGCCCTGTGACTCTGGGCAGGCCACTTAACTCCAGGATCTGTTTCTTCCTCCAGATTCCTTTCTCAAAATAGCTGCCCCAGATGAACTTTTAAGTCACTGGGAACAGAACAGGCTAACCTGGTACCTGTCTCCAAGCTGTGCAAAAAGACAGCTCCTTCACTCTTTCAGAGATGACCTACAGCACTGCATCACTCTCTTTCTCTGCTATATTCCCTTCCCCATTCCCAGTCCTTTCCCAGCTTGTTCTCCCTTCGCATTGAACTGAGAAAGGGCACAAGAGAGCAGGCCTAGAGAGAGCGGCTCTGAAGGAAGCTGATAGTAGAAGCAGGACGGCTGTGGAGTCACATGGGCTGGGCCCACAGACCTCCCGTGGGTGCTCTGCACACAGGCTTGGCCAGAGTGGTCGAGGGAAGCCTGTAGTCAGTCTGTCCCTTAGACGATCAGTAGGCCCATCTTCCTTCTTGCTTAAACATCAACACTCCGGACAAACTGGTCACCTCTACCTATAATGCACATTCACATATTTCAGGCTCTCAGAAGTCCTACCAAAGAGAAACCCATTTAATTCAGTTTCCTAACCTTATTTGACCACAGAATCCTTTTTTCTAGAGATGCCTATTAACACTCCCACAGAGTTAGTATTACCAATGTCAAATCAGCCAAACTCTCTTTAGGCTCCAATTTCCTCAGGCCGGCCACAGGGCTGAGTACAATATACAATTTTCTAATTCCCCAAACAATCTATGATGTACGCAGGAGTATTCTCCTGTGATAGATGAGGAAACCTTGCCCAAAAATGCCACAATTAATATGTAGCAGAGGCCAGATTCAAGCTGACATCCTCCTACTCCACGCCCAGCTCCTTCCACTCAGAGCTGCCAGCTTCTAAGGCTGAGGCTCAGAACCTTCTCTCTGCACAAGCATTCCTAACAGATGATGGGAACAGATGACGCCACAATCAGATCCCAGAAAAGCAGCTTCTTCCTTCCCTGGTTCATCTCTTGCTATTACCTGAGGCCAAGGACATAATTCACTGGAATCAATTCTATCAAGAAAAGTGGCAAACCCAGTTTTTCAGGGACTCTGGCTTTTATTGATGACCATATTCCAGAATATTAGAATCAGGGCAGACATGGAACCTTCAGGTGAAGGACATCAAATCAGAAAAGCCACAGTGTGGTGGAAACTGCAGAGGCCTGGGCATGAAAACCGTCACTATCCCCTCCAGTAAGTCAAGTGCATCATGCTGACTTTATAGATGCTCTCACGGAATCGTTCATATACAGCACGAGAATTATACATACCCTGTCCACCACTGGGTGGTATGATGATCAGAAAATAGTTTTACAGTACCTTGAAAAAGTTAAACTCTGCTCAAAGGAATAGCCACTGAGTTGTGTATAGTTAGAGGAAGTAAAGGTACACGACGTGTTACTACTCCAAGTAGAAAATGAACATGCCACTAGGCTCAGGAGGAGCCGGTTGAGGGCTTAGCAGCCTCTCCCGCCTTCCTCCCAGCAGAGGGTCCCGAGGCTGTGCTGCGCCAGGCTGGGCCGCACTGACCCTGAGATCTCAGTGCAGGCCCTGAAGTGAGCACTCACATACTCTCCCCTCGGTGGGAATCCGATCCTGGTCCTGCTCCTTCTGGAGGCACGACTCCCATCCCACCTGGCCTCACCGGGCAGTTCAGCAGCATCTCCCCTTGCCCGGGGCGCTGGAGTGGAGCGCCTGGCCAACAGTGCCACCTATGGTTGGATATGCGCAGGAGATGGGACCCAGAGGACCGGCCTGCAGATGAATTTTCTGGTGAGCTAGCTAGCCTCTCTTCTCTCGCTCCTTGGTAATCACATTTTTGCTTGATATCTATATTCGACAGTGACCTCTGGGGGACAAAAGGGAGGCAGCAGCCAGCTCCACAAACTGCTGGGCTGCAGATTCAAGCGCTATCAGAAGCACTTTTGTTCCTAGTTTGGGCCCAGGGCCTCTGACGCCAGGGAATGCTTGCTGAAGCATGGAGTTTGTTTTCCTAAAGGCAATTTCTCTGTTGTCTGAAATTGCTAAATTCTACTTTAGGCACTGACTCCTGTTAATGATGAGAACAATAACGGGAATAAACTGCCTTTTATCTGAGGGCTATAAAGTGCTTTACAAACGCAAACCCTTATTATTATGACTTTATATTTATAGACAAGTCTCACTTTAGGGGCTGCTGGCTGCATGTACAGCAATAATCCTGAAATTAATTCATTCATCTCCACCCCTTCCCCACCCCTTAACCCTGCCAAAGTGACAGGATGTGGGGGTCAGAGAGGAGGGTGAACCCAGGGTTGCACCAGGGGAGCCTGGGAGCCACACTGCTTCCCTGTGGCATCATGGACCTGAGAGAGATGGTGGGAGGCTGGCACCACACCGCCTGAGAAGATGGACCAATACTGGGTCCTCCTTACTCTAGGTAAACTGGAGGGGACATCTCTGGCCTAAGCTGAGCACCCCATGAGACATGCTGGGTAGCTTCACCGTCTGTGGACTAGTAACTCATAAAACCTCCCATCTCAATGCCCTAAATCTATTTCATGGGAGTTGATCCTACACTGCAATCCCTCTGATTCAGTTCACAACCAAGTCATTACGGGGCTCTTCTCTTCTGTGGTCAGTCAGAGTTCCAGAAACCCAAATGAGATCAGTGCATTTACAAGATAATCAGCCAAGAAGCAGTCCCGCCAGGATCAGATCTCCACCTCGGTCACCTTCTGTCCCCTCAACCCAACTGAGCGACTGAACTGAACTGAACTGAGCAGGCCATGAGAAGAGGAGGAAAAGGGATGTGAGCACACTCTTTGAAACATCATGCAAGAGACTTCCAAGAAGCACTCACCCCCTGTCCCTCTAGGGACACCCCTACCCCCAGGGGGGTTGGATCAAGTTTGCTGCTCCCAGACACCTCTGTAACTGCCACCTCAGACAGGTGTGCCTTCCAGGCTCTGGCTCCCTGCCAGCTCCAAGCTCATCATGGACTGGAGCCAGCCAGAGGTCAAGGCATAGTAACCTTACAGCAGAACCACCTAAGATCGCAAGTCAGTGGCTGGGTGATTTCCTCATCCCCTCATTCATCCAACAAATGTTTACTGAGCTCCAGCATATGCCAAGTACTGGACCAGACACTCATTGTTCAAATTTCCCTGCCCTGATGGAGCTGAGTACAATATTCAAGCTGGTTCTGATTACAGTATTCAAGGGCCGAAGAGAGAAAGCCCTTCAGCTTTTAGTACCTACTCTGCTGCTGCTGCTGCTAAGTCGCATCAGTCATGTCCGACTCTGTGCGACCCCATAGAAGGCAGCCCAACAGGCTCCTCTGTCCCTGGGATTCTCCAGGCAAGAACACTGGAGTGGGTTGCCATTTCCTTCTCCAATGCTCTAGGGCTGTAGTAAAGCCCTTCTGCCCCTCTCAGCGCTGGAAGAGGAGGCTGCTCTACCCTCTGAGGTGGGGAACTGTCTGAGTCCTAACCCTAGGTCAAACCCCACCCCCACCTTGCTCATACACAAGTAGGCAGGTGCCTACCATGCCACTTACTTTTTGTTGGTTGTTCTGACGACAACACAGCGCTCCTTCTGGTCCACACAGACATTGTAAACATCCTTAGGGTACGGGAGGTTTCGAATTCGCCACTGGAAACTCATCTTGGTGTCTTTGCGCACAAATATGGGCTGCAGAAGGCAAATCCAATTCAAGGACTATTCTTGGAGAAGGGTGGGAAGGGATGGCTCCCCTCCACAAAGCTCTACCCGGGGACAAAATGGGAGATCCTTAGCTCTCCTCTGATGCTTCCACTGCTGTGACCTACGAAGCCTGGAGCCCCTGCTCTGGGATGACTAAGCCAGAACCCTTTGGGTATCCATTCAAGGGAACTGCGTCCAGGTGGGCACACTGAAGATGAGGAGGTGAACAAGACATGGTGGCTGCCCTTGAGGGCTAGCAGCCCACTCCCCCAGCCTCCCCAAGACACCTGACAGACAGACATACATTGGCATTGCTTTCCGTGATGAGTTCAGGCCCCAGGCTCCCTGCTCCTGGGAGTGCTGGCTCTCCCACCTCAATCTGCCACTGGCCCAAGGCTCCCAGGGCACTCTTCACACGCCACTTCCTCACTGAGGAGAGAAGGAAGCAGTGGGATTACGGGGAGGAAAGGTGTTCTGCTCTCTTCTGCTGAATCGTTGACATCACTTTAGGTACAGGAACAGGATAAAAGTGGGAGCGACAGGCCTTCATGGACTAACTTTATCCATCTGAGCAGGGACCTCACAACCCCTGAAATCTCAGGAGAGCATTTTCAATATTAGACATTTTGTAAAGAACAGATCAGGGAGCCCAGACAAAAAGAATTAAAGCTATGAAAGGCGCCAAGTGAAGTCAGAAACCCCCAGGTATGACTTCAAGCACAGGGATGATGTGAAGGTTGGGAAAAGGGTGGCTACTAGTAACAGGGAAAATATGGATCCCAAGAAGCCTGAGTTGATGTGCATTCTTCCTTCTAAAAATAGGCAAAGGAAGAATGAGTTAAGAGTGTGAAAGCTGATAAGCAGATTTGTCTCATGACTCAGAAGTCCAAATTGAGAAGTTTACTCATTTCAGGTGTACCTGGCTTAAAATAACACCCCCACAGTTGTATTTACAGGAAACGTGAGGCACACACCATATTTTAAGTGTATTATTTATAAAAGATCTAACATAAATTTCTTATAGAGTGGAATCATCCTTTTATAATGCAAATAATCATTTCTATTTTACAGCCCAGATGTTTGCATAAGAATTTTTTTTTCCGGTAAGGCCCACACTTTTATGGAAATTTTAAGTGAAAAGTCTAGTGCAGTAGACACTGAGAGCCCCACTGGGATGCTCAGGGACCCCACCCAGCCCTGTCACGGCCGACTGCTGTCAGCAGCCCGTGGCCACAAGGGGCTTTCCCAAGCGCGAGCGCTCGGCTCCTTCCCTCCCTGAGGCAATGGGGGTCTCCCAGGTGGCGGCTCAGGCGCTGCTCCAGGCCAGCAGCCTTCCTGGAGTGGCCGTGAGGAGCTAAACAACTCAGAAAGCACCCGGTGTCCTGTGGTGGTTGCTCCTTTTCTGGGCTGGGGGGTGAGTGTGATTCTCAGGATGGGTTTCTTCTGAGTAGCTGCGCCAAACCCCAAACACCCTCCCTGCTCTAAGTAAGGCACACAAGCTGAACACAAAAGTATGCTGTAAAATGAGGATTTTCCCTTGAATATGTGCTTTTATAAGGTCTGTTGAATTCTGCAATGGGATTTTATTACGTCTCAGGGCCAGAAACTCTCCCTAGAAACACATTTCCAAGTTTATAATGAAAATTAATAAGGAAGAGTAAAACTTGGAAATATGCTTTATAGGCAACTTTTTTTTTTTTTTCTCACAAATACTTCTCTCTTAAGTGACTGGACTGTGACTAGAAGTACATCCAAATCTATTCTCGTAATACCTTGCTTAACTAGGAAGCCAGTCTTCTGGGTTGCAGCCTTCACAGCTACAAATTCAGAAACTACAAACGCCTCTAAGCTGCGACTTACTGTGACAGACCCGTGTATCTCACTCTACTGTAGAAAAGATCACTCCCAGATTCTTACTCAGACACGTGTAAAATGCGATGTGTAGAATAAGGCAGGACATTATTTTTTCCCAGGCATACTGACAACAGCACGATGGGGTAGCTCACACTGAGTGCAGGGTCAGAACTCAAAAGCGTGTGGGACCATTTGGTGTGAGGGCAAACAAGCATCCTTAGACCCTGATGGGATCCCGAGGTGAGAACAGTCAAAACAGAGCTTAAAGGTGGAGGTTCTTTTAGAAAGCGTCCAGTCCAATGCTTGTATCTTTCAAATGAGAAATAGCATTCTTCCCTGCCTGCTCTCCTTCAACCCCTGCTACCTCTCTCCAAGGAAGAGTATAAAGAATTACCAAGGCTCAGAAAGAGACACTCACTTGCAAAATCCACAGGTAAAATTCACGTCTCCTAACTCCAAGACCAGAATCTGAATCACTAGTAAATGGCTAACTTGTATTCTATAAATATTTATCTGTGCTAAGTCTCTTCAGTCGTGTCCAACTCTTTGCGACCCTGTAGCCAGCCAGGCTCCTCCATCCATGGGGATTCTACAGGTAAGAATACCGGAGTGGGTTGCAATGTCCTCCTCAAAAATATTCAATAGCATATATAATATTTTTAGTTTTTTTTTTTTTAAGCTCTATTTCTTTTTAAGATTTTCGCATTTAAAAGAAAAGCTTCAATTATTTGAAAATTTAATTTCTGAAAAACACTTAATTATTTGAGGCTGGACAAGTGAGGTGTCCGGTGATCACGGGCCTTGTTAAATCATGTGTCCTGAAGCACAGTGCCAGTGTGGCCAGGAAAGCCAATTCTGATCTACTCTTTTCTACTCTTATCTATGGAATAATTGGGTTTGGAACAGAAATGTTGCCCAAAAGGACCCTAAGGAGATGGAAAGTTAGCTACTGGTTTCCTTACTGCTGGCCTTAAAAGCCACTCAGGTCACAGAAACTTGGACCCTTGGCTGTTTCACCATTTTTAACACCTTGGGGTTAAATTCTTTGTTAGAATATGAAGAAGGTCTCTGTATTCATTCCCCTGTGAGATAAGAGCCAATAAATGATTTTGGTGAAGTCCTTATTATTTCTCCCATGGATGTGGGCATGGATGCACACATGCAAATACACGCTTTGTCTTGTCTTTCTTGTCCTGTCTTTGTTCCTGAACTCAAGGACAGCTCCTGCGGCAACAGAAGACTGTTTCCACCTGCTGTCACTCTGATTTGATTATATGTTAAACCCAAACTGGTGTGCGCAAGGCAGCTCCCCGGGACGCTGTCATATCTTCCTGGCTGAGCCAGGGCCAGTCCTTGGAAAGGAGACTTTCAATGACCCTGTAAAGGGTCTGATGGGGAATATATGATGGAGGCAGCGCCTGGGGCCTTTTTCCTAAGTCAGCAGGAAGCAGGCTGATGTCCCTGACTGCTGAAAGGAGGCCCCATCTTTCAGGTGGGCTGGAAAGTACAGGTCCTAAAGGCCTCCTTCCCCAGAGCTCCCAGCCCTGGCCCACTTCCAGTGTGGGTAATTACATTCCCCTTTCCTAAATACTCCCTGCAGCTTAAACTGGATGCAGGATTCTTCTTTTCTGCCCTAAAACACTGCAACATTGCTATGTGGCTATTAAACAGCTGCCACGTCCCATCCCTGAGGAGGCTGAAGGGAATCGAGTGGGTCATTTATAAAGCCGGTGAAGTGCTTGGGGATGAAAGTGCTCAATATCCTCCAAATGCAGCCTGGGGTGGTTAGGCTGGCGGTCAAATACCACAGCAGATTAAGCCGGTAATCCGAATGTAATCGCTGGGGGATGGCCTGCCCTTCAGCCTCGGCCCCCCTGGACATGCTGTGTTCTTCTAGGGCTGGTTTGATGTTCCGATCATTGTTATGGGGCCCTTCAGTTTTTTTTCTCTATGAATACACATACAGCATTCATTGTGGGGGGTGGGGATGAATAGCATTGAGCGGGCAGGAAAAAAAATATGACACTACTATGGTTATTAACACCGACTGGAAGGGCTCTGACCCAGACAGATGCACTATTGGTAATTCTCTCTATAAATTACTTTCTGGGTTTTTCAGACAGAAAACCAGTTTGACCAATTATCCAATTTGTATAATTAGCTGGAAAAAAATAAAAAATGGAAACCATTCCCATTTACACCACAAAAACCCTGTCCATATTTTGCTTCAACGAATGCACAAGTGAAAGTCAGTTCAGGCCCTGGGATTATTTATACTTAAAAATTAAAAACAAACAGTATTTTGCAAGCTGGCAGGCATGGGGTGGGGTGGTTGGAGATGAATAAGAAAAGGGTCAGCTGTTCAAAGGGCCCAGTGGTTTGAGTGGAGTGTTCCCCTCTGTCCTGCTCCCACCAGTCTCTACTTGGGCCATTCTGAGGAGAACAAAATTTAGTTAAAAAAACAAAACAGGATTAAATATTCTCAACTCCCAACAGTATGTTGTTGTGGATTAAAAGCACGGGCTCTTCATCACACAGACCTAGGCTTAAACCCAAGCCCTGTAACTAACCAGCTATGTGCTTCTGAGCAAGGTGCTTAAGCTCCTGAAACTTGCAGTTTTCCTGACTGTAAAATTAATGCAGCAGCACCTACCTACCACGCTGAGCTGTGACGGGGCTGGTTGGTGTAAAGCACTTGGCATGGCGCCCAATAAAAGGTACAGTATTACTATCCTTAGGTAGACTTTTTCAAACAACATTCTCCTATGAACCTCCATTTCTGCTTTTAAGAAAAAGGAGTTGGGAGGCCCCTGTCTAGTCTTGACCTGCCACGAGGGAAAGTGACAGGTTCACATGGGATGTTACCAATGAAGTAACCTGGGATTGTTCTTCATTTCAAGTTTGTGTCCAAGCACAACTAAGAGGCCTTTGGGTTTACTTGTTTGTTTTTATAGCCACAGCAGCAATAGCTGTATTATTCGCTCTGTGAGAAGAAGAGAGTGCCACTGGGGGCTCAGCGAGAGGAGCTGTGGCAAGTCCTTGGCCTGGTGATGGTGCTGGTCAGCCCACGTGACCTCTGCTTTCATAAGCTCACCCCATTAGGCATTCCAAGGCTGTCACCCCCTGAGAGTGCTATAAATTACCATGCATTGTGAGGATATTACTACTGTATTGGTTTCCACCAAATCAGTGTCATATGCTAAACACATCAAGATTTTTTAATAGCACCATATTAAACCAATTGGGACTGGAACCCAAGCAGCTCATAATAAGGAAGGATCAACACTTCACTTTGCGGCTGAGCATGCGCAGGACACACATTTTAAGACTGGAGATGAAGAGAATGCAAACCCATGTGATCCATGTTGTCAGTTCTAGACATTTACGAGCTGTCAGAAAAAGGGAAAAAGAAATTCCCTCAACAGTACTACCTGTCCATCAGGCCCAGGAAGAAATTAAAGTCAAGAATAATGACAAGAAAATAACCCAGCCCATGATTCCATCATTGGTCTTAGCATTTCAGGTGAAACTTAATAAAAAGAGACCAACTCCCACTGCTGACAGCCTCAGGCCCTGGGTCAAAGAACCAGCCACCTAGCTTCGGGAAGTCAGTTCATGCTGATATGCATACCTGAGAACAGAGAATGAGCAAATCAAATAATTTCCAGAAATCTGAGCTGGAGCCTCTATTCATGAGCTTATTCTTAGACAAAAAGGGAAAAGGGCTGCAGGAATGAAAGTGATGATGCCGCAAAATCACCATTTCTCCTTCCTCCTCCCTTTGATTCAGACGTTCTCCAAGACAAGGGGTATATTTAACAGAGCTGCCTCTGAGGCAAGGTCAGAAGCTGCTGCCTCTGATTCTTGCTTGTTCCTGATGTGGTTTCAGAAAACAAAACAAAAATTAAGCCAAAAAAGTGCAGGGAAAGCTGCCTTCACCATGACTTAGCCCACAAGGCTTACTTTCAATTCTACCTTCTCTGTGAAGATTTTCCCAGTGGTTTCTCCCCCAATCACACCTTAGAAGAGTTAACTCTCTCATTTGCCTGGGGGTGGAGTGAGGTTCACTGGCCAAGTGGACACCCATTGCATCTCTGGTGTCCGGCCCTGACCTCGGGTTATTCTCAGGAACAATTCTGCCTCAAGGGCCTCAGTCTCGCGGAGCTCCCACATGTACTGCTGAGCTTCTCCTTGAAGCCTCAGCTAGGCCTGTTTACCTGTGCTCAGGTCACCCCAAGTGTTCCTAAGGGCCCACCGGGGGCCCCTGTCACTTACCAAGTAGTTCGTTTGTCTTCTCATCATACTCTTCGGCCATTTCCTTCCCATTGGGGAACAAATAGTGCACCTTTCTTCTCCCTGGGCACAAAGCAAAAGAGGGTCTTACCCCTGGCCTCCCCTTGCCGTGGGCCTTCAGATCCAGAGATCTGCCTGGGAAACACTAACAGCCATGGGCATATTAAAAATCTTCCCAGAGCCTCCCACGAACTCCTTGACAACCATCACCCACCATTACTTTAAGCCAAGTCCTGGGACTCTTTTGCTTTCCCTGAACATGTCTTTGTTCTGCTGATTATTCTACGAGCAATAGCTCTAAAAAAGTGTTAGTTGCTTAGTCATGTCTGATTCTTTGTGATCCCATGGACTTGAATTCTCCAGGCAAGAATACTGGAGTGGGTAGACATTCCCTTCTCCAGGGGACCGTCCTGACCCAGGGATTGAACCTGGGTCTCCAGCGTTGCAGGCAGATTCTTTACTGTCTGAGCCACTCTTCCCAACTGTTGAACTCCTTGCCCTTCAAAATTCAACTGAAATGTCACTTCTACTGGGAAGTCTTCCTAAAACTATCATTCCTAGCCACTTCGGCAAAATTCATCACTTATTTCTTTGTGCCTTCCTGGTGCTTTATTCATGTCCACAGTGGAGCGTTTATCTCATAGTATGATACTTTTAAAAGTATCTGTTTCAAGAATGATATCATATTTACCTTTCTCTCCCCAGTTCCTAAAACCAAGCCTATGTGCTCAGATTACTGAACTGGGTTTCCCAACCAGCAACTCCCTCCAGCTGTGCCCCTCACTCTGCCTTCTTCTGCACATCTCTATGCCATTCCTATCACACAGCACCTGAAATGAGTGCCCACGTATTCTCCCTATGGCATTTTCCTTGGTTATGGTTTTACATTTGTGTGAATTCTGGATGATTAGTGCCTGTCTCTTTACTAAGATAAGAAGGATTTTATCCCCTCTATCTATGGTTTCCCAAACACTAAGCATAGTACTTGGCATATTTTAAGAGCTCAGCTAAATATTGATTGAAAGAATGAAAGAACATCACTTCATCTTTCATTGAAAGAAGAGAAGAAATGGATAAAGAAGATGTGGAATATTAATCATAAAAAGTAATGAAATTGGGTCATTTGTAGTGGCCTAGACAGACCTAGAGTATGTCATACAGAGTGCAATCAGAATTAAGAAAAAATAAATACCGCATATTAACACATATATGTGGAATCTGAAAAAACTGATATAGACAGTCTTATTTACAAAGCAGAAATAGAGACAGAGACAGAGAACAAACATATGGATACCAAGGGGAAGTGGGGATGAGATGAACTAGGAGATCGGAATTGACATATATAAATTATTGATACTATGTATAAAATAGATAACTAATGAAATCTATTGTATAGCACAGAGAACTCTACTCAGTGCTTTGTGGTGACCTAAATGGGAAGGAAATCCAAAACAGTGGAGATATAGGTAGCTGATCCATTTTGCTGTACAGCAGAAACTAATACAACAATGTAAAGCAACTATACGCCAATAAAAATTTAAAAGAAAACAAATGTTAAAACAATTTCATACTAAAACAAAAGTAACGTATGTTCAAAGGGAAAAAAAGGAAAGAATTCAAGGGCATCTCCGAGACCAACTCTTCCATCTCAGTAGTATAATCCTAAGCATCTTCTTAAAAGTGGCTAGATAATTTCCCATTTTTACAGACAGGTAAACAGACAGGTAGGCTCCTTAGTGAGACAGTACCAATGCCCAGCAATCAGGTACCCAGCGTTTCCCTGATGAATAGAGCCCCAAGGCCCTTAATCAGCTGAAGGAGCCACTAGCCAACACTTGCAACTGCATCCAATCTACCAAGCCTTTTGCTGTCCACTCACTCCCCGAGACCTTGTTCTTCGCGTCATTCCGAATTTGTACTCTGGGGACACTCACCCCCAAATTTGCAGGGCCTCTCCATAGGCCCCTAGGTTACACCACCCTTAATCATTTGTTTGGCTCACAGAGCTGGCAGAGGCTGTCCTGTCAGGAGGCGGGTACAAGGGGCTGCCTGTAGTAGCTGAGGGTGTCGGGCCTGACCCTCTTCTTCCCTGGAGTCTGGTCGTCAGTGCAGCAGGACACAGTGCTTACTATGGGCCAGGCGCTTTACATACTTGATTGCATTTAATTCTCACAATAATCCTCTGTGCCTCCAGTACTTGTCTTTCACAAATAAAGAAAATTGAGGCTTAAAGATCATGTAACTGGTTCAAGGTCATAAAAGCTAGGAAATGATAGCCTGGGCTTAAACTCACTTGAGGCCAAAGTTGAGGCTCTAATAACCATACTAGGGTATCTGTATGGCTTTAAGGTTATAAGGATGAACAGTATTCTAAGGGTTTATTGCTCATATTTCTAGTGAATTACATGTTTAGGCCTTAGCCTATTTTATTTCAGTATTCATCTTTTTCTTACTAATCTGATTGAGCTTTGTATACAGTAAGCACATGCCACACATGTTGCAAATAGTCTGTTTTAATTGCCTTTTTGTTTAAAGTAGATTTTCTCAAACAAATGTTTACTTTTTATATAGTCAATTATTTTTTCCTTTGTGGTTATTATCCAGAAGTTGTGCTTAGAATATCCTCCCTTACCCAAGATCATAATATTCATCTATACTTCATTCTAATACATATTTAGGGCTTCCCTCATAGCTCAGTCAGTTTTAAATGTACTCATGTATGTGAATATAAAAAAATTTAAGTATATTACTATGATATTTTGGTGAAAGAAAAAATGTATGTGTGTGAGCTTGTATGCATGGAAAAAATATGGATGTTTCTGTATGAAAATGTCAATTGTTATTATCGCCACATGGGAGGATTATGGATGACTTGTTTATTTATTTTTCATATTTCCACAATGAAAATAAATTATTTATGAAAGATACCACATAGCTCACAAAGAGTCAGTTTCTCTAGACCAATGATTGTCAAACTTTCTGAATGGGACCTAGAGTAAGAAATAAGATATAGATCACAATCCAGTATATATGTAATCGATCATATGTGTATTTGTGTGTGTCTATACGTATGTGTCTGTGTGTTGTATGTATCATATCAAGTCTCATAAAACACTGACCTCACATACAATGTACTCTTTACTTTTTTCTGGTTTTAATTTTTCTAAAAAACTTGTTAACATACTGATGTCCCCCTCCTGCAAATAATGGGATTACCAGGAATAGCAATCATCGAACAAACCAACAATTTGCAACAGAAAAAATAATGATTTATGAAAAAGTGTACTGGGTTCTCATTATCAAGAGAAGTGATTCTTGGTGGGCAGACAGCCACATTCTCTGCCCACTCACATACACATCAGGAGGGCAGATCTCCAGGAGTGGTTTAACAAGGCATAGTCACACATTAGGGTTTTTTGTTTCCTTTTTTAGGTTTTGATTAGGGAGAGAAAAAACTAACACTGTTGTTTTGTGATATCACTAACAAAAAAACTTACCAAAATCCTGGTTGATGAAGTATTTGTTTGAACACTTCCAAAGGAAGTGAAAGGCGGGGACTAGAATAGATACTTGCACATCTGTGTTCACGGCAGTAGTTATTTACGGTTTAAAAAAAAAAGCAGAAGTAACCCACTTCCTTGAGTAATAAGAATAAAAACAAAAATAAGAACAAAAACAAAAACCGAAATAAATAAAAACAAAAAGACCCAATTAAAATTAAAAGCTTTTGCACAGAAAAGGAAACCATAAACAAGATGAAAAGACAACCCTCAGAATGGGTGAAAATATTAACATTAGCAAATGAAGTGACTGACAAAATAACTCCAAAATATATAAGCAACTCATGCAGCTCAACAGCAAAAAAAACAACCCAATCAAAAAATGGACAGAAGCCCTGAATAGATATTTATCCAAAGAAGGCACATAGATGGCCAACAAACACACTCAACATAACTATGAGAGAAATGCAAATCAAAGCTACAATAAGATATCACCTCACACCAGTCATAATGGCCATCATCAAACAATAAATGCTGGAGAGGGTGTAGAGAAAAGGGAACCCTCATGCACTGTTGGTGGCTCAGAGGATTAAGTGACTGCCTGCAAGCCGGGAGACCAGAGTTCAATTCCTGAGTCAGGAAGATCCCCCGGAGAAGGAAATGGCAACCCACTCCAGTATTCTTGCCTGGAGAATCCCATGGACGGAGGAGCCTGGTAGGTTACAGTCCACGGGGTCACAGAGAGTCGCACACGACTGAGCGACTTCACTTTCACTTTTCACTTCATGCACTGTTGGCGGGAATGTAAACTGATACAGTCACTAAGGAGAACGGTATGGAGGTTCCTTAAAAAACTAAAAACAGAGCTGCGATATGACCCAGCAATCCCATTACTAGGCACACACCCGGAAAAAACTGTAATTCAAAAAGACACATGTACTCCAATGTTCATTGCAGCACTGTTTACAATAGCCAGTACATGGAAGCAACCTAAATGTCCATCAACAGAGGAATGGATAAAGATACGGCACAGGGGCGTCATTGGTGGTCCAGTGATTAAGAATCTGCCTGCCAATGCAGGGGACACGAGTTCGATCCCTGATCTGGGAAGATTCCACACTGTCGCAAAGCGACTAAGCTCGTGTGCTGCAACTAATGAAGCCTGAGGGCGCTAGAGCCTGTGCTCCACAACAGAATCTAGGCACGAGAAGCCTGTGCACCGCAACTAGAGAGTTGCCCACAATCGTCTAACTATCAACAGAGAAATCTCACGTGCGGCAGCAAAGACCCAGCACAGTCCAAAATAAATAGTTTCAAAAAAAAATTTTTTTTTTTAAAACAGATATGGAACATATATACATTGGAATATTAACCACAAAAAGGAACACAATTGGGTCATTTACAGAGACATGGATGGAGCTAGAGACTGTCATACAGAGTGAAGTTAGAAAGAAAAAAATATGTATATTAATGCATATATGTGGAATATCGAAAAATGGTATAGATGATCTTATTTGCAAAGCAGGGCTTCCCATGTGAATCAGTGGTAAAGAATCCACCTGCTAACATAGAAGACACCAGTTCAATCCTTGGGTTTGGAAGATCCCTGGGAGGAGAAAATGGCAACCCACTCCAGCATTCTGGCCTGAAAAATTCCATGAACAGAGGAGCTTGGTGGGCTATAGTCCATGGGGTTGCAAAGAGTTGGACACAACTGAGCCACTAAGCATACACACATGCTTTTGCAAAGCAGAACTAGAGACACAGACGTAGGGAACAAATGTACGGATATCAAGGGGGGACTGGGGAGGAATTGGGAGGTTAGAATTGACATGTATATAATACTATGCAAAAATAGATAACTAATGAAAACCTACTGTATAGCACAGGGAACTCTACAGAATGCTGTGTGGTGACCTAAATGGGAAGGAAATCCAAAAGCGAGGGAGTACATGAATAGCTGATTTCACTTTGCTGTACAGCAGATACAAATACAACATTGTTAAGCAACTATACTCTAATAAAAATTCATAAAATTAATTTTTTAAGAAGTGGAAGCAACTCAAGTGTCCACTGACACACCAGTGGATAAACAAAATGTGGTATATTCATACATACAATGGAAGAATGTTATTCAGCTTTAAAAAGGGAGGAAATCAAAATTTCCTCATGCAACAAATGACATTTCCTCATTTCCACATGCAACAACATGGATGAGTTTTGAAGACATTATGCTAAGTGAAATAAGCCCGTCACAAAACAACGAATATCGTATACTCCACTTATATGAGGTCCGTGCTGTAACCAAACTCATGAAGATAGAAAGTAGAATGGCGATTGCCAAGGGCCGAAGATAAGGAGACTGAGGAGTAGTGTTTAATGGATACAGAGTTTCAGCTGAGGAGTTAGTAGCTAATGGGTATGGAGTTGCAGCTGAAAATGAACCTTCTGGAGATGGACAGTGGCAATGGGGGCACAACCATGTGAATATACTTAATGCCATAAAACTACACTTAAAAAAGGCTAAAATGGTGACTATATGTTATGTACTTCTTCCAATAAAAACAAATCTCACCGTCCTATGAGATAATGTTCAAAATCTTTAGTTTGGCAAAGGAGATCTATCACAACTCCAACTTCTCTGCAATTTCTTTTCATGTTCTACCATTTCCCCTTAACACTCCTCGAGAAAAGGGACCTTTTATTCACTCTTGCATCCTAGCACCCAGGACCTGACAGAGTGTAGGTAGATATCAGGACTGACTGGGTAAAGGCTTGAGCCTCACTAAATGTTTTGTTATGCCCCTAGGAATCATCCACACACTTTAACACCTCTGTGTCTTCACATGTGAGTTACTCTTGGTGGAATAACTATCCCCTCTTCTCCACTTAGCAAACACCTATCTATCCTTTAGGGCCCATGAACATCACCTGTTCTGTCAGATCTTCCTGAAAGAACCATTTCCACCTCTGTGCTCTCATGGCATTCTATAGAAAAGTCCAACTTCTACTTAACACATACTCTCTCATTTATTTACCTTTTTTTTCTTGACCACTATGGGAACTCCTGAAACATGTCTTTTTCTATCTGCTCTAGCACACAACTTAACACACAGTAAAAGCATCCCTAAATGCTGCCTGAATAAAGGAGCAAATGACCAGCTGATTTCACTTTCCAAGCTTTCTTGACTGGCCTCTACCTGTGGATTTCAGTCCCTGCCAGTTTCCTGAAAGCTACAAGGAATTCAGACCGAATTCATTCTGGCTGCCAAGTGGGTCCAGGAAGGGACCGTCAAGCACTGGCCAATCCTAGGGTGTTAGAAAGTCAGAATTCCATACCCCTGTGTCTACCTCTTCCAGAACCAGCAGGAATGGGGGAAGTGGCGGGGGAGGGGGTGGGGTGGGGCGGGAAGCGTTGCTTTGTCTCCTTTAAAGACCCAAGGAACATGTAGAAGTTCACTTACAAACATAACATTACAAGTGCAAAGGACCTCAGAGATAACAGAGATAATCAATTCACCTCATTTTACAGATGAGGAAAGTGAGGTTCAAATATAAGAGGCCGACTGGGGAGCCCACGCTAAATTAAAGGCAAAGTCCTAACTACAGCGCAGGTGTCCTGCGTCTCTTATGACACATCTCCAGACTGGGGTTCATGGGATCCCAGGTCAAGATCCACTTTTACCACTGACTGGGGGAGCTGCAGCCGACCTAAAATCCTGGATTTCAGTCTCCTCTTCTGTAAAACAGAGTGGAAAACAGCCTCTCGGGACTGCGGTGAAGAGCAAATGACATAGTGAACATGAAAAGAATTATTTATTAGTAACAGAACGCAGAGAGGAGCGAGGTAGTGTGGAGGAAACTAGGGGTGTTCAGAGAAGGGTGTTCCAGTCGCCTCATCTATATGAGCCTCGGTTTCTTCATCTGCAAATGCAGAACTTGCCCTGGCAGGAGGCTGCGACCTTCCAGCCTTACCCTCCGGGCTGGGCCCGTCCCGGGGGCGCCAGCGCGGAGGGCTGGACCCTGGTGGAAAGGAACAAGGTGCTCGCGGATGGGGGGGGGGGGGGGGGCTCGAGTTACCGTCTTGCAGCAGCGCCGTCTTCTCTGCCGCCCGCAGACTGTCCAGCCAGCCGGTCACCGCCATCTTCCCTCCAACGAGCCGCGTGCCTGGCCACTGCCATGGCAACCGTTCCGCCTAGGGTCACTTCCGGATGACCCGGAAGATGTTCTGGGCATTGGCCTGTTCCCACCCCGCGAACCCCGCGCCCTCCGTCTGCTCTCATTGGCTGCTCTGGTAAGTAGTTTATGCCTGTCCATCCCCGGTGACCCGTCGGGTCCGGAGTTGACCCTATTCTGTACCAAATCTGGGGAGTGGGGAGGAATCCTCAGGACAGGATCCGGACAGTCCAGCGCTCCCCTAGCCCCACCCAGGGAGTCCCTGGCGCGCGGCAGCTGCGGTACGCGGCGGGTGCCTCACACCTGCCAGCGTCTTCTCCACCCCCAGCTGTGAGGCCAAGACTCCACAGTCCCGGAAGGCGCCCCACACCTGCTGCAGTCGTGCGTCTCCCTGCAGCTGCGGGCCTGCGCGTTCCGGTGCCGAGAGGTCCAAGACCAGAGCAGGTGCAGGGCGTTCCTCACCCCGGCTCCCTAAACTCCACCAGCCACCCCAACCCTCCCCGTTTTCCTCTGCGGGCCTGTGATGCGGGTAGAGAAAGATAAACAGGTTCCCCCTCGCCCCCACCACCAATCCCCACTCCCTAAAGATGGAGCCCGTTCCTAGTCTGGTATCCCATTTTCGTAAAGCTTTTTGGAAGTGGAATGCAGCAGGAGCAGATACTGCACAGTTAATCTTCAAAGCAGCCCCCTGAGGAATGATACCCTTTGAAAGTGAAAGTGGGAGTCGCTGAGTCCTGTCTGACTCCTTGGACCTCATGGACTGTAGCCCATCGGGCTTTTCTGTCCATGGAATTCTCAGGGGAAGAAGTGGATAGCCATTCCCTTCTGGGGATCTTCCGGACCCGAGGATCAAACTCCCGTCTCCCACATTGCAGGCAGATTCTTTACCATCTGAGCCACCAGGGAAGCCCATGATGTCATTTGTTCCCCCTTCAAAAGTTCCCTGGATATTTCCACTCTTCTTATTTTCCCCAGTATTCTGAAAGACTGGTGATTGTGCATGCTAAGTCACTTCAGTAGTGTCTGACTCTTTGTGGCCCTATGGATTGTAGCCTACCAGGCTCCTTTGTCCATGTGTAGAGCTAGGCTAAGCCAAGTTTAGTTGGGTTTTGTGAGACTCCTGGGAACTTAGCTACTGTCCCCAAACTGTTGTCAGTAGAGACCCCACCTTCATAGAGGGGTTGGGGAGCCCCAAGTCTGGGTTGCACATGACAACTGCCCTGATCAACCTTCCAACAGAAAGGCTTGGGTCCAGCCATACCTCAATGGACCCCAAGGGCATCTTGAAGGCATTTCCCAAGCGGAAGAAAATTCACACCAATCCATCATCAACAACTCTTGCAAAGATTCCCAAGAGGGAAGACAGAGAAGCAGCAGGAGGTGAGTGGACCCACCCTTAGGGCCCTCATGTGCTTGAGCCTCAGGCTTCTTACATCTTTCATGCCCAGAATCAGATACGACAGCTAACTCTGCCCACCCAGAGCCTGCAGGTTTGTTTGTACCTCCCTTGTCCTAAACTTGGTCCCCAGTCTTCGACAGGTGACTTGCTCTTTCATCTTCTACCACACGCCGAGGCCTCTATAAATCAGAAACTACCCCCTGGTCCCTAAGGAAATGACCGATACAATCCTTTCCTCTAGGAAGCTGCCTGCTGGTGAGGGGAGGGGATCCTTCTCAGGTCCCCAGAGTTATGCTATTTTGCAGCCAAAGTGACAAATAGATGGCAAAAACTTACATGGTAGGCTGGGTTGGGAGAGGGGAATATATTAGACTGTGAGGCCTATAGTAGCAAAGCATGTGCCTTGTGCCTGATACATAATAAGTGTCTATTAATATGTGTTGAAAGAATAAATGATCAAATGAAGTGATTTATAGGCTCCCTGCAATGTGCCAGACACAGTTCTAGGTTACATCAGGGAACAGGACATATCAGAATCTTTGCCTGTTATATCAGGCGATGGCCCATGAGGAAATTAACTGTATACTGTGGTGGAATGCCCAGAAGGCAGGGTGGAGGAAAATGACTGGGGGAAGGGGACTGTGAAGGGTTCATTTGGATCATGTCTGAGTATGACAGCAGGCGTCTGGATGCCCCCTCCACAGAGTGGCTGAGCTCCGTGCGGGTGCATGTTCTGCCCACCGGCATTGGGAGAGCCCGGGCAGAACTCTTTGAGAAGCAGATTGTCCAGCATGGTGGCCAGATATGCCCTGCTCAGGCCCCAGGGGTCACTCACATTGTGGTGGATGAAGGCATGGACTGTGAGCGAGCCCTCCGCCTCCTTAGACTGCCCCAGCTGCCCCCAGGTGCTCAGCTGGTGAAGTCAGCCTGGCTGAGCTCGTGCCTGCAGGAGAGAAGGCTGGTGGACACAGCAGGATTCGGCATCTTCACCCCCAAGAGGTGGGCTGGTCCAAGTCTTTCCTCAAATGTTTTCTTGAGCTATTAAACTCTCATTGTCTTAATTAGACACATTAAAAAAAAAAAGATTTCAGAGTCGACAAGGATTGGAAACAGATATGTGGTGAGACTCTGGTGTCTTAACCTGCCATCACCATCCTGCAGGTACCTGGATCAAGCACAGCTCAGCAAGGCAGACCAAGTCTCTTTTACGCCTCCTGGAGCTGGTGAGGCTCAGCCCAGGACAGCCCTGTCTCCTTCCCGACCTCCCACCAGACCTGTATCTCCTTCCTGGAGGGCAGATGCGGTTGCAAGCATCCAAGCCCAGGTCAGGAGTCTCCCAGCCCCCACGGCTCCCTTCTCCTGGGAACTAGATCACAGAAACAGGGAGGGCCTGGTGTTCAGAAAGTTTCAGGCCCCTGAGAGAGGACGGCTGTCTTTATTGAGAAGTCTTTTAATTCTTCCCAGCATTCATCACTCCTGTATTTGCCTATCTACCACATTTCACTGGGGATCCTAGGGCTGGGCACTAGGGGAAGCCAGGTGGAACACGGCCCCACACTTAAGGAGATCCAGGTCTGTTGCAGAAAACCCAGCATCATACTTGGGTCTGACTAGGAAGCTCAGCCCCCACCTCGAAGGAGCCCTCCTCATGGGCGGCATGAACTTACTGTCTCTTCTCCTTCCCTATCTCAAGACCAGCTCTGATGGTGAAGCCAGTGACGGGGAAGAGACCCAGGTTAGCGCTGCTGATCTGGAAGCCCTGATCAGCGGCCGCTACCCCACCCCCTTTGAGGGAGATGGTGAGCCTAGCCCAGCCCCCGAGGGCCTGGTTAAGTGGGTCTGTGCACAGCCTTCAAGCCAGAAGGCAATCAACCACAACCCCCATATCACAGAGAAGCTGGAAGTACTGGCCAAAGCCTACAGCGTTCAGGGAGACAAGTGGAGGGCCCTGGGCTATGCCAAGGCCATCAATGCCCTGAAGAGCTTCCACAAGCCTGTCACCTCCTACCAGGTACCTGGGGGCCAGGGGAGGACATGTGGGGGGCTGGGTGGGGGTCTTCTGTAGTGGGGGTCAGGTGGAGGGCTTAACATTTTCTGATGTCTGGGACTTTCACAAAAGAAAACAGGGATATTAATGAAAGCAGCTTGGCAAAAATCTTGATAATTACAAAAGCTGGGTGTTGGGTCTGTGGGGTTCAGTATACTCTTTTACTTTCGAGTTTTTCCGTAATAAAAAAGTTGCTTGAAAGTTGAGTCTCTGAAGATCAACAGGCCAGGGTTTGAATTCTGGTTCCCATTATTCACTAACTGCCTGACTTTAAGCCAGTTATTCAAATCCTCTGAGCATCAGTCTCCTCATGAGTAAAAAGGGACTAAGAATAGTAACAAACACAGTGTTCCCGTGAGGACTCAAAGGGATGACCCATGTAGTGCAGGACCCGATACAGGGTAAAGCCTCACACGGGCCCCCCTGCTGTGGTGATGCTGCCCAGTGTCATCACCGCTGCCCTTCCTCTGCTCCCTGTGCTGAGCTCCATCCTCTGGGAACCAGCAGACAAGTTACTCAGCCCACTCCAGCCAGACTTCTCATCTTCAGCTGTGCCCAAGCTTTACACAGCTATCAGTTGCCCACCAACCAGACTGGCTTTCACTCAAGACATCTGCTAAAGGAGTCAGTTTCCCCACTGCTGAATCTGCTCCTCCCATCTTCTCACCTTTCCTTCCTTCTCACCTTTCCTTCCTGCCTCTGCCTCCTCTTCCCCTAGGAGGCCTTTGGTATCCCTGGGATTGGAAAGCGGATGGCTGAGAAGATTGTCGAGATCCTGGAGAGCGGGCATCTGCGGAAGCTAGACCACATCAGCGAAAGCGTGCCTGTCTTAGAGCTCTTCTCCAACATCTGGGGAGCTGGAACCAAGACTGCCCAAATGTGGTACCATCAGGTAACATCCTGTCCTAGCCCCCACTTCAGTTTTACTGTATCTTAGAGCTCCTGTCCCACACTTCTCTCGCCCTATGCTTTGATGAGAATGAACCCAGACTAGAGAGGGATCACTTCTCAAAGGGACCAGGGCCCATGCAGATCCTCCCTTGGCTCTCAGAACTACCCTGTTTGGTATCTTTGAGGCTTAGTCTGTGGTGTAGGCAGAGACAAGAAGTATATTTCTCTGTCCCCCAGAAAAACAAGGGCCTTCCTGAGCAGACCAGACCTGGGGGCTGAGAATCCAGAACAGTGGTTCCCAAACCCAGCCATGCCCAGAATCACCCCCAGATTGATGAGATGATGAATGAGTGTTTTAGGATAGGGGCAGGGCTGGGTTGAGGTGTGTCTTCCATGCCCCGTGCCTTTCCCAAGTCCCACTGATTACAGACCCTGGGCTTGCTCCTGCCTCATGCTTTCCTTGGAGTCTAGAGATGATGAAAACCTTGTGTGTCTGCTTATTCACTGTCTCTTCGTTGGTTCTGGATCCTCATAGCCTTCCCATCTGGCTTCTTTATTTCAGGGTTTCCGGAGCTTAGAAGACATCCGAAACCAGGCCTGTCTGACTACCCAGCAGGCCATTGGCCTGAAGCATTATGATGACTTCCTAGACCGCATGCCCAGGGAGGAAGCTGCAGAGATTGAGCAGACAGTAAGCAGGTGTCTCAGGGCAGTAAGGAGAGCCACTGCTATAGGGTCAGGGCCTGGCTCAAAGCCAGGAACTCCTGATCCCTCAGGGGGGGAGCCCAGCAGGCAGAGGAAGCTGTGGGCCGCCAGAGACTGGAACTAGTGGGCAAAGAGCAAGTTGGCTTAGGTAGGGAAGGGTTGCAGCACTAGCTCTCTGGGGCAGGGGTCTCAGTATCAGGCAGAGTTAGCCCTGGCTTAGGTGCTAGGATGGTGTTAGGACTGGGTTAATGTCAGGGCTTGATCAGAGCTGGATTATGGTCAGAACTACTTGAAGATATTGGGATTTGAATTGGGCTAGGGTAGGGTGGATCAGGGCAGAGGTTCTTAACATTTTTTGACTCACAAACTTCTTTGAGAACCTAATGAAAATCATGGACTCTTCTCTGTCCACAATCTGTAAAAATGCACAAAGTTGTATATCTCTTTTCAGAAGTACATACCTTCTGCAGCCCTCTGAAGGCTGGTTCAAGGTTTGGGTTAGAATTGGTGTAAAGGCACAGTGCCAGTAGGATTAGGTTTGGGGTTGGAGGAAAGCTAGATCCAGAGTCAAGTTAAGGTTAGACCTGAATTAGTAGAGTTTTCTTAGTGTTGGATGCTTTTCGTTAAAATTTATGATTGTCCTAGAAATAAGGTTTGGCCAAGATTAGGGTTTGGTTTAGAGTTGGGTTAGGGGTTAAATTCATGTAAAACCTAGATTAGAGGGAGACTAGGGTACATTTAGGGTGAGATGTATCATTTGTTCAGCTGGCATTAAGGTTAGGGACTGGTTTGCTCACTATGGCCTATGATTCTAATATGGCAGGACTCCCTGGAGACTGGCCCAGCTTAGCTAAAATCACCCTCCAGCTCTTCTCCCAGTCACGTGACTATGAGGCTGGTGTGGGATGGACAGGCAAGCGCCTTTGTCCACCCATCACTGGGCCTTAGTGCCAGTGATGACCTGTCTGTCACTCAGCCACGGTGTCTGGGCACAGAGAATGCCCCAGCGAGCCTCCAGCCCCAACCCACTGGAACAGAAGGGCCCACGCTCCCCATTTAAGTTCTCCAGTTTTAGGAGGTTTTGATGGGATTATCCATCCTAGGCCTCCTCCCACACTCTCAAGAAGGGGGTTGAGGGGATTAGCAAAGCCTGCCTGTCAGGAGAATTGAAGTATCCAAGGTCCCAGAAATCTCAGTGTCCTGCGGTAGAGACTGGGAAGCTATCTGCATACGAAAGGCCTCAGTGTTTCTGGTGTGGAGACTAATGGGCTTAACCTCCCTCGGCCCCACCCACTCAGTGCACCATGATCCCTCTGCCTCAGCTCCCTCCACACCGAGCCCCATTCCTCCAAGTAAGGATGTGGCCACTGGCTCAGATTTCCCTCCCTCTTTGCTCTCTCCTTTCCTTCCCTACACATGCAATTATATTTCTGGGTTCTGTCTCCCCAGAGGCCTGGACTAGGGGCACCCTGCCAACCACCTGTCAGGCTTCAAGCCCCAACTCACACACTCTGCATTTAGCTCTGAATCCAAAGATACCTGGGGCTGCTAAGACCTGGCTGAGGGCTCCTTGGCACCTGGCCCTCTGTACTCAGTGGAGCTTCACACACTTGGGTGTATGGGTTGGGGCAGACCCCAGAGAAGGTATGTCTGTCTGCTCTTGAAGAGCTCTAGAGGGAAAGAGCCACAGCTTCCCTCAGAATCCGAGCACAGCCTTCTCATCTCTCCCCAGGCCGCACCCAGTGGTGTGAGCGCGTTTTCTTCTCTTCTGTCCCAGCAAGGCACGCTCCCCAGGGTGGATGGAGCTCCTCTTCTGTTCCTTGAGGCTCTCTCTCAGGCTGGACCTTGCATCCAGGGATTGGCTTGGAACCCAAGGGGTGTGTGGGCTCCTGGGACAGGGAAGGCCCACAGCCCTCACCCTCCTCACTGTCCTCTCCCAGGTCCGGAAAGCAGCTCAGGCCCTCAACCCCGGGCTGCTGTGCGTGGCATGTGGTTCATACCGTCGGGGAAAGGCAACCTGTGGTGACATGGACGTGCTGCTTACCCACCCGGATGGCCGCTCTCACCAGGGCGTTTTCAGCCGCCTCTTGGACAGCCTCCGGCAGCAAGGTATAAGCCCCACCCCCAGGTGAGCAGGTGGGCAGGGGCAAGGTGGCCCCCAGGCTAGAGAGCCTCAAAGTTCCATCGCTAGGCAGGAAGCAGGGGAGGCTGCTCCACCAGAACCCACCTCTCCCCTGGGGCCAGAGCCACTGCAGGGAAGAGATGAATCAGCTCCTCACACCTCCCAGAGGTGCTACAGGTCAAGGGTTCATCGGATCTTTCCATGCCCCCAGTGTAGCGGGTGGGAGTGGGCCATAGGAGGAGTTACTATGCATATTCTATAGAAAAGGACACAGGCCTGAAGAAAGCCTGCAAATAAATGGACAAGCTGGGGACAGAGGACCCAGGGATAATCAGGAGAGGCCTGGGAGGTCAGACGGCCCTGGGCTGGGCAGCCCAAGCCCTGGCTCCCCACCCTGCCAGCGCCCTCCTGTGTTGGGCCAGGGTTCCTGACGGATGACCTGGTGAGCCACGAGGAGAACGGCCAGCAGCAGAAGTACCTGGGTGTGTGCCAGCTCCCGGGGCCAGGGCGGCGGCACCGACGACTGGACATCATTGTCGTTCCCTACAGCGAGCTCGCTTGCGCCCTGCTCTACTTCACCGGCTCTGCCCACTTCAACCGCTCCATGCGGGCTCTGGCCAAGACCAAGGGCATGAGCTTGTCAGAGCATGCCCTCAGCACAGCCGTGGTCCGCAGTGCCCAAGGCCTCAAGGTGGGCTCTGGCCAAGTGCTGCCCACCCCCACTGAGAAGGATGTTTTCAGGTTCTTAGGCCTGCCCTACCGAGAACCCGCCGAGCGGGACTGGTGACCTGGCTGCCCCTCTTGGCCATTCAGCCAGCCTCAGCAGGCTGAACCTCACTGCGTCAACCACTGGCTCCTCTGGGCTTGGGAAGGGCCAGCCTGGCTCCCAGGATGGCCTGGCGCTCTCTGCAGCAGGGTCAGGTGTTACCCTGTCTACCTCACCATTGCCCTCGAAGAGTTGTGCACATGGCCCCCTGCCCATTTTAGGCAGGAACTGGTACCTGGCTTGGGGCCAGCTTCCTGCTTTGGAGGCCCAGGCATCCCCACTTCTCTACCCCAAGGAGGGTCTAGCTACTGGGGGTGGGATGGGGGCTGCAGGGGAGAGGCACAATACTGTGGCCCAGCATCACCCAAGACCCTTCAGAGCAAACGAGCCGCTCCGAGGTGCTTCCTCCACCCACCTCCCTAGCAGTGCAGCTGGCAGTGTGGGGCGGGGGCGCCCCAGGGTCGACGAGGACAGCATTTGAAGGCCAGGGGCCCAATAAAGTGCTCTTGAGATTCAGCCTGCCTGGTGTGTCTGTGAGCTGCTGTAGCCTCTGCCTGCCTTTCTCGTGGGAAGGGACAGAGACTGGAGGTGAATGGGAACCCAGGCAAGTTAACAGTTCTCCAAACGGGCCAGGCCTGAGTCAGCTCCTGAACAACTCAGAAAGGAGTAGGGGTGGACATTAAGAGGGAGGATTCGTGGAGCCGGGAATTAGGCCTGTCTACCCATCAGCATGTCCTAGAATAGGCAATACCTAAGGATGTGAACAAACGTAACAAGGCTCGGTGAAAGTGAACAGTTTCAAATGTAACAAGTGACCTGTGTGCCATTGACAGGGCTGAGACAGTCCGGGAACGCTGTGCTGCCTGGAGGAGGCAAGGGGCAACTTCGCAGGAAATAGCCTATTTGAAAAGGGTAAACCGTTCTCTTTGGGGATAACTAAACCTGCTTTAGAGAGGATGCTGTGTGCCGGGTGGGAATCAGAAGGCCAGGCTGGTAGAGGACTGAAAGTCGAGCTGAGGGGCTTAGTTTGAGCAACTCGGAGAGGCCAGCTAGGGGTATCAGGGTGGTTTTGGAGGCCGGAGCTTACAGGACAGGAAAGATTTGGTGAGGGGAGCAGTTGGGTGGGAAGGTTTGGCATACCAAGTGTAATACGGCTCAGAGGCAAGAGAAGGTGGCTGTGAGGAGCCTGGGCCAGAGTTGGGATCCGCCAGAGTGTTGGCTGTGCAGCAGCGAAGGGGCGGGCCCCGAGTCCTGCATCTAATTGCAAACTCCTAGAGCTGGCGTTTATTGGCCTGGTCTCAGTCAGGGGATCCCAGCAAGCTTAGAATGGGCCCAACTCTCGCTCAGAGCCCTGAAGTCCAGCTGCTGGGTCATGTCAGGGAAGGAATCAAAAGCCATGGAGGCTGGGGGGCCCCTTTCACAGCTCAGTACCAACCAGAGAAGCCACATCAGAGGACTAGAAGGCTTCGTAAGGGCGACTTCCCCAGTGGCTCAGTGGTAAAGAATCCTCCTGCTAATGCAGGATGCAAGTTCGATCCCTGGTTCAGGAATATTCCCTGGAGGAGGAAATGACAACCCACTCCAGTATTCTTGCCATTAAAATCCCGAAGGAGCCTGGCGGACTGCAGTCCCTGGGGTCGCAGAGCACACGCACACAGCACAAGCGTTCGTGGCAGGTGAGCCTCTCGGAGCTTTTCCTACAGGGAGGTGTAGCTGCCTGGGCCCTGGAATGGACAAGAAGAGCTGGGACTCTCTGGGCCCCCCAGGTGTCAGGGTTGCTTTCGGCCCCTTAGGAGCTCAGCTAGTCTACTCTGGACTGGGGTCTCCGTGCCCGCCACTATCCCTAGCAAGGGGTGCAGCTGGTAGAAGCCCAAAGCCTGGGGTGTCTGCATCCAAATGTGGATGCTGCTACTTCCCTCTTGAGTGCCCCAGCCTGCTCAGCAGCCTCTCCAGCCCCAGAGGAGCAGCGCCTCCAGAACAAGGAGAAAGAGGAACCCGTGGGTCCCAAGATAACTTCCTGCACGCAGGAAGTCTTCAGAACCATAGGGAGGGATGGTGCTGGTTTCTGGGTCTGGAACCAGGGGCCTGGCCCCTCATCCTGCCATCTCTTAGAGGAAGGAAGGGGAGGTTCTCCCCCACCCCCAACCTCCCTGAGAGTCAGAATTCTGGAGACCACCTTCAAACCATGCAGATTCCTGGTCCTACATCCTGGCAAGGGCAACAGGAAATCATGGGTTAAAAAGAGTACCCACCCCCTCCAGAGAGACCCACCCTCAGGGCAGTGTCCTCTGGGCTTCTCAGGGACACTGGAGCCCGGGAGAATATCTAATGCAGGGACTCTGGTCCTGAGAAAGGCTGCCCAGTTAGGCAGAGGGGGAAGTTCTCTGAGTCCAAACTAAAAAAAGGGTACGACCAGCCACTTGAGAGCCTGAAATGGATTCCTGGGCAGACTTTCAACTCAGTGCCCCATCCTGCTGGAAGGGAGACTGGATTGTGGAGCCCTGGTGGGAACCGAGATACTGTCTTACAACTGAGCACCCCAAAACCACCACCCACTTACCACCTGGTCCTAATGAGGAGGAAGGGCCCCACGGGCCTGCTTCCTGCCTCCAGCTCAGCTCATCATTGCTCTCTCCCTGAGCTTCAGTGGTCTCTGGCCAGACCACAGGTGTGGTTGGCAGGGTAACAGTCTCCCAAACTTATCCACAGTTTATTCTCTGGAACCTGTGAATATATTACCCTACTTGGTAAGAAAGGGATGTTGCAGATTTAATTAAGAATTTTGAAATGAGGAGATCAGCCAATAGGCCCAATCTAATCATGAGTCCTTAAAAGTGGAGAACTTTCCTGGCTAAGATTAGAGAGCTGTGATGAAGGAAGGAAGGTCAGAGAGATGTGATGTTTCTGCCTTTAAAGATAAACGGGGCTACCAGCCATGGAATGTGGGCAGCCTCTAGAAACCGGAAGAGGCAAGGAAACAGATCCTACTCTAGAGCCTCCATAACAGAACGCAGCCCTGCCAACACCTCAGTTTTATCCTGGGGAGACCTGTGTCAGACTGCTAAACAATAGAACTTGGTGGTGTGTTAAGCCATCGGGTGTGTGGAAATTCGTTACTGCAGTGATAGAGGACCAGTACACAGAGTGTGTCTTGTTCTTTCCCTGTACAAAGTGAGTGAAGGGATGGTGGGTATGAGCAGGCCCTGCTGTGAGGTAGAGGAGGTCCCTGGAAGTGCAGTAGGGTGTGGGGAAGGGGAGGGGCCTCCCCCCATGCCTGGAGTAGGGGAAAGGCAGGTGGTAGGCAAAGCTGGGGGCCCAGTCCTCATGGACGGGCTGCCCTGTGCTCAGTCTGAGGCTCCCAGTTTCCCTCTGACACTTTGAGCCCAAGGCACAATCCTCTCTCAGCTGCTTGGCCCCAACCCTGCCAACCTGGGAGCCTCATCTTTTCCTGACTTCCCTTGTAGCTCAGTTGGTAAAGAATCTGCCTGCAGTGCAGGAGACCCAGGTTCGATTCCTCGGTTGGGAAGATCCCCAGGAGAAGGAAATGACAACCCACTCCAGTATTCTTGCCTGGGAAATCCCATGGAAATCCCATGGACAGAGGAGCTTGGGGGGCTACAATCCATGGGATTGCAAGAGTCAGACACAACTTAGCAACTAAACCACAACCATCTTTTCCCAAGGCCTGGGTTGATAACATTGCCACTGAAAGGGGAACAAGACCAGGGCATACTTTCCTCCTGGGTTCTGGCTGTTCCTCATGAAGCAAATGTGGGCACAGGGCCAAGGTTTCCCAGGCCTAGAGTGGACATGGCGAGGAGGGCAGGCCCAGCTATGTCCTGTCCTCCAGGAGTAAAGGAATGGGAAACCCAGGCCCTTGGTCCTGCTTCACCACAGGGGAGTTATGAGTTCATGTCCCTTTGAACAGAATGGGATGCCTCTTGCCCAGACGAGGGACGACAGCTTGGAGAAGACGTTGGCCTTACTCCCTCTCCACTCCCCCAACAGGAGAGCCCCTTTCCAGGCCCTCCCCACACGGCAGCTACAGCTGTTGGGGGACCTGCTGCCCCAGACCTAGGAGGGGCTCAGCCTCCAGACCTTTAGCCCTCTGTTAGCTCTGCCCTTTAGTCCGGACTCCAGCCAGACAGTTTTCCAGAACACCTGAGCAGCCCTGCTTCTGAGCTCTGGGACTGGGGGACCCTCAGGCCTGAAGTCCCCAAACTGGCCTGAGACTCTGGGCCTCGCCCCTATTGTCTGAACCAGGGGTGCCAGCCTTGGTCCCCTAAGTGGGGGTAAGTACAGAAGCTGAGCTCCAGTGAAAAGCCTAGAGGGAACATCCTGAAAGACATCCCAGAGGTAAGGAGAGGACCCAGTGGTGGAGGGACTTTGGGCAGGGCTCTGGCACCAGGCCATGGGGGGTGCTTGAGTGACTGTGGAACCTCTGTCTGACCCTTCACTCTGCTGGACTTGGGGGCCTGGTGCTGATGGAGCGGGCAAATGGCCCCAGACATCGTGTTCCTCCAGCAGCAAGACACCCTGAGCCCTACCGCCCTCACCCACCGGGCTCTGTCTGGTTCCCTCAGCAAGGCTGCCACTGTGCCCTTGTCTAACTGCGGGGCCATTTGCCTGTGTGCCTAAAGTACATCGCTGGGCCCGTGTTTGGGTGCTGCAGGCTCATGACTCTACATTTGCACATGTGTGTGGACAAGCTGGGTGTGTGTCAGTGTATCCACCAATCTCAACCTCGGTGTGCATGCCCCAGGGTCCTTAAAGGCTCTGGGCAGGGCTTGGGGCTGGATTGGGGGTCCCCAGAGTCCCTGTGGTGCTGGGTAGGGACTGCAGAAGGTGGTGGAGGCCCGATGGGCTCTGGACTCTGAGTTCTTGTGTCCTGGAGGCGGCCGCAGGGCGGGCCGCCTGCGTCAGCCTTGAGCGGCCATCAATAGCACGCGGTTAATTAATTTGATGGGAACAGCAGGGACCGCCGTTTGCATTTAGTGAAGTTCCAGGAACTTCCAACCTCATCTTCATAATTGGCCTCATAAATTGTAAGAAAGAGAGAGATCAGCAAAGCGGGAGGGAGGAGGGGCCGCTCGTCTGTCCTTATTTAATTTTATTGCTGAAATTCATCTTTTTAGCCTCCTCCAGAATCGGCTCTCCCTGCCGGATTTGCCTAATCATGATAAATTAATATTCATTTCCCCGCCTCTTACCCAGCTCCTGCGCTTGGATAGAGTTGGGGTGGGTCTCCTTCCAGCCCCTCCACCACGCCTTGGTGGGAGCCTGAGAAAAGAGGGGCTGTGTTACTACAAGGGGTGGAGGGTGTGGGGAATGTGGGATGATTGATTGGGCTCCTAGAGGACACACTCCTGAGACCCCAGACCCATCCCTGGGCAAGAATACTCCAGAGGGTCTGGGATGCTGGGATCAACTACCCCTGCCCAGCAGGGTCTGGGCGGGAGGGGCAGGAAGAGGCCATGAAGGCATTTTGGAGACCCAGAGGCTGAGACTGGGAGCAGTTAGGATGGATCTGGGAGGTGGATTCTGAAGGTCGGCACCAGGTGAGAGGTGGGGGGAAGGGACCTGGTCTTTGCCCCTCTTCTCCATCAACTAGGTGTAGGCTACCTTGCCCTGTGCAGACTCCAGGGGGGACCCACTCTAGTCTGTGGGGCTTCACAGACACCCATAGTCTCTGGCCAACAGAAGTGGCTACTTCCCAACAGCCCAGCCCAGCTAGGTGGCTGGGCCTCTTACACTGGGCACCTTGGCTCTGCTGTGTGTGCGTGTTAGTTGCTCAGCCGTGTCTGACTCTTTGTAACCCCATGGTCTGTCTGTAGCCCACCAGGCTCCTCTGCCCATAGAATTCTCCAGGCAAGAATATTGGACTGTGGTTAGCCATTCCCTTCTCCAGGGGATCTTACCAGCCCAGGGATCGAACCCAGGTCTCCTGTCGTGTGGCTGTACTGCTTTTCCCAGTAAGGCCCTTTCGCAGACCTGCAGGAGTGTTTCTGGAAGGGTTAGGCAAATCCTGAGCAGTGGGGCCCCTGAAGTCCAAAGGGGCAGATGCTCTGTCTTCTTGCCTCATAATCAGTATGTGAGATATGGGAGGGATTTAGATTTTATCCACCACCTTACCCCATTTTACAGATGAGGAAACTGGACCGAAAAGAGGAGGTTACTGACCCAAGGTCTCACAGAAGTTGGGGCAGGGGGCTGTTTCTATCCCATCTTGGAAGATGGGTGTGGTGGGTAGGATTCTCTGAAAAACCCCAGTGACTTTTGCCCTTGTGCAACCGTCTCCCTTTTGAGTGGGAGTAGAGGCTTCAACTCTGAGGAGGTGCTACTCCTGCAGTTTCGCTACCTCATATGGCAAATGGAAGACTATATGGGTGGGTCTGGTCTAATAATGTGAACCCTTTAAAAGGAGTTTTATTAAGCTATTAGCAGAAGGGGTAAAGAGATTCAAAGCATGAAGGCTCAGCATGCCTCTGCTGGCTCTGAAGATAGAAGGGGACTTGTACAAAGAGCAGGGAGCAGCCCTCAGCTGATACATAGCAAGGAAATGGGGACCTCAGTCCTACAACCATAAGAAGCCAAATTCTGTCAACAAAGAGAATGAGTGTGGAAGCTGATCTTTCCCAGAGCTTCCAGATAAGAGCTCAGCCTGGTTAATACCGTGATTTAGGTCTTGCGGAACCCTAATCAGAGAATTCAGCTGAGCCTGCCTGGACTTCTGGTCTACAGGATTCTGAAATAACGGGTCTTGTTTTTAGGGGCTAAGTTTGTGATTTGTCATCACTTTTGTGCAGCAATAGAAACCTAATATGCAGGGCTTAGGGGAAGGGTATCTTACGAGGGCCCTACGATGGGTGAGGGAGATGAAGTTGGGGGAGGTCTGAGGCTCTATCCTAAAGCTACTTCCCTCTGCACCAGCATTCCGACAGGGCAACAATTGACTGAAGCTGCCACCTAGTTCCAAAGTTCTCATAACTCCCTGTTGTTTCACTTGGGACCAAACCCTCATAAGCATTGAAATTTGTGAGTCCTTCCAGGTGGAGTCTGGACCCCTGTGTAATGAGGAGTAGCAAGTTCACCTCACAGGAATGGGTCCTCCTGTGAGGAGAACAGGAAGAGCCTCTATGGAATTGGTTCGGGCAGAGGCTTCTAGGATGTGGGTAGGGGCCAGCTGGTAATTTAATGCACTTTCAAACCAGAGTTCCTCTTCCCCCGAAACCAGTTTTCAAAAAGTATCTATTCATGTGTCCTAGGTGGGTGCTGGCAAAAGATGGTTTTGATTCCCACTGGAAGATCCCAGCATCAGTGGATTTTGAGGAAGACCAATTGACATTTTGAAAGTTATGGAAAGTCTCCAGCGAGGAGCCCTGGGTTAGCTGCACCATATTTCCGGGGTTATTCCAGCAGCATTTATTGATTAACTCTGAGCCTGGCCAGTCCACCCTTAACCCAGCCCTGCTTGTGGACTTCCCAATAGCTTCCCAATAGCCATATTGTACTTGTATTATCTCCATTTGGCAGATGAGGAAAGAGAGGCCCAGAGAGATTCATTCACTTGTGCTAACTCACACAGCATTGAGAACAGCTGGGTTTCATCTCAGATCTCTGTGATCCAGGGAGCCCAGCTGGTTTTCCTGGCTCCCGCTCTGGAAAAAGGTCTAGCCCAGTTCTAACTGGACTGTCTGCTAGCTTCTCTCCCTCCTTCTCCCACATGCCCAAGGAGAGAGTCCTGAGCTTTTCAGAGTCTGTGGAGGTTCCTGATGCTTATATTGAAGGACACAGTCCCTAGCCCTGAGAACTGGAGTTTTTGACTTTTTAAAAGGTATCTATTTATTTGGCTGTGTCAGGTCTTAGCTGTCGCACGCAGAATCTTTAGTTTGTGGGATCTTTTATTAATAATTGCAGCGTGAGGAATCCTTAGTTGCAGCACGTGGAATCTAGTTCTCTGACCAAGAATTGAACCCGGGGCCCCCTGCACTGGGAACATGGAGTCCAAGCCACTTGACCACTAGGAAAGCCCTGAGAACTGGAGTTTTGAATCAGCAAAGGCCCACTTGTCCTGAGATGGGACCCCTCCCCCACAACATCCCACCTCCCTTAGGGAATTAGTAGTATGAAGACACTGACTCTCAAACTCCTGCCCTGCTAGAGGTGAGGGTCCTGGCTCTATAGCTCCCATCTATCCCTACATGCCCGGCCTATCCCCCTCACCCCCCAACACCGGACCCCTCCCTCATAGCTCCACACATTGGTGACTTATTCCCACATGACTCTAGGCAGGGCTTGACAGGGGCCCAGCCTGGCTTGAGAATCTCCTCCTCTCTGCTCCAGGCTTCCTCTGTGGAATTCTCTCTCTTCACTATGACCATGGGCTCTGCTCTCCTGGAGAACTTCGGGGCCACTGTGGCAAGGGCCTCCCTACCTGCCAGGCCAGACACCCCACTGGAAAGTATCACTCCCTGTCCTGCCCCTCTTCCTTGAAACTGCCTAATGGGGAGAAAGCCCAGGATCCTGAGGCTCTGGCTCCACGAGAGAGGGACCCAGAGGTCACGCCCTCTACAGTTCCACTCTGTGCCAGGAAACAGTCCCGGATTCCCACCTCTGGGGCCAAGGACTGCAGGCCCCACCTCAGAGCTTCTGCGAATTAAGGTCCCCCGACTTTGAGGGCCTCCCCCGCGCTCCCCCACCGAAGTACCTTTGGAAGTTGCAGGGCCAAGTGGAGGAGGGCTCCAGAGAAATGCCCTGAAGGAGCCCCATCTGTTGCCCCGTGAGGTATAGACTCGGACTTCAGATGCCCCTCCAGAGCCTGGCTCCACAGCAAGAGAAACGCTCTCTCCGCTCCAAGCTTCAAGTTCTATCTTGCTGGTGGCCCTCACTCCCTTCACTCCTCTGGATCTGACACACAGGCCTCTCTGGGATCTGGAATGGGAGCTGCTGCTCCGAAGCAGAGGATGGCGAGATAGAGGAGTGCTCCATGGCGCCTCCTAGTGGGCGGGGGCGTCACCGCGAACGGGTATCTGGCCGGGGGCGGGGTTTGGACAGGGTGGGGCTGGCGCCGCCGCCAGGTGTGTTGGGCTGAGGATGGAGCGGGTATAGAGGCCGACAGGCGCTCTTCCCGGAAGGCGCCAGCAGAGGGCGCGCGAGGACCGGTCAAGAGGCCCGGCACTTGCGAAGGCCTGGGATGGGGGTGTGGTAGACAAGGCTGCAGGTGCCCTGGAGGAACCGCCCAGGGGCTTCTCTCCGACTCCCCCGGGTGGGAGCTGGGGCTGGAAGTGTCCGGACTGCGCGGCCCTTCGCTCCTCAGGCAGAGGTGGCCGATGGGGATGTGGCCTAGAGTGGGTGGGTAGACCTTCCCTATTACCGGGCAAGGGAGTAGGGTCTGTAGATTCAGGACTGGTGACCTTGATGCTGAATCTGGTAGGACCCCCTTCCTCAGACACCTCAGGTCGAAATTCTGTGCCTCAGTTTCCTCCTGCGCGAGCTCTGTCCTTGTTCCCGGAAGCTCTAAACTGGGGCACCAGGTGGGGTGACCCAATGAAAGGAAATTAGTATGCCCCAGTTCCCGCCCCCCACCTCTTCCCGTTTATTACCCTGACCTCGCCAACCTTGAGCCCAGAGCTTGGGGGAAGTAGAAAAAGATGGGAGAGGAGAAGAGTGAGTGATGGAAGAAGTGACACTGTAAAAGCAAATGGAAGGGGAGGATGGAGGAAGAGGAAGGGGAGGAAGAAGGGAAGGAGGAGGGCGTGGGTCGGTGGGTGGGTACGAAGAGGGGCTTAGCCCTCTTAGCGGAAGCTCTCCCGAGACGGGCTAACTGCGCCTGCTCTCAGCTGTGATGAGGCCTGAGCTCTCCGCTGCATCCCGGAACCATCGCTCTGCCAGTTGCCCGCCTCCAGCCTCCATGATTTATAGCTGGGCCAGGCCGGGCGACCTTGGATGGATAACTAATGAGGGGTCAATAACGCTACAGAAAAAGTGAACTGGTAAGGGAGGAGGAAGGAGGCCCATTAGCCGCCGCATCTCTTTCCTCCCAGCATCTTCTCTCTAAATCCCTGGGCCTCTCATTCAGGCCCCTCACTGGGAGGGTTTCCCTAGGGACTCTTGATGGGGTCTGAGAGGCGATGGTTAACATAGCTGAAATAGGCCAGGTGGACCAGGACATACTGGAGAGACCCAAAGTGCCTCACATGAGGGAGAGGAAGTCTGGAAATGCCCCCTGCCCCCATTCGGTGGCCCAGAGACAGTCACATATTAAGGAGCCAAAGTTAGTGGGTAGGGTTCCTGTGGGGCAGAAGACAGGGCACCCTGGGAAAAAAAACAGAGAGTAACCCCAGCACCCTCCACTCCCCCTCAGCCATCTGCATCTGGCTCTCTCAGTTCATCTGTATCTCAGGAAACACATTCTGCTGCTCTGCATCCAAGTTACCCAGTGTCAGAATGTTTACCTTAGCCGTCAAGGGCACCTCCTGTTTGGCCTCATTTGGCATTGGGCCCTGAAAATTATATAGCCAGTCTTGGAGCTAGGGATCTCTCAGGTTGATAGAGTAAGACAGAGGAGCAGGTGGGGGAAGAAGGCAATGAGTTTGGGGGATCAGGGAGTATATGAGAGTCTGGATGTGGAGTCAGGGGTTGAGAAGATGGGTAGTGTCTCCCTCCCTGGGGTGGGAGTTAGTGCCTTGCATATAGGAAGGTGGGTTGTGGGAGGTAGAGCCTGAGTCTCAGCATCTCCATCATCTGGCTCCTACTGAGAGGAGACCAAAACATCCTTCTTCCAGTCTGCCAATTCCCCTCCCCCTATTCAAGGTCACCTGGGTCATCCTCTGGATCCCCAGTCCATTTTTAGCACCACAGGGAACCGGAGTTGGGGGGAAGGAAGCAGCTCTCTCAGTACCTGGCCTAATTGAATGTATCTCCCTTAATTATCTGTCAGCATCGAGGTGCTGGCCTAAGCGCTTTTTCACCTTATAGTCCCATTTTGTGGATGAAGAGTTAAAGCTCAGAGAGAGGAGCAGTCAGCCAAGGGAGGAGCTGAAACTTGAATTCAGATCCTCTGGCTCCAAATCAGAGCCCTTCCCTGCCCATCATCTCAGGGTCCTAGGCTCACCATTAACTCCTGCCCAGCTCAGTCTGCAAAGAAGACATCCAGTGAGGGACCCCTGGAACAAGGGCACTCTTTCCCCGAAGTAGACATAGGGTGACAGAAAAACCCTGGAGGAAATACAGGGCAGTGGTAACGGGGTAGGGCACTATGTTAGGGCTTGATTGTAACCTCCCCCCATGGTGGGGGACCAGATGCCCAGTGCACATATGTGGACTTGCATGTGCTCATTCACACATGTATTCACTTATTCTTGCAACAAACAGGTATTGAGTGGCAATCATTTTCCGTGCCCTGGGGATATGGAAGCAACACTGGGGATCTTATATTCCAGCTGCTGCTGCCAAGTCGCTTCAGTCGTGTCTGACTCTTAGCGACCCTATGGACTGCAGCCTACCAGGCTCCTCCATCCATGGGATTTTCCGGGCAACAGTACTGGAGTGGGGTGCCATTGCCTTCATCAAGCGGGTATAAAAGTGTGTTTCAGGAGGTACGCCTATGGCATGCGGCAGTGTGTAGACTCACTGCTGAGTAGAAACAAGCATGGGCAGAGGCATATGCAAGGCACTAACTCCCACCCCAGGGAGGGAGACATTACCCATCATCTCAACCCCTGACTCCACATCCAGACTCTCATATACTCCCTGATCCCCCAAACTCACTCACTGCTGTCTTCCCCCAACCTGCTCTTTCTGCCTTACTTGATCAACCCGAGAGATCCCTAGCTCCAAGACTGGCTATATAATTTTCAGGGCCCAAAGCCAAATGAAACTTCAGGCTCCTTATTATAAAAATATAAAGAATTTCAAGACAGAGCATTAAACCAAGCACACAGGGCTCTTCCAAATGCACAGCCCCATGGGCTGGCCCATGTCACACACCTAGGAAGACAGCCTTGCCTGGTACCTCTCATTCTCTTACTTCCCCACTCCTTGACGTCCTGGTCCTCTCCTTTTTTATGTCAGCAATTAGCTCAAGCCTCCTGGGTCTTTCAGGTGGTACTGTCACAGCCTCTTCCCTGCTCCAGCCTCTTTATAACCCCAGCGGTTCTGGGAAGTTTCATTCCTACCACGCTCACTCACTCACTGGGCCCCAAACAATCCCTACACTTTCCGGTTTCCATGCTTTTTCCCCCAAAATTCAATTCCTTTGGAAAATTTATTCTTTTATTCACCTCTTCTGGGAAGACTTTCTGATTTTCCTGGAGGAGATCTCACACTTGGAAATTTCACATCACAAACAATGTTCTTGGGTCAAAACACAAATCATCTTCTGCCTTTGCTCACAGCCGTTTGTCTGCCACGCCTAGTAGACTTAAAATTCTAGAAGCCAAGGATGGTGTCATATTTGTCATTGTAATTCCACAGCACCTTGCTGACGCTAGCGTGGTAGGGGCTCAGTTAACATTTGTTGATGCAGCTGTGGGCATCTTTGGCACGTGGGTATGCTTGGAGTTATTGAATTGTGTGCACAGTGTAAGGGTTTATGTCAATGCATGAGCGTTTCTGCTTCTGTGTATGCATATTTTCATATCTATCCACGTGGAGGCATGTTAGCTGCATACGTGTGCACAGACATAGTGGTTTCTGTCATTGCGTACATGAACTGCTGGTGCACGGGTCTGCATGGCTGTATGTACGTGGATTTGTGTTAGTGGGTGCACTTGGTTCTGGGTGGCAGACGTCTGCCCATGCACAGCATGAAGGCCATGACGTGGAGGCTGTGCCTAGACAGGAGCTGCAGGTGTACAGTGCAAGGACGCAGGCGGCTGGCGCGTGTGCAGACCATGTGTGTGCACAGCTGCGTGTCCTGGCCGCGGGCAGGCCGGACACCCCGTGCACCGCTTGCTTCCGCCGAGTGAGCCGCTTTGTTCTTCCGCCGCAGGCAGCCTCGTGGGCTCCCGGCTCGGGCAGCCTGGGCCTGGGCTTCTCGGCCCGTCGTGATTGGCGGCCCAGCGGGCCGCTCGACTCCCTCCCGGGCGGGCGGAGCCGGATCGGCTCCCGTTACCGGCGAAGGCGGGTAGGGGTGGGGTGGGGGGGGCGCTAGGCCATCCATCTTCTGTTATTACAGCGTAATGGGGCTGCTCCGGCGCCCGCCCATTTGTCATCGGCCTCGTTCGCTGATAACGGGCATTTGTCATCACTTTCCTCTGAGCCAATGTCATCAGCGCCGCTGACAGGCAGGGATGGGCGGGGGGGAGGAGGTGGGTCGCGAACAGGAGCACAGGCGCGCACACGTGCATGTGGGCCTGCTGGACACACACTCCTGCACATACACACAGGCACACCGAACCTGGGGAGACACATGTCCCTGTGTGTGGATTGAGGCTCCCTGGAGACGGACACACAGGCAGACACACGCTCAGAACAGCCTCATCTGTCAAGCAGATACTCCCAGCTGGAGATCCTCTTCCCCACTTGAGGAGGCGAGTGCTGAGGGGAGGGGCTGGTGTTCGTGGTTAATGGCAGCTCGAGTGCAGGTGGCCCTCTGCCAGCTCCCTGCGTGCACACGTGTGAAAGGAGCCACCAACATTTATCGAGCCCCCACAGGCTCTACAGGCTTACATGTGACTGTGCGTCCCAGTGGCAGAGTGTAGAGCGCAGGGAAAGCCAAATGGTCACACTCAGGCCTCCCAGGCCTCTCAGACACGGGACCTTGAGCAAGTCAGCAGGGCTGAGTGGTGGGGTCATGGGGTGGTAAGGGTGGTGAGTAGTGGGGTGATGAGTAGTGATCCCCACCATGCCTGCCTCCCAACCTTCCAGAGACAGTGTAGCCTGGGAATCTCCCTTCCACTCCTGACCCTACTCAGGCTCTGAGCCTAGGATGATCTGAAGCAAGAGGGACTCAGGAAAGACTTCAGAAAGAACTTCCTGCCTGGAAAGAGTATGAAGCAATTTGGGGTAGGGATGGCACTAGTAGCCAAGAGGGGAACTTGGAAGAAAGAGAAGATCCCTTGTTAGTGGAGTGTCCTGAGCCCCTTGGGCTGAGCGAGGTACCAGCCCCCCCGGGGCATGCATGACATGTCTTCCTGATGTTGCTTTCCAGCACATTCACTTCAGATGGCAAAGGGGACTCCGGTAGCCCTTATTATGGAGGAAGATCCCCCCAGCCCCACCCCGCTCAATCTGTTTATGGCTATCTGGCACTTATTAGGTGCTCAATAAATAACTGTTGAATGAATAAATGATTGATGACAGGGTGTGTGGAGGAGGGACAGGGTGGGTCTTTCTAGTCCCTCCCTGAATGGCCATCAGCCACTGATGGCCCAGATCTCTTGTCCTCCCCCAACTCCCTTCCTTCCTCCTTTGTAGTCCCCCAAATTCCTCTTCTCCCCCAGCCTCTCCCTCCTGGGCTGAGGGGGGATGGGTGGGGGAAGGTCCCCTGGCAGAGCAGGGCTCGCTTGTTCCTTGTAAATGAAGACCATAATTAACATTAAATTAAGGTAATACAAATGAAGGCAACATAGAGGCTGACAAGATGAGCGTTTGGGGAGGCAGTGGGGAGAAGTGATTCATATTTTTAATTTACTGTACGGATGGGCCGTGTGGCTGGGGAGCGGGCGGCTTGCATGGAGGGGGTGTCGCCCCGCGATGTTTGCTGGGCTCTGAGCGAGCACACAATGACTATTAAACTCAACTGTCCATATAATGGGACAGATTTGACATGACGCCCACCAGAGCACCAGGAGCTTGGCCGGCCAGGCTGTAAATCCTGTCCACACAGCACCCGCCTGCCCACCTGCCCAGCTAGTCCATTTGGTCTAGGACTAGGGTAGGGTAGGCATAATCCCCAAGGGGTCCATGAAGAGCCTTGGACTTCGGAAATGGGGGGCAACAAGAGGGTCCAGGCTTTTTGCCGCAGCTGAGCTCAGGATTGGGGGCCTTTGGAAGGTCAGGTCTCACACATGTAAGGGTGAGACGGGTCCTGGTCAGTGCAGGACCTCGGTACCAAGATAAGGAACTCTGTGACCCCACGTGTGGTGTGTTCTAGGAGTTGAAGACACTGGTGTCCCATTCCAAAGAGGGGACTGTCATCTTCATCATCATCACAGCTCCCACTTACCAAGGACTTGCTCTACACCAGACCCCACTTGTGACCCATTAAACTGAGTCCTCACAATGAGCCTAGGAGGAAGCTATTATCATCCCCATTTGCAGATGGGGAAACTGAAGCTAAAAGATAGGGAGTAGCTTGGTCACAGAGCTTGTAAGGGTATAGTGATCCACCCCGCTTCCATGCCCCAGGGCCTGGGGTGACCCCTTGATCCTATAAACTCTGTACATGAAATGAAGGGCCAGCACCCCAGGTGGCCTTCACACACTGGACCCTGAAGGCTTAGACACAAAGTTCTCTAGGGAACTTGGTGTATGTGTGTGTGTGCATGTACAGGCATGCGTGTGTACATCCTCGCTCCCTCCCTCCAATCTAAGAAAGGTGCCAACAAATCCGAGGCAGGCAGGGAGGGATCCCTGCTTACTCACTCTGCAATTGGAGCCGAAAGATGCTCATCCCTGGGATGAGAGACGCAAGTGTAATTTAGGTTTTGATATTATGAAAGTCTTGCTGCTCTAAAACAGCAGGGCACTCGGTGCCTCATTAATAAAGGATAAACTTGGAGTCTATTTACAAGGCGCTTTTTGGGGTTATTTACTCTCCAATATACATATGTAATGTTGCGCATACTTACCGCTAGGTACGGCTCATCCTTTCAGCCTGGGCCTTGGAGTCACCCTGGGGAAGGTGGGCCCGGTAGGGTGGAGAGGGTCACTGGGGAAGAGGGAATGCAGAGGAGGTGAGCCCTGGAAGTGGGGAAGCTCTGTGGGAGATGACAGGGCCCCAAGGGGGGATCATAGAATTTTAGAGCCAAAAGGTAGAAGGGATAGAGGCCCCACCCTAGCTGTCTCCCATTTCCACCTTTCTGAAGCGCAGTTCCCTTAAAGATTAGGTACAGGCTAAGCTCCCCTGCTGGGCCTGCAGTCTCAGCCTCTCTGGCTATCAGGCTCTGAAAGGAGGTCAGCCAGTTCCTATCAGTATGCATGTCCTGTGAAACTACCGGGCACCTAATCTTACACCAGCCTCCTCACAGCCCTGCCCACCCCCGCCATTGTGCCCAACAGTGCCTGGAATGGGCAAGGCCTTCCTCAAACCAAGATGGAGGCGACCTCCCAGCTCCCAGTGCCGTTAGCCTGCCACAGTCAAGAGGGGTTCCCCTCAGCTGCTCAGCCCCTACCTTTCCCTGCAGCTGCCACCACCTTATCCCGGGCTCTTCACTTTACATGCAGTGTCTCTGGGAATCCGCAGACATCACACGAGGTAGGTACCACTCTCATATCTGTTCTATAAATGAGGAAACTGAGACTTAAGTGAGGAGACTCACCCCATGTCACACAGTCAGTCAGGAGGTGCCAAGCTGGGATTTGAACCCACATGAGGGTCTTACCCATAAGGCTTCCTAGAGGGTCCTGGGCCTTCACTGTCCATCCTGGCCCCTCTGCTCACCAAGGACTCCCACCAGCCCATGGCCTCCAGTGAGGAGCTCTGAGCCCCACCCTCTCAGAGCACATCTCCCTTCACTGATGGACCTGTTCATTCACTGAACACTGTCATGGAACAGCCACCACATGCGGATTTGGACCTGGGCCTGCAGCCTGAGTGGGTGCAAGTGTATGGGAGTGGAGATCTTGCCAGAGACCCTGGTTAATGCACCGGGAGCTTGGAGTTAGGGCCGCCCACTCAGACGTCCTACACTTAAAGTTGTGAGATTTTCTGTGCTTGTCAGCTCCTTGGATGAGGAGTGTGTGGCTCAGGGCCCAGCTTGGGGTGGTGATGGTGGCATGTGTGTGTATGGGGGCAACATTGGCCTGCCCACCCTCCCCCTCCCCCAGCCACTTTGGGCCAAGGAGACATCTGGTGGTCCCTAGGAGAGGGCAGGTTCTTGTGCATCCTTCTCGGCCCCAGCACTGGGGGAGAGCTGACCTGGAGGGTGCTGGACAGAGGGAGGAAGGCAAGCAGGAGGATCTGATCCATCATTGTTGGTGAACAATGAGCCATCATCACCCTAATTAAAGATGTAATTACAGCAAATACATTCTGGGCTGAGAATGAATGACGGATAACAGGAAGGCACCTTGTAGGCATCAGTGAGATGATGCTCTCTAAAGTTCCCACTCAGAGCTGGGGAACCCAGCATCCGGTCACAGGGCGCCTTGGTGCCTCCCAATAGGATGGTGACAGACAGGCGCTGGGCCTGTGGGGGCAGCAAAGGGCCAGGGCCTGAGGCTTTGCTGGAGGAAAGGGTGGGAAGGAGGCAGGGAGGCCAGAGTAAGAAGGATGGGCTGTTGTGTCTGTGTCAGGTGGGGGAGCAGGGCCAGTAGAGTAGGTATCTCTGTGACTATATCACCAGAGCACAAGGCAAGGTTTCATAATACAACTGCTTTGGGAGTAACCAGGCTCCTGTGAAGGCCAGGACTGACTGACCTTTGGCCATAGAGGGTGAGTATAAGGGCCAGGCTGAGGTAGCTCAGTCTGCAGAGGGTAACCATAGCAGGCGTCTGGTGGAGATACGGACTTTTAGGCCTGGCTCAGGCTCCAGGGATTGGGATTGTCCTGAGCGCTGGTTTGTCTTTACCTGGGGATTAGGGTACATGGCAGGGCACCGACCACGTGAAGGGAAGAGAGACGGACCCTTCCCACCACCCTGGCTTCTGCTGCTCCCGCCTTCAGCAGGAAAGGCTCTCAGCCACCCCCATCCCTGTCCTGGACCCCCTCAAAGGTTGTGGGCGTTGGTTGTTCAGGGAGGCCTGAGCTTGGGACATCTTCCTCTACTTGAGATCTGAGCATCTGGATTCCAAGGACTGTTTGCCAGGGGCCCCCACCTCCACTTACCTTCAGAGACTAGGAAACCCTGAGCACAGCGTCAGGTCACTCTGAGGCCAGCCTGAGCTGTGATAATTCCAGGGCCAAGGCAAGAAGGCGAGCCTGGATGGGGAGCTTGGTGGCCTTAGCCTCTTGGCTTCATCTGCCATGGTGGCCTCTGGTGGTCCCTCAGGGTGTATGGGATGACCCCAGGGGAGAGAGGGCTGGGTGAGGGGCGGTGGGGAGCCCAGGCAGGCAGGCAGAGGGGAGGGAGGGAAGGCTACTGACAGCAGAACAAATGCTTGTAATTTTATAACCAATCTCAGTGTGTCCATGGGGGGCCGTTTGTGCCTCCACTCAGGACCAATCAGCCTGACAGAGCTATGAGTCTGCCTGAGTGAATGTGAGCAGCTCCCCTCCACCCCCAGCACCACTTACTGCAATCTCATTACCCACCCAGCCCAAGACCAGCCAGAGCTGAGGTGCTGCAACGGAAGAAGACTCAGCCCACGCTGAAGACGACCCAGGCCAGAACCAGGGCTGGGCTTGTGGCCAGGAGGGCAGCATGGGCACACCTTAGAGACTCAGGGACTCAGATGGAGGAGGCAAGGAGATGGGCCCAAAAAACGATAAACATTAAGCACCCTGGTTGCTAGGCATGCTGGATACAGGTAGGACACAAACCCCTGCCCTCAAGAGGCTTGTGGTCTGCTAGGGGCCAACAGAAAGGTTGCAGAGGGATGGGCCCTTGGGAAGGCAGAGGAAATAAATGTGATTGGAGGTGAGGAGGGGCAGAGCCCCCGAGCTGAGCTGGAGGGGTGGGAAGGAGAGGGTAAGAAATGCAGGGAGAATGAACCAGAGAAACCTCTGGAGTACATTTAGAGCCTGGGCAGGGAGATACAGGGCATGGGAGAGAAACACCCAACAGGGGAGAGAGGAGGGTGACCAGGGAAGGGCTGGCTGGCCAGTGGTGGATATTAAAGGATGGCCTTGCTGGATATCTGGCTCTGGGGATGGCTATGTGCCCATTAGTCTCTCTAATTGTCAAAAATCTAATTTAGTGTCTGAAGCCCGGGCAGGCCTGGGGTTAAATGGAAGGAGGCAGGCCCAGCCATAAATCTGCCCTCCCAGCTGAGGGTCGTGCTAATTCTGCAGTTAAGTGAGGGGGTGAGGAGGGCAGCAAGATGGGACAGGGAAGGTCCTGGCTAGGGGGTAACTCTGACCCTGCACACCAGCCCCTAGGTGCTAAGTCATAGCCAGGCCCTCCTCCTTTACTGGAGGAAGGAGACTTTCCTGGCACTGAGCAGGGCCAGGCAGGGTTAAGTGTCTCAGACCAGGAGTCTCAGGGTCTGCATGGCTAGGCTGGAAAAATCCTCAGCCCCTCTTCCTGGACCCACTCTGGGTCTAAGTGGGCTCAGCACTTGCAAAGTGATAGGAAGGTCACATTTCCTAGCCACCTGCTGAGACTTTGGTGAGGAAGAGGGCATAGAGAGTCACACCATGTGACCAAGTTAGCAGTAGTCTTGAGTGATGGGGACCCACGGGCCACTCCTCAGTGGGGAGAACAAACACAATCTGTGGGCTTCTCCTTTCTTGGGCCCTGACTCCAAAGCACCAAAGGAGGTACACAGGCACGTGGGGACTGGGACAGCCTCCCCTACCCAAGGCCTATTTGGCCTGAGGCAGGGGAGGGCTCTTCACCTGGGCTTGGTAATGACCTCACTCCCCTCAGAGCCACTAATTGAAAGCAAAGGGTGTGGCGGGCGCAGCGGGAGAGGCTGGGGGAGAGGCTGGGGGACCGAGAGGGTTCCCTGAGAGGCTCTGCTTCCGTCGGGGTGGGGAGGAAAAACGATTTCTCCTGGCTTCTGCTTTCGTCTCACCAGGCACCCACCCGGCCTCTCCTGCTGCTAACAAAGTACCTTTAATTAGCAGCCTAATAAAACGCTCTTAATTGGCAAGAGCCAATCAGGATGAAGAGAGGTCTCCTCTCTAGTCATTGCTGATGGTGGCAGAGCTTTACGTTTTGAAGGGGAGAGGGAGTCCAGACCCAGCACTGCTTTAGGAAACTGTGATTTCAGGGTGTTTTCCAAAGTGTGCCCTTGACCCGTCTTCCTGTGGGGAATGATCTGACACTGGCTTTCAGGGTGAGACCCATAATCCTCGAGGCCCAGCCTCTGCCTAATTCTGGGCTCAGAAGTCCAGCCTACAAGCGACCACTGAGCCAATGCCAGTGGCCCCAGTGGTCTCTGCTGACTCCTCCCCTTCTCTCTTCACCCTCAGGGAGGAGACTCCAGTGTGGTCTCGGCAGTGTGGAGAGCCCCTTTTCTTGTTCCTCACATTCCTCATCTGCACAATGTCAAGGTGCACTGATGCTCTGTTCTAGCTCCTGACGTGCTCCTGTTCTAGCAAGGATAGTTCGGCACCAGGGTCCTGTCATCTAACAGCCGGAGAAGGCTGTAATGACCGCAGCTGTCAATCCAGGGACCACAAGCCAGGGAGCCTGGTCAGGCAGGAAGGATCACAACTAAGAGCCCATAGACAGCAAACAAGGATGGGTTAATTTTGCCAAGGTTCTTGCTTGTGACACCAGAAGGGAGGGGTCTAGTTGCAACCTGGTACCCACTCCCCTAGGTTTGATTCAAGCAGGGAAGAAGGGTGAGTTTCCTCCCTTCATTTTTATAGCTTGTTGGAATCTCTCTGGAAATTAGTCCCAAATGTGAGCTCTCCCATCTCAAAATTGATCAAATGGGATGCAGGGGATACCCAAGTCTTTTCACCTGATAAGGAGGCAGAAGAAAACTTAAGCTCTGGGCTCAGGTTGGTTGGGCAAGGCTATGGTGACCAGTTCCCAAATTAGACATCACCTTGGCTTTAATTCAACATGGAACACTTAATTGTATGCCTGGGTCCCCACATTTACTCATATCATTTGGCCCTGACTCTTCTCAATGTTGTTTTTTCATATCAGATTTTCTTTAAAAGGTCTCTGTTTACTCCCTCAATTTCTATATTGAAAAAGTCATTGTCCTCTTGATGTTGGGGTAAAGAGACAAGACACCCAAAAAATTCACTTTAATCTTATATTTGTAATTAAGTTACCTTTTTTTTCTGAACAGTTAAAAAAAAACACACTATATTATCATGATTCTAGGTTGTGAACATATCGGTACATTGACTACACATCACCATGACATAATCACAAAAGTCAAAGCAGTCGGTACTGAAGAGTCTAGAGAACAAAGGCTGAGCAAAAGCTCTCAGGGAGGCTCCCACTTGTTGCCAGGCCTGCCCCACAGCTGGAGTCAAGTGAACATCCCTCAGAACAGTCTGCATTGGGCTTGAGTGATCACTGATTTGGGAAAGTGTTAGTGTCCTTGGTACCCAGAGATCTAACCTTGTATTTTTTTTTCCCCCATCAACGTTCAAGAAAGGGAAAGGGACAGAGGGGAGGTGATGCTTTATAATGCTGTTTACTGCACTGACCTTTGAACACACAACCACAGAACCAATCGGAAGCTAAGGGTGGGCTGGAGAGATGCTGGCAGATGTCATCCACCTCCAGGAAACTTTAGATCATAGGTACTCAATTTCCAACAGAAGAGGTTTCTGGATATCAATGCATTAAGTTCCACCTGAAATCAGGTAGCCATAATCACACTTTTTTGGTTTCTCTCCTCAATTTCAAGGATTCTGAAGTCACAAATGAACTACAGGTAAAAATAACAAGAAGCAAAACTCAGCTTTATTCTACTAAGAGACGGCTGTCTTTTTGGCACAGATTATGTTGAGTCTATGGATAATGGAAGGGGCTTGTGGTCTGTCAGCGATCAGCTGTGTGGATCAAGTCTGGGGAGATGAACTCAGCCTGCAGGTTCGGGTACATTTGATAGAAGTGAGGGTTACTCTAGAAGGGAAGAGAGGAAGGCAAAGAAAAGCAAGGGCACCCTTTCATGTTCTCCAGATCGTGGGAAGTCTGTTGAACTCAGAGAAATGGAGGAGGAGATCAGAAATGTGGATTAAAGTCATATGGCAAACCTGATCATCAGACAGGTAGTGGGCATCTAAACAGCCCCTTTTACACCTGAAGTACCTTGGATTCCTCCAGAACCAAGTTTGCAGCCTAGCCTCTCTGGCCTGCACTATTCTAGGCAGGAAGGTGTTACCATGTAAGATGCCAAGAAGGCCAGCAGTACCAAAGTGTATAATTCTAGGGAAGAAAACGTTGCCCTAGTTATTAATATTCTATCTCCCCGACCACTCCACCCAAAGCCCTGAATTTCCACATATGACCAAGTGCTAAGTAACCACAGCTGTTCAGACCAGTGGGTACCAGGAAATGGAAGAGTGCATATTTTCTTCTCTTCAACTTTTGGTTTTACAAAATAAAAATAAAAAGGATTTTTCTTACTCAAGCAGAAAACAGAATGATTTAGGGGTCCCAGGATCCTTCCCCAAAACAAGTTATGAGGGCCAGACTTTATTACTTGTCAGTAGAATTCCAGAGAGTCTGTCTCTGAAATTTCTGGTAAAGAGTCGTTGGAAAGAATTTTGCCAAGAGACAAGTGTAAAAGGCCTCCCATTCACAATTCATGTCCACTTTCACACTGCACATAGGGAAGTAAAAGGATGTTCTCAGCAGTGGAAATACACACACGTAGCAAGGCATGCTGGTTTTGTCCAAGAAGCCCCAGTGTGAACAGAGAACTCACAAGTGCCCATAGAGCAACCGGGTACAGGGGCATGCACATGCTCCTCACCTGCTTTTGAACACGATTCCTCTATCTTTATGAAATGTTTCTGGCAGGCCCACAATGGAATTTTATTGAGAAGAGACTAATCTACAATGGGGAAGAGCCCAGAGACACCTTCACTTCCTTTTCTACCATTTCTTTGGAGGTGTTAAGACTTCTTTGTTTCTCTTTTCTTTTTAGAAAGGTCAAACTTTACATTTATTCTAGCCCAGTTGGGGATTAGTGATAATCAATTCCCACTGAAATCATGCAGAGATGGTAAGTGGGATTTACCTTCTCTGGAAATGAACTTCTACTTACCTGATTATTTCTTCTACAATGAACTGGTAAATGACCCCCAGAGCTGAGAAATGTGACTGACTCAAGTTTTTCAGACCACTTAACTCCATTCCCATTTCCAACAGGAGCAGAGGACAACTTGCAGAATATCCTTGATGGAGCTGATGGGCTTCAGACTGCAGGGTCCACTCTTGATCTCATTTATGATGTACTGGACAAGCTCTCAAAATGGTCTTAGAAACAACATAGCTTACACTGAACCTCTAGGGGCGAGCAAAACCCCGGGCACCAATGACTATTCCGCAGTTCCACTTCTGAATAGCAGCATATAAGAGAAGGGCTGGTAAAGTTATGGCTACTGGACAATATTTTGAAACAGTTCAAAATCCATTGCCTCTTTAGTGCCTGACCTGGGTGTTTTTCAGGGTGGTCAACCCTCTGCCTCATCTATAGAAAATCCTTAACCAATCAAAATCCATTAAGTCAAGACAATAGACAAGGAACCCTGATAGTGGCTAAATAGAAGACATTTCTCTAGCATGTGGGTAGTTGGTAAGGGTATTATACTCAGAAAATATTTCCCTGGCAATGACATATCATTACATTGGAAAATATTTTCTCTCTTTAACCTGTTACTAAAAGCTTAAAAGCACTCATAAAGCAGGAAAGGACAAATGCATATGCACAGTCTGCCTCTCACTACACAAAAACATTCAGTCTGAGCACATTTTGGAAAGAGGATTCCTTCTGGCAAAGCAGAGGGAAGAGTGAGGATGGCTTTCTCTCTCCCCACCTCCCTTGCTGAACTAAAGTGGCCTGGCTTTGAGGTCACCTGCTACAGGCTCCCACTGAAATTTTACACCAGCTGGTTAAGAGAGGCTTTTCTTTTACTCAACTGCGTTGATTAGTATGGAAACAATGGGCCTGTCAACTCAGCTTCCAAGGGACCCTTGAGACTGCCCTGGGCCTTGCGGCTACTGATGGGTGTGTCTGTGTCCCATGAGATGGCTGGTGCAGGCCCACTCCTGACCTGGAAAACAAGTGGGGCACACGTGGATAGTACTCCCTGTGCTCCCAGGTTGGGGCACACATGCCCTCACCTGAAGCTCCTACTGGTCAGCCTTGGCCCTTGCTGAAGTTCATTTGTTTATGTTGCTCACCAACCGCCAGAGAAATTTTATTGGCTGGGGAGAGTGGAGAGTAAAATAAGGCCAGGAGGAGGAAGAAAAATAAAGAGAAGGCAGTTTCTGCACCATTAATAAACCCTGTATGCCAAACTTCACCCTGATTCTCTCTCTCTGGCAGCTTTGCCTTTTATATATACCAGGTTTGGAAAAGCAGAAGGAAAGTTCTGCAGTGCAAGGCTGAGATGATTAGCTTGGTTTTTGAGGGACGATATTTACTGGCCTAAGTGAAAAAGACATCACCTTTTAGTCCTGACCACCTGGTAAGCTAGTCTGACCATGGTCTTGGCAAAGAGACAGGTGCTTTGGGTACTCGCAGGCCCTGATGAAGAAATCAGAGACGCGAACCATTATGCAAAGTACCGAGCAACTGGCTCCGGCCATTTCAGTTCTTTCTGTAGGCTGAGCCTTAGCAGTGATTTAAGATGAAGTACAATGCTTTTTATTACACATCTAATTGTTAATGAGAGGAAATGCAATCAGCAACTCCTTTCCACACTCTACATGGAATCCAGGAGACTGCTGAGTCCAGAAAAGATGTGGCCATTGATGGAGCCCAGGAAATTTCTGCCGCCTCCCTTCTGGGGGTAGGGGTGGGCTGTGTAACAAGGGGAAGAGAGAAGAGTTGCAAATATGATGAGTCCCATGTTTGAGAATCCATTGCTGCCACAAAGGGTCACTTGCGGCCAAAGCCTAGGTTTGAAATTTTGACTGAAGAGCATTTTAACTCTTCTAAGTATTGCATTTCCTCATTTGCCTCATGATAACTGAGGATACTTTCTTCATACTTTTTCTTCTCAGGTGGAGCAGAGAAACATGTTGAAGGCGAGTGGGGCAGCAAGGGGCAAGAGGGACAGAAACAGAGAAAGAGATGGAAGGAAAGAGGCCCAGATCTTCCAGGGCATATATTCTTGTTTTCTTTCTTTCTTGCCCCAGAGGCTAAACAGACAGTTGCCTCCTCCTAAGCACAGTGGGGCTGGGGCAGGTCCTGCTGGGTGCTGGGCATGCCTGCAGTTTACAGGGAGACACTGGGTGCTGTCTGGCTTGAAGCTGCGTTTCCTGTCCCCTAGAAGTGGCTCTCTCCCAGTAGGCTACACAGGGAAACTAGTTCTTCTGCTTAACAGCAAAGCAAGAGAGATTCTGGCAAAACACTAAATATATTTATAAGTCATCTTTGTCTGGAACCAAATGAGGAAAAAACAGGTGTGGAGGGGAGAGGAGGAGGGGAGGTGAGGTTTAAAAGTTCCAATCATTCACAAAAGATAAAAGACATCTTCTGATAGCAGCATGGAAGCAGTCAGCTGTGCTGAGTAGACCATCCTGGGTCGACTGCAGACCAACTGTGTCCCAATAGGAGTCTTAAAGCCCCGCTCCTCGGCTAGTCCGGGGAAAGTGGGTGGTGGTTTGATTGTTACTGTTGTTGCTCATCCTGGTATTGGCAGATATGTTAAATACCGCAACTTTAATGAGTCCTGTGTGAAAACAGAGCACAGAGTCATTAGTCCCTTTTCCTGTATTTCTCACTTTCTCTAAGAGAATATTAAAATAGCTGTCAATTGGGAGAAAGGCTCAGAGGTCCTTCCTAATACCTGCTCTCTGTCCATGCCACACAGGAGTTTCTGTCAAAGGCTACATGGCCTGTTTGGGGGCTCAGCAGGGCTCACTGACATGCTTAGGACTCTAAGTGCTCATGCAGAGTGACTCTGATGTCTAGAGATTAACAATGACTATGGTGGGTGTAGCACTGAGCTTTCACCTGATTCTTATAATGGTAGAGCAGGTGAGGACAGCTCTGAGTTTCATACTGCCATGAAAGCAGTATGCCACTGAAAAAAAGTGAGGGAGTAGGGGGAGGCTCTCTGGCTGCTTGGCTGGAGGGCACTGGTAGTGTAGATGAGGGGAGAGCCTGAGTGTTAGATGTGTGCTCCAGAAGAGCCCCTGGTACCGTCAAGGACAGGTGTGTAGGTAGTGATTGGAAATGTGGCCTAGAGATTAAGGCAGAGGTTGGGACTACACATACAAATTGGAGATGAGAGCTGAAGCTTTGGGGAGAGATAAGGAAGCCAAAGAAAGGAACTCAGATAAGGAAGAAAAGCCTGAGACAGACTCTTAGTGGATGTCTAAGTTTCAGGAGTGAGACAAAGAAGAAAATGTAAACAATCAGAGAGCCAAAATGCCATTGAAATCTGAGGAGGACAACATTTTGGCAAAAGGAGGGGATACCTATATGACAATTTCAATATTGATACTAATTAATGGTTACTTTTTTTTTATTGAGGGTCTGTTATGTGCTAGGCGCTGTGCTAAGCACTAAGATTTCTACGCATAACGTTTGATTCTCACAACAGCTCTGCGTCGTAGGTATTACAATTCTCAAGGAAACTAAGGCTCGGGGAAGTTGTTTGCCCAAGGGCACATGGCTAGGATTCTCACCAAGCCTGTCTCTGTGCCTTGGCTGAGGAAGCAGCACATCCTCTGTGAGAGAAGTGAGTGCTGAAGCTTGCCCAACAACACCCTATTCAGAAGAACCACTGCAGAAAGATACGCAGAAGAGTGTACTGAATGTGTGCTCCTGCCACAAGAACAGAGGCAAGTATAGGAAATGAGAAATCACAATAATGGCAATATTTCCCAGTAGCTAGTACAGTTTTTCCAAACTAGTGTTGACCTATATCTGATCTGCTCAGGACCATCAGGTATGATCTGAGTATCCCAGAGATATAGGTTAAGATGAATATTAGGATCTTCTTCTGCCCTAGAGACAGGATGGAGATTTGAGTGGGAGGGTATCGGAGTTCTCACCAACTCGAGCTACTTCCAAGGTCAAAAAACAGTTGGAGGGGGCAGGGAATGCAGATAAGGGGGACAGAGAAAAGCTACCTTTTATAATCAAATGATACTGATAAGAGCTATGAGAAGGCAGCCTTGTGTGCTATTTTGCCAAGAGATTTTTTTCTTTCCAACATCAGATTATCTACTTGGGTTAAAGGGTCTCCATTTTTAGGTACTAGTTTGATCTGGGAATTACAAAGCCACAGGCTTTGGGGTCAATACTCTTAGTTTTGAAACTGATTTAAATCTCATTTCCTTAACAATCCGACTAGGTGACTGAGGCAGGAATATTAGTTCTACTACACAAGGATCATCGAGACCTAGCTCAAGAATTATCTAAGGACTGAGGCTGGTCACCTCAGTCAAGGGCAGCATCCAGGGTGCAGCCCAGCCCTGTCTCGTGGTGTCAGTTTCTGTATCACAGGACTTGGAGTTATAAAGGGCATGAGAAGGCTCCATGAACTCACAATACCTTACCGCCAGTGTTCCATCGCTTACCCTCAGTGCTATGTACACAATTCTTTTTCATACCTGGGTGAGTCTGAGGTCAGTGTATGAGTATTTATCTGGAGATATAGGTGTATGTTCGAGAAGGGGAGCGGGGGGGTTCAGCTTGGGCAGCTGGATCATTTAGGAAGTCCCAGATGAGGATTGTGTCATCATGTGAACTACTGACAATCTGGAATTCATCAAACTGGAGTCGGAAAACTCTTCCAGAATGCTCCTAAAGAAGCAGAAACAGAACTTTTGAACTATTCAAAATCAAAAGAACACAAATTCAGCAACATGTCAAAAGGACTCTATGGAAAGGCTAAAGCTGATAGTCTTCTTGACCATTTCAAGAATACAGATAAAAATCTTAATCTGGATTAAAGGCAGGATATAAAAGCCAAATAATGGGTAGTTGATTTCATATACAGTCAAAGTAATATTCCCCGGAGCTGACACATGTCAAACAGTACACGAGTTTCTCATTGCTAACTCTCCTAGACTTAGCCTCAATGAGAACATTCCTCAGCACCTCTCAGGCTTTATCCTCTTCTATGTATCTTTAGGATTCTATTACAATCATAGGCCAAGGGCTGATGAGCAATAAGCAGTACTGTGCTGGTATATCTTTATCAATTAACTATCCCCAATTTGTAAAAGCATTTCCACATTTTATAGTTTAAAATTTTCTATCCTAGCCAATTTCAAGCTATCCATCTGAGTTCAACCAGCTTGCAGAATTCATGAAAATCTAACAACTGGTTCTAAAAAGCAGGTATAAACCTGTTTCACTTAAATAATGTCAAGTTTCATCTATGTTGTAGTGTGTGACAGCATTTCCTTTCTTTTAAGCCTGGATAATATTCTATTCTATTCTATTCTCTCTCTCTCTCTCTCTCTCTCTCTATATATATATATATATATACATACACACACACACAGGAACTGGGCTTCCCTGGTGGCTCAAATAGTAAAGAATCTGCCTGCAATGCAAGAGACCCAGGTTCGATCCCTGGGTTGGGAAGATCCCCTGCAGAAGGGAATGGCTACCCACTCCAGTATTCCTGCCTGGAGAAGCCCATGGACAGAGGAGCCTGGTGAGCTATATAGTCCATGGGGTCACAAAGAGTCGGACACGACTGAGCCACTAAGCATACATACACATACTGTTTTCCATTGAGGCTGCACTATTTTACATTCTTTACAAGATGTAAATGAGCTCATTAGATACATGATCATCTGTGTTCATAAGACATATTGGTAGACATATCTGTAGTTTTCTTATCTTTGTTTGGTTTCAGGATTAGTGTAATGCCAGCCTCACATAATTAGGTAGGAAATATTCACACCGCTTTTATCTTCTGGAGGAAAGGATAGAGCATTGGTATAATTTCTTCCTTAAACATTTGGTAGAATTCATCAGTGAGCCCATATGGGCTTGGTGCTTCCTGTTTTGGACAGTTATTAATTATTTATTCTATTTCTTTAATAAGGTTAGGTCTATTCAGAATGTTTATTTCTTCCTAAGTTGTGGAATATTGTATCTTTCAAGGGATTGGTCCATTTCATCTGGGTTATCAGTTTGGAAGGCACAGAATTGTTCATAGCATTCCTTTATTATAATCCTTTTAATGTCTATGGGATCTGTACAGTTTAATATTCAAAACTCAATGTATTCAAAAACATAACAATTAACAGAATAAAGGTGAAAACCACACTGACCAACTTGACAGATGCAGGTAAGAGCATTTAACTAAACCCTATCCACTCCTAATAAAAGCTCTCTATTCTAGGAACTGAAAGGAATCTCCTAATCCTAGCTAACATGTATCTATATAAAATGGTAAAAGACCAATAAGGATATCCATTCTTACCAACTGTTTTGAGCACTGTACTGATGGTCAGTACAACAAAATAAAAAAGAAAAATGAAAAGTATGCAGATTGGAAAAGAAGTGTATCTATATATCTTGCAATGAACAATCCAGAAATGAAAAATCTTAAATATAATTTATAATAGCATTAAAAATAAGAAATACTTATGGATAAATATGACAGAAGACATATAAAATCTTTACATTGAAAGCTATAAAACATTGCTGAGAAATTTAAAAAGGCCTAAATAAGTGGTCTTTATTTAGAAGAAGATTCAGTGTTGTTAAGGGAAGGAGGGATTACTATGTAATTGTGGGCATGAGGATATAGTCACTCTTTGGTTGGCATGATGTCGCTGTTTTGTATATATGTCAAAATTTATTAAGTTGCATTTTACTTTAAATATGTCCATGTTATTGTATGTCAATTATATCACAATTAATCTATTAAAAAAACCAGACAATTCAATAAATAAATGAGGATGAGATTTGAAGACACTTCAAAAGAAGATAAGCACAGGAAACGATGTTCTATACCATTAGGTATCACAGAAATTCAAATTAAAACTACATACCTACCCAAGTAGCTGTAATGTTTTTAAAAACAGATAAAACCAAGTCCTGTCAGGGATGTGGAAAAATAGGTCATTCACACATTGTTAGTGGAAATGTGAAATGGGTTTACATTTGCAAACTCCCCAAGTGCTACTTTGGGAAATAGCTTGGTAGTTCCTTTTAAATTTCAATGTATATTCAGAAATCATACTTCTAGGTATTCACCCAAGAGAAATGAAAGAAAAAAATGTACACACAAAAGCCTATATTGGGATGTTTTCAGTATCACAAAGACTGAAAACATTCCAAAAATGTCCTTAAACTGGTAAATGAAGAAAGAAACTGGTTCATCTACACAAGGGAATACCACTCAGCAATAAAAAGGAACAAAGTATTAGCACATGCAACAATGTGAATCAATCTCAAAAGAAGTGAAAAAAAAAAAAGAAAAATGCAAAAAGCTACATAAATATGGGCTTCCCTGGTAGCTCAGCAGGAAAGAATCCACCTGCCAATGTAGGAGACATGGGTTTGATCCCTGGTCTAGGAGATCCTACCTGCGGTGGAGCTACTAAGCCTGTGTGCTGCAACCACTGAGTCTGTGCCCTAGGGCCTGGGATCCGCAACTACTGAGCCTGCGCATGGCGACTACTGAAGCCCACCTGCCTAGAGTCCATGCTCCACACAAGAGAATCCACAGCAATGAGAAGCCTGAGCACCGCAACTGGAGAGCAGCCCCACTCGCTGCAACTAGAGAAAAAGCCCACGCAGCAGTGAAGACCCAGCACAGCCAAGATTAAATATAAATAGAAGTTTTTTCAAAAGCTACATTAATATAATTTTATATGACACTTATAAAACAGCAAAACTACAGGGACAGTAGCTAGGGGTTGAGGAGAGGGGATTAATATGAAGGGGTATCATTTTTAAGGTGATGAAACTGTTCTATATCTTGAGTGTGGGGTTTACAAAACTGCAAATTTCTATGCAAAATATATAGAAGTACATGAAAAAAAGGAACAAATTTTCCTGTATGTAAATTATAGTTCAAAAATCAAATGAGTGAACATATACATTAAAAAAACCGTGTGTGAAACATGCAGGTAAAACAGGTCTAGAGCTAAAAGAATGAGCTTTACATCCAACAAGGAAGACAAAAGTACAGCTCTCTTCTCCAGAGCAGAGGCTGCCTAAAGTGCTGAGAGGCAGGATTCAGGATAGGCTTCAAATCCTTGCTCTCATCTTTTCCTGAGTTGTGCAGAAGATTCTGTCCTCCATGATACCCCACCTACCTTTCTGTCATGGAAGCAGCTTTCAAACCTTTGGGCCATTTTCTGATCTGGGCCTTTGGCTAACACCATGATAAAGAATTTGGTGCTTTCGAGATGACATTCTTCCTTCTAAGTCATGTCTTTCCCCAAATGTCAAGATGTTTGGGCCACGGGGTATAACAGAATAAAAGAGACAGGATTCGAATTGCTGGAGGCAGCATTCCTTAAATAGGAAGTGAACTCAGGGGCGGAGCAGGGGGTTCATGCAGGCTCCCGTGGCACTTTTTGCAGGCACAGGTGTGCAGGTCCTCAGATTCTGGACAGGTTCCAATTTGAGTCATTATGTTCTCTCTCCCCAAGTACCCCCTACTGTTTCTAGTGGATACAGAATTCTTATTCACTTCCTGTACTAAACTGTTGTGTAGAGTTGCTGTGCAGCTGTTGAACAGCTGCCACATTCTTCTCCATATACAGTCTCTAAAGCACTTTTGGATGAAAGGCAGCTATATAAACATATTTTATTGTCAAGTACTGGTTGCCTTTCCACTTAGTAGTAGACTTTGTGAGGTTCTAACTATCAAATCCAGATCTGTATTCCACAGCACATCAATGTTAATTTCTTCCCCTTCCTGCTCCTCAAACCCCTCTAAACAATAAGGCTCTTACCACAAGGGTCCGTAGACAAAGAGTTCCTGCAGGCGCACGAGGGTCCAAGGCAGCTACAAGATCCCACACTTTAATTTTTCTAAAGATCAAAAAGGGGACCAAAATCTTAGTAAAAAGCAAAATTAAGGGGACACAAGAAAAATAGCAAGAAGTCACGGTAATAAATATATATGGTGTAGATAGTTTTATGATAAATGCAGCTCACAAGATATATAAAAACGTTTTTGATTTGGAGACTCAGTTCATGTATTCATCCTTGGGTAGAGGTTATTAGTCTTAAAAGGGGAAAATGTATGTGATTAACCTAAAAACAAGAAATAGGTTAGCTTTAAACAAACTGAAGAGAGTGAACAGTGAAGTCACACCATACGTTGGGGTCAAAAGGGGTTCTTATATATTAGAACTCTTAATGGTAGATGAGATCACTTAGACCTAGAAACCTGTAACTCTGAGGCATTTTTTTTTCTGGTCAATTCTGACAGTGGCGCAGGTCACACATATCAGAGGACTGGGGTCCATGTAAGACTCTGAGTTTATATAAACAATATTTAAATAAGAAAAGTTTAGCCCTTCTATGAATCAACTGTATGTCCTGTCTCCTCAAGGTAGGTAACAGACAAAACCCAAGAAAAGGGTACAGATCAAAACCAGGGCAGTAAGAAAAATACAACCTTGGACTTAGCTGAAACATGTCGTCATACCCCCAACAACTTCCCAAGGGTCTGACAGTGATGGGTGACTCAAAGCAGAGGAAATGGGTCTGTTAACACTTACTGCTGCTTGAGTTGTCTTAATGAATCAAGTACAGCCAGCTCGTAAACTAAGAAAAAGTTGTAAGTTAGTTTCTCATATTTTTAAAAAGTGGCCAATATTTGAACTATGGCCTTCCCGTCCTCCACATCAGGCACCCTGATGAGAAGAAATGGCAGAGAGAATTTCATAAGCGAGTTCACTCTTGTAAGAATATACGATGTGCTTATTAGCGTCACTGGATGTGGGATCCATCCACAACATGAACGGAGTCTGTAACCACTGGAAAGCAGACTGAAGGAAAGTAAGATTATTTAACACACTGTGACTGAAATGCCAACAGTGAAGACAAGACCCTCCCATACTAAGCCCCCTCCAAAGATACTATCCTCCAACATTTCAATTTTATTAACAAGTCACTATTTTATATCCATATCCTGATATACTAGGGTTTATCCAGTTCTCTGCTTTATAGGGAAAAAATAAATATATGAACAAAAATCCAAAATACTAATGAAAATCATGAGCAAACAAGTATAATTAAATGACTGGAAGATTATTTGGAAAAGGGTGAACAAAAGAGATGTGAATATATGGATTAGACACAAGAATACTGTATCAGATTCTTTCTGTGATATCTATAATCTTATGGAGACAAGGAAAAGCTATGTTTAACATTCTAAGGCAGGGGGGATTAAGAGAACTTTTAAAAACCCTGTCAGCACGCTCACCCATCATAGGCTCCACTGACTATCCTCTTGTTATCAAATCGAATACAGCGCACCAATTCCTCATGGCCTTCTAACACTCGTAAGCATGCACCACATTCTATGTCCCATAATCTGAAAGAGAACATTGAGTTGAGTGAATTTCCATGCATTCTTTTCTAAGCTTGGAATGTTATAACATGTATCATATGTCTTTTAAAATATCCAAAATATAAAAACCAATCAACACTCATATACAAATGTATTACTTTCAGTGTAATTTATTTACTTTCTGCCATATAAGCAGAAAAATGTACGATTTAAGTTCAAATATGTTGTGAATATTTTTAAAGCATCAAGCTTCATATAAACCTGTAATCAGGGTCACCAAGGAATATAAAAGATGAATTTAATGTACACAGTTGCCTAAGAAGGAAAGGGCCAAGCCAAGAAACATAATGTTTTCGGAAACCACAATTGAGTAAGAATGAGATGCAGGAACGGTGACATCCTGCTCTCACAAAATATGTGTACCTCTGTCACTGAGGACACCCTCAGCTTTCACCCCACTGTTCCGGACAGTTTTCTCATATAATAGAAATGCAAAGTAAGTTCTCAAACATTTTTATATACTAATTTGAATTATGTATGCCTTCTGACTAATCCACATGATTTCTAGGAATGCTAATCTTAGATATGACAATATCTGTCTGTCGTTATTTCAATGGCTTTTTCATTCCTTTAGTACTTGCTTTGAAGGAGGGGAGAGGGTTGATAAATCTTTCAAATTCTATGCATTTGTGCATCATTCATTTTCATGAAGGGAAAACACAACAAAAAGTACTTCAATTTATGGATTCTTCATAATTTGTTCATAATTTCAAAGACTGGTAGCTCCCTGGCCCATTATGTAATGCTAAAAAACCCAAAATTGTACAACTTTGTACAAAATTGTACTACTAGAGTAGGGGAACAAATCTTTTTTCTTTTTTTTAAAACACTGGCAAAGAGAAAAGCCCTTTAGCTATTTATTAGCACTTATCAACTGCAGACAGGAGAAATTTAGGGAAGAGCCTTCAACCTCCATTTTTATTTCTCTCGCTCACTTCCTCATTCAAGCAGTTCATTTTAAATAGGTCTATCTGGTGATAAAACTATTACAGGAAGGAAACACATCAACAAAAGACTTTGCTGTGCTGTCTCTCTGCTTGGGGCAAACTTTTAACCTGTAAGAAGCCACAGAAAACTAAAAAATGTTTTATTATAAACAGAACACAGTCGACAATTCGTTTGGTCTGTGCACAAACAATAAACGGCAGGATAACAGTGATCCCTTCTGGGCAAGGGCACCTGCTGCTCACCTGATTGTGTTGTCAGATGAGCCACTCACGACCAGCCTGTCTCTGTACTGCAAACAGGCAATTCCACGTTTGTGTCCGTTTAAGGTCCGTACAAATTCACAAGTACTTGTGTTCCACACCTGAAACAGAAATGGCATTGGCTGTTGATTTGGTGCTTTTATTAGTAAAATCTATGGCAACTGCAGTTTTAGGGAAGCAGGAAATGGGACTGAACTAGTAGGGGAAATTCAACGTCTTAAACCAATCCAAATCAAACCCCAAATGACAAGTTTAATTCACAGTAATATAGGGCTAATTTATAGCTGGTTGCTATCATATGAGAAATCCTCAGATTGATGTACTCTTATGGGGTTAGTCTCGCCTTGCAGACAAATCTTGAACCTAAAATTACCCCTGCCTTTTTCATACTCACCATTATTTACAGGAATAAAAACCTAACCCAAATTGTCACATGATCTATCTCATTCATTACATAAACTAGTATCTGATTTAAATAAATATTAAGTATTCTACAGTGAGGGTTAAATATAAAATTGTCCTTGAGAAGATATCCGTATGAACTCCCCTATTCTAAGGTGGGGACTTACTGAAAAATGCCTCATTACCTTTATAGTCCTATCCCCAGATGCAGAAACGATGTACTTATCATCAAAGTCTACAACATTGACTGCAGCTCGGTGTCCGACAAGCACCCTGCGGAGGGTGATGTCAGTTGGGGAGGCCATATCCCATACTGCAATGGAACGGTCTTTGGAGCAGGTCACCATCATGCCATTATTGAAACGCAAGTGCAGAACTGCTTCACAATGGTGAATCAATGTGTTCAGCATTTCACCTGTATTTACATCCCACACCCTGGAACAAAAATATTACGGTTATCTGAGATTGTGGTGAAATTCATGCTACAATCTATTTTAAGTACTGGATTACCTCACTGCCCACCCCTTCCACCCTATTTCTCACAGTTAATGGTATACCTTACTCTCCTTTTGTAGCTCTAAAGTTGAGCTGAGGTAAAGTCTACTGATGGGCCATGGGGAAGTGGTAGTTAGAGGACTGGACTGGGAAAGCGGGAAGAGGAAGGGGATGGGATACTGCCAGTATGCCATCCTTAAGACACAGAACTTGAAATCTGGGCTAGTTGCAGGGTGCTGAAATGAGGGTGCAGCGACCATCACCAGCAAATTGGTCCCAAACTGCAAGATTATCATAAACCTTCTGACATTTAATCTGATACATTTTAAACCGGTGGGAATTTTGCTAATAACTGCAGCGTTGGTGGTCCCACAGATAGCCCTCGGGTCCTAGAACTGATTCAGGCCAAGAATTTTCTGTAATAGACTGACTTAGTACTGTGGATTTGAGCTTGATGATCTTGGGCCTTAGTATTCACCACACAGATCAAGGCGTAAAATTACCTAGACTCTAAACATAAGGCCTGATTTCTGTGCTCTGAATGAGTGTAGGGATCAAGACCAGCCACCCCAATATAAATACGGGCTTCACAGCAGAGTGCAGGACCCTTAGATAGCTTGAGAAATTTTTGTGAAGGTGTCTTTTACTTTCATCACTCATTTTGTATACTTACTTTGTTTTTTTACAACATATTTTATTTTTTTCCAATTTAACCCTCTCTCTTTAAAAATAATTTTTTCCCTTGTCCAATAAACGATATTAGCCTCTACAATCTTTAAGCTTCCTTGAGGCACTCCACAAGCACCAATAAATGTTAAATGCTGATAACTCTATGAACTGAATTTGCTATGTCTTTAAGTCAAAAGACAAGAAAACACGAATAGCCTTTTCTATTCACAGAGGATAATTCGGAATGGTAAACATTTAACTTCAGAGAATCTAACAATGCAGTTAACTGCTTTTTTTCTCCCTATTTTTTTAAAGTTACTTTTGATGCATTATGTTTGCTAAATCCTTTAGCTCAAGGCAAAATTCCTAACAGAGGTTTCCAGCAGTTCTGCTGGTACCCAGAACTCAAGCTACACTGGACTCCAGCAGCATAATGGCTGTGTCATCAAATCACTAACGCCTCTGGAAATTGAAGGCCCCTCCCAGAGTGAAGCTTGCAATTAAAAACTGCAGGGACAGCAGGGGAGGGGCTGGCAAGAGAAAGTATTGCTCACCTGTACACATTTTAAAGGAGATAATGCATGCCTGTACTACAGTTATAACCACCTGAAAGGAAGGCTTCATTCCATTCATGTCATTCCCCTGTGAGGTAGTTTTTGTAAAAAATGCAAAGTTTACCAAGTTTCTATAATACATAATTCCCCCAAACTAAAACAGAATATGTAGTTTCTTAAATGTACAAAAATGTAAACTTACCATAACCATTCCTAAATCAAGTCTTCCAGTTCTAGACTGACACAGTGATGGGGGGAGCTGATTGCTTATTCTTCTTTGGTTATGAAGTTTCATAATTGTGTTCATGCAGATACAAACAAAATCACTATCTAAGGCAGAACAGAGTGAATCTGATATTTCAGAGTTCAAAAGATCATTTGAAAGTTTCTACCTGACCGTGGAATCCGACGACCCAGTTATGATCACTCTCTCGTCATACTGGAGACACAGGACAGAACCTGTGTGGCCTGTGAGAATCCGCTTGCATTCCAGTGTGCTTTTATCCCAGATCTAGGATGGCAAACAAGATCCTTTTGATCACCATGATAATGGGGTGGTGCAGAGACTTGCAGGCCCTATTATGTATTTGATTCCCCCAAAGAATCAAAGCCCAGAGTAGTGTGGAATGCACTCTTTTCTGCAGGTAGAGCTAAACACTTCTACATATGTGGCTTCAGTATAATGCAGACTTGATCCTTTTCATTCAGGAACAGGGTTGGCCTATAATTATGTGAGGGCCCAAAAGAGTAACAGCCCATTCAGTGCACTTCAAGGAGAGAATTTAACCCTAGCACTATCCATATGTATGAGCTTCTGGGGAGAAGCAGGCATTTTTCTCTTAAGGAAATGATTTTGGCTTTCGGACTAGAAACAATCTAAAACTTTCACTTTCTGGAAATATCGTTTAGAGTTTTTGCTTTGGGTTGCTTTACACTGTGGTCATCCTTACCCCTTCAGCTACCTCCCCATAACTGAAGAGACCTCACCTTGATTGTGTTGTCTCGAAGGCCGCTTACTATCTTCTGATCATCATACTGTAAACAGTAAACTCCTTTGCTTGTTTCACTTCGGCAGTGGATTCTCTGTAAGCTATGTCTTCCACATCTCCAATTAGATTCTATTGTCTGAGAAGAAGGAATGGTAAAGAAGTAGTAATTAGGAAAGGACTAGAACTAAACTCTTTTCTGATTTTCATGGCAACCAATGACAAATGCTCAGTGCTTTACTGGATATACAGAACTTAAGGCATTTTTAAAAAAAGCTTCTATTTAATGTTTTAAAACATTTTTTCATTTGCAAAGTAATTAAAGATTTATTTCCTAGAACTCTCCTGTATGTAACTCGTTCGACTAAATAATAAACCTTCTGGAGAGAGACTGTTCACCAACAGAGGAGAAGCTATGAACCACATGAGGTTACCTACTCAGTGCTCATCTTACATCTGAGGTGGCATTTCTACCAGTGAACTTCCACAGAGACTCAATTCAGAAGATATTTGAATAATGGTTTATAAGTGCAACTTTTAAACATTTCCACTTCTGTTATCATATTTTCTCTCTTACCTATTTATCTATCAATAAACAATTTTCAAAAGCTTTAAATTTCTTTGCCTGGTTATTTACTATATTTTACCTACCCTATTCACTTGTAAAGAAATTGATTTTTAACCCACATCAATAAACCCTAATGGATTTGTTCTAACAATGCTGTTACTGAAGAATGTTGATGATTCTCTAGTATTTGGCAAATACCCAAATATACAGATTCTTACCTCAATGTCTTGTATAATTTTAGGATAAAGTGCTCTATAAAAAGAGTTGGGAGGCGCATTTCCATCAGGAGGTTTGTTTTTGAACAAATACTGTCCCCTAAAAAATAACAAATATTTCTCAGTAAAAATCATATCCAACCCCCCCCCAATACATTTACAAGGAACCTCCTATTTCTTCAAAGCATTTTCACAATTACCATTCCATATAATCTCCATAACTAGCCTAGAGAAGTGCGAAGTTAAACCTGATTTCAGGAGCAACTTCCTGAAAGTTGCTCCCATGTTAACGAGCAACTTTCTGGGCTAAACGAATTCTGCCAACACTGATTTGCTTTTGAGTAAAACATGATGATTTCTAGTGTAGGACATCAAAGTGTCAGGCCTTCAGGAATATTATGTCAATAGACAAATGGAATGTGTATAGTCACAATTCTGACTAACTGACTAACAGACCTCTGCAGAGACAGACTTATTGGCCTTACCTTATGAAAATTTTGTTAGTGGTGATAACTACAAACTCTGAACTAGGCACATGCCCCACAGACTTCCCTTCATTGAGTAAAGCTGTGCCAGTGTAGTGGAGCCTAGCATTGTGGGCAGCAGGAATGGCTCTGTCACAGAGTTAACTTTTACCAGTCTCCAGTTATATGTGGAAAGGTGTATTGGCGACTCAGGCACCCAGGCTGCTGGTATGTTTTAAAAGGAGCAATTTCAACAGAAAACAAAGGGATCACAGGAGTGTCCAGCAGCAAGTACGAAAGCAGAAAAAAAAAAATAAAAGAAATGCCTGACAGCACTGTGCTGTCAAATCTAAGGCATAAAATCGACTTTCACAGGTGTGTTCCTGGCTATGTACATACATACATGGATTTTATTGCCTTTCCTTGACTCCAGTGAGCAACATTTGTTAGGATCTCCTTCCTTATGACAGCACATCTCTGGAATACTCATATCCCAAGCTAGATCTTTACTACAAAAAAAAAATCAGTAAATGGCAATCACTTCCTGCTGGGTAAAAAATTTAATTCCTCATCCTGAAGTTAAGAACCCACCAAACACGGTGTGGAAGCTAGTAAACCCCACTATGGGTGTACTAACTGCTGTTCTCACTGGCACTGTGCCTTGCAAAGTGGAGACAGGCAGAAATGCCTCTGAGTGTAATCCTGGCACCAGAGAAATCATGTTTTCTCTGGGCCAGTCATCCACGCCTCCCTCTATAGCTCCATTACAATATAATTAATTGTTCAATGTCTCCAGGAGCACTTCTCCCCTGCCCTCTTCCTATTATACACCTTGAAAATTAGTTGAGAAAATTTCCTATCAGGAAGGTAGCTGGCTCTGACTTCTGTGTTGATACAGAAAGGGAAATCCACAGCAGAGAGGCTAAAATAACTGTCTTTTTAAAGGGACTATAATAGGAGCAAGAAGCATGATACACCAACACAAAGAAAGGGACAAACAAGACACATTTGGAAATAATTCGGGCTTAAAGATACAGTTTTCTAAACAATAATTATTCTATAAATACATTGTAGGCAAACAAATTTTCAATGAAGAGGTCCTAAATCTGGTTATTAGGGAACTCCTTGGTGGTCTAGTGGTTAGGACTCAGTGCTTCCACTGCCAGAGGCCCAGGTTCAATCCCTGGACAGGGAACTAAGATCCCATAAGCCACCATAGCAAGGCCCCCCCGCTCCCCCAAAAGATCTGGTTAATAATTAAATTTAATAGTTTCAATGTTGACATCCTTTAATGAGGTTAGGAATAACTAGATTCATTTGGCAGGTGAAGAAATCAAATGTCAGGGAAGCTAAGCAACTTGTCCAAGGTCACACAGCTAGGGAGAAGACCTAGGGTTTGAATCTAAGTCTGACTTCAGAGGTCACACTCTTAACTACTGTATTGTCTTTCAAAGCTCACCATTCCTCATTCTTATCCTCTTTTTAACCTCTGGCAATTGCACACAGGGACCCCAGGATTTTTTTTTCATATACAATGAAACTATCTCTACATTCTAAGGAAAGAGAAATCATGTAAACCTCTGATCTCATTTTCTATCCCACAGTATTTATCTTGCCATGCTAAAGCATCTGAATTTCTTCAAGTTAAAGGTGCTACAAAAAAGGATGGCTAAGTGTTGAAAACTGGTTTTTCAGTCTGTATCTATTTTATAAGTCAAAACCTTTCACGATGGAAGCTCTCTGACAACAGGGACCACTTCTATGTGAAATGCCTAGTACTTTTAAGAGTGTGAGGACATGATAAATGCTAAATATTAAATTCAGAATGTTATCATAAAATGTGATCTGCTGATTAAGAAAATGGACTTATCCCAAGTGGTCTTTTATTACACTTTAAGAGTTACCATTACTAAGCGGAGAGAGCATCTTCAGTATTATTCAAGAGAGAAAATAAGAGTTCATGTCCTAGGGGCAGACTGTCAAATTCATCTAGATATAAAATACAACTGTAGAGTGGAAATTAAACTCAAAGCTTTTTTAGAAAACTGTATTTATTTATTTTTGGTTGAAGGAAATGGAAGAAGTTCTCAAAGACAGCATTTGGGGAGAGGCAGTATAACAGAAAGGCTTTATTGACAAAGGAGACTTAGTAAGACAACTTGCAAGAGAAAAATGAAAAAGTGATTACAGACTATTCTTTTCTAAAGTGAGGAAGAACTACTAACACAGGAAGAAAGGCAACACGTAAACATAAGCAGCCACATACTGTCAAGGGGATAATAAAGGCAGTCTTCATGGGGTGAACAAATATTTGAAATCTCAGGGATCTGTATCAAGCTAAGGTGATATATATGGCCAAAGACAAAGGAATACAGTCAGAACTCTAAAGGATACTCAAAAGAGCAGGAATGGGTTTCTGTAGTTGAAGAAATAGGAGAGAGAGTGATAATTAGTGCTGATCCTAAATTATTTCTCAGCTATACCTTCACATACCCTTTTAAAAGGCCAAGAAGCCACCTGTTCGATGATCTTTTTTTTTTCTTCTGTGTAACTAATACAAGAGATCTTTAACCCTCTTTAAGGATTTAAACCCTCTTTTAGGGTTTAATTAACCCTAAGCATAATTCTGGAGCCTTTTATCTTTGGTATTTTCATACATATCTGTCAAGATTTGCCCATCTACTTCTTACTCTCCCTGCCTTCAAAAAGAGACTGTAAAGTCCCAACATCTGATAAAGGTTTATTGTCATTTACAGTCCAAATGGGAACAAAGTACATTTTAACAGGGAACAAAACCTTTATAAGCTATGAGAATGCATCTCTACAAGTGAAATTTTGGGTCAGGAGTTATTTGGAGAAGATTTTCTTTTCTTTTCCTCCCCCCCCCGAAGGGTAGAGGAATATTCCTAGCTGCCCTAAAATTTTCCCAAGCAAGCAACTGCCTCCTCTATTTCTAAGGCTAGTCCTAACATGCTTAAGAAAATGATGGACTTTGAATTCCATATATCTATATAATCTTTTACTTTATTATACAATATAGTTTATTTCCAAAGTATGAAATAAGTTATCAAAGATCAGGTTTCCATTCTTCCATACAGTGAAATTAGTGAAAGTAAGGGAAACATACTTGGAAGAAGAAATAATAATATATTTTCATTTATGCAATTTTTTATAGCCAAAAATTCCCTGGTATTTGCTTCCTAATTTAACTGAATTTGGGAGAAATTTTAAAGACCTTCTAATAGCCAGAATAACAGAAATCTCTTGAATTACTTGGTATAATATTTGGAGGTCATTATATTTATTGTACATTAATGAATTTAAAAGATGCAAAAAAAGGGAGCCAACTATGCTTTTATGAAAAATTGTTAAGAAAAGCTGATCCTCCATTCTTAACTGTTCTGTATCTCTTCATGATCCAAGAAAAATGATTCATGAAATTAATTGCTCAGGATATCACTGAGCATACACATGCCTGCTGGTGCATCACTATCAACTAAAATATTTAATATGTCACCACCTTTATTTTATTTATGAAGTATTCACACCCAACTTTTTAAAAATGACATTATAGAGAATCATCCAAGAGAAAATTATATATAGAAGACCTCTTCCAGATGTTCTAAAGAAATGGTACCATTACATTAAAAGAATAAGAACAAAACTGGTGAATTCTGTTGCTCTCAGGCTGGTAACTACATAACGTCTTACAGGATTTAGGATTAAGCAGTAAAAAAATCTTGAGAAAATTTAAGAGTCTTAAAAAGAAACAATGATTTATACTAAATTCCAATTTCTTCTCTTTCTGAAGGCTTGAGTTCTTATTCTAGTTGGGCATAAAAATAATTTTGATTAAAAAGTTGATAGAACACCACAGGCTAAGGCTAAAGACAAAAAAATCTGAAAAAGAAAATAGTCAAAGAGGAGGGCTGGTAGTATTTTTTTTTAATCGTTGTTTGCAAAGCAGCATTAACACATTATTATATCACTTATGCAAGGAGATCCAACCAGTCCATTCTGAAGGAGATCAGCCCTGGGATTTCTTTGGAAGGAATGATGCTAAAGCTGAAACTCCAGTACTTTGGCCACCTCATGCGAAGAGGTGACTCATTGGAAAAGACTCTGATGCTGGGAGGGATTGGGGGCAGGAGGAGAAGGGGACGACAGAGGATGAGATGGCTGGATGGCATCACTGACTCGATGGACGTGACTCTGAGTGAACTCTGGGAGTTGGTGATGGACAGGGAGGCCTGACGTGCTGAGATTCATGGGGTCGCAAAGAGTCGGACACGACTGAGCAACTGAACTGAACTGAACTGGTATCACTTATGAGTGAGTGGTCAGAAGAAAAACTGCCAAGTACATGAACAACTATTTAACACTTTTTGCTATAAAAGAGCAAAATTAGTGTATCAAAAGATAAGTGGTCTTGCTGGTTCCCAATAATACTGCATTCCAGAGAGTGAAAGGCCAGATCCTGCAGCTCTCTAAAGAGTTAGAATGTTAAAAGGCTCACCAGCCTCTTCGTTCTGCCAGGCCTCTCCACAGAGAATCTGTCCTGACCATTCTTTCAATGAGCTTCTTCCATAACATGCCATCAGACGTCACTCGGTACCATTCTTTGCACACAAGTTCAGCAGCACATAGTGATCTGGCATCCAAGTATGACAGGATGTTCTCAGCAATGTGATCTAAACCCCGAGCTTTTGGTGGGGAGAGGAGGCAAAGAAAAAAAAAAAAAGACATGGATGGTGGTGAATGATTTTTTTTTAAACAGAAAGTCCTTTAAACAGGAACAGCATTTATTCCACTATGAAGGCACATCACTGTCCCTAGTGTGGTCCAGTTTCTTTTTCAAACAGACTTGGCTAAAATGAGTGTCAATAATTTTTCTATAAGGTTACAGAAATGAACAGTATTTTCCATCTTCCTTTAGATAAGGAAGTGAAAACTAACAACCAGCAAACCCCCCAAGACATTAAAAATAAAAGGATTCCAGAAAACAATTCACATCTATCTATATGGATTTCAGCACTAGGGGATGTTCTATGGATGGCATCTCAAACTCTGTGATTCAGACCCCCCCATCTCTACCCCAATTCTTTATATTAGGTCCATTTCTCATTCTGTTTCTATTACTGCTGCAGTTCCAAAGCTGTTCGGTAAAAGAAATATCCTTTAAATGTACTGTGGGAGAGGCACTAAGTCAGAATGTTCTGGACTATAGAATTCTGGGCATGCAGAAAGGAGAGAAAAAGAAAATATAGGTTGGTATAGGAACATCCCAAGAGGAATGACTGAGAGGTATATTCAAGTTCGAGTTTAATTTCAGATGTTTAAAAAAGTATATTTGAGAACAGTTGTGGCTATAAAGCCTAAATGACAGTTGGCCAAAAATGAAAAAAAACAAAACAAAACAAACCCCAGACCAATAGACAACTTAGAATTTCAGAGACTATTTTTGTAGGATATACAGAGAAAAACAGGGTAAGTAGATCTTGGATTGTGTAAACTAGGTGGGCTTCCCAATTAAAATTCTCTATCACCCAAATCTGTACTGGGGCCTCAGAGGAACAGATCCCATAAAATAGGATGTTCATATTAACAGACCTTTTGGCTGCTGTTCTAATTCACAGTGAGACAAAAAATATTCAAAGTCATTTCTCTTTACAGGTAACGTATCAGAGATTTGCTAAAGACTTAAATAGTGCAGAAAGATTCCTTGATACTCTGATTACCTTAGGCACAAACTTAACAAGCAAGAGAGATAATATCACATTTCATTTTGTTTCTTTCCCCTGAATCATACAAAGATACATTTGGACGCCATTAGCAACAATCTAAATGTGCTTAAACATTATTTTAATTATAAAAATTATATGGATGTCAGTCACATTCTTCAACAGATTTGGAAAAGAAAGCATTAAATGGATCTTGTTTGGCTGGCATCACATGTTCATATTTAAGCACAAGCAGATGGAGGCATTCATCACCTAATTCTTATTAAAGAAACATGACTATAAGCCAATTAAAGATATAATAATTAGTTTGTCATACAAAGTACAGTAATGGTTCAATTTCTCCATCTTTATACTGAACTTTCTATACTATCAGAAGTTCCCAAAATGCATTCCTGTGTTTTTAGTGGCTAGCATCAAATTGCTCCTGATCTTTCACTATGTCCCTATAATAAGTCTTTGGAAGTAATTTCACCTAACACTCCAAACAAACCCATTACATTAATGGATTACAGGCATTTTTTGAAGTAGTTTGGTTTACTAAATGTAGCCAGATGGTGTAGGTTCATAAGTTAAAGTGGCCATAAAGCATTAGACTGATGATTTAGTATCTTATAAAGTGGTCAGCAGATATACATCAGAGATCAGTATTAGGCAAAGAATACACAAGTCTAATCATCTCCTGTTCAATTCTTAGTGGTATATGCTAGAGATTGTAACATGTCTCAGTGATTGGGGAGAGCACAATAATGAGGTACACACAGATTGCACAAAGAAAACTGCTTGCCTATGGCTAAAATAAAATCCAATGAGTGAAGAATGGGCAGAAATCTATTCTATTTAACAAAAGATGTAAGTACAAATTCAGCTTAAAAATGTTTATTTCAAAGATATAAATAGGCATTTCTTTTGTTTTAAAGGGCAATTTAAATTCCAATTTTGGAAAAACAAATTTTTAAAAAGATATAATTGGCAAAGATTAAAAAAAGTGGTAAAATGCTTTGAGGGAGGGTTTAAGTTGGTATAGTTTTCTTAGAGGACAGTTTAGCACATGTATTAGAAGCCTTAAAAATGTTCGTAATTCTTTAACACAGGAATCCCACTTGTGGTATTTTTTTTCCTAGGATGCCCAAAAGATGAATAACAATGTCCACTGCTGCTGCTGCTAAGTCGCGTCAGTCCTGTCTAACTCTGTGCGACCCCACAGATGGCAGCCCACCAGGCTCCTCTGTCCCTGGGATTCTCCAGGCAAGAATACCACCACAGCATAGTTTATAATGGAAAAAACATTTTAAACTACCTAAATGCTCCAAAATCAGATTGATTATATTCTTTGCAGCCAAAGATGGAGACTGTATAGAGCAGTCTCCATACAGTCAGCAAAAACAAGACCAGGAGCTGACTGTGGCTCAGATCATGAACGCCTTATTGCCAAATTCAGACTGAAAATGAAGAAAGTGGAGAAAACCACTAGACCATTCAGGTATGATCTAAATCAGATCCCTTATGACTATACAGTGGAAGTGAGAAATAGATTTAAGGGACTAGATCTGATAGACAGAGTGCCTGATGAACTATGGACGGAGGTTCGTGACACTGTACAGGAGACAGGAATCAAGACCATTCCCAATAAAAAGAAATGCAAAAAAGCAAAATGGCTGTCTGAGGAGGCCTTACAAATAGCTGTGAAAAGAAGAGAAGCAAAAAGCAAGGGAGAAAAGGAAAGATATACCCATTTGAATGGAGAGTTGCAAAGAATAGCAAGGAGAGATAAGAAAGCCTTCCTCAGTGATCAATGCAAAGAAATAGAGGAAAACAACAGAATGGGAAAGACTAGATATCTCTTCAAGAAAGTTAGAGATGCCAAGGGAACACTGTATGCTCAATAAAGAACAGAAATGGTAGGGACCTAAAAGAAGCAGAAGATATTAAGAAGAGGTGGCAAGAATAAAAAGAACTGTACAAAAAAGATCTTCATGACCCGGATAATCATGATGGTGTGATCACTCACCTAGAGCCAGACATCCTGGAATGTGAAGTCAAGTGGGCCTTAGAAAGCATCACTATGAACAAAGCTAATGGAGGTGATGGAATTCCAGTTGAGCTATTTCAAATCCTGAAAGATGATGCTGTGAAAGTGCTGCACTCAATATGCCAGCAAATTTGGAAAACTCAGCAGTGGCCACAGGACTGGAAAAGGTCAATTTTCATTCCAATCCCAAAGAATGCTCAAACTACCGCACAATTGCACTCATCTCACACGCTAGTAAAGTAACGCTCAAAATTCTCCAAGCCAGGCTTCAGCAATACGTGAACCGTGAAATTCCAGATGTTCAAGCTGGTTTTAGAAAAGGCAGACGAACCAGAGATCAAATTGCCAACATCCGCTGGATCATGGAAAAAGCAAGAGAGTTCCAGAAAAACATCTATTTCTGCTTTATTGACTATGCCAAAGCCTTCGACTGTGTGGATCACTATAAACTGTGGAAAATTCTGAAAGAGATGGGAATACCAGACCACCTGACCTGCCTCTTGAGAAATCTGTATGCAGGTCAGGAAGTAACAGAACTGGACATGGAACAACACACTGGTTCCAAATTGGAAAAGGAGTATTTCAAGGCTGTACATTGTCACCCTGCTTATTTAACTTCTATGCAGAGTACATCATGAGAAACGCTGGGCTGGATGAAGCACAAGATGGAATCAAGATTGCCGGGAGAAATATCAATAACCTCAGATATGCAGATGACACCACTCTTATGGCAGAAAGTGAAGAAGAACTAAAAAGCCTCTTGATGAAAGTGAAATAGGAGAGTGAAAAAGTTGGCTTAAAGCTCAACATTCAGAAAACTAGGATCAGGGCATCCGGTCCCATCATTTCATGGCAAATAGATGGGGAAACAGTGGTAACAGTAGCTGACTTTATTTTTCTGGGCTCCAAAATCACTGCAGATGGTGACTGCAGCCATGAAACTAAAAGATGCTTACTCCTTGGAAGGAAAGTTATGACCAACCTACACAGCATATTAAAAAGTAGAGACATTACTTTGCCAACAAAGGTCCATCTAGTCAAGGCTATGGTTTTTCCCGTGGTCATGTCTGGATGTGAAAGTTGGACTATAAAGAAAGCTGAGTGCAGAAGAATGATGCATTTGAACTGTGGTGTTGGAGAAGACTCTTGAGAGTCCCTTGGACTGCAAGGAGATCCAACCAGTCCATCCTAAAGGAGACCAGTCCTGGGTGTTCATTGGAAGGACTGATGTTGAAGCTGATACGCCAATACTTTGGCCACCTGATGCAAAGAGCTGACTCACTGGAAAAGACCCTGATGCTGGGAAGGATTGAGGGCAGAAGAAGGGGACGACAGAGGATGAGATGGTTGGATGGCATCACCAACTCAACGGACATGGGTTTGGGCGGACTCTGGGAGTTGGTGGCGTGCTGCAGTTCATGGGGTCGCAAAGAGTTGGACACGACTGAGTGACTGAACTGAACTGTTCAATAAAGGGTTTAAATATGTGTTTCAACCATCATAAATAATATACAATACTATAAAAAATTGTTTTTTAAAAGAACCAACACTTAGGAAAACACATTAAGAGGATATAGTAAGAATAAAAATGTTGCAAACACTTATGAGGGAAATATATACACCTAGGAAAAATATTAAGAACACACTAGTAGTTCTCTCTGAATGGCAGGGTTCTGGAAAATGTTTTTACATTTTGAACATTTTTGAATTTTATAAATTTCTGGTAAGTGCTACAATCAGGAAACTACTGAAAAAAAAAAGATAGACTATATTTTAGAAATTCACTCATTTTTGTACTACTTTTTAAAAAAACCAGACTTTTAACATGGGTGAGAATCTTGTATTTTCCTGATACATCATTTTCCCCAAATACTGATGCCTACGGAGTATCCCAAATCACCATTAAGCATTCAGTGAAACAACCACAGCACTCTCAAAAGTGTGTGTGTGTGTGTGTGTGTGTATGCACAAATACATTTTAAAAAACATACAATAAAAATATGCAATAGTTTATAACAGCTATTTAGTTACTGAGCAGTGAGATTGTAAAGCCTGGAATTTACATACTTAATATCACAACAAGGCTCCTGAGATACACTTCTTTCTAAAATATTCAATAAAAAATGCTTCTTATTCATTCATGCAAAGTAAATATTCTATTGATAAATTCCCAAAGAAATTCAAATATGTTAACATACCTTAAAACTAAGACACTATAAAAGACACATCTCAAACCAGATAACACCTCAGAAAAGATGTTATTTAAACCTACATGTGAGTAAAAATAGGGTGAATAGAGACAGGGAGAAGAGAGGGGGAAAAGGAGTCTCTTTACAGACTTGGATTTTTTTGTACTTATATCCCAAGAAGGTATGATTAAAATAGTTCATAAAAATAAAGCCAACAAAGATTTTTTAAAGAGAAACAGAACTGAAGATTCAGTATGATTACTAGTGTAACATATCTTTCAGGCAAATTAACGCCTTACAAACACCTGTACACATACCTGGCAGAGCAGTTATGAAATCCCTCTGCAACATAGGTTTAAGATATGAGTTTATGTGCCCATGTTGGTAATGACACATTTGGGATATAAGATGTTCCACAAATTCCACTTGATCGGATTCTGACCACTGCTCAAAATATTTGACACACAGTTCCTTTTCCTTCTCATAGCTTGCTGAGAGTTTCCGTTGCTTGGGCACAATCATACTGGAAGTGCCATTGGCAAGTTTTGTCTGCAGAAGAGGTGGATTGAAAGAAACATATAACAGTCAGTATTGAAATAAGGGAAATTATATGATTTTCCAGTCTGGCATGCTATGTTATGTATGTCTGTTTGATGGAGCTCACTCTGTTATTTTATTAGTAACTGGATGTTTGCAAACAGCAATTATATGGAAAAAGCCACAGAAATAACCACAGTAAATTGGTAAATCAGGAATACTGTTGGATGACAAGGCATCCATTTCCAAAAGTTCATAGGAAAACATTATTTGGAGATATATAGATGAAAACCAATGAAAGCATGTTATGACTAGCAAGCAAAAAAGCTAATTTGCTTATCTTGTATATACCCGTTACTGTGCATTTATACAATTACTTACTCACAACTTATTTTTTAATAGTTAAGTAAGAAATCCTCCATGCAAAGAAAAGCCAATGAATAATTTGAGACCCAGGTACCTTTAGAGATAAAGCTTAAATAACATCAATACTCAACATACCCTTTTCTTCTCCCCACTCCTCCCAAATCCTGTTGTCATCAAAATTATATGCCATAAAGTCTTTAATATTAACTGGTTCATTCAATAAATATTAGTTGAGCATCTATAATGTTCTAAACATTGTCCCAGGTGCTAGGAATACAACACTTAACAAAAATAACATAGTTTCTACCACCAGTTATTCACAATACAGTAGGTATAGCAAGCTAAAAACATTACCATACAAATAATGAAGAAAAATAACACAGGATAAAGGGATAGAAAAGATAATGCCATTTTGACAGGCAAAGAAATTCTTCTCTGTTATTCAAACCAACATGTAGGTACTGCTGTGATTTAATTAAGGTCCCAAATTAGGACCTTAAGAGGGAGATTACCCCAGTGGGCGTGACCTAATGATATCAGTCCTTTAAAAGCACTTTTTTTTCCCCCCCCAATTGGTTGCAGAAGAGAAGGGGACCACCAGGCTAGGAATTTGATCACCCTTAGGGGCTGAGAGCATCTCCCAGCAGACAGCCAACAAGAAAATGGTGACCTCAATCCTACAAAGGCAAGGAGCTGAATTTGCCAACAACAACCTGAGATTTCTTTCCCTAAATGAGAACTCAGCTCAGACCAACACATTGATTTCCGCCTTGTGATATTCTGAGCAGAGAACCCAGTCTTGCTATATCAGATTTCTGACCTAGAGAACAGTGAGCTAATGAACAGGTATTATTTTAAATTGTTAAGTTTGTGGTAATTTGTTATGTAGCACTTAAAAAAACCACAATGTAACAATTTGGTCACAAAGGACTCCATTCCTCCCTGAACATGAATTCTGTTTCTACCCCCATCAAGAAATAGTTTGTCCCAGCCTTTGAATCTGGGCTTTGACTAAAAGAATGCGGAGAAAGTAACATTCTGGGACTTCTAGGCTTAGGCAACTTCTGCTTACTCTGCCTTAGACCCTTGAGCCACTATGTAAAAACTGAGGCTACTTTCCTGGAGACGATGAGAAGCTATGCAGGAAGAGATCACATGGAGAAGCGCCTAGAAGCCTGAGCATTTTATGATCTGAAACCTTTTAAAAGGATCATTGCTATGTGGAGAACAGGCTGTAGAGGACATGAATTGAAATCAGGAGACTAATTAATTACCTGGCTACGTCACAGTAGTCCACGGAAGAGACAACAATCTTTTGGACTAAGTGGTAGCTATAGATGTGGTGAGAAATAATTGGGATTCAATGTATATTTTGAAGGCAGAGTCAAGTGAATTTGCTGATCAACTGGATATATAGGGTATGAGGTTGGGGTGGGGGGAGAGACAAAGATTATATTCAAGTTTGAAGCTGGGGAACACTAGGAGAAGATTCAGAAATCAACTGAAAATTTTGCTACTCTAAAGAAAGTTGATTTTCTTTAGAAGATAACCACAAAGTGGCAGGTACAGCTAGGTACTTATACTTTTCAAACTAACTTGATGGATCTTTGGCATATTTGTCTGAAGAAGTCCCAATGTGGCAAGAAGACCTGAGTTACTAGGGAGTTCTTGCCATATTGAATATGCCATCAAACTGTACCAAATTTGGAGAATCAACTTCTGCTATTAAAGGCACAGGTTTGGTTTAATTTCTACAGGTTAACTCCTACACGTAGGCCTCTCTACAAATGATTCCCAATACATAGCTGAAAGTATATTTCCTTTTTTGGGGGGTCTAGATTATATTACTGATATATTTTAATAAACCACAAAGAACCACCACAGATTCTAGAAGCTGTCTGTCTGTGCTTAAATAAACATCTCCTGTAGCATCTGTTTTATTTTTAAATTTATTTATTTTTAAAAAAAAACTTTTTTTTTTTAATTGGGATACAGCCAGTTGACAATATTGTGATAGTTCAGTTGAAAGTATATTTTCAAGAATGGCATTAGCAGGATTTCCCCAGTGGTTAAGTGGTTAAGACTCCACATTCCCAATGCAAGGGGCCCAGGTTCAATCCCTGGTCAGGGAACTAGATACGACATGTTGCAACCAAGAGTTCCCATGCCGCAACTAAAGATGCTATACACTGCAACAAAGATTGAAGATCTCTGAGTGCCACAACTAAGGCCCAGCCCAGCCAAATAAATAGAAAAATGTCTTTTTAAAAAAGGAATGGCATGAGCCATTCTATTTATACAGAAGGAACAGACACTATGAACAGCAAGCCCTGGTGTAGACAGAGCTGGATGTTTTCTAGCATAAATACCATTTTTATCTATGATATAAGACCAAAAATGATTAATAACAACCTTGTTGGACACAGGCATTGGGGGACTTCTGGGCTGTTTTGTGTAGGCTATTTGTTTGCATCTCAGAAAAGGAAAACTTGACCAAACACCACTTCTCATTCCAACAACCAAAACTTCTCATCATCTTTTATATATTTGTCTTTTAAAGGAAGAAATAGACTGGAGTTGGATGCCAGAGTATTGTATCCTGGATAAAGATCAGAAATGTCAGTCACAGAGAACAATAATCAAAAAGGTAATGAAAGTGTTCTATTTATACTGTAAACAAATCAGATATTACTAAAATAAGGGGATTCAGGCTTTGATCAGTGGCTATTAGACTATTAACAGATAAAAGTGCTGAAGGATTTCACAAGTTGATTATCCCACTGCAGGAGTTAAAGTTCAGTCAAGACTTTCTCATATTTTCAATGATTCAATCATAAACAGGAGATAAAACACTATTAGAAATGAACCATAAACCAAGAGTTCATGTATTTGCAAACTGTCCACTGGTAATACACTCCAGTCACCGCCCCTCAAAACAGAGTATTTCATTGCAGGCAGGCATATACCTTAGATCCATCATCACTTCAAATGAGTTACCCTTTACCACTACACCATACCACATTGTTTTAAGAGCACTGGCCTTAGAGTAGAAAGACGTGGCTTCAATTTAGCTCCTCAATTACCAGTTATGTGACATAGAGTAAATAACTTGATTTTTTCTCTGAGTCTCTGTTTCACTCATCTGTAAAGTGGGGCTAATTACAGAATCTATTCCATTGGGATTTTGTGAAGTTCAAAATCATCTACGAAAAGTAAGCTTAGTTCACCACATGGCACAGAGTAAAGTGCTCAGTAAATCGACACTCTTCATGAATTTATGACACTGCTGGACTTATGCTTTCTCTTTTTTGAAAATATATCATTCTATTTCACTGGGTAGTATATCTTTTCTATTTTAATTTTCAGTGAAGTATAATATATAATATACATAGAAGTACATAACCTTAAGTGTATAGCTTGATGAATTTCCACAAGGTGAGCATACTGTGTAACTAGTGCCTTGGTCACAAACTCTGCCTTGTGCTCCTTTTTTCAAGTCACTAGCCCCTCTAAGGGTAGCCACTATACTAATTTCATTAACATATATACATATTTTTAAAAACTGCCTATACAATTTATAGTAGCATTAAAAAATGTGTAATTCTCAGGAATAAATCTGACAACATACGTGTTGCTGCTGCTGTTGTTCAGTCGCTCAGTTGTGTCCAATTCTTTGCAACCCCATGAACTGGAGCATGCCAAGCTTCCCTGTCCTTCACTATCTCCTGGAGTTTGCTCAAACTCATGTCGCAAAGAGTCAGACATGACTGAGCGACTGAACTGAACTGAATGTCCATTGAATCCATGATGCCATCCAACCATCTCATCCTCTGTTGTCCCCTTCTCCTCCTGCCTTCAACATATCCCAGCATAAGGGTCTTTTCCAATGAGTCGGCTCTTTGCATCAGCTTCAGCATGGGTCCTTCCAATGAATATTCAGGGTTGATTCCTTTAGGACTGACTGGTTTGATCTCCTTGCTGTCCAAGGGACTCTCAAGAGTCTTCTCCAACACCACAGTTTAAAAGCATCAATTTTTCAGTGCTCTGCCTTCTTTATAGTCCAACTCTCACATCTGTACATGACTACTGGAAAAACCATAACTTTGACGATATGGACCTTTGTCAGCAAAGTAATGTCTCTGTTTTTTAATACACTGTCTACGTTTCTCACAGCTTTTCTTCCAAGGAGCAAGCATCTTCTAATTTCATAGTTGCAATCACTGTCCTCAGTGATTTTGAAGCCCAAGAAAGTAAAAGTCTGTCACTATTTCCATTGTTTTCCCATCTATTTGCCAGAAAGTGATGGGACTGGATGCCAGTTTTCTGAATGTTGAGTTTTAAGCCTGCTTTTTCACTCTCCTTTTTCACCTGCATCAAGAGGCTCTTTAGGTCCTCTTCGCTTTCTGCCATTAGGGTGGTGTCATCTGCATATCTGAAGTTATTGCTATTTCTCCCATCAATCTTGATTCTACCTTGAGCTTCACCCAGGCTGGCATTTCGCATGATGTACTCTGCATATAAGTTAAATAAGTAGGGTGACAATATACAGCCTTGATGTCCTCTTTTCCCAATTTGGAACCAGTCAGTTGTTCCATGTCTGGTTCTAACTCTTTTTTTTTCTTTTTCCAAATCAAGAGTTTTTATTGCCTCTTTAAAATATCACAACTGAGTCCACAGAACCATTTGCCATCTTTGTGGTTTCTGCAGCAGGATCACTGAGATCTTATTCATCAGCCTGCTGAACTGTTCCTTTTTCAGAAACATAGACACCATCCAAAATTTTTCTGATATCCTTGTTTTTAACTGTGGTGGCTTGCTGAATCAAAGCAGCTGAATTTGACACAAATGCAATGTCATTTCCTTCAAGAATCAACTCATCTTTCTGGGCTTGAGATACTGAATAGGCAACCCCTGATCTCATTCAAACCCTGCGTATGTATTTTTCACCCCCAAAATTTTGGATTTCCAAAAGAGAACCATTCTCCTGAACAACAACATCGATGGGGAAGTGGGCATACACTGACCTCATCTTGTAACGGAAGCCCAGTGTAACACCTTGATCATGTTCTGTACGTGACTACAGATTGTGCGAACAGTGGCCAGTTCCTTTCTGTTTCCCCACCATTTGTCAACATGGAGCCTCTTCTTTTTCTTTCCAAGGAGACTGAGTTCTACATTGATGTGATTGAAGTCCCCCTGCAGCGTGCCTCTGGGGCCCTTCACAATAATTGTCCGTCCCTTCAAGGTAATGTCGACATTTTCTGGGATGTCAACAGTCTGCTTGCTGAGAATGGTCTTCATTCTCACAGTTGACGTGGCAAAGACTGGTTCTAACTCTTGCTTCTTGACCTCTATACAGGTTTCTCAGAAGGCAGGTAAGGTGGTCTGGTATCCCCATCTCTTTAAGAATTTTCCACAGTTTGTTGTGATCCATACAGTCAAAGGCTTTAGCGTAGTAAAAGAAGCAGATGTTTTTCTGGAATTCCCTTGCTTTTTCTATTATCCAACAAATGTTGGAAAGTTGATCTCTGGTTCCTCTGCCTTTTCTAAATCCAGCTTGAATCTGGAAGTTTTTGGTTCACATATTGTTGAAGCCTAGCTTGAAGAATTTTCAGCATGACATTGCAAGCATGTGAAATGAGAGCACCTGTGTGATAATGCCACACAATTCTCTGCCAACATTCTTTGGCAATGCCCTTCTTTGGGATTGGAATGAAAATTGACTTTTTCCAGTCCTGTGACCACTCCTGAGTTTTCCAAAGTTGTTGACATATTAAGTACAACACTTCAACAGCATCATCTTTTAGGATCTTAAATAGCTCAACTAGAATTCTGTCACCTCCACTAGCTTTGCTCATAGTAATGCTTCCCACAGCCCACTTGACTTCACAATCCAGGATGTCCAGTTCTAGGTAAGTGACCACACATCTGTGGTTACCTGGGCCATTAAGACCTTTTCTGTATAGTTCTGTGTATTCTTACCACCTCTTCTTCATGTCTTCTGCTTCTGTTAGGTCCTTACCATTTCTATCTTTATCATGCCCATTCTTGCATGAAATGCTCCCTTGATACCTCCAATTTTCTCAAAGCGATCTATAGTCTTTCCTATTCTACTGTTTTCCTCTATTTCTTTGCATTATTCATTTAAGAAGTCCTTCTTATCTCTCCCTGCTACTCTCTGGAACTCTGCATTCAGTTGAGTGTATCTTTCCCTTTCTCCCTTGCCTTTTACTTCTCTACTTTCCTCAGCTATTTGTAAAGCCTCCTGAGACAACCACTTTGCTTTCTTGCACTTCTTTTTGTCTGGGATAGTTTTGGTCACTGCCTCCCGTACAATATTATGAACCTTCGTCCACAGTTCTTCAGGCACTCTACCACATCTAATCCCATGAATCTATTCGTCACCTCCACTGTATAATCATAAAGGATTTAATTTAGCTCATACCTGAAAGGCTTAGTGGTTTTCCCTACTTCCTTCAATTTAAGCCTGAATTCTGCAGTAAGGAGCTCATGATCTGAGTCACAGTCAGCTCCAGGTATTGTTTTTGCTGACTGTATAGAGCTTCTCCATCTTCTGCTGCAAAGAATATAATCATTCTGATTTTGGTACTGACTCTGATTTTGCTACTGACTCTACGGATGTCCACGTGTACAGGCATCCCTTGTGTTGTTGGAAAAGGGTATTTGCCTAACCAGTTTGTTCTCTTAACAAAACTCTGTTGGCCTTTGCCCTGCTTCATTTTGTACTCCAAGGCCTAACTTGCCTGTTACTCTGGGTATCTCTTGACTTCCTACTTTTACATTCCAATCCCCTGGGATCAAAAGGAAATCTTATTGTGTGTGTGTGTGTTAGTTCTAGACAGTGTTCTATGTCTTCATAGAATCAGTCAGCTTCAGTTTCTTTAGCATCAGTGGCTGGGACTGATAGACTTAAGGATTACTATAATGTTGAATGGTTTGTCTTGGAAACAACTCTGAGATCATTCTGTCGCTTTTGTGGCTGCACCCAAGTACTGCATTTCAGACTCTCTTGTTGACTATGAGGGTTAGTTAGTTAGTTAAGTCGCTCAGTCGTGTCCGACTCTTTGCGACCCCATGGACTGTAGCCCACCAGGCTCCTCCGTCCATGGGATTCTCCAGGCAAGAATACTGGAGTGGGTTGCCATTTCCTTCTGCAGGGAATCTTCCCAACCCAGGGATCGAACCCAGGTCTCCCACATGAGAGGCAGACGCTTTAACCTCTGAGCCACCAGGGAAGCCCATGAGGGTTACTCCATTTCTTCTAAAAGATCCTTGCCCACAGTAATAAATATACTGGTCATCTGAATTAAATCTGCCCATTCCCATCCATTATAGTTCAGTTTAATTCAGTTCAGTTGCTCAGTTGTGTCCGACTCTCTGTGACCCCATGGACTACAGCACACCAGGCTTCCCTGTCTGTCACCAGCTCCCAGAGCTTGCTCAAACCCATGTCCATTGAGTCGGTGATGCCATCCAACCATCTCATCCTCTGCTGTCCCCTCCTCCTCCTGCCTTCAATCTTTCCCAGCATCAGGGTCTTTTCTAATGAGTCAGCTCTTTGCATCAGGTGGCCAAAGTATTGAAGCTTCAGCTTCAGCATCAATCCTTTCAATTAATATTCAGGACTGATTTCCTTCAGTATTGACTAGTTTGATGTCCTTGCAGTCCAAGGGACTCTCAAGAGTCTTCTCCAAAACCACAGTTCAAAAGCATCAATTCTTCGGCATTCAGCTTTCATTATAGTTCACTGATTCCTAAAGATGTCAGTGTTCAATCTTGCCATCTCCTGCTTGACCACGGCCAATTTACCTTGATTCATGGACCTAACATTCCAGGTTCCTTTGCAATATTGCTCTTTACAGCATCGGACTTTACTTTTACCACCAGATACATCTACCATCAGATACATCCACAACTGAGCATCATTTCTATTTTCATCCAGCCACTTCATTCTTTTTGGAACTATTAATAATTGCCCTCTGCTCTTCCCCAGTAACATATTGGACACCTTTCCTGGGGGGCTCATCTTTTGGTGTCATATCTTTTTGCCTTTTTGTGCTGCCCATGGGGTTCTCCAGGCAAGAATACTGGAGTGGGGTTGCCATTTCCTCCTCCAGAGGACCATGTTTTGTCAGAACTCTTCACTCTGACCCATCAGTCTCGGGTGTCCCTGCGTGGCGTGGCTCGTAGTTTCACTGAGTTACACAAGCCCCTTCATCAGGACAAGGCTGTGATCCATGAAGGGGACAAAGGAACAGTACTCAATGATAAAAGGAGCAAACTACAGATATACCAAATGACAAGGATGTATCTCAAAAACATGCTGAATGAAAGAAATCAGACACAAAAAGAGTATATACTTTACATTTCTACTTATATGAAACTCTAGGATTAACAAACCTAATTTATAATGATAAAAACAGAACAGTGGTTGCTTGGGACTGGATTTGGGGATGGGATTGACTGGGTAACGGCACCAGTAAAGTTTTGAATGGAATGAAAATGTTCCATAGATTGACTGTTACACAGGTGTATACATTCACCAAAATTCATCAAACTGATTATTTAATATGAAAATAGACTTTTAAAACTTCTAAGTATAGGGTATTCCTAAGGATAAATGCCATTGTAATATTAACTTAATTCATAATGAAGGTATTATATTTGTAGAGAATTCTGGAGATACAGGCCTTTGTTATCAAGCCTCCTCTCTCTCTATCACTCTCCCTTACAGATTTTTCTACTAATGCCTAAAGTAAATGCAGCAAAATTTCAATTTGGGAACCTCAGAAAATCCACAAGGGTACAGTGAAAAAGTTCAATTATTAAAAAATCAAAAGGTTGTATATTAGAGTGGGAGAGAGGGTAATGGTTACTTGTGGCAATAGAATTGATTTGGCTTTCCCAGCAAAAGCCTGATGACTCAACCACTACTGTTCAAATGTCTAAGAAAGCTGACAAACAATCTCAGTTTAATGGTAATACTAACTTTCTGCCAACCCTGCACATCTCCTGTTCTGCTATTCTGTTCACAATGAACAGTTATCTCCAAAAGAAAGAAAGAAAGAAGCTGTCAGGTGACAAGCACACAAAATGAAAGGACTTAAGTATTTATACGACTGTTCTCAGCTTAGTCCTCAAAGGCCAAGGGCTAACATTTTCTTCCCTGAAAATATATTAAAGCATCACTTTCAAAATTACCATGAATTTCTCTGAAGCTTCTGCCTGGGCCAGGAAGGAAAAATACACACTTGCAGATACCAACTAGCCTAACCACTGCCTTGGCAACATTAAGTGTGCTGACTTTGCTAACTGCACTGGGTGTGTGCTGGAAGATACAGCAGACTGGCTGAACTTAATGGTAAGATGACAGATGTTTTTAGTTTGCATGTAAACTAAACTGCTTTAATCACAAGGGAGGGTGTATATTAAGTAGAGAAAAGAAAATGTTTCAGATATAGGACAACATTTGGAATTGTGGGTACAAGGACTAGATAAAGAGAATAACATTGACGACTAGAGAGATGCAAATGATATTTAAGGATTCTGTTTGGTCTTCAGAAGGACTCCAAGGACAGACTCTGGTATTGAAACCCTGGGAACCCTGGGTGGAGGGGTGGGTGGAGTGAGGGAGGGATATAATGATTAAGATGATGAATGAATGAATATAAGTATAAAGTGGGCAACAGTTGTGCTTGGGTTCAGGCTATAGCCTAAGAGGGACAGGACAAGAATTTTGACTAAGGCTGGAACTTCAGAGTTATCAATCAATCAACAACCTTTAAAAAAACAAAAACAAAAACAGAAAATGTTTAAAATTTATTGCTTTACACTTAAAACATAAAGAACAGAATGCCGTAAATAATGGGGAAGAAAAAGATAAAACTACAACACACCAAACACAAAGATTGAGGAAGGAAAGTCAGTTTTGGGTGGGGTAGCCAGTTCGTGGTAGATCAGGAGCCTACAGCGACAGAGATGGTGGTTGAAGAGCCTGTTTTGCCCCCAGGGGTGGTGAATTCTGACCTGGCTCTGGGTCTCCTGCAGGAGCAGCTGGGTTTTCCCTGCCCGAGTGGGAAATCATCGTCTGCCCAGTGGGTCTCCTGCCGGGGCTTCAGGCTCTGCCCCAGTGGGCTCCAGGCCCTCCAGCTGACTCAGGGGAAGGCTGACACAGTGTTCCACGTGGGAGCAGATGTGTTATGCTCTCTGTGAGCCCAGGACAGGACCCTGAGGAGAAGCCTGGGTGGTGTCCCGGCCCAACGCCTTTCCTGTTCACCTCTGGGCCCTGATTCTGGGGAACCCTCAGCGGCCACATTCAACAGGAGCCTGTGCTGGCCCTCGGTGGCAGTATGGTGCATGGGCCCCTCACTTGGGCAGATGGATCGGGTGTCCCCATCAAGCAGCTCCTCACAGATCTCTGGGCTGGGGCTCTGCAATGACAGTGTAGCAGCTGGCCCTGCCCGGAGGCATCAGAGCCCTGCCAGGCCATCATCTTATCACTGCCTCTTCTGTCCACTTGACCTTTTGCTCTCAGGTCAGGTACAGACCTGTGTCTGCTCAGATATGCACCCAGGAGGTAAGATATACATCTGAAGGGCTTGGGATAAACCTTAGGTAGAAGGGCACTGCCTGGGCTCTCTACATCCCACCCAGCCAGCTTGAACTGGGATGTGGACATAATCGGCCCACCAGACTTCTTATCAGTCTGCTCTTACTTGAGGCAGACCCATCCCACATAAACCCCTACCACATATACAGGGAGAGGACACAGATCTACCCTGGTGGGATCATAGTGATGGCTTGGCCTAGGCTGGCCTGCCCTGAGCCACCCTGTGTTATCTAATTTTTACTGGGGTATAGTTGATTTATAATGTTGTATCAGTTTCAAGTGTATACCAAAGTGAATCTGCTATACATACACACACACACACACACTCACTTTTTTTTAGATTTTTTTCCCCACATATTCCCCATATATTACAGAGTACCGACTAGAGTTCCCTGTGCTATATGGTTAGGTCCTTATTAGTAATCTATTTTATATATAGTAGTATGCATGTATCGATCCCAATCTTGCAATTTATCTCTTTCCTCCTTTACCCCCCAATAACCGTAATTTAAACAACCATTTATTGGGTGACTGGTCTGTGCTGGGCACTTTTCTAGGTGCTAGCAAAACCAGTGAACAGGTAGACAAAATTTTTCTTTACTTTCTCTGGCAAGAAGTAGAGGGAGAATATGTAATACATATTTTAATCTTGAAACCAGTTAGTATTGTGAAGAAAACAAAACAAAGTAACAAAAAATACCCTAACTGAGGTGTTTATGCAATGACACTGAAGTAGGTAATGTCTGAACTGTGATTTGAAAGATGAGAGTCAAATCTTACGAAGATATAGGGAAAAAACCTTCCAGACAGAAGGAAGAACAAGTCAATGGTGTGTTCAGATGAAAGAAAGAAAGGCAGCTGGTATGGATGGGACAAACTGAATGAGGGAGAAAGTGGTGGGAAATGAGGTTAGTGAGGTGACCTGGGGCCAGATCATGTAAGGACTTCTGGGTCACAGGTAAGGAGTTTGGACTTCTTGTTAAGTGTAAAGGAGAGCCCCTGGCAGTTTTGAGGTAGTTAAATATGGCATCATCTTTAGAAATACACTTGGAGAAGGCAATGGCAACCCACTCCAGTACTCTTGCCTGGAAAATCCCACGGGCAGAGGAGCCTGGTAGGCTGCAGTTCATGGGGTTGCTAAGAGTTGGACGTGACTGAGCGACTTCACTTTCACTTTTCACTTTAACGCATTGGAGAAGGAAATGGCAACCCACTCCAGTATTCTTGCCTGGAGAATCCCAGAGACGGAGGAGCCTGGTGGGCTGCCGTCTATGGGGTCGCAGAGAGTCGGACACGACTGAAGCGACTTAGCAGCAGCAGGTACCACACAGAGAAGGGGGCGGGGCATCTGGGGCAGTGAGGAGAGACTAAGAAGAGCAAGTTGAAAGCAGAGGAAGGAAGACCAATTAGAGCTGATAACATAATCAAGGCAAGAAGCAGTCATGGCTAAGGTTAGAAAAGGCAGATTAGGAAGTGCTTAGAAGAAAGCTATTTTACCCTTACAAGAGAGGAAGAAGGAGAAAAGCCCTGTTGAGAATTATAAATCTGGGTTATAATACACATTTACTTCAGTATAGTGATTTACTTCTTCAGTAGGGCCAATCCTTCAAATATTTAATCTGGTACATCAACCTGGATAGGAACAAAACCAGGGTTCTTGCTCCTTGTGGGCAGAAGAAACAAGATAAAAATAAAATAAATTCAAGAGTTTTGCAGGGGATGGTGGAGAGCGGGGGAGGATTTTTTTTTTTTTTAAAGGTCTATACTATTCTCTATTGGCTATTGCCAGGCTTTAGTTAATAAGGATATAAAAACATTGGTTTAAAGTTCTTTTTCTTATTGTTTTCCCTTGATTTCTCTGTAAAAACAGCTCTTAAAAAAGTCAACACTGTCTTGGTTAAATTAAGAGGAAATGATATTGTCTACATTTTGATTAGAACTGAAAGAATAAGTAAGTATACCTAAGGATGGAGATGGTGACAACACAGAGATCCAGAACAGTTCTAGAATTTACAAAGAGCTAGGGTAGAAAACAGAAAGGGACCCTTAGAAGGCTCAGTAGAGCTCTCTGGCACTTGAGCATCTTTTAACAAAGAGTTTCAAGTGAAACGGAGAGAATCTGGCCATAAATTGAACATGCAGAGTAAAAGATAATGAATGCTCAAAAGTAGAACCATCACTTTGAACATTTCCACTTAAAAAAAAAAATCTCTATAACTTTCAGTGACCAAAGAAGTAGTCTACTATCTTTTGGGGCAAGGGGTAAGAGTGCAAATGAAAAGAAAATGGTGACTATAGGTACAGAATGGGACAAACATTTCAGCAGGAGTAAACATCACATTTCTCAGTAGGATTATTGCATTAATATTTTAACAGCTTCTACTAAATATGATTACATATTGGGTGAACTCATAACTATGTCAGATCTGATTAGTGAACATGGAAGACAGGAAGGGGCAGATTTGTCAGCAGAAGGAAGTTCACATTATGAATTTGACTGGTTTCTAATAACCAACAAGAAAAGCTTGCAATCACTCCAATTCTTTTAAATAAAACTCACCAGAAAATGAACTCACAAATGCCCCAGTATAAACGATTAAAGACTGGACACTTAGCAGTCTTTTTTTTCCCTATTAATTATAGGAAAAGCCATATAAAAAAATCTACCAAAACCACAACAAAGCCATTTTTATTATTTCTGGATTTCCGAGGAAGTTAAAGGGATAGGATAGTCACTTAACATCTTTAGGTTTCAAACAGGGGCTCTTGTTTCTGCAGTGGGTTCTCTCATGGAACTTCATAGCTTCCAGGGTGATAGGTTCTTTTGTTCTAAACCAAGAAGCTCACAGCAGTTTAATTTACTGCTGCATTATTATAGCTACTAACTACGCACACCTCCAAGGCTGGTAAACCCACTGATGTAGATAGTGCCACCTTAAAAGGATTTTTGGATGGGTCTTAGTGATGAGGGGGAAAAAAGGACATAATGTTTAATTATAAGAAATGATTGAAATAGGCACAGACATACCCCGGGTGCCTCTGCACTGCAGCAAGCTCTAAACTTGTTATCGTTAATGGTTTAAATTTCACTGTGCTAATCATTTCAGGACACAAGCCTTTCTTGATAATCTAATGAATTATTCCAACATCCTTCAGCAAAAAAAAAAAAAAAACCTCCATGACAGCACTAATTACAAGACGTTTTCCCAGTGCTTATGTAAAATATGACAGAGCAGCAGCTTAGGGAATTGCAGAAAACTGCTTCTAATTTCCACTGAGAAACTGACAAACACCTCTCTTTCATCTCTCCCAGCTCTCAAGTAAGATTTAACTTTCTCATTTAGTTAATTACCGAGTGAGGATCATCATTTCCCCGGATCGGAGCGGCACAGAGCCTTTATCGTGTTAACTTGTGAACTTGATCGATGGCTGCTGCTAAAACTTAATAACTTCACCCCCTGGCAAATTGTAAGATAAATATAATAGGAGAAACTCTGACAGTAAAAACCTGCCAGAAATGAGCGCTGTGTTTATGTTTCTTCGCAGGCAGCAAAAAAAAAAAAAAAAAACCCACAACAACCGACAGCTTATTACTGGTTGCGTGTTACTTATATTTAAAAGACTCCAGGCAGTTAACTTTCTACATACTGTTAAAACTTTGCTCACAAGATGGGGAAAAATGAGAAAAAGCCCCAGTGATGCAGACTTGGGGAAATGAGGGAAGAAGAAAAAAATAGGGAGAAGGGCAAAGCAAGGGAATATACTGTGTAAAATCTTTTAAAATGTCATGTTTATCATATAAAATGTTCAACCAGCACAAATAGGCATAAAATTCTTAAAAAATAATAAAACACTATATGAACTATATCTAGGAGCAAAGCGAGAGAATTTCATTCACTCAAATTTTTTCAATGACCATAAGTCCATGCCTGAAGAATCCAATTAACTGTAGAATTCCTAGATCTCTTCTCAAAAACCCCTGCAGCTAGAAAACCATTTACTAAATACACCATTTAACCCTTTCTGAAACAAGTACACTATAGCTAGGAAATGCATAACTCTGTCTAGAGCACTTCATCTAGTCTTATTCACCTTCCATACCTCAGCTAGCCAATTGAGAAGCAAACAGTCTGGATTTTTTTTTCCCCTTTTGGTCCAGTTTGAATTTGAATTTGGAATTTTAACATTTAACTGAGCAAATTGGTACCATGGCCTAGTACAGTATGAATTTTAAGCCTTTTATAACCAACAGTAGCAAGGAAAATAGACAAGGTATAACAATGAGGTATAACAATAATAGAATACCTGCTCATGAATGTCAGTCCCCTCTATCCCTCAAGACTGAAAACAAATCTGTATGTAAATTGCTAAGTCTATTATACTGACCACCCTCACATTACAAAAATATTACCAATAAAACAAAATATGAACTAAATTCTGGGAAAAGTAGAGAAAGGCACAAAAGGTCTTATAGAACTTATGAGTTTAAGCCTAACTTGTGAGATAGTTTTTAAAATCCATTATCTGATACGTTATCGCCAAGAGTTGAAGGCTACATGCTGCAATCAAGGGGCCACCATTTTGAAAGTTGAAAGGAAGACTGACATTAAAACGGCAAATTCACATTCAGCAGAGGATCAAATTTGATTCCTTTTTTTTTTTTTTGGTTTTTACTTTCTTTAAATAAGGATTATTGGGGTCAAGCAAAGAAAGACTGATTTTTTTTTAAAAAACAGCATTTATAACAACTTTAGAAAATATGAAAAATACAGAAGCACAGAGAACATAAAAACTGCCTATAGTTTCCATCATCAACAAATAAACAATATGCACATTTTGGTGGGTATGTATCTTTTCAGTCTAAAAAATTATTAGTGCATTATTTGATTGAGAGAGTGTTTCTATGTCACCTAGAGAACTCTTTGTCTATAACATCAAATCAATCAGAGTAGGCAAAATTTATCTCCTTTGCTGAACACCTCAGAGAAGTCAAGATCTGATCCCATAAGATAAAGAATTGTAGTGACTACAAGTGTGGGAAGCAGGGGAGAGGAGAAAGAGGAGGCGAGAGGAGGGAGGGGTGAGGAGGAGTGAGAAGGATGGGGAAGGGTGAGAAGAAAGGGAAGGGAAGGAGGGAGACGAGCAAGCAAGGAAGAGAGGAAAGGTGAGAAAGGAGAGGAATGAAAGTGACTGGGGATGGGTAGAGAGTGGGTAGGAGAGAGGAAAGAAAAGGAAAGGTTAGGCATGGGTAGGAAGAAATGGCTAAGGGGAAAGAGATGAGGGGCTAGGGAAGATGGAGGGAGAGATGGAAGGTAGGGATGAGATGAAGAGAGATGAGGGGAAAAGGAATGAATATAACTAAATGCAAAAGGGGCCTAGCATTACCAAGTTCACCTGCCCTAAGAAAAACAATATGTCTATCAGGCAAAAAGGTCCTCTCCCACACAATAAAAATCAAGAGGCAGAGGGGATGAAAAACTATTTTTCTAAACCGCTACTTAATGTTTCAGGCAGAGTAATAAAGTTTAACTGTCTGGAATCTTGTTGCTCTTTCTGTAAACTTCCTCAGATAGAGGCTGCTTATCTGGATGTTAAATAATGTTAATAGTACCAAAACAAAATTTCTGTGATGGAGAAAGTTTTAACTAAGAGTCTTCTCCCTGACTTTCCCCTCATATCCTCCCTTTATTTTAGCATCAGAAAGCTAAGTTCTACCAATAAATAACAGGGAATGACAGAGGCACTGGCTGCCAGAGAGAAACACAGAAACACACTTAAAATGCAATTAAAAAGGACACAGGGAAATACAGTTAATTTAAAATAAAGAAGAAAAAACTATCCTCCTCCTCTTTGTGCACTAATCCTTACATTTTTTTTGTCCAATAAAAAGGTCTCAATGACTTGGTAAAACTTGCTCCTGAAGAAAGCCTTTGAGAAGCTACATCTAAAACCTGGATTAAGAAAATACAAGGCTTTTGGGGATAGGATCTCAAGAAGCCAACTCAGCTTTCTAGAAGAAATTCAACTCCTTCCAAATGCTTGTTAATGCATGTTAAATGCAGCAAGAAATAATCCTATGAGGCAGCAGCACAGGCCTCTCTTAGCTGCAGTGAATGAAGTAAATGACTTGTAACTTCTGGAAGTCTTGGTTATCTGCAGGTAAAACTTTAATAACCCTTGGAGCATCAAGGGACAAAAGACATTTCTCTCTGGAATACGTGGGTAATTGTCTTCTTAATTTATCCAGAAAAAGCTTAGTTTGGATGTAGCATCTGCTTTTTTTTTTTTTTTAAGCAGAGGTGATCAAAATAACTTGCTCAAATTCACAGAAGTTATTAGATTTCAGATCAGACTGCAAAATGCAGTTGTTAAGTGTATAGTTTTTCTAAACTGATATTTTGGACCTGCTCTTACCAATAAGAATGCTACTATCACTACACTGATGCTTTGTCTGTAAGTACTCTAACTTTAATCCACTATTTTCTAAGATTAGTTTCAATATTTTTATGTAAAAAAATACATAAAATATAACTGTAAAAATTCAAGAATGAGAGTAAAATTGAACTTACAATGAGTGACATTTAACAATTGGAGAAGACTGGAAAGAGCAAAGGAAAGACTTCGAAATATGTTTCATGATATGAAATAAAAGACATTTGAACATTTGACTTTTTTTTTCATTTTCAATCTTTCAGAGCAATTGCCAAAACATACTCCCACAACACTCAAATCTAGTGAGGGAAAAACAATAAGGAAGTTATTAGCATGGTAACAAGATTCTCAACACAGTACCCTAATTTTGAAAATCCACTTTTCTGATTTTTACAGTAAATACAGGATGATTCCTCCAATCTGTAAAGTATAGAGTACATTTTGCTTCCTTCAGACTTTGTACTTCATTTTAGTTATCAGCAAAGGCAGGGCAGAAACCAGATTGAAATTCCAGCTGTCATCAGCATTCACCCTCCTTTTCTTTCAAAAATTAGCAGAAAAACAATTACTCTGTGATTTTGTCTGAAGGTTATTTATATTTCTCCCACATGGGCACTATTTTTATGGTGTTTCATGGGCCAGAGACTGCAGACTTTTGGTGTTCTGGAGAAAATACTGAATCTTGAGTGTCCCAAAAAATTTTCTTTTTCTAAATGGAACAACCCTCTACCAGGAATTTTGTGTTTGTTTACTAAGAGTGAAGGTGGGATGAGAAAATGAAAATCAGGAAGATAGTTACTTCCATCTGTTTACGAGCTTGTTTAAGAAATAGAACTGTGGTCTTTTCTTCGCAGAACTTGGCTTTTCTTAAAGGATGAAACAGTTTCTGTAAAGACACTTCCTGGTTTACTACCCAGTTTTTCACTTCACCTAGGTGTGGCTTAAGCTCACATGTAGCACCATAAATATGAAAACAACTTTTTACAGTGAAGTTTTCCTATGAGCCAAATACACTCTACTTCCATTTTCTGTTTAAGGAATAAACAGAGGCTTTGGAAATTTCATGCTTTGGAAACAAACCACTACAAAAAGTTCTCTTATAGTTGAGTCACATGTAAACAGCTCTACAGCAAAAGTTAGACAGCACGGTGGCCTAGTCCCATCACTAATTAGCTATGTAATCTTGGCTAAGTCTCTACTATTTTGGATCTCCTCTATAAAATGAGTGGGTGGATGGAATAATCTGAGGCTCAGTCTGGCTTTTATATTTTGAGTTTATGGTTCAGTTCCATGTAAATTAAAATAGAGCTGAGGGAATACATTTACAAAGAGAATCATTCTTCACATTTTCTTACTAGAAAACGAACATATTAGAGTTTAAGAAAACACACCTCAAGCAAAAAGAAGTATTTTTCATAATATTATTCGGTCAAGCAATATATTCCAAAATCCCAAGAGTAAGTCAAATTTTCCTGCAACAATTGAGCTTTTAATGCAAAGAAATGCTATCATTCTGACTGTAACTGTTACACAGGTAACATTACTATTCTTTTACTTTACTTAACCATAGTTAAGAATTTAAAACTTTATGGTATAACTTTTCTCAGGGCTGACACAGATCTGAAGACTTAATGATACCGTGACACTTTGTGTCTCAATGTGCCTCACTTCTTTCATAATTTACTCTCGTATTTCCCCATCCATCTTCCTCTATGCTGCTGCTAAGTCGCTTCAGTTGTGTCCGACTCTGTGCGACCCCACAGACGGCAGCCCTCCAGGCTCCTCTGTCCCTGGGATTCTCCAGGCAAGAACACTGGAGCGGGTTGCCATTTCCTTCTCCACTGCATGCATGCATGCTGAGTTGCTTCAGTTGTGTCCGACTCTGTGCGACCCCATGGACAGCAGCTCACCAGGCTCCTCTGATCCCGGGATTCTCCAGGCAAGAATAGTGGAATGGGTTGCCATTTCCTTCTCCATCTTCCTCTATAGTTCCCGGTATTTACGGTGTTCAAGAAAATTGTAAATAAATAAATGTATCTATTAAAAATTCCTTTATTTCACAAGGAGATAAAATAGTTTATCAATTTAATATATCAATTTGTCTTATTTAGGGCCAAATCAAAATAGTAGGGCTACATGAAGAGTCTGCAAATAGATATGAAAAAATTACTGGGATCCTCTTAATGCTTTCTATCCAGATTATAGTGGTCATGATCTGATGGCTGCTGCTCTCTGCTGGTTTAATTTTCACCCTTATAGCCCACAGCCAGTTCTATCTTAGAGACCTTTTTCTGTTGGATTCCAAAGGCCATCAAGTGTCCTCAAGGACAAAGTGATATATTAGCTACTGTAATAAAGGAGACTATGTATAAAACACTAAGTACAGGGTCTGGTACATAAACGCCTAATAAAGGTAATCATTATCATTTGCTGGTATGTAGAAACCATCTCAGCAATTCAGCCTGTATCAGGACCCGCCCATTAAACTTTCAAAGTAAAATTTTAACTGAAACTCCATACCAAATTCCCCAGGAAAGGGAAATATGAATAAGAATATTTTAAAATATGCTAACTTGTCTGGCCACCATTAGCTGATGTGATTGGGGATAGAACTGTGAAGAAAAAAAAGAAAATTTAAGATGTGATTAGACTGTAAGAACAGCTCAAAGGCTCTGGGTGAGAAAACTACAACTTAGGGAATTTTTGTGTGTACTGAGTTATCTCATTTAAACAAATATATTGAGGACTTCCTATGTGTAAGTGCCTAACGGAACTCTCATTAACTGCTGGAGAGAATATAAATTGGTACCACCAGTCAGGAAATTCTAATTTCCCTACTAGTGACACATGCAACAGAATACATGTATTCATTGCACATACTGACCAAAAGATATACACCAAAAAATTTTGTAGTTATCAAAATCTGAATGGACATATATATTTGGTATATTTACATAATGACATACTACACATCAATGAAAATAAATAAATTACAGCTATATGCAATAATATGATTCTCAAAAACATTATGTTGAGGGAAGTAAGTTAGATAGCAAAGAATATACACTGTATGATTCCATTCACACAAAGCTCAAAGCCAGGCAAAACTAACACATGATGTTAAGCAGTGAGGAGAATGGCTAGCCTTGGGAGGGGAATGACAAAGAAGGCAGGAGTGGGTTTCTGGTATGGGTTTTTTCCTTTCCTCCTCCTTTTTTTAATCTTGCTAGTGGTTACACAGATACATTCACTTTGTGAAAATTAGCTGAGCCAAACTCAGGGTCTCCTGAATACTGTATTGGAAACAGCTTATTGTATTCATAAAAAGAGAAATAAGAGTGGATAAAGTCCTGTTTGGTTACAGATACATAGTCCTAACCCTTATTTTCTGATGTAAAGGAAACAGGGAGTTCTATAAAAAAGATTTAAAATTTTGCCATGGCACAGCTTTAGCCTCTATTTTCACTTACGACCCTTTGGCCACATACAGACAACTGTTCCCATATGCCACTACTCTGAACAAGGTTAGAGCTCCCTCTAGCACTTTTAACTAAGTAAACATCACAGGCCCTTACAGAGCTGACACAGTTTGGTGCTGCCCACGGTTAAATGCAATATGGCGATTTTTATTTTTAATTTGCTTTAATTGTTGCTACAGTATGAATAATTAATAGGCTGCCTAAGCCAGTTTTGTAAAGTTCACAATACAGAAAGCCAGGAGAGAAATATCTACTTAGAAAGGAGGCTTAAAAATGGTTATAACTGCTATAATATTAGAGAATTTGGAGCATTTATTCATAATTTGTGGCAACATTTATGTCTCACCAACAAAGAAGCATGCTACCAAGCACTTCCTACTAAAAAATTCTTCTAATTTTCATCAATTTTTCTCTTCATGGCTTCACAACCATTGTATGTATAGTACCAAATAAGAGCAAAGTAGGTCAGTGTTAGGAGAACCTTGCTCTTCAGTGGAGGAGAAGAGGAAGGTTTGGCTGTAAACACTTAACCTAGTTCCATCCATTCTAAAACAAGTATTTATTAGCATTAAATAACCCCCTGGACAATAGAGGCTATTCAAATTAGCCTGTATTCTTTTCCCATGCTTGTAAATTCCCTTCTCCACTGAGACCTTAACCAATGGAAATTATGTTATCAATGTTTCCACTCAGGAATGTCTGTTTCATGTTTGGATATGCCAGAAAGTATAATTTAGTTATGATGTTGCAATCCTACACATTTCAGGAGGAATTTGAGCAGTCTCTGAAAGTTCAATGATTATAATACACACCATCTGGGAATGTAGCCAGAAATAAAAGGGGCTTCGTTTTTCATTGTTGGATTTTAAATCTTCCCCTCCCTGAAAGAAACACTGCTTATCAACACTCTGGTTAAAATTAATACACATATAAAACCAGTTAATAAGTTCCTTGAATCAAGGACAGAGAATTAAAAAGAAGAGAATATAAAGAATTAGAGTAAACTCATTTTAGCCAAGACTATTATGTGTTATTCATTATTTTGCATACTAAAGTTAAGAAATAACATTTTTGAGCTATAATAAATAAATATTTCCTAGCAACCTTTTTTTAGCATACAGATCCCTCAAAAAGTATGTCTAAAGTCATAGGAAACTTTAGCAATTTCCAAGGGAAATTTTTATCATTTTTTTGGTTAGCATTTTAAATGGAGATTAATACAAGTCAGTACGACTTCCTCTCTCATGCTCTGGTTACACACAAGCACTGCTCTGCCAAAGACAATAGTGCGGCATGGATGTCAGCACTGGATCTTTCCTGCACATACCACCACAAAGCCACGATGCCAAGTTACCACTTACTTTGGTTTTGCATCATGTCTGCTGGTCACATAACACGGCCACATTCACTCCAAGGGCAGCTCAAACTAGAGGTGAAATATTATCTGAAAACAGTGATTCATTAAGCTACTGAGAGCTTCAATCATGAGTTGTGTTTTTCCTAAGATAGGATCCACTACTGCTTCTCTTTTAATTCACCTAGTATCTGCTGGGAGCCATGTATCATGAACTAGAACAAGAATGACAGATCTAAATTAACACAACAGAAAAGCTATTTGATGCTGCCTCCTGGTTTCTGTGCTTCACTCTCTTTCGTGGCATCCAAAGGCTTCAGAACCCTGGCATTAATTAAGCCACAGTTTTATTACACACAATCAAAAGCCTGAAAAGAAAAGCTCAGATAGTAAGAGGAGATTACAAGGTTCACTTAATAGTTTTATTTTTTTTGTGGTTGCTAATTGATGTATTTTAAATTTTTATCTCATATGGAATGCTGAAAAGGAAAGTATCAGTACTGTAAGTGTTAAGAGAACACAAACCTAAAATGTATTACCGTATCATGATTTTACAGAACCAATTTGCATAGTTGTGTTTTCCAAATCATGGCTACTTGTTAATAAATTGCTAATACTTAGTAGGCACCACAGAGAACTTTTTAGAAAATCCCCACGCATTTGCTTCATCTGGCCTAATTTCTATGTACTAAAACGCTAAACACAGTGACTGAAAACACACAGATATGGGGTCAGATAGTCTGGGTTCAAATTCTAGTTTTGCAACATATCTTGGGCAAATTGCTTAATACCGCTCAGTTATAGTTAATCTGTATATAAAATGGGGTTGTGTATGCTTAATGAGATCGTCATCTGGATTTGAGTTAGAGTGTATATAAAACCCTTAACCCTTAGTGTCTGGCACATCGTAAACATTCAATAAACAATGGTGCAAAAGGCTGTCAAATCTGACGACATAATATCTGGATTTTAATACTTTAAATAATATATATCAGACTCAACAAATATAAGTTGAGAATCTACCTTCCGCAAGTTAAAATTAGTTCTACTCAAACTCTACACTGATGGCAATTGATTTTTGCATACAATTTGCCTTTTATAGGTAACTTCTACCATATATTTTCAACCGAGGAGAAGCAGAGTAAAAGCCCTAAAATTCAAACTTCTAAAGTTTCAAGAGAACTAAATAATAGCATTAATTGGAAACCAAGAGTAGCCTAAATAGCTGACTAAAAGATTATTTGCATAAGCAAACAATTATATATAGAATGAATAAACAAGGTCCTTCCATATAGCACAAGGAACTATATTCAGTATCCTGTGATAACCATAATGGAAAAGAATATGAAAAAGAATGTATATTTATGTATAACTGGATCACTTTGCTATCGAGCAGAAATGAACACAAACTTGTAAATAAACTGTACTTCAATAAAACAAATTTAAAATATTAGTTATATAAAGCTCTCACTTGGATCTACTTTTATTGCATGTTCTCATGTTATAATGTTGAGAAAGTGGCTCCTACAGTGTACAAGCTAGATGTATTCAAATTTACATTTCTCAGTACTCAAATCTTTGAAAAACATCCCATATCCTTTTATTATTGCAAATGGAATCTACTATAATCTGTAATATGATGTCTACACCTATTCCTTATCAAAATGTAAAACATAATAAATAGTTGTATTTCTTGGACTTATATTCAGAACCTACCTCTTCTCTAGAATTACCTAGAGGAAAAAGAAAATTCCTTCAACCTATCAAATTTAAAGTAAAAAAAACAAAAACCAAAAACCACTATACTAATCCTACCAAAAAAAAAGCCCCAAACCCACACATATTAAGATTCAAGGAAACTGTTTTTAAGTTCCCTAATCCATCAGGTTTTAAGTATGCCAACTATAAGAATAAGAAAAAATACACAAACTGGAAATGAACCTCACACATAGATGTAAATAAAGCCACTCTTTAGGTTGCCCATTAATCCACAAGTGGCATATTCATCTTATTTACAGTATTATACCCCCTGCCATGATATTCCATTACAGAGTCACGCTACACACTCCATAGTTAACACTGTAGGAACCATCTCTCTTTAAACACGGTTTTCTCTCTATATTTCCCTTTAGGCTTGCTCCCAAGTTTTGTTTCTTCCTTCTTTTAATCTTTACAATTAAATTTCTTATGTTACTAGATATTCCAAGAAAATGTGGATAAAGTTAAAGAAGTGCTGTCCGAGGTATAAAACATAATTAAATTTATGTTCATTCTTCTAAAAGTATTTCAACATTTCTGTTTATCATGGCCCTAGTGCTCCACATGACCAAGTGCTTCTTATATACATTTATATGTCAATCTTAATATCAAAAACTTCTATCCTTTCCATCAGAGAACACCTAGGGAGATTTTATATACACATACACACACAGAATAATAGTCACGTTTGTTTGCTTTTTGCTTCATTTGCTTTTGATGAACCTGTTTCTTAATTACTCACTGTCCCAAGCCTCCTCTTTACTGTCTGAAACATACAAGAGATTCAAAGTCCAACTATTAATTCATATACCCTCATCCTGTCTTTATAATCACCCAACTGTCTAAAAGCATGCATGCTTACAAAAAAAAAAATTTACTGAAGTATAATTACACAAAGCCTGGCTTTGAAGGGACATTTTTTTTCTAAAACTGATTAAACTAATTACCAAGTTTAACCAGGAAAAATAAGTTCTTGGTGTAAAAGGACTGCCAATATATGTTTACACTGTAAATCCTGACGCAGAGATTTGGATGAGATTTGTATTCCAAAACAACTTCTATTGATAAAACAATTACTAAGGTAAGGTTACCACCTTCAACTGATTGTATCGGACTCATACTAAGGTTACCACACCGATACTAAGTCCAATGACATGAGCTCATCTTCAGTCCTTTAAAGACCAGTATTTATAAGGTAGGTGATTATTACTGAGTAATAAGCATTTACATTTGCATAGAGTAGTACAAAAGTAAAAATATCTTCATTCTGAAGATATAAGAAAAAGAAAATGTATCTTTAAAAACTCCTTATGTAGGGATAAATCCCAAACTAATAACTGAGGGTGATGAGGAATTTAGAAAAGCTTATCGTAGCATCAGAGATACAACTGGTTCCATACATAAGAATTTTAAATAAGGGTGTATCAGGTGAGCTCCAAAGGACTAGACTAATGAAATTTTCTCTAAAGCAAACCCTACTGATGAGATTTGGGATTAGTAGAATTTAAGGTGACTTGGCAACTCTCTCTCTGTAAGGAAATTAAAAGAGAGTTTCTTGGTCATTCAGTCAGTTAGAAATTTCTGTTATTACCAGTATAAACAAACAAAACAAGATGCTCTCCAAAAAAAAAATCTATTTTAACACTGATCTTAAATAAATCTTACTGGAAAAGAGCTCTAACAACAAGAACAAATATGGCAAGATCATTAGGTCAGATGGAATTCCACAATTGTAGGAAAATGGAAAAATACAATTTAATTTTTGTAGAAACTTAGTACAGTCATTTAAATTCATAGCTCATTTGCCTTACAAGAAACTGAAGTCATGACACAAGAATAAAATTTTGCATGTATGAATACTGAGCTCATGAGTACTGGAAGGTTCAAAAGGAGAGCTCGAGTTTCACAAGCTTTATAAGTGATCTATTTACACCATATGACTAAGAACATACTTATTCATGGAGAGCTTATGAACCTAAGGCTTCTGGAACTGTCAAACTAGGAGAAAGGAGAATGAAAAGCCACAAAAATCCATAAAAACTATAATAAAAATCTCTCTTCTAGATTAAGGAATGCAGAAAAGTTATCACGCAAAATTCTAACAAGTGGGCTGGACATGAGTCTGGGTGAACTCCGGGAGTTGGTGATGGACAGGGAGGCCTGCCGTGCTGCGATTCATGGGGTCGCAAAGAGTCGGACAGGACTGAGCGACTGAACTGAACTGAACTGAACTGATACAGAGTAGCAAAGATCTCTTAGACAGTGAAGGGGGGAAGTTCTAAAGACTATTTAAATATTAAGCAACTAATCCTAAAATACTGATACATTTAAGTCTTACTGAATATGTTCAGGAATAGCTCATTATTGGTTAAAAAAATAAAACAAAAAATCAAGTTTCTGACAGAATTGCAAGAGCAGTACTGAAGATTTTTAGAGGGGGAAAGAAGGTAGGGAGATGGGTACTAGGAGGAAGTGAAGGGCCTTGTTTCATGAGTTTTGCAAAGAAGTAGAATATCAGGGACTCATTCTGCAAGTACAGTATTATAGGGCTGCGATAATGAATTTCCATTAGTTATATATATATTTTTAAAAGTCCTATTAACTACGTCCTAAAAAAAATTGTTTACACCTAACCTGAATATTTCATACTATAGGCTCTTTTCTGTAAATTCTATACTCAGACGGGTACCTGTTAACTTGTTAACTAGTTTTTACGTATTATTACTTTAAATAAATCCCTAAAACAACTGACTATTACTATCAAGAAAACAAATTTATGTATCTTTGGGAGATATCTGGATTCATCTATATCGACTATATTACTTGCTTTTTACAGTAAACCACTAAACTTAAGATACAAATTCTAAAATACTGCAAATCCTGGTTGCCTTGTTTATTTTCCCAAAGTCAAAGCCTGCCAAAGGCGCCAAGAAAATGGGCGCTGATTTGGTAGAGAAAATCTGGCTCATTAATGTCTTCTGTAGTCTTATACCATATTTCCTAATATTTCAGGGATGATTAGCAAGGTTACTATTTTAGTAAAAGTGAGAATTAAGTGGATGAACTAGCCTTTAGTTTCAGTTACTACCTGGATTTTTTTCTCCCTCTTCCTCTTATAAACACCATTCATTGATATTCAATTCTCAATTATATACATTGAAGTAACACAGTCCCCTACACGAAGATGTCAATGGCATAGTGAAAAAAACCAAATAGTGAATTTCCTAATAAACAGAATCAGGAAAGGAATAAAATTTAAACATTCCATAGCTTACACCTGGATAAGGGTCCTCTCATAAACAATTAAAAATGACAAGTCCTCTAAATCAGAAAACCCATATGCTACTTGCAAAGAAAACTCTATATTGGAGGGGTGGAATGTTGGGAGGCTGACGAGGTAGACCTTTTAAGTTTTAATTTCTCTGGTTACTTGATTTTTTTAAAAAAAAATCAAAGGTTAAAAGCCAGAGTGAAATGCCAGAGAAAGTGTACTGGTAATCAAAGTTCTCAACGACCCCTGATAGAATTACCATCTATAAATCATTAATATAGCAACCATATTTGTGACAATACTTTGGAAAGTAGGCAGCCTTTTCGTTCTTTCTTGGAGTTGAAGTAAAATTGGCATATACTATTATATTAGTTTCACATGTATAGGTAGTATTTCTTTAAGTTTGTAAACCAGCTCTAGAGTAGAAACACAACACCTCTATATACTGCAACAAATGTGTGATGTAAAACCCAAAGTTTTTTTTTCATTTCTTCTTCAGGAATTGTGCCTGGCACTGTGAAGCTGTGGTGTTGCCTTCATCACTCCCTCGGTTTCCAGTCTTGCTAATTAAAAGGTTGATCACAGAACAATGCTCTTCTCATTAATTTCAGTGTTCCGATTGGGCAGGATCCCTGCTTACCCCACCTGATCTTTTCACACTGCTGAAGTTAATGTGACAGGAACCCGAAGATGGATTACCTGCTGCCATATTGCCCATCGCCTCCAATCAGGAGCTATCTGTGTAAACTGATTGTTCTAATTTGCTCTCATTATTTTTACAATATCAGGAGAAAATAACGCACACAGCTCACTGTCAAAGCCATGAAAATCAGCCATTAGTTAAACTCAGACACTGAGTGGCTTTATTAGAGGCACTGCAGTTTATTGATGTAGCTCCATTCAAACACGGCAGCATTTGCTTCACTAGAAGGAAGTGTTTATACTGAAAGTAAATATTTATTGTAATAATACCCACAGCAACATGATATTTTGAAGAATCCTGTACTTATTTCATAAGCTTGGTTTTGACACAAATTAACAACAGTGAAGAGTTGGGCTGGCACAAGAAAGTAGATAACATTTAATACACACACAGTATGAAAATCTATTAACTCGAATATGTGAGCACTCTTCACCCTCCTATACCCTGTATAATAAGAAACTCTATTCTGTGACTACAAATGCTCATCAATCAATAAATAATAGAGCTTCTACTTTGCACAACACAACAACAAATATTTTTCTAAAACAGTAATTTTATCACTTAGGAATCAAAATGATTTCTATAATGATCATCCAGGTATAGGTCTAAACAATAAAAACTATTCTTACACAATGTAAGTGTTCAACAAGAAAGATTACTAATCCTAGTATCACAGAAATTCACAATATATTTCAGAATTAGAAAATAAGAAGCATAATAAAGCCAGCTAAGCAAACAATTATCTGTGTTTTAAACCCTTCATTAAGAGATGTTTCTTAAAGCAGAAGACAGAATTCTGTACAAAGGTTTGATAGTCAGTGAGATAATATCTTTAAAAGATTTGTCCTGGACATAAAGAAAATATATTTTCTGTTGTAAAGAAAATGCTAAACTCTAGAAGAAAATATATTTTAATTTGGCATTTCTAGGCTTGCCTAGCTAAGAACATTTTGTAAAAATGTTATCTAAATGCTGCCTGAAAGGCATTTGGTGGGGGGAGGTGCTAGAGAAGGAGCGTTTAAATAACAGAAACTGATGCCTTTTAAATAAAGGAATTTAATCCACACATTCTACCCCCCTCTCCCCCATTTAGTATTAGAAGGAAACATGGCCTCCTCCTGTTTTCTTTCTATACCAAGATTCCTAGGTAATGTGAAGGCAGGAGTATGCCCTTCTTGCTGCTCCCCTTTTAATGGCCACTTTTCTTTTTCTAAGAAGCGTGTGCCATGCTTTTCTCCTTAAAATTCCTGCACTAAAAGACTGCACCATACTGCACTCCGCAAAACGTGCTGATGGCGCCAATTACAAGCCCCCAGCCGAACGCTCCAGCCCCCACCATTCGGGCAGATTTATGCGGACTCTTGCCGACGTTATTACAAGTCAGAGTTTATTGGGAAATTGTTACATTATGCGGAGTGTCTAACAAATTGCTTATGCTGCTATAATTGGATTACAACAGCCGCTTGCTCCCACCGGTAAGATTAGGCAAGTAGGACTCCTGCCGATCTCTGAGCGTTAGCAGTAATTTTATTTGCCTTGCCTCTCTCTTTCCTAACAACATGCCTCTCTCCCTGCCAGCTGTCTGCTGAAAAGGCACAGGCTTGTTCCTTGGCCCTAACAATGCAATTACAGCCCCGCAGATCGCACTGTTTGTGCATTAAGTACAGAGCCAAAACGAGGCGAATTGATCGTTTGACTTTTGGAGAAGCCATGTGATCTCTCGGTGCGGGTGATCTGACATGCATCAGCAGGCAATACTGCAGTCAGTTCTTGATGAAAAACTTCCTTCCTTCCTCCTGCTCTCTCCCAACCTTTCCTTCTTCACTGAGGGAGACACTGACTGGGCTCATCTCATGCTAATCTAGATCAACCCACAAAGACAAACTCAATCTTATTAGCACCCTGGCTAGATAGAAATGTGAATACGTTCTAGCATCTTGAAGTGCCTCAGTCAGATATATCAGTGGTTCCCAACAGTTGAGCCACTGCTGCTATCTAAAAAATGGTTCATAAACAATTCACTGAAGGGAAAAAGTTTACAGAAACACTCTACTTCAAAAGAACTACAGAAAGCTTAAGTTCTGGCAAACAAAACTGCCTTGGAAAAGCTCTGTTGTAAGTTCTGTCTATTCAAGGAGCCATCAAGAAATCGGCTCTTGAAACCCCTATCCTGCTTTTCTCTGCAGCTCTGCTCTGCTGAAGATGCTGGTGGCCGATGTGCAGAATCAACGCCTCTGAGTTCAGGCTTAAAAACAATCAGGCTGATCCACAGTCAGGGCAAAGTTTAACATATTTTGTTGACAGCTTTCAGTTTCTTTTTCTTGTGTGTGTAACAATGAGTCCAGGTAGCAAGTAGCTACTGTTACTCTAGACCATAATGCATGAAGATTCTCACTGGGGTCTTGACTTTTTTTCTTAATTAACTTTCTTGAAATGGTTGAAAATGACTTAGAATTTTACCAATTTTAATACAGATCAGGATTCCTGTTTACAGTTTCTCCTCCAGTGGCATATGCTACTTAGGATTCCTAAAGCTGATTACACAGCAAATGCGCAGTCAATCTGCTGATCCATTTTGGTGCCCTCTGTTTGTATTCTTAAATATCATGCACATCTAGAAGGTTACATATTCTCATATCTTTAGTCAGACCAAATACACACACTCTTTATCTATAATGAGGGTCCTTGATATCATTATTACTTCAAAGTGAGCTTGGAAAAGTCACTGTACTAGTATTTCTCAGCACTTCTCTGTCACCCCCATTAGCATTCATTAAGTTCATATAAATATTTAAAGACAAAAAAATATTGCTTCTGAACATAATTCCTGCCTCTTTAAAACAGCAATGAGCCTAATGTGTAATGCTTATCCTTTACTTTATAATACTTCACTTATATGTATATCTTATACTTTTTCCAATCACATCAGCCTCAGTGATATGGTTAAATCTTAATATATTCTCCACAAAGCTACTCTTTAGACCCAACAGAGGAGCTTGTGCATAGAACAAACCATCTGACATGCTACTTGTGGAACAGTATATTAAAGAAGCCTGTTAACATGTAGTTTAAAACTCAAAAGAAACTCTGAACAGCTGAAATGCCTTATAAATAGCACAGACCCAGAGGAAGTGCAAACGTCTGCATTGTGAATTGTAGATCTTAATTACCGACAATGGCTGGTACAGCAAGTAGCACAGAAAAAAAGTGAAACAGTTGCACTGTTCATGGTTGGCAATAATTCTTCAGGAAAATATTTACTATCAATCAGTTATGAGAAAAGGGACTCGGTGCTCGTAAAACAGCACGTTGCTTCTCATACCAGGACCATTTTGCTTCAGCATAATCTGAATTTAAACAGCTTGTTTCCTGCGGATATAATTTTGGAAATAAATAAAACAAGTCTTCTATCAAAATCTGGAGTGAGTGGAAAGGAACATCACATTTTTCTGTCTCAGTCAGTTGCAAAAAGATTATTAGTCTGAAGTAAAAACAGTAACAAGAAACAACAACTACTATAATACAGAACACATCTACAAAGGACTGTGAAAGGGTTTATTTTCTAAATACAAAGAGGCAGAACTTCTCTGACCTAGGCAGAAATCTAGGCAGATGGTTCAAAACAATTCAGTTTTAACTGTATGTGTGTGTGGAAGGGTGTATTATGGAAAAGCCTGAAACCAAAAAATTTCAATAATTAAATAAAGTCAATAAAAAGATAAAAATTAATGCTCTTTATTTTTCCAGTCAGCTTTCTTTACCAATTAAAAAACACCACAAAGGCTGACAATTAGGTACAACATGATTATTGATTTTAAAGACTAAGTTGGCAGTCAATAATGACTGTCCATTTAAAGCTACAATAAATACAGAGCTTATCATGTTCCAAACACAAATCTCATGAACTACAGGGCTATAATTAGTAAGAAGGAAGGCTATGGAAGAAATAAAAAACATCTCAATGCCTCCAAATATTACTTGGATTGTTATACTATGAAATGTCTCTTTCCCCATTTTTATCTTAAAATATTTTCTTAAGACTCATTCTTAAGAGATTCAAAGATTATGATTAACCCAAAGTAGCTGTAGTTTGCCTTACAACTTTACTTTCTTGTATTCTAAAGAAGACTAAGGGTCTCTTTTCATAGACCTATTATAAAACATGTATTTTAAGATAGCCCTGGCAAAGAAGAGTCGCATACATAGGTTAGGTTAGGGGTCCAAAACTAACAGTATTGCTATATTTAAAGGGACTAACTGGTATTAATATCTTCTCTAAAACTCATATAAACAGTATTCAATAATATCTTAGACTTCAATTACCATCTCCACCCAAACCAAAGTCACTCCTATCAGAATTAGTTGTTTTGAACTAGAGGACAAAAATGGTTAATATCACTGTGTTATAGCTGCTCTCCATGGAGATGACTGGACATTCAAGGCCACTGTGGAGCACAGTCTGAATCAATAATAGATACCAGTACCAAGTTAAAAACCACAGCCATATGAAGTACAGCAGGTGAAACTATCCAGTTAAGGGCTAAAGGTGAAGAGCATGAAATAGGGACAAGCTTACAGACCTACAAAAATAATGGTAACTCATTATTTTTCAAAGGGCAAGCAATAAATGAGGCCAAGAGCAGCAGCACAGAATCATGAGATACACATAATATATGTAAATAAAAAAGGGAAAACTCTTTTCCTATTTCCATGTTATTGCACCTCACTGGAAACTACTGCAAGAAAGAAATTTTTTCAGCTACATGTTTTTATTTGCCTTGACCAACTGATTATTTGGTTCAAATCTGAAGCAATGAAACAAAAGATGAAGATGTGTGTCAATAAAAGGAACCAGAAAGTTAAGTGGGTTCCATCAGGAAATAAAGAAATCATTATTAAACCAGTATATTTAAGGAGATGATGAAAGGATATAGGTGGCAGAATAATGTTAAGAACAAGCAAGAATGGGATGAGAGGGTCACCATCTGGGAGCAACAAAAACAGACTGATGAGAAGCAATGAGCAAACTTATTTCCTCACCCAAGAGCATAGAAGAAATTATGCCATTGTGCCTATATGCACCACTGAAGTAGAGGATAGGAGTGGTGGGGGGGGGGAAACCATCATACAGACATACACCAACATAACTATGTAGCTTAGAGATCCCGGCTTACAAAGTAGTGAGAAAACAAAAGGAACAGATGCTCACTTGGCCAGCTCTCAATGAAACTCATTAAAATCATCACCCTGTCCTTGGATCATTGCTCATGCTAAGATTTTACCTTGTTTAGCCAGAAGTCACCCAGTTGTGATGAAAACTGAAAACACCATGGCCCAAAGATAAAAAGATTATTTTCAAAGGCCCAAATTATTGGTCCCCCATCTCAATGTACAAATGCTGGATATAAAACAGGGTCAATCAGCACTTGATGGCTGTGACTATATGACCAAAAAAATAAATATGTTAAACCGTAATATTCAGATTTTGAGGTAAATCATTAAGATGTTCTAATTTATGAACTTAACTGATTAATTCTACCTATTTCACCATAATTTTTAATAAATTTTGACATTTCTCTATGGATCATTCTCAAAGGTTATATTTTGTATGATATATTTCCAGTTGATAAAGTAGGTCCTTTACCAACTGAAACTACTTCATGTTTTAAGAAATAAAACAAAATAAAAAATATTGCCATCCTTCAAGTTTTATAGCAAAGAATGCAGACACATGATACAAAGCCTGGCTCTAATAATAACAGTAACAGACAGCCTGAATGCGTAACACAATAGATTAAACTAGTTAAAGTTGGGAGTGTTGTAAAAGTGACAAATTCCTGAATAGTTATAAAAGGCAGTAATTTTGCAGATATACAGAGTAAAAGTCTGGAAACAGGGCCCATATGGGAATTTCACTTAACTTCTGGAATAAGCAAAATGGTTGATACCTAAATTTAGGTCAAAGTTCCTGAGTAATTAGAGATGGAAAACTTGAGGCAAAGTTGTTACAATTATTAGATTGTAAGATCTCTAATACCTAAGATTATTTTTTGTATCTAGTCTATTGATACAGCAAACATTTATACATGAGAAACAAGTGGTTCCATATGCATGATTAAACATACTTGTCCAGTCAGATCAAGACCTCCAAAGCAATATATTTATCAATAGCTACTCAATAAATATTAATAGTCAAATAAAATAACTAGATTTTCTATAGTATATTTCACAATCCTACAAAGGTATACTCTATACTCAATTACATTTTAAAACCACCAATGGACTTATGAAAATAATTGTATTTTTTTAAACACAAATCTTTTTTTTTTTTCTGGCCAAAGGTCCATCTAGTCAAAGCTATGGTTTTTCCAGTATTCATGCATGGATGTGAGAGGTGGACTATAAAGAAAGTTCAGTGCTGAAGAATTGATGCTTTTGAACTGTGGTGTTGGAGAAGACTCTTGAAAGTCCCTTGACTGCAAGGAGATCCAACCAGTCCATCCTAAAGGAGATCAGTCCTAGGTGTTCATTGGAAGGACTGATGCTGAAGCTGAAACTCCAATACTTTGCCCACCCGATGTGAAGAGCTGACTCATTTGAAAAGACCCTGATGATGGAAAAGACTGAAGGCAGGAGAAGGGGACGACAGAGGAGGAGATGGCTGGATGGCATCACTGACTTGATGGACGTGAGTTTGAGTGAGCTGCGGGAGTTGGTGACAGACAGGGAGGCCTGGTGTGCTGCAGTCCATGGGGTCTCAAAGAGTTGGACATGACTGAGTGACTAAACTGAACTGAACTGACACACAGAATGTTTAGTTCCCCAACTAGGGATCGAACCTGTGCCCCTTCAGTTGAAGCTTGGAGTCTTAAACACTGGACTGCTAGGGATATCCCACACAAATCTTATTTGTAATAAACCGTAATTAGTGTCAAGCAACAAATGTGAATTAGACTAAAGTGTGACCAGAGAACACAATCAAAAAATTCTGCTGCGACTGAAGAGATAGAAACTCCAACTTGCAATCTGCTTTGAACATAATGATGCCTGCTGTATTCTTTTTAACAATTCTATAATACTCTTTAGTTACTGAGTAAAGATATCTATAGATAAACCATTGTTATGATGTGACATAACATATATTAATGTGTAATATTACTTACTTTGGCCACACAATTTTCAGTCTTCATAGCAGTGCTTGCTAGACATACTGTCTCTTGATTTAAGCAGAGTCTGGCACAGCTGTTGTATGTCTGCAAAGAGAATTTTTTTGAAATAAGTTTAGGTACTGAAATACTGTCATGCAGTTTTCAAATTCTGCCCCATTTCTAAAAATCAACACACAAATAGATCCTATGTGTAAATTCTACATTTATGGGAGCTGAGGGACAAGGCAGACATGGGGAAGAAAGCGACAGCCCAAAAGTGCCACTGATGTGCCATGAACAAGTGTGTAAGCAGTAGTGACTTCACCGTATATATGAAAGGTAGAGGTGTCAACTATTCAGAATGGGCAAAGGACTTGAACAGAGATTGTGCTGTGCTTAGTCAGACCCCCATGGACTGTAGCCTACCAGGCTCCTCTGTCCATGGGGATTCTCCAGGCTAGAATACTAGAGTGGGTTGCCATGCCCCCTCCAGGGGATCTTCCCAACCCAGAGATCAAACCCGGGTCTCCTGCATTGCAAGCAGATTCTTTACCATGTGAACCACCAGGGAAGCAAAATAGAGATTATCTGAGAAGATATACATATGGTTAAAAAGCACATGAAACGATGCTCAACATGACTGATCATGAGAGGAATGCAAATCAAAACTACAATATGTTACCACCTTATATCCATTAGGATAGTTACTAATAACAAAACAAAACCAGAAAACAAGTGTTAGTGAAAATGTGGAGAAACTGGAACCCCTGTGCACTGTTAGTGGGAATGCAAAATGGTACAGCCAAGGTGGAAAAAAAAAAAACAACAATACAGTAGCGATTCCTCAAAAAATTAAAAACAGAATTACCATATGATCCAGTAATTACAATTCTGGGTATATGAAGAACTGAAAGTGGAGTCTTTATGAGATATTTGTACACCCACATTCATGGCAGCATTATCCACAATAGCTAATATCCACAAATGTCCACTAACAGATAAATGCATAAGCAAAATGTGGTACATACATATAGTGGAACAGTATTCAGTCTTAAAAAGAAATTCTGACATACACTATAACATGGATGAAACCTAAGGACAGTATGCTATGTGAAATAACCCAGTCACAAAAAGACAAATACTGCATGATTCCACTTAGTCAAAATCATAGAGACAGAAAGTAAAATAGTGGTTTCAACTAGCTGGGAGGAGGGAATAAGGAGTTACTGTTTAGTGAGTACAGCATTTCAGTTTTACAAGATGTTAAAAGTTATGAGGATGGGTGGTGCTGGCTATTATACAACAATGTGAATGTATTTAATACCGTGAACTGCATATTTAAAACTAATTAAAGTGGTAAATGTTACATGTAGTTTACCATAATTAAAAAAAAGCAAAAACGTTGGTTAGCAAAGCTTCAATAGTACATGAACCGAAAACTTTCAGATGTTCAAGCTGGACTTAGAAAAGGCAGAGGAACCAGAGATCAAATTGCCAACATCCGTTGGGTCATAGAAAAAAACAAGAGAGTTCCAGAAAGACATCTACTTCTGCTTTATTGACTATGCCAAAGCTTTTGACTATGTGGATCATAACAAACTGTGGAATATTCTTAAAAGAGGTGGGAATACCAGACCATCTTACCTGTCTCCTGAGAAATTTGTATGCAGGTCAAGAAGCAAGTTAGAACTGGACATGGAATGATGGACTGGTTCCAAATAGGGAAAGGAGTATGTCAAGACTGTATATTGTTACCCTGCTTATTTAACTTATATGCAGAATACACCATGTGAAATGCCGGGCTGGATGAAGCACAAGCTGGAATCAAGATTGCCGGGAGAAATATCAATAACCTCAGAAATGCAGATGACACCACCTTTATGGCAGAAACCAAAGAGGAACTGAAGAGCCTCTTGATGAAAATGATAGAGGAAAGTGAAAAAAACTGGCTTAAAATTCAACATTCAAAAAATGAAGATCATGGCATCTGGTCCCATCACATCATGGCAAATAGATGGGGAAACAACGGAAACAGTGAGAGACCTTTTTTCTTGGGCTCCAAAATCACTGCAGATGGTGACTGCAGCCATGAAATTAAAAGACGCTTGCCCCTTGGAAGAAAAGCTATGACCAACCTAGACAGCATATTAAAAAGCAGAGACATTACTTTGCTGACAAAGGTCCGTCTGGTCAAAGCTATGGTTTTTCCAGTAGTCATGTATGGATGTGAGAATTGGACCATAAAGAAGGCTGAGCACCAAAGAACTGATGCTTTTGAACTGTGGTGATGGAAAGGATTTTTGAGAGTCCCCTGGACTGCAGGGAGATCCAACCAGTTCATCCTAAAGGAAATTAGTCCTGAGTATTCATTGGAAGGACTGATGTTGAAGCTGAAACTCCAATACTTTAGCCACCTGATGCAAAGAACTGACTCATTGGAAAAGACCCTGATGCTGGGAAAGATTGAAGGCAGGAAAAGAAGAAGACGACAGAGGATGAGATGGTTGGATGGCATCACTGATTCAATGAACATTAGTTTGAGCAAGCTCCGGGAGTTGGTGATGGACAGGGAGGTCTGGCATGCTGCAGTCCATGGGGTCGAAAAGAGTTGGACAGGACTGAGCAACTGAATTGAACTGATACTTTATTGTAATACAACTGGCCAATATATTGATTAAAATGTTTCCTTCTAGTCTTATGTTTTTACTGAAAGTACAAGTCACAGCTCTCAAACATTAGTGCCCATGGGAATCATCTGGAGGACTTCTTAAAATACAGATTGCCGGGTCCCATCCCCGGAGCTTCTGAGAACTTGCATTTTTAACAAGTCCCCAGCTGATGTTAACGTTACTGGTCTAAGAATACTCTTTGAGAACTCTTGATATACACATATGTGTTGAAATTAAAGAGAAAAGTCTTAAGACACAGGTGATCTCATAACCAATAATAAGAAAATATCAATTTTCTAAAATTCTAGATTTATAGAACAGTTGCAAAATAGATATGAGTTCCTGTACAGCCTTTCCCAGCTTCCCTTTACATTGAAGACTTACACAACCAGAGAATATTTATCAAAATAAACCAATTAACCTTGGTACAATACAAAGTTAAGAACTTACTTGACTTTCACCAGTTTTTCCACTAACATTCTTCTTCCGTTCAGGATCTAATTCAAGATCCCATATTGCATTTAGTTGCCAGGTATCCTTAGTCTCCTCTAATCTGTGACAATTTCCCCGTCTTTGTTTATCTTTCATGATTCTGACACTGCTGAAGAGTACTGATTAATCTATAGAATGTCCCTCAGTTTGGGCTTGTCTCATGTTTCCTCAAGATCAGACTGAGGTTGTACATTATTGGGAAGGATACCATAGAGGTGAGGTACTGTTCTCAATGCACCAAACTGCTGAGTATTCAGAAATACTGATGTTAACCTTGACCATTTGCCTAAGATTGTGTCTAACAAGATTCTCTATCATTAGCTTAACATTTTTCGTCTAGAAATTACTAAATATACTGAGGAAAATATTTTAAGACTATGCAAATATTTTGCTTCAATTTTTGCTGCTTCAATTTTTGCATACTAATATTAGCATATTGTTAGATCTTGCCTATGGTCATTTTTACTGTTGCGTCCTAATGGTGTTCTCTTTCCTTCTACATTAATTAATTGTGATTCTTCTGAAGGGAGAGCTATGAGTTCTTCCGTTTATCTGCTTATTCATTTATGTACTTATTTATATTTGCAATGGACACAGATATTTTAAATAATTCATTTTTGGTCAACTATCATTCTTTGGAAAAGAGCAGATAGATAAGAATAAAATTTAAGAAAATAGAGAAAATGACATTATAAATTTGAGTTTCCATTTAAACAAGTTAAATTTTTAAAAATTTATCCACTTAATTGTTTTATTCTTATATTATTTAAGTTGAAATTATTTCAAACACATATTTTAAAAGAATAAACTGGATCATTTGACATTAGTGTACAGGCACTATTGGCACATGTACATCTGGACTCAGGGTTCAGTACTTTTTCACAATTGCTAATACCACAAACTATTCATGTACAGACAGTACAATTTTTAAACTGTGTTCTTAAGACATTTATGAAGCAATTGGTATATACTAAATAAAATAAAACTTTAAGCCAAAGAGTACTAGTTCCAATAATGGCAGAGATGTTTGTTTGTATTAAATTAACTCTTCTCAGATAACAATTATAAACCATGGAAAAAATATTAAAAAAAAAAAAAAACAAAAAACAAAAGCACTACAGGTTCACCAAAAGTAGGCGGAAATTGGGGGAAGAACAGGACTGAGAAAGAGGAGAATCACACTTAGTAAGATCCATGTTTACGTGCTTTTTCCATGAGGATACTCACTAGGCTATTTGATGCAGGATGGCTAAAACTTCAATTAGAAAGACAGTCTATTGGCTTGGGGAGTTCAGGGCAGCCGCAGTAGCTCGAAATTGAGAAGAAAAATAGAAAACAGAAAGAGCCAGTCCTTCCTCTGGCAGGGAGGAAGCATCAAAACATGCATATAAATTTCTCTCAAATCTACGGCTAACCTTCAAATTACTTACACGAATGAGAGACTCCAAATATTCCAAAATAAAGTAATAGCTAGAAGACTGAAAGATATGAAAAGAGATTCCAGCTGCTGCCCATGAGGAGACACAGGGTTTTGAATTTGAGTTTAGAGGAGCTTCATAAGCATATCAAACTTTCTAATGAAAGCTTAGAAAGACCCTGCATTAAGACTAAAGAGTAAGTCTTGAGGACTAAGGGATAATGCCTCAGGACTAAGGGCAAAACCAAAACACACCTGCCCTAACAAACATAAAACCAGACTCTATGAAGTCACAGTGATCAGCCAGTAAGATAAACAGAGGAAGATAAAAGAAACCAGAGTCTCCACAATGTATTGTTTATAATGTCCGGTAAACAATAAAAACTACTAGACATGAGAAGAAAAGGGAGCCATAGTAAAGAGAAAAAGAAATCAACAGAAAATGACCACGAGATGATCTAGTGATGGGAATCAGTTCATAAAGGTTCTACAGAAGCTATAACAAATATGTTCAACAACTTAAGGAAAAATACAATCACAGTGAGTAAACAGATGGAAATTTTCACCATTAAAATAAAATAAAATAAGCCAAACAAATTCTAGAATGGATGAATATGTTACCTGAAATTAAAAATTTACTGGATGAGCTTAAAAGCAGGTTGGAGATGGCACAAAAAAAGGCCAATGAACTTAAAAAACAGATCAACTGAAATAATGTGAAGCATAGAAAGGGTAAAAGAAAAAAAAGAACAGAGTCTCAGTCACCTGTGGGGCAATTTTCAATGATCTAGTATCATGGAATTGGAGACCCAGAAGAGAGGCAAAAATGGGGCACAGAAAGTTATAAAAATAGTGACCAACTATTTCTCAAATTTTGGTGAAAACCATTGGCTTGCTACTATAAGAACAGTAAACCCCAAAAGATTAAATACAAAAACCCCTAAATATCAGAAAATAAAACCTAGGTCCAAGACAGTCAAAACTGCTGAAAATCAGTAACAAAAACAAAACCTTAAAAGCAGCCAAAGAAAAAGGGGATGCCATATATATGGGAGCAACAATGTAAATAATGGCAGATTTTTCACCCAAAACAGTGAAGTCTAGAAGACAAAGGAATAAATTTTTTTTTTTTTTTTGCAGGGGGTGCTGCACCTCGTGGCAGGGATTGAACTGAACCCTTGGCAGTGAAAGTGCCAAGTGCTAACCACTGGACCACCAGGGAGCTCCCAAGGAACAGGATTTTTTAAAGTGCTAAGAGGAAAAAACTCAAACCGGGTTTCTTATCATTAAAGGAGAATTACAAATATGAAAAGGGAAAAACCTAAAACAAACCCTGTTGACACTGTATTGGAACTGGAGCTATCAATGTGAACTCATGGTTTTCAAAATATATAATACAGATATAAAATAAAAGTTAACATTTAAATCCTGGCTTCTAAATACAATTCTGCACTACAAGGAGCCATAGCTCCCTGGAGAAATGGTTGATTCCTGGAATGGACAGAATAAATACAAAACAAACCTGGAAATACTCAGGAAACGATGGACATATATCATAGGGGCACAGATGCCAGCCTAAATGGGCTCTCATTTGACAAAATGGTTGAGTATTAAAATAAAAGATATTAATAGATTACAATCTGTTGAATAAAATAGGATACATTTCTTGAAAGATACAAATGACCAAAACTGACAGAATAAGAAACAGAAAATCTAGACAGTTCTATAGGGGCTTCCCAGGTGGCTCACTGGTAAAGACTCTGCCTACCAATGCAGGAGACGCAGTTCAATCCCTGGGTCAGGAAGATCCCCTGGGGAAGGAAATGGCAACCTACTCCAGTCACAAACAGAGGAACCTAGTGGGCTATGGGGTTGTAAAAGAGTTGGACATGACTTAGCGACTAAATTAACAACAGACAGCTCTATAACTATTAAGGAAGTTGAAATTATTAGAAACTATTACACATAAATGGCTTCCCTGGTGGCTCAGGCAGTAAAGAATCAGCCTGCAATGTGGGAGTCCTGGGTTTGATTCCTGGCTTGGGAAGATCCCGAGGAGGAGGGCATGGCAACCCATTCCAGCATTCTTACCTGGAGAATCCCCATGGACATAGGAGCCTGACAGACTGTAGTCCATGGTGTTGCAAAGAGCTGGACATGACTGAGCAATTAAGCACAGTACATTACACATAAAATTAAAAAAAAAAATCTTCCCACAAAGAAAACTTCTGGGCCAGACAGTGTTACTGGTGAATTCTATTAAACAGTAAGGAAGAAGAACATCACAACAAAGATATCAGAAAAAAAACCAAAAACAAACTACAAACTAATATCCCTTATGGACAGAGACACAAAACTTCTTAACAAAGTCAACTGATGTCATTCTCCATATTAACAGAATGGGAGGTGCATTTAACAAAATTAAACACCAATTTATAATTAAAAAAAAAATACCTCAGCAAGCTAGAAATAAATGGGAACTTCTTCAATCCCATAAAGGGCATGTAAAAAATTTCAACTAACATCATTCTTAGTGGTGAAAGACTATTTAAAACTCTCTCACGCCTGGGAACAAAGCAAAGATGTCCTTTACCACATCTATTCGACATTATATGGAGGCCTTAGCAATTCAAATAAAGAAAAAAGAAACAAAAGGCAAGTTGGAAAAGAAAAAAATTCTCTTTATTCATAAATGATAGGAAACAAAGACAACTGTTAAAAACCAACTGCATTTATATACTCTAACAACAATCAGAGAATGAGAAAAGTTTATAATAGCACTGAAAAACATTAAATACTTAGGAATAAATCTAACAAACTACATACACAAAATGTACACTGAAAACCGAAAAAAAAAGGCTTAGAAAAATTTTAAAAGACAAATGGAGATACAGGCCATGTCTGCACACTGGAAGACTCTTATTATTGAGCAGTTAATTCTATGCAAATAGATATTTGAGTTTCAAAAAAAATCCAAATCAACACCCCACAGACTTCTTTTTAATAGAAATTCTAACGATTCTAAAATTTATATAGAAGTGTAAAGTAACTATAGCCAAAACCATATTAAAAATAAAAATGTGGAGGACTCACACTACCTGATTCCAACAAAGCTACAATAATCAAGACAGTGCAGAGTTCAGTGCAAGGACAGACACCTCTAAAAAAACAGAAGACCTTGAACTCATCTTCTGTGTCAAGCAGGGACATGAAGTAGGAGTTGGTCAGGGCCTCAGCCACTGATACCCTTTGCTCTGCATACAGCAGCAAGCAGCCTCCTTTCCAGGAGGTTCAGAAATAGACTACATTTGTTCAGCCAACTGATTTCTGACAAAGGCACCCATGTAATTCAATGGAGGAAAGGAAAGTCTTTTCAGCAATGGTTCCAAAACAAGTGAATAAAAAAAGTATGGGGATTGTACAACACAGGGAATATAGCCAAAATTTTATAGTAAGTATAAATGTAGTATAACCTTTAAAAACTGTGAATCACTATACTGTACACCTGTAACTTATTATAGTATGGTATGAAATACATCAACTATATTTTAATAAAAATATAAATAATAATTAAACAAATAAATACTAAAATCACTAGCCAAGCAAACAAATCAGAAAGTAAGTACACTACAATGTTAATAATAAACTGAAGGAAGAAATAAACTATCTTAATAATTTTCAGTCCAAAAAAAGTATGGGAAAATAATGAGCCTCAAACTTTATCTCACAGCACACTTAAGAATTAATTTGAAATGGGCCAGAATTTAAGGTAAAAGCTAAATTTTATAAAGCTTCTGGAGTAAATTCTAGAAGGTACGGGTTAACTGACTGAACTTCATTCAAAAATCAGAAACTTCTCATCAAAAACACACCATGAATAAACAGGCAAGATACAGATTGTGAGAAGATATTCAGAACACATATCTGACAAAGGTCTGTTATCTAGAACTAAGATAGACAAAAAAGATCTTCATGACCCAGATAATCACGATGGTTTGAACCTAGAGCCAGACATCCTGGAATGCGAAGTCAAGTGGGCCTAAGAAGCATCACTACAAACAAAGCTAGTGGAGGTGATGGAATTCCAGTTGAACTATTTCAAATCCTAAAAGATGATGCTGTGAAAATGCAGCACTCAATATGCCAGCAAATTTGGAAAACTCAGCAGTGTCCACAGGACTGGAAAAGGTCAGTTTTCACTCCAATCCCAAAGAAAGGCAATGCCAAAGAATGCTCAACTGCTACTGCTGCTAAGTCGCTTCAGTCGTGTGCAACTCTGTGCGACCCCATAGATGGCAGCCCACCAGACTCCTGTCCCTGGGATTCTCCAGGCAAGAATACTGGAGTGGGTTGCCATTTCCTTCTCCAATGCGTGAAAGTGAAAGCGAAGTCACTCAGTCATGTCCAACTCTTCGCGACCCCGTAGACTGTAACCTAACCAAGCTCCTCCATCCATGGGACTTCCCAGGCAAGAGTACTGGAGTGGGTTGCCATTGCCTTTTCTGAAGAATGCTCAAACTACAGCACAATAGCACTCATCTCACACGCTAGCAAAGTAATGCTCAAAATTCTCCAAGCTAGGCTTCAACAGTACGTGAACCGTGAACTTTCAGGTGTTCAAGCTGGTTTTAGAAAGGGCAGAGGAACCAGAGATCAAATTGCCAACATCCGCTGGATCATCGAAAAAGCAAGAGAATTCCAGAAAAACATCTATTTCTGCTTTATTGACTATGCCAAAGCTTTTGACTGTGTGGATCACCATAAACTGTGGAAAATTCTTAAAGAGATGGGAATATCAGACTACCTGACCTGCCTCTTGAGAAACCTATACGCAGATCAGGAAGCAAATTAGAACTGGACACGGAACAAGAGACTGGCTCCAAATCAGGAAAGGAGTATGTCAAGGCTGTATATTGTCACCCTGCTTATTTAACTTATATGCAGAGTACATCATGAGAAACACTGGGCTGGATGAAGCACAAGCTGGAATCAAGACTGCAGGGAGAAACATCAATAACCTCAGATATGCAGATGACACCACCCTTATGGCAGAAAGCGAAGAACTAAAGAGCCTCTTGATAAAAGTGAAAGAGGAGAGTGAAAAAGCTGGCTTAAAGCTCAATATTCAGAAAACTAAGATCATGGCATCTGGTCCCATCACATCATGGCAAATAGATGGGGAAATGATGCAAACAGTGACAGATTTTACTCTTGGGGGGTCCAAAATCACTGCAGATGGTGACTGCAGCCATGAAATTAAAAGATGCTTACTCCTTGGAAGGAAAGTTATGACCAACCTAGATGGCATATTAAAAAGCAGAGACATTACTTTGCCAACAAAGGTCCATCTAGTTAAGGTTATGGTTTTTCCAGTAGTCACGTATAGATGTGAGAGTTGGACTATAAAGAAAGCTGAGCACTGAAGAACTGATGCTTTTGAACTGTGGTGTTGGATAAGACTCTTGAGAGTCCCTGACTGCAAGAAGATCCAACCAGACCATCCTAAAGGAAATCATTCCTGAATATTCATTGGAAGGATTGATGTTGAAGCTGAAACTCCAATATTTTGGCCACCTGATGCGAAGAACTGACTCATTGGAAAAGACCCTGATTCTGGGAAAGTTTGAAGGCGGAGGAGAAGGGGACGACAGAGGATGAGATGGTTGGATGGCATCACCCACTCAATCAATGGACATGAGTTTGAGCAAGCTCTGGGAGTTGGTGATGGACAGGGAGGCCTGGTGTGCTGCAGTCCGTGGGGTCGCAAAGAGTCAGACACAACTGAGCAACTGAAGACAGACAATGCAATTTGTTTAATGCAAAAAAACCCCCAGATACTTAAGAAAATATATTAATAGCCAATAAATACATGAAAAAGTATTTAACACATGCTCACCAAAAAAACTTAAAGGACATTCATAACAACTTCATTTTAAAAAAATGAAAATAGCTCAAGTGTCTATCAAACGAAGAAAACAAAGTGTAGTATATTTATTCAATGGAATATATTGTACAGTAAAAGAGAATGAACAACTGGATAAACACAGCAGTATAGTGAATCTCATAAACATTATGCTGAGTGAGAGTGAGACCCCAACATGTATGATTCTATTACACACAATTCAAGCAAGGTGAAACTAATCTATGACAGGAAGCTGATCAATGTTTGATTCATTGTGGACAGGGAAACTGGTTGGAAAGGAGAATGAGGGAACTTTCTTGGGTAATGAAAATGTCCTATAGCTTGATTGGGGTGGTGGTTACATAGTTGAAAAGATGTCAAAAATTCAGTGACTTATGCAATTAATATATATGTAATTCTCTGTATGACATCTTTATTTCAATGAAAATATAAAAGTATGCAGTTAACATTTCGGGGATAAAGCACTAGAGGTTTGAACAGTTAATAAAAATGTTATTTTATTTTTCTGAAGAAAAAAAAAAAAAGTCATGGCAGGTAGAAAACGAATTTTTCTCCAAAATTTTTTTACCCTCAGAAATGAGTATAATACAACTCAGGGGAACATTAGTTAGATTCAGGAACTTGTAGGAGTTTCCAGAGTAGGGATGTGCATGCATGCTAAGTCGCTTCAGTCATGTCTTACTCTATGCGACCGTATGGATTGTAGCCTGAGAGATTCCTTTGTCCATGGGATTCTCCAGGCAAGAATACTGGAATCTTCCTACTTCAGGGAATCTTCCCGACCCAGGGATTGAACCCATGTCTCTTAAGTCTCCTTCACTGGCAGGCAGGTTCTTTACCACTAGCGCGACCTGGGAAGCCCAAGGATATATACAGGTTTTTATTTTTTAGACATTTCATCTGTAAAATGGGTATATGATCTTCTTTTTCTCCAAAGGAAGTCACCTAGATTAGTAAACTAAAACTGGTCAGAGTCCTTAGATCAGTATGAAACAAAAAGGCCAAAGAATCAAATATTTTACTTTCAGTATTTTACTATTGTAAGACTCCTTTCAGCTAAAACAAACTAGTGAGTATAACAGCCACAAGCAAGATAGGTTCTATCTCCACACAACATCTGAAAAGGTAGCTTCATTGCTAAACCAGAGGCAGAGAGCTTTGCGTTGGAGTACTTTAATACGTTTTTATATAGCATATAAAGCACATAAGCATAAACCAGTAAGATGCCTTGCTGAAAACTACCTGCTTTGTAAAAGCAGGCTGTAATTCTGAACAAGTTTTCAATTTTCACACTGCTGCTAGGGTAAAACATTTTAAAGAGTTTAATTTTTTACAATGGATTCAATGACATAGGATTATCTAACAAAGTAATGGCTAATCAATAGAAGGTTTAGTTGTCAGGTGAAACATATAACACACTAAAAGGGATTGATTGCCAGACTTCTCCTTATTTACTAGAAGGTATATATTTAAAATGACACAAACTTGTTACCAGGCTGCATTTTTTTTAACCTTGCAAAAAGCTGCTTAAGAAATCTGTTCAGCAGCCCTATAGCAAAACAAGATATACTATAATGAAAATGGCTAGTGACTGGGGGGTGGGAAGGAGTATACAGGGACCTTCAGATATATATATATATAGAAATATATATATATATATAGGACAGAGAAAGCAAACTAAAAGCAACATCTAGGAAAGGTGAAACTGAGCTTTAAAAATGCCACAATGATGCTATCAAATCTCATTCAATAGATGCAAAGCTGTATCTGATCTCATTCCATGTTGCTCTTATGGTAGATTTTTTTTTAAGGACTCATGCAACTGGGTACAATAGCCCCTCCTACCTTTTTAATGGTACATCCAGATTAAGCACTGAACACAAAATAAATTGGGCCCATATGGACTTCAACCAGCATATAAACTGTTTCCTTTATAATTTATTCACAGTATCTTATGTCTCTATATGAAAATATACTTTTTATGGTCATTGCAACCCAGGAGTTCAATAATATTTTTTCTACTAAGTCAGTGATTACACAATTTATCAAAGAATGATTACACTGAAATAAAAATAAAACAAAATGCCAACCCCCTATACGGTCTTCCTTCCTCAAAGTAATTTTAAGACTGCTGATTATTAAATTGCTTCTTTTTGAAAACGGGTTTTTGTAGCAAGACACAAATTGCAAAAGCCATGTTTAAAAAACAAAAAAGTTATTAGACTCTAAAGGATTCAGCCAAAGTGGGAAGTTAAATAAACAAATCACTTCATCAGACTTGGAAAGATGACTTTTGTCTTACTTAAGAGACCTACATTAATTACCTTTAAGGTCTTTTACACGGACTATTTAAAAGAAGTACAATTTATTTATTTATTTCAAATGAGGTGCTTCTTCTGAAGTATTAAATAATGTCTACAAATGCAAAAGCATTTTTATAAATAGGTAATTAAAACAGATGACTAAAATTAAGTCAAGCTGCAAAACATTACCCAGGATGCACTATGTTTTTGTGTTGTTTTTTTTTAATAAACATCTCAGGCAATTTTTTTCCATCCGAAGCCCAAAGCACTTCAGGAGAAAAAAAAGAAGTAGGAATTTCATAGGGGAAAAAACATACATATATAATGAAATAATGCCAAACCCCAAACTAAAGTATTTACAAGATAGTCCCTGAAGCACAGTTTGTCATATTGCAATTACACCTTGCCTACTGCCAAGCCAAAGTGCTTACTATTTCCACTAGGGGGAGAAATATCTTAACACAAAACAAAGGCAGATATGGAATGGGTTTTCTTGAGCAATTATCAGAACAAAGCTCCCTTGGCTGTGTGTACCTTCTAATTACTCAATACAATTAAAATGACTAACCTAAAACAAATAGGAAAAAAAACCTGCCAGACTGATATGGGGGACTTCATTAAACCTTTCCCCCTCATCAATCAAATCAGAAAGAAGGGAATGCCATTACATATTATACAAACACTACAGAGCTATTAAAGGAAGTAAATTCAGTGAGTTTCTCTCTCTTTTTTTTAATAAAGGAAGTGGCTCTCTTGAAAAAGAAATGTCGTGGTATTTACCCATCTGGATGCTGCTTGAAAACAAATTGTCCTCCTAAGAGCAGAAATACAGTATGTTTTCTCTCAGTTCACTGGCTTATGAATGACTTTTTGTTGTTGTTTTGTTCAAACACATGATAATGTCATTTTCTGTGTCAGTGATGTGCTTGTTCCTCCTACTCATCCAACTGTATAAAGGAGCTATGCCAATCAGACCTCCATGCTTACACTGGATTGTTTGAAGTTCTTTACCGCTGGTTTCTGTGCATCTACTCCAAGTTAATGTTTAGAACAGCATAGGAATTTAGGGGAGGGGTGGGGTGGTAGGAAAGGAAAACAGCTACTTATTCCTTCTAAAAGGCTTATGCAGTTCCTTTTATAAGGCCCAGTCATTAACAGAAAATGACAACAGAGTCATTTTTCTTCAGCTGACAATTGCGACATTTTTCCAGCAGCATGCAAGGTGTTGAAAACCTGGCAGCTGTTACCTCCTGGGATGAAGATACTTTTTTATCCTCCCTTGACAGTTTAACTCAGTGGGTCAGCACCTTTAAAGACTGCAAAGTATCCTTGAAGAGGATGGAAGCTTGAATTACTGCTCCCTCCCTAATCAATGTAAACCCTCACTGCAGGTGAAGCCTCCATCTATAGAGGTGCATGGGGGAGGAAAATGTAATGCCCTGAGCCAGATGGTTTTTATCTTGTTTTTAAAGAATAAAGGAACAAGCTAACAAGGGAGACAGCTACTTTGTTAGCTTCTTGGCCTCTCTCATGGCTTTGCATCCCCAGGGTTCCAGCTACACAAGAGAAAGAATACCGAAAAACGTAAACACTTAAAGAAATATAACTAGAGGGCTGGCATCATGCTGCTTTCAAAGAGTTGAGACGGCTCTACTCAATGCTTTATTTATCACTACCCACGTTCTCAGGATGGTAAGTGGACACATACACAAAAGGAATGGGGGATGGGGGAGGGATTAGACCGAGGTCACAATTTACTCAATTACAGAGAAAGGCAGGGTTGACAGATCCTATTAGCACCAATGTGAAGCTAAGAAGGAGTATGCATGTTGTAAGGCTATGTTTTCAAAAAGTAATGAGTACTTTCATGTATCCTCTCAGGCCTTTGCCCTTGTTTGCAGATATGAGTACTATGAACACAGTTGCTATGGTTTTCTGGGCTTCACATTCTAGGAATAAAAGTAAAAAGAAAATTGTAGCTACTCTGTACAACTTTTAAATAAAAGTTTACACTTAAAAATAACAAGAGATCAGAAGATTATTCAGAAATTTAGAAAATTAAAAGAATAATTACATCCCCCCACCCACCCCCCCACCTCCCAACTCTACTGCCTTCTGATGTTGGATATAAAATGGAAAAGCAGGTATACAAAACAACTTGGTGACACAGGGAGTAATGTCTTCTGACTTTCTCTTTCAATATTTTTTCTGCTAATGTCTTTCTCAAGTCTTAGAATTACGGTTATGGTAACCTCATAATACAAGTCAGGGAGTGTTCTTTTCTACTCTGTTTTCTATTTTGGTGTTATTTATTCCTTAAATGTTTGATAGAGTTCACCAGAAAACTATGTGGGCCTTTTGATAATTCAGTTTTTTCAACAGACATAGGGCTCTTCAAATTTTGTTTCACCTTGTTTTGGTATCAGTAAGTTGTGTTTTTCAAGGAATTGGTCCATATCATCAAAGATGCCAAATTTTTGGTATAAAGCTATTTATAATATTCCCTTTTACCTTTTTAATTTAAGAACTGTAGTGATAATACTTCTTTCAGTTCCTCTAACAGTTAAATAACTCTAAATTAACAGGCGTGTTCATATCCTATCAACAATGATTAAACTATACTTTAGAATATATAAGCTCTAAAATTAGTTTAAAACAACACTAAATTTATTAGAACATAACAGTATTTTAAAATCAGTGGTTAAAGAGTGGTAAACCCCATTAGAAATAGTATGCAAAAGAATGTCAAGTTAAGGGACTAGGCCACATGATGCAAATCCTACTTATATAGACCTGAGGTAAAAGGCAGCTCTGACATCTTTTTATCTATATAACTTGACTAAAGGTGGGGTAGGGAGAGCAAATGGCATTTCATTATTGTCCTATGCATGGAGAAAAGAGGGTGTTTAAACAGCTTCTATACTATACCCTACATTACAAAACTCGGTGATGGGGTAATCAAGTTCAGAGTAGTCCTGGACAGCTGCCCTGTGACCCGCTTGTATTGACCCCTGTTATTCATCACTCATCCCTAAGATTGAGAGGGCAAGCTCCTAGGGAGTGACCACCACAATAGACAGACACAAGCCAACAGTAATCTGGTTCCAGCAAAAAACCAGATGGCACTGCAATAAATTTACAAATCTGCATTCATGGGGCTGTTAAAACACCCAGAAGCTAAAAGACTCTGAGGGCCCCAGGAGGATCTCTTACTTCCCCATTTCTAAAGGCCATTTCTCTTTCCAAGAACAGAGTTCATGCTCTTCACAAAGAGAACAGAGATAAAACCCTTTACAAAGAAAGAAGGGGGGAAAGCCTCATGACCTAATTAATCTCCAGAGCTTGGATCTCAACACTGAATGACATATATTAGAAAAATAATTTTGGAGTACTAGGAGGATAAAAACAAACCTAAAAAACGGTTGTTAAATTAAAGCAGATGGGGTAAAGAGAACCTGCTAAAAAAGCAATGAAAAAAAAATTAATTTTTTTTCAAACACTGCACAAAACAGATCTTGCAAGTAGAAAATGATTCAATAATGTATGCATTTATTTTTTAAATGAATCAGATTAGTCCCATGTGTGACCTGCTGGTCCATCTGTATGTGCTGGACTTAATAGGCACGATTCTCTCTCTTGCTTCAGTTTGAAGTATGAGAGAGATAAATTTAGTTTAATTTTCAACAGATCAGCCTATCCATTTTCCAAATGGACCATCTGGATCAGCCTATTAAAATTAATTTATAACTTTGCAGAGTGAAAATTCGTTTGTTAGCTTAAATAAAGTTGCCAAAACTTTTTGTCATGTCATTGTTTTCTGACAGTTGTTTCTGTATAGTGGGCAGAGTGTTTCCACTTCCAAATTTATCTTATTCAGTTTCATCCTATATACTTAGATTTACAGATCAGGTGTTTATCTCCAAGAGTTAACGCTCTAACTAAACAATATCAATGCTTGATGATCATCTGGCTATTTACCAAGGCTTCCTGAACTGATTCAATTCTACTTACAATTATTTTTATAAAAAAATTTTGCATCCAAAATTGTTTTAACATAAATAAAAGAACGATGTGTCACGATTTCAAATACTTTTCCCCTAAATTTACATTGTCTACAGATTAGAGGTAGAGGGCTGAAGTAAAAATGCTTTGGCAACACTGAGATCTTTCAAATCACTGACTTGCTAATTAAACAAGTCATCAAATCTTTCTCGGCCTCCATTTTCTTCATCTATAAACTGGAAATCGTATCTAGCAACTTTACACGGTTCTTGTGAGGGTTAAGTAAAATTAAGTATCAGGTTCACAGTGGGCACGCAACAAATATTCAATCTCTTCTTTTTCTTAGAATAATGCCATAGATGCAAGTAAATTAAAACTATTTTTACTACTGCTGGTGCTCATCTACTCCAATTTTATATTTAAAATAAATATTTGTGCATACCTATTCTTTGGCAACACTATAAGAACTTGTTTTTGCTGCCAGTGGGAGATGGAAGATGTTAGAGGTTGCTACAGGCAGTGAGAAGAACCTATTTTTTGACCAAATGTTTTTTAACATTTTAGTTTTTAAAAACAGAGCACCACAGAATTGAACTTTCAAAGAATGTATTACCTTTGAGGAGTCGGGGCACTGTGGTGAGTAAAAATTATTTTAAAGTTGTCATTAATATTGTCCTTTACTTCCAGAAAAAGCAAACAAATTTGCTCAGACTTTAGGAGCTAACTTAATTACCGGTAGATCCCTTTTGGTTTTTATTATTTTTTAGCGTATGAAGAATCTTAATAAAAAAGTAAGGTTTAAACTATCTACTATCTGCATTTAAGATACATTTCAAGTTATTTTTCCCTGAATAAGAAAACTTTCCTTTGATTTTGTTTTCACTATGTGTAAACAAATGACTGCCCTGTACTTGTACAACTAGGATATTTTTTAAATGACTGGGAAAACAATGTTAACTGATTGAAATTGATGGCTTGAGAGCCAGACCAACTTCAGAGTATTCTTAATTTAAGCTCCAGTACTTAACAAATGGCAAATTGAGGGTTTCCTGTCTTTTGTTTTGTTGTTGGTAGCTTTTTATTTTAAGTAAGACTGAATTTCATACCTGTCTAAGTGAATTCTTCTCTGGTATTATCTTCCTAGGGGGTTCGCCATTATTACAGTCTTCTCTCTCTGAGGAATTCTGTGAAAGAAAGTAAGCTTTAATTCAGTTCTCATTATCTTCAATCTTATTCTGTGGGAGTAAACTGAATTACATTTCTAATTCTGTAAGCTAGAATACCGTGTATATTTATGTATTTGTTCATATGAAGATTTATATACATATAGACATACACTTATGTAAAGGAAAACATATGCCCATGTATATAAATAAATGTATGTAGGGACCTAGGTGGGAAAGTATTTCATCTATATTTAAGCACTGCCCAGCAGATCATATTCATTATAAGTCTAGTTTATCGTTCTTTAGAAATGCAGGTTGGCACTGGACACAAAAAAGCTCCAGAGGGTAAAGCATCTGCCTGCAATCCCGGAGACCTGGGTTTTATCCCTGGGTCAGGAAGACTCCCTGGAAAAGGAAATGGCAACCCACTCTAGTACTCTTGTCTGGAAAATTCCATGGACGGAGAAGCCTGGTAGGCTACAGTCCATGGGGTTGCAAAGAGTCGGACACGACTGGGTGACTTCACTCATACTTAGCTGGTAACAACTTAAGCCAGGATTACTGCCTCCTCTTAATTAGTTTTAAACCATAGTAAAGTTTGATTGATCCAAGTTCTCAAAGTCAGATCCTAGAAAAAATTTAGTTATTTCTCTTCCTCTCTTCTCAGATTTGATTTTATTAAAAATAGTGCTTAGTTAGCTCAAAGCAATAAAATTTAATCAGGGTTTAACAGTTAAAATCCACTCTTGCCACTATAAACTCAAATAGCAGTTAGAAGACCCTAAAATGCCAATGAGATGTTTAATACTTAAAAAGAGGGAAATAGATGCACGATACTGATACTGGATGCTTGGGGCTGGCGCACTGGGATGACCTAGAGGGAGGGTATGGGGAGAGAGGAGGGAGGAGGGTTCAGGATGGGGAACACAGGTATACGTGTGGCAGATTCATTTCGATATTTGGCAAAACTAATACAATATTGTAAAGTTTAAAAATAAAATTAAAAAAAATTTTTTTATTTAGTTCAAAGTATTTAAAAAAAAAAGAGGGAAATACTAATTCAGTTAGAAGCAAGTTCAGAGTTCTAAATATCAACAGAGTAAAAAGGCAACCCATAAAATGGGGGGAAGATTGCAAATTATTTATCTGATAAGGAATTAACATCCAGAATATAGACAGATGTTGTAAAAACTCAACAACAAAAAACAGAACCACCTGATTCAAAAGTGGATGAAGGACTTGAATAGACATTTACCCAAGAATATATACAAATGGTCAACAAGCACATGAAAGGATGTTCAGTATCACTACTCATTTCATAAATGAACAGCAAAACTACAAGGTACCATACATTCATTAGGTAGGCTACTATCAAAAACAAACAAGCAAAAAAACAGGTATTGATGAGGCTGTTGAAAAACTGGAACTTTTGTGCATCTCTGGGGGGAATGTAAAATGGTATATCTGCTATGGGAAACATTATGGTTTCTCAAAGAATTAAAAAAGGAATTACTACATGATCCAACAATTCCATCTCTGAGTACATACTCAAAAGAACTGAAAGGGGAGTTTTAAAGAGATATTTGTACATCTGTGTTTGTGGCAGCATTATCCACAACAGCTAAAACATGGAAGCAATGCAAGTGTATGCTAATGGATGAATGGTTAAGTAAAATGCAGTATATACTTACAATGGAATAATATTCAGCCTTAAAAAGGAAGGAAATTCTGACACATATCACAAAATTGTTGAATCTTTAAGACATTATACTAAGTGAAATAAGCTAGTCATAAAAAGATAAATACAGTATGATTCCACTGACATAACACACTTAAGAGTATTCAAAATCATACATACAGAAGATACAATGTTGGTTACCAGGGCTATGAGAAGGAAGGAATGAGGAATTATTGTTCAATGGGTAGAGTTTCAGTTTAACCAGATGAAAAGAGTTACGGAGATGAATGGGGGTGATGGTTGCACAACATTATGAATGTATTTAATATCACTGAACTCTATACTTTTAAAATGGTTAAGATGATAAATTTTATGTGTATTTTACCACATTAAAAAACAACTGAAAAAAATCTGGTAATCAACACATGTAAATCACTATCTGCAAGGCAAAATACAGAAAACTGAAATACACACTATTTGGGCTCTATTTTCCACAATTACATGTATGAGTGTGTGCTAAGTCACTTCAGTCATGTCTGACTGTTTGTGACCCTGTGGACATAGCCCGCCTGGCTCCTCTGTCCATGGGATTCTCCAGACAAGAATACTGGAGTGGGTTGCCATACTCTCATCCAGTTACGTGTGTAATGTTAGTATTTTAGAAAGTGCAGCTGATTTACTCATTATATTACATATATTCATCATATTCTAACTGAGGAGTTACTTTCAGATCCAAAAATTATATCCAACATGAGTTTATCTGAAAAATTTCATACAAGTATGAAATTGAATACAGGATCATAATGGTGTTTTAAACTTAGATAGTATACATTTTTTGCATTTTGTATCAAGAAGCCCTCTATGGCTAACATCTGTGTGCCTTCTGTGTCACACCTTGATAGGCCAGCACACTAAGGTGTTCCTTCTGGCCAGAAATCTCTCATGAGGTTTAACTTGATATTTTACATTTGTAATGATCACTTTACATTAAAGGTCCCTAAAATCAATACAAAGAAAAAGAAAAAAAATGTTATGTTACAAGCTAGGGATAGAGGCTCAATAACTTCAGAATTCTAACTGCTTTTACTCTCCTATACAAATGAACTGTATTCAATTAAGCCAGTATTCAATTTTAAACTTATAATCTGTTAAGTAATTACTTCCCAGTCCATGAAGTTACACACCCTCCTTTAAATAAAATACCATTTCAGATAACCTAAACCTGTTTAATTCAACGTAAGGTCCTATATTTAAAATTAATTTTTTTTAAATGTCATCATAATAAAGTTGGAAGCTTAATTACTTTCTGGTGAAAGTCTGTTATACTGAAGACATTATAAATCACATTTTTACTCTACAGGTGCTTTGGATGAAACAAAATTGATGGCAAACTCTCTACACTAAATTACATAGCAAAAAAACCTGTGATCTTAACCTAATACGATGAGTCAGTTCAGTTCAGTTGCTCAGTTGTGTCCGACTCTCTGAGACCCCACAGACTGCAGGACGCCAGGCTTCCCTGTCCATCAGTGAAGCCATCCAACCATCTCATCCTTTGTTGTCCCCTTTTCCTCCTGCCTTCAATCTTTCCCAGCACCCGGGTTTTTTCCAAGGAGTCAGTTCTTCCAATCAGGTGGCCAAAGTATTGGAGCTTCAGCTTCAGCATAGTCCTTCCAATGGATATTCAGGACTGATTTCCTTTAGGATTGACTGGTTGGATCTCCTTGCAGGCCAAGGGACTCCCAAGAGTACTGTCCAACACCACAGTTCAAAAGCATCAATTCTTCAGTGCTCAGTGGCTATCTAGCCCAAATCAGCAATTTTCTTCCTCCTGACCCTCTATTTTTTTCTGATTTAGATGGGAAACTATTGAGTGAGCATTATAAGAATGTCTAAGGTATTAAAAGATAAAGGGAGCTAAAGGATGATTACTACCTTAGAGCAGAACACAGAGCTGAAGAGGAGCTCCTTTCCCTTCTCCATTCAATCAGGGCAAAGGATATACATATTATTTATTTTGTTGTCTAAAAAAAAAGGTAACTTTAACATTAACAAGCAAGAAAAGGAGAAAAACACTGTTACAGCTAGTTCTTTTTTACATAGTTTAATAACCCAACATTTTTTGCTCTTTTTCCCGACTTCTTTTAATCATTTTTTACTTTTACTAGACCATCCACCATGAGAAAACAAATCAATTGAATTCAATCAATTCAAAAAATTCAATTATGTTGTTGCTTAAAACAGAGGTAGTGACATTAAATAGTCATGTTATCAGGAGCAAGGAGTAAGGTACCCTCCTCAAAGTGAAGAGGAGAGCCAGAAAGCCAGTGAATAAGAAATTAATAGCTCTACAGTCTTGAGGATGGCCGGGAATGATTAAACAGCCAACATACCTGATAAGTCACTTTGGTGGTTCTCAAAGACTGTGCTCTCCAACACCACCCAGTTCAGTAGCACAGTTATTCCTTGTATCTTTAACTATGATGCATTCCAATAAGCAATATTCACAACTGCCCTTGGTCATATCAAGCTAAATTATGTCCAATTCTAAATTATGTCCAAGTGTAAATTATGTCCAATCAAGCTAAATTAAGTTCTACTTATGGGTAACTAAAAGATGTGGGTAAGACTCATGATACAAATTCAGTTCAGTTCAGTTCAGTCGCTCAGTCGTGTCCGACTCTGTGACCCCATGAATCGCAGCACGCCAGGCCTCCCTGTCCATCACCAACTCCCGGAGTTTACCCAGACTCGATGATGCCATCCAGCCATCTCATCCTCTGTCGTCCCCTTCTCCTCCTGCCCCCAATCCCTCTCAGCATCAGGGTTTTTTCCAATGAGTCAACTCTTTGCATGAGGTGGCCAAAGTATTGGAGTTTCAGCTTCAGCATCAGCCCTTCCAATGAACACCCAGGACTGATCTCCTTTAGGATAGACTGGTTGAATCTCCTTGCAGTCCAAGGGACTCTCAAGAGTCTTCTCCAACACCACAGTTCAAAAGCATAATTCTTCAGTGTTTAGCTTTCTTCACAGTCCAACTCTCACCTTGCCCAAAACATATAACCTCAATCTGCTCATGAGAAACAACAGACTAGCCGGAATTGAGGGAAATCTTAGAAAATTTCTAGTCTGTACCTAACAAAAAAGCGTCAAGGTCATAAAATACAAAGAGAGACTAAGAAACTGTTACAGGTTAAAGAAAACTAAACAGACAAAACTGAATGCAGCCTGTGATCTGAAGTTATTTGGTGGGGGGAGGAGCTGAAACAAAATTGATGGTAAACTCCTCTGCACTGAATTATATAGTGAAAAATAAGTGATCTGAGCCTAACGGGGTAAGGACTATCGAGCCCATATCCACAATTTTCTTCTCCACCCTTTACTTCATCTGTTCTTGATAGGCAATTATTGAGTGGGCATTATGATATAAGGTTTGTATAAAGAACAATATCAGAATTATTGGAAAAATTTGAAACAAGTCTATAGATGAACTAATAACATCATATCAATGTTAATTTCCTGACTGTTTCTCTACTTTTAAAATTAACATGTGGAAAAACAAATTTTTGGGGGGGTATAGTTCTATTGAGTTTTGAGAAAACCATAAAGTTATATAACCACTACCACAATCAAGATGTAAAGCAGTTACATTACCTTCCAAAATTCCCCTTGATAGAGTAAACTCCTTTCCCTAGGGATCACTGATTTATTTTTTGTCTCAATAATTCTGTCTTTTCTAAGGCGTCATACAATGAATCATATAGTATGTAACCGTTTGAGTCTGTCTTCTCATCTAACATAAAAAATACATTCATTTGTGAGATTCATTTGTGTTCTTTCGTATTTCAGCAGTTCTTTCCTTTTTATTGGCAAGTAGTAGCACTGTATGGATGTACCAAAGTCTATTTATACACTCAACTTCCTGACTTCGACAGTCTGTACTGGGGTTTTTTTTTTTTTTTTTAAACTGAAGTATAGTTGATTTACAGTGTTTCAGGTATACAGCAAAGTGATTCAGCTATACATTTATATTTACTCTTTTTCAGATTCTTTTCCATTACAAGTTATTATAAGATATTAACTATAGTTCCTTGTGCTATATAGTAGGTCCTTATGTTTATCTATTGTATATACGGTAGTAGTGTTAATCCCAAATTCCAAATTTACCCCTCCCCCTTTCCCCTTTGGTAACCCTAGGTTAGGTTTGTTTTCTATGTCTGTGAGTTTATTTTTGTCTTGTAAATAAGTTCATTTGTGTCATTTGTACTGTGGTTATTTAAAAGAATGTCCTTGGTCTTAGAAACATACAATGAAAATATTTAGGGGTAAAAGGACATGTGTCTGCAACTAACTTTAAAAGAGCTCAGAAAAAGTAATAAATAAATTGATGTTAATATATAAATGTGCATGCTAAGTTGTTTCAGTCGCGTTTGACTCTTTGGAACCCTATGGACTGTAGCCTGCCAAGTTCCTCTGTCCATGGGATTTAGCAGGCAAGAATACTGGAGTGAGCTGCCATGCCGTCGTCCAGGGGATCTTCCCAACTCAGGGGTTGAACCTGCACCTCCTGCATTGCAGGCAAATTCTTTGCCACTGAGCCATCGGGAAGCCCGTTAATATATATGTGTATGCCTGCAATGGACTGCAAGGAGATCCAACCAGTCCATCCTAAAGGAGATCAGTCCTGGGTGTTCATTGGAAGGACTGATGCTGAAGGTGAAACTCCAATACTTTGGCCACCTGATGCAGAGAGCTGACTCATTTGAAAAGATCCTGATGTTTGGAAAGATTGAAGGCAGGAGGAGAAGGGGATGACAGAAGAGGAGATGGATGGCATCACCAACACAATGGACATGGGTTTGGGTGGACTCCGGGAGTTGGTGATAGACAGGGAGGCCTGGCTTGCTGAGGTTCATGGAGTCACAAAGAGTCAGACACGACTGAGCGACTGAACTGAACTGATTGCCTGAAATGTGGGAGACCTGGGTTCAATCCCTAGGTTGGGAAGATCCACTGGAGAAGGGGTTACCCACTCCAGTATGCCTGGAAAATTTCATGGACTGTATAGACCATGGGGTCGCAAAGAGTCAGACACGACTGAGTGACTTTCACTTTACTTCACTTTATGTATAAACAGAGATCAAGCAAATGTGTTGACATATGGAGAATCTATGTAGAGTATAAGGGGATTTTATTTATTTATTTTTACTATTCTTTTAACTTTCTGTACATCTGAAATTATGTCAAAATAAAAATTAACCAAACAGATGAAATCCAGAAGAAAATATGTTAATAAATGGAAAAACAGAAGTCAGATAAATGAAAAATAAACTGAGGGAAAAAATTCCTTCAATAAAAATAAAAGTTGTATTTTACCACTTAAGCTTGAGCCAACTAGAAAAACCTGACTGCTCAAAACAACTCATTCACAACACTCAGATGGAACATTTCGTTATAGTAAATTATTTGCAGAATGTATGTGTAGTCCTGGAGTAACAATAGTGTATAAATATTAGCATTAAAATATTTCTACTACATAACTTGTTACCTTTTATATTAACTTGAATATTTATGCCTTAACCCAGCATTCACTAGTTTAGAATTTTTAAGGGCAGAATAAAAGCCTCACTGACAACTTTGAATTTAACTTCAAACTGGAAGCATTAGAGTTATAACAGCTGCAGACAAGCAGACTTAGTAACAGAAAGGGTAGGTAAAACAGACTTGGTAGGTAAAAGTCAAATGAAATACTACTAAAGCTCATGTGTTAGATCTCAGGGATGTTATGTATTTTGGATAAAATGTTTCCAGAAGTAACCCGGAGGTGAATAAAAAAGAAAAAAGGAATCACATTAAAAAAAAACTGTCTCAAAATCAACATATCCAAATTTAAAGCACTCTTTACCATCCTCACCCATTTTAGGCTAGCTCTTTCCTTCTCAACTTTCTATCCCAGACTTAAATCCTCAGAGTCAATTTTACTCATCCCTCCCATCCCCACCTTTTCTTTTTTTTTCTTTAAATAGATTGAAGCCAATTTTAGGTCTTCAATTTTTCCTTTGAGTCATGTATTTTAATAGATCTAACCTTAGTTTTGCATTTTACTCTAATCTAGACCACCAATACCTCTTATCAGTGTTACTACTGTTGAGATCGTCTTCTGGCCTCCTTGCCTAAATCTGTATCTGCTCCATTTCATATACTACTGTCGGAATCATTGTTCTAAAAAGACTACTCCTCTGCTAAAAACCTTTTATGACTCTCTGTCATCTACAGGATAAATCCAAACTTCTTAGTACAGATAGCATCCACAATTAGGCCAATTTCCATTAAAGTCTCCTGCACCATTTACATGTTATTTAGCATTCTTCAAAATAAGAAAAGCACTCAAATTAGCACTTTACTTCTATTTGGAAACACTGTTTTATTTCTCTGTTTTATCTCCATATGAACAAGCTTCCACCCCAGCCTTGCAGTGTAGGTTTCTTCGGGGCAGGGCCAGTTGCTTTTCCCCCTTCACTTTCCAGTAGTTGTTGTTCAGCTGCTAAGTCATATCTGACTCTTAGTGACTCCGTGGACTGTGAAGCATGTCAGGTTCCCCTGTCCTTCATTATCTCCCGGAATTTGCTCAGATTCATGTCTGTTGAGTCAGTGATGCTAGTCTAACCATCTCATCCTCTGCCACCCTCTTCTCCTTTGCCTTCAATCTTTCCCACAAAGCTTGAGAGCATAATATGAGTTTTTAAATGTTTATTAGATTGAGTACTATTGCCAGATTAATCTTTCTTAATCACCACTAATTTTTTCTTCAAAAATGTATAGTGGCTCTTTGTTTCCATGAAATCAAATATAAAGTTCTAGGCCTGGTTTTCAAGATCTTCCAGAATTTTCTGCTACATTATATCAAGTTATTTCCCTCAACGTACTTTTTTTTTTCTGCCCTAGTTAAGCAAGTCTCTTCATAGTCTCATAAACATGATTTGGTCTTGAAATTTCCAAGCTAGAAGGATCTTTATTAACGCTAGTCTAGAATTATAAACACAATTACTTAATCAATTCAAGTCCTATCCATTCTTAAAATGAGTTTCAACTTCTTCTCCTCTAAGAAAGTATACAACTATTCCATCTTATCTTACTGGAAATTTCTTAACATTTTTATTTGGTCCACACAGTTTGGCACTTAAATAGATGAATGTTTGTATCTACTCTCAAGTACCCAATAAGACTGAAAGCTTACTGGACAGTCTTTGTGGTTCCCTCTACCTCCCAACACATTACATAATATACAGATAATAAGGTCTTAATAAATAACTGAAACCCTATACCCACACCATCCAGATAGCTTTAAAAATGGTTTCCACAGCAGAGAAACTTCAAAGTGAAAGCCAACTACAGTCTTATCATTCTATCAATTTAATGCCAGTATAATTTACAGGAGGAGACTGTAAGCCCCTGCTCTAAATAAAGTTTTATTGAAACTTGCTGCTGCTGCTGCTGCTGCTAAGTCACTTTAGTCGTGTCTGACTCTGTGCGACCCCACAGACGGCAGCCCACCAGGCTCCCCGTCCCTGGGATTCTCCAGGCAAGAACACTGGAGTGGGTTGCTTTTTCCTTCTCCAATGCATGAAAGTGAAAAGTCAAAGTGAAGTCGTTCAGTCGTGTCTGACTCTTAGCGACCCCATGGACTGCAGCTTACCAGACTCCTCCATCCATGGGATTTTCCAGGCAAGAGTTCTGGGGTGGGGTGCCACTGCCTTCTCTGTTATTGAAACTAAGCCATCCTCATTTATTACCATTTATCTGTGGCTGCTTTTACACTGCAGTGGCAGAGGTGGGTGGTCAGGACAGAGATCCTATGGACTACAAAACCTCAAATGTTTATTATCTGGTCCTTTACAAATAAAGTTTGCCAACCCTTCATTAAGAAGGAAAAGTTCTTTGGTTGGTAAAGTATTCCTAGCTTTTCAGAGGTTTATGGATGGAGCAATATTCTCCACTACCTAGTAAGTGGCTTATTTACTGTTTTCAGTTATCTATTCGAACACACAACTCCTGATGACATGGATAATTAAGAGTTGATTATATAATCAAATAAAAAACTAAACTAATTTACACAGTGATGAAAAGTCAAGCCACTCATAATGACTCATAATAATCTTTGAGTAAGCATCTTGCTCAAGGTTGGATGGTGCAACAGCCTAAGCCTGTTTGAAAAGACATCTGCTATAAATAAAATAACCAGCTCTAAAACTAGAAGTAATGTTTTCCACCTATGCCACAACTCTTCACTGGGAGAATTAAATGGTCTCTGTAGCCAGGAAAAATTGTATCATTTTAGCAAAGCAGGCAAATTGTGGTGAATTAAAACTCTGATTTTGAATCAGTTGTTTATCATTATATAAAATGACAACCCATGTAAAGAGAAAAATCTTGAGGCCAATTTCTATAGCTAGTTGCAAACATCATATTATACATGGGCTTGATCTGTAAATCAGTAATTGGATTCATATTTTTCTCATTACCTTATTATATGATTTGGAGCTAATTATAACCTCCAAAAATATATACGACCTGCAATTTTCAAAAATAGGAACAATTATTATTCTGCAAGTTTAAAAGGTGAGTTAGTTACACGGATAAAAATCTTTCAAACTATTCAATGAAAGGTGACAAAAAAGGTGTGTCTGGGGGTGGGGGGAGTAGTGTGTATACTGTGTGTTAAAACAAATTTTAATTAATTCTTCTAGGATACAATGGAGAAAACTTAGGTCAAGTTCAGAAGTTGAAGAATACTATTCTAGGATCAGTTTTAGGGAGGGCCTCAAGTGTCCTCATAAGATAATATTCTCTGGCATGTTCTCACGCACATTGCTTCTCCAGCATGTTTATCATTTGACATATTCTATTAAACCACAGCCACCTCAAAGCCTCCCTATATTGCTCAACTTCAACAAGATCCACCAGTTAAAGTTTCCCAGAAGTGATATTTTCTAGTAATACACCAATCCAAGCACAGTATTAGGAACTGGATGGAATGGAAAGCACTCTCGGGGGCAACCAAACACAGAACTTCCATTAGTACCACCTTACTCCCTGTGACAAAAGTCCAAAAGACACCAAGTAGGTTTTCCCCTCTGCTACACTGTCCAACACTAATTATAAAACACAGATGCAGCCTTTCTCAAAATGCAAAGGGATTGTGTATATTTGCAAAGAACAACTATTTTTTTATGCTTCCAAATTCTTAATCCTGTTTGGAGCTGTCAGTGGGGGTTAATGGAAGCCTTGGATAGGAGAATTCCAATCTGGTTGGCAGATGGATAGGTTGGTTATAGCTGCATAACTATGTCTTGCCTGCAGGCACAATTCAAAACACTGTTAAAGCAATATAAAGTCTCTGTCAAGCTGAACCATTTGGATCAGTGGCAAGGAGAAATAATAATAAAAAAGAAGTTCATTTCTGGGCCTTGTGCATTTATGCTACTATGCAGAAACTGATTAATTGTCATCGTGTGCTGGTCTTCTATACCTCAGATTTCTACTTCTGGAGTAGATTTTGCATGCTAATATAATCATTCTCCCTCTTGAGACATTAGCAAATAATCAAATGAAAAACAGGATCATAATTTACTGAGATTCGAGCAATTCTCTATGCAAATTTGACTTGTTATTGCTGCTGCCTCGTTAATCTGAATGCCTTTGACAAACTCCTTTGATTTATGAACTCGTGACAACTCCAATGTGTATATATTTTGCTAGATTGACATTATCATTAAGAGTGGGTGGACTGAGCTCACATGAATGGCTGATTTTATTCGCTGGTGTCTGCTGCTCAACAGCTGAGCATCTCCTCCTCACAAAGCCCCTGAGCGTCAGGCTCTTCCCATCTTCCCATCCATTCATCATCTCGATGTTAATTGGCCCAGGCTTTAAGCAAATTTTCAACACGATTTAAAGGCACGATGACACTGATTACTGACCCTCTGCCATACGGTGCCTATTGATTAACCTGACAGAGATGATGAGCTTGAGGGAGACTAGGTGTGCGGGTACCTCAAGGGGAAAAATATATTGTCTATGCAGGCAAACACTTGTCATTACCTCACAAGCTAGAATTTGCACAGCTCACATTCTTAAAACACACTACTGCTTCAACACCTACAGCTAACGCAAAAAGTGCTTTCTGTATTCAGATGTTACAGATATGTCATGTCAAAGCACATGACACATTCAGTATTTAGAAGAACTCCTCAGATAGATGGCTGCCTTTCAACCAATTATGCTTGTGCTGGCTGATATATGTATTTTAGGTAAAATGCAAAGAAAGGGCCGGGTAGCCTGGCAATGCTGTATCATATGAGAAATGAATTAGAACAGGGAAACAAACTAGGTTCTTGAAAACAGATAGATAGAGGAAGGAGAAAAGGAAGGAGTAAACTGTCTGCGGCCATTCCACCACTACTACAATAAGCTGCCATTCTATCGCTGTTACAATGTAAGGTACTCTTAAAAAGGAAGAGAATAACCACCTGATTTTACAAATTTTATTTTCCGTTCTTTAAATACTGCTACCTGATTCCAACCATCAAACAATCTCTGGCACAGAAATTACCAAGAACTGAATATTTTAAAATAAAACTATATAATATTTAAGTCTAATAAACATACCCCTTAAATTCTTGCTTGCCCATTTTCAACAATTGCTGCACAAACTGCTGTACTTAGGGAAAGTGTGCAGGATTATTTCAAGTTAAGCTTCATGAGAAAACTAAATGCTTCATTATTTGAGAAAAATATTAAAGTTCATAATTAATAGTTACTGAGCACACACATTAAAAACCAAAAAAGATCTGTTTAAAGATACACAAATTTACAAAAGCAAAGTCATGCCACACTATCAGGGACCAGACAAAAACCATCTTTAAGATAGGGAAAGTTCTTATTTAAAACAAAGCTAACAAAATATGTTGCCTCTGGCCACACACATCACCTTGTTTACTTACGAGTCCTGGAGGGACAGCCAATATATAATTTTAAACACGGAGATTTTGGAGCAGTTCTAACAGTTATTTCAAAGCTAAAATAATAGAAAACTGAACAACAGCCCGGCTGTAGTCCTATTACAGTGACATGGGCTGTTAATGTAAGAGATCAAATGTTTTTCAAGTCAAACAGCATTGGTGCCTGTTATACTGGAACATGCAGCTTTTACTCCCTAAAAGCCTGCCTCCTGCTCTTTTAAGATAAACAAGCTCAACTAAGCACTGAGATACTCTGATAAGAAGGATGGAAGAGAGAACTGCACCAGGGAGTGACAAGGCAAGGAGATGAAGGAGCAGAGCTGCTTTTGTTAACTTTCAAGTTACAGAATGTATCATAATACAGCATTTTAATATTTCACCATTAAAAGAATAGCTAGTATAGGAGGAGAGGTTTCTATCAATAAATGAGAAACAGGAAAAAAAAAAACCAGAACAGTCCTGTTTTGTGAACAGGAGAGATATTACACAGCTGTCTGAACACATTCAGCTTTGTGACTTCTTAATCAAAGGTTTGAACGTTAACTTAGCAATAACTATGAGTACTATATAAAAGAGTCTGTAATTATGTTAATATGCTCCACATCAGAAGCAATAGTCCATTTAAACTCTAAAGGATTTTTTGACTCTAAAGGCCTGATTTAAAAACAAACAGAAAAACTTCATACCTTGCCTTTTCAAGTGATTTTTTTATACTTTATTCTGCTTAACATGCAGTCATCAAACCACATCTATTTCTAACAATGCGGCTTAATATTTTTAAAATCCCAATAGGCTTGCTAAGGGTGCATTTATATACTACTGCAACCAAGATGACTATCATTTGTTCAGAAAAAAATGAGTTTCATGCATATGTTTTTACTGTTTAAAACACAATGAAAAGGTACAAAGTAGCTAAACAAGTACAGTAAAATGAATAAAAATTCAGCAGGGGTATTTGGCATAGAAAGGCATATAATAATAATAATAATAATAATAAAAAACAACCCCACCTATCATGGTGAACAAAAGTATAAACAGTTTAATTTACTTCTCTTACTTTTAAATCTACATGAATCTGAAAGAATTTTTTTTCCTTTTCAAGATAGAACCTTTATGCTTATATGTTTAGGACAGATACTTTCATGCCACAATTTTCTTTGCTGCCATATTTACACAACATTTCATCCAGAGACCCTATGCATATACTTTTGTGTGAATTAAGAGGCAAACATTTGCTTCTACTAATAAGGACATCTGGTTATTTTTGTAACTCAAGGACATCTGCATTCCGCAGATCTTTCTGATTTCTCAAAATGGGATTGAGAACTATAGAACCCTTACGATGTATGCCAAAATCCCTCTCTCTGCAAAGTTATTTCTGTCATTCCTGTTCCTGAGTTTTTTTCCTGCTAAATGACTTTCATCACCTTGGATGTCTTCCCTGCTTTAGTATATTCTCATTTTATTACAATTCAACAATACTGTAAAACAAATTTAGGGCTCCTTTAAAGTTGATAAACTGTAATATCCCCAAATGTCTATCCATTTTGGAGTGAAAATAAAACCATCCCAAGTAAATAAGTAAATCTGTGGAAACCACAATGGGCTAGGTTAAGATTTATATTTAGGTGTATATTTCTATTGTGCATTGTCCCTTATTTAATCACTCTTTTTTCCCTTATTATTAAGAAATTATTATTATGTGGGTTTGTTATGTTGTGGGCTTTTCCACTAATTATACGAATGAATGTTCAGGTCTTTAAAATTACAAATATCATCTCCACTCATTGACTTATATAGATTTTTGGTTTCCAACGGTGAATAACATGGTTCAGCACAGGTCCTGAAGGGTATGCCTTAAAGAACAGAAACTAACCAATAAGAAATCAAACATCACATTTTGCTTTATAGCCCTTGCTTTCCTTTTAAAATGCCAAGTAGACAAACTATACTCCTTATTCGGATACTTGAGTTTAAGCTCTAACTTTTGTTTTAACTGTAAATTCTGCTTTTCATTTTCTGCTCATCTCCATTACAGGAATATATATATACACACACACATATATTAATATATAATGAGGAAAAATGTTTTTAAACAGGAAAAAACTAATATAATTTACAACAACTACCTTCGTACAGGTCTTTAGCCAGACACCAAGGCAGTATTGGTCTAAAGGATTTAAAATTTAAGTGAGAAGGCTTCTATTTCTGAAGGGTCAAAGGTTATAAACATCAATTCATGTCTCAGTTTTTTATTTGTTAATATTACCAAACAACAAAATAAAAAGCTGATTAACCTGGAGTGAGTACATGATAAATTTGGGAAGATAGCAAATTTTACTACCCCAGGGACAAACACATATATATATTGTTGAATTGTTATTGTTAGTGTTGTTGTTTTAAACAATGCTCTTTGATGTCTAACAAAATTTTAAAGATTTTTCTTTTTCTCCAATAGAAAACTATTCCTATAACAATGCAAATGTTCTCTATTTAAAGGATATGGTTATATGTTATTCCAACAAAATTATTTTCTCTTAAGCCTACGGAATGTTAGAGAATGGGGGAAAAAAAAAAAAAGTCAGAAACATTCATCTAAATGTTCCAGAATTATTCTGTCTTGGATCAGCATCTAAATTTTAAAAATCAGATAATCACTTAAGCATGATTTTTTTTAATTGAAGAGCAGTTGACTTACAATGTTGTTAGTCTCACAGTACAGCAAAGTTCTTCAGATACAGCTATAGATATATAAATACACACATATAAATGTATAGATATATATTCTCAGATTATTTTCCATATAGTTTATTATAAGGTATTAGATATAGTTCCCTGTGCTATATACAGTAGATCCTTGTCATTTATCTATTTTATATATAGTAGTGTGTATCTGTTGATCCTGAACTCCCAATTTATCACCACCACCCTTTCCCTTTTGGTAACCATGAGTTTCTTTCTATATCAGTAAGTCTACTTTTGTTTCACAAATAAGCTCATTTGTATCTTTTTTTTTTTTTTTTAGATTTCACATAGAAGCACGATTATTTAATTGAATAAATAATGATTAACCGATTCAGACCAGGCTAATTTAATCAATGGTCTCTTAAATCTGTTATTAGTATTGTCAATGGTATTTTGTCGAGCTATGGAATGAAAAAATCACCAGAACTTCGGAGTTTTGTAATGAATAATTGATTTGACAAATACTAAACATTAGTTTTAATACTGCAGTACTTGTTCTTGTAGTACAGAACCAGTACTACTCTGTAAACCATCATATTCTGTATACTGAATACCATCATAGCCAACTTTGGTATTAAAGTTTGCTTGCCACAATTGCCCTTTGTGGAAACCAATGTAACTCGTGCTCCTGCAGACAAGGAAGGAACAACAGACTTCAAAACCAGCTGCTGATCACTGACTGCAATACAAAGAATATTCTGGGCAGTGATTGGTAAAGAAAGCACAGCTATTTCTAAATCCCGGTAGCTCCCAGAATCTCTTTTCCTTTTGAGTGGTATAGTCTGCAAGCACTGACTGGTGGGTCATTCGACCCATGGGGGCCTGGAAAGGTTTCAGGAATAACAGAGGTCATGTAATTGCCAAAAGAGCATTAGCTACTCAATCATAATGGATAATTAAATGACCTACATGATTCCTGAAATAGCTGTTCTATATTTGGTCTATTACTTGTGTCCCTTAAGATAAGCTACTCGTCTGGTCTGTCTTGACCTGCAAAAGTCCAAACTGCGCCTGAAAACTAGCTGCATGCTTCTGTTGCTCAGTAAATCCCACCCCCCACCGCCAAGTAGTCATGCCCCAGACTATGCTTTCAAGAGGACACATACACACACAAAAATCAATCTTGTATCCTTCTCCCTATTGTGCTCTCTGGAATACAAATGACTAAAGCAAAGAAAAAAATTAGTAAATTCCTGGCTTAGATCTTCAGGGGATAGAAAGAGGATACATAAGAACTACAAAGAAGGAAAGTCATGATAAAATTTTTTTTAAGTTTTGCTCAATATGCCTCCAAAGAATTTTACATTGATTACAAAGCTAGTCAGGAATTTTTTGTGGGCAGCAAGTCATTAAAACTCCAATTGCCTGAACTGCATTTTTGATGTGTGGACTATCAGAATCCTTCTTGGCCTAGATTTTAGTCCATACAGAAAGCAAACTGCTTCTTAACAGATAAAACATACATGGAACCAACTGTTTTATAATAGCAGTAGCAAAGGGAACAAGAATCTATATGCTTCACATTTTCATCTCTTTAAATAGTTCAACAACCTCGCTATAATATTTGATCAGAAATATAACCAAATAGAACCCAACTGCATGAACGGCAAAAAATGTACTGGAGAATAAGCTTCTTTAGGAGCAAAAGGTCTGCCTGTGGCCCTAGAGGAAGCTGCACATGAGGCAAACACTGAAGAAAGAGGCAAGAGACAAGTGACCAAAGACAACTCCACAATAATGGCAAGGGACAAGGGATGTAAGGGACAAAAGAGTTCACGTTTAGAATACCTTGGAGGCTACTAGGATTTTTCCGTTTCCATGGGAAATTATGTAGCTTGAGGCTACTGACTACCCTGGTCTCCTACTAGTACACGAATGGCTTATTAAACCTAGAACATATCTGTTTTAGTTAACTTCTGGGCAGGGGGGGTTAGAGTAGGAGAAGAGAACAAAATGTACTTAAATGCTGAATTTTTTCTCCAGGCTGAATGCCTTTCATCCAATAAGACATTCAAAGCAGTGACCCAGCAAATGGATTGAAAAAGCAATCTTCCATCCCAGTGCCACATTATCATTTCTATTCAGTATTCTCCATGAGATATCTCAATCAGCTGTGTGTAAGTGACAACGCAGCCCATTGCTGGGTTAATTAAACATTTGACTTTAACACCCTCCCCGTCATTAAGCAAATAAAAACAGATAATTCAAACTGCACTTCATCCTCAGGGTACACAACACACATGTCAAAATTAAGAGAGTCCAAGGCCTCTGGGGAATTCTGTTGGGGCTATAATCAGTTTAAATCTTATCTGGTTTATCAATTATTCTATTGATTAAACCAAAGCGGTTATACACAACTCCTCTGCCGCATGGGATTGATGTCAGCAGAGCAAGAAAATAACTCCAGGAGGTTCCAAACTGATTTAAAAAGAGACCAACAGACAGACCAATAATAGTCGATTATTATATACCAGTGATCCATATACTGAAGAGTTGATTCTTAGTTTCAGGCGGGTGAAGTGAACTGTTTCCAATCACTATATCCTCCTGCTATATACCTCACCACTGGCTTGAGTAAATTTATGTCTTGGAAGATCAACATATTTTCTACTGATTTAAACAGAAGCTAGCATGCTCAGTGATTGAAATATTTTATAGATACAGACCCTAAACTGTAACAGAGTCTCAAACAGGGAAAATCAAATTTTTTTCCTAAAAAAATCTTACCTGTCTGCACATCACTGGGAACATGCAGGGATGAAAGGGGACATACTTGAGAACTGATTCTCCTAAAAATATGTAATCGCACAGTTACTACAATGTATTAAAACACCAAATTCTTGAAAAAGAGAATCTAAGAAATCTGAGATCTTACCATAGATTCAGACTCATGACTCCTTTTATCAATTCTAAGGGCAAACATCTTCAAAACCGTTAATAACAATGAAAATATAGTGCTCCATCTTCAAACAAAATGTTGATATTCAAGCTCTAACATGAAATTCCTATTGAATTTTTTAAAAACAATTCTGATACTCTCCTACTCAATTCATTGTATAGAAGACTTCAAATGTCCAGAACCCTTATCACCTCAAGGCCACGCTCTACCATAATACATATAAGAAAAGCACTAATAAAGCATACTAACAAAAATGGGGGGATGGTGGGTAAAACTACTCCTCACTTTATATTTGTACACACATAGCTGTGCTCTTCAGAAACAGAATTTTTTCACTGCTAATCTTGGCACCACGTGTGCAACCAACCATAATTTAACTTACCTCCTTCAGATTTTTTGTTTTCAGGCAGACTAAGTAAGAAACCTGCAGTAGCATGCTGTATTCTACACTCACCACTAGAAATACTGAGGGTGCTATTTGTAATTGTATTCTTTTTAAGAGGTTTGTTCTCTGCAGCTGTTTTCTGCTTGCAGTGTATTTTGTGTAATCAGCACATCATCATAAATACATTGGCTGTTCCCCTGAGGGTAGCTGTCAGTGTTTAATTTACAGAACAACCTGGCCAATGTGAATTTTAACACTACAGCACTAGGCAAGGAGTTACCACACTCTGTGAAAAACAGGCTTCTATGAATTTTTATATCAAGACCTGGTCCCAGGACAATTTAAGTTCTAGAAATAGACTGTTTAAAGAAGCACTTTATACCTTGTATGCAACAGACTCTTTCCCACTTAAGGGCCTTAGAAGAAGCCCTGAAGTAACCAAACCACAAGTGAGCACTACAAATTCTAGAGACAACAGGATTGAACATCTATGATCTACCAGCAGGAGGCACTGTTATAAATGTTACCCATCTCTTTTTAAAGCTACATGTAAAGCTATCAAAAACATCACTGCTCCCTTGGAAGGTGTGTAAAGGCAGAAGAGAAAATCATTTAAGATGTCTATTTTTGCTGACATGAGCTATATCTGATATGAAAATAGGTATACTGCTTCCTTAGAGCTGCTACTAAGCCAGACCTTATCTAGCTCAATGAATGAGAAAAATACATGAAACAAATGATTATTCATAGCAGTGCATGCCATTAAGTCGCTTCGACTGTGTCTGACTCTTTGCAATCCTATGGACTATAGTCAAGTTCCTCTGTCCATGATTCTCTAGGCAAGAATTCTGGAGTGGGATGCCATGCACTCCTCTACGGGATCTTCCTGACTCAGAGATCAAATCCAGTCTCGTACGTCTCCTGCATTGGGAGATGGGTTCTTTACCACCAGTGCCACCTGGGAAGCAGCAGTAGTCCCCACAAATTATACGCATAGTGCCTGGTACATAAGCTCTCAATGAATGTCTAGTAAATAACTATAAGCTCCTTGAGGACAGGGTCTGAATCTTAATTTATGCCCAGTAATTTGCACAGTACCCAGCACACAGAAGGTATTCAATACATGAATTAAACTGAATTAAAGCTAGTTGTGAGTGGCAATGTTATTTGTAAAGATTTAGATCTACATGATGTCAAAATATATTTTCTAACTCAGTAAAATGCCCTTAAAAGCAGATATAGAGTGTCTATCATGTATTTTAGTCATTTTAATTAATGCTATTTGTATAGCTCAGAAACCTAAGTAGCTCAGTCTTAGAGCTACTCCAATCTTAGCTCAATCTTACAATAAAACCAAACTAGCCTACAAAATATTGGAACAGTAAAACTTACTTTTTGTTTTAATAATGAAGACCATATATAAGAGATTGAAACTTTTATATAGGAAACGTATCCAATAGCACTCTTCCACTGTTGAAGTGGCATTACAGGTACACATACACACTCTACAAATCAAGCGATCAAACATGTATTTCTGTGTGAGGCAAAATTGTATAAGTTAGAATGCCTAACAGAAATCAGTCCTGAATATTCACTGGACACTGAAACTCCAATACTTTGGCCACGTGATGCGAAGAACTGTCTCACTGAAAAAGATTCTGATGCTGAGAAAGATTGAAGGCAGGAGGAGAAGGGAACGACAGAAGATGAGATGGTTGGATGGCATCACCAACTCAATGGACATGAATCTGAGCAAGCTCCAGGAGTTGGTGATGGACAGGGAAGCCTGGCGTGCTGCAGTCCATGGGGTCGCAAAGAGTTGGACACAACTGAGCAACTGAACTGACTGATGCCTCAAGTTACACTGAATCAAAATACAGTTCATTCTTGCAGAGGTCTCCCCCGTGTATTTGCTTTATATAGTTGTGAAGAATTATATTTTCATGATGTTTTACAAAAATTAAATTGTGATTAATGAGTTCTTTGTTTTTAAAAAGGAAGAGAATTGCCTATTTCACTTCTGAGAATTTCAAACTTGCCCAAATTTATAATAAAGTTAAAATTTAAACAACTAACTAAAGCAGCACAAATTTGGAGAACTTACTCTGAAACTACAATTAAAATATTTCCTATAATAATTTTAAAATTTTATGTAAGCATAATTATATATAGTAAAATTTGATAACACCCTTAAATTGACTGACCTCAGTATTCTGACAACTGTAAAGAAGTTTTATTTAAGAACACAAGCCCTATTCATTACTTTCTATAATGCTTTGTGTGTGCTCAGTTTTTCAGTTGTGTCCAACTCTTTGCGACCCCATGGGCTACAGCCCACCAGGCTCCTCTGTCTGTGGAATTTTCCAGGCAAGAATACTAGAGCAGATTGCCATTTTCTTCTCCAGGGATCTTCTTGACCCAGGGATCAAACCTGCATCTCTTGTGTCTCTAGTATTGGCAGGTGGATTCTTTACTACTGTGCACTGTACCACCGGGGAAGCTCCTCTGTTATGCTAAGACATTTTTAAAAGGTAATTCTTTTTTACATTTATGTCACATGAAAGGCAAACTGAGAAAGAACATGACCCACTGACTCAGGACGTTTGGATTTGTTTCACCAATTATATTAGCTTTTAATTCAATTGAATATTTGAGATAATATTTTGTAAAACAAACAAACAAACAAACTTTATGCCTAACAAATATATCTTAATTCTTAATAGGTTAATTAATCACATCCTTTCTTCTTAGATTAAGAACTACAAAAATACATCCTGGGACCTTCTGAACTAAACTGGATGGGGTTAGACTAAGGTCACGCTAGATCATATGACTGCATTCTGTCTTCCCTGGAGACCATGTAGTAGTTCCATGTATTGCCATTAGATAGCAGCACAGTACACACCATCAGTCATATCTCACAGTCTCTTCCGTTAAGGTTGGAATTATCTTGGCTACACACACACACACACACACACACACACACACACACACACGGATTCTAATTCAATTAGTGCAGTCGGCAACTCCAGAAAAAAGTAATTCAATTAGTGCATTGTGGAGCTCTACAATACCTCTAAGCAGATGTTCACCATCTTCAGGAACTGGAGCTAGGTTTAAAATACCTGTATCACTCAGATATGCCACTACATTATGTCATTTGTCAAAGTGCTTACATATGCTTTTCTGACTTCAAAGAAAAGGTGAGGAAACACACTCAGGCTAAGTTCCTAGAGATTTTTCCATTATCTACACCAAAGAAGTATATTCAATTTTAGGCTGCAGTAATTAAATTACATAATCCAAATTATGTTCAAACTGTATACTACACTATTACTTATTTTTGCAGTGCTGTCTCTAGTTATGCATGCCACACTGTTACGAGGACACTGTCATGGTGGAATGCATTCACAAGGAGGGACAATCAGAATGATTAACACCCTCCCCATCAAAATACAGGGTTATGAAAATGGCAGGAATGATTATTAGCATTTTCCAAAGAAATGCTATCAGAACTGGGAATATTCACTCTGAGAACAGCAAACATAAGCAACATGATAGCTATCCTCAAACACAGAAATACATGAAGAAAAAAACACAGAAATACATGAAAAAAAAAACACAGAAATACATGAAAAAGAAAACACAGAAATACATGAAAAAGAAAACAATTACTTTATATTATACAAAAGGTAAAATTAGAATCAGCAGGTGAACAAGAAGTTTGACTCCTTGAGAGAAAATTTTCTAACAGAACCAACAGTGAAGAAGAAAGCAAGATGACTCAAGAAATTCAGCTTGCCAATAATGGCAGTGATCAAGCAGAGATTAGATGACCCTTTGCCAAAAAAACTTCATAAAGGAGTCCTGTATGTGACTGGATGGTTTCCTGACCTCACTTTCAACAGTGAAATTCCATGGTTCTATGAATATACTGATTTTTGCTTATAAGGGAAACCTGGACTTTAAGTAATAAAGATAATCATTAAGGAGGAATGGCTATACAAAAGCCCATGGGCTGTGAGGCATTTTGATAGTGACTGCTGCATAATAATACATGGAAGGAAGAAGAAATTTGTTGTACTTTCTCTCTGCTAAGATTTAGGAGGTGCCATAATGTACATATTTCTAGTCTTATTTCTTAGCTAAGCACTTGCACTTCTCTTGCTCTTTCAAGACTGGAAAGAATGGTTTGTTTTTACTTATCCTCAGGAAATCAGCCAATGAGAAATCAATTTCTAGAAGACTGATTTTTTTAAAAATCCTCCATTGAGTCAAGATATTGGGTTCTCATAGCTTAAATGAAAATCTACATCAATATTTATGCTTTAAAAATACAGAACAATACTTAAAACAACAGTAAGTAATTCTCAATATCCCTCCCTTTTGTCTTGCTCTCTCTGCCCTGTACCTTGTGAAGACATAATTTTGGGTACAAGGGAGCAGGACATTATTTTACAAATATTATCTCCTCTCTTTTAAGCATGACCTCAAAGCAGGGAATTAAGAAATGTCAGGAATGATTGCCACCATTTTGCCAGAGCATTTCACTATGTATTCATGATAGAGAATAGCTCCTGCCTTTCACATCTGCATAGGGAGAGGACTAAGCTAAATGGCTGTGCTTTAAAAGCATCAATGAATTAATTCAAGTACTTTCCACACAAACTCCTACTTTTTCATATTCCACAAGAATTTCAAAAGGTCATTCTCACTTAAAACCTTACCTGTAAGGTCTATGTCCCCAAAACAAATTAAGATAAAATCACATCATGTATCTGTCAAAAGAGCTGCTTTTGTAGAATGAAAAAAAAACTTGTTTCTGTAAAATGTTATTTTAAGATATACTGCAACTTAAATAGCAATAGGAAACTTTCTATTAATAGAAAATATTTTCCAAGAAATCTATGGTTTGGCTTTTTCAACGAAAATTTTCTTTTCATGTGCCACTAACTTATTCTAATACAAATGTAATGGGCTCTTCCATATTATCCATTCATGAATTCTGCACTTAAAAAAAAAGAAAAGTATTTTCTTCTTCCCAAAAGTTTAAGGCTTCCATTAATGAACAAAAACTTTGGATAAACAGAGCAATAAATAACATAGCTGGGTTAATTTTTATTTGACCAGCAGTACTGCCATACAGTGGGCTATCAGCCTAACAAGCTATGTCACTCCATTTCTTATCTTTACACTACTACCTTCCAAACTTCCTGCCTCCACAAAAACAGAACCAGGACCTAAGCTGATTCCTCCTTAGAACTTAGTACATTCCATAAACCTCCAAATTAGTTAACTAACCCAACTCTAGTCTCCTTTGTCCACACCTCACAGCCTGCATTTATGTTCTAGTGTTAAGTTTATTTGTTGGCTCCATCAGCACCACTTCTCTTTAACATTGTCCCTTTTCATGCATTTAAGGCAACTACTTCCAACCCTATCAATGAAAACAGACAAATGGGGGATAAAGGAATGAACTGCAAACACCTCAAACAAGAAAGGTTGCTTAAAAAACCAAGTGTCACATTCTGACAGTTCAATATTTCATAGCCAATACAAGGAATGTGCAACGACACTGCAACTTTAAATCTTTTCCTCCTATGTCAGTCTCTCTTTCTCTCATTGTAATGCCAAAGGGAACAGCAATCAGAGTGGAGATGTTCAACGTGATAGAGGTCAGGACACCATCGGATCAACGTACCAGAAACACGACCTTGTTTATTTTTTTTTCCACAGTATTATTGTTTACAGGGTGCTTTGCTCATGTACCTTGTGGTTCTTAGCTAAAAGATGAAATTACAGCCCAGGATGAAGCGCTCAGGCACACATCCAATTTGTGTTTCCATCTCAGAAAACAAAAAGCTTCTAAGGCCCTCAGGCTGCCATTCAAACTTGGAGGCTGACATTTTTAACAGCATGAACCAGAGACTGGCAGAGAGAATGATCTAATGCATTTCTGACTTGTCAATCAAAGATCTCACCTCTGCTGTCTTGTAAACAGTTGGGGGCCATCTAACTACATTCATAAACCTAGGGAGAGCTTACTGCCAGCTGGGGTGCTGGAGCCACATGCTCTGGCTTCTATTCACCAAAATCATGATTCAGTTTTATAATCTCACTGTAAATAGTCCATAGGCACATTTCCAAGACTCCTGGAATAGAACCAGAATGGGGAATACAAAAGAGATATTGGTCAAATACTGTGTTATTTTCAAGCTGTTGGAATCCTGTACCCATTTTATCCTCATTTTACCAATTCTCCCCAAAGGACTACACTATTCTGCAACTAAAATGCTTAAAAAAATTAATGACCTGACAATGTAAAAGTCTAGAGGAAATATACTAATTTATACCAGAAATTTCCCTTGTGTTTTATTACCAGTAAAGAAACAGGCTCCCTAAACACAGCTCATGCAAAGGACAGAAACTGGAGTAAACAATAGCAACTATATTTTAGTAAAACTAATCATGTGCTTTCTTTCCAATATAAAATTTCTCATGTTCATATGCAAAAGCTTTGTATAAACTAGTTTAAAATACTGAAATGTATATTTGTGTATATGAAACATGAGAAGAGTAGTTATCCCTCTACTCCTTCTGTTTATGATTTCCAACATCCACAAAAATTAGACCAAATCAGGCTAAAACATGAACTTTTTGCTAAAGGATCACATATAAAAATAAATTTACTCTTTTTTATGCCAATTTTACTGCATACAGAATTCCAATTTAATTCATACCAAGCCACACATACTAGATTTGCAAGAAAGGTCTTGAGAATTTGAATGGTACACCTGAGAATGTTCAAAGGCAAGTGACAGATAACCCAGCTGGGGAAGGTACAATGCAAAATCCCATTTCTTGATGATCTACAACATCCTAGGCCCAAATAACTATTTCAGAATATAGACTTGGTTTCCAGAGGACTGGGCCAGAGAATATAGAAAAGCTCACAGCTACTGAACATCATTCTTAGGAAAAACAGAACTCATGGGTGTCACCGCCCATGAAGAAAGCACTGCAATTCTTAGAGGCCTGAGCAGCTAAATAGTCAAGAGATTGGTCTTTTTTTCCCCCAATGAGGCCAACACAAAATGACAAAGAAAAGAGTTTCTTAAATGATGCCTATCTACCAAGATTCCATATCCTGACAGTCTACACAAAATAGCAAACCTAGAAATTAACACAGGGAAGGACAGCAAGACAATAAAACACTACCACATAAAAAAAGCACAATGGTAAAAGAAGGTACAAATGGCTGTGCAGTCACAAAACCACCAACAATGATTCCTAAATAACATATAAAGAACTCCTATGGTACTTTGGCCTCTACTCAGCACAAAGATTGCAGGAACAAGAAAGTAATCTTGGAATATAAAGAAAGTAATATGTACCTCTCCAGAGGATACAGGTGAACCTTAACTGCCCACAGGAAGAATTTCTCTGGTAAGGACAGTACCTCCATAAAGGCTCCCATCACCTGTAGAAGTTTTCATCAATTTGATGACATGATCCTCTACACAGAAAACCCTAAAGACACCACCAGAAAATCAGTAGAGCTAATCAATGAATATAGTAAAGTTGCAGGATATAAAATTAATACACAGAAATCCCTTGCATTCCTATACACTAACAATGAAAAAAACAGAAAGAGAAATTGAACCATTCACCTTTGCAACAAAAAGAATAAAACACTTAGGAGTAAATTTACTTAAAGAAACAAAAGACCTACATATAGAAAACTATAGAACACTGATGAAAGAAATCAAAGATGACACAAACAGATGGAGAAATATACCATGTTTATGGATTGGAAGAATCAATATAGTGAAAACGAGTATACTACCCAAAGCAATCTATAAATTCAACACAATCTCTATCAAGCTACCAACAGTAATTTTCAGAGAACTAGAACAAATAATTTCACAATTTGTATGGAAACACAAAAAACCTCAAATAGCCAAAGCAATCTTGAGAAAGAAGAATGGAACTGGAGGAATCAACCTTTCTGACTTCAGACTATACTACAAAGCAACAGTCATCCAGACAGTATGGTACTGGCACAAACACAGAAATATAGATCAATGGAACAAAATAGAGAGCCCAGAGATAAAATTCATGCACTTACGGACACCTTATCTTTGACAAAGGAGGCAAAAATATACAATGGAGAAAAGACAATCTCTTTAACAAGTGGTGCTAGGAAAATGGTCAACTACCAACTAGAAGAATGAAATGAACACTTTCTAACACCAGACACAAAAATAAACTCAAAATGGATTAAAGAGCTAAATGTAAGACCAAAAACTATAAAACTCTTAGAAGAAAACATAGGCAGAACACTCCCTGACATAAATCACAGCAAGATTCTCTATGACCCACCTCCCAGAGTAATGGAAATAAAAACAAAAATAAACACATGGGACCTAATTAAACTTAAAAGCTTTTTCACAATGAAGGAAACTATAAGCAAGGTGAAAAGGCAGCCTTCAGAACAGGAGAAAATAATCAAATGAAACAACTGACAAAGAATTAATCTCCAACATATACAAGCAGCTCATGCAGCTCAATACCAGAAAAATAAATGACCCAATCAAAAAGTGGGCCAAAGAACTAAATGGACATTTCTCCAAAGAAGACATACCTATGGCTAACAAATACATGAAAAGATGCTCAGCATCACTCATTATCAGAGAAATGCAAATCAAAACCATGATGAGGTACCATCTCACACCAGTCAGAATGGCTGCCATCAAAAAGTCTACAAACAATAAATGCTAGAGAGGGTGTGGAGAAAAGGGAACCCTCTTATACTGTTGGCAGAAATGCAAACTAGTACAGCTACTATGGAGAACAGTATGGAGATTCCTCAAAAAACTGGAAATAGAACTGCCATATGACCTTGCAATCCCACTGCTGGGCACACAGACCAAAGAAACAGAACTGAAAGAGACACATGTACCCCAATGTTCACTGCAGCACTGTTTACAACACCATAAAACAGGAGACTATTATACAGAGTGAATTAAGTCAGAAAGAAAAACACCAATACAGTATATTAACGCATATATATGGAATTTAGAAAGACAGTAACAATGACCCTATATGTAAGACAGCAAAAGAGACACAGATGTAAAGAACAGACTTTTGGACCACGCAGAAAAAGGTAAGGGTGGGATGATTTGAAAGAACAGCATTGAAACATATATATTACCATATATACAACAGATGACCAGTGCAAGTTTGATGCATGAAGCAGGGCACTCAAAGCTGGTACTCTGGGACAACCCAGAGGGATGGGGTGGGGAGGGAAGTCGTACTGGGGTTCAGGATGGGGGGACATGTGTACACCCATGGCTGATTCATGTCAACGTACGGCAAAAACCACCACAATATTGTGAAGTAATTAGACTCCAATTAAAATACATTAATTTTTAAAAATTAAAAATAAAAAGCAAAAAACAAACCTAATATTCAGGTGAACTAGGTCACTAACATGCGAAGAGTTGACTCATTGGAAAAGACTCTGATGTTGGGAGGGACTGCGGGCAGGAGGAGAAGGGGACGACAGAGGATGAGATGGCTGGATGGCACCACTGACTCGATGGACATGAGTCTGGGTGAACTCCGGGAGTTGGTGATGGACAGGGAGACCTGGTGTGCTGCAATTCATGGGGCTGCAAAGAGTCGGACACGACTGAGTGACTGAACTGAGGTCACTAACCTTGATACACCCTAGTTTCCACTTTAGGAAAAGGCAAATGTAAATATCTACCTCAAACACTGTTAGAAGGCTGGAAAGAAAAATATTTCTTAGTAGGGTATTCTACATATATCTTTCACTTTGGTACAGATTTATGTGACATATACTACTTACAATGAGTGAATTAAGGTTCAACTTAAAAAAAAGTTATCACTTTTTTTTTTGGCTAAAGGACAGAGGAGACTGGTAGGCTATAGTTCATGAGGTCGCAAAGAGTCGGACACAACTGAACAACTTCACTTTCAATAGAAATATTTGAAGGTACAGAAAACTCCACAAATCCCATTTGCTTTAAATCCATGTGCCCAGAGACTACATATAAAGCATTTTAATGTTTATCCTTGGACAATTCTTTGTATACTTACATTTGAAAAACAAAACTCTATGAAATTAAAACAAAAAAAAGTTTTCATCAACTTGATTTTTCCAGTCTGTGTTACTTATATTGGGGTGACCCCAGGTCTCCTTGGGTACCTATATTCTCCCTTGTGCCATGGGGTCATGTTGAAGTCAGGGCAATTAGGTAAAATCCAACATTATTCAACATAAAAGCAATAAGCCCTTTTGGTGGAATGAAAAGTTTAATTTTTCAGATGCATCAGGAAAAAAAAATTTTTTTAAGGAAATCTGATCATCTCACAATAAGATGATCTGGATTAGATCCCTGGAGTAGGAAATGGCAACCCACTCCAGTATTCTTGCCTGGATAATTCCACAGACAGAGGAGCCTGACAGGCTACAGTCCATGGGGGTCTCAAAGAGTCGGACACGACTGAGTAACTGAGCATGCACACATGCAAATACTAGACAATGCTGTGCATTAGCCTGTAAATGAACATTACCTGCATCACAAACATGTCAAAATACTTAGCAATGGAAGAATCCATTATTCTTGAAACAGAATATTAAAACAAACTTGAAACAGAATATTAAAAACAATCAAGTAAGCATCTTGAAAGACAAATCAGTCCTAATGGTGTCATTCTTCCCAAGATAGACTTTCTAGCATAAAGTAAAATACACCAAATTCAGGTCATCTATAACTTTTCTGAGTTATATATATATATATATAAGAAGGTGAACAATGAATTTCAAGGTCAGCTAAAATGTTTTAAAATTCATAATTGTACTTTCTTTTAAATAAATGAGCTTCAATAATATATAGTATAATAAATATCCAACAGTTTGCACATACACTTTAATTTGTTCCTAATCAAGACTAAAGGGTCACTTTCAGTATTATCTCTAATGATTTCTATCCTTTCTGTAAACTATTGTTAATCCCTAACTATCATTTTAATTTTCCCTGTGTCTATTCTGGTATAGAATAAGGGTAAAATGCAATAAAATAGCCAAACAATTGTACAAACCCACACTGCTGTGAAGATAAAGATGCTGACATCACTGAAACTGAGCTCAGCTGGCTGGCAGTGCCAGTATTTAATAGCCTGAAATGTGCATTTTTGTCCATCAACAAGAGTCCAAATTCAGTATACAAAATCTAATTCAGAAGGGATCATCATAGTGTGAGTCATGTAAAAGTCAAATGTATAAAATCTGAGGCCTGCCCATAAATCAGATTCAACAAATTTTCCTTTATTCTGTGTAAATATGTAGTCTTTGGAATGACTGTTTAATTATCATAACTTCTTTTTGAATATAGAAAACTCGTGTGTATGTATGTACAGGTACTCTGAGCAATTCAAGGCTTTCTCTTTCCCATCCTATCAATGTTAGTTAATCTTTTACATTTCAAGTGCCAAGCACTTGATACTGTGCTTGACACTGGAAATGTAAAAATAAACAAAACATAGTTGTACTCTCAAGAAACTGAACAATTACAATAGCATATCAGTGTTTATGACAGAGGTATCTATTGCATGTCCTTGGTACATATGCTCTGACTAGGTTAAGGGAGTGGGGAGGGGTAAAAAGATCAGTAAGGGCCTTTATTCTAGAGGTGAAACAACTTAAGCAGAACTGTGGAATTTAGGAATTAGCCAGGTTAGATAAAAGTGGGAGGCAAGGGGAAAGGGATGATAGGTGTTTTCAGTAGTAGCATTCTCCAGGTAGAGAAAGGATATGCCAAGACACAGAGCATGACACAATACTGCTGGAGAACTAAGAATTTGAAATGGCTAAAAATTATATGGGGTAAAGAGGGATAACGGAGAAGGCAATGGTACCCCACTCCAGAACTCTTGCCTGAAAAGTCCCATGGATGGAGGAGCCTGGTGGGCTGCAGTCCATGGGGTCGCTAGGAGTCGGACACGATTGAGCGACTTCACTTTCACTTTTCACTTTCATGCATTGGAGAAGGAAATGGCAGCCCACTCCAGTGTTCTTGCCTGGAGAATCCCAGAGATGGGGGAGCCTGGTGGGCTGCTGTCTATGGGGTCGCACAGAGTCGGACACGACTGAAGCGACTTAGCAGCAGCAGCAGCAGCAAAGAGGGATAAAAATTGATATGACCAGGTGACAAACATAGAATTTAATAAAGCATAGAACAGAGCTGAAAATCAGAAAGTAACAGTATCAGTAAAATAGTAATATCTGAGAGGACATTTAAAATAGATCCTTTCTTTTTCTATTTCTCTATATTTTTTATAATTATTAAATTTTTACTTTTATAATTTATAATAAAGTGGTAATAATAAATATATTTTAAAACAAAATTATATTTGTCTGGGCATGTCTATGTGTGTGTGTGTATGCATGCATGAATGGATAAGTCATTCTAGACTGAAGGAACTAGCATGTTGATTTATGATTATCGCAGGAATATGAGTAATACTTTTTTGTTTACATATTTACCAAATAATTTATATATTCTACTACAAACAATTAGTTTTATTAGCAGACAAAAATGTAGGGTTCCCCCCCCACCAAACAAAAACATTTTTGATTTGTCACTATATGCAAATTCCTTATGTAAAGGGTATAGCTAGGATAAACATAGGTCATATGTCAACATATGCACTGAAAACAAAATCTTATTGTAGTTGATTTAGAATGTTGTATTAATTTCTTCTGTACAGCAAAGTGACTCAGTTATGCATATATATATTATTTTTCATATTCTTTTTCATTATGATTTGTCACAAGATACTGAATATAGTTACTTGTGCTATACAGTAGAACCTTCTTATTTATTCACCCATATCTGTAGTTTGCCTCTGCTAATCTCAAACTCCCATTCCTTCCCTCCCCTACCTACACTTCCTGGCAACCACAAGCCTGTTCTCTATACCTATGAATATGTTTTGCTTCACAGATACGTTGATTTGTATTATATTTTAATTTTACATATAAGTGATATCATATGGTATTTCTCTTTCTCTTTCTGACTTACTTTGCTTAGTATGATAATCTATAGGTCCATTCATGTTGTTGTATATGGCATTATTTCATTCTTTGTGATGGTTGAGTAACCTTCCAGTGTGTGTATAAATACATATATATATATATATATATATATATATATATATTCTTATATACCACATCTTCTTACAATTCATCTGTCAATGGACATTTAGGTTATTTCCACACTTGGCAATTATAAACAGTGCTGCTATGAACAAAGGGGTACGTGTATCTTTTTGAATAATAGTTTTGTCTGGGTATATGCCCAAGGGTGGGATGGCTAGATCACATGACAATTCTATTTTTGGTTTTTTGAGGACCCTCATACTGTTTTCCATAGTGGCTGTACCAATTTACAATCCCACCAACAGTGTAAGAACATTCCCTCTTTGGCATTTGTCATTTGTAAATATTTTAATGGTGGCCATTAAATGTGAGGTGGTACCTCATTTTAGTTTGATTTGCATTTCTCTAATAATTAGCGATATTTTCAGCTTTTCACCATTCACTCAAATACTGGCTGTCGATTTGTCATAAATGGCTTTTATTATGTTGAGACATGTTCTCTCTACACCAATTTTCATTAGAGTTTTTACCTAAATGGATGTGATTTATCAAAGGCAAATTTTTCTGTGTCTATTGAGATGATCATGTGGTTTCTATCCTTTCTTTTGTTGATGTGGTGTACCCACTGATTGATCAGTGTATGCTGAACCATCCTTATGACCCTCGGATGAATCCAACTTGGTTGTGGTTTTATGCATTGTTGGATTTGGCTTCCTAATATTCTGTTGAGAATTTTCGTGTCTATGGTCATCAAAGATACTGGCCTGTAATTTTCTTTTTTGATACTCTGTGTGGTTTTGGTATCAGGGTGATGATACCACAGAATGTCTTTGGGAGTGTTCAAAAGGAACTGAACTTTTTATTAAACAAAAATTGCACACTACTGAGATGATTTGTATATAATGGGGGGCATCAGTTATGATTTGATAAGTGAGCATTTTTGACATGGGGTAATTTTCCTATGGTAGTGTTTTGTAAAAAAAATTTGTGTGCTCATTTACATTCAGTGTGATAATCCATATTCCTCTAAAACCTCAAATGTAAAATAAATCTTCCATATGTATATATACCTATACTCTGAATAATGCTTAACTTCCCTAGCATTCTTCCATGTTAACACTTCACATAATAGATGGTAAGATTTAGTAGACTTCAAGTATTTTTCTTTTTAACTTTACTAAAGAATAATTGATTTACAATGTTGTGTTAATTTCTGCTATACATCAAAGTGACTCAGTTATGCACGCATGCATATATATATATATATTCTTTTCCAATATGGCTTCTCATAGGATATTGAATATAGTTCCCTGACATCATTAAGTACTCTTAAACAGTAAAACACATTACATTATCTCTCTTGAAGTCAACTCTCAACAATTTCAACCTTTGGACACTAGATTTCAAATAATGGACACTAGATTAATATTAAAATATTACATGGTTCAAGTTCAAAAATTCCTTAAAATTACTAGCTATACGTAACACCAAAAACATTCTAAGGTCATATAAATCTACCTAAATTATTATTGTCAGAATTTCTCTTCTTCTTTAATGTCTAAAGAAAATAAAGGATCCGAATTACTCAGCTATTTTTAAACACTTGCTATTGCTCAGTCTCATTTAATAGTACAGATTATAAGACTACCAGGTGCTGAGGACAAACATGATTCCACAAAATACACCCACTGTTAATCAACAGAAATCCTCTTAATTACCTATAGACTTTCCAGGACAAAGCAAAATGATGAAAATGAAAATATGTTCAAACTATAAACAAGTCCTCAAAGAATCTACTGTATTTAAACAATATTTAGAGCATCTTTTCTGTAGTAATTTGAAATGTGTGGATTGGAAAAGTCAATAATCAAACCATATCAATGTTGCCATTTCCATCTGAGTTACTGAGGATAATCCAACAAATTAAGCAACAGCTCTTCCTTTTATATTGTCAAAGAATTTTGATTTTGAAGCTGCTTCAAATTTGCTAAAGGAATGCAATAATTTCAAAGAAAAAAATGTCATGAAGCTATTACTAAGTCACCTCCTCAAAGATGTTTGGCAACATAAGTAGAAATAAGTATTCCTACTGGGCAACCACTTTGAAGAATTACTTGAAATGCATCTCTTAAAGTTAAAAATACTCTAGGACCCAAGCAATTCCACTCTTAGGTATTAAGCCAAGAGAAATAAACACCCATGTCCACAAAAAGATGCACAAACTGTACACCATAGCTTTAGCCATAGTAGACAAAAATGGGAATAATCCAAATGTCTACCAATAGACGAATGGAAAAACTGTGGTATATTAGTACAATGGAATTTATTTAGCAATAAAAAAAGAATAAGTTACAGATAAACATAACAAAATGGATAAATCTCAAAAACATTATGCTGATCAAAACAGAACAGATATAAAAAATGTATACTATATGACTACATTTATATGAGGCTCAAGTACAGGCAAAACTGATCTTTGGTGGCAAATCAGAACAGTAATTGCATATGGGATATGGGTGATAACTGGAAGGGGGTACAAAGGAACTTTCTCAGATTGTGGAAGTGCTCTATATTTTGAAAGTGAGGTTACACAAATGTTTACAGTTATCAAATTCATCTAAGAGTACACAAGATGTGTACATTTTACTGCATGTAATTTTTACATAAACAAAAATCTAAATAAGCAAATAAGGTAAAACCCAAACCAGAAAAATGCAAATGTACTGAGATTGTTATAGTTCTAGTAGTGAAAACAGGAAAGACTAGACTTAAGTCTATATCTGCCAATTAATCAATCAGCAATTTGGAGCACCTGTGTATAATGAACCTGACGGAAAAAAACCATTGAATTAACAGAATGCCAGCAGATAACCCCATTTTTTTCCATTTTTACTACATAAAACTTAATGATTTTTCTGAAGATAAGAAAAGAAAAATAAACATTCATACTTATAGCAATACTGGGGAAAGCAAAGTTTTTCATCAATACCTGAACCCAGAGCAGGCTTTGCTATGATACAGAATTTGGTTAAGGCATGAAAAAAAAGTAAGATTTCATTTCACAGTGTAATGTTATATAGCAAGGTGAAACAGTATTTGCTGAAAGTTTCCAAACCTAGTCCTTCGGGCATGTTTCTGATAATATAGAACCCATTAATCTGCCAGACCCTGTTCAAAGTGAAACAAGAAGGAAAGGGGGGCAGGACACAGCCTTTAAAAGAATGACAGATATTAGGACATGACCAAAACTGATTAGAACTAACTAGATCCAAGATGGTGGAAGATCTGGTTCCCTCCAGATTTTTGTTCTATATGTCCCTTTTTTGGATAATTTTAACCTGTATCTCTTCCTTGTAATAAACCTTGAATATAATAGCTTTCAGTGAGTTCTACTGAGTCCTTTCTAGTGAATTATCAAATCTGAGGAGAGGAGCAGAGGGGGAGGTGTCCTTACAACTGGTATCTGATGTGACAGCAGTCTTATAGGGACTGTTCTCTCAGACTGCACTCTGGTGAAACTCACTGCAACTCCAAAAAGGTTTAAAAAAAGAATATGAGTTTCTTGAGAGCTGAAAGTTCATCAATGATATATAGTAAAAAAGAAAAAATATTTGAAATAGATACTCAGGATATTAATATTTTCTAACATTAACAGCAATAATGTTAATGATGATGAAGATAATAAAAACAGCAACTATTTACTGCATGCCCTAACTATAGTCTCCATTTATAGATGAATTTAGAATGAAATGACTTGCTTAAGATCATACCACTAGTGACAAACAGTATGTGAGTCCTGATTTAACTAATTTTAAAGCCTGTACAGCATCATATTGTATCTCATAAGACAAAGAAGTTTAATATATTTTGCAAAGGACAAACAAATATCCAGTAACATCATCACTAAAATAGTATCATTAAAGGTAAGTAACTGTTTGTTAGCACTGGTCAGGAATGTAGAATACTTAAGTTCTCCAACCTTTAACTAAGACTCAGTCATAAGCATTCTGATACTTACAACTTGTCTTTGAAATTATTAATAGAACATGAGCTACATAAGTTAAAAACAAATTTAAATCACTAGTTTATTACATATTACTAAGTAAATGTTCATTGCTCAACTGTGTCTGACTCATTGCAAGCCCATGGACTGTATCCCACTAGGCTCCTCTGTCCATGGAATTCTTCAGGCAAGAATACTGGGGTGGGTAACCATTCCCTTCTCCAGGGGACCATGTCAACCCGGGAATCGAACCAGGATCTCCTGCACTGCAGGCAGATTCTTTACCATCTGAGCCACCAGGGAAGCCCAAATGCTAGATACAAATTCCAAATACCTAAGGTAGATAAATGACACTTCTACCAAGAAAATCACCATGTATCATACCCTAATCTGTAAAGAATGGGCATCGAGCTCTGTCTTACATATTTCTCTACAAGTTTTCCTCTTTCCTTCTATAGTTTTCTCTCACATCCTGGAACTGCCCTAGTGGCCTCTAAGAAAGGCCAAAGGGAACTAGGATCTGATGGTCCAAGCAAGACCAGCTGGACTGTCTCAAGCTGAACACTATACTCAAAGGTCATGAAGGCCTTTCCACCTTGAAACTAGACCTTTTAATCAGGATATAAATAAACACAGTTCTTATATATGTAAAATACACACATACAGATACATAAACATATACATACACCCACACATAAATAATAGTATAGTAGCAAGGAGACACTCTGAATTGAGCACTTTATGTTTTTAGTAATCATAAGAAAAACATAAGAAAGTGCCCAGGCAACTGGTTGCAATTGATTGATTGATTATATTAATTGGTTTTATGTAGGTCCAGAGCAAACATTACATATTGAATGCTATTTATTGAGATTACTTTAAAACTCATTATCATACTTCTACTAAACATGAAAACCAACAAATCAAGTTGTGCTCTGTCAATTTTGGCAAACCAATCATAACAAAAATGTCTCAAGAGTGGATCAGTCTGGATCTACATTAAAAATTAAAGGAGAACTGAGTGACGTGAAATACAGGCAACACGAAGGAGAAAAGCGAACTTAAGTAAAGGATGGGAAAGAAGGAGAGACACACTAATGAACTAACACACACATACTAATGCCCACAAATAACCCACAGAGACAGAGAAAGTACCTGGAAAGCTGTGAGTGCGCCAGTCCCTGGGTTATACAGGCATCGCAGCGAAGGCATGCTGTCCGCCAGGCTGGAGCAGCCCAGCCACAGAGACCTGGGCATAGAGCACTGCAGAGAGAGGACAACTATGAGATGGGACAGCATGAGACAGGATGACACAGATTACAGGAATTCTCAAAGCTTGGCTAAATACAATATTCCAGTTGCAGCTTGCCTTTATGACAGAAACATCTTCAAGAAAATACTATTTACTAGTTCTAACCCCAGATGGAAACTCAAAAGGAGCACTAGTGCCCAAAAAAGGAAGAAAAAAAAGTTATAGGTCAAAAAGCAAAATATTTAATTTAAAAATTTATTCCTGTTCTTCTGTGTATGAAACTAAAGGAAATCTACTTCTTATTCCAATTAATCAATTCTTTTCCTCTACGCACCTCAACTCATCTCCCATAAACTCACCACAAAAGTGAAATATTGTGCAGACTAAGCAGAAAAAAGAAATCATTCATAGTAGCACTTCAACACTAGAAACGGTAAATTAGAAAACAAAATATCACAGGAAACTTAAAAGGATTTTAAGAAGGTGGGAAGAAGGAAAAGAAAAAGTATTATACCCCTACAGTTTGACAGCAACTAATGCCGCAAAATTTGCATACGTTTTATGTATCTTGTTAGTCTGCTATTCATTAACCAAAATGCATAAGTTACCATAGCAGCTGCCTCTTTATCTTTCCAGATGGATTTAGGGGGATGTGGGGGATGGCAGGAGGAGGCAAGAAACAATCCAAACAGAAGGGAAAACAACAACAAAGCAAGGAGAGACAGGGACAGAAAAAGAGGACCCCAAAAAGCTGCTGGTCCTAAAACCTTGTAAATAAACAAACAAGTAACGTGTAAGTGTAAATATACATACAGTATATTCAAAACAAAACAAAAAGGTAGAACTTATGAGTTTTAGTATTACTAATTAAACAGTATTAGTGGTACTGCTCCTGTACCTTATAAACACTATATCTTTTAGAAGAATTTTTACAATCTTTAGATTTCCCTAAATGTATCCCAGGTTGAATCTTTGTCCATCAACTTGGGTGCTATTACAGTCTAGTAATACTAAAAAACTAAATACCTGATCATAGCACATATAAAAACAGAAAAACATTTTAAAGCACAACAGTCAGTGCACATAATACTAAACTTTGAATTATAAGCTTTGAACTATTTATTATCATCATGGGACTTTTTTCTTCTTAAAACACTTTAGTTGGGGAAATATTAAGGAAACAAAATATGGTATTCACTGTTTACTATCTATAACTGATACAAGGATGGTATACTGGAAAGGCCTTCAAAAATTGGTTTAGACTCCAGCTTTCAGATCATTATTTTCTTATTTTTTAGTTAAGGTGATTGATGCCCAGAAGAAATTAAGCATTTATCCATGATCATAGAATTTAGAAAGTAGAGAAGTAAGAACTAGAATCCTGGCCTACTGCTTTTCAGTTCAGAACTCTTCTTGCCTCTATCCTCCCCTAGGTTATAAAGTGGAAGCATCAGACTTCAAAAACAGGTATCTACTAAAGGCATCACTGGATAACTTAACAACCAAAACAGCTAAACTGCTTTGAACTACTACAACAATCACGTAATTTTTTTGTTTCAACGTTTCTTCTCCTCAAACTACAATCCATTTTACAAACAGCCACTAAACAGAATTGTCTTCACTTTGTGATCGTGTCACTCTCGTCAATAATTCACAAGGCTCCCTAGAAATTCAAGCACTCTATTAATCTGACCTTTCCCCCCTGCCTACATCAATTCACCCTCTCTGTCCTTCCAGTTGGCCCTGGAACTCTAATGAATTACCTTGATATTTTGTTCAAATATACATCTTACCCCCATACTTTTGAACTTGTAATTTCCTTCTTCCTTTCACCCTAACCATACACGTGCATGCTTTCATCTACCATTTACTTATTTGTCTCCTAAGAATTTTGGGGCTTTCCAGGTGGCACTAGTGGTAAAGAATCCACCTGCCAATGCAGGAGATGCAAGAGACTCAGTTTGATCCCTGGGTCAGGAAGATCCCCTTGAGTAGGAAACGGTAACTTGCTCCAGTAATCTTGCCTGGAAATTTTTATAGACAGAAGAGCCTGGCAGGCTACAGTCCATGGGGCTGCAAAGAGCCAGGCATGACTGAGCATGAACTCCTAAGAATTATTTAATTTCAGTCTCATCCAGTGGTTCTCAGTAGCAGATATTCTCATTTTGTGAGAAGGCAGCTGGGAGAAGAGGACAAGGAAGAGCAGGATAAAAAAAAAAAAAGTTTCTTTCCCCTTGAGAACCACTGTTCTATTAATATGACTCTATACTGCTGCTGCTGCTAAGTCACTTCAGTCGTGTCCGACTCTCTGCAAGCCCATAGACGGCAGCCCACCAGGCTCCCCGTCCCTGGGATTTTCCAGGCAAGAACACTAGAGTGGGTTGCCATTTCCTTCTCCAATGCATGAAAGTGAAAAGTCAAAGTGAAGTTGCTCAGTCGTGTCTGACTCTTAGCGACCTCATGGACTGCAGCCTACCAGGCTCCTCTGTCCATGGGATTTTCCAGGCAACAGTACAGGAGTGGGGTGCCACTGGCTTCTCTGGACCCTATACTGGAAGCACCAAATTCTTAGCCAAAATAATTTTTGTTAGGAAGATGACATTAAAAGTTTCTAAATCTAATGTTTTGGCCATTTATCTGACAAGTACTTGTTGAGTATCTTCTTTGTGCTGGGCACTGTCCTAGGCACTAGGGATAGAACAATGAACAAAAGAAACAAAAATACTTTATATTCTGGTGATAAGTCTCTCAGCCATAAATTCTTCTATATTTAAAATCTTTAATGGAAAAGAAATTCACTGGTAGTGACTTTCTCTCATTGTTAATGAGACAACCTATATGATTAATCAAGTGGTTAAAAGTTCTGTGTATCCTGGGTAGAACAATGTTCACGCTGAAGGGACTGAATTTGAGAAAAGAGAGAAATAAAGCGAGAATTTTTAAAAGCCAAAATGAAAACAGGGAAAGAAAATGGAGTAGGCACTGAAAAATAGCCTGTCACTTTTCTGACTTCCCTTCAGAAGAGGTAGATGGCTCATATACTTTTGGCAATAACTAAGTGCATGATCTCCACTTTTTAATTAAAATATACATTTTTATTTATATTTATGACTGCTCCCTGGTAAGCTTTTAAGGCATTCCTCTTTTGAATGTTTTGTCTCCTTCATTTTATATTAGGTTCTGCGTTATTTTTGCAGTATGTACTTGGTTAATCATTATCTAACTGTCCTTTCTGTTACTCATTCTAATGCCCTTCTCCTCATTCATTCATTCCTATCGTCCATCAAAACTCCTAAAAACTAAGAATTTGAAAGGGCTTTATCCCACCTCCCTAAACTAAAATTCCCAAATAAAACTATAATCAATAATAAGCCACATACACCCAGGAAAGTCACTAGATATACTGGTGTGATTTCTAAAATAGCATTAAATTGCAAACACCACACAGAGGATGCATTCCCGATTATTACAAGACAATTGGTGTGGGTATGATAACCACACTTGAATATAGTCTGATCTGCACATTACCATAAGATTTTATATATTATAGCTCAATTTAAAAACCAATTTTCAAATTGGTTTGTATTGTAACAATTAATCTTACCCATACTGGTAAATGCCACTTTAAAACACTGAGGAAAAAAGATATAATTACAAAATTAATGGAATAGGCTATAATTTCTAACTCTACCTCTTTCCCTTCTATCTTCACATTTAGCAGCATTTTCTAAATGAAAAAGGAAATCAAAAGAAATTTAGGCAATAAGCAACAGAGTGGAAAAGGGTGCCACTGCGGTTACTGTTCCTTATGTAGTCTAAACATTTCAGGGTCATCCTGATTGGTCAGTTTTCTGACAAAAATGTATGACTTTCTCTGTCCTTCAACAATGAACAAATAATCCTCCTTAAGATGCCCAAAACCCACGTAAGTTTTCTACTAAAAGTTGAGACAGTAAAAGTTTGTTTCTCCTTGCAAACTAATATGGGAATTCCTAAGACTTTCCTTCTACACTTAAAACAATTTTTTAATAAAAGTAGGTTCCAAACTAAACTGCAATCTAGCAACTATATTCTCACTTTTAAATATTTAACTTCCATTACCTGTTAAAGAACTTGTGAAGGACCTATTCCTTAAGTATTTCTCCTCTGCAATCTCAAAAGCTACAATGAAGTTTGAATCACACATGGGTCTCCCTCTAACAGAAATCTAGCCTTACATAGCACAGGTTTATTTCTTCAGCTCACTTTCTACTTAACCTCACCCCAAATGGCTCTCCACTGCAACTCTCAAAATAAGGTTGAAAACTACAATAATTTATTACAACTGAAGTTTGTTACTCAACTGAATGAGTTTACCAGCTTTTAAAAAACATACACAGCATTTTTTTAAATGCTTAACACATGTTTTCTACTACTTGAAAGAATCAAGAAAAATCAAAGAAAAAGAGATTGAAACGCTGCACAAGGGGCCTGCAGTGCTTTGAGGAGGAAGTGTCTAAGGTCCATCAGGTTCAACAGCACAAACTCATTTTCACAGAGAACACTGAAAATCTTGACTCTTCCCCTTATTTGGCTGCCTGGAAAAAGCCACAGTTTCTCTTCACTGATAGAACGCCCTGCAGGCAAAGGGCTGGCCTTAGCATTTACTATATGAAAGCTGAATGACAAAACCCCTTAAACTCAGGTCCCTGGTTGGTCAACTTCTAGGAGTAATAGAAGCTATAATAATCAACAGTAAAAAGATTGCTGCATTGAGAGTTTATGTATCCTTAAGCCATGAAATAGAAGAATTCCCTTTTCACAACTATATCAACTAAAAAATTCAGGCCAAGAGAACTATAGTATTCCATAGATCATGTATATTCAGTCTCTACCTATACAAATTCATTGACCTGCCTCTTAAGAATCCCAATTTAGTTCACTTACCAAAGTGTCATATATGATAATCATATCTGCCTACCCTTAATGCACAAGGTTTTGGTAAAGTTAAAATAAGGGATCTAAAACTTCAAGTACGAAAGAAAAAATATAAAGTGCATCATTACCAAGAACAGGATTCCATGAATGCCACTTGCATTTCAAAATGTTCTGAGAAGCCATTAAGAAGTGTAGATCATGGAATCAATAAGTTCACAAACAGTAACTACAAGGAAAAATACAATAATGTACTAAATTGTGTCACACAATTGCTGCTATATAAGTTTAAAGTTCTAATTTTTAGAAAAGTTCAGACACAGGCTTTAATTTTTTTGTAGAACTTGTTACTATATGTAAATTTATTACGTTTGCCTCCTCTATCAGACTGTATTTCTTAGATATGAGTCATGTCTTTTTTTTTTTTTAACTCTCCACTGTCTGATCAGAGTAGATGCTCAATAAAAGTGCTTTTAATGTCAAGAGATCAGCAAAAGCTACCTATCATAAAGAGAGAAGTAAGGAAACAGTTTTTGCTTATACAACAGTGAGAATACCGGTAAAATAACACTGGTTACTTTACTGAGATTGATCTTACCAGGCTGGAAGGTATGTGTGTTGGAAAAATCTCTTTCATAATTTATCATCTTACTCACCTGTAAGACAATCTAGTCAGCAAGTAAGATCCAGAGAGGTTAAATAAATTACTGAAAGTGAATGGGTATCACACAAGTGGTAAATATAGGATTCAAAGCTAGATACTCTACTAGGATGATGCCACACAAAAATGGCATTTAAAAAGTCAGACATGAAGTTATCTCATTTATTAAGAAATACAGAGCCAAAGGTGGGTTTCAGGGCACTGAAACTAAAGAAAAGGAGTCCCACCCAAGAGGCCATGGTAAGTAACAATGTGGTGGCCCCAACTTATATAAAGCAGAAGATCAACAGGACTTAACAACTAATGAAAGGAACGAAGAAAGTAAGTCAGAAATAAGCCCCTAGATTTCAAAGGAATGACTCGAAGAAGTATGGTAGCACTGACAGACACACATAAACTAAAAATGCTCTGTGGGTTCTGGGGTATTGGGCTGGGAATGGAGTAGATAAGGTCAGAAATCGTAAATATAACATGAAAATAAACCTCTTATATGTGAGTGAAAATATGGCATGGGCAGAAAGCTGTAAGTGCTACACAAATACAGCATCACTGGCTTCTGCATAAATTATAATCCACTAGGTTGCAAGCATTTGTTGTAAAAACACTAGTGAGACTTTTTTAATTTAAAAAATAAATTGATTCCTCTTACCCCTCAACTCCCTTCCTACCTGAAAAACTCAGTTCGACAGACATTGAGTGAGTACAAGCCAAGTGGGCATCAAACTGATTGGTATAAATTAAATGGCAACAATGGCCCAATACAGGTTTTTGGAGTCCAAGTGCGTGTGAGAGAGGTGTCCCTGAGGGGTAAGAGAGTTTCATAGTCCAAGTAGAATGAGGGAAAAAAACTTTACAAGAGACGGGCCTGTCATGGAGTTCTATAGCTCGAGTTGAGTGAGGAGAGCTTCTACATGGGGGACTGAAGTGGCAGTGAGCAAGATGATGACGTGTCCACATGACGGGGAAGGGCAGGGTAGTAAGAGTTCCCAAAGCAAACAGAAGAAGACATTCACAGAGTAGAGGGATAGTGGCCCAGCAAAGAGTTTCTGACTCAATGGGGAGAAAGGGTAGAAGGGGCAGTCCAGTGCAAATAGATTCCAAAAGGTTGGGGAAAGCATCCATACAGAGTATTGGGTGAGAAATGGAGACAGAGCTATGTCACCAATGGGAGATGAGTTATATGGGAAGATTCACTGAATCAAGTGGGTAGAGCAAATATTAAGGATAATAAGAGCAAATATTAAGGATAATAAAAAACCCAAACTTCTCATCAGAGAAGAGTTACAGATAAAGAAATGAAGAAAGCTAGAGTGAATACTATGCTGCTGAACTAGATATTATGAATCCAAAGCTTTGTATCAGAGACAGAGACAATTCTAGGTTAAGTGATGTATGTATAGGTATATACACATACATACAAACAAACATACCCCCTGGCTCTATCAAATGAGAGGGTGTAGTAACAGTAACACCTTAATAGTAATGAGTACACTGATCACACACACACACATTTAGTGATTCTAAATATCACCCTCCACTAAAAAGAATCAGAGCTCCTTAGAACAATGGCTAATTCCAGAACTTGGGCAGGAAAAGCTTCAGATAAGTGCAGAGTACCTTATTGTGGTACTCAAAGAAAGATGGAGACATGGCAAGATGATACAGGGGCCAGTGCAAAGGCTCTCACAGGCTAATTCCAGGACAAACTGAACATCAGAACAAATAATGATGATAATGGATTATAATACTGGCAGATAATACCAGTATTACAACATGCCCCTCAATGATTCCTAACTCCTGATATTCATGAAACTTGTAAGTAATCCTGTCTCCTTGAGTGTGGAATAGCCTAATACCTTGCGTCTAGGTTATATAAGACTGTAACTTCTATCTTGCTAAGAGACTCCACTGTCTCCTTGGCTTGCATACTTTGATGAAGCAAGTAGTCACACTGGAGAGGTTCACATGGCAAGGAACTGAGGGTGGCCTCCAGTCAACAGCCAGCTAGGAACTGGGTCTCCAGTAACTCCCGAGGAAAGGAATTCTGCCAAAAACCATGTAAACTTGAAGTGGCTCTTTCCCCAATCAAGCCTTCAAACAGGACCTCAGCCCTGGCCAATACCTTCATTATAGTCTTGTAACGGATCAGATCAGGCATGCCCAGACTCCCGAACCAAAGAAATCGTGTGATAATAAATGTGTGCTCTATGCCACTAAATTTGTGGTAATTTAGTATGCCACAAAAACTAATATAATAACACACTGAGTAAAACAGAAATCCAAATTAATAATACACAAAATAAACTGAAGAGTGTGATGGGGAATATGATACTTAAATGGTCTCAAAATATTTTCCCATATAATACTTATTTCAAAAGGGAAAACAGTAATTTTACAGTAGAAAAACCTAACACCTTAATCAAGTGATAATTATTGTTACCAATAATGAAACAAATTAAAATAATGTGTCACCTGATAGACTGCAATAAGAACACAGCATCACCTCTGTGATATTTCTGCCAGTGATATACAGCCTATATCTAATTATAAGAAAACATCAGAAAAACCCAAACTGAAAAATAATCCACAAAATAACTGTCCTGTAATCCTCAAGAATGTCAATGTTAGGGAAGTCAAGGAAAGACTAAAGAATTGTTCCCTTCTGAAGGGAGACTAAAGAAGACATGATAACTAAATCCAACATGTCATTCTGGACTAGATCCTTATGTATAAAAGGTCATTTATTGCAGTTGATAGAAAAACTTGGGAGTCTGTGGATTAGCTGGCAGTCATGTATCAATACTAATTTCCTTATTTTTATGGTTATTATTGGGTTCTACAGGAGGATGTAGATTTAGAAAAGGCAGAGGAACCAGAGATCAAATTGCTAACATCTGTAGGATCATCGAAAAAGCAAGAGAGTTCCAGAAAAACATCTACTTCTGCTTTATTGACTACGCCAAAGCCTTTGACTGTGTGGATCACAACAAACTGTGGAAAACTCTTTAAGAGATGGGAATACCAGACCACCTGATTTGCCTCCTTGATCTGTATGCAGGTCAAGAAGCAACAGTTAGAACTGGACATGGAACAACAGACTGGTTCCAAATTAGGAAAGGAGTACGTCAAGGCTGCATATTGTCACCCTGCTGATTTAACCTATATGCAGAGTACGTCATGTGAAATGCTGGGGTGGATGAAGCACAAGCTGGAATCAAGATTGCCTATCAATAACCTCAGATATGCAGATGACACCACCCTTATGGCAGAAAGCGAAGAGCTAAAGAGCCTCTTGGTGAAAGTGAAAAAGCAAAGTGAAAAAGTTGGCTTAAAACTCAACATTCAGAAAACTAAGATCATGGCATCCGGTCCCATTACTTGAGGCAATTAGATGGGGAAACAATGGAAAAAGTGAGAGATTTTATTCTGCTGCTGCTGCTGCTCAGTCACTTCAGTCGTGTCCAACTCTGTGCGACAGTGGGGTGACTTTATTCTATTGGGCTCCAAAATCACTGCAGATGGTGACTGCAGCCACGAAGTTAAAAGACGCTTGCTCCTTGGAAGAAAAGCTGTGACCAACCTGGACAGCATATTAAAAAGCAGAAACATTAATTACTTTGCCAACAAAGGTCCGTCTAGTCAAAGCTCTGGTTTTTCCAGTAGTGATGTATGGAGGTGAGAGTTGGACCATAAAGAAAGCTGAGCGTGGAAGACTTGATGCTTTTGAACTGTGGTGTTGGAGAAGACTCTTGAGAGTCCCTTGGACTGCAGGGAGATCCAACCAGTCCATCCTAAAGGAAATCAGTCCTGAATATTCATTGGAAGGACTGATGCTGAAGCTGAAACTCCAGTACTTTGGCCACCTGATGTGAAGAGCTGACTCTTTTGAAAAGACCCTGATGCTGGGAAAGATTGAAGGCAAGAGGAGAAGGGAACGACAGAGGATGAGATGGTTGGATGGCATCACTGACTCAATGGACATGAGTTTGAGTAAACTCGGGGAATTGGCAATGTAAAGGGAAGCCTGGCATGCTACAGTCCAAGGGGGTGGCAAAGAGTTGGACACGCTGAGCAACTCAACTGAAATGAACTGACAGGAAGATGTTCTTGTCTATAGGAAACAAATCAAAGAATTTAGGAATGATTAGACATCATGTCAGTATCTCACTCTCAAACGATCTATGGAAAAAATGATATTTGCATTTTACTTGCAACTTTTCCTTAAGCTTTGAGAATGCTTAAAATAATATGAAAAATTAGTTAATGAAAATTATATTGGGATTTTTGCCTTTGACAATGATGTGGTAATTGCCAGACTAAATTCCATGCAGAAAAAGACAACTATAAAAGCTACGTAAATACATTAATAAATAAAATTTTAAAAACCTGAATACAATAGAGAAAATGATTTGACAGCATCAAAAACAGCAAATGCAGCCAAGAGTTTAGGGGCCCAAATTTTGAGCAGGAGAAAAATGTGGTTAACCTGACTCACGATTCCCCTTGAGGCATTTGCTGATTCCTAGGGTTTGCAATGCAAAGAGCCAGATACTGAAAAACCAAGTTGAAAGCACATTTTGGCAATCTCATGGAGCTAAGGAGCCAAAAATTGGAATACAAACCCCTTCAAGGACAAGGTGCCCTGGTTAAACAACAACAAAAAAAATTAGGCTTTCAGTCAATACCAAGAAGGGCAGCAGAAACAGACCTGCTTCAGTTGAATCAAAGGGATATACCCATGAAAAGAATATTAAACCCTCTCTGAAGGAAGATATCATCTAAATTCTGTATGATTCTCATTTTTAAAAATGTCTAGCATTCAATAAAAATAATTAAGAATTCCAGTAAAAAAGATCAAATGTCCCCAAGACAGGAGGGTGGGGGGAAAGACCCAAACAGCCAAAAAACCAGAAATAACTCAAGTGTAGTAATCAAATTCAATCGGGGGTGGAAGTGGGAGGGTGTTGTTTAATGAGCACAGAGTTTCAATTCTGTAAGATGAAAAAGTTCTGGGGACTTCTCTGGTGGTCCAGTAGCTAAGACCCCTGTGCTCCCCCGTGCAGGGGGCCCAGGTTTGATCTCTGGTTGGGGAAGTAGATCCTCCATGCCACAACTAAAGATCTCACATGCCACAACTAAGAACCCGGCGTAGCCAAGTAAATAAATATTTTTTTATAAAAGAATTATTCACATTGGTTTAGAGCAGATTAGACAATGGCACCCCACTCCAGTATTCCTGCCTGGAAAATCCCATGGACGGAGGAGCCTGGAAGGCTGCAGTCCATGGGGTCGCTGAGGGTCAGACACGACTGAGCGACTTCACTTTCACTTTTCACTTTCATGCATTGGAGAAGGAAATGGCAACCCACTCCATTGTTCTTGCCTGGAGAATCCCAGGGACAGGGGAGCCTGGTGGGCTGCCATCTATGGGGTCACACAGAGTTAGACACGACTGAAGTGACTTAGCAGCAGCAGAGCAGATTAGAAACTCCAGTACTGTTGCCTGGAAAATCCATGGACGGACGAGCCTGGTGGGCTGCTGTCCATGGGGTCGCTAAGAGTCGGACACGACTGAGCAACTTCACTTTCACGCATCGGAGAAGGAAATGGCAACCCACTCCAGTGTTCTTGCCTGGAGAATCCCAGGGATGGGGGAGCCTGGTGGGCTGCCGTCTATGGTGTCGCACAGAGTCGGACATGACTGAAGCGACTTAGCAGCAGCAGAGCAGATTAGAAACAAAGCAAGTGAAAATTAGTGAACAGGAAGATAGGTCAGTAGAAAATCACAGAATTAAAGCAGAGATAAAGGACAGAAAAATACCAAAATAAGGTCAGAGATATAAGTGACAGAGTAAACATACATGTGTTTGGACTCCCAGAAGGAAAAAGAAAAAATGAGGCAAAAGCAACCTTAAAGAAATATTAAAATTTTTCAAAAACTGATACAAATCATCAAGCCACAGAATTCAAGAATTTCTACAAACGTACAAAGCAAGCATCTTTTCTATGCCTGTCACTCTAAGTTTGGATCAGTTTTATCCTTTGCACTTTCAATGTTGTGAAATATGTCTGAAAGTTCCTTTAATGTAAACTTCTTTGCCCTTCATGTGAAGTTTTTCTCCTAGGACATCTTCATCTTTTTTGGCACAACTACCTTCCTCATTTATGTTGATAAGTCCACTTTCGCTATGTTCCTCTGGCTGCATATCTAGAGTTTATCAAATGGTGTCAATATCAACATTTCTACGGTCAGCTATTTCTTCTATGACTCCATTTACCTTCAACTCAAATTTCAACTAATGTCCAGGTTTCAGGAAGATGGAAAAAGCACACTCTTTCCTCTTATCTCCCACTGAATTTAACTACTAAAAATGGACAGAATGGATAGTGCAGCTATTTGAGGACTCCTTGAAAAGTAAACAGGAGTAGGCAGACTGGGGAAGATGGCTTCATCAAGCACCGATCTCAACAATGAATTTTCCTTTAAAAATTTTTATTTCTCCAGTATCCATGAGCCTAGATTGCGTTCTGAAAACCAAAAGTAGGTTATTATTAGTGTAGACAAAGAAAGACCCAGGAGAAGCACTCTAGGTCTGGTCCAATAAGTATAGAAGGGCTATCCTAATACTCAGGGAGAGTAGTGGAAATCTTCCATTCTTCTTTCTTTACAGTTCTGTTCTCTCCAAGCAATACGATGATGAAAACCACAGGAGAAGCAGGGCCCCATAGTAGTCTAAAGTTGAGTTAAGAAAACTCTTTTTGATCAGAGGAGTTTTGATCCTAAAAGACTGAGAAAAAAACCTCACTGCTCCCCGACCCTACCACCTCCATCCTCATCAGTTAGGTTCAGATGCAGTAACATACTCAGGTAGAGAAGCTTAAATGAAGCTCCAGCTTTCTGGCAGGAGGACTGAAAAAGGAAATCCCAGAGAACCAGATAGTACCAGGGAGATAATGGAGAGGGGGCAGCTCAGAAAAACAAGCCCATGAAGTGCTTTACGAACTCCTGTGCTCACCTGCAAGCTTCACATACATGGACATGTGACCAAAACAGCAAGCCACAGACTCTAAGAAATGAACTGCAAGACAGACTATCATCCAGATCCCAGACTGGCCACTGAGTGAGTGGCACACGCATGGAACAGATTTTAAGAACAGTGTAAAAGCTTTAAAAATGGAAGAGATATTGAACTCACAACCCTTAATATGGCTATTTGAACTAGTAGGCTGAACTGAACAGGGTTGAGAGTCTGATAAAACAAAAATATCAATATTAGGATTTAAATAAACTCAGAGTCTTATAATATTAAAAATGTCCAAGATACAACCCCAAAATTACTAGGCATACAAAGAAGAGTGTGGAGGATCTCAATGCACATCAACAGATGCCAATAATAAACGACACAGTTGTTGAATTACCTTTAAAGACAAAGACTTTAAATAGTATAAAAATGTTTCAACAACTCACTGCAAACACTAGAAAGAAATGGAAAGACAGAAAGTATCAGCAAAAAAACAATACATATAAAGAAGAACCAAATGGAAATATAAGAACTGAAAATAATAAAAATTTTAACTCATTGTATAGACTCAGTAAAAGAATGGCTATTAGCAGACCAGTATTTTCCAAGAAGGGTTTCCCTGGTGCTAAGCAGCAAAGAATCTGCCTGCCAATGCACAAGACTGGAGTTCCATCCCTGAGTCAGGAAGATTCCCTGGAGAAGGAAAAGGCAACCCACTCCAGTGTTCTTGCCTGGGAAATCCCATGGACAGAGGAGCCTGCAGGGCTACAGTCCATGGGCCGCAAAGTGCTAGACATGACTTAGCAATGAAACAACAAATTTCTCATGAATATATAGGCAAAAATCCTAAACAAAATACTAGCAAATAAAATCCAGCAACATATAAAAAGGACTAACATCATGACCAAGTGAAATTTATCCCAGGAGTACAAAGTGGCTGCCTTGAGCCCTAAAAGTGTTTCAACACTGGCTCCATATCCTTGTTGCACTTTATTCCCGTGAGCTATCTCTGTACCCTTAAAATAGGTCCTCCTTCTTGCTTAAGGACGAAAAGAAACAAGTTGTTACTGGAAACCAAAACTATCCAATGAAGACAAAAATCGATGTCTAAAATGAGTATTATCCCCAGAATAAACACCATGGGAAGCTACAGTTATTTCAACAATGCCATCAGTGCTCAAAAAATAATGTTTTTTTAATTTAAGCCTTCTAAAATGAAACTGGATTAACGTTATGAAAAGTGAATCCCTGCCTTAAAGGAGATTATAATCTAGTAGAAAATTTAGATTTAAGTGCTTAGGCACTTTTAAACATTTATAAACATTGAAAAACACTACATAAATCAGAATTTAAATGTAAAGTATTACTAGTCTGATATCATTATTGCTAGCCCATATAAACTCACAATATTCTCATAGTCTTTGGATACCAAGTCCACTGCCGAGTCCAACAGAAGTGTTCAAGAAATCCCTGGTGAAGTGAACTGTTGAATTATCATAACAACTGAGAACAGGTGTGACACTAATTGAGGAATTAAGACATTAATCCAGAAGAAGGTGCAGATTCATCATCAAATCAATTGTTAAGATCCTGAGCAGTTCACTTAATTTCCATGTGCCTCACTCAGTGTCTCCACTGGTAAAATGGAGTAGATTAAAATATTTCTACCGATACCTTGCAGCAACAAAATTCTAAAAAATTCTATTATTTAAATCCATCTGCAACACATCTAAATATGGATTTTTTAAAAAAGAAATTATTAGTTTCACCACAAAATGTGGCCTAAAGGGATGGAAATTCCTTTAAACAATATGGTGAAGGGGGAAAGAATAAAGTGGCTTTGATGCTTATTTAGAACTATTAGGATTCAAATCTGGCTGCTTTCTAAAATAAATTTTATTCATTATTATTTATTAAGTATGCAATTACTCAAATATAACACTCTGATACACTAGAATTTTGAACAAACAAATGCTTTAAAATTCTAATAACTATGCATAAGCAGTAAATTAGTCTTACTTGAATTTCTACTGCTGTGTAGCGCAGGGTTACTAAGTACGTAATTACATAAGAGAGCCACCCAACTTCCAAAGGAGCCATTCCAGTGAATTGTGTAAATAATATGCTTTAAAAAAACATAACCTCCTCACATATGAATTTAGATTCACCAGATATGGAGTAGCTGTGTACCTGTGAGACTAGAACACAGTCTTTAAAAGGCCTTCCTAATTATGAATTTACCAGAGAGATTAGAATGACCCAAAGCAAATTAATACATACTTTTTTCTTCATAACTTTCTATAAAAACATTTTCACTATTCTGCTTCACTACAGAAAACAAAAGATCTTAAAAGCCACTGATTTGAGATAAGATCTCCAGAGTACAAGACTATGATCAAATTTCTAACGTTGACATTCTGGTTTTCCTAATTACCAAATGCTTATGTTGTGTTTTTCTTTCATTTGTATCAACATAAGTCCTAAATATTTGGTCTATGGCTCACTTAACCATAAGATTATTGAATTTGAATAAGGAAATTTTCTTTTTAAAAAAATCACACAAAATATTCAACATTAGCAGGCAGCATGCTGCTGCTGCTGCTGCTAAGTTGCTTCAGTCGTGTCCAACTCTGTGCGACCCCATAGACGGCAGCATAGCCTCATAATAATACCTAGATACCACATGTTTTCTGTACCAGAAAAGTCATTTTTAATACCCATTACAGAAAATCAACCAACTTAGTAAACAAATTTATGCATACAGCCAGGTGGTATTTTTATTCTCCCCATAACAGTACAAAAAGTAAGGTTGTTTGCCTACATTTTCTTTGCTACATTATTAAAAATCACCTTATGCTAAGTAAGGAGAATTCCTACATTTTTGAAGTGCTCATTTATTCAGTAAGAATAAAACTGCAATTTTCTCAGATCAGGTTTTACAAACTCAATCTCCTATACCTGTACTTAAAGACCTTTTAAATCATGCCACAAAGAAATTATTTGGCTATACTGGAATTTTATTTTATTAAAATCAAGTCAAATCCCACTGCAATAAACTCAAAGGTACTGTCCAAATTCCTGTATTGCACTAGAATTTATTGCATTAAATATTATTTGAAATAACTAGGCCACCAGCTAAGGCCTGGGAATCACACACAACAATTTTTGATGATATGGGGTTGGCCTATACAACGACTTCAGATGAGCAGAGTCCTCATTGGGAGTATTAGATTTTATGTATTTCTGAAAAAGGGAGGGAGGGAGAAAGAGAAAAGAGAGCAAAAAGAAAAAAAAAGCTTGGTTGCAACTAGAGGAGTAAAGAGAAGTTGAAGCAGTCTTCCATTTTGATGAAAGGCATTTGCAACATTTTTTTCAATAGGAATTTATACATGTGTTCATAGCAGTTGCTATGACTCAACAGAGGCCAGTATCATGTCAATAATCCATATATTAGGGCAGACTGGCTACCATTTGACCAGTCCAGTCTAACCTCTCCCTTCCTAGGCAAAAACAGCAAAAGCAGCCACAAAGTAAAATCGTTTGAATGGGAAGTAGGGGGAGAGGAGACAAATCTTCACACTGGACTTCTGGAACGTCCCCTTCTCTACAGATGTGTCTGCTATAGCAATGAGATCAGGAGGGAGTGCTATCTGGAGCTTTCTTCTTAAATGAGAGGGAAACTCTTCATGAAAAGATCCCCTGATATCAAATGGTATTTCAACTACTACAAACCAAGTATCACAGCCCTCCTTGCTGCTACTGCTGCTAAGCCGCTTCAGTCGTGTCCGACTCTGTGTGACCCCATAGACGGCAGCCCACCAGGCTCCCCCGTCCCTGGGATTCTCCAGGTAAGAACACTGGAGTGGGTTGCCATTTCCTCCTCCAATGCATGAAAGTGAAAAGTGAAAGTGAAGTCGCTTAGTCATGTCCAACTTTTAGCGACCCCATGGACTGTAGCCTACCAGGCTCCTCCGTCCATGGGATTCTCCAGGCAAGAGTACTGGAGTGGGTTGCCATTACCTTCTCCAATAAAAACCTCTAGTAAAGAGCAAAAGGGCAATGGCATTCGTGTACTCATGCTCAGATAGTGTTCAACTATTTGCAATTAAATGTGGAAGAAATACGGGAATTTCAACAGCACAGTTTTGAGATCAACCTCTCAGTTTTATGGATATTTTAGCACGTGTCCAATCTTGCAGAACTCCATCTTCCTCTACTTTATTTGTAATATACACTGCTCTTAAACCACTTTAACACATTGTTACTGAGATACTTCTCTTACACAGTACCTACCAAGCAGTAGATCAATATTCTTCACACAGAGAGGCTGATTCCATTGCCACAAAAACCTGTGCAAACAGCCAGATGCTGAACAAAGAGCACAGCTTTCATTCCTAACATGTCTCCACTCCACTGGGAGGAAATATTTTGCTACGGTGGGCAAGTAGAAGTTGAGAAAGAAATAATGGCATTTAAAATAATTAAGAAGCTTTGATTAGAGAGAAAGTTTGAAGGATATAGCTAAAATAAATTTCACCTACAAGATGCTTATCATTCATCAAACCCATCTGTTCACCTGCAGTCACAATGCTGCATTTGATGCTTTACAAACTGCCATGCTGCTGCTGCTGCTAAGTCGCTTCAGTCGTGTCCAACTCTCTGTGACCCCACAGACAGCCTCCTACCAGGCTCCCCTGTCCCTGGGATTCTCCAGGCAAGAACACTGGAGTGGGTTGCCATTTCCTTCTCCAATGCATGAGAGTGAAAAGTGAAAGGGAAGTCGCTCAGTCGTGTCCGACTCAGCAACCTCATGGACTATAGCCCACCAGGCTCCTCTGTCCATGGGATATTCCAGGCAAGAGTACTGGAGTCGGGTGCCATTGCCTTCTCCGACAAACTGCCATAATATTAGGTATTTATGTTGCACTTCAACACTTAAGACTAAAATGATACAGAAACAAAATAAAGAATTGGGTGAAAAATGAGGGAAAGAGGAGAAAACTGAAATATTCTACTGTTCCTTTAAAGCCACTTTCAGTTAACAAAATTTTGTGACTTCAATTTCTTCTTAAATGTACACCAAAAAAACCCTTTATTCACAAGCTTTTCATATGGTTATTTCATTTCTCTCTCCTTCATACTATTGTTATGATCTGAGGCAATAAAACTGAGTTGAAACATAATTAGAAAGGACAGAGATCTGTCTACATGCAGTGAGTGATACTAGCAACTTATGGCACCAGAGGGATTTAACTTTTGTCTAATATCAGTTCTCCCTGTCCTTTCTCACACTACTTACTTCCGATGGATTAGGCTGCAATACATCCTTTCTAGACCAGCTTTAATCATTTTCACAACTATGGCTGCTATGACAACAGGATGCAGCTTATCTGTGCTGTTTTCATTGTCTCCATTTGAGTTGCCATAACAACACAATCATTCTGCCTTTCTCCAGTGTGTAACAACTTTCTCTAAGGATTGTATTCTTTTTTTTTTTTTTTTTACTTTATTTTTAAACTTTACATAATTGTATTAGTTTTGCCAAATATCAAATAAGGATTGTATTCTTAAGGACACTGGATTTCCCTATAAAGAAACTAAGCAACAGAATTTACATAAAAATGCTATTTAAACAATAAAACTCCAATTTTAAAACCTTTTGAGGGAAGAGTTATTTTTGATAGGAACTTTCATCATACAAAAAATAAACTTAACCCCCCCTCAAAAAAAAAAAAACCCCGATACCTGAAACCTGAAATCCAAAAACTATCTACCATTAGCAGTGACTTACTTTTATACAGACTTACCGAAGCAAAAGATAGCAATATCATCATAATTATGAGCTACAGTAAAGTGTCCATTAATACCTGTCCCAAGTAGAACAATCAAGAATGAATACAGTTCTATACTGAATACTTTGCCATAGTAATCCAACATCATTTGTTAGGAATACCAGAGCTGGGAGTAGTGAGCTTTATATTAGGCAAACGCCATTTAAAAATTTAACCTTCAATTCAAGGCTTTCTATGCTAATAGAATCCTGAAGAAGTTCATACAGTTCAAATTCTCTTATAGTATAAATTGTGTATTTATAAAAACTGATATTCATAGAAAAGATCAAAGAAAAGCATTTATTGTTCTAAACAGCAACATAAAAATTTTTTAAAGTATTTTGGCTAGTGGATCACCATATCCATTACTAGGAACATCATGCCAGGACATAAGTGTGTTTTTAAAAAAAAAACTATCAACTGTTACTACTCCTCGTTGTACCAGCATTTGCAATAACAGGACTCTGTATATTCAAAAGGTTATCTTAACTTAATAGATTAAATAACTAAATTCAGATCTTTTAAGTCCTTTGATCAGCTGACTAAGCTACATTAAAATTTTTCACATAGTGGGGATTCCCTGGTGGTTCAGTGGTTCAGACTCTGCACTTCTACTGCAAGGGCACACGTCTGATCCCTGGTTAGGAAACTAAGATTCCCGCAAGCTGTGCAGCAGTGCAACTAAAAAAAAAAACTCGCCCATAATACAAATATCCATGAATACATATACATATTTATTGCTTACAAACAAAATATGGAAATATTACTATTTGAGGGGAAAATATGCAAATGTTAGTAAGTTCCCCCTTAGTTCCCTACAGGCATATAAAAGATTATTTATAATATTGTGGTATTTTTACAGGATTGAACTAATTTTCACATATTAGTGTAACGAGACACACTTTAATTTTAATCACAGTTGAGATAATTCAATAAATTTTGTAGTTTGCAGTGAACTGAAAAAGATGATTTATTTAACCAAACCTGAAGATCATAGCATGATCGTTTTCTTAAAATCCACTCTACCAAATTCTGAAATAACAGCTTAACAATTTAGTTTTTAGTCAGTTTTTTTTTAAGACTAAAGAGGAGAGGGTTGGCAAATATAAAGAGCTAAAATAATGACAGAATCAAGATCTTTTCTTTAGAATCTTTTCCACACAGGAAAATGAGAAACCCAAAACAATGATAATTTTTTTTTAAAGCAGCTAGAGCAAAAGGGTGGTTACACTATTTTTAGAGGAGGGATGAGAGAGGGGGAATGGCAACACAAAGGGTATGGACAGAGAAGAAGAGAATCTAGGACCAAATGGATTCCAATCCTGGGCAACCTGGATAGACACTCAAGTGAAAATGAAACCAACAAATGGGCTAAAATCATACACAAAAGCCCATCTCTAACTCTGCTTTCTTCTTTCCATAGTATTGGTTGCTGTTGTTCAGTCACTAAGCCGTGTCTAACTCTTTGTGACCCCAAGGACTACAGCGCTCCAGGTTTCCCTGTCCTTCACTATCTCCTGCAGTTTGCTCAAATTCATATCCACTGAGTCAGTGATGCTGTCTAACCATCTCATCCTCTGCCTCCCACCTCTTCTTTTGCCTTCAATCTTTCCCAGCATCAGGGTTTTTTACAATGAGGCTTCTGTTTGCATTAGGTGGTCGAAGTATAGAGCTTTAGCATCAGTCTTTCCAATGAATATTCAGGGTTGATTTCCTCTGGACTGACTAGTTTGATCTCCCTGCTGTCCAAAGGAATCTCAAGAGTCTTCTCCAGCACCACAGTTAAAAAGCATCAATTCTTCTGTGCTCAGCCTTCCTTATGGTCCAACTCTCATATCTGTTCATGACTACTGGAAAAACTATAGCTTTGACAGTATGAACCTCTGTTGGCAAAGTGACGTCTCTGCTTTTTAAAATGTTGTCGAGGTTTGTCATAGCTTTCCTTCCAAGGAACAAGCATCTTTTAATTTCATGGCTGAAGTCACCGTCCACAGTGATTTTAGAGTCTAAGAAAATAAAATCTGTCACTGCTTCCACTTTTTCCCCTTCTATTTGCCACAAAATGATGGGACTGGATGCCATGATCTTAGTTTTTTTAATGTTGAGTTTTAAGCCAACTTTTTTCCACTCCCTTCTTTTACCTTCATCAAGAGGCTCTTTTTTCCTCTTCACTTTATGCCATTAGAGAGGTATCAAATCTGCATATCTGAGGTTGTTGATATTTCTCCCAGCAATCTTGATTCCAGTTTGTGATTCATTCAGCCCAGCATTAGGGAACCTCGAGAAAATGCTCCTTTCTAAGGCTTGAAAAGGTGAAAGTGAAGTCACTGAGTCATGTCCGACTCCTTGCGACCCCATGGACTTTCCAGGCAAGAATACTGGAGTGGGTTGCCATTTCCTTCTCCAGGAGATCTTCCCGACCCAGGGATTGAACCTGGGTCTCCTGCATTGTAGACAGACACTTTACCATCTGAGCCACCAGGGAAGATCTTCTAAGGCTTAAACTCCCAAGAAATTGCTACCTTGCAATGACTCCTCAATTAGCTGAAGCCACTAGGTCCTAGGCTGTAAGCAAGATGATATAATTTTATTATAGAGCAAAATGTGAATTTAGGAGCTAATGCTGTTGGAATCATGGAATCTTGAGACTGAATTTTTGTGATGCCCTTTGTTGACAGGACTGGTGAATTACCTGTGCCTGTGTGGCCTAGCATTCTTGTTAACAGCTATGACTCATCCAGAATACCCTTCAAAAGAGAGCCTCTGGCCTCATCATCAGGACAGTCTGTTGTGAGCCGACATGCACTCAGATCTATGCTATTGATGTCACATCTGCTGGAACTCACTGGTGGAACTACTATTCCTGCCCTCATCTGACATGTTTAGCCACACACTCCATTAGGGACTTGCAGGCTACTGGAACAAGCCCCTACCAACTCTTCTCAAGAGTATGTTACATCCTGTCCAAAATGATTGATTTTTAGGGTAAGAGTTTTATATATACACAAGAGAATTAAATGTACTTCTACACTCCAAGGTATAATGTACTAATTTTTAAAGATTGATTATATCAGTCATTGGTAATTAGATATGAAAGTTCCAATTACCAAAACTTTAAAATAATTTTATTGCTATTTGAACCATTCCAAGTTGAAAGAAAACATTATAAAAAAAAAAGTTATCAAAGAATCACTTTCTTTAGTAAGAAATTATAATGTATCTTTAGTCATCAATCTCCACCTCTAGCCCTACAAGAATATTAATTTTCCACAGAGAACTGACATGGAACTATTTGCCAACTAAACAATCCATACTTTATAAAGCCTTTAATTTAGCTACTAAAACCTTGGGATAAAGGAAGACCTAGGTATGGATTCCAGGGCATACATTTAGTTTTAGAAGAATATGATATACAGTATAAGAAGTCTGCACTACACTGGCTATGCTTGTTTTAAAGATTAGTTTTCTTATGTAGATGCCTTTCAATGATGTATGAAATCTGAAGAGAATGTGAAAAAAAGGCAAAGAACTCAATTCTACCAAAGGGCATCTTACTCCTATGTTAGACCAGTTGGTTTCCAAAGTGGGATGTAGGTATTACGCCAGGAGGTAGGTAAGATGATCCTTTGGAATGCCAGGAAAAAAATTAAACTTTTATTAAAATTAATTTCAAAAAGAAATTAATGTTTTCTGATTTTTATAATATAGATAAACACTGGTTCCCTCATTAAAAAACAAGTTCATTTCTATCTTTTTTTTTAGATTCCACATATAAGTGGTATCATATATCTGTCTGTCTCTGACTTACTTAGTATGGTAATTTCCAGGTCTATCCTTGCTGCAAATGGCATTATTTCCTTCTTTTAGTGGCTCATATTCCATTGCATATGTGTACCACATCTTCTGTATCCATGCATCTGTTGATGGACATTTAGGCTGCTTCCATGTCTTGGCTATTGTAAACACTGCTGCAATGGTACATTCCATGTATCCTTTTGGACCATGTTTTTCTCTGGATAAATGCCCAGGAGTGGGATTGCTGGATCATGTGGTAGCTCTATTCTTAGTTTTTTAAGGAACTCCATATTCTTCTCCATAGTGGCTGTACCAGTTCACATTCCCACCAACAATGTAGGAGGGTTCCTTTTTCTCCACACCCTCTACAGCATTTACTTTGGTAGATTTTTAAAATATGTATTTATTTGGCTGTGCCAGGTCTCAGGTGTGGCATGGGGATCTTTAATCTCTAGTTGCAGCATGAGGGATCTTTTAGGCATGCAGGATCTTTTAGCTGTGGCATGCAGGATCTAGTTCCCTAATCAGAGACTGAACCTGGGACCCCTGAATTGGGAGCGCTGAGTCTTAGCCATTAGACCACCAGGGAAGTCCCTTGTTTGTAAGTTTTTTGATGATGACTATTCTGACTGTTGTGAGGTGATATCTCAATGTAGTTGTGATTTGCACTTCTCTAATAATTAGTGATGCTGAGCATCTTTTCATGTGCCTCTTGGCCATCTGCTTTGGAGAAATGTCTATTTAGGTCTTCTGCTCATTTTTTCATTGGGTTGTTTATTTTCTGGATATTGAGCTGCATGAGCTGTTTGTAAATTCTGAAGACTAATCTCCTATCAGTTGCATCATTTGAGACTATCTTCTCCCATTCTGTGGGTTGTCTTTTCATTTTGTTAGTAGTTTCCTTTGCTGTGTAAAAGCTTTTAAGTTTAACTAGGTCTCATTTGTTAATCTTTATTTTTATTTAAACTACTCTGGGAGATGGATCAAAAAAGATATTACTGTGATTTATGTCAAAGAGTGTTCTGCTTATGTTTTCCCCTAAGAGTTTTATAGTATCCAGTCATATGTAGGTCTTTAATCCATTTTGAGTTAATTTTTGTGTATGGTGTTAAAGAATAACTCCCAAGACTGAACCAGGACAAAATAGAAAATATGAACAGACCAATCATAAGTACTGAAATTGAAACTGTGATTTAAAAACCCCCAACAAACAAAAGTCCAGGACCAGATGGCTTCACAGGCGAATTCTATCAAACACTTAGAGAAGAGTCAACACCTATCCTTCTGAAACTACTCCAAAAAAGTACAGAGGAAGGAAAAGTCCTAAACTCATTCTATGAGGATACCATCACTATGATACAAAAGTCAGACAAAGATACCACACAAAAAAGAAAACTACAGGCCAATATCACTGATGAACATGCAAAAATCCTCAACAAAATACTAGCAATCCAAATTCAACAATACATTAAAAGGATCATACAGGTGGGATTTATCCCAGGAATGCAAGAATTTTTCAATATTCACACATCAGTGTGATACACCACATCAACAAACTGAAGAATAAAAACCATATGATCATTTCAAAATTCAACACCCATTTATGATACAAACTCTCCAGCAAGTAGGCATAGAGGGAACATACCTCAACATAACAAAAGCCACATAAGACAAACGTATAGCTAACATCAAACTCAATGGTGAAAAACTGAAAGCATTTTCTTTCTCTAATTCAGGAAAAAGATAAGGATACCCACTCTGGCTACTTTTATTCAACATAGTTTTGGAAGTTATAGCCACAGCAATCAGAGAAGGAAAACATAGAAAAGGAATCCAAATTTGAAAAGAATAAGTAAAACTGATGACATGATATACACAGAAAATCCTAAAGATGGTACCAGAAAACTACTAGAGCTCATCAATGAATCTGCAAGTTGTAGGATACAAAATTAATACACAGGAATCTGTTGCATTCCTATATACTAACAACAGAAACAGAAATTAAAGAAGCAATCCCATTTACCACTGCATCAAAAAGAATAAAATACCAAGGAATAAACCTACCAAATGAGACTAAGAAATTCCCTGGTGACTCAGCGGTAAAGAATATGCCTATCAATACAAGAGACTGAGGTTCGATCCCTGGAGAAAATCCCCTGGAAAAGGAAATGGCAACTCACTCTATTATTCTTGCCTGGGAAATCCCATGGACAGAGGAGCCTGGCGGACTACAGTCCATGGGGTCTCAAGAGTTGGACACGACATGGTGACTCAATAACAACAACAAGGAAACAAGAGACTTGTATTCCGAAAACTGCAAGATGCTAATGAAAGAAATCGAAGATGATATAAACAGATGGGGAAGATATACCATATTCTTGGATTAAAAGAATCTACATGGTTAAAATGACTATACTACCCAAGGCAATCTATAAATTCAACGCAATGTCCTTATCAAATTACCAATGGCACTGTTCACAGAACTAAATCAAAAAATCTTAAAATTTGTATGGAGACACTATAGACCTCAAACTGACTTGATGAAGTAGGATGTGTGATTTATCATTACCCTCATTTTACAAGGTGAGAAATAGGAAGAAAGTGCAGACAAGAAACAGAACTAAAGGCTAAAAAAACTCCAGCATTTGTCTAAGAATCAAATGCTTATTAAATTATCTGGCTCAAGAGAGTGCTCTTTCATTATACACTACTTACTGCCTCTTAACATTAAAAACAAAAAAAAAAACATAAAAAAACAGAAACCAAAATCATTTTCCCTAGCCAAAGGTTTTCAAATTTTAGTATTTAATCCATGGTAGGTGTCTTCTTGGTGGGTCCTAGAAAAACTCTTTAAAGTATCTAATTTAAACTAATCTCCAAGAAATAAGAAAAAGTGGTGGCCTCTGGGGAGGGAAAATAAATGCTAAAAAGACGGATAAAAGAGATTTCTTTATATATACCCTTTTGTATTTTTTTAAACTTTGTACTGTGCTACATGTTTTACATATTCAAAAACAAATACTTTAAAAATAACCCCATGTTTTGATTTCTATCAAGAGTTAAATACTATATATCAAGGCTTATTATAGAGCTATGTGACTAAGGCTGCATGGTACTGATACAGGGATAAACAGAACAATATACAGAATAATGTACCCAAAATCAAACCAACGCACGTAAGGACAGGATTTATGATGGAGGCAGCCCTGCAGATCAGAGAAGAATACATAATCTTTCAGTAGATGATGCTGGGGGACACTGGAAGTCCATACGGAAAAAAATGAAATGAAATTCCATCCTCACAAACACAAAAATCAATCCTAAAGTGAGGGAGACTAACATTCTAAAATGTAAAAGGCAAAACAATCAAGCTTCTAGTGGAAAACATGAGACTATTTTCATAAACTTAGGACAGAAAAGGCTTTCTTAAAAAAAGTCATTGGAATATTGAATATTCATTGGAAGGACTGATACTGCAGCTGAAGCTCCAATACTTTAGCCACCTGATGTGAAGAGCCAACTCACTGGAAAAGACCCTGATGCTGGGAAAGATTGAGGGCAGGAAGAGAAGGGAGCAATAGAGGATGAGATAGTTGGATGGCATCATCGACTAAATGGACATGAGTGTGAGCAAACTCTGGAAGATAGTGAAGGACCCCCTGGTGTCCATGGGGTCACAAAGAGTTGGACACAACTGAGCAACTGAACAACAACAAAGTCATAGATTAAACACACAAACACACTTCAATTTATCTATCAATCACATCAAATGGAAGAAACATAAGCTCAGCCACAAACAAAACAGAGAGTCAAAAGAGTACCAACTGGGGTTTGAATAGGGAAATGTGGGCTCTAGTCAACTGTAACCTTGAACAAGTTACATGACCTCTTTTAGTCTCAGTTTGCTCATTTATAAAAGCAAGAAGTCAGACTACAATCCAAACAAGGTCTTTTGCCCAAAGTGTATGACTACTAAAGTGACTGCAAACCACTGTTTCTTGAATGAGCTAAGTAGGCGGACAGATATCTGGTGTTGATACTTAAAAGGATGAAGAAAAAGGGAAAATGATATTTCCCAGCCCTCTGAGAACTGCAGAGTATAAATAACTAAACATGCTGACAGTGTTTAAGGTCCACCTTGATAGAAAAGAGTGTATTCCAAATCTACATGTAACGTGCACTTTCTAGGGCACACTGACCTTGCTGGGAATTTGCTTGGTCATGATATTTCTTTAAGAAAACTGATAAAAGTAGAAAGAGCCTGGGAACATCAGTAGGATAGCAATTAAAAGATTTAAGTATATCTATCCATATATCCTTGACAGGTAAAATTCCATCATCATAGACAAGGATAAATTGTCACTGCTTGTCTGGGTGGTTGGGGGAATAAGAAAATTAAGAACAGGAAATTCCAGTAGGATTTTTGATAACCACCAGTCAAGTCATTTCTGTACCATTTTTCCTAACACTACCAAACACTATACTCGATATTTCATTAGCTTCTCAAAATGACATTTTATGATGAAGCTCAGACCTGACAGTCACATCCTTATTAAAAGCCACAACTAGTTATGTTTAAATGATAATCAACAACAAATTTTAAATTAAAATACATTATGTAAAAATTAAAATAAGTCTAGATCAGGACACATGGATAGGATTCAAGGATGTCTGAACCTCTTGAAATCATATAGAAAAGGTATATACATGTGTATGTCCAGGGGACTATCTCATGACATACAAAAGATTTTCAGTGAGATCCATGAACAAGAAAAGTTATGAAGCTTTCAGTCATATGACCCCTCCAGACACAAAGCCCACACAAATTTAGTGATATCTCAGCTAAAGCAAATAACTGAGCCACTTATTAAAAAGTAGAACTTTGCCTCCTTCTGACTGATGGCATTTTTTCTTAATCAAAGTTTAATAAAAGTCTCACTTTAAAATAAAAATATTTTAACTTAATGGCCTCAATTAAGCAGTTAAAAATTCAGTTCAATAGTGCCTTCCAATTTTAAAACTCAAATGTTAACTACAATATATTCTATTTCTCAATACAAAAGAGAATTTTTCTTCTTTACTCTTTTACACCAGGAATCACTCTTTCAAGATTCTGGGCACATTTTCACATCAACTGAAAATAAGATCTCACTCTTTCTAACCAGTTTACATAATTAATTAGAATTGTTAGTCCAAATTCATCAACCCTTCAGTTTTCGAAAAAAACTACTAGTCAAATCCTAATCTGGCCAAAGTTTGTTGACTGATTCCTACTCCTTCTTCATAAGCACATACTGAAAACACACACACACACACACACACACACACACACACACACATAAAACATACTAATAAGAACTATAATTTACTACCAACTACTCATAAGAAATTATAGCTCTGCTGACTGGCAAGTAATTTGCAAAAGCAGATCAGTTTAGCTGCACAAAATGAGTATCTACCTGCATGTACTAGCACTAATCAGGGCGTGAAATTAAACTTTTTATTTGGAAGGAAATAACTGCTTCAAGGCTGTGATTTAGTCTGGGAAGCAAATATTAAGGTCATCCTTTTATTAAGCTGACGTTTATAGTATTTCTAATAGGGGAAGAAAGGGAGGAGGACCATCTGGCCAAATTCTGTAGAAGCAACACTATCTCTATGACATACGAATGTGCCACTTGCTTTACTAATTGCACAGACTTAACAGGACCAAGTTGATGAAACGTATGGAGGGATCACTTGAGTCCTGAAAGCCCAAAATGACCATGATGGACATTTCATTCAGTCAGAACTAAGGAATCAGCGTTTCATTAAGTGAAGTGAAGAAAATTCCTACAAACATAAATGCCACAGTAAGTTTTAAAACAGCCTATAGCCATTTTCATTATAACACAATTTTGGATAAGTCAGATTAATGAGATCCTATTCAGTAAGATCACACTAGGACCACAGCCTTGTCTAACTCAATGAAACTAAGCCATGCCTGTGGGGCAACCCAATATGGGCGGGTCATGGTGGAGAGATCTGACTGAATGTGGTCCACTGGAGAAGGGAATGGCAAACCACTTCAGTATTCTTGCCTTGAGAACCCCATGAACAGTATGAAAAGGCAAAACGATAGGATACTGAAAGACAAACTCCCCAGGTCAGTAGGTGCCCAATATGCTACTGGAGATCAGTGGAGAAATAACTCCAGAAAGAATGAAGGGATGGAGCCAAAGCAAAAAGAATAACCAGCTGTGGATGTGACTGGTGATAGAAGCAAGGTCCGATGCTGTAAAGAGCAATATTGAATAGGAACCTGGAATGTCAGGTCCATGAATCAAGGCAAATTGGAAATGGTCAAACAAGAGATGGCAAGAGTGAATGTCGACATTCTAGCAATCAGCGAACTGAAATGGGCTGGAATGGGTGAATTTAACTCAGATGACCATTATATCTACTACAGCGAGCAGGAATCCCTCAGAAGAAATGGAGTGGCCATCATGGTCAACAAAAGAGTCCGAAATACAGTACTTGGATGCAATCTCAAAAATGACAGAATGATCTCTGTTCGTTTTCAAGGCAAACCATTCAATATCACAGTAACCCAAGTCTATGCCCCAACCAGTAACGCTGAAGAAGCAGAAGTTGAACGGTTCTATGAAGACCTACACTAACACCCAAAAAAGATGTCCTTTTCATTATAGGGGACTGGAATGCAAAAGTAGGAAGTCAAGAAACACCTGGAGTAACAGGCAAATTTGGCCTTGGAATACGGAATGAAGCAGGGCAAAGACTAATAGAGTTTGCCAAGAAAATGCACTGGTCATAACAAACACCCTCTTCCAACAACACAAGAGAAGACTCTATACATGGACATCACCAGATGGTTAACACCGAAATCAGACTGATTATATTCTTTGCAGCCAAAGATGGAGAAGCTCTATACAGTCAGCAAAAACAAGACCAGGAGCTGACTGTGGCTCAGACCATGAACTCCTGATTGCCAAATTCAGACTTAAATTGAAGAAAGTAGGAAAAACCACTAGACTATTCAGGTATGACCTAAATCAAATCCCTTATGATTATACAGTGGAAGTGAGAAATAGATTTAAGGGCCTAGATCTGATAGATAGAGTGCCTGATGAACTATGGAATGAGGTTCGTGACACTGTACAGGAGACAGGGATCAAGACCATTCCCATGGAAAAGAAATGCAAAAAAGCAAAATGCCTGCCTGGGGAGGCCTTACAAATAGCTGTGAAAAGAAGAGAAGTGAAAAGCAAAAGAGAAAAGGAAAGACATAAACATCTGAATGCACAGTTCCAAAGAATAGCAAGAAGAGATAAGAAAGCCTTCTTCAGCGATCAATGCAAAGAAATAGAGGAAAACAACAGAATGGGAAAGACTAGGGATCTCTTCAAGAAAATCAGAGATACCAAAGGAACATTTCATGCAAAGATGAGCTCAATAAAAGACAGAAATGGTATGGACCTAACAGAAGCAGAAGATATTAAGAGGAGATGGCAAGAATACACAGAAGACCTGTACAAAAAAGATCTTCACGACCCAGATAATCACGATGGTGTGATCACTGACCTAGAGCCAGACATCCTGGAATGTGAAGTCAAGTGGGCCTTAGAAAGCATCACTACGAACAAAGCTAGTGGAGGTGATGGAATTCCAGTTGAGCTATTCCAAATCCTGAAAGATGATGCTGTGAAAGTGCTGCACTCAATATGCCAGCAAATTTGGAAAACTCAGCAGTGGCCACAGGACTGGAAAAGGTCAGTTTTCATTCCAATCCCAAAGAAAGGCAATGCCAAAGAATGCTCAAACGACTGCACAGTTGCACATGGGGTCGTAAAGTAATGCTCAAAATTCTCCAAGCCAGGCTTCAGCAATATGTGAACCTTGAACTTCCTGATGTTCAAGCTGGTTTGAGAAAAGGCAGAGGAACCAGAGATCAAATTGCCAACATCCGCTGGATCATGGGAAAAGCAAAAGAGTTCCAGAAAAACATCTATTTCTGCTTTATTGACTATGCCAAAGCCTTCGACTGTGTGGATCACAATTAACTGTGGAAAATTCTTCAAGAGATGGGAATACCAGACCACCTGACCTGCCTCTTGAGAAATTTGTACGCAGGTCAGGAAGCAACAGTTAGAACTGGACATGGAACAACAGACTGGTTCCAAATAGGAAAAGGAGTTTGTCAAGGCTGTATATTGTCACCCTGTTTATTTAACTTATATGTAGAGTACATCATGAGAAACACTGGACTGGAAGAAACACAAGCTGGAATCAAGATTGCCGGGAGAAGTATCAATAACCTCAGATATGCAGATGACACCACCCTTATGGCAGAAAGTGAAGAGGAACTAAAAAGCCTCTTGATGAAAGTGAAAGTGGAGAGTGAAAAAGTTGGCTTAAAGCTCAACATTCAGAAAACGAAGATCATGGCATCCAGTCCCATCACTTCATGGGAAATAGATGGGGAAACAGTGGAAACAGTGTCAGACTTTATTTTTCTGGGCTCCAAAATCACTGCAGATGGTGACTGCAGCCATGAAATTAAAAGACATTTACTCCTTGGAAGGAAAGTTATGACCAACCTAGATAGCATATTCAAAAGCAGAGACATTACTTTGCCAACAAAAGTTCGTCTAGTCAAGGCTGTGGTTTTTCCTGTGGTCATGTATGGATGTGAGAGTTGGGCTGTGAAGAAGGCTGAGCGCCGAAGAATTGATGCTTTTGAACTGTGGTGTTGGAGAAGACTCTTGAGAGTCCCTTGGACTGCAAGGAGATCCAACCAGTCCATTCTGAAGGAGATCAGCCCTGGGATTTCTTTGGAAGGAATGATGCTAAAGCTGAAACTCCAGTACTTTGGCCACCTCATGCGAAGAGTTGACTCAATGGAAAAGACTCTGATGCTGGGAGGGATTGGGGGCAAGAGGAGAAGGGGACGACAGAGGATGAGATGGCTGGATGGCATCACTGACTCGATGGACGTGAGTCTGGGTGAACTCTGGGAGTTGGTGATGGACAGGGAGGCCTGGCGTGCTGTGATTCATGGGGTCGCAAAGAGTCTGACATGACTGAGCGACTGATCTGATTCAGTAAGTTAGCCAATTCCCACAATTTTTCCAACATTAACCAAAATCAACTAAAACAAACTTCAAATAACTCCACTATTCTATATCCACACTACTCTCATGTCTACCAGAGAAAGCAAACAAGTGGGGGGAAGCCCAAATAATTACAAGCAAATTGCCGAGAAAGGCCTAAAGAAGCCACACACAGAAGTTGCTCAGTCATGTCCGACTTGTAGCCCACCAGGCTCCTTGGTCCATGGGATTTTCCAGGCATGAATACTGGAGTGGGCTGCCGTTTCCTTTCTCAACCTGTGATTCCAGAACCAGACGCATCATCTGAAACTAGTGAGAAATGCAAATTTTCAGTCTCTACCCCAGACCTATGGAATGGAAAATACAGGCCCTCCAGGAACTTCTGATACAGCTTTTATACCACAAGCCTTTAAAAATTAAACCCAATTATTTAAGCAGCTTTGGCAATGTTTTCCACTAAAGATAAAAATTACAAAGTATATAACCTATAAATTAGAACGTTAAAAGTATGTTTTAATTAGTCTAGGTTCAAAAGCAAAAATAAAATGACAAAGTTTACCCAACATCTTCTCAAAATAGGAAACGGTCACCATTTCAAACTCAAGAAGGAAAAAAAACCACTTAGATCTGCCTAAAAATAAATGGGCAGATTTTAAAACTTCTACAGAACAATCATCATCGGTAGATGCCATAACTATTGGGGGAAACAATATTGGAAAACAAGTTATTTACAAAATTTCCAAGTTTCGCTCCACTGGGCATTTATTAATTTCAAATACACCATTACGATGGAAAAATCTGGTGATTTCATAATAAAATGATCAAACAGCAACACCAATAAAGGAACAAAATGACATTGTTAGGTAGGTAGAATAGGGAAAAGGAGTCCAAAATGGCGGTAACACTTATTTGCCTATGAGTTGTAGCACAGTTTGTCCAAGACCTGAGAGCTGTGACGGGCCGAGGGTTTTAATGTCTGTCACTCCAAATCTTTGTTGTGACAAGACAAAGAAATGAGGAACATATACTCGCGTGACAACATCATGTACTTTCTGATGTAATGCAATGAGAAAGAAACCACATGTATTTCCTGCCAATTTTTTTTAACCTGAATCTAATCATGGATAACAATCAGACAAATCCAAATGAGAAACATTCTGTAAAACTAGCCTGGACTCTCCCAAAATGTCAATTTCAAGAATAAAAAGACAATTATACTCCAATTTAAAAAAAAGTTAAAACTTTTGAAAAAGAATAAAAAGACTAAGGAACTATTGTAAATTAAGAGACTTAAGAGATATAACTATATGTAACGTGATTGGATCATGGATTTTAAAAAAGGAGGCTATAAAAAATGCTACTGAGACAGTGGGGGAAATTTGAACATAATATACTGACGGTAAAAGCAGAAGGGGGCGACAGAGGATGAGATGGTTGGATGGCATCACTGACTCAATGGAAATGAGTTTCAGTAAGCTGCAGAAGAGAGTGAAGGACAGGGAAGTCTGGAGTGCTGGAGGTCATGGGGTTGCAAAGGGTCAGACACGACTTTGTGAAGGAACAACAGCAAATATATTGAATAACAAAATGTTAAACTGTTAAATCACCTCAGTAGGGTGTTGCTAAGGTGCATTGTGGTCATGAAAGATAAATACTGTGTTCCAAGGAAATACAAGCACAGTAGCGACGAAATATCATGATGATGTCTACAAGTATAGCTGTACAGAGAAGCAAAAAATGTGGCAAATGTTAACACCTGGTCAATCCAGGTGAGGGATATATGGAGGATCATTACGCTTTTCTCAATTTTTCTATGGATTTGAAAAAAGATTGATACCACTCATTCTACTCTTCAAAGCCATATTTCTCCAACTGTATGCTATTAGTTCAGTTCAGTCGCTCAGTTGTATCTGACTCTGTGACCCCATGGACTGCAGCACATCAGGCTTCCCTGTCCATCACCAACTCCCCAAATTGAGTAAAACTACTTAGCAGCAGCAGCAGCAGCATGTCCATTGAGTCGCTGATGCCATCCAACCATTTCATCCTCTGTCATCCCTTTCTCTTGCCTTCAATCTTTCCCAGCATCAGGGTCTTTTCAAATGAGTCAGCTCTTCACATCAGGTGGCCAAAGTACTGGAGTTTCAGCTTCAGCATCAGTCCTTCCAATGAATATTCAGGACTGATTTCCTTTAGGATGGACTGGTTGGATCTCCATGCTGTCCAAGGGACTCTCAAGAGTCTTCTCCAACACCACAGTTCAAAAGCATCAATTCTTTGGCACTCAGCTTTCTTTATAGTCCAACTCTCAAATCCATATATCACTACTGGAAAAACCAGAGCTTTGACTACATGGACCTTTGTTGGCAAAGTAATGTCTCTGCTTTTTAATATGCCATCTAGGTTGGTCACAGCTTTTCTTCCAAGGAGCAAGCGTCTTTTAACTTCATGGCTCCAGTCACCATCTGCAGTGATTTTGGAGCCCCCAAAAACATAAAGTCTGTCAGTGTTTGCATCTTTTCCCTATCTATTTGCCATGAAGTGATGGGACCAGATGCCGTGATCTTAGTTTTCTGAATGTTGAGTTTTAAGCCAACTTTTTCACTTTCCTCTTTCACTTTCATCAAGAGCCTTGATTCATGGATCTAACATTCCAGGTTCCTACGCAGTATTGCTTTTTTACAGCATTGGACTTTACTTCCATCACCAGTTACATCCACGGCTGGGCGTTGTTTTTGCTTTGGATCCATCTCTTCATTCCTTCTGGAGTTATTTCTCCACTGATCTCCAGCATAAATTGGGCACCTACTGACCTGGGGAGTTCATCTTTCAGTGTCCTATCTTTTTGCCTTTTCATACTGTTTATGGGGTTCTCAAGGCAAAAATACTGTCAACCAAAAAAAGATGTACAACTTGAGAGTTGTGAGTTAAGTTTTATTTGGGGCAAAATGAGGACTGCAGCCCAGGAGACAGCATCTCAGATAGCTCTGGGAGACTGCTCCAAAGCGGCAGTGGGGGAAAGTCAATATATAAGGTTTCAGTGAAGAGGGAGTTCAATACCATGAAGCACTCATTTTACAAAAGGTTTTTTGTTAGTCATGAGGATCTAATGTCACCATGAAGGGATTTAGTGCTTCTCTAGATATGAGGACATGAAAGGACTGAGATCATAAAATCTGTTTCTAAAAACATCCAACTATCTAAAGACCTGTCCCACCAGATTCCCTGGAGCAGAGTGCCTCACTCTACCCTGAACTCCCTCAGGGATTGTTGAAGGTCAACAGCTATAGCAGCATGGGGTTCAGTCTCCATAGAAAGTGAAAGTGAAAGTTGCTCAGTCCTTGTCTGACTCTTTTCGACCCCATGGACTACACAGTCCATGGAATTCTCCAGGCCAGAATAATGGAGTGGGTTGCCATTTCCTTCTCCAGGGGGTCTTCCCAACTCAGAGATTGAACCCAGGTCTCCTGCACTGCAGGCAGATTCTTTTAACAACTGAGCTATAAGGGACGGGTGCATTTCCATAGAGGCAGACGGAAAATGCCTTTGCTGTTCAGTCACTGGCAATGCTCTTGGTAAGTGCCAATTTGTAGTTGACAATACTTAAGTGGTTTGCCATTCCCTTCTTCAATAGACCACGTTTTATCAGAACTCTCCACCATGACCCATCCATCTTGGGTGGCCCTACACAGCATGGCTCATAGTTTCATTGAGTTAGACAAGGCTGCAGTCCATGTGATCAGTTTGATTAGTTTTCTGTGATTGTGGTTTTCATTCTGACTGCCCTCTGATGGAGAAGCATAAGAGGCTTATGGACGCTTCCTGATGGGCGAGACTGATTGAGCAGGAAACTGGGTCTTGTTCTGATGGGCAGGGCCATGCTCAGTAAATCTTTAATCCAATTTTCTGTTAATGGGCAGGGCTGTGTTCCCTCCCTGTCATTTGACCTGAGGCCAAACTATGGTGGAGATAACGAAGATAATTGTGACCTCCTTCAAAAGGTCCCATGCATGTACTGCTGCACTCAGTGCCCCCAACCTGCAGCAGGCCACCGCCCACCCACACTTCCACCAAAGACTCCTGGACACTCACGGGCAAGTCTGGGTCAGTCTCTTGTGGTGTCATTGCTTTTTCTTGGGTCCTGGTGCACACAAGGTTTTGTTTGTATGCTCTTAACGAAATAATTTAACATCTCTGTGTCTCAGTTTGCAGGTGTATAAATCAGGGATAATAACAATACATACTTAATAAGGTGAGAGGATCAAATGAGTTAATGTATGTTAATGCTGAGTGCCTAGAATTGTACATTGTACATACTGAGCTCTAAGTGTTTTCTACCATTGTTGTTATTTTACTATTACTATTAATAGTACTACCAGAACTGTTAAAGAGATTAAGAAAGGTAGCTTGAATGTTCACAGTCTTATATATAACTTCCAAAATATTTTCACTGTGTGTAATTTCACCTAGTCCTCACAACAGCTTTTTGAAGCAGGAAGAGAATTATTATCACTAATTTCCAGATGAGGAAAATAAGACTCAGAAGTTAAGTAACTTGCCCAAATTTTTTTCTGACTTCTAGAAAGTAGTATAAGTGAGATGAGAACTAGGTCTTGTTTTCACTATTGCACAATATAAAATTTACATCCCCATCTTAACTGATTAGAATGTATTTCAAAGAAAGCACACAAAGAAGACAGGTAGAACTCCTGTATTATCAGTTAGAAACAAAAGAAGTTCTCACTAGTCCATTCAGCAAAACAGATGTCACTTTGCAGAGCTTTCCTTAAATACCCTTGAAAACAAGGATCAAAAAATATGAACTCTTATAAAAAGAGATTTATTGTATTTTTATAGCTTATTACATACCTTGTAACAATCATTTTGTTAAATGTGAATGTCAGTTTTATCTTCTGTCCCTTTTTTCCTGGCTATTTACAAGCTTTGTAAGAATCGTTCCTTAATTAAGTCTAAACATAGTTTTATATAAATGGATTCCTGGAAATAAAACGTTCAGACTTAAGAAATGATTGTTACAGAGACTGTAACAGGCCGTAAAAAAAGAATGCCACTTTAAACAAAGATTTCTCATTTTAATTAAAAAGATAATCATCAGAACATTCCTACACTTAACAAAACCATTTAAAGAAGCTTCTTTGGAAAAAAAAACAGTATGTAGTATCTTATGCAGGCTTCCATATACAATTTGTAATATACTTAAATCAAAGTCTCAGTTGATCCTATTGTATGAATTCTTATTCATACCTACACTTTAAAGATACACTGAAAGAGAATGAGTTCCAAATGAGATAAATATCCGTTTCTACTTCTTTTTAGCATGAATGCTGTCAAAAGATTATGAGTATTTTTCCATAAAATACTGGTAAAACATATTTAAGAATACTTAAGAAACAATTCTTAACATGACCACATACAAACACATCAAGGATCACACAATTTATTGATGCAGCTGGTATGCATCAAGTAGAGGAAGATATCCAGAAGACTACCATATAATCAAAGATGATACATACCTGCATAAAAGGAGTTTCTATTCTCAAACTCTGATAAAAAATGAAACAATCATTCTTATTTTCAAAATGTCACACCTGAACATGATTGGACGGTATGAAAAACCTTTAGAAGCATGATTTGATAAGGCAAGATTCTTTTCATTTAATTCATCTAACTTTTATACTGTCCATTTCTAACCTAAATCATGTAAAATTTGTAAAGTTAAGCAAGATTCCAGGAGACAATGAAGTAGATCTTATAAGCTGTCACTATAATTAACTGCAATTTGAAAAACAGATGTATCAATGTCCCTCTACTTAAGTCATCTTTTCTCAGTTACACTCAACACTAAATCTGAGTCACTACTTGACTATTTTTGCAGCATATATTACTAGAAACTGCTTGCAAGTGGACTATATTTTCCTAGGAAAACAAGTTCTAATCAGGAGGCTATTTCCTAACTGAGGATTTGGTATCAAAGTAAAGTACTGACTCACCTAGTATCAAAACAAAGATTCAATAATTATAAACATATATGGTCATTAAAAAAATAAAGAAATTACATTCCAGCTTCATAAAATGGGAGTGGCATGTCAATGATCAGTAAGTATGTGTTCAAAGTGTAAATAAAGTAACTCTTCCACATTTACTCATTAAACAAATTTGACCTTAAGCTAATAACTAACGAAAACACTAAACATTTTGGGACTTCCCTGGTGGTACAGTGGATAAGAATCTGCCTGCCAATGCAGGGGACATGGATTTGAGCCCTGATCCGGGAAGATTCTGCATGCCATAGAGCAACTCAGCATGGGCTCTAGAGCCTACAATTGCAACTACTAAGCCCACATGTTGCAATTACTGAAGCCCGGATACCTAGAGCCTGTGCTCCACAATAAGAGAGGCCACCACAATGAGAAGCCTGAGCAGCGCAATGAAGGTTAGCTGCAACTAGGGAAAAGCCTAGGCGCAGCAACGAAGACCCAGTGTAACCAAAAATAATACATAAATAAAATTATTAAAATACTAAACGTTTAACTAGCAATCATCTGCTTTGCTTCTTATAATACAAGTTTCTGCTTGCGATGATTTATGAAAAAGGGAGAAAAAAAGTAGAAGGGGGCCAAACAAATACATTACTAAGGAAATGACCTTCTTTCCACTATCTAAATTATTTCCCTGAATAAGCAAGTTTTTCAAAATTATACCAAGAACAAGAGATCAGTAAATCTCTTTACTGATAATGATTGATAATGATCATGATCATCATGACTGTTTATCACTTACTTTGCTTTATTTTTTAAAAGTATATGGGGAGGGAAGTGGGAGGGGGATTCAGGATGGGGAATACGTATACACCCGTGGCAGATGCATGTTGATGTATGGCAAAACCAATACAATACTGTAAAGTAAAAAAAAAATAATAATAATAAATAAATAAGTATAGGGTAGGGATGTCTCTGGTGTTCCTACCCTAGACTCCACACTTTCACTGCAAGGGGCACAAGTTGGTTCCTGGTTGGGAACTAAGATCCTGCATGCCACAACTAAGACCTGACACAGCCAAATAAATAAATATTAAAAAAAAAAAAAAGAACTGAGGCATGCACTAGGGAAATGTAAATTAAAACCACAGTAAGATACTACTATATACCTGTCGGAATGGTTAAAACAAAAAATATTAACAATCCCAAATGCTGGCAAGGATGCAGAGCTAGAATTCTTATATACTGCTTGTGGTATTGCAAAATGGTACAGCCACTCTGGAAAACAGCTTGGCAGTTTCTTACAAAGTTAAACAAACACTAACCATATGACCCAGCAATTCCCCTCCAAATTTACCCCAGACAAATTAAAATTTATGTTCAAAAAATTAACAGCAGCTCTATTTATAATAATCAAAACCTGGAAACAACCCAAATGTCCTTCAACAAAATATGGTACAATCCATTCAATGAACTACTACTAACCAATAAAAAGAAATGAACTATTGATACATATAACAGCCTAGATGAATCATCAAAAAGGCATTATGCTGAGTAAAAGAAGTCAGTACCAGAAGATTATATATTGTATGATTCCAATTAAATGGCATTCTCAGAAAAATAAAACTAAAATGAGGTAGAACAGATTACAGTTTCCAGAAATTAGGGAGATGGGGAGATAATACAGGGAGTTTTGGGGGAAATGATGGAGCTGTTGTATATCCTGAATGGATATACAATTGTTATGGATATACAGTGGTTATATGAATATGTATGAATCTACATGTGTTCAAATTTTGAGACCTGTACACTAAAAAAAAAGTTAATTTTACTAAGTGTTAATTTTTTTAAAGAAAGAACTAAGACCAAAAATGTTCTTTGGTCATACACAGCAGACATGAAAATATACATGTTTAAACAGTAAAATGGAATGGGGTAGAATGTATAGTCAACAAACCTTGGGAGTCTGTGTGAATTATTGTGTTAGAGTTTTGTGGTAAAAGTATCACTACCACCATATCCTTAAGGCCTAGAAAGTCCCTTCACATTTACTCCTTTACTTGTATCCAATTACACATCTTCCTCTATTTTAAAGATGCTGTGGCTGATGGTGCTTATAATCCAAGGGATGAAGATAAAAGGACATTTTTAGACAGAATTCCTCACTATTCAGCAAGCCTGTGGCTCTGTCCTCAGCCTGAGGACCCTGCTCAAAAGAATAACTCTGATCTATGTAACTGTACAAGAGACTAATGTTTCATCATAAATCTCCCTACCATTCAGTTATGTCTATTGCTTTAAGGAACACTTCAGTGATTCCTCAAATTTCTTCCTTCATTCCTTGACATTACCTCAAGATGTTATCTTAAGAACTGTATAAAACAGTTGTTGAAGTAGTCTGTTGTCATTTATCTTCACATGTGACAGGGTCATAGGATATTAACAATGAAAGTAATGTTAGAACGATCTACAACCAGTTTATTGTGATGTGATTTTAACATGCCTAGAACAGCCACGTTTGAGGATGTTGCTATTGTTCTTCTACTAGATATAACTCTTATAAACGGTATTATCTTGCTAATTTTTCTTCCCTTATGGTTCACCAACTACTCCAGCTGCAAACAGTACCCAGAAGTAAATTCTTTTTAGAAGCCAACTTAATACTAATCAATTAGAATTCAAAAAGATTTCAAGCCTCTACCATGAAGTTTGTCTCATTCTGTCTTCACTCTTTTTTTCCAGCTTTATTGAGATTTAATTGACATAACTAGAAAAGGTCAGTTTTCATTCCAATCCCAAAGAAAGGCAATACCAAAGAATGCTCAAACTACTGCACAACTGCACTCATCTCACACACTAGTGAAGTAATGCTCAAAATTCTCCAAGCTAGGCTTCAATAGTACATGAACTGTGAACTTCCAGATGTTCAAGCTGGATTTAGAAAAGGCAGAAGAACCGGAGATCAGGTTGCCAACATCCGCTGGATTATCGAAAAAGCAAGAGAATTCCAGAAAAATATCTATTTCTACTTTATTGACTACATCAAAGCTTTTGACTGTGTGGATCATCACAAACTGTGGAAAATTCTTAAAGAGATGAGAATACCAGACCACCTGACCTGCCTCTTGAGAAATCTGTATGCAGGTCAGGAAGCAACAGTTAGAACTGGACATGGAACAACAGACTGGTTCCAAATCAGGAAAGGAGTATGTCAAGGCTGTATATTGTCATCCTGTTTATTTAACCTATATGCAGGGTACATCATGAGAAATGCTGGATTGGATAAAGCACAAGCTGGAATCAAGATTGCTGGGAGGAATATCAATAACCTCAGATATACAGATGACACTATACTTATGGCAGAAAGCAAAGAAGAACTAAAGACCCTCTTGATGAAAGTGAAAGAGGAGAGTGAAAAAGTTGGCTTAAAACTCAACATTCAGAAAACTAAGATCATGGCATCTGGTCCCATCACTTCATGGCAAATAGATGTGGAAAAGATGCAAACAGTAACAGACTTTATTTTGGGGGGTCCAAAATCACTGCAGATGGTGACTGCAGCCATGAAGTTAAAAGACCCTTGCTCCTTGGAAGGAAAGCTGTGACCAACCTAGACAGCATATTAAAAAGCAGAGACATTACTTTGCCAACAAAGGTCCATCTAGTCAAAGCTCTGGTTTTTCAGTGATGTATGGATGTGAGAGTTTGAACTATAAAGAAAGCTGAGTGCCGAAGAATTGATGCTTTTGAACTGTGGTTTTGGAGAAGACTCTTGAGAATCCCTTGGACAGCAAGGAGTTCCAACCAGTCCATCCTAAAGGAAATCAGTCCTGAATATTCATTGGAAGGACTGATGCTGAAGCTGAAACTCCAATACTTTGGCCACCTGATGCAAAGAACTGACTCATTTGAAAAGACCCTGATTCTGGGAAAGATTGAAGGCAGGAAGAGAAGGGGACAACAGAGGATGAGATGGTTGGATGGTATCACTGACTCAATGAACATGAGTTTGAGCAAGCTCCAGGAGCTGGTGATGGACAAGGAGGCCTGGCATGCTACAGTCCATGGGGTGGCAAAGAGTCAGACACCACTGAGCAACGGAACTGAACTACAGAATAATTACCACCTGCCTCCACACTTGAATTCAGTTAGCTCAGATGCTTCCTGCTACGTTCCCCATGTACAAGGCTTCACCTTTTACGCTGGTTGTAGTCACAACATTTCCCCTACTGCCTCTGTGTTGATACACTGGACAGGACACAGTGGTCTGGACGTTTTGTCAAAACGTGATCAGAGAAATATCTCTATCAGAAACACCGAGATGCGTGTTAAACATGCAGATTCTTGAGGCCTACAAAAGTGGATGGAAGAGGAGCTGAGAATTTGCAATACATATTAACATACTCTCCAAATAATTCTTACACTTAATAAAGTATAGTGCTACTGCAGTGGGCACTAATGAGTAGGCCAACTTCTTCAGTTCCTTGCTGGGTATTCCAGTTCTATTTTTGAGCCCAAGCTTGAAAGGGGGGACTTGCTGCCTCTTTTCAGTACTCACTGATGCTGTCTGCCTATCTGGATCTCCCCAGACTATCTGTACCCAGATTCCTTGTCACTATTCTCTCCCTCTGAAATTATATCCTGCCCTTATAAACTTCCCTGGGTCCCCAGATCTGCTTCAATTGCCCACAGATACCATGTTCCATGTGCCTGGCTAAATTTCCTTTCCTCAGCTCCTAGCTATATCCAAGCACTTGGCCTACCTCAACAAGTAAAGCTTCCGTAGCTTTGTGCCTCCTTATCTGGCTGACTTTGATTTAAAATGTTATTCTCAGTACAACAGGCAATGATTATGAACTTACACGACATTTAGATGAATCCTGATCTTTCTATCATATAGGATTTGAGAGGTGGTCCAGAGAACTTCAGTTCTATTTAGATACATCTTTCTTTTCTAACTTCTTCTTATGGAAAATTTCATATACTCAGAAAAGTATAGAACAGCATCAAGTAAACCCCATCATTCAACTTTCTACCTTCTAAATCCAAGAAATAGTATTATTTTGCCCATTTTTATCTATGTGAATATCTTAAATTTAGTCTCATTATTAAAAAGTGAAGGGCTACTCCAATATTTTTACCCACCAAAATAGCTGTTTTGCCATACCTACTGCTATGACAAGTCAAAGTGTTAGTTGCTCAGTTGTGTCCGCCAGGCTCCTCTGTCCATGGGATTCTCCAGGCAAAGAATATTGGAGTGGGTTGCTATTTCCTTGTCCAGGGGATCTTCTCGACCGAGGTATCAAACCCAGGTTTCCTGCATTGCAGGCAGACTGTTTACTGTCTGAGCCACCAGGGAAACCCAACCTTCCCTTTAACTAATCGCCCTAAATATACCTGAAATGAGGGCTTCCCTGGTGGCTCAGACGGTAAAGAATCCGCCTGCAGTGCAGGAGACCCGGGTTCAATCCCTTGATCGGGAAGATCCCCTGAAGAAAGGAATGGCTACCCACTCCAGTATTCTTGCCTGGAGAATTCCATGGACTGAGGAGCCTAGCAGGATACAGTCCATGAGGTCGCAAAGAGGAGCACAAAACTGAGCAACTAACACTGCCTGAAACAAGTCTTATTTTACTCTTCTCTTTTTATTCTTTTCTCCTATCCTACTCCAGGCAACCTTATTCAGTCTATCTCCAGAATATTCCTTGAATATCTTTCCTTCTTTCCATATTGACTGCCCCGGCTTAAGCCCACATAGCTTCTTGCCTAGACTATTACATAGCCTTTAAGTAGCCTCCTTGCCTGTTTGCTCTGTGTTCCTAGTCTGCTGCTGCTACTGCTGCTAAGTCGCTTCAGTCGTGTCCGACTCTGTGAGACCCCATAGACGGCAGCCCACCAGGCTCCCTCATCCCTGGGATTTTCCAGGCAAGAATACTGTAGTGGGTTGCCATTTCCTTCTCCAATGGAGGAAAGTGAAAAGTGAAAGTGAAGTCGCTCAGTCGTGTCCGACTCTTAGGGACCCCATGAACTGCAGCCTACCAGGCTCCTCCATCCATGGGATTTTCCAGGCAAGAGTACTGGAGTGGGGTGCCATTGCCTCCTCCTAGTCTAATCTACTCTAAGTCAAATAACTAAAGTGGTCTTCTAATTTTCTTTGCTGTATTACCCCCAGTAGGAATCAGATTCAGATGTAAAGTATAGACCTTTCAGAAAAAAGTACTCCCATGTGTTTATATTGAATGGAGGCCATGGACTTCAGATTTAAAAAAATTTTACACTCAGCAAAAACAGAAAATTAAATTTAAAAAATAGCATCTAAAAACACCAAATACCTAGGAATATGTCTAACAAAAGATGTATAAAGACCCCGACAGAGAAATTACAGATCCCCAAAATAGAAAGATATACCATTTTCATGGATTATAAAACTCAATAATGTTAAGATCTCAATTCTCCCCAAACTTATATACAGATTCAGTGAAATTCCAATGAAAGTCACAGGAGGATGTTTTGGATATTATGTTGATTCCAATATAGATGGACATGCAAAAGCTGAGGGACATTCCGTATCCAATATTAAGAACTGATATCAAAACAGAGTAATTAAGGAAGTATGATACTGGCAGAAGGATAATTAGACCATTGGAGCCGAAAAGTCCTGGAAACAGCCCACACACATATATAGACAGGTGATATATGACAAAAGTAACCCTGCAATACAACAGAGGAAAAACAAAATAAAACAGAATTCTATCTTCTACCTCATACCAAACACAAATATTCCAGACAGACTGTAGATCTAAATGTAAAAGGTAAAATAAAGCATTTCAGGGTCTTGAAAAGGTATTTGTAGACCCATGTTCACGGCAGTATTATTCACAGATAGCCAAAGGGTGAAAGTATGCCCAGTATTTGACAAAAGATAAATGGACAAACAAAATGTGATGTATACATACAATGGAATATTATTCAGCCTTAAAAAGGAAGGAAATTCTGACACATGCCTTAACATGTATGAACCTTGAGGATATTATGCTAAAAAAAATAAACCATTCACAAAAAGGCAAATGCTGTATGGTTCCACATAAATGAGGTATCTAGAATAGTGAAATTCACAGAAACAAAGTAGAATGGTGATTGCCATGAACTGGAGGAAAGGGAAATGGAGAGCTGTTTAATGGGTACAGAGTTTCAGTTTTGCAAAATGAAAAATCTGTATTCAGTTTAGTTAGGTTCATAAGATGTGATGGTGGAATCTGTAGTGACCTACAGAAGGATGTCAGAACCCCAGCAAGATAAAGAAAATGTCTACACAGGAATATGGCAGCTTTGGTAGCCCTGCACAGGGTGCTAGAGTCCAAATGGAGTGAGGAGAGCAACTTAGTGCACAGTACCAGAGCCTGAAATGAGAAAGGTGTTCAAACAGGGAGCTAGGGACAGCAGCCTAATATAGAATTTTGGAGCCTGATAAGGTAAGGATGGCATTCACATGATGGGTGTCAGTAACAGCAGCAACAGAAGAGATTGGTCACATACAGGGGAGATTAAGAAAATATGTTGAGGATAATGAGAGCCAACTTACTATTAGAAAAGGGAGTTACAATTATAGAAAGGAAATTATTGAATGAACCCTGTTGTGTTAGACTAAAATTGGAGATATCCACGTGAACTCATGGTTTTAAATATATAAACTTTAAAAAGCAATATAAATGTGTGTGCACATGTGTATGTATGCATGTTTACACATACATATATTCCCTACCTCTGTCCAGTGAGAGGACTTGGAAGCAGTGACATTCCCACAGCAGTGTATATACCTAACACCCAGATACTGACTTCTGTATATCATTCTCTACTAAAAGAAACCAGGGGGAAAGAAGAGAGAAAACACTGATTTCAGGGCTGGGGCAAAAAAAAGTACAAGGTAAGCCTAAAATATCTTATATCAGAAAACAATGACATGCTCAAAGAATGATAGAATTATATCAAAAAGACAAAGAAAATAGTTTGAAAGCACTCTCACTGGCCAAACAGGGAACAATTTGTCAAAAGAAATAATGATAGTATTATAACCCATCAAATAAAACAGGAATTCATAAACCCATTCTGTTAGAAATAAATAGGTTGAAAATCTGATGAATAAGATAGTTACATGGTTTCAAAGTACTTTTCCCATAATATGCTTAATACAAAGAGAAAAACATTATCTTTAAAGAAGAAACTGCCAGAAGCCACTTTAATCAAGTAAAAAAAGTCAGAAGACAAACAAACGTTATGTGTCACCTGCAAGGAGGCCATCAGTAAAACAAAGCAACACTTCTGTGGTATTTCTGACAGAAATACAGGACCCAAATTTAATAATAAGGAAACAGCATCAGATAAACCCAAATTGAGGAATCATTCTACAAAATAGCCTATAATCTTCAAAAGTGCCATAGTCATGGAAGGTAAAGACGACAGGAACTGTTCCAAGACTGAAGGAGACTAAGACATGACAACTAATTTCAGTATGTGACTCTGGATCAGATCCTTTTGTTACAAAGAACATTATCAGAACAACTGGCAAAGTTTGAATGGGTCTAAGGGGTTAGATCTGCAATTAATTCAGAAATATATTAATTTCTGAATTTTGATGGTTGTGTTATAAAGAATGTCCTTGTTTGCAGAAAATATACATTAAGCATTTGGTAATGATGATGTGACAACTTACTCTCAAATGGTTCAGGAAATGTCATTTGTGTTGTACTTTAAACTTTTCGTAATTCTGAGTTGATTCAAAATAAAATATTAGGAGAAAGAGAATGAACTGCACTGGTAGTTAGCAAACACTAAAAATAAAGATAGTTATATTATATATATGTATACATATATACTCTTGCCTGGAAAATCCCATGGACGGAGGGGCCTGGTAGGCTGCCGTCCACGGGGTCGCTGGGAGTCGGACACAACTGAGCGACTTCACTTTCACTTTTCACTTTCACGCATCGGAGAAGGAAATGGCAACCCACTCCAGTGTTCTTGCCTGGAGAATCCCAGGGATGGGGGAGCCTGGTGGGCTGCCGTCTATGGGGTTGCACAGAGTCGGACACGACTGAAGCAACTTAGCAGTAGCAGCATACATATATGGAGTGTGTATACACACACTCCAATTAGGGTAACTATCTAAGATGTATTCGTTTGCCGTGTGTGTATGTTTGTGTGTGTGTTCGCACATGCGCACACTTAGTCGCTCAGTTGTGTCTGACTCTTTGTGACGCCATGAACTGTAGTTCACAGCTCTGTCCATGGGACTTTTTGAGCAAGAATAATGGAGTGTGTTGCCATTTCCTCCTCCTGGGGATCTTCCTGACCCAGGATTGAACCAGTGACTCCTGCACTGCAGGCAGATTCTTTAACCGCTGCACCATCAGGGAAGCTCCATTAGTTCGCCATGGCTGCAGTAAAAAATTACCACACACTGAGTGGCTCACTGATGCTGCTGCTAAGTCACTTCAGTAATGTCCGACTCTGTGCGACCCCACAGACGGCAGCCCACCAGGCTTCCCCGTCCCTGGGATTCTCCAGGCAAGAACACTGGAGTGGGTTGCCATTTCCTTCTCCAATGCATGAAAGTGAAAAGTGAAAGGGAAGTCGCTAGCAACCCCGTGGACTGCAGCCTACCAGGCTCCTCCGTCCATGGGATTTTCTAGGCAAAAGTACTGGAGTGGGGTGCCATTGCCTTCTCCGTGAGTGGCTTAAAGCAACAGTAATTTTTTATTTGACAGTCCTATAGTTTTGAAGTCTGAAATGGGTCTCTGAGCCAAAAATCAAGGCCTCAGCAGGCCTATGTTCTTGTCTGGAGGCTTATCCTTTCCTGCTTCAAGAGGCTGCTCACATTCCTTGGCTCATGGTTCTCTTCCCTCCTCTTCAAAATCAGCAACAATGGATTGTGTTCTCACGTATCATCACTCTGACCTCTTCTTCAGCCTCCCTCTTACATATTTAGGATCCCTTGTCATTACACTGGGTCCAATCTGGATTATCCAGGATAATCTCCCTGTTTTAAAGTCAGCTGAGGGACTTCCCTGGCAGTCCAGTGGTTAAGAGTCTTACTTCCACTGCAGGTGGGGGCACAGGTTGGATCCCTGGTCCAGGAACTGAACTAAGATCCTGCATGCCACATGGTATTGCAAAAAAATTAAATCAGCTGATTAGCAACCAAATTTCATCTGTTAAATCCCCTTTGCCCTGTAATTTAACATATTCACAGGTTCTTGGGATTCAACTGTTGTGAATAGGGGGCTCAGGGGATGGGGCATTATTCTCCCTACCTCAGAGAGTTTCCTTTACTCTGAGATTATGTGTTTTCTATTTCTATGGCATTAAAAAGCTCCTTTTTTCATTTATAAAATGATGGTGCTGACAGTGGTGCAACTTTTTCAAGCACTGGTGGTACAGCGAAAAAAATTGGTAATTCTATAAATCCTGTGTAGATACTTTGTAGCCACAAAATCTTGTGACTACTTTTTCTTTTTTTTTACTGATTCCTTAAATGAAAAAATTTGAAAACAAAACACTTTGTTTTCCCACAAAAGAACCATATATTTGATGAAAGATCCGTACTGTATTTTCCAGAATATAGGGAATAGATCAATAAGAAAAAGGCAATTAAAAAGAAAAAATTAGACCAAGCCCTGAATAGACAGACCCAAAAGAGGATATCTGAACAGCCAATAAACTTAAAAAAGTTAAGAACCTTCTTAAATAATTTTTTAGGTACTTGACTACAGCAGCTATTAAAGAAATGCAAATTAAAAGTCTGACAATATCATTCACCTACTAGTATGGCTAAAGTGGAGAGAGACAACAGCAAGTGAATGTTACAAGAATGTACAGCAACTGCAACTGTCATATGGTGCTGCAGAAAGTATCAAATGGAAAAAATTCACAGAATCTAGTCAAGATAAAAATACCCTATGATCCAGCAATTCCACTTCTAGGTATATACCCAACAGAAATATGTACATATTTTCAAGAAAAGACATGTACAAGATTACTCACAGTAGCCAAAAACTGGAAATAACCCAAACGTCCATCAACAAGAGAATGGCTAAACAACTGAACTGAATTAACACAGCAGAACACTACAGAGCAACAAGAATGAACACACTACACTTAAGGTAACCTGAATGAATCTTCTTATGAGGGACAAAAGATGCCAGACTAGTATATACACTGGAAAGATTCTACTTATATGAAGTTAAATATCAGTAAAGGCAAAAACTAATCTATAGGTATTAGATAATTGTTATGCAGAAGTGACCACTGTGTAAAAATTCAATGGACTGTATTCTTATGATTTCTTTAAAAAGTGTATTTATTTTACTTCAGTAAAACCTTATACAGACATATACCAAGTACACTAGAATATTATTCTTGACTACAAACTGGATTCAATCGAAACTCCCTAGCCTCCCAGTTTATCTTTTCCTTCTTGTCTGCTATGCACCTTATGTTCAAATCACGTGTATCTACTCACTGTGCTGACCATCTCCTGATCTTCTGGCCTTTACCCAAACAACTCCCTGTTCTTGGAACAGCCACTTCAGAAACAAGTCTGCAAAATCTATATATTCCACAAGACCCAATATGAAGCTTTCTTCTTCAAACCTTCCAAAGCTCTTTCCAGTTAAGGCTAATTTCCCCTCCCTTAAATTCTATAGCACTTTGCGCCTCTACTTTGGCACTTACCAAAGTGTGCCTTAAGAGAGATTTATAAATGCTTGTCTTCTCAACCAACTGTGAAGTTCTAGAGAAGACAGACGTTTTACTTAACTTTGTGTCTTCATCTCCTCCTGCCCCCATAACCACCTCCCTCCACACGTAACATAATGTTTTGCACTCAGATTATGTTTATATTTTTATCAAGTCATGGTGCAGGCCAACTACCATGGCCTCATTTCCAGTTGTCAACTTTTTGCCAAGTACTTCTAAACAGGAAAATGCAGTGCTTCAACACAGTTGAGAACCACAGAGTTCTAAACTTCCAGTGAAAACTTTAGATACATACAGTGGTTTAAGTAATATAATTTATCAATTGTGTTAACATATTCATGGAAGTTTACAATTTAAAATGAGCTTGGGGGTATGGAATGGGAGAGAGAAAGATCCTTATTAAGTAGGCAAGTCCAACAGTTAAGACTTTTCAGTTAACAAAATGAGGTGAGTGAGATGTCTATTCAAGCCATCACTGCCAGTCCACTGGCCAGTACACCTGCTACACTGCGCTCCATGACAAAGTGCAGGTCTTCGTTTGGGGTACTTGTTTTATAAACATATACATTTTTTAAAGTTTAAACATAAACATTAAATATATTAAGTTTTAATTTATCTGATTAAAAACAATACATATTCACTGTCAAAATGTAGAAAACATTAAGGAACGCAGGAAAAAGAAAAACAACCAAGTAATGCTTTTTGTGCTGTGTGTTTCCTAATAGATCTTCAGATGACATTAAATATTTTGAAATATTACCCATAATCCACCATTTCACAAGTAACCACATTAACAGTTTAGTGTCATACTTCCTGAGAGGTACAAGGATTTATGCATCCATGCTGCAAAAACATCCACACGCTACAACTCTGTTTCCACAATTTTTCAGAGAAAGCCTGAAAGTCTCCCAGACATCAGAAAATATCCTTGCTCCCCTAAGAGTAGGTGCAGAGAAGGGGTTATTAAGAGCTCTAAACCTAGCACCAAGGGAGTTGCTAAGGCGCTATGTATGACCTTGGTTCAAATTCTGTTACAGTTCAACTTCTGTTACAAATGCTGTTGGAGCCACATCAACCTTATCTTTCCCAAGTACAGAAAAATAGTATTGTGATACTGATGAACTTTTCAGGTTATCACTGTGGATTAAAGTCAAGATTCTGATTATTTTCTTTTTTTTTTTTTTTTCCAGTCTCCGCTTTATTACAAACTCGGGCTGCGTGGTAGACAATACACTGGACACCGGGAAGAGCCTAGGCCGAGGAAGGGACAGGGCTCGAGGGGTGCAGGAGAGCATTCTGGGCCAAAGGCGAGGGGCTCAAGGGGAGGGCCTTGGCCAAAGGTGTGGTTGGGTTGCAAGAGTGAAGTGAAGTTGCTCAGTGGTGTCTGACTCTTAGCTACCCCATGGACTGCAGCCTACTAGGCTCCTCCGTCCATGGGATTTTCCAGGCAAGAGTACTGGAGTGGGGTGCCACTGCCTTCTGATTATTTCTTTTAACACTTTTTTTTTCTACATAACATAATACAGAGAGACACACTACATTAGGTGTCATTCGGCAACCAAAATGAGAAAGTGGTAGTCAGAATAGCACCAGCACAGTAGTTGTAAGAGTAAGCATTTTACCATTCTTCTACAAATCGAGTATATTAGATTATTATAGACTATTATTACCATAGTAGATTATTGTGCAAGTTGCTCTCTCTTCCACTCCTTCTATGGGCAACGTATACTTTCCCACCTCCTCACTTGACCCTGTGACTTACTTTGGTTAATGGAATATCAGCAGGTACCATACAACCAATGACTGAAAGGAATCTGAACCAGTGGTCTTGCTCTCTTGCGCCTCTACTATAGCTATGAGGACAGCTCAGCCTGGGAAGTCACTGTCTCTTCAGTCTCAGTCTCAGAAAAATATGTGAAACAGTCCTGAGTGAGCAGCCAAATCCAGAGAAACCCAACAAAATTCAGCCTATGTCATCCAATGTTCAGCAAACCCACATGTTCTTGAGAATAAATATCTATCATTATACTGCCATGACATATTGTGGGGTTTTATCACTCAGCAATAGCCAATCGATACAATGATACTGTGGCAACATTTCCTAATAATTCAAATCATCAGAAAATCTGTATATAAATCTGGACAGTAATTCTCCACTCTGGCCCATTTGGCCAGGAAAGAAATATGCCATCATATTCCACGGTTTCTCTGAGCCTCAAGGATGAAATACAGTGTAGGTCTCAAGTCAGACTGCCAGGATTTGATCTCAGGCTTCTTGCTAAGCAGAGTGACTTTGCACAAGTTACTTAACCTCTCTGGAATCAGTTTCCTTATCCAAATATGGGAGCAACAATAGTACTGAATCTACCTTACAGAATTATTGGGAGGATTAAATTAAACAACAGTATATGTAAAGAATTTAGAACAGCAACTAGTAAACACTAAATAAATACATATTAGCTATTCATAGCTGATCATATTTTTCAAAAACAAAGAAAAATAAACAAACAAAACCCATGTTTATCCTATAATCGACACAGACAGAATCAGGTCACAAGCCTGGGAATAGGAAGACAAATGTACCTGAAGGGAGAGCCAAATCTCAGAAAAGAGAAAGAAATCAAGAAAAAATTCCAACTCAAAATGTTTACCTTAAGCAGCCAGGAATTCTCTCCCAGTTCTGTGACTTTTGCTCCTCTGCTCCTCATCCCCACCCTGGCCACATACAAAGGCAATCCAGGAACTATGGTGGTATGGTACTGCCCCAGAGAACAAATCACATTCTTAGTTCAACATTACTCTCAGTATCTAGTCCACTGTTGCTATCTCTGAGTCTTCTATAAAATGTTCTAGTTTAGTTTCAATCAGACTTCAGAAAACTAAAGGAAATTATCCAGTGATAATTCCCTCAGCACAAGGTGAATCTAGTAGAATACTAGTTGAAGTGGTAAGATCAGGTGGACCTCTCCCATAGAGATGGTCTCCCTCCTCCACTGCTGATGTTAGGATGATGGATTTGATTTATGAAGAAGGCAGTTTTCTTTATAGTGACCAAGACTGTTAAACACTGGCAAATATTTACTACTTCATCCACAATGAATTCTTATTATAAACATTTAGAAAGCACTTTCATGCTATATTAAAATACTGCTAGAAAGCACATGGTATCTTAAAATATTTTATACCACAAAGATTATTTTTTCTTTATTTCTTCTTTTTGTAAATTGTAATGCCATTTACCACAAATAATTTTATCTATACATGATCAAAATCTTACATCATGTCTCATTTCCCTTTAGAAAGGGAAAAAAATTCTTAACTGCTTCCTTCCTTAAGGATTTAAACAATACATAAATAATATAGAATAATAAGTAGTCTCCTTTGAAAGTTCACTTTCTAATTTAGCAATAAAAAATTTCTGGCATTCATTCAAAGTAGAATTTTTACTCCACATTTAGTAATTCACTTCCAGTAACTTACTATGTACATCTATCATAAACATGAATCAAGAAAATGAGCACAAAGAATTATCATTAATTTGTAATTTCATACTCCAATGCCTATATAAGAGTATTCAGAAAAGAAACTGAAGGCTAATTTAAATTGAGAACAGGTTAAGAATCCACTTGGCAATGCAAGCGACACAGGAGAGGCAAGCTTGATCCCTAGGCCAAGAAGATCCCCTGGAGTAGGAAATGGCAACCCATTCCAGGCTTCTTTCCTGGAAAATTTCATGGACAGAAAATACTGGTGGGCTGAAGTCCATGGGGTCGCAAAGAATTGCTGAGCATACATGCAAGAGAGATTAATATACAGAAACTCTGACAAACTAAGAACTAGCTTCAAATGTTATCCAACCAGCTGGTAATCAATCTGATTTAAAAAAAAGTCCATCACAGTGAAAAATCTGAATACTTATTTTAAAATGCAATTTCTTGTTTTTAGATATATATAGTTCTCAAGCAAATAAAAGTTCCTGAATCATATCAATTCATCCAGTATTATCTCTACAGTAACATTATTAAGACAAGTCATGCAGGAGATCACAATAGTTTTTTAGGAAGTTAATCTCAAAAATGAGATGTCTCCAAAGCATTCCAAGTGTTAATAGCCACAAATGTGGCTGATCCCATCTGTATTTTCACCCTGAGCATCCAACTAGAACAGCATCTATGGTAGCCAGACTCAAAAGGTCCTGGCCCCCAGCAATTTCCTTCTCTCTGTTCCTGCATGCTACTCTTTTTGTCTACAGGGAGAGATTATTTTCCCTCCTTCTGATTCTGGGCCAGCCTTTACTGTCTCTGACCAATAACAACATTCTCAACTTCCAAACCTAGGACTTAAGAGAATTGGCTGGCTTCTATTTCTTATCTCCTGGAATGCTCCCCTTCTTAGAACCCAGACACCATGCTTTAAGGAAATCCAAAAGAAGGCCATGTGGAGAAAGGAAGACAAGAAGGCCTTACTGCTAGCTGAACTTGCAGACAGTGGCCAACGTGAGAAACTGGCCATTTTGGGCCAGCCATGAGAGACTGTGGCCATTTTGAACATTCCAGCCAACACCAAGCGAAACAGAAAATGCACCAATCAATGAAAGATTTATGTTTGTTACACAGCAAGTTAACCTTTACACTGTTTCACTTATCTATCAATAAAAAAAACTATTCTATACATCCTGAAATTATTTCATCCATGTGTCAAATTTCCCTAGTTCTAAGATCCTGAGACCAGTTTATCCTGTCCACTTAAAAATAAATTTCAAATCCATCCTTCAACTTGTCATATAAATAGATAAAATACAGAAGGATAGACAGATATAGATATAGTACAGATAGTCAAAGATAAAGTTTAAGTCTAGACCATGTGTGAATTATGGTCAAATCTGAATCGGTCTCACTGATAAGGTTTTATTATAAAAATTAATCAAATTACTACATCAATACAGTAATGAGCAAAATTCATAAAAGAGAATATCCATTTCATGTTATTTTAAACAAAATTTTATATTTTCTTAAACTGTAGAAATCAGGGCATCCTATACAAAAATTGTCATTCACACCTCAGAATTGACAGAAAGGATAGGACAAAATAAAGCCAAATACTATATAAAAATTTCAATATGATTAAAAGGATAGTCTTTTCCATGTGTACTGTGCATTAATTACCAGGTGCAAGCACAAATAAAATATCTTCCTATCTCAAATGACTAAGTAAACAAACATAACAGGGTAAATGGGACCAAAGGCAGGTTGTGACTTAGATTCATAATAAGACTGTTACTGAGGTGAAAAGCGCTTCCCTGGTGGCTCAGACAGTAAAGGATCCGCCTGCAATGCGGGAGACCTGGGTTCAATCCCTGAGTTGAGAAGATCCCCTGGAGAAGGAAATGGCAACCCACTTCAGAATTCTTGCCTGGAGAATCCCCATGGACAGAGGAGCCTGGGGGACTATAATCCATGGAGTCTTAAAGAATCGGATACAACTGAGCAACTAAGCACAGCACTGAGCTGAAAAAGAACACCAAATCTTTAACTCTCCATTCTGTTTCAGTTATTAAGGTGTCATTCTTGGTGACCCTTTTCCAGTTGGCCTTCTCGCAAACAGCAGCCATTAACAGCAGGCAAGGTCAAAAATGAAAGTAACTAAAATTGAAGAAAAATTGGTTTCTCCTTATGGAAACTGACTCAACATTTAATAATGTGTGGTGTCCCAAAAGCTTCAAACTACTCATGGCCATCTCTAGCTCTAACTTTAACTCAATCAGGAGACCATTATCAAAACAACTCACTGGTACAAAGCAGAGATCAATTGGTTGAAAATGTTCCTAGGCTGAGGTCTATCAGGGAGTAAAGAAGATGATCTCATAAGGTCCCTTTATGATCTGTTAAAACCACATTATTCCATAAATCTGACATGTGTCAAGATTAGGATTGAGTCAACCTCTAAGCAGAAAAACAAAAATAAGCAGCTGTCACTTTTCTTACTTAAATCTAGAAGCTGGCTGTACATACAAAGCAACTTCGTCTCACTTCTGAAGTCCAAAACAATTTCGAAGCCTCTTAATATTTTAGAATTTCAACACTGGGCAGAAACTCAAGATCTTTCTTCAGGTCTAATAGTATTTTGTTAAAGATACACTTGAACGTTAGTTAGGCATTTTAGAAAGCACTAATACAAAATAAATAAAGTTATAGTAAATTTGACCAGACTCTTAAATTATATTCTTGTAAATGCAGCAGTTTAAACCCTAAATTCAATTAGGTTAGTGTTCATGGTTTGTTTACATTTGTTTTCTATCTAAGGCAAGGACACAAAACAACTATCTAACAACAGAAATAAAGATTTGGAGTGACAGGTTACAATTACTTCTGAAAAAGCAAATAGACTGCAAATAATATCAATGGTCCCTATGGACACCAGTTAAGACAGAAAGAAGTCTATGCATCCCATCATTCTTTAGCTGTAACCACAAAGTCTGGTTTTACATCTGGGATATACAAATGAAGCATCAGATTAAATGCATCAAATAGCTATACAAATGTGCTAAACATACACATATCAAAAAAAGAAAAGCATGATACAAAGTTAAAGAACTAGACTCCCAAGGATTAAAACTTCAACCTAAAACTCCTAAGTAACTACTAACCCTGACATCTATTATTCTCCACTATCTGCATTCCCCCTTTTATCTCCTGAATTGCTCCAGTGATCTTATTACTTCTTATGGGTCTTTGGATGCTAATCTGCATAGCCTTTCCATTCCCAGAAAGTGATACTGCACCTGGTCTCCACATTTTACTGTCTCTACGATATTGCATTAAGCTTTGGTTTACACTATTAGATATTAATTTCGCCCCTAATCTCCTGTACCTGGATTTCCCTAACCAGTGAACCTCTTCTGTCTTCTTTCAAACTAGAGGATGTATACCCTTTCCTGATACCTGTAATTCTGGCATCTATTCAACCTTTTCCCTTTCCCAAAGACTGTCATCACAGCCCTAGATCCCCGTCCCCAGTCCTTTCCTTCCTAAGTAAGGCCTAGTTCTTCCCAGAGTTTGTCAACATTAGTTTGGCCAAGCTGGGATTGTACCCTGAAGTCAAAGGCTCTCTTTCCCATCTCACTCTACAAGACTGCAAGTCTCCCACCAGTCCTCTCTCTGCTCTACCTTAGATTCATCCGCATGCAGCCTTGCCCGTTTTTCCCACCCACCTCCCACTCCCAGTATCTTTCCTCCCACTGTCCAGCGTTCCCCTTCCCCACTACTGAATGAACCTCTTCTCCAGGGCCTCACCCGTAACCCTCACACCGGCAAGGCCCTGCCAGCGGCCTCACGGCGTCTCTCCTCCTGGCCTCCTCAGCTCTTCAGTAACTGTCCCTACGCCCCTTACTCTCCAGGGCCCCGCGCGCCCCAGAGACCCCTCCCCGATTAGGCTCCCGCTGTCACTTGGCCTCTCATCCACAAGATGGCGGAGCTGCTGCCCCCACCCCCGGGTCCTCTCCGCAACCCCTCCTACCTCCCAGAAGCTCCCGTCCCGTCCCTCTAGCCGCCCCCGCCGCCGGCCTCGGCCCAGGGTCTCGCTGCGCCCTCCTCCAACGGGCAGGCAGCCCAGGCCCGAGCCTCAGGGACGCCGCCAACGCACCGCCTCCACAGTTCCCCGGCCTGCACCTTCTCCTCACCATAAACTTGAGCGCTTTTTCCTGCAGCACCGCCTCGGCCGGGTCCATAATCGCCAGGGGCCACTGGGTCTGCACTCCGCCGGGGCCGCCCCCTTGGTGCCAGGCCGCAGCCAACGCAGCGCCCGGATCCCGCCTCCTCTTCCTTTCCTCCGCCCTCTTACCTCTCAGGAACTGGCAGGGGGGGCCAGGGAAGACAAGGTGTCCTTTGCGCATGCGTGTTACCCGCTGGCTCACGGGATTTGTGGTTCTGGAGCTTCCTGAAGCAAAACGTGACGCCACACCGCGAACTGCAACTCCCGCGGTTCACTGCGGTAGGGTCGCGGTGTCTCCCAAGCCAAATCTAGACAACTGACCGTCAAGTAGAGACGATCTGCGTATGGGAATCGTAGTTTGCAGCCTCTAGAGCTGAGAAACGGGAGGGGCATCGGTGTCTCCGTGGTTACCGAGAGACGCCAGTGGCGACTTGCCTGGCAATTGATATCAAGATGGCGACCAGTGCCTCACCTGTAGCCCAAATACTGGAAAAAGCTGTGAGAGAGAGGACAGAGACGTTAGGGCCTCCCTAACTGTTGTTCTAGAGAACTGGACGCCCCCCAAATTCCTATGTCTGGCGTCTGAGGGACGGATTTCGACTGAGACGCTGGGCCTATGGGCACCTAGCAGTAGCTTCATGCTGAATTGCAGAGTTTCAAGGTCCTCCTAAGTCATCGCGCCACACTTCCACCTTATTCTAACCCACTATAGGTCAGGGTCTAATAGAACTCGACTCAGAAAATTCTCGGGTGTTTAGCACTCAGAAACCATCGCCGGCTACTGCTAACCCTGAGATGTTAAATGGGTACTTCCAAAAGGTCTTTAATAGTGGGATATAATGGCCATCCAGCAAATAAAGCATGTAATATTTAGTTTGGCCTTAAAGGGGACTGTACGAATTTATTTTGGAAATCAGCTTACCGTAAAATGCGAAAACACTAGGGTTGTGCTAAAGATGACAGGCTTGTACAAAATATCTGAGTTCATAAAACAGGGAAATAGCTTTTCGTTTATAGGGAAATCTTCCACTGTAAATCTTATTCATTTGTTCCTTCAACAAACAGCACATATAACCGTGTGCAGATAATTGTGCCCAAGAGATGGGGATTCAGTCGTGAACACAATAGACCTGGTCTCACAGAACTTACATTTCTAGTATGTTGATACTTTGTCCTACTCATTCCTATGTCCTCAGAACTCAGCACATTACCTAATATATAATAAAGTTAATTAAAAGTTTAACTCTGGAATTTTTTTTTTTTAAGGGACTTCCCTGGTGGTCCAGTGGCTAAGACTCCCCACTCCCAGTGCACTGAGCCCAGTTACCATCCCTGGTCAGGGAACTAGATCCTAAATGCCCCAACTAAGAGTTCACATGCTGTAACGAAGATCAAAGATTCCAGGTGCCACAACTAAGACCCAGTGCAGCCAAATAAATAAATTTAAAAAAAAAATTTAAGTTCTACTACTACTATTGCAAAATGAAGACTCAAAATTTATTCATGTGAAAACTACCTGCAACTTTTCATAGGCAGTATGTGATATGGTTGCCGTAAAAGCTAAAGTTTGAAAGTTAGGCAGCTTGAAGAGAGTAGTGTCTGGGGAATACAGTTTTATGATTTTACTCTGTTTTGAAGCCCTAAGACCACACCTGGAGCACTTTGTTCAGTTATGGGCACCGTGTTCTGTAAACATCTTATGCAGGAGCGCAGCCAAGGACAAGATAACCAAATAAATGACTACTCTGAAAAAAGAGCACTTAGGAATAACATGGCAAATAAATTCAAGTATTTTAAAGTATTGAAGTGCTAAGTGCTAAGTCGCTTCAGTCGTGTCCGACTCTGAGCGACCCCAAAGACGGCAGCCCATCAGGCTCCCCTGTCCCTGGGATTCTCCAGGCAAGAACACTGGAGTGGGTTGCCATTTCCTTCTCCAATGCATGAAAGTGAAAAGTGAAAGTGAAGTCGTTCAGTCATATCCGACTCTTAGCGACCCCATGGACTGCAGCCTACCAGGCTCCTCCATCCATGGGATTTTCCAGGCAAGAGTACTGGAGTGGGGTGCCACTGCCTTCTCCGTTAAAGTATTGAAAGGCATATGTATATAGCTCTATAGGGTAAAGTAGGCCCACTGGATGGGATAATAATAGTGATGGTGGTGATGATGATAACAGCTGTCACTTTATTAGCTCTTTGTGACTAGGTATCTTATATTCATAATTTCTAATATAGGGTAACTTTGTAAAGCAGGTATTATTATCCCTAATTTACAGATGAAGTAAGTGAGACTAAGAGGAGATAAGTAACTTGATCAAGTCACCCAGCAAATTACATCAGGATTCTAACCCCATCTGCTTGACTGCAAGGCCTGTGCTATTTTCACTGAACTACACTGTAATGACACAGGACTCAGATTCATGCTTTCTAGTAATCAGAGCTGTCTTGACAGAGGAAACAGAGGCAGGATGACCATGTTGTCTGAAAATATAGAGGCAGGATTGTCTAGGAGAGTTCAGTTTGGGTGGGAGGTTAACATCCTTTACTGTAAAATTCTGTTGAGAAGTCATTTGTTTTATTTTACTTTAGGTATTAGTTACTCAGTTGTGTCTGACTCTTTTATGACCCCATGGACTGTAGCCTGCCAGGCTCCTCTGTCCATGGAATTCTCCAGCAAGAATACTGGAGTGGGCAGCCATTCCCTTCTTCAGGTGATCTTTCCAAGTCAGGGATTGAACCCCCGGTGTCTTGCATTGCAGGCAGATTCTTTACTATCTGAGCCACCAGGGAAGCCCTTGTTATCCATAGAGGAGTGTGAAAATATTGCCCAATGAGATTGACATTCTTTTGGTTTGTACAGTTTTTGCAAAATAGATATTGTTTTGCATGTTAAATTTTAAATTCACAAATGTAATATTGTTATGTGTCTCATTGTGTTTCATACTTTCTTCACCCAGTACCTGTGGTTTTACAATCCATTTACATTGCTATGTACATCAAACATGATGCTTCTGACTGAATAGTCTAATGGTGTGTATTCCCCACATTCTACCCATTTACTCTTCCAGAAAAGACTCCAGTTCCCAGGACTTCCTTGGTGGTCCATTGGATAAAGCTCCATGCTCCTAATGCAGTGGGTCTGGGTTTGATCCCTGGTCAAGGAACTGGATCCCATATGCCACAACTAAAGAATTTACATGCTTCAGCTAAGACCCAGTGCAGCTAAATAAACAAATAAAAAGACTCCGTTCCCAATAACACTGCAGTGATCAACTTCCTACATTCTTCCATGAATGATAATGTATTTGGGAATACGCACCTAAGACCGTATTTGCTGGTTCATAGGCTATTAAGGACACTTAACTGGGCTGCTGCTACTGCTGCTAAGTCACATGAGTCGTGTCCGACTCTGTGCGACCCCATAGACAGCAGCCCACCAGGCTCCCATCCCTGGGATTCTCCACAAAAGAATACTGGAGTGGGTTGCCATTTCCTTCTCTAATGCATGAAAGTGAAAAGTGAAAGTGAAGTCACTCAGTCGTATCTGACTCTTTGCAACCCCATGGACTGTAGCCTACCAGGCTCCTCCATCCATGGGATTTCCCAGGCAAGAGTACTGGAGTGGGTTGCCATTGCCTTCTCCATTAATTGGGCTATGTAGAGCCAAACTGCAGTACCGAAACACCAGGACAGTGTACACCTCATCACACTACCACACTCAGGGTTACCAAACTACCAGCCCCCCTTTTATTTTGCCAGTCTGTATATTTTACTTTGGGCAACCTCCAACCCATAAGGATCATGCCCTTAGTTAAACTACTCAGCCCTTCTAACCCTCTGCAGTCTGTACTTATAACACATAGCAGGACAGAGCTAGAAATATTCTACACATGTCTGTGCTTTCTGTTCATCCCATTGCCATTGCGCTCTCAACCCTAATTGCAAATAAGAGTCATTTGAGGAACTTTATAAAAAAATAATGGTGGCCAAGCTTTACTCTTAATTTAATAAGTCTGTGGATGTGGAGAGCTGACTCATTTGAAAAGACCCTGATGCTGGGAAAGATTGAGGGCGGGAGGAGAAGGGGATGACAGAAGATGAGATGGCTGGATGGCATCACCAACACAATGGACATGGGTTTGGGTGGACTCTGGGAGTTGGTGATGGACAGGGAAGCCTGGTGTGCTGCAGTTCATGGGGTCCCAAAGAGTCGGACACGACTGAGCAACTGAACTGAACTGAACTGAAGCCCTTGGCAATGGTAATTTTAGAAGGTCCCCAGGTGGTTCTAATCTGCAGCCAGATTTGAGACGGCTGCCTTGGAGTCTGGATGCTTGCTCAGTGCCTTCTTGCTGACCTCTGCTATCCAGATTCCCCTCTAAGCCTACCTTGCCTTCCAAAATCTAGAATTACTCAACAATTCCCCCCCATCACCACCACAATCCTCTGTTTTCCAAGGTTCCTCTGTCCATGGGATTCTTCAGGCAAGAATACTAGAGTGGGTTGCCATTTCCTTCTCCAGGGGATCTTTCCCAACCAGGAATCAAACCGAGGTCTCCTGCATTGCAGGCAGATTCTTTACCAACTGAGCTACAAGGGAATCCCTAAGAACAGCCAATCAAAGCTCAAAGCTGAATGGAAGCAAAGTGATCAACTGACTAAATATCCATCAACTACTTGAATATCTGATAGGCTTAATCCTAGGTCAAGAGGTCCTGTGGAGGTGGGAAGGTTATTTGTATTTCAGTTGGCAGGAAAGATACTGTTTTAGCTTGGAGCTAAATAAAGAATGTCCCCTTCCTGTCTCCACCATCATCTTACTTCCTTGTCCTCATAAAAGATCAACAGTCAGTTCTCTATTTAGGAAAGTTTGCTAACCCCACTGAGGCTATATGCTTTTGTGCCTAAATAGAAGGAATCATTAAGAGTGTGGGTTCCCTCAACAGACATGCCCACTGCCACAGGCCAAAGCCATTCTTTTCTGGATAGAGCAGTCAATCCCTTTCAGGGCAGCTCTGTGGAGTGGGGATGGGGTGGGGTGATGGTAAAGCTGCTAAAAAGAGCATTTCAGGCAAAGTTGCATTTTTTAAAATTTTTATTTATTATTTATTTTTGGCCATTCTGGGTCTTCCTTGCTGCACACAGGCTTTCTCTAGTTGCAGCAAGTAGGGGCTACTCTTTGTTGTGATGCTCCGGCTTCTGATTGCAGTGACTTTTCTTGTTATGGAGCAGGGGCTCTAGCTTCAGTAGTTGTGGCACATGAGCTCCGTAGTTTCGGCTCCCCATCTACAACACAGGCACAATAGTTGCGATACGTGGGCTTAGTTGCTCCAAACCATGTGGGATCTTCCCGGACCAGGGATCAAACCCATGTCTCCTGCACTGGCAGGCAGATTCTTTATCATTGAGCCACCAGGGAAGCCCTGGCAGGTGGATTTTTAACCACTGGACCATCAGGGAAGTCTCAAGTTGCATTTGATGATGCAGTCTGAGAACCAAAACAAGATTAGGGTGGCTTAGAAGAAGAGCGCCACCAGACGAGAGTGCAGAAGACAATAGCACGGGGCTCCGTAGGCGAGCCGTTCAGCCAACAGACTCTGCCAGGTGAACCGGCTGAGATCCTTTCTAACTGGGGTCAGTGCCTGTGCCTTAGCAACTATAAAATATCTTGACTTTCACTCCAGGTTAGATGCCAGATTAAGGAATTTGGACTTTATTGTGAGGGCTGCAAGAAACTACTGAACATTTTTTTAAGCAGGGCTGCAGCATGGCCCGATTTGTAATTTTAGAAAATCTCTTGTAGCTGGAGACTGGAAAAAGAATCATGAGGTTGCTGAAATCTTCCTGGGAGGAATGATGGAGGTCTGATGATGGAGGTGATGAAAAAAGAAAGCAGATAGATTCCAGGGATGTTGAAGAGATAGAATCTGTAGGACATAATGGAGATATGTCGTGGATGATGTTAAAAGGATGTGTCAAAGATGACTTCTAGGTATCTGGTTCAGGAAACAGGATGAATGAGGAGTGCTATTTTTTGAGACAGGGAACAGAAAAGAAGGAACAACAGTTAGTGGAAAGATAATCAGTTTTTATGGTTTTTTTTCTTTTTTTAGACAGATTGCTTCAAGATACCTGTGAGACTTCTACATGGATTCAAACATCAAATAGCCAGTTGGATATTCAGAACTGACACTGGAAAGAAAGTCCTGGACTATAGATAGGGATCTTCAACATATAGGTGGCAATTGAAGGAAAGGATGAAGTCATGCAGGAAAACTGCAAGCAGTGTGAAGAATAGTAGGTCCAGGATGAAATTCTGAAGAACGTTAAGATTTACAGGATGAGCAGAAGAAGAGCCAGCAATAGGAGCCCAAGAAGTGACCAGAGAGACAGGAGGAAAACCTGGCAAGTGTGGATCATGGGGGGAGGCAGATGCCATACTGCAGTGAGCTGAAGAGGAAAGGTGAGGAAATGGAGACTGCTGAGTCTCTTCTTGCAAGATATATGGCTATCCAGGGAAGAAGAGGAGAGATAGCACTGTGGTTAGAGGTAGAAATAGGAGGGTCTAAGAAGATATAGTGAAATCCAGATGCAAGGATTAGCCTTCAGTGACAGAAATGGAGGGAGAGAGTATGGGTACAAAGGCAGGTGGGGTACAGAGCTGGAGGAGAAAGGTTGAAGAAATGTCTTTATAATGGATGTTGGAATAGGCAACCAGCAATCTCTGCCACACAGAGAAAAGAGACTTCTTTATGCCCTTCTGGATTACGTTTATCCCCTTTCTTTCATTCATTAGCACAATCAAGAAGCAGCTTTACTTAGATTCAATTACTGTTTTTCTAGACCAGTGGTTCTCAGCTGGGGGCAATTTGTCCCCAGAGGATATCTAGCAGTACAGTATCTGTGTTCCAGGCCTACATCAGGGAAATGCTGTGAAGGACACAGGATACCTCCTCCTTTTTAAGGATATGTTCTAGAAGTCCAGTAACCATGTGACCTTGGGCAATTACTTAACCTCTTTATGCCTTACCAGCAAAATGGGGACCATAATAGTTCCTATCTCATTGGGCTGGCCTGAGGATTCATGGAAAATCCTTAGAACATCACCTGGCATGTAGTAAGTACTCAATAAATGTTAACAATTAATAGCTCTAAATTTCATATAATTTGCATATACAATCAAGATGGGCTCAGTTTGGACCTTCTTCCTGAACAATTTAGTCTTAAAACTATTACACAGGACAGAACAAAGTTGGTGTCTATGCTGAGAGATGATCTGGCATGGGGTGTTGGAGCCCAACTGATATGGTAAGGGCTTCCATGTGGAGGAAGAAGCTAGTAGCAGTGAAGGGAGACATTGTATACACACATTCCCTAGCTCTGCCCACTGTGAGGGTCTTGGAGCAACAATGCTGCTGTGTTGTGCTTAGTTGCTCAGTCATGTCCTACTCTTTGAGACCCCATGGTCGGTAGCCCAGCAGGCTGCTCTGGTCATGGGGATTCTCCAGGCAAGAATACTGGAGTGGGTTACCATGCCCTCCTCCAGGAGATCTTCCCAACTCAGGAATCAAACCAGGGTCTCCCGCATTGGAGGTGGATTCTTTACCAACTGAGCCACCAGGGAAGCCCAAGAATACTGGAGTGTGTTGCCATGCCCTCCTCCAGGGGATTTTCCCAACCCAGGAATCGAACCAGGGTCTCCTGCATTGCAGGCAGATTCATTACTATTTGAGCTACCAGGGAAGCCCTGGAGCAGCAATACCCAATAATAGTAACTAGACTTAGCATCCAGATCTTAGCTTCTAAATACCATTCTCCACTAAAAGGAATTAGTGTTCCTTGGGGAAATAGCTAATTCCAGGGCCAGGACAAGGTAAAAACAACATGAAGCTAGAAAATTTTGTGCCAGAACACAAGGAAGTACTCAAAGAATAATGGAGATATGACTCCCGATATACTTAATGATTCGAAAAAGAAAAGAGTAACTTCACAGTGGGGAAGTCAGGCAGACATAACTTAAAGCAAGCGATCAAGGTGAACATCAAGAATTCTCTGGCCATCCAGTGGTTGAGACTCCACACTTCCAATGCAGGGGGCACAGGTTTGACCCCTGATGGGCGAACTAAGATCCTGCACAAGACATAGTATCCCCCCCCCAAAAAATAAACCCAGTGAGCATCATCAGGAATGGGGCAAATTGTAATTGTGAGCCCCTGATAGTGATAGGGATAAAATAGGATAGATATTCAGATAGCTGTAGAAGGCTCAGTAGGAGTCTATAAATAGAGAGAGAAACCTGGGAAACTTTGGGAGACCATTGTAAATTAATCACTCAAGAAAGTTATTGGAACCTCGTGGAATGAAGCAAGCTTGTCTAACTATAGAGGGGCTTCCGTGGTGGCTCAGATGGTAAAGAATCTGCCCGCAATGCAGGAGACCTGGAAGCAATCCCTGGGTCAGGAAGGTCCTCTGGAGAAGGAAATGGCAACCCACTCCAGTATTCTTGCCTTGGAAATCCCATGGACAGAGGAGCCTACCAGGCTACAGTCCATGGGGTCACAAAAGAGTCAGACATGACTTAGCAACTAAACAACAACAGCAGCAATATGACAGTCCTCATTTGACCTCATAGAGTCAGACGTTCTCCTGCCTGATACAGAGGAAGAGCTAGTGATGTAAGCCTGATATCTACTCGAAAAAGGCAGTCTTTTCCCCTCTCCCTTTCCTTTGACTATTAAACTGTAGCCCACTTAATCCTCAAGGTAGAGCTTCCTCACCTGCCTGCTTGCATTTCTTGTAAGAATGCTATATTAATACATCTATTTCTTGCTTCTCACTTTGCCTCTAACTGAATTCCTTCTGTGCTGAGACACATAGAATCTGAGCCTCAGTAAGTCCAGACATCAGGTAAGTGATTCTAATTAAAAGACTGTGGGCTAGAGTCTCCAGTAAGGTTTTGGCTGGGTTTGAGTCCTGACACCCATGGGTTCAAGTCCCAGTCTGAAGTGAATGGTTTAAATAGAACGCTGTGAGAACAAAGGTATGGTGGTGACTACCTCCAAGATGACCCCCAATAATTCTTGCCTCCTGGTATTCACACCCCTCTTATAATGAATAGGACTGATTTATGTAACCAATGAGATATTGCAGAAATGATGGAGGGTGACTCCCAAGGCTAGGTTATACAAAATACTGTGGGTCTGCCTTACTCACTTGGAGTACTTGCTCTGGGATAAATAAGGCATTTAATTATAAGGAACCCCAGGCAGCCCTATGGAGAGGTCCATAGAGCAAGAAACTGAAGCCTTCTGCCAACAGTCAGCACCAAATAGCCAATAACATTTGCAAGCCGTCTTAGAGCAGATCCAACAGTCACAGTTAAGCTTTCACGTTATTGCAAACCTAGCCGACATCTTGAACACAACCTCATGAGATGCTGGGTAGAGCACTCAGATAAACTGTTCAAATTCCTGACCCCTATGAGATAATAAATAATTACTGTCACTTTAAGCTGTTAAATTGGAGAGTTATTTGTTATGTGGCAATAGATAACTAATACAGATTCTCCTGCAGGTAGTCTAACCCACAGTCTAAATGCATTTATTAACAGTTCAGTTCAGTCACTCAGTCATATCCAACTCTTTGCGACCCCATGGACTGCAGCACACCAGGCTTCCCTGTCCATCACCAACTCCCGGAGTTTACCCAAACTCATGTCCATTGAGTCGGTGGTGCCACCCAACCATCTCATCCTCTGTCTTCCCCTTCTCCTCCTGCCTTCAATCTTTCCCAGCATCAGGGTTTTTCCAATGACTCAGTTCTTTGAATCAGGTAGCCAAAGCATTGGAGTTTCAGCTTCAACATCAGTCCTTCCAGTGAACATTCAGGACTTATCTCCTTGCAGTCTAAGGGACTCTCAGGAATCTTCTCCAACACTACAGTTCACAGTTCAGAAGCATCAATTCTTCAGTCCTCAGCTTTCTTTATAATTCAACTCTCACATCCATACATGACTACTGGAAAAACCAGAGCTTTGACTAGATGGACTTTTGTTGGCAAAGTAATGTCTCTGCTTTTGAATATGCTGTCTAGGTTGGTCATATCTTTCCTTCCAAGGAGTAAGCGTCTTTTAATTTCATGGCTGCAGTCACCATCTGCAGTGATTTTGGAGCCCCCCAAAATAAAATCTGCCACTGTTTCCCCATCTATTTGCCATGAAGTGATGGGACCAGATGCCATGATCTTAGTTTTCTGAATGTTAAGTTTTTAAGCCAACTTTTTCACTCTTCTCTTTCACTTTCATCAAGAGGCTCTTTAGTTCTTCTTCGCTTTCTGCCATAAGTGTAGTGTCATCTGCATATCTGAGGTTATCGATATTTCTCCTGGAAATCTTGATTCCAGCTTGTGCTTCATCCAGCCCAACATTTCTCATGATGTACTCTGCATATAAGTTAAATAAGCAGGGTGACAATATACAGCCTCGACGTACTCCTTTTCCTATTTGGAACCAGTCTGTTGTTCCATGTCCAGTTCTAACTGTTGCTTGCTTCCTGACCTGCATACAGATTTCTCAAGGGGCAGGTCAGGTGGCCTGGTATTTACTAACAATAGTATCCAAATCAGGAACCTTTGTCCAGAACAGACAAAAAGAGTATTCATTTGGTTATAAGAAGATAGTGTATGTGTTTATTGAATATTTTTCCCTGCTTCAGATATTAATCAGATTTTCATGCTGTAATTCCTTTATTTCTTTGCTTAAATTTGTTAGACACTATTTGACCCTCCCTCGTTTTATAGATTTTAAGGTTTGTATGGGTTGTTTTCTCTTCAACTGGCCTTTGTCCAGATCCCATCACTACCATTCCTTCGAGCAGATGATGTCTTTATCTGGCTGCTGTCATTTCCCAGAGGTGGGAATTCCACTATCCCAAGCTAATATCTTCCTCGTAGTTGTTAAGTGGACACATGACCAAATGCTACTACTCTCCAGTGTCTGTCAGAAAACTGTCCCAATCATGTCCCAAGCGTCAGAGGGCAGGGCATCTAAACTTTATCCCCCAGTTCCCTGGTTCTCCCTGCTGGTGCCAGTGCTAGTCTGAGGGTCTGCCTCATTCATAGCCCTGGAGGTTGACCCTGAGAATCACTGTCACGGTCAGGCTTAGCAGTCCAGGTTTAGTGGGACGAGGAGGAAAAGATGCACATAAAGTAGTTTGCCCAGGCCCTAGCTTATGATAGGAACTCGGTCAGTGTTAGATGGTGGTGATAATGATGATAAAAACTGGACAGGATTTTGTCAAGGACTGGAACACAAAGAGGACATAAAAAATGTGTATACCAAGATTTGGCTTTGAGGCCTTAACTTGGATCTCTGTATGGAAGAACAGTTTTTTGTTTGTTTTTAATTTAACTCACCTTCTCCAGGACATTGAAGTTAACAGAAGGAGGTGCTCTATCACACAATACTGGAGAAGCGAAAAGGTCTGTAAAGCTGGGCTTTTGAAAGATCTAATTACTTTGTTATGAGGGCTCACCTCCCAACATTCTCCCCACTTCAGTCACCTGTCAGCGAGTCTGACTGAGGGAGTCCTTCAAAGATGAGTCTCCCAGTGATAACTGAGAGATCATGGCAGGCAGGATTGTAAGAGGATCTGAGGATAGGCTGGGGGGTGGAGGTGGAAAAGGAGAGAAGAGACTAGAAGAAGGACTTGCTCTGCCTCCCTCTAGGGTCAGAGGGTGCAGAGGCCTCACACTGACATGGGCAGGAAGAAAGCAGACGACAGAGCCAGAGGGCTGCTCTGGAATCCTCAGGTTTCTTTGTGCTTGTAACACTCTCATTCAAGTCATCGTTGTTAGAAGGGCTCGCAACCAAATCGTTTGGGGCACAGTCTGTACTGCCCCCTGCCTTTAATGCCAGGGCTATCGTTGATGGCAGCGTTAGCTCAGAAACAAAACAGTGTAGCTGCCAAAACCACTGATGAGACTTCTTGATTCTAAACCTCTGAGTTCCTGAACAGAACTCCTCTGTGAGTCTCCCAGAGATAACTGTGAGAAACCAGAGAAAGGAGGCAACTCAGAGGCTTCCTGTAGACTTAGTTCAGGGACAACAGGATGACTGCGAGTTGATTCCAAAGAGTAGGTGGATAAATCCTGTTCAAACATTTCTGGAACCAGAAAAAGAAAAAAAAAATTGAAGTTCAAGTTCACATTCTTCCCCCCTTCTCTACGTCACTAAACAGTCAGGGTTTGGGTTGATGAACACTTATTATGCTATAAGAGAGAAAATGGTAGATTGTTCCTATAAAAAGAGGCAGACAAGGTAGAAAGCTTCTGGTGGAAAAGAAGAGATTTGTAAAGATGGGAGGAGAGAGCTGGAGAGGTCACCAAGAGAAAGGAAAGAATTCCTGCCCTGATCCAAGGTGTGTCCCACCTCAGGGCCTTTGCCCTTGCCTTCACATTCTGCCCTTTTCATTCATAGTTTGTTCAGAAACTCCTCTTTCCTCCTCCCCTGCCTCACCTCCTCACCCTCCAGGCACCAGAGCACCCAGTTAATCCCTCCAGAGCAATTGTCGCAATTTATAATGTTTTAAATTAATGTACATTTTCTTTCTTATTTTCGGCCGCGCAGGGTCTCTGCAGCTGCACACAGGCCTTCTCTAGTTGAGTGAGTAGGGGCTCCTCTGGTTGTGGTGCGTGGGTTTCTCCTTGCAGTGGCTTCTCGTGTTGCAGAGTTCAGGCTCCAGGGCAAGCGGGCTTCAGTAGTTGCAGCCCACGGGCTTAGTTGCCCCATGGTATGTGGCATCTTCCCAGACCGGGGATCAAACCGGTGTCCTCTGCATTGGCAGGCAGATTCTTAACCACTTCCCTGGACCGCCAGGGAAGTCCACAATTTATTGTTTCCTTTCTGTGTCTCATTTGTCTCCCTTGTGAGACTTTTAGTGCCATGAAAGCAGGACCCAGGGATATCTTGTTCATCATTATGGACCCAGCACATAATATGGTAGGTGCCGAATAAATACTTGTGAAAGGAAGGGAAGAAGGCAGAGAGATTTTGGTGGTGAGAAGCTTCTACAATCAGGTTTTAAGGAATGATATATGGTGGAATTTCCCTTTCCTGCTGTCCCTTTAAGAGACTAAAGACTTAAATTACCCTTCAGTGCTATTTAGAGTCAAATTTGTGTTTAAAAAGAGAGAGAAAGACTTCATGCTGGCTACACGGGTATATACACTTTGGAAAAATTCATTGAGCTGTAACCTTATTATCCTGAGCACTTTTCTGTATGTATAATACACTTAAATAAAAATTACATTTAAAAGAGAGAAAGGAAGAAGCCAAAGCAGGCCAGGGGCAGGTGTAAAACCCAAACACAGGTGAGGAGAGGAGGGGAGAGCACAGATGAGGTCAGGGACCAGGGTGAATTAGAATAAAGACAGGAGGAAGAAATGCAGTTGGCAGGTATTAAAGACTGAAGGTAGAGGGAGAGTGAAGGAGCTGAGGGCTGCTTACAGTCAGATTAGTGGCCTGGATGCCAGGGCACAGGGCTTGGCATGTATTTGAGGGCAATGTTCATAGTTCATGTCAATGGTTTTCCTTGCTTGGATGCATAATAATCGTCTGGAGACCTTGTTAAATAGCAGCCTCACAAGCCCCCTATTCAGAGATTCTGATCAAGAAGATAGGGTGGGGCCCATGAATCTGCATTTTTAACAAGTTTCTCAAATGATTTCCTGGAGAAGGAAATGGCAACCCACTCCAGTACTCTTGCCTAGAAAATCCCATGGACGGAGGAGCCTGGTATCCATGGGGTCGCAAAGAGTCCGGCACGACTGAGCGACTTCACTTTCACATGATTTAGTTTAAGATTATCCTCTGTTTCTCATAATTGAAGAAATAGAACACTCTCACTGTCCCATTTGTCCCAGGAGACTGGGTTCTTGTCAGATGTTTGTTTTTTATTATCTCTTTATTTAGCTGTTCCTGGTCTTAGTTGCAGCATGCAGGATCTAGTTCCCTGACCAGGGAGCAAACCCAAGCTCCCTGCATTGGGAACATGGAGCCTTAGCCACTGGACCACCAGAGAGGTCCCATATATTTGTTGATTTTGATGAAGATCAAACATTGTATCAAAGGGAGTATGACTTTGAGGTTAGATGTTCTGTTTCTAATTTAGATCAGAATTTAGATTCTGCTGGGCCTTCCTCAGTGGTCCAGGGGTTGGGACTCTGAGCTTGTCCAGGTTCAACCCCTGGTTACGGAACTAATATCCCACAAGCTTCGAGACCTGGCCAAAAATAATAATAATAATAATTTAGATTCTGCTACAGAAATATATTTTCTGTATTTGTAATTGTTCAGCAGTTTTCACTGGTTTTGTGGCAAAAAGCATAGACAAGCTCTGGAACCAAATCAGATCAGATCAGATCAGATCAGTTGCTCAGTCGTGTCCGACTCTTTGCAACCCCATGAATCGCAGCACGCCAGGCCTCCCTGTAAACCTGGGTTCAATTCCTGAACTGCTATTTAACTTCTCCAGGCCTCGATTTCTTCAGCTGTAAAATGGGGGTCTACTTCATAGGATTATTATGAAGATTATATAAATTACTGAGTGAAAGCACTGACCACAGTGATTGGCTCATGGTAAACTCTCATTAAATGGTAACAATGACCTTTATTCCCTTTGTAGACCTCCTCTCCTAGCCCTTTCTCCTGCTGTCTTCTTCTCCAAACTTGAGTAATAGAAATATCCAGAGAAGTAATTGGGCCTTAGCTTTGTAGACAGGAGCCAAAGCATCTTGCAGCCTGCTATTGTTTCCAATGCCCAGGCAACCTGGCGTGCTGAAGTCTAGCCTCCATAGACCTCAAGCAGCATCTGTGTGGGAGAGGGTTTTCATTGAGACTTGGGCCTATCCCCAGATTTTATTAGTGCTGGGTCTAGTTTATATTAGGCCCTGGATTTGTGACTCTGACTTAGTTAATGAGTTAATGTAGTTGTGCCTCACGAGAATATAGGTCTCCTTACCTTGGATTTTCTTTAGCAGGATGTTGATAGATCAGTGGAAACAAGGAAAATTCTTCGAAAGTGTAAGGAGGGCCAGAGTCAGGATTATTATCTTTTTAAAAAACAAAACCAACAAGCTTCACTCATTGCCCCCTCATCCGTGAGCTAGAGTGCCAGGGCCCTAGCGTGTTGGAAATCACAGGCTGGACCTGACAAGCAGGCAATGGCTAGACGATTACTTAGCGGCAGAACAACTCTTGCTTGCCATGGCAGGGCTTCAGCTAGCAGATCTGGCACTTTATTTGTCAATATTATTTGTTGTTAGCTTAATTGTAGGAAAATTGAAAAGTGTAATGCATAGCCGTGAAACCCTTAAGGCTGGTTAATCTCTTTGGATTGTAACCAAAGTAATTTTTATTAGCTGATCTCATCTTGATTGTAATATGCAGAGCCCTGGAAAAGTTGCTGAAGGCTCCAAGTCATGGTGTGCACAGGAAACCAACAGTCTCCATCATCTGCATTTTCTGCCAAGGAGCAAAAAGGGCAGAGGGGGCTGGATGAAAAGAGTTGGGTTTGAACTCAACAACAGATAAAGCAAACAACACAGTCGAAAAGTGGGCAGAAAACCTAAAGAGACCAGAGAAGAAGTACAGATGACTGAGAGGCACATGAAAAGATGCTTAACATTGCTAATAATTAGAGAAATCCAAATCAAAACTACAATGAGGTATCACCTCATGCTGATCAGAATGGCCATCATTAAAAAGTCTACAAATAAATGCTGGCGAGGGTGTGGAGAAAAGGGAACCCTCCTACACTGTTGGTGGGAATGTAAGTTGGTACAGCCACTGTGGAAAACAGTATGGAGCCACCTCAGAAAACTAAAAATAGAATTACCATATGATCCAACAATCCCACTCCTGGGCATATACACAGACAGAACTATAATTCAAAAAGATACATGCACCCCTGTGTTCATAGCAGCACTGTTCACAGTAGCCAAGACATGGAAGCAACCTAAATGTCCATCAACACATGAATGGATAAAGAAGATGTATACAATAGAATACTACTCAGCCATAAAAAAAGAAAACAATGCCATTTTCAGCAACATGGATGTAACTAGAGATTATCATATGAAGTCAGAAAGAGAAAGACAAATACCCTATGATGTCACTTATATGTGGCATCTAAAACACGACACAAATGAACCTATCTATGAAACAGAAGCCGAAATACAGACATAGAGAAGAGACTGGTGGTTGCTAGGGTGGTGGGGGAAGGGGAGCAGAGAGGAATGAATTAGGACTTTGGATTAGCAGATGCAAGCTGGTGTAAGTAGAATGGGCTTCCCTGGTGGCTCAGAGGTAAAGAATTCACCTGCCAATGCAGAAGACACGAGTTCAATCCCTGGGTCAGGAAGATCCCCTGGAGAAGGAAAGCAACCCACTCCAGTATTCTTGCCTGGGAAATTCCATGGACAGTGAAACCTAGCAGGCTTCAGTCCATAGGGTCGCAAAGGAGCTGGACACAACTTAGTGACTAAAGAACAGCATATATAGAAAGGTTAAACAACAAGGTCCTACTGTATAGCACGGGGAACTATATTCAATAGCCCATGATAAATCATAATGAAAAGAATATGAAAAAGAATGTGTGTATATATATATACACATATAACTGAATCACTTTGCTGTACAGCAGCAATCAACACAACATTATAAATCAACTGTACTTCAATTAAAAAAAAGACTTGGGTTTGAGATACAAGTGGGGAGAGGAGAGCAGCCTCCAGGATGGACATGGAAATGATCTTGGCAACCCCTAAGGCCAAGCTGCGTTAGGTCCTGTGCCTTGTATGCTGGAGGTGTCAGGCCCAGGAGTGCACTGCAAAAAACATTTGAATAAGGACTGTGGTTCAGAATTAGGATCCAATAGAGAAAATAGAGACAAATCCAAGAAGCCAAAGAGAACACCTGTTCTTTCCATCAGCATTGGTTTATTTGTGATTATTTGGAGAAACTCTATTCTTCAGTTTTACAGTTCAGATATGGTGGTGCCAAGAATTGGAATTATATCTGCAGTTTAAAATTTGTGAGGTATGATTCTAAACAGTCTCTGATCCTTCTCTAGACTTTCATTTTTCTGCACCAGAGACAGAGGAACACGTTCTCATCTGCTCTACTTTCTCACTGATACGTGAGGAGTCCTCCGTGTCTGCTTTGACATATCCAGGGAAGGAAGGGGCTTTGCTTTCTCTTGGGTATCTCTGAATACCCAATCCAGCAATGAGGCTTTTCAAAGGGTGAAGTTGGGGCCAGAAACACTAGAATTCTACTGACACTTGACTGATGCCTTTGACCCCCAACCATACACCCCAGCAAATGAGCCAGCAGCTTATTTTAGACAAATGGGGAGCCTAGAGGCAGCATGTGGGCTTTTTTCCCCCATAGCCCTTTTATGAATATAAATATTTAGTGCATGGTGTTTTGCAGAATTAAATCCTGAGCCTAGATTAGCCTGGTAATATCATTATGTAGATGCCAGGGATGAGCTACCTGTGACTGCTGTGTGTCTTCTCATTCAACGATGCCTGTGATGACTTGATGTACTTTCATTTGCCAGGGCAATCATTAATTGCATATGAAACAGTTGGTGTTTGGCTTTAAGGGAAGCTGATTGGGTCAGTCACCGAGAGTTTGGCTCAATGATCTACAGCTGGCTCTTCGCTCCTGCAAGCCTGCTTTCTTCTCAAAGCATTCTTACTCAGTGTTTCAGGGACCCCCTGAGGAAAAGGCTGTGAAACATAGGGGGTTTTAATCTGTGTTTTCCTTTGGGCATTATAGCTTTAATTTTAATATTTTGGATAATAAAGAATGATTTTAAATTAAATTTGCGAGCCGGCCATCTGTGATTGTTTGGACTTTTTCCTCCTCTCTGGCAGGTTTCTTACTTAATTCTTTCTGAACATTAGTAAGAGTGGGTTGAGAGCTGGAGAAGCAAAGGGGAGCAGAGTGCATAAGCCCATGGAACTTGGAGAAAAAGAAAAGGCTTTGATGTCTGACCTTTTACCATGGGGGTGGGTGGAAAAAACTTGATGACCTGAGTCAAAATCATAAAAGTTAATTTGGATGCAATTGTAATGTCCTGTCATTTCCTCTTGATTTGACTTGAGAAAGTGATTTGCCAAGGTTAGGCCTCAGTTTGCCCATCTGTTAAACAGAGAGGTGATTTTCCCCACGGGGGTGCTACTATAGTTTGGGGACAGTTCTTCATCAGAGGACAGCTAATGGAACACAAGGCATCATCATCCACCGAAGGCTGAAAGGGTCTGAGAGCTTATGTTTGTTTCCAAATCTAAATCCAAGAAACCTACCTAGAAATACGTCCTTCATCTAGTCAGTGAAATCCAGGATGAAGAATTTTCAACCTTCCCAGGGAAGTGAGGACACACCATCACCACCACTGCGGACCACAGCATAATGAGTCAGACAGACAGCGCCACTGAACACACAGACAAATGCTGAGCGAATGCCAGAATAAAATGAAAAAGTACCTGCCAGCAGACGAGTTGGTGTGATGAGTAGTTTAGCTAGGGAAGGCGGCAGGGGGAGGTTACACGGCCAGGCACTCCCTCTCCTCTAGAGAGTGGAAGGAGGCTTCTTGAAGGGGTCAAAATTTGCATTTCAGGAAATAGGGGCAGTTTGAGGAGCTGTGCAGGGAGAGTATTCCTGGCAGAGCGCGTGGGCCCTCTGAGCTGACTGCAGCAATCGGGGCCTGGAGGGGCTAAGAGGGTGAGTGGAGGGAGGTAGACCAGGGGATGGAGATACAGCAGGCAGGGGCAGGAAAGCCACCTTAAATGCTCTCTGGAACCAGAATGGGTTGGAAACAAAAACCCCAGGAAATTGCTGAAGGCCTGAAGCTGCGTGTGGGTCACAGGCTTTGTTAGCATCAAAATGGTTCCCTTTATATCTGCTCATTCCCCATGTCTCTGGTCTCTCACCCCGCATTCTGCTTTGATCAAATCAGGGTGGGGATCCGAGGCACCTCCCTATACAGGAAGGGTCAGAGTCATTGCTGCATAAGTCAGAGGGCAAAGGTTATGAAATGACCTTGAAAGTATGCGAGGCAATATTCATGGCTCTGAGCAGGATAGAAGCTCAGGTGAACAAGTATTTATCATGTTTTTAAGACTTCACATGAGCACCCTTTGTCCCACATCACTCCTAGACTAAGAGATAAGCTTAGAATCTCCATCAATCTTTCTCTCTCTCTCTCTCTCTCACACACACACACACATACACAGATTCCCTCTCCTTCCCCTCTTCTATCCTCTTTAAAATCTCTGGTTCACCTAAATACAACCTTGGGTATCCCCCCAGTAGTAGAAAACAACCCCAACAAGTGCCTATGAAGAAAGCCTTTAAGACTCATGAATATTTAGCTCGTCCTCATGTAAAATATATGACTTTGTGTAAGGATCAGGCGAACGAGGTGCATGATTTTTTTCTGATTTATGGGCCTGGAGACGGATTATTCATAGCAGAGCAGCTGTGTGGAAAGATTCATCCGCTGCAAAATGTGATTGTACATCAGGCAGTGTGTGGGAACGGAGCTATGACTAATGGCTGCTTTACATATAAATGAGAAGGTTTGTGCTAGGAACTGTAAAAAAATACAATCACTCAGCTGACGGGCAGGCTCCTTATCGCGGGTGCAGGAAAGGGACCACAGGAAAAGACAGGCACGTGAATGCCTTGCCCCCAAAAGCTGAGCCCGTTGGGGGTGCGAGTCAGGGAGCAGCCGGGTGAGAGTTTGGAGGGAATTTAGAGAAACGGCAGCTCTCCTGACTCAGGCCATCATCAGTTCCTGTATTTGTAACTTTCAGGCTTCACTATGACCAGAGAGCCCGTCAGGGACAGAAAGGTGGCCCAGAGGAAGTGGTTGCATTCCCAACCCACTCAGGGATGATGGTCAGTTCCTGAACCCTCCAGAGCTTGGTGTTAGCTTCTGAAGAGTCAGATCCATTTCAGAAGCCAGCACGGCAGTCATTTGGGCAAACCTCTGCAGAGAAAAATTATGTGATTCTGAGATTTCCCTCTGCCACTCCTCATGTCTCCCTCACTTTCCCTCGTTCGTCTCTTCCCGTCTCTCCCCTCTCTTGTAGCTGAGACAGGCTGTCTAGACATTGCAGATGTGGACAGATGTTGGGTCTGTAATTTATAACAATGGCCTCCAGAAGGCAATTCCAATTTGTTTCGGTAAGGCTTTGAGTTACAGGCAGAAAAAATACCCTGTAAATACCGTTGACTTACATGGTAACTACACCAAGGGTTTACTTAGTGAACAATCACTAACTACAGCATAATTACACATCCCCGAAGATTACCAGAGAATTTAATGGCACTGAGCAGGGAATGACCACCAAATAAAGTTTCTGGTATTGGGAGGGCCTGGAGAGCAAAAGAGTTGAGCCATACTTAATAGAATTTATGTCTATTTCTTCATCAATTAGTCTCCTTTTTGAGGGCCTTTGAGTTTTATCTACATACTAGACATCCCCTTGCTGTCATACTGAACTCCAAGCAGGTTGAATGCGGTGGTTACTTTGGGCTGACATAGCTTTTTGGTTTTGGGGACATGCCACGTGGCCTGTGGGGTCTTAGGTCTCTGATCAGGGATTGAACCTAGACTCTCATGGGTGAATGCCCAGATTCCTAATCACTGGCTGCTGCTGCTGCTGCTGCTAAGTCACTTTAGTCGTGTCCGACTCTGTGCGACCCCATAGACAGCAGCCCACTAGGCTGACAGTTTTGAACCATATGGTATCTGGAGGAACACACAAAGCCCTCAGACAAGCCAGGAAGCTGGACAATTATCTTCGCTGTTATCACAATGTCACAATGGGTTTTGCACCCAGCAATAGGGCTGAGCTGCACCCACCCACTTGCACTCTCTCCCGCTGGCTGGTGACTAAACAGCTGTCCAGGCCAACAGAGAAGAGGACTGGCCCACCCAAGATCCTGCTAATCCTCATGGGGACTACATTCTGATCTGGTAATTATAAGGGGAAACACAAAGGTGAATTTCTAGAATCGTTTTTCAAGAAATTCAGGGTGCTTCTTGCTATCACCTGAGGTGGGGTGTGTGGAGAGGGGAGGAGGAGGCTAAGGCCAGTACCTAGAGAAGCTAAGTGATCTGTCATGATCAGAGTCTGTTGGTAGCAAAAGCCAAATTTGCACTTAGGGTCTGCCATCCCTGAGAACTTGACCAGCTGGCCTCTCTGGGTTTAGAGGATCAGAGCCGGCCAGCAGCTGGGATGCTCAGGCTTCCCTGGATATATAAGGTTGCAGTTGAAATAGCCATCAGGGTTTCATTTATGTCAGTCTGGGGGAAGGGGAAGAAGAGTGGGAATAAAAGGGGGGAGGAAAATGTGGAAATCAAATAAACACATTGACAGGGTTGGATTCCAATTTTTAATCCATCACCAACCTCCTCTAGTTTATGTGTTCCATAGAATCTTCCTTTCCCCTCTTGCTTGTACAAAAACAATCAAATAAGCCTTAATTCACTTCTGGTACAGACCCCTGGGTTTCATGGACCCTGAAAAGAATGTCTGATGCCAATTTAAGGGCAGATGATGTCCGGCAAATCCTGATTCTTTAGGATAGTTGAGTTCTCTTTCATCCCCACCCTTTCCAGCCTCTGCTACTGAATGCTCTGTATCCATCCAACTTGAATGATATCTTGCTTCACCTGAAGAAGTGAGTCTGGTTTAGAATGTCAACCCCTGGCAGAGCCACAAAAGAGATCACTAGCTGGAAGGATAGGCCACTTGGGCCAAAGGAAAGGAGTTCAGGTTATCAAGTGTTATGATTACAACTGCTCCTCTCTGGTGGGCACTGGCCAGTGGGTCTGGCTTCAGGTCCAGTTTAGGAGGAAAGATGTCAACTGCAGGAAGATGGATGCAGGAAACAATTTGAGTCTTAGAAATTTAAGGTTTTGAGTTTTCCTGGCGGTCTAGTGGTTAAGACTCCGTGTTGCCATTGCAGGAGGTACAGGTTCCATCTCTTGTGGGAGAACAAAGATCCCACATACCAGGCAGTGCAGCAAAAGACTTAAAAAAAAAAAAAAAAAGTTTAAGGTTTTGGGTGCGATGTCTAAAGATACTCTTGAAACTTATTTTATAGAAACTTAAAAATATGATTGAGTCCTGCCTGCCAGGGGTGTGTGAGATTTTTGTCCTACTGAGAGATATAGATGACAGTGGCCTGGAGCCCTCTCACCCCATGAGGTCTTTGTAAGTGCACCAAGCCTCACACAGCTCCCTGGAAGGAGTGGATATGGTTACTTGTACTTCCAGCCCTAGGAGGGCTGCGGGGAGAAGGAGGGACGCCCTCTGGTCAGGGAGGACAAATGGGCTATAATAATGTTAATAGCTAACATGAATCGAGAGATTACTGTGTGCCAGGCATATATTATCTCTTTGATGATACATCCATGCATTAGCTCTTTGATAAGAGATATTTACCCACTGCCAAGGAGCAGAACTTTCCTCAAAATAAGAGGAAACAAATGTCACACAATCCCACTCTGTGGCCTGCCATCAGCAGCTGGAAGGTCATGTACAATTTTCAGGAGTGGCAGCTAGAAGCAAGAGGGAAAGACAGCTTCAGGGACCCATATTCCCAGATGTCTTTTGCGGAGGGAACTTCAAGTTACAGACTCAGGTGTCTTCAAACAGAACAGATATCACTGGGATATGAGAGAGCTAATGAAAGAATGAGTTTACTGATGCATGTGTATACATACATGAACACAGGTCCACACGCAACATCCCACATAGATATATATCATCTGGTGGGTAAATATCTCGGAATCAATGGAAAAGACAACACAGCTTAGGCACAAGAGAGAGAGAATAAGATGCGGTTGATATGTACACACAAGAATGACGTTTTAGCTTCCACAAAGATCCCTTCCTAGACTTTGTTTTGATCATACTGTTTCAAGGCTTTTTTTTGGCCCCACCAGGTGGCTTGCAGGATCTCAGTTCCCCAACCAGGGCTTGAACCTGGGGCGCCCGGAATCCCAACCAGGAGGCCACAAGGGAACTCCCTCTTCCCAGACTTCTTGATAAGCTAACCTAAGCCTGTTGGAGGAAGACAGGGCAGGATTGGGAAAGGTTCGCCTTTTGAGCATTTCCCTAGAGTCAGTAAGGTCTGGTCTTCTCTAAACCTAATCTTCCTGCCATGGCCGAGCCTGGTATCTGGTGTCATGTGTATCTGTAGGAAGGCCATGGATGTTTGGACTAGGGTCTGGGTCAGAAGGAAGCATAGATTCAGAGTCCAACCTCAGATTATTTCTCTAACACTGACCAGAGACTGATAGCCCCCAAATTCTGTTGCCTGAAATAAATAATAAAAAGCCCACGGGTTTCGGAGCCAGAAAGCCTAGGTTTAACACCTGTCCTTTCTACCTATTAACTTCTCATTCATTCGTACACTCAATAAATATTTGTTAAGCATTAACTGTGTGCCAGGTGTGTGACCTTCTACGGCAAGTTACTTATATCAATTGGCTTCAGTTTCCTCATCTGTGAATCAGGGATAATAATCCGTAGGAGTCACAGTCATTGTGAGGACTACATAAGATGACGTGCTTGGCACATAATTAATAAATGCTTCTTGTTGTTATTAGCACTGGTAAGAGAAATCCAGTTATGCCTCTTTAATAAATTTGTTTTCTTTTGAGGTTTTTTTCCCCATAGATGTCTGAGCTGTGTCTAGGGGAAGTTTGGGAGAATTTTGTATAGCCCAGGAAGATCAACCCCTCCTCATGGGGGCTCTGATGTGGGCCCAGGACATGGTTGTCTCTGGAGTAAAGCAGCACAGGACATGTTTAGCACCCTGGTTGCTTTCTGTTCTTGCCTGTCCCCCTCCCTGGACTGTGAGCTCCTCAGAGGCAGAGATTGTCTCTTCACTGGTTTAGCCTAGTGACCACAGTGCCTGTGACAGTGCCTGGCACTCAGGAGACATTCAGTACATATTTGCTGAATGAATGGAAGAAGGAAGGAGCAGCGATTCTAGCCTGTAATGGTTGTGCAGGCCCCATATGCCTTCATTCTACAATACTTATCAAGTGGCTACAGTGTCCCTGGATGCTGTACCAGGTGATGGAAGCATAAGGGTCTCTGCCCTCATGGAGCTCAGAGTCCAGGCTGTAATCAGATGGTCACACAAGGAATCTTCTCTTTACGGTACACAGTCTGTATTGTACAGGAAGGAAATGATGCTAGGAAAGCCAAGCTGACCAAGTGTGGGTAGTCACGGGAGGCTTCCTCCAGGTCCCAACATTTCGACTGACATCTGAAGTGAGAGTGGGAGTTAAAGTCATGCAGGGGTGGTGCTGCAGCCACTGATGGGCATCTTCCAAGGAGAGGAAGCCTGTGCACGGCCCCAGTGGCTGGTTAGAATGCGGCACATTCAGACTATAGGAAAAGACAAATGTGGCTGGAGCACAGCGTGAAACTGACAGTGTAGGGCAAAGTCAGAGACGTGGGTTCTAGTCTTTGTCCTAAGAGCAAGGGGACACCATAGTGGGGTTTCAAGTTGAGGGACAATAGTAGTGAGATGACCACTACCTGGCTGAGTTGAGGGGGCAAGAGGGCACGGGGGGAGAGCAGTAAGTGGGGTGTTGAGTTAGATAGGCAACAGATGGCAGTGGCTTTGGACTGGGGTGGTGGGGACAGAGAGAAAAGGATGAATGGGTGAAACACTTTAGAGTGGAGGTAAGAGCACTGGCTGCTGGTCTTGTCCTGCAGTGCACATAAGAAGCCCAAGGGGCCATGAATGACTCCTAAGTTTGCAAACTTGCCTCTGCTGTCTGTCTGCTACTTGCTTACCTCTATTAAAGGTCTCCTTTCTCACAAACCAAGAGTCTGATTCTGACAGCCTTCAGAAGTGGATGGATTTCCACCTCGAGAGAATGAGAGACTACTAGGGGCCCTGCAGTATCTGGGAGGCACCGGAGGGCCATTTTCCCAATGAACCATGTCTCTTCGCAAAGTCACCCAAACACACACATACTCGCTCAGATTCTCTGGCTCCCCAGACTCACACAGACTTCCAAACACTCCCCACAGACCACTCCATCCTACCCTTATTTAGCCCTGTCTCCCCCAAAGCCCTCCATTGGCCCCCTTTCCCACTCTCCTCCCTAGCCTACCTCTGCCCCACCTCCCTCTGCCTTCACTTCACCCTATTAAGAAACAGCCACCCCTAGAACCCCTGCCCCTGGCTGCTGCTCCCTGAGCCCCGCCCGCCCTCCCTCCTCCTGCTCCTCTCCCTGACAGATGCCTCAGAGCCCCGGGCCGCAGTTAAGGTGACGAGATGCAGCAATTCTTTATGAACATTTCATTCCTGCTCGCTACACGACGTAAATTAGATGGTGTGTTACATTCGGGCAATAAGAGAGATATGTCACCACGACGCTGGCCCATTGGATGGAGAGGGTAATCCTGCCGTGAATTTCATTACTGCTTTTATATAGACAGAATTAGCTCGGTGACAGCGAGCCTGATTGTCTTTCACTAGGGGTTTGGCGAAGAGCTGAAAGGATTTCACCCTGATGTGCACACTACTGAGTGACCCGCTCACCAGCGGCTCCGCTGATTGCTTTGCACCTTGCAGACCTGCGATTGGCTCAGCCTCTCTGCTGGCTCGCCTCCCTCCCTGGTCCCCAGCCCTCCCTGCCTGGCTTTTTCTTGAAGCAAGAAGAAAGGAGACCTAATGGAGGAGTCACAAGGTCATGAAGGGAAATGTGTGGGGGAAGGGCGAGGTGACAGAGTTTTTTAAGAAAAAAAATCAAGTCCCTTTCCGAACAGTCTCCTGGACAGAACTGTGACTGCTCACTCTTGCCTCCCAGAAAAGCAAGAATGACCAGGTCCTGGGGGCACATGCCCATGGCCCTCAGGGCAAAGAGCAACTGGGGACAGGCTGGCAGATCTTCGTGAGCGTCCCTGGCAGAAACTCCCAAGCTGCCATCAGCTTCCCGTCCCTTTGCCTCTTGCATCTCTGGGTCTTTCCAGTGATGGCTCAGGGCTCTTTCCCACCTCCTAGCCAGGGACACTTGTGAGAAACCATTGTCACTCACAGCCCGAAGACCCCTCAGTTCAAGTGTGCAGGTAAAGGAGGGGTGTGGGCTCCCTTCACTCTACTTCCTACACTCACCTGATCCTGTCACGGCCCCACCCCAACCACACGTATTCATAACACTCTTCAGAGACTTCCAGAATCCTCAGTGGGATCTAGATGGCCCAGCCCAGGGACTGCATTCCTTCACCTTGGTTCTGTCAGGATGGCTGGTTCTGAAAGTCAGTCCCCTCTGTTCTCTCCGCCTCGGTATCTCTCACCTTCTGTCACCTTGCCCACTCGTTTCCTCACCACTGTCAATCCCTCAGCAAACAAATGTCTTCTGCCAGGCTTTCCTGATACAGCTGGTTGGTCCTGGGGCTGAGGTTGACCATGACTCGACCCCTACTGACTGTTCTGTCCCCTTCTAGAAGCCCCCAGGGAGACCCTCAGAGATTCCATTCCTTGAGGGCCCAGAGACCAGGCATCAAGCAGACAGAATAATATTCTCAAAGCCCCATTTGTTTCTAGCAGCTCAACACAACTATCAGGAAGTTTCTCTCACAGCCCAAATCAGCCAGGTCTGTGACTTCTGTGCTAAGAAGCACAGCCTCCCCTTTCCAGGGTCTTCCCATGTGGCAGAGTGGGAAAGAATCCATCTGCCAATGCAGGAGATGCAAGAGACATGGATTCAACCCCTGGGTCAGGAAGATCCCCTGGAGAAGGAAATGGCAACCCACTCCAGTATTCTTGCCTGGAAAATCCCATGGACAGAGAAGCCTAGTGGGCTACCAGTCCAATGGGGTTGCAAAGAGTTGGACGTGAATGAGCACACTCAAGAGAGAGCTGCCCTTTCCAGAGAGGGAGGAAGCTACCCAGACCCCGGCAGAGCTGAGACCTGGCTCAGGATCTGTCTGCATCCTGACTCTGTCTGCCCAAGGACATTGCGGAGAGCTTTCCCTTTAGCCTCCCACTTCAGGAACCCTTAGCTCCAGTGGCCTGTCCTCCACGGTGCTCAGCGAGAGATTCCCTTAATGATTTGCTCCTGCAGTCATACAGAGGAGTTTTACACTGACATTTCTTCTCCATAAAGCCAAGACTAAGTCTACGAGGCTGAAACTAAACTCCAACCCTACCTGTACAACAGCAGTATTAGGCAGGTCATAACATCTCTCTGAACTTCCCTTTCCTCATTTTCAAAAGGAAAAGTGGTCATTGCTGTGGTGGAGGCCATGCTGCAACACCACACTTTCCTCAGTCCTCAAGGACTGTCTCCAGGTGCCTCCCTGGCCTGTCAGCTTTCCTCGGAGTTGTCTCTGCCAAAGAAAGCTGTCTCGCTTAAGGTTACGCCCTTCCCTGGGCAGCCTGCGTCCAGTGCCTGGTCACCCCAGCCATATGAAGGGCCAGCCCCCTCTCTCTACTCCAGACAGTTCTGAAGGGCCTTGCAGCCTCAGAGCCCTCCATGTGGTCGACTAAGGCCTTTTCTGAGTATCACGACCCAACTTCTCCAGTTCAGTCCTGCTTCTTTCCAGTTCCTTCCCTGCACCGCTGATAATCCCAAGGGCTCCCCAGTGAAGCTCCTGCACAGCCATCTCCACCCCAGAGTCCACTTTCAGACCCAACCTACAGACAATTCAACTTCTGCCTACCTGCCAACTGGCCTACCACAAGGAGGAAAATGTCAAGTGCCCTGAGAAACACAGCTGCTGCTGTTTGCCATCATCATCATCGTCGTCGTCCTCTTCATCATCTCCACAGCAGGGCCTGCCCAGCTGGTGTGATGAGGTTCACTTACTTCGGCCAGAAAGTCCAGTAAATGAACACCCAGCCTTCTTTTTTCTCCTAAGGACAAGGTCCTTTGCATTCTTTCTTTATATCTTCTGATTTGAATGAACTTCCCAAACAGACCAGACTCCCTCAGAAAGCTAGTCATGGTCCTAAGGATCTAAGGGGCTTAAATTGCTGTAGCTCTGTTACGTCTCATTCTCTGCACCAAGACTCAGAGAGCTAAGTGCCCACTGAATTCTTTCTCTGACACTCTCTAGGTGCCTTCATAGCTGGGCTCCTTCCTCTTTTATTTTAAAAAAAAAATGGTTTTTTGGCTGCATTGTGTGGTTTGTGGGATCTTAGTTCCCCGACCAGGAACTAGTGCCTCTGCAGTGGAAGCTTGGAGTCTTAACCACAGGACCACCAGGGAAGTCCCTACTCTTATTACAAGTATGTACTTTCCTCCTGTAGACCAAAGCATCCATCCCTAGGGTATGATGACAGGTCTACTACAACCGAGACTTCCTTCCCTCTACGTCATGTTTACTTGTTTACAGCCCCCTTATAAAGAGAGCCTGGATCCCTCTCTCCCAAGAGACAGGCAATGGTCCCAGATCATTGTTAGCCTTCCAAGTATGCCCACACTGTCTCACTACTGGGCCCCCAGCCTTGCCAGCATTTTGGAGTGGAATGGCAGGTAGGGACACTGCCAGGTGAGTCAGATCTCCAAATCAGTCCCTATTTCTGGGCCCTACCTGACCCAGAATCTGTGCTCCTCAGGAGTGTGGTGTACTTCATCTCTTCTGGAGCTTTCCCTGCAAGGCTGCAAGACTCTGAGCAGGGAGCCAGGGACATGCGGGATGGAGGTTTCTCACCCCATCCCCCATTCTGACATCACAGCCCTCATTTTCTGACACTAACTGGTTGCCATGGAAACAAGTTCCTTAAAGTGCACGATGACTTGAGTTGGGAGGGAGGGCCATAGGAGCCAGTCGTACCATGAGGAATCCGCAGAGCCCCTCAGAATCAAGTGGCCCGGAGTCCCTATCCTCTGCTGGTACATTCTCCTCACATATAGGAGAAAAGTCTATCTTGCCTTTGAGTAGGGAGATCTTGCTGCAAAATCAGAGATAGTGTAGACCAAAAAAAGCCAGCCACTTACCCTGGAACAAATGGATATTAGATGTGATGTGGGCCCCTCTCTTTCAGTCCTAGAGCAGAAGTCATCTATTTTAAGAAACTGTCCTTAACTATTCAATCTCCCAGCCCCATTCCCAATTCCATCACACACACACACACACACACACTCCCCTTACTACTTACTCACACTAGTGTTTACACCTTCTTTCAGTCATTCATTCATCAGGTACTGATGAGCCTCTGGTGTGTGGTAAACCCAGTGCCAGGCCCTAGGGATACAGCCAGGAACTGACAGGGCCCTGTCTTATGGGGCTTCCTGTCAACATCTTATACCACATCTTGTCCTTCTCACATGCTCATTCCTTTAATAAGCACCTCTGGGTTTTCTTTTTTCATTCCAGTTCCCCAAATGTGGTGTGCTCTCTGGTTGTTGGTAGGGTGGAGTACAACTTGCTCGTTATCCTGTTGTACTCACGGGCTTTCCAAGAGTGGAGACCTTAAACCTGTGAATGTATTGATACATCCTTGCCTAACACTAAACTCAAATTTGGGGCCCCTCAGTCTCTCATGTTACCCCACTGTTCCCAGTACCAGCCTTCCAAGGAGCTTGGATTCTTCAATTATCTTTCAAAGCAAAGGAGCTTTGAATGAATAGGACTTGATAGGAGCAGAAAGCTGTGTTTGCCGTGTGCCCACTGGAGCATATACAAAGGCCCCAGATACACGACTGGGCTTTCATGCACCTGTGTCCTGCCATCACACACGTGTGCTTATGTTGGCCCATATCTGTGACTTCTCCTAAATTGGCCAGTGCAGGGTATGAGCATGTGTGTGATTCCACTTATGAGCGTGAGTGAGCATGTGTTCAGGGGAAGGGGAATTTAGGGATATGTCTCTATGTGTTTTTTCCAAATGCTTGGCTTTTTTCAAAATGGCTTAGAGCACTACTGTCATTTATGGGGTTTAAAATGTCAGAACAGGGCCCTCGAGGAGGCAGGGGAGATTAAACTGCAAACAGTGAAGGTTATAGATGACGTTTCTGATAGGCTGACAGGCAGACTCAAATGATGCCACACTTTAGCAATCATTTAAACACATACATTTGTGCGTGTGTGCACATGCACACACACACACACACCCAGATCAATGCTCCATATTTTAATGGCATATTCTGAAGGCTAAAAACATAAAAGGCCAAGTCTAGAGAACCACAGTTCTGCTTTCAGAGCCCAACCAACTGCTGTCTGTCGTATGCGCGCGTGTGTGTATGTGTTCTCACTCAAGTGCCCCTAGTGTGCTAAGTGAACACCTGCATCTATTTGTGTCTATATAGGTTAATTCCACCTCACTTTTATATAATGCCCTATATAATTAACAAAATATACTACATTCAACAGTCTACCTGAGCAACATAACAATTTGTATAATATAGGCAGGGTCAAGTTACTACTCCCATTTTATAGATGGGAAACTAAGGCTCAAAGAGGTCTGATGGACTATCCAAGATCACCAGCTACGAAATGATAAAGTGAGAGTTAGAAGCACTATCTTGTTATACTTATCCAGAGCTCTTTTCTTGACGTTGTGGTTCTCAATTCTGGCTACACTGAAATCCCCTGGGGACCTTTTTAAATCTATCAGCGCCTGGGTCCTATCCCTGGAGATTCCAGTTGTTCAGAAGGTGGTCCTTGCAGTATGTTTTGATATTTTAACATGCAGGCTGGTTGAGAACCACTGCCTCCAGGCCTGGGGGAATCAGGCAGGAGCTGTGCAGAGGGGTGTCCCAGGTGTCTGACGAGGCTGATATTCCCTCCATGTGAACGTGGATTCCAGTCTCTTTTCCTCCTTAGTACCTATCACAGTATCAACTCCCCAGAAAGACTTACTTCCCAGGACTGTCAGAGCCTTTATTTCTTCTGTATCACCCCAACTCCCCACCCTCTTCCAGACTGTGAAGACCTCAAAAGGATGCTCAGCTCAGCATGATGAATGAAGAGGCTACCGGCCATGTGCTCACGGTTGTAGCCACCCAGTTAGGGGCAGACAGTGTGGTCTCATCAACAAAGAGGAGAACCAGCTCTACCTGGCCTGTCAGCCAGGGCAAGGCCAGAGAGACGAAGGGAAGCTGCCTTAGTGATGTAGGGAGGGATGAAAAAGGGAAAGAGAGAAAGACAGAAAGAGGGGAAGAGAGAAGAGAACAGTGGGCCCCTTGGAAGGCTATATGGACCAGCTAAGGGCTAGAACCCGGCAGTGCTCACCTCACTTCACCCTTGGCGGGAAAGGTGGGCTAGCGGTTAGGAGCACAGACTCAGTAGTCAGCTACCGGGACTTGAATCCTGGTTTCTGGTTACTAGTAGTGTGACTCTGGGCAAGTACTTAACATCCCTGTGCCTTGGTTTCCTTATCTCTAAAACGGCGATGAAAATATTAGCACCTGCCTCATCAAGCCTCTGGGAGTATTCAGTGAGTTCATGTCAAGGCCCTGACAGAGCATGAGTGCCAGGTAGGGTTCACCTGCTGTTATTCTGCATCATCTGATGCTTTGGAACTCTCCCTCCTCAAAATCCTTTCTGAATATTCCTTCTCAGTCTTTGCCAGCCATGTTCCTCTGCCCTCCCAGTCACTGGTTCGCTCCATTTTAGAATCACCTGAGGGACTCTTGGGCTTCCCAGGTGGCACTGGTGATGAAGAATCTGCCTGCCAATGCATGAGACCAGAAGACCCAGGTTTGATCCCTAGATTGGGAAGATCCCCTGGAGGAGGGCATGGCCACCCACTCCAGTATCCTTGCCTGGAGAATCTCATGGACAGAGGAGCTTGGTGGGCTACAGTCCATAGGGTCACAAAGAGTCCGATAGGACTGAAGCAACTTAGCACGCATGCATGACGAATTTTACAGGTCATCCCCAGAGTTTCAGATCTAGTTAGTTGTTCTGGGGTGGGGCCCAGACACTGGTGCTTTTCAAATTCCCTGGCTCATCAAAATGTGCTGCCAAGGTTGAAAACCACACACTCCTCTAAGTGTTGATACTCCCCAAGACTATTCTTGGCCCTCTTCTCTTCTCATGTCTTTCCCAAGTAGCTGACCTCCTTCCCATGGTTGTAATACACATCCATATACTGGTGACTCTCAAATCCATATATCCTGACAAGGCTTCTCTCTTGAATTCCACACACCCATTTCCAACTCCGTACCAGACATCTTCATTTCCAAATGTATGGACATAAAATTATTCTTAATAGCCTTATAACTTCCAGGGTATCTTTGCTGAGATGTACTCTGGATCCCCCAAGTGGGTACATGTCCCAGTCAGAACTCAGCATTTTTTTTTTATTTTATTATTTTTTATTTATTTATTTTTTAGAACTTAGTACTTTGCCTTCGCCCCAAACCCCTTCCACTCCTTCTGTTCCCCACCTCCATCACTCCCAATCATTCACCCAAGGGTGTCATCCAGGAATCCTCTCCCCCATCACATCCCACCTCCAACCACTGGACAAAATCCTGTCCATGCCCTTGTAAGGCTCTCCCCAGTCTCAGGACCCCCAACCCCACTGCCACAGCTCGGGTCCTCTTTGTCTCTCGCCTGCACAGTTGTAGGAGCCTCCTTACTGACCTCCCAGCCTCCAGTGTTTCTGGCTACATTCCCATCTTCGTTCTCTTCATCTTCTTCAGAGCTAGTTATCTGAAATGCAAGTCATTCCCCTACTAATGCCCTCCCCTATAAAAGCACAACTGCCCACGGCCCTTTACTATCTGTCCCCTGCCCCCGGCCTCCCCCAGAGTGACCTCTCCACCCCACCCTCTGTACAGCAGGTCTCCAAATGAGCCATGCTGTTCGATGCCCCAAGGCTTTTGTATATGCCATTCCCCTTGCCTTATGGGCCCTTCCTTCCCTTCCCCCTTATATTCTGCCCACATTTACAAATTAGCTGAAGCACCAGCTCCTCTAGGAAGTGTTAGGTTGAACTGACCCCTGTTCTGTTTTTTGTCCTCACTGCAGCCTGTCGTTGTCTCTCACTCCTGCTTTACTTTCTTATTTTCATGCCCCCACTGGATTGTGACCATATGGATGGTATGGACTATGTCTTTTTTGTCTTTGAGAAGTGGGGTGAGGAGGGAGGAGACCAGACTCTTAAGCTCAAGTTCCCTTGGCTGAAACACTTGTTTAAGACTGCTTTGGCTTATGGCTCTGGATCTTGAAGGGTAGCTTCCTTCCTCCGGGAGCCAAGCAAAGAGGCTAGGTTTGAGCAAAGAGATCCAAATAACCCACTGGCCAGACATTGTGGTCCTAGGTTCCTCCTCTGGCTCTGCATCTCCAGGCCCCAGAGCTGGGAGCTCTGATTGTCTCGCCTTCAGGGCCCAACGGAGGTGAGCAGAGTCTTCGTTCCCTTCTTGCATTTGAGATCAGGCTGGGAATGCCTCCATAGAAATCTTCAGGGAGAAACCAAAAATAAATAAATAAATGAAACAAAGATATGAATCCATAAACAGAAACACAGAAATGGACAGAATGCAGATGTCCGATTCTAATTTGTCACCCCTTCCTTAAGGAGCGCGTCCCAGAGTTGCCTTCTGGACACTGTCACCCTTGCCTAAGACAGAGCATTCAAAAGCCCCTTCTCTCACCACTCTTACCTAGCAAAGGGGCTAAGCAGGAATTCTAGTTCCACTCCTCTGCTAGGTGGGCAGCCGAAAAGGTGCAAAATTTAACAGCCAGGGAAATTAAAGCAAACCCTCAACCTCCACAGAAGTGAAAGATCAAGACCATCAATGGTCTTGAGCAATAGAAAAGGTCAGGGCCCAGAGAATAAGCCACAGAACAACCACAGTGTTTGCCTCATTCATGGCTGGATGTGCCATGTCTGACCCTTAATCACTAATCCTTCTAGAGCCTGTGGATTATGTCAGCACTGTGCCAAGCACTAGATTAGCCCGAGTAACCCTTACAACAACACTATGAAGAAGGGACTATTATTACTGCTGTTACAGATGAGGAAACTGAGTCTCAGAGAGGCTAAGCGACTTTTCTAAGGTCACAGAGCTGGTAAGTGCCTAAGCTAGAACCCAAATTCAGTCTGACTCTAAAAACCCAGGCTCATAATTTCTATGATGTACTGCTTTATATATGTGGCATTATCCAGTAGTTTCTAATAGTAATAATAATAGCTAACATTTATTGAACAATGTGCCAAATACTGTGTTAAGCACTTTATACACATTACTTTGTTCACTAGATAGGTACTATAATTAGTCTTACTTTATAGATGAGGACACTGAAGCTTAGAGAAGTTAAGAGCATTGTTCATGGCCTCAAAGCTAGTAGGTGAAAGAACTGGAATACAAACCCAGGGGGATGGATAAAGGAACCACCAGCACAGACAACCCCCTAACTAGCACTACCACCATCCTAGAGAATGTCCACAAAGGCAAGAGAAGGCCTTTCCAGGAGCTCTGACAGGGTGGCTGACACCTTGATAAAAACTGTCTGTGGACTTTTTTTTTTTTTACTTTTTGGCCACACCCTGTGGCAAGTGGGATCTTAGTTCCCCCGACCAAGGATTGAACCCACATCCCCTGTATTAGAAGGCAGAAGACTCTTAACCACTGGACCACTGGGGAAGTCCCCTGTCTGAGGACTTTTAACACACGTCCTGCAAAGGCAGCACTAGCCTGAATAGCCAAGTGCATGGCACAGGGTACTCAGAAGTAGCCCTAGAAGGTTGGGCAGGTTCTTCTTTTCCCCAGGGCTCTCTAGAGTATCCTCTCACCAGCTGGATGTACTTACAATAGTCTGGCACTTGGAACCTGATTGGGTTTGGGGCCCCCAGTATCCAGAAGACCGCCAGGACTCTTTCCTAAGAAGGCAGTTTTCAGCTCTCCTTGCTGGATGCTTCAGTTCCTGATGGGAATTCTCACAGACAGCCTTCCTGTTACCTAAGGAAAGAGAAAGAGAGAGAAGGGAGACAGCCAAGTCCTGGCCTCCCCTCCCCGTCTCATCACCTTCCCAAAGCCTTGTAGGCCACCCCCACCACCTCCGATCCCACAGACTTTCTCACCTTCAGGCAAAGGCAGATGATGGCAGAGCTGGGGAACAGAACTTTACCGAGTCCCAGGAGGACTGCACATCCCTGTCTTTGGTATTTAGGGAAGGTGAGTCCCAGAGGAGAAGGAAGGAGAGACTGGGAGAGGAAGGCCGAGATGCTCAGAGATGCAGAGATACAGATGGAGACTGACACCAGGAGGGGTTTCAGAGAGAGACAGAAGAGGCGGGCGCCAGGGAGGGAAAGAGACTGAGGAGGGTGGGAGAGAGGCAGAGAAAGGGGGGAGGGAGGAGAGAGACAGAAAGAGCCAGTTGCTTTATTCATGGCTGGTGATATTATAGACTGAGTGAAAATCACATTATCGTAATGGGAAAGTTAGAGTTGCTGAGATGATGCCCTGAAGCCTCAGCGCTGATTGGGGTGTGATTGCTATCTGTATTTATATGTAGAAAGCAAAGTTCACTGCCAGTTCAAGATGGTGGCGGCTGCTTTATGCAACATAATTCTTCAGTAGGGAGACGCCCCGAGCAAGCGGAACCAGCCGTGCCGGGAGTGGGAGCCCGAGCCTGAACCGGAGCTGACGCCTGAGCGAGCGCTGGAGCAGGCGGTGGAGCCTGGGGTGGAGCCGCGCGGAGCTCAGCCTGCGGAGGAGGGCGGACCCCAACCGGAGTGGAAGCCCGGGCAGGACCAGCGTGTGGTCCAAGAATGGGGTCTGATGGAAGGTGGGAGGAGAGCGGGGCGCGAGAGCCTGGGATGCGGGCCAGGAGTCGATCCCACATCCTTCATCCGCCAGGCCAGCCCAGAGCTAGGCCCGCCCTGGAGGGAGGGCTGGGCTAGACCTTCAGAGGCTGGAAACCTTGGACGGGCTCTCCAGTGGACCCCACCCCGCCCCCCATTGTATAATTCAGTGCGAAACCGGACGATAAATGTGAGGAGTTTTAATTTTTCCCGTGATGACTGCTTAAGCGCCTTTTTGCCGTCTCACATTTCTTGACATTTTTAATTTTAAATTTCTTTCATGGTTCCCGGCTGTGCAGACCTGTGGTCTGCCGCTTCCTACTGAGCAACCCATCAATTGATGAACGGGTGTGACCTCTGACACCCCCAGTGCAGAGCGGGTTGGGAGGGGGGCGGGGCAGAAGGTGAGCCCAGACTCCAAGCCCTGCCCTGCTCTGTGAGGCATCAGCGACAATCAGCAAGAAAGAAAGGGGCTGTCTTTGCAGCCTAAGCAGTCTATTAAGCTTAGACCACCATTTGCTGCTGTTGTTTAGTTGCTAAGTCGAGTCTGAATCCTTTGCAGACCCCTTGGACTAGAGCCTCCAGGCTCCTCTGTCCACGGCATTTCCTTCTACTTCAGGCCTGTTTCCCTCAGGGCTTCCTGGGGGACTGTTGCAGGTCCTAGAATTGCCAGAGAAAATGCTGGGTGCTCCATCAAATTTGAATTCAAATACACAACAAATTTAGCAAAAGTGTACCCATGCTTTCTTGGGTATTTATGCTTAAAACAAAAACAAAAACTACTGTTTATTTGAAATTCAAATTTAATCAGATTCACCACATAATAGCTGTGTGGCTTTTAACTTCCTAGACCTTCAGTTTCTTTTATCTGAGTACTAAGATAAAGTAAGTAATACATTCCTCAGAGGATGATTGAGATATAGTATGTAAAATACTCAACCCAATATCTGGCACAAAATAAATGCTCAATAAATAACTACAAAATACTTACTCCCTTACATAACCTCTAAGGCACCCTTTAGTCCCTCCCCATTTCTATCCTAGGCTTCTTGGAAGTCAAATGAAAGGCTTGTATCAGGATTCCTACTCTGGAAGCTGCTAGTTGAATGGGGGATCCCAAGGGTAGATCTGATGCTACTTTGGTCCCCCCAGGGGCCTTACCCTAAAGGATCCACTGAGAGTTCTGGAAGGCTGATTACCAAGGTGGAGCAGGAACAAAGAGCAAGTCCTAACCCCAGACCCAAATCAAGCCTCACACATTCCCAGCTACCTCTTCTAAGCTTCGAGAACAAAAAAGAGTCTACCCTTCTTTAGGTCCCCAAGTTTGCCTTTCTCCCAGAAAGATGGAGGATGGAGCAGGGTGGTGATATGATACTGGACAGGAAGGGGGCCCTGCCTTCCTGTGAGACCACAGATTGGGCTGTTTGAGCAATCAGTCTCCCCAACAACCATCCCATCAGGGTGTCATCCCAAACCCCCTCCATCCTCTGGCAGAGGCCCATGTCCAGGGCACACCAGCTTGAAATGAGTCCCTCAGGGTCTCTGTGTTTTTTTCTCCCTTGGCCTCTCTCATATCTCAGCTCTACCTCAGCTCAGAACTGACTTGGAAAAGGGAAGAGGCAGTGTGCAAAGAGTCCCACTGATGCAGCCTGGGTTCCAATCCCACCTATATAATTTTGAACCTCTCTCTCGTAGAAAGATGAGACTTGTTTCCTTCCCTCAATAAAGGTGTTCCTGACTCTGAAAAGAAAAAAAAAAAAGTGGTTCCCGGTAACCCTCATTTCCAGGAAATCTGGTGGTAGTTGGATTCCAACCTTTGTCTCTGAAGGAGACTAATTATTCAGGAGACAATTCATGGACCAATAGTAGCATATCTCCTTCCTTTCAAGTGGTCACAGACTCAAGACTGCAGTACCAGGCAGATTATATTAATGTGAAGCAACCAGTGGAAAGCAATAGGGAGTGGTGGGATCTATGGCTCAAAGGCACTGCCTCTCCTAAAGGCATTCAATTTCATGTTTCAAATACTGTGCTCAGGAAATCCAAGGAAGTCTGATTTTGATCTATTGCATAACTCCCTAGTTTCTTGATCTTTCTGGTGACACACTTATCCCTAGCCATAGGGTCACAAAGTATTGACACAAGAGTAGAGAGACAACACATACAGAGACACACTAAGCTACAAAGATACATGGAGCCTTCTGTGTAAACACCACCATCAGGCCCAAAGGAGCAGAGCATAGGACACTCACAGAGGAGCTGCTCATCCTCAGCTTGCTTTCCTGCCCACCTCTTGCCAATCTCCCACTCTCTGCCTTCTCCTCGTTTTGCCCACTGGGACCCAAGTCTGTTGCTCACCCCGTTGCGCCCACTTCCCTCTCTCCCTGATGGTGCTGCTGCTGCTGCTGCTAAGTCGCTTCAGTCGTGTCAGACTCTGTGCGACCCCATAGACGGCAACCCACCAGGCTCCCCGTCCCTGGGATTCTCCAGGCAAGAACACTGGAGTGGGTTGCCATTTCCTTCTCCAATGCATGAAAGTGAAAAGTGAAAGTTAAGTCGCTCAGTTGTGTCCGACTCTTAGTGACCCCATGGACTTCAGCCTACCCGGCTCCTCTGCTCATGGGATTTTCCAGGCGAGAGTCTGGAGTGGGGTGCCATTGGATACACTGTAAAGCCCAAAGGGTGTAAATGGAAATGGTGGGGGAGCACACCACACAGTTGACCCCTATGGTAGAGCCAACACACATGCATCCAGGGCCCCTGGAACATCCCTCTTGCTTTTGACACTCACAGCAGGCCTATATCGGGGCTGAGGATTGACAAGCAGTGTCCACATACTCCTTGGCCTTGATATCAGGATGATGAATTACAATCCCAGTGGTTTAGGTCCCTGCTTGTTATGAACTCAATCAGTATACATGGTGGCTCTCTCCCAAAGACCACTCAGCAGCTCTAAGCCTTCCTAGATCCCTCCGCTGGGGACTCAGCCATAAACCAGAGGCCCCCGGCACTCAGGCCATTAACCCTGGAAGGGTTCTGAGAGGAGATGCCAAGTCTGGGACTTTTCCACACTCCTCTGGTCCATTACATCTTTGGCCATCGGTGCCAGAACCTAGGCAACCTCTTCCTGGGCTCAGTTATTTCAGCAAAACAGACTATCGATCCATTGTAATAAAGAAAATAAATTAAAATCAAGTGCTCCTTCAAAGATTCTTGAGAACTGATTTTCAGATGATTCACTGGAGGGAATTGTCTGTGCTCCTGTCTCCTTCCCTTTCAGGATTATAAATAACATTGATCATCACCAGCATCTTATCAAAGCTGGGATGTCCACATCTTTGGGAACAATTACCCAAATCACAGAAGAGGCAGGAGAGGACTCACTGAATAAGCTTTTGTCATCTTAGAGGTACAGGGGCAGTGGGGAGGGGGGAGTCCAAAGAGATGACCTCTGTCCTGTCTTAGAGGATGAAAGTGAGATATCTCCCAGGGCAGGAAGCTTGGCTGGCAGTTCATTTATTCAGCTTCCTCTGAGGTTCCTATTTTACATCCCTCTGGGCTTGTGTCTAAGGAGCTATGTTGAAATTTGCACATATGTCCCTGATCCCTAGAATGACCCAGCAAGAGGAACTGAGGTTTGGCAGAGGACATTCTGCTTGTGGTAGAGGGAAGAGAAATGAGGCACCTGCCCCAGAAACCATGCGCCCTCCCCCCTTATCAAGGAATAAAGCAGAAAATCAAGCAGTACCCCTGGGACAGTGAAAGGGGCTAATCTGCTCAGAAGCTGGAAGCCAGATAAAATGACCCTTGCCTGAAATGGATGTCAGAGGAATGTCTCTAAGGAAATGTCATTCTACTCTCCTTGGAGGGCACTAGATGTAGCTGGTAATCCACCCCACTCCCCCCACTCCTGACCCCTCTACACACACACACACACACACACACACACACACATAAATCTTAATTGTGTCCGGGACTTTTTACAGCTCTAATTAATCATATTTAGGGCTGTTTCCAGCTGTTGCTGAGGGAAAGAAGGTCCCACACGCCTGTGACTTAGGGTAAATCCAATCAGATGGAGGAATTCTTTGATTCCGAAGAAGCTGAGCATGGGAAAGACCCCTCTAATCCCAGAGCCTCTCAGACCCTGCCTGCCACCTCCTCTCCCCCACATCTGTCCTTGGAAGCTGATCTGGGCTGGGGAAGGGGAGGGGCTGGGGGCTGGAGGGGAGGGACCAAGGAGATGGGTGAGGGAGGCACCCCCCTTGAGATGGGTTGACTGGAATCAGGACCTAGGCCCAGTGCCTCGCTGACTTGGAGCTTCTGCCCTGTACTTAGGCCATTTAGTGGGCTCAGGGGACCCACGAGTTACTACAGGAGACCGGGCCTGGACTAGTCAGACTAGTGGGTGGGCAGCACTGACCTAATTACAGCTCTGTGTAGCCAGCGTGGCCTGAAAAAGGGCCTCACCCAGGCCTTCTGCTTTCCTGTGCCTTCTCCCCAAGCCCCAGAGGCATCTCTGTCAGCTCCCTTAGGCTCTCATACATCTTTCCTTTTCTGGGTGTGTTTCTCTCTCTTCTTAGGGCTGCATGCCATGATTTCAATGTCTTTCCCTGATGCCTGTTTCTTTTTTTGGCTGTGATCTCTGAACTCCTAGGCCACACTACCTCAGATCTTCACAGAGATGCACTGAAAGATAGACATCTTAAGGGGAGAGGGTCAGAGCCTGGCTGCTGCTAATACCTCTTCTTTGGTTTACGCTGGTAGTCCATTAGGTACACAGGTGGAGCCAATATGGATGGAATGAGAGATAGGGAAGGTGGGATGGAGGGAGAAAACCTGCTGCTGAGTAGTGGGTGGACAGCAAGGGGCTACCCCACCCCTTAGAGACCCAGATGGGAGAGGAAGCCTTCCCCGGGGTGGAAAGTGAGGGTGCAAGGCTATAAGAAGGCCAGACAGAGACGAAGTCTTGGTGACCCTATTCTCCCTGCTATGATGACCCCACCTCTGCCTACCCCCTTGTTGAGGCTTTCTGGGTCCTGGCCTAACTGGGCCTAAATAATTGAGAAGCCCGTTACAGCCTTGCTGTTTCCTCACTGTCAAGTGTAAACGCTGCACTGGTCGGTGGGGAAATGGGGCTAATTTGAATTGATAATAGGAAACGCAGGGAAAAGTCATCTATAGTGAGTGAGGAGCGAGCGATCCCCGAGCAGATGCTAAATCTTGTATAATGAAAGAATCTGCCGATGTCAATTATGTACGAGCGTCTTTGCAGTGGTTGGAGGCGGTGGGCGGGCGAGGGAACGGAGGGCTGGGTGCATCCCATAAACCCAAACACCCATCAAAGGCTCATACATATGGAGCGGCGGAGATTACGGCATAAATTTGAATGTTATGAATGTGCATGAGGGACAGGCAGGAAGCCTACCTCATAAGAGGGAAGGAAAGGGACTGTTTTTCAGTGCGTGTGTACAAGGGAGCTTTTGTCCTTTGGGTCCCTCAGCTGGGTCTCCTCTATCTTAGCTGTGTCCCCTCTAAACCCAGTTATGTCCCAGGATGAGAAAAAATGTCAGAGTCTAAGGGTGCTGGGGCAGGGTAAGGTCTGCTATTCTTTGGAGGCTTTGGGTCTAGCTGCCCTTGACCCAGAGTGTTGCCAGGATGGGATCTAGAGACTGATGCAGCCAGAGACCCAGAAGGCTATTTTGAAATATCTGTGATGTGAACATAGCTTCCGCTCCTGCCTAATGGAAGATACAGGAGAGATAGCGATGCTCACCATGGAATGGGTGGGGTGATCCTGGAAGACAGCCTGGAGGAAGAGGTCACAAGCTGTGCTATAAAGGGGGCCAACAGCTTAGAATGACAACACCAAGGACACATCTTCCTGTTCCTGGGTACAAATCCACAGCACAGATAGAAGTGTGTGCTTGTGAGTGCACACACATGTGTGTGCATATACACACACGCATGCACACACACACACACACACATACAGGTGGTAACAGGGCCCAGACCCCTCCATCAGTTCCCAACCTGCAGTTGCTCCCTGAGCAGACTCTGTGATTTGTGGTACAGGCCACCCAGGGACTTTAATCTTCACCGTGACAAATGCAATAAAAGGAACAATTTGGAGATCAGAGCTAAGGAAGACACATTTACAAACCCTTCCCCAAAGGTTGGATGGGGCTGTCACCATGTGATTTGTGCTGGAGATGAAGCAGGGAGGGGTAGAGGGGGAGGCAGAGAGCTGGAGAAGGCAGACTGGGGAAGAGGAAGCCTCACCACCTCCTCCTTACCCTCTCTGCTGGATCCCAGTGGGGTGGGCTAAGGCGGCCTGTGCATGGTGGGAGGAGGCCTGGACCGCAGGCAGCCACTCCACCCCACCCCCATCACGACCAGGGACCACAACTCAATTACCAGGAACACAGGCCAGAACCACGAGCTTCAGAGATTCATCTCAGCAGTTCAGGGGCTCTATCTAGGGGAGAGATTGGTGGGGTAGTGGGCGGGGGGAGAGAAGGTAGGAGAAGAGAGAAAGGAGGAGAGGCAGAGGCAGAGTGGGCAAGACATTTTAACATGTCAAGCTGCAGAGGGAGCCCCAAAGAAGCCCCAGTCTGGAAGAGGAATGAGAAGGGAGATTTCCCAACCAGGGCTCCTTGCTCAGCCAGACATGGAAGGATCTGGCTTCCTAAACCTAAAGCAGCAGTGGGGTGGGTGGGGCAGGGGGCACCCACCCACCCATTTGATCTGGGAACAAATCTATGGGAAGGTAGATCAGCCTGGGGTTCCACCGGATAAGTTTATCTGGGGTCTAAGAACAAAGCTGGTAGATGGCCAAGCAGGACTGAAGACACTGGTACGGTCTGGGAACTAGGGCCTCCCTTTCCTCTCTGAGCTTCTCCTTCCCTGTCTGAACAACAGGTCTAGGCTAGGAGATCTGTAAGGTGCCAGCTGCCTTATATCATGAGCGCTCTGAGCCCCAGGTTTCCTAGAACCAACAACAGGAGACTGGGTGAGAGAGAAAAGTGCCATTCTGCCACTCCCCCACTTTGCCTCTCTGTTGCTGGACTGGTTTACAAACACATGCGCTCCTGTTGGATCCCAGCTCCACTTCCCAGAGTTCAGGTCTTCAATTCTCTCAGGCACCCATACCCCAGAATAAGGGTTCAAAAGTAACTCTTTGGCCCTCTTTCTTCTTGAAAAACCTGGTCAGTCTTACCTTCCTTTTGGATAAGACCATCCTCAAACCAAGGCCATTTTGTCTCTAGCTCCTTCTACCCCATGCCCAAGTGGCCCCTTAGGAGATGTTTTCTCTGCCCCAGGGTGTAACTTTGAGGCCTCTGGGTTCCTTCTAGTTCCCTAACTTTAAGCTCAGCAACTGAGATGTTAGTTTCCTTGATCAGTGCCCTCCCCACCCATCTGTGCTCTGTCCCCTGCCCCCAGCTTCCAACCAGGCTGAGAGATGCCATGCTGGCAGGAGGTTCTAGCCTGGGAGGCTTTGGTTTTTCATCTCACTCAAGGTCACACCTGAGATTTCCTCCACTTAGCTGCTGCCCTTGTGCATCTCCAGGTTGACTTGGTTCTCATATACAGGTAAGTGGGCCTGGTGAGTACCTAAATGTGGGTAGGAGAAAAGAGACTTTAGGAGTGTGTGGGCCAGACCCTCATTCAAAACTCCCTAGGGAAGACTGACACTCAGACTGGAACATCTGGTCATGGCCCAGCAGGCTCAGAGAAGTTCCCTCAGCTAGACTGGGCCTCTTCAGGGTGGTGACTTAGGGCTGGATCTTGGTCTCCAAGGGCGGTAGGGAATTGGGGAGGTTGAGGAGGTGGAGGAATGAACAAAGGTATATTTTCTAAGCTCTAGACAAGGAGGAGAGGATTCCCTGCTTAGGAATGAATAGAGGGGCTTGTGGGCGCCAAATCAAAAACAGGCTGACATCCCCAAATCTCTCTCCAGCAGAAGGGCATAGACTGGAATTGTACAAACTCCATCTGAATGAGTCCCTTGGAATAGGGTCCATGATGGACAGGAGACACAAAGGGAACTGAACTGCTGACTGCTGGTTGGGGTAATTCCCATGGTCCTCTGCTGCCTCCCTCTGGGAGAGGGCAAGAGGACCAGCCCTGTCCTCCTCCCAGCTCCTCCTCCTAGCTCCTCTCCACTGAACCCCATATCCCCACCCAGGTCCCTGATTTCTCCCCGGGTCCTTGGACACTGTCCTCACCCCCGACCTCCATCTCCCAGACTCCCCCACCCTCACCCCACAGAAGGCATGAGAGAAAAAGGGGACTAATAGGTGAGCAAAAAGGGACTCTCTGGAATCTCTTCCATTCCCTGACTCCCCTCTTCAGAGGAAGAAAGGACATGACTTGGTTCCCTCATTCACATCCCCCGTGGGCTGCAATGGGAAAGGAGGACAGAGGAACAGGTCTGAGAATTGGCCCATACTCCAGGACATCTTCTTTTTCCTGGAGTCTTACTTTACCCAGAGACCAATCCTTCTCTGAGGCCAAAACCAAGGCCAGGCCCAGGCGGGAGTGAGTCCACATTAACTGATGGTTCATTATTTTTCAATGCCCCTCCCACTGCTGGTGGGTTGATCCCAGCTGGGCAACCCCTGACCCCCAGCTCTGCTTACCTCCCACCAGGTTTAGTCCAGTCCTGAGGCAGCTGAGCCCCGAAAGGGTGGTGGGGAGGGGAAGGCCAAAGCAGGATCAGAAATGGCCACAGGGTCACATGGGCTCTAAGGAGGCACTTCCCCTCTGAAAGCCCTCAGATTTATCCAGCAGACCAGAGATTGATGAGGAAATAACAAAACAGTTGAGGAGAAGGTCATTTTGGGTCTCTCTTCTCCTTCATGTTCATACCCATTTGGCCTATGATTTGCGACTGTCCACTTACCCAGGACATCCTTATACTCACACACACACGCACACACATGCACACACACAGAGCTGAGCTATGTCCAGCCTCCATACTTCTGTGATAAATCATGGGGTGAAGACTAGTGCAAAGGGCTTGAGGGGGAGGGCACATCAGGAGGCTGGGATAGCAGAGGGAGCAGGGTTGGCAAGCACAGTGTGGGGTACTTTTAGGGGAAGCAGTGGGGGGAGAACACATGGTGGGGCTGGGTATCAGGCAATGGAGAGAGACAAGAAGTAGACAGTCAGCCAGAGGCTAAGTAGTGGTTGCCTCTAAAGGGAAGGCTTCAGGCCATTCTGCTTGAGCAGAATCTCATGGTGATCAGAGGCCCAGGTGCTGGTAGACCAGCATATCCTGTCCTCAGTGAGAGGTGGGCTGGCTCAGGCCTTCCAAGGCCTTCCCAGAAGGAAGCCAGTGGCCAGGAATAACTCTGAAAGTGTTAGTCACTCAGCTGTGTCTGACTCTTTGGGACCCCATGGGCTGTAGCCCGCCAGCCTCCTCTGTCCATGGAATTCTCCAGGCAAGAATACTGGAGTGGGTTGCCATGTCCTTCTCCAGGGGATCTTCCCAACCCAGGGATCGAACTCACATTTCAGGCAAATTCTTTACTGTCTGAGCCATCAGGATTTTTCTTCTCTTCTGATGTTAAGAGGATGGGCAGGTGAGAGTTGGGTGGCAGAGCTCCTTTCTCCCCTCCCTCCCAGAAGGCTAGATTCAGCCACTCTCTCCAAAATCAGTCAGCCCCTGATGAGATCCACCCTCCTATCCAGAGCTTCCCAACGACCTCCCAAAGGGAAAACCAAACCAAACAGGTCCTCTCTAACTTGCTTGCAATCCTAAACTGAACCAGCTCAGGGTAGGAAGAGGCAAAGAGGTGACTGTGTCTTTCCACGCATGGCTTCTTTGCCTGAGCCTAGTCTTATGACCTCTTGCTCTTTAGTGGAGTGTAAGGTCAACAGGGTTGGGAGGGTGGCCATTTTGACCTTGAGAGGCCTGCCCCTGTCTTTATCCATGCCCTGCCAGCATCCAGTGCCCTTTGGAGGTTTATAGTCACATAAATTGCAGAGTCCCATGCCGGGCTTGGAGCCTGCAACTATAAATAGGCACGAGGTAAACAAGGTGGCAGATGCAGGGGCTTGGGACTAGACAGAAAATCTGCCCCCCTTTGCCTGGGCTGGGGCCAAGGCACATCCGTGGAAAGGGATATCTTTCCTCCCCTCTTCTCTCTCCTCCCCTGCCTGCTGGCTCCTAGCTTCCTGTGCTCTGGGCTTCTAGTCTTTTCCCCCTGGGGATTATCTTCTAAAGCGCCTTTCTGCTGCAAAGCTTCCGAGGTCACCTGTCCTGTTTCTTCCGAGTCAATACGGGAGGGGGCTGGTGGTGTATCCGTTACTTATAGTGCCCCCCCACCGCCTCTTTCCAGTTGCTTCACTTTGCCTGCAGCCTCTGCACCGTCTTGAAGCGGTACTGCTGCTGCCAATCACCAAGCTCTGCCACTAGGGGCGCCCTGATCCCTTCTCTATCCTAAGCTCGTGCGTGCCTGCGTGCTAAGTCCCTTCAGTCGTGTCCGAGTCCTTGCGCTGTAGCCCGCCACGCTTCTCCGTCCATGGGATTCTCCAGGCAAGAATACTGGAGTGGGTTGCCATTCCCTTCTCCAGGGGATCTTTCCGATTCCGGGATCGAACCCGCGTCTCCTGTGTATCATCCGTTGGCCGGCGGGTTCTTTACCGTGACGCTCTAACAACATTTTTCAACTAGGAAACTTCATAGTCTCAGAGAAACTATGTAACTCCAGAGAAACAAACTAACCCTTTACCCTCTAAAGTACAAAACATAAAAGAGTGCACAGATTCCTGTCATTTGAATTAATAGCTTCCAGGTTACTTGGATCTCTGGGCTGTACCAGCTGATTTCTAAGCAGAGAATTGGCTTGAGACAAATTTAGGGGGCATTGCTTTCTGGATCTATCCCTGCCTCCCCTCTGCCCAAACCTGGTCCACTTTCCTGCTCTGTACTTGTCTTGGCTCCAACAGGTTCTCAACCCCCCAAAGAGTTTTCTGAGCAATTTCAGACCACTGGCTCCACAATTATCTTTCATTATCCCTTTTGTAAGTCTCAGTCTTTAACTGTGAACTTCCTTCTTTCATCCCAAGTTGGGCTTTCCAAACATATTCATTCACCACTTTAGAATCAGAAGTTATAGCTGAAATGGACACCCCCATTTTTTTTTTTAACCAATGGGAGATCTGAATTCCAGAGGGTTTAGGTGATTCTCATCACAGTCGCATAGCTAACACTGGCTTTGTTGCTAAGGCTGGAAACGCACTTTTGTGAAGCCTGGCTTCTCCAACCAGACCTCCTCCTTCCAGCTCCTAATGGCTTCCTTTGCCCCCTGGAAACAGGCTTTCTCTTTTTCGAAGGTCCATTCTCCTTTGAGCCCTGTCTCCAGCTGCCTTCTCACATAGGGAGAAGGAATGGACAGGCTCTGAATCACAATGAGTGGCTGAGTCTTACATGGCTATTTCCAGTACCTTCTTCCCTCCCTCCACCCCATGTCACTGGGTCCTCTCTGATGGCTTACTGAGTAAATGATCATGGAAGAATGACTTCCCAGAATCTCATTTGAATAAGGCATGCAGGACTGAGAGGCATCCTTCCTGCTGTGGGAGGTTACTTCCCTGGTTGCTCCTTCATTTTCCTTATGCATGTCAGTTCCCTAATTTGGAAGGCAGGGTGGTACCAAGTCCTGCTCCATGAATAATGTCCCCTGTGCCCTGGGCATGCAATGACCAAGTGAGCACAGGTACATGCACACACACACACCCTCATATTCTCATCACCAACCTATTCAAGGGTTTCTAGACTAGGAGTAAGACCAGAATCTCAGGACACAGAATCTTTTGTCAAATGAGTCACAAGCAAGGGAAGACAAAACCAGGATCAGATCTGCGGGGTGGAGACATGTATTCGTGTGGTTCTCTGAGACCAGAGGTGAGGAGGAGGTATAAGTAATGCTGGTAAGTGGGAGCAGCCTGGCTTCCTGATAGCTGGGAAGGGTGTCTGACTCAAGGCTGTCAGAGTGAATGTAATCCACAGGAGAGAGGAAAGAGGCTAATAGAAGTCAGACAGGAAGTGCAGTTACCCCAGAGTACTCCCATCCTAGAGTTGGACTGGAGCTCCCAGATGCCATGTGGAAGTGTCTAGGATGTGTGTGGGGCAGCTGGAGGGATGGCCATGATCTATCCAGCACCTGTCCTGCCCCTGCAGGCTGATGATGTAACAGTAGAACAATGTGGCTGCGGAGAAGAAGGGGGGCTTTGGAATCTGGGGGAGGACTGGTCCAGTTCTCAGCGGTGTGGCTGGGATAAGGCAGCTGTCGTCTCTGCTCTGAGCCCTGAAGGATCCCTTGGCCCGTTGGTGATCATTTAGCCTGGTTATACTCACCTTAATACCAGTTCTTCAATGATGGGTTGGCTCATGAGCTCTTCTTTCAAGAAATGAAAACGATTTGGGCTACAGCTGTCAACCACATAGACTCTAATCAGAGATCAGACCAGGCACAGAAAAGACCCTGCCCATGACTGAAAACAGGGGCCTTCCTATGGGGACTGGGGCATTCAAACACTGGAGGATTCCTTATTCAAGGCCTCCAAGCATCTACTCCCTCCTTCCCACACCCACATCTCACCTCCCTTGTTGTCTGATGCCCACCCCCCCACCACCACTGGCTTATGTACCTTCAATTTAGGTCTCCCACAAAGGGTTTCTCACTCAGGCCCTCTTCATGCCTTGCAGCTGGTCTCTCTGGAAGGCCTCACCTTGCTCCTTGATGATCTATCACCCTAGCCCTCTGAAGGATTTCATCAGATTTCCTGCAAACATTTTGGATGTGAACTTGCCTATAGATTTGGTGACTACAGTTGTCTAAAATGTTCCCAGAAACTCTGCTGACCAGCCCAGGACAGACAGACTGGAGAGCTGGTAGGACTCTCCATCCCCCAGCTTGACCCGCTTCCCTTCTGCTTCTTCATCCAGGCTTCTCAGGTGATTGGATGATCAGAGAAGTGATCTCAGTACCCACTTCCACACCTTTCCCCTTCCTTGTCCCTAACCTGAAACCCCAGGTTGTCATTCTCCAAACTGTCCTTGAAATCAGCAGCCATGTCTAACATACTCATGTGCCCCAAACACAATTTCACAACTTAAGGGTTCAATAAATATTTACTGAATCAGTCCTCAAACTTCTTGAGTATATTTCCTTCTTTTCTCAGTACATGGTGCTGTCAACAATTACACACTTTTAAAATTCCCAAGGCAGTTTTTGAGGAGCTGTTCAGAGGCATTAACCTCTTTTAGTCTCAGATGCTGAGGAGGAAATGCGCGGATGTCCAGGTCTGGGACCCAGAGCTGAGCACATGGCCTGTCTGCCTCCCCTGAGCCTCCAGGCCCCAGGCGGGATTGTCTCGCCTCACTCATCCTTGCCGCCAAGGCCTCCTCGGCTGTATTTATATACACTAAAGCCTCTGCCCGAATAAAACATCCATGTAAAATCCAATTTCCTCAGAATCTCTTTTGGAGCCTGGGCCTGAGATGGAGTAGGTAACCCCGGCCGTAACTGCCTGAACCACTCCTGCTGGCTGCAAAGGTGAGGCCCATTTTTCAATTATCTATCTGCTCTGACAGCAGCGGTCCAACCACCCAGCCAGGGAAGGGGGAGGGGGAGGCAGAGCTGGGGAGAAGGGAGAAAGAGGGCAAGGGCACGGTTGGGAAGAAAGAGAGAAACCTAGAGACAGGCGCGCGGGAGAGACCCTGCACGTGGCACCCAGTAGGTGCGCAAGAATTATTTGGAAAATGAGCGTCTGGAAGAGTGAATTGGGAGGGTGGGGGAGAGGCGAGGAGAGAGACAGTGGGTGGAGAGAGGGAGAGAAGGCGAGGGAGGGGGAGGAGGAGGGGGAGGGGAGGCGAGCGTGGATGGAGCCAACAAGAGGCTCCTGTGTCAATCCGTGGAAACGGGAGGCAGAGTGATGCGGTCACAGCTCCTGCCATCAATATCCTCTAATATAAATGTCAGTGATGCTATTTTCCGCGCAGTCATTTCGCACACTGCTGATTACATTAACGTATAATGGAGGGGCGCCGGCTCCACTGCTTTCTCCCCTAACCCTCCCCCCGGTGATGTGTCAATAGCCGCCTCCATGAACAAGTCAATTTTCTGCAGGCTTGGCAGCGGAATAAATCTGCCCGGCTATGGGGAGAGCTGGAGATATTTATATACCCGGCTCTTGCCTCCCGTGTGCGCGCGTGCGTGTGCGCGGCGGGCGCGGGCGCGGGTTTGCGGCGGGCTATGGGGTGGGGAGGATGGGGGCGCGCCGCCGAACTGAATGATTTCCAGCCCGGACTCAATAAGAGGAGAATTTAGAGCGGTCCCTGAGCTGGGCTCCCAGAAACAGCCTTACACGTTTATTTTCCTTAGCTGAACAGGAAAGGCGAGAATTATATGTGGATTTATAGGGCAGGCGCAGCTCAACCCAAATGCTCCCGCTCCGGGGGGCGGGGAGCGTGGGGGCGGGAGGGAGACGGCGGGCAGGGGGCGGACCGCTGGGACCCCGGCTCGAGCCTGTGCGGGTAGGGGCTCACCCCCCTCGCTAGTCGCGTTAATTACATTTGTTCTTGTCCTTCGTGAGGGCGAGACTTCGGCGCAGCCCGCGTGGGGGTTTGAGTGGAGGGGAAGGCACAGGCCAGGACCGCCTGGAGTTGGAGGGGGGGGCGGACACGAATGGGGACGAGGAGAGAACGGGAAGGGGGTGGGGGGCTGTCAGCTTCAGCTCAGAAGCGGATCAATAGTACGAGATCTAATGGGCTAACTGCCAAGCGGGCGCACCCAGGCGCTGCCCCGCGGGGGCGGGAAGGGGCGGGCGAAGGACGAGAGAAAGGAAGGGGGGTGGGTAGGAGAGGGGGTGAGGACGGGAGGGGGAAGGGCAGGAAGAGTGGGCGAGATGGGGGGAGAAGGAACAGAGATAAAATCGAGAAAGGGACAGAGGCAGAGCGGAAGTGAGGGAGGACAGGACAGTCTTCGTGGGGGCGTCTTTTCAACATCCTTCCCCCGCTCGTCTCTGGAAACAAGGAACCTGTCCCGGAGCGGCCAGACCCCTGCTGCCGCCCGCCCCCAGCCTCAACTCTGCCACTGAGCCGCCAGGGGGCGGCGCGACCCTGTGCTGTCCCCGCAGATCTCCGCGCCACCTCGCAGGGGCTCAAGTGACCCGCCGCCTCCGACGCACGGTCCCCGCGCGTTGCCCTCTGTCCTTTCCCGGAGGCCTCCCTGCGAGGCCGGGTTGGGAGTAGGGCAGCTCCGGCCCTTCCCGGGGCCCCGAACAGAAGCAACTTTCTGATTTTTACAGTGCCCACCATGGCACGGGGAAGTGCCTCGGGGGCTGATCACCGGACCAGGGGCTAACTAGGGTTCCCCAAAGATACCCAAGGCTGCAGCTGACACGGCTTCGGAGGCGGTGTGGGATTTTTGGGTCTTCGCAACCCAACGGCGCAGCGCAGGCGAGTCTCTGGGACAGTCCCCGCGCGAAGGGTCCTTCTGTGTGTGCTGTGCGGGCGCTAACGAGGCCAGCCAAGGTCGCCGGGATCAATGCCCAGTTTTAACTCTTTCAGTTCCTGGCCACTGTTTGGCCCCTAATCTTCCGGCTATAGGCGAATTCTTTTCTCAGCTCCTGCCTGTCCCTTCCCAAACTGAGAAAATAAAATACAGCCCCACACCCCTACTGGCAAATTCTGCCACCCAGTAGAGGGGAGCCTGGTTCAATGGTTCTAAACCTGGGGGCATATCAGAATTACTTGAGGGAGCTTTTCATCGTAAACGTGTGGATCCACATGTACTCATATTGTAAGGGGTGTGTACGGGCCTGCACCGGTTCCTGGAAACAAGCACTTTGTTAAAGCTCTCCAGGTAATTCTGATATATTCCCATAGGGGCATTGCCCGAAGAAAGGAATGACTATTGAACATTTTTTTCCTGTTTGGTGTGGTAACTCAGCCTGGGCTCTTTGCCCTCATCAAAATGTCTCTATGTGTCTCACTGTGTGTGTTTGTCATCGGTGCCTGTGTCATCGGTAAGCATTGTTTTCATGTATCTCTTTGTGCGTCCTCTATGTGTAGATGTCACGTGTTGTCCTGTGTGTCATTGATGGTATCCTCAGCGTTGAGAGCCCCTGTTGTGTGTGTGTTGTCGTACATGCCTGTCCTGATGAGAGCAAGCGTGGGTCTCGTGATTTGTGTTGAGCACATCTCTGTGGGCTCCATTGTGGGGCACAGCCATTGTCTCCACGTCATTGACAGTGTGGGCTGGCAAGAGCTCCTGACACAAATGGAACGAAGCTGATCTGCCCCAGAAGCAAAGGCAGCAATGACCTTCTTTTTCCAATTATATCCTGGTCAGAGGTGAGCGACCTCTCCCCACTGAGGCCGCTTCTTGTCATGCAAACTGAGCAGAAGGATGGAGATTAGAGGAATGTGACCAAGTCACGTGTGAAAACAATCAGCTATCAATGAACCCCAATCAATGCCCCAGATTACAGATGAGCCCAGGGCCAGCAGCCACTTCAGAGTTTTTCCCAAGGAGAAGAGAAAGTGTAGTACACAATAGCCATTCCCAGAACACTGTCACACACAAGTCCCACACCCAGAGAGACACCCAGGCATTTATACGGTCTGAGTACAGGTAGGAAGTGCCTTGGGGAAAGCTGAGCAAATGAATGGCCATAGGTGCTGAATTGGTGGGCAACTATTGTTAGTAATAGGCGGTTATTGTTTTTGCTAAGGACATAGCCTTTATTCAGCTGGTAGCGGGAAGTGTAAAAGCTTGTGTTGAGTGTTTTCTATTTTAAGTCTGGAGAGTTAGGATTCTAAGTGGGTCACGGGAGGCAGTGTGGGGATTTGGAGGAAATGCTCACGTCAGGAACAGAGCAATAGAGGGCTGTGTTGAGGGGGTGGCAAAGGAAAGTCTTTGGTCAGCTGTGGGCAGGGGGCAGGTGTGCGGCGGATGGGCTCCTGTGACCAGGGCATCTGTCCTTAGGACAGCTTGAAACCAGGCTGCGGTGTGAAGGAGCTAAGCTTCCCAAAGGCAGGGCCAACCCTCACCACAAATATGCTCCAGGACAAAAGGCAGAATGGAGAGAACTGGGCAAAGGGAGCCAAAACTTCTGAAGGTCAGGGCCATGAAGGGTCCTCATGACTAGTCTTTGGAGGGAGGTAGAGGCAGGAATTTGGGGGACTGTGCGGACTTAGAAGCCAAGACTAGGTCAGTATCTAGAGAGTCAAGGGAGACCAGTGAGGCAACGGGAAGGGTTATGGAAAGGCCTGAAGACCTCGTCAGACCTGGCTCTCCTATTGGCTCAGCCTACCTCTGACTGGGAAGGCAGCGTGGCTGATCTAGCACCCAGGACAGCCAAGGTTGAGAGCATCAGGCCATCTCCCTGTGAGGTGTGACAGGCAGTCCTCATGGCCTTTAATTTTCTTAGAATTCCTTGGGTGCACTTTTGTGGAGGTCCCAGTATGTTTAGGGTTTCCTGGGTGACCCTAGTGGTAAAGAATCCTCCTGCCAATCCAGGAGACATAAGAGACACAGGTTTGAAGATCCCCTGGAATAGGAAATGGCACCCCACTCCAGTATTCTTGCCTGGAAAATTCCATGGACAGAGGAGCCTGACAGGCTACAGTCCATGGGGTTGCAAACAGTTGGACATGACTGAGCATACATGCACGTGTACCCTATGTTTTACCCTATTATAAGAATGTAAAGATGGGCAAGAATGCCCTTAGGGAACTTACAGTCCAATGTAGAATAAAGCATTTGAAGATTTTCTTTTTTGGGGGGAAAAAGTAGTGTTACAAAAGGGCAAACTGCCTAGATTCAAATCCCAGCTATGTCATTTCCCAGCTTCAGTTTATGAGTTACCAGGCCCTCCTTCCCTCCCTCTGTAGAACAGGGGTACCTATCTCTAAGGATTGTTGTGCAAGTTTTAGGCAAAGTCCATAGAACAGTGCCTAGACATAATAGTTAGTTTTTCTCATCTTTCTTTCAGTTTTCTGGTATAGTGCCTTTGAAAAAGTTCTGTTCTTATGTCAGTAGAATTAAAGTGAAAAATGACAAGGTAAGTGGACAGTCAGAAGACTCTGAGAGGGATTTCCTTGGTAGTCCAGTGGCTGAGACTCCAAGTTCCCAATGCAGGGGGTCCAAGTTCAATCCTTGGTCAGGAAACGAGATCCCATATGCCAAGCAACTGAGTTCACGTGCTGCAATGAAGCCTGAAGATCCCACTTGGTGTGACTAAGACCCAGTGCAGCCAAATAAATAAATAAATATTTTTAAAAAAGAAGAAGATGCTGAGAGGCTGGAGTGTGTTGGGGTGGGGCAGTGGGGCCTGCTAGGGGATATGGGTATCCTGCTGTAGGGTGGATGGAGTAGCTGAGATTCTCTTTCTAGAATACTCATAGGGCAGAAAGACAAGGAGGGGAGGTCCTCTGTGTAGAGCTCCACAGTTAGGACAGTTCAGCAGGGCTAACTCTGCCCCTCCCCCTCCCCTGGGAAGGGCACCCTGCGCTGAGGCAGCTGGCCCATAGACATTGCAGGGGGCAGGGGGCACGGGGAGCCCTGTGGAACACTTTTTTGCTTTCCTGGGATAGGCACTTCCAGCTTCCCTCTCCCGCACTTGACCTCAACTACAGCAGCCCCCTCTGCTGGCCTCAGCAGGCCTAGACCTGGGTCCTGCCTTTGCTGATCTCCATTCCTTCCAGTAAGATTGAAGCCAGAAGATTCCTGAACTGAGCCTACTTGTCTACCCAGACTCCAGTAGCACTGGGAAAAGGTCCAGGCAGAAAGCTCAGCCAGATGGTTAAGTTGTAGGCTCTGAAAAAAGAGTCTGGAGTAGAAGTTTGAAGCTTGATTCTGCCACTTACTAGCTGAGATGAACTTGGGCAAGTCATTTCATTTTAGTCTCAGTTTCTTCATCTGAAAAATAGGAGCAAAAATGCCTACAGGTGTGGTTGTTGCGAGGATCAAATAAAGTAGTGCACTTTATAAAGCGTTTGACACACATCGCTAAGTAAGTGATCAACCAATTCTCCAGCAATTTGCCCAAGAAGTACTTCTTGTTCATGGTAACACTGGCTTCTAGGGGTCTTAGTCCTTCTAAACTGTGGGCTTCTGGGGACCTCACTGTCTCAGATTTGTTTATTCAAACCCCAAAGCACTAAATGGCTGAACAGTTGCCAGGAGCTGCTGCTTCTTTATAGGATGGGGTCTGGGAATTCTGGTTCAGTGCAGGGGATAAAGGGTTAAGGCGGGTGGGGGGCTGCTGGCGTGGGAGTGGGTCACCCCTCCCCTTCCATTGATTATTCTCCTCTCCAGGTGTTTTTGTGGCTTTTTTCCCTCCCTTGGGTGGGAGTGGGGGCTGCTGGGTCCACTTCGGGCTTAGTTATTGTTTTAATTTTGGTGCTGGCTCCCTGGTGCCCAGAGCGGATAATGAAAGAGGAAAAGAGAGGTCAGGGTGGTGCCCAGGCAGCAGATTTCTGCCCGTCAGACTGGGCCTGGTCGGGTGGGGAAGTGGGGGATGTGTTAAGTTAGTATCAATAAAGCAACTGGAGTCTCAGAAGTGAGGAGCTGCAGAGCCAAGCACAATATCTTTGTGCTCTGGGAGCCTAAAGGGGCGCTTTGCCTGTACACAGCGGCTCCTCAGAATGAGGCTGGCCATGGGGGTGAGGGGACAGTGAGCACGCAGGGTGGACAGGTACAGCAGGGAGTGACAGTGGAAAGAGTGAGGACCTGGGCAGAGAATGAGAGTCTCAACTCTGGCTTTTCCTTCCCCATTGTCCTGTGCATGTGTGCGTGCTAAGTCACTTCAGTCGTCTCCAACTCTGCAACCCTATGGACTGCAGCATGCCAGACTCCTCTGTCGGTGGGATTCTCCCGGCAGGAATACTCAAGTGGGCTGCTATGCCCTCCTCCAGGGGATCTTCCTGACCCAGGGACTGAACCTGTGTCTTTACCACTAGCGCCACTGGGAAGCCATTGTCCTACTATATGTCTGATCTTGGGAGTGAGCTTGGGTGGGGGAGGGAGTTGTATGTGCTGTGGGTGCTACTGGAGATGGAGACAAATACAGAAGAGAAAGGAGGCAGCAATGTGTAGAGGCCAAGAGGATAAGCTTTGCTGTCAGACAGACCTGAATTCCTGGCCAAGTTCTGCTTGCTGCCTGTGAACTTCAGTAACTTGCTGGCAAGTTACTGAACCTCTCTGAGCCTCAGTTTCCTCCTCCGTAAAATGGCACCAGTAGTGTTGCTAACCTCAGAGGGTCACTGACATGATATGTAGAAAACTCCAACCAGGGTCTGGAGGACAGTGAGTACTCAGTACATGCTAGCTGTCCTAAGCAAGCCTGTTTTCCTCAGCTGTAAAATGGGGATATCAGCTGTAACTTCCCTATAGAGGCCTTCTGGGGAACAAATTAGATAAAGCCTGTAAAGTGCTTAGCACAATGTCTGGTACATAAATAAGCCTTCAATACATGTTAGCTGTTGTTATTGTATTATTTTTATCTTTATTATCCCCTGCTGCCTTGGCACTGGTGATTTAGTTGAGGAGACTGAGGCCAGGCCACTCCCTTAGCCACCTGAGGTATTTGGCTCCTTTCACAAGGGCTTTTTGAAGCCCAGCCCTCTTGGAGAACCCTTCTGGTTTGTCTTTTATAATTCAGGTAGACAGACAGAAGGTTGCCAGGAGCTGAGATGATTGCCGGACTTGCAAGAGAACAAGACCGCCTTGACCATGTCTACCCCCAGGGGAAGCCTGTCAGCAACTGTGGCCGTTTGTGGGAGGGCTGACTGCAGCCTTACTCCTGTCCCCCTGAAGCTCAAGAGGCGTGTGGGCTGGAGGAGGGTGCTCACCTGTTTCCATCTGGGAGACTCTGGGGGAGAACACAGGTCTCAGAACACCCCTATCCCTCTCCCATCCATGCTCCTCCAATTCCTCTCCATCTCTGGAGGTGGGGGTGAGGGGTAAGCAGATCAAAAAAAGAGGGTAGTTAATGTTTCCCACTTGACCTTTCTTTCCCCAACCCCCCTACCCCTGCCCCCAGCGGGCGGGCAGGCTGAGGGGATGAATGGAGTAGAGGGCACGATTTTCACATTAATGGCAGCATATGTTGTGTTTATTGACACCGCAGGGTCCGTGCTTGTGGTTGTGTTGGGGGGGTGCTCCTAGGAGGCCAGTGGCAGGAGGGGCTAGGGGGAAGAGGAGATGGAGGGGAAGGCTGCCTGCGGGTGGGGAGGGGGAGAGAGAGGGGAGCCTGGGGCCTGGAGGGAGGGAGGCAGGAACAATATTGTTGCAGGAGCACACCAGGTGCTCGCTGTCAGCCCGAACAAAAAGGAAGAGTCAGCAACTCTGGGGGTGGGGCGGGGGGGAGGCGGGAGCCACCGCCTGCTCCAGTCTTGCAGCCTCTCCCTGTTAACCCCTACTCTGCCACGCTGCTGAAGAGGGGAGGGGCTTCCGGGGTCTCCCCTCAGCTCAGGTCTATTCAGAGATACCACATTCCTGTTGGTTCTCTGGGAGACATGGTTCCCTCTGCGGTTGGTAGTGGCAGGTCCTTCCTTTCCCTTCCTCAAAGCCTGAAGGGAAAAAAATCCCCCTGTCTGTTCCACTCTTTCCATAATGGGGGCGAGGAGGGGAGGGTGCATGATATACTCCTTGGGAAGTCAGTAAACTGAAGTGGCAGGAGTCAATGACCTTGGGCTTCTGAAAGCGGCTGCAGGTGGGGGCTGTGTGAAAAAGGGATTTAAAAAGGGGATGATGGACCCTCCGATGGAGAAAGCAAGGCCCCCCACAGTTCCCCTCTCCCTGCCATGGTGGCAGATTCCTTGCCTCCTGGAAGTCTTCCCAGGGTTGTCTGGCCTTGGGCTGGGGGAGCAGGAGGAGAAGGGGACTTGGCCTGTTCTGTGAAAATGGCCCGTTCTGTGAAGATGGCTCTCAGTTAGCTAGGAAGACTGGGCTTGCTCACTCCTTAGTCTGAAAAGCACTGGGGCTCATCCTGGAAATCCCTGGATGGTAAATAGCAAAACGGACTCACCACCCTGGACCCCGTTCTGGAGGTGTGGGAAGGGCTCCCAGGTCCCCAGCCGGGGATTAGAGGTACAAGTGCTTCACTGCTCCCTTGCCTCTGTTCCCCTTCCTGCAAAGCCCAAGGGAAGCAAGGTGCTTAGTTAGGGATGCTGGGGCTCCGCTTTCAACATGCTCATTGCTTGGGGCCCTCCCCTAGGGTTGGCAGCGGAGGGGAGGTTGCCAGTCATCTCCTGAATTCTGGCTGGTGTCCTCCAGTCTGTGACCTAACATTCTGGAACCTTCCTTCTAGATGGTAATTCTCGTCCTGGCTGTTCTCTTCCAGAGACCGCGTCTTGGTCACTTTGGATGAGTCCTAGATCCCCAGGCACTGGAGCAGGGGGATGGGAGGCACTAGAGGAGAAGGGTGTCCTTTCATGTTCCCACCTTCTGGCCCCACCGCTGTCCGTCACCAGGGGTCTCAGAATATAGGTGCATAGGCCTCTGGGGATGTTCCCCCACCCCCACCCCCGCCGCCTCCCCGGGGATGTCCCCCACCCCCACTCCCCGTCCCAGGGCTGCACTTGAGGCGGACACTCCGGCCTGGTACCCTCCTCGCCACCTGCCCCTTGCAGACAAGCAGCTCCAGTCCTCGCAGCTCGCGCTCCACGACACCCTCTCCCGCGCGGCCGGCACCAAGGCCAGCGCAGAGGTAGCCGCGCGCAACACTCGCCCTCTCGCACCCCTGCTTCTCCCGGGGGCTCCAGGCCCGGTCCGCGCCCCCCTCCCCGGCCCTCTCGCCGGGCTCCAGCTGCGCGTGGAGCGGTCCCGGCTCGGCTCCAGCTCCTCAACCGCCCCGCTCCCCCATTACCCTGATGTCGGCCCCTCTCCCCCTCGGCTTTATCGGCTCTCAGCCGGCTCCGCCAGGGTAATGAGGGCCCTCCTAATTACCACTGCACAAACTCCACTTACATTAACAGCTCCATCCGAGGAGCGGCAACATCTGCTGTGCGCAGGCAGGCGCCCCTCCCCCGCCCCGCGCTCCCCTTCCCTCGCCGCTCCCCTCTTTCCGGGTCCTCTCCCCCTGACCCTGTTCTCCACCCTCGCTGGCCTCCTTGCCCATACCCAGCTCTTCTAATCTCTTCTCTCTGCATGTTCTCCCCACCACTCTGCCAGCCAGGCCCTTTTCAACTTCGGCATCCCAGGAGCAGAGAGAGATCCAGGCAGCGGCAGGGCCCCAGAGGTTCTGAGCGATGGAGACACTCACAGAGGCGGGGCCGGGCTCCAAGAGACCCATAAACACAGGGTCCCAGAAACACAACCAGGAAGCCCAGGAACAAGTAGAAAGTGGAAGTAACAGAGATTGTGAAAGAGATGGGGTGTGGTGTGGGCCAGACTATCTATGTGGAGCGCCGGCGGGGGCTGTCTTGTCCGGGGGCAAAGGTATGTGCACATTATGCACACATGTGGACACGTGTCATGCACTGTGCATGCTCATTTTATTCAGCATCATGCCTGAGTATATGTGCACATGTCAGTGTATGTGTGTGCATCTGTATGCATTCATGAGTATGTCTATTAACCTATTATGCATCAAGTATGTAATTATACTTGCCTAGATGTATCTCGGTGTTTGTTTTTGCGACTGTGTATGTGCATATATTTGTCTATCATATATGTGATGTTGCATGCACACATGTTTGTATGGCTTGTATACATGTAGGATCCATGTTCAAAGTCAGGTGTGGATTCGGGTGAGATGCCTGTGTGCCGCTGGGTGTGTTTGCATCTCTGCATGCATGCCTATGCATGTGTGTATCATCTGTGTAATTATTTGATGAGAGTGGGAGCATGTGTGTGTTCCTGCTCCATGGGGGATGACAGGCAGTTGGGAAGACGCTGAGCCCATTTTATCTGAGGTTAACAGGGGTCACATTTCACTCCTGGAAGTCCCCCACCCTCCCCCCACCCCATACAATTAAGCCTCAGTGTGGTGGAAAGACTGCCAGCAGACATTAAGAAAGGTCAACAATATTATCAGCTCCTAATCCAATTAGTTACTGTTTATTTGGGAATCCAGCTCCAGGTCAGCTTCTGGGGAGGAGGCCTGGGAGAGAGGAGGGCATGGGATGGGTACAGGCTGAAAGAGACTATTGAAGGTGGCCAGGGCTGTATCCTTGTGGTTGGATGCTGGAGTGGGGGACAGGATCCCCCAAACACTGCCAAATAATGTACCTTCCACTGGCTACTTGGAAGCTGGTGGTTCTGGGGAAGGACCTGCACTGCACAGGAGGGGCTGAGACTCCAATCTCATTTACAGAGATTGGGGTGTAAGAGAAGAGAGGTTGTCTCTGTCATCTGAGAGGCTGTCTGCCTCTTTCCAGCCTTGGGATCCCTAAAAGGTGCACTGGGAGCCAGACAGCCTGCCTCAGAGCTGTGGCCAGTTTCCTCCTGGATGGGAGTCAGAGGAGGAGATGTTGGTAAATGCACTATTAGCTCTTGAAGCCACTTCATTAATCCTGCCCTCTGTTTTATTTCCTCTTTTCTCTCCCACATCCTTCTCTGAGCCTAAGCAGGACCTCCTCTCCCTCCCACCCCAGGATAAGCAGGGCCAGTAGCTTGGGCCCATGGGGTCCCCAGGGTCCCTCTCCTGAGTATAAATAGTGGAAGAAACCCAAAATGTGGACTGCTTGCCTTGGACAGGGAGCAGGTCAATGGGACTGAGGGCCCTAGGCAGGAGCAGAGTAGGAGAGGTGGTTTTCGCCTTGCTCTGACCCTCTCTTACCGCTCAAGTATGGACAATATCCTGGGTGCACAGGATATGCAGAGGACTAACAGGAAGAAGGATGGCTGCTGGATTCCAGGCTAGATTCCAGGCCTCCCCAGCTCGGCGGTCAGGGGCAGGCAGGGCTGATACTGTGGCCAAACAGGGTGATACTCAGACCCCAGCTGTGGCCAAATTAGGGTGACAGGAACAGCCAAGCCCCAGGCTTGGCTCCTTTTTGCTTGTTTCTTAAGGATAGAAGTCCATGGGCCTGAGCACCCCTGAACTTGACTGATTCTTCCTCCTGTCCCTAGTGCCCTCCTCTCAATATAGAAACCCTGCATGATTGGTTTTCTCCTTACTGCCCTTTCCAGGCATATAGTCTTAAAAACACATGCACACCCTAATATACACCCTCACAAACCTGCCTTTAAGACTCCAGACTAGAGATGGCCAGGGTATAAAGACACTGACAGTGTTCCTCATCTAAGGACTTAAAATGGATCACTGTGCTTTACAGAAGACTCTTCTGAAAGGAGTCTCCCCATTTCCACCCTCCAAAAGAGAATAATAATAATAATAATGCATATGTTTACCCTGACAATTTTTATCCTTAGCCAAGCCCTGGAGTCACCCAGAGAAGCTCTTAAAAAAATGTATATGCCCAGCCTCCACCCTGGATCAAGCCAATTTGTATCTCCACAGTTGAATCCTAAGTATCCATGTATTTTATAAAGCCCCATAGATGACGGCTATGATTTAAAATTTCTATCAATTTTTAACATTGCAGTTTACAAATACAATACCCTACCTCTTGTTCTCTCACTAGCCAGAGCAGTATTATTATCTCCACTCTATAGATGAGGAAACTGTGGCCCAAGTTGATTAAAGGTAGTGATTTTTCCTTCCTTCTTCCCTCTTTCCTTTGCTTCTTTCCTTCCTTCCATTTTCCCTCTCTCTCTCTTCCTTCCTCTCTCCCTCCCCTCTTCGCTCCTTCTTTCTCTGTCTCTCTCTTTTATCAGGGAACTAGGTTTCCTGACTCCAAGGGCAGCCTGTCAGATTACAACAGAATCCGATCAGTCACTGGAGTTTAGAACACCTAGATGGCTCTTCCCTAATGCAAGAGCTCCACCTCTTCCTGCACATCAGTTCCTTTAATTTAACAATCCCTTATTAAGCTCTTACTTGGGCACTACAGAGCACATCTCTTTGTAGTCTTGCTCTCTATTATGTGGCAGAAGAGAAGCAACATGATGTATCTGGACCACGGGGACTTTGGTGTCAAGTAGTTCTGCATTTGTATTCTGTTTCTCCTGTGGATCATCCCTGTCATTTTGTTCAACTCCTAAGCCACTCAGAGCCTCATCTGTAAAATGGTGATAATAATACCAGCTTTCTAGAGTTGTTCTATCTAATCAATAGATGGTAAATATGATTACTGTTATTTGAAATATAAAAATATAAGTATAATACCTGCCTGAATAGCTATAATTAAAAATGTTGACAATCCTAGAGCAACTAGAACTCACATAGATTTTTGGGAGTGTAAGTTAGTAAAATCACTTTGGGCTAATGTTTGACTGTACCTGCTGAAGCTATGTATATCCTCAGTCAGTTCAGTTGCTCAGGCCTGTCCAACTTTTTGCGACCCGATGGACTGCAGCACACCAGGCTTCCCTGCCCATCACCAACTCCCAGAGCTTACTCAAATTCATGTCCATTGAGTTGGTGATGCCATCCAACCATCTTGTCCTCTGTCATCCCCTTCTCCTCCCATCTTCAATCTTTCTCAGCATCAGGGTCTTTTCCAATGAGTCAGTTCTTTACATCAGGTGGCCAAAGTATTTGAGTTTCAGCTTCAGCATCAGTCCTTCCAATGAATATTCAGGACTGATTTCCTTTAGGATGGACTGGTTGGAACTCCTTGCAGTCCAAGAGATGAAGTCCAAGGCCAAGGGATGTATATCCTACAACTCTGCAAATCTACTCTTGGGTGTATGCCCTTGAGAAATAAATGCTATGTTATGTAAATGTTATGTACATGAATGTTCACAGCAGCTGATTTTGTCCCAAATGGGAACAACCCAAATGTCCATCCACGAGAGAACAGGTAAATAAATTTGATACCATCACACAATGGAATACTACAAAGCAAGGAAAAAGAATAGACTACTGAAACATTCACAGATGTAGATAAACCTCACAGGTACAATATCGAATAAGTTGGACACAAAAGAGTTTATGATGTACGGTTCAGTTAAATAAGGTTTAACAACAAACAAAATTATTCTAGGATGATAGAAGTTAGGATAGGAAGTACTAGGGAATGGGGCACAAAGGATTCCTTTGGAGTGCTAGAAATGTGCTATATCTTGATCTTAAAGTTTACGTGTGTGTATTTGTTTGGGTGTGTGTATGTAAAAATTCATTTAAAATTCACTTAAGATTACTACACTTGACTGTATATAAGTTAGACTTCAATTAAAAATAGTTATGCTGTCAGGCTGCCTAAGATCAATGTTTTGAGAGGAATAAAAAGGACTATGGAACTCAAAGGAAGAGACAGATCCAATGGTCATCGTGCTTAGGAAAGCAGTCAGGAAAGATGTGTAAGAAGAAGCATATATTATGGGACTTGAAGAAAAGATGGTGCATTGGTAGGTGGAGAAGGAAAGAGCTGTTGAAAAAAAGACATTTTCCCAGTTGGGATGTTCTCATGTGAAGGGTGAGCTGGACGAAGAAGGCTGCAGAGACAGTTTAAGATTAGATCAGCAAGACCCTCCCTGAACGCCAACCAAGAACTTTGTACCTAACTGGGCGCCACAGTGTTTGAACAGTAAGGGACTTAACGAAGTGTGCTTCAATAAGCTTCATCTGACCACAGGTGGATTGGCTGAATGGAGGGAGAGAGGCAAGGTGTCCTGGCAAAGTGGCCTGTGGGCCTGCTGCAGCCCCAAGGGCTGTGGGGTTCTGCTCTTCGGGTGGCAGGGCTGTGCCCTGAGAGGAGCCACTGTGTGGTGATGGGAGTCAGGAGAAGTGGGCATGAAGAAATGGCTCAGCTGAGGCAGAGTCCTCCTCCCCAAGCCCCCGCTGGCCATCTGCTCCTCCTTCCTCTGTATTCCTTTACCACTGGCCCCAGAACACTGAGCTCTGGCCTTTGTCCTGTGGAACTGCTGGAAGCTGGGCCTAGAAAATGCTCCTCTGTGCTGTCTCCTGTCTTCCAGCAGACCCCAGCACTGTGCCAGATATGGAGAAGATAGTAAAACATTTGTAAACTGAAGGCCAGAGTCTGGTTCAATGAAGACTGCAGAAATGTCCTCAGAAAATGGACAAGAATAGAAGGAAGGTATAGTTTGCCTGAGTTTGCATTCTTCGTGGATCACTTACCAGTGGTGTAATCTTGAATCAGTTACCTTCTGTGACTTGGCTTCTTCTAGGCAGTAGGGACAATAATTGTGCCTGTTTCCCAGAGTTATTGTGAAGATGAAATGAAATAAAGCATCCAAAGCAATTGGTATAAGGCCTAATAGCACTGGAGAAACGTTAGTGATTTGTATCTTTGCTTCTGATGGTGGGATTAAAGGTTTTCTTACTCTTGTTTCTTTATGTTTACTTTCCACAATAACCATGGATTACTTGGCTAAGCAGAGAAAAAATTAAGTGAAACAGGGAAGAAAAAAGGAACCAGTGACAGAAATATGCTTGAAGGGGCATCCAGAGAAACAAACACTTACTTAGAAACATTTTTCCAGCTAAGAGCAAGGAGAAGGGGCTGGCTCCGTAGGCCTGGCTCAGCTCAGAGGCTTGAATACAGAAGGAGGTTGTGTTTGAATCTTAAAGAGTAGGAGAGGTTTAGATTGATTGGCATGTAGATAACTCAGCTCTACAAACAAATCCAACATCTTTAGTAAAAAGTCATTATTCACTGAGTGCTTACTAGGTCCCAGAGTTTTTATATATTGTACTAATCATCACCACCACCTTGCAAGGTAAATATTATTACCCCAGTTTTTAACACCCCTCTGAGAAGTAACTTGCCCAAGGTCCTACTTCAAAGTTTGAGATTTGAATCCAATGTTGAGATGACTTCTTTCCACTAACCTTCCAGGCCATATTCCACATATGAGATGCAGGAAATACCTCTAAAAGAGAGCATGCTGGGTGGCCAGGCCCTCAGGCAGGCCTGGCTCCCCCACCCCAAGCAGGACTGGCCTGGACTGGGTATATTCCCTCTCCCATCTATTCTCCTCCTCCAGCTTATCGCAGAGAACTGCCAGTCTTTGGGCTTGTCCCCAGACCTCCTCCCTAAAGACAGGCACTGGTCCCTGTCCCCAGTCCAGTCCACATTGCCTCAGTCTCCCACCCTCCCAGATGGCTGACTCCCCTTCCCCTGACACCCTCTTCTCCCATACCAGGACTCCCCTCCACTCCTCCTCTAATCTCTCTGTTGCTGGACACCCGCTCCCCTCCCCTCCTGCCAACACCATCCATCAGCAGCACTTGCAGCTCTGCCACAGCCCCTTGGAGTTGCTAATCCCCTATTTGGTTTAGTTCCACTCCAGCTTCCTGCACAGAGGGACTCGATGGGATGTGGGGAAATTATACATGTAATAAAGAGCTGATGTGCTCTGATAATTCTGATAACGATACACACCTCACACCTCCCTATACGCACACATTGCCATCCATATACACATCCACATAGCATACCCCACACTTCCCAATCCACATACCCACCCAAACACATGCCAAGCTGTGGATGAGCAGCTCACTTCCGGGAGACACTCCCCTGACCAGCATCTATATTCACCCCACTAAGGTACCCACTCCATTCTCTGGAAGTGCTCTGGGGCAGCTCTCCTCTTCCAGCTCCCATATACACTGCACACCTTCATCATGGCATTTACTGCCTCTGTCCTGAGGCCTGTCTCCTCTGAAGCCCATTAGACTGTGAGCAGGAGTAGCATCTGTGGCTTATTATTAAGCAAGCACACTGCTTGGGAAACATGGTGGCTCCCTCATAACCTTGTTGAGTGAATGACTGACTGAATGAATAAATGATAAATAAATGAATGAATGAATAAATGAATCACTACATTCATCCCCTCAGGAACACAGATCACATTTGGAATATCCCCCATCCTTACCCCCCATCACTCCTCTTGAGTTGCATCTTTTACTTACAACAACACGCACACCAAACACTATGAAGGCATTCACTTGTGCTAATGGGTGCTGGTGACACACACCCCAGCTGTCTGTGGTGGGGAAGAAGGGGGAAAGGATATGTGTATATATGTGAATGAATGTGCAAGTGAGTGAGCGAGTGTACACATGTGTGTACGTGCATGCACGGGCACCCAAGCCTTGAATTCCCCACACTTACTTTATTCCCCATCTTCTTAAAAATCTTGACAAGAATCATGGGGCTCTTGTTCAGGTTTCCTTTTCTCCCTCCCTCACCTAAAGTCTGGCTCCTTTTGGAGAGAAATTTTCTCCTCAGTTTCCCTGTTTTTCTGCAATTCAAGGAGGCTTAGAAAGGATGAGGGGATGAGGGCTTAAGATGAAGGGGTCTCACTTCAGGTCAAGGGGTCTCACTTCAGGTCAGCTCTACTACTGCTGTGATCCCTGCTTCCACCTGCCCTCCACCTCCACTTCCTGCCCCCATTCGTATCTAGGAGAAAGCAAAAGCCAAAACACAACAGCCTCTGCTCTCTGAGGACTGGCAAGCCCACAGCCCCCAGAGCCCTCCAGGCTTACTGATTGCTCACACTGCTTGGGGCCACCTTTCTGTCCCCACTCATGAATCCTGGCCACTGTGGCTCTGTGCTCTTCCTGGTCCCTTCCTTGCTTCTAACATGGTTAGGTTAGGCTCAACCATCACCAGCCAGCCAGCCCCCAACCACCGTCCCTGGCTCCCATTCCTCCAACTGAGGCAAGGGAGCCCCATGCCCCACCCTTGAACGGCTTCTCTAGGGAACCTCAGAGATCCTCGGAACCATGGAGATGCAGCCATTTTCCCAAGGTGGAGCCCTCTCCTGGGGAAATATAGTCACTGCAGCAGCTTTCCGCTTCTGAGGGTGACTTCAGCCAAGCTCCGGCCTCTCCCTTCACTGGCTTCTGGCCCCTCTCCATGCCGCCTCCCCCAATCATGCAGGTGTCCTTTGGCCCCTCCCGGACTTATCTCCATTTGATCCTCACAGTCACTGCCTCCCCCTTGGTACTCCTTCACCACCAACCCGGGCTCCCCTCAGCCTCCTGCAGCTCTCCTTACAGAGCCTCCTAAAACCCGGGGGCTGGAGGGCTCTGGGGCTGGCTCCGAGAGGGACACTCAGAGTCAGCCTGTCTTCCTCACATGTACCAGAATGTTTGATTTTCTTTCCTTTTTGAAGAAAAAAAAAAGCACTGATGCAGTCATGTCACAGCCCTGTCGATGGCTCCCTATTCTTTTAGGATAAAGGTCCCAAGTCTTCCTAAAAGCTGCTGGTCTCTGACATAGCCTGGCCTCTCGGTCTCTCATCTTCCTCTTCAGCATGTTCTCCTCACCCTGAGACCCAGCCACAATGACTTTCCTCATGAGCTTTCCACTCCTGGGACTCTCCAGGCTTCCTCTGCAAGCCACAGGGCTTCAGACATGTTGCTCACTCTGTCTGAAGTGTTTTTCCCTTTTCTCTTTACCTATTCAACTCCTTCTCATCCTTCTAGCATCAACTCAGATATCACTTCCTCCGAACAGCCTTGCCCTGCCTCTTAAACCAGGTAAGCCTTCCCCTACTACATGTACATAAGGAACATCTGCTTCGTTGGGTTAACTACATTTTTAATTTTACATTTATTTATGTGATTATTTCTTCAATGTCTGGATCATCCACTAGAACTCTGGAGAATAAAGAGTATGTTTCTGTGTATCACTGAATCCACAGGGTGGTATTGGGTGCGTGAGAGGCCTTTGATAAATATTTGAGGTATAAATGACTTAATCAGCAGTCTCTGGATGGACAAAGGAGTTTCACCAAAAATCTGGTAGTACCTGCTCGGGGTCTGAGTCATGTCATCATGTCACTTACCCACTCAAGAACTTTCTGTGGCTCCCTGTTACCCCACAAACTTAGGTCTAAAGTCCTCTTTGGATTTCTCAGACTTTAATAATCTAGCCTCCTCCACTCAATCCAAATTTATTGTCTTTATTTTCTATCACTATTCTTTGCTTCTACCAAGCAAACTCAGTAGCCTGTCATTTCTTTTTAATCTTCACTTAAATCTTATTCATTTTTTAAGGCCAAGATCACACCCCAGTTCTTACACAAAGCCTTCCCTGACCATTCCAGCACTCACTGAGCTCCCATGGCCTATACTCTCTGTATATCCAGAATATCAGAAACTGTCAGCCTTAGAAGAGCCACAGAGATCACAGGTTCAACCAAACTCTGATCAACCTCTAAAATCATATTTTCCAAGCTTCAGCATTCAAGTACCAGCTTCACAATTCACTCCATATCCTTATACCCCCAATAATGTTATTTACTTGATATTTTTCTTTAAATCAATTTATGATTTTTTTACTTGAGTATGTTTATTAAAAAAAAAAAAAACCCTAGAGCACTATAACAACTGGAAAACCAATCATTAGTTGTCAAAAATAGAAAGTAATTATAAAAATTAGTAAAATAAAAAACAATGAAATTCAATTCTAGCTGGCTACCACTGCCTGCCGAGAACTCTTAAGCCTAGGGTCTCCTCTCTCTTTGTTAAAAAGGAAGGGAGAGAAACACATGTCACAGAGGTATTGAAGACACACCAGCACCAAACTGAGACTTTCTCTTTGATAAAACTGGAATAATCAGACAACCCAAATGTCCATCAATGGGAAAGCAGTATCTTGGTGTGTGTGTATGGTAAAATGTACGTAATATAAAGCATTATTTTTTGTTTGTTTGTTTTGGCTGCGCAGCTCAGTTTATGGGATTTTAGTTCCCCAACCAGGGATCAAACCCAGGCCCTTGGCAACGGGAGTGAGGAGTTCTAACCACTGGACTGCCAGGGAATTGCCAAAACATTACCATTAAGAACATGGCTATAAGGAGAGTGATATCTTCACAACAATCTATAGTATCCTCACATAATGGAATGTTATTATTTTTTAACTTTTTTGCCTGTACTGCATGACTTGTGGGATCTTAGTTCGCTGACCAGGGATTGAACCTGGGCCCAGGGCAGTGCAAGCACCGAGTCTTAACCACTGGACCCTCATGGAATTCCCACAGAGAGTGGAATTTTATACTGTAGCCAAAACAAAGGAACTTAAGTGACATGAAACAGTTGGTATAGATGACTCATTCAATACAATATGTAAGATGGTCCAAGAAAATTATATACTATATAGTCTGATACTATTTTTTAATAAAATTAAAAACAGTTTAAAATTTAAATATACTTTTCAGGAATACATTTAGGTATAAATATATTAAACTATATTTACTATACTAAAAGGGAAGCAAGAAATGATGAATATGGGATTCAGAATGTCATTTGCCTCAGGTCAGAGGCAGGGAAGGGAACACAGGGACCATTTAGTTAGTACTGTCAAGGCTTGAGATTTTGTTTTGAGTGAAAAATTCATGGGGTGTCTATAATATTATTTAAAAGCAACTAATTAAAAAGCTAACTAAATATATATAATATGGTGGTCTATGCAAGGACTAAGATGAGATTGTGTCATGAACAGAGGAATGTGATTAACCTAGTTCTGTGAACCCAGGATCTAATGGAAAAGAGAGGAAAAGAAAGTAACTCTCTCACTATGGGATTCAGTATGATTTAATGTCTTGTCAATGCACCATTGAAAGCACCTGGCATTCCACCAGAGGTCTACTTTCTGCACTTGCAGAAACAGCTCTAGAATATCTCTATCATGAGGCTGCTTGCTTCCTCTGCCCTTTTGCTTACCTCCAGCATGAGGGAGCTTCATGGACTTCCAGAGAGACTTACCTGGACAGATCCTTTTGTCTGGTAATATTCCCTGGTATGGAGAGAATTCAGCCTCCCTGCAATCCTGCCCACTGTCTTGTTCTCACCTTGGTGCCTGGCATGGGCTGGGCACATAGGAACCCAGAGTTTCCATATTGATTGCTTCATGCTTGAGCCTCCAGCCTTGGAGAAGGAGCCAAGTCAATGTTTCCAACTGTAAGATGAAAAGACACCAAACCTTTCTGTAAGAGAGCCTTTTTGCTCAATATAATCCATTTGCAGGGGCGGGGGTGGGGGTGGGGAGAAAACAGCATTCTGAATAAAAACACTCAAACTTTTCTGATAAATTTTAAGCAGATGCAGATTTCTTCTTAGAAGTCAGTTTCCCATCTACCTCTACGGTTGTCAGTGAGAGTTTGATGCATTTTATCCACGACATCATTTTTGTATGTCCATTTAAACAATGATGCTAACCACTCTTCTTTCCTCTAAATATGTCTACCAAGAGGTAATCCTTGAATTGGCCTCTTAAAGGTCTCCTCACTTGCAGCAAGACTGAAATAAAACTTTGACACATGCTCATAAATAAATGGTCTAAAAAGCCTTTTTTATGTGGGTTTTTTTTTTTTTTTTTTCTTTAACACAACTGAATAGTTGAAGGTAGGCTAGAATTTCTTAGCCATATTTTTACTAATCCCCCAGGCTTGGATTAACTGAGACTCTTTGGTCCAAAACCCCTCAGCCAGATTCTGTGGGGCCCCCTCCCAGCTCTAACCTGCCATTCTTTTCCCCAGAGAGAGTCCATGGCCTTGGGAATCCAGAAGCAGGAGGGAGCTGAAGCCAGGGAAAGGGGTGAATATAGGCCTGAATGTATGTCCATAAATCCAGGTTCTCACTGAACCTCAGAACCACAGATGAGGCTCCTTTAATCCCTTCTCATATAGCTGAAAGCCAGGCACTGGAGTAGGGAGTGGAGATCCTTGGGCAAAGGCTGAAAAGGAGTTATGAATTACTGGTGCCTCAGGTAGCTGATTGGCAAGTTTGGTCCCTAAAACCTGGCTCCTGTCCAGCTCGGAAATGAGCCCCCCTTCCCCCCTCCACCCTATCCCATTGGACACGGGATTGTCTCCAAGCACAGCTGACTCCCAGCTGCTGGGCCTCAGCCCCTCCCCCATGGGCTGCCATAAAAGAAGCCGGCCCAGGATCACCAAAGAAGACCCAGGGAGCAGGCAAAGGGCTGCCAAATTCTGGGTCTGCATTTGGGGTGCCAGCTTGACTTCAGAGTCATCTTCTTAATCTTTTTCGTAACTTCTGAATTATAAATGTATATGTTGGTGGTAGAAATTTGCAAACTATAGAGAAATATAAAGAAAATCAAATCACACGTAATCTTACCACCTAGAAACCATCACCGTCTCTACTTTTGCTTGTTTTATTCTCATCATTTTGTTTAATCTATAAAATTTTTTTTGTTGCATAAATGGGATTATTCTGTACCTAATACTTTGTATTCTATTTTTTTGCTTATCATCATCTCCTGTGAATATTCTTTGTGCAATTTAAAGTTCCTTGAAAATCTGATTTTAGTGGGTATGGGTTAGCATAAAGTCTACAAGCTCCGGTCTCCTCCAACCATAATCCCCTCTTCACTCCCCAGTTTTCAAGAGGTCCTAATACATGGTCTGTGCAATTATAACTGTGGTAACTTTTCTAGGAAGGGGCTTGGGACCTCTCTGGGGGCAAGAAGAGGACTAGGCTGGGTCACAGGGATTCTCAGACCCCTTCTGGGGGTCCTTTAGCTCTGGACCCTGCCAAACCCACTTACCACTCCCCACACACACCAAGCACAGAGAATTGGAGAGGAAATTTTGCTTTGGGCTCACCCTCAACCCTAGTCATGCTGGAAGTCAATACTCTGTCTCCCCTCACCTCTTATTGCCCTTAGAAGTGAGTGTCCAGGGATTCTGAGGGTGCAGGCCACTCCTGGTCACTCTGAACAGCTTCAACAATCTCAAAGCACCTCCCTACCTCCCCTGGGTTCAGGCAGCCCTGGGCCTGGGCTCCCTTCTCCTGAGAACACTCAGTGGGAGGTTGAGTGGAAAGGAATTGTGGGCGAGGACCAGAAGACAAAAGAGGACCTGGAGCTAATATTTGACATTTGGAGTTACACCACCCACACCTGGAAAGTGTCCAGGAGCCTCAGAATGGCCCTGCAGTGACGCCAGGGAGCAGAGGGTTCGCTAAGGCCTGGGGAGAAATGGACTGTTCTTGGTGCCTGAACTTGATCCAGCAGGGACAAGGGGTCCTCGCCCTTCCCCTCCCCTTGAGAGATGACTCCTCTCCCAGCCCCCTAACCAGCCCAAAGGCTCTTCCAGGATCCCTCCACCTTGTGGAGCCTTGGCACACCGGGGCAGCGAAGGACCAGCACAAGCTTTCTCCTCCATGAGGGAGTCTTGAAGCCCAAACTCCAGAGGCAGGTCCAGCGACAGATCCCCAGCCTCAGGCTTAATGTAACCTGGTTCAGCAACATCACAAAATGCTGAGAGTTGTCCCTGGGTCTTCTCACCCTGACCAGTCCGGTAAAAAATTCTATCAGTAGCTCACTTCGTGCAGTACTTTAAACTGGGCGTGTTCACATACATCTTCTCATTCAGTCTGCTTACACTGCTATCAGGTAAGTAGGACTGGTCTTATTTTCCTCACTTATAGATGAAAAAACTGAGGCCTGAGGTCAGACTGTTGGGGATATCAGAACTTAGGCCCCCTGATTTGTGGACCACCCTCCTCCCCGACCCCACCAAGGCCTCCTTCCTCTCTGCTCAGCTCTCCTGAGAGATCAAGTTCCTTGTCTTGGCTTTCCACGCCTGCAGACTTCAGACGGAGGCAGGCTCTGGCTCTTTGCAACCTACGAGCTCCCGGGTCTTCACTCAGAAACCCTTTCTCTGTCCTGGCATTTGCTGGTCTCAGTACATTCCCCTCAGCGGACGGTCACTGGGAGGAGGGAGGAAGGCGCTCCTTATTTTGAAACCTCTCCTAATTGATTTCTCTCTGATGAGGTGCTGTAATCCTTTTTGGCTGCCCTCCCCGCTTCTCCAGTTTCTTGAAACAGCCTCTCCATACCCGTTCTTGTGGCCTCCCACATATCCCTTGGGCTCAAGATATCTTTTTTGATATTTTTCTTGGCAGCCCTCATCCATGACAGGCTTATGACCCACATGTCCCTCAGGAAAGCCTGCCTCCCAGAGCCCTCACACAGGTGCTCACAGGTATACACATGCGTGTGTGCGCACACACACACACACACACACACACACTTTGAGGGGAGTCACCACATTCTGCTTCGCCCTCTCTGTTCAAGTCAGACTATGGCGGATCAGCGACTTCAAGGACGGATCTGAAGAATTCAGCTTGAGGCAAGACCTTTCTTGCCGAATCTATCAATGGCTTGTTGGGGGTTGAGGAAAGGTGTGAGACCTGCTATTCGCTCTTTGCTCAGCCTTGAGGCAGGGGAGACAGGTTGACCTGGTAAATCTGACCCTGTGGCTAGGGAAGACACAATCTCCTAGACTGGGGGCTTCCTCTGCTTTCAAGACCACCAGCCCCTTCACCTACCCCCTCACCAGGAGGAGAGCCACAGAGGCCAGGAGTGCGGAAGCAGATGCCTCTGGCCCCAAACCTCTGGAGCCTGGCTGGACCAGAACTCAAGTCTCCCACCTGATTGTTCTTGTCCCCTCTTTTCATGCAGCCAGTTCTGGGGGAGGGAAGGAGATGGGCTGGGTGCAATGCAGTGTTTCTGGGGACTGGTGGGGGGGCAGGGGAGTCCATTCAAATTGACAAAAATAGAACATCAGCCTCATATCATTTTTCTCAAAACAAGATTTATTGAAGTTCTGTCGGTGAAAATCGCTGCTGTGTGGAACGCTTAACTTATAGATTAGATTACTCAGTCGTGCCTTACTACATTTTTCATTAGAAAAATATTGGCTGGGAGAGTTTGACCTCATAATCTCTGCATTTTAAACAATAACCAGAGGAAAACCAAATAGAAGGCACAAGTTAACGGGTTTTTCCCCCTCAGCATTTCCCCTGGGAGAGATCAGAGCGAGGGCCAGGAAGGGAACAGGAGCAGAATCTGCTGCGTGAGCAATTCACCGGCTTCAGCCCACTCCCCAGGGGCCCCCGGGAGGCAGCTGGGGGCGGCCGAAGGAAGCTGGGCTGCGCTGAGTCCTTGGGGCTCAGGCCCTGGCACATCCCCTCTCAGGTGGCTGGAGCTCTGCAGGGCCCCAGCCCACGGAAGAGCTGTTGTGGTTAGCGTATCCACCCAAAAGACAGGACCCAAGTTCTGAATCCTAGGGCAATGGAGGTGCTCCGTCTGGGATGCTGGGGTGATGAGGAGAGGGCTTGACTACCCCTTCATCCCCCACACAAGGGAAAGTCTGCCTCCTAGAGGGTTTTATGGAGGAAGGAGGGACTCCAAGACTAGGCCTGCTGCGACAGTCTGGGCTGACCTCAAGCATTCTGCCCATTCCTCTGGACCCAGCCACAAAGCCTCCTAGGGGATCCTAGGCCTGAAGCCCTTGGGCTGATGGTGAGCACGGGGTACTGGCTGGCTTGAGAGGAGGGGGCTGCCAGCTACAAACAGATCTCTGGCCACTTTATGATAGCTGATCGGATTCCTTGGAGGACAAGCACCCCGCCCCTCTCTGTGTCTCGGTTTCTACTTTCTGAGGCTTTGGTGATTTCTAAGCTTTGACACAGTCATTAGTTACAAAGAGCAATTATTTTTTTTTTGTCATTAAGTCATTTTTTAAATGGCTCCGGGCGACATCACAGAACAAAGAAACAAAATATCCATGAAAAGACTTAATCACAAATTACTAATTATTTCACCCCCTCCTCCCTCCCAAAATCGTGAAATCTGAGCCCCATGAAAAGGGAGAAGGTCTCCCCAGCCATGAGCTTGCCATGGCTCTTAGGCACCTAATCCATCATGGCGGGGGGGCGCGTTTCCTGCCCTGCTCTGAGCCCCAGGGGAGGGGGTGGCAGGAGTCCCCCATCCCAAACCTTTGAAGTTACCTTCTCCCATAGATACAGCTCCTCAGTCAGTGGTAGGGGATTGGGAAATGAGTGGGGACCCCATCCAGAGCCCTACACCTTGGGCCCCTCCCCCCAGGCCGGCAGTCTCCCCAGCTGGCATTCCGCTCTGGGTCCTTTGAAGCCTCCTGGGCCATAGCAGAGGAGCCACCCCCCTGCCGCGGGGCTCCTAGAGTCTCCAGCTGGAAAACAAACCAGAGGAGGAAGTAATCCTGGAGGGGAAGCCCCCGAGTCCCCAGACGTGAGGAAATAAAATGTGTTTGACAACAAGATGTATGGGAGGAGGGGGAAGTCCAAAGTAGGGGCCCCTCCAGCCAGCCAGGCCTTCTCCTAGGGCTGACTGTGGTCTCCTTATCTGACCTGCACTGAGTGGGAAAGTAGCTGCCCAGAGGAGACAGCAGTCATGGAAGCCCTGTCTAAGGCGTTTGTTTCCAAGGACAAAGGGGGGTCTGCCAGGGAGGTGCGTTCTGAGGCAGAACAGGCCTCCTAGGAACAGCCCACACCTGTCCCGTCTCTACCTAACATGCCCAGTTTCCAGTGAGTAGCCCTGAGTTTGAGCCATCAGTTCAATAGTCACAAAAGGAAGATCCCAGGAAGGATGATGGTGTAGGACCAGAGACAGGGTCACTGAGAAAGATGGGGATGTGTCCAGGGTGGGGGACAGCTATGGGGTCTCCAGCCTCAAAATCCAATGTTCTCCTAGGCTCTCCTCACAGCTCAACTCTGGACGTGACTCCACACTGAACTCGACCCAAGTGCTCATCCAGGTAACACAACGCTTATCAAACTCTTAGTCTGTGCAAAGCAACAGGACTACCTCAGTTGCCAGGAGAGACCTAGACCCTCCCTTCCTAGAGACCTAGTTTACTTTTCTTGAATATCTTTTTACTAAGGAGACCTGGAAAAAAAAGAAATCCAGTGTCCCACTGCAGCCTTTGCTCACTCCTTGGTTGTTTGGATGGTGGTCCTTGATTATTCTGACACCCCATTCAGACCAGGTTTCCCTGGTAGCTCAGATGGTAAAAAAAAAAAATATGTCTGCAATGCAGGAGACCCTGGCTTGATTCCCTGGGTCGGGAAGATTCTCCTGGAGAATGGAAGGGCAATACTCCAGTATTCTTGCCTAGAGAATTCCATGGACAGACCATGGGGTCACAAACCTAACTGAGTGACTAACACACTTTCAGATTGCTCCCTTAAATACAGGCCTTGTGTATCTCCTGGGTCCACCTCCTTGCCAGCTCTGGGCATCTGATAGAGGTGGAAGTCATAATAGGTGGAAGGAAAGAGGGCAAGAAAGCAGGCTCTGAATAAACTGAGCCAACTTACCAAACATTTGCAACCATTGTTCCTATGTCATATGACCAGTGAAGACTTTGAGTATAAATATCCAAATAATTGGAATCATAGGCAGTGTCCCAGGCAAGAGAGTGTAGAATTTAAATAATCATTGCAGAATACTCCTGCCTCTTTTTCTTGTCAAACTGTCCTCTTCCTTCCCTCTCTTAAAACCTTTCTGACCCAGGAACATCTGGCAATGTGCTGGGACCTCAGCTGCCTTTATCAAAAGCATTTCTTTCAAAGGAGCAGGTTTTTCTTGGAGGTTACCAGCTCCATTCTCCTGCTGCCCAAAGCTCTAGCTCAGTGGTGCTAGGCACTCCTCAGACCAGTAGAATGTGTGAGCCTGGTGGTATAACTCCTTTCTGGGTATAGCAGAGACTGCTGGTTGGCCTCCAATATCCACCCTCCCATTTTAAAAATAATACCCCCCACCCACCCAAGTTTAGCTGGAACCTAGCCACACAGTTTGGAACTACGTTCCCCTGACTCCCTTGCAGCTAGATGTGTCCAGTTAAGTAGATTCTGGCCAAAGAGATACAAGCAGAAGTAATGTTATACCTTCTGGACTCTGCCCTTAAAAAGGAGGCACTGACCCTCCACATCCTCTTTTCCTCTTTTCATGGGTGTGAAATGGACATGGGAACTAGAGCATCCATCTTAGAGTTCAGGATGGAAGCTATGTGTTAAGGATGGTGAAGCAATAATAAAGAAGCAGACGGAAGCCTTGACACTGTGGGATGGAGCTGCCATATCTGCTCTGCTTAGACTTTATGGGAGAGAGAAACAAACTCATTATGTGCCTAACTCACTGTTATTTTGTAATTTGCTTTGTTTCTTTCCTCTTGCTTTCCTGAACAAAGGAAATGCAATGATCTAAGGCAGCACTGTCCACCATAATGTGAACTATATGTGTTATTTAAAATTTTGTAGTAGATACATGTAAAAAAAATTAAAAGAAACAGGGGAAATTAATTTTAATAATATCTTTTATTTAACCCAATATTTCCAAAATGCTATTTCAACATGTGATCAAGATAGACAATTATTAAAGAGATAGTTTCCATTCTTTTTCTCATTTTAAGTTTTCAAAATCCAGTGTATATTTACATGCCCATCTCAATTGGACTAGCTGCCTTTCAAGTGCTCAGCAGCCACACTTGGCAGGAAGCAACAGGATTGACCAGGACAGGGTCAAGAGAGCTGTTGGAGGCTGAATTGGTTAGGGACTGAGGACCAGCTCTGAATTAAATATAGCAGCTACAGTAACCACTTCTCTTCCTGCTGCAAGGAGGGCCTTTTGGCCATTATCTCATCTCCAGCCAGATGTCTGGCACACCCATCAGGCTCAAGCTCCAGCCCACAAGGAAAAACCTCTGTGACTTAGTTTCTATATTGGACTCTGGAGAAGGGTTATCTTTGGAAACAAGTAGAAACCTAGGAAGATGAAAGGGAAGGGAAAGGTGGAGTGTGGCTTACCCTCCAACCTCTACTCTGTCTGTAATCAGAATGGAGTAGAACAGGAAAGCAGTGCATGTCTGATTACAGAGGCATTTGGAGAAGGAAGTCCTCCATCCCAGCTCAGGGAGACCCGGGGCCATGATGTGTCCCTCCTTATCTTGTGTACAGCGTCAGGCTCACTTCATACACTTACTGGGATTAAGGCAAGAACAATGCCACATGAAGAGCCCATATTTACCAAAATAATCCTTACTACAAATTCTCTCTGGATAACAATTCAACAGCTCTAGCATTGTCTTCCAGAGAAGGCAATGGTACCCCACTCCAGTACTCTTGCCTGGAAAATCCCATGGACAGAGGAGCCTGGAAGGCTGCAGTCCATGGGATCGCTGAGGGTCAGACACGACTGAGCAACTGCACTTTCACTTTTCACTTTCATGCATTGGAGAAGGAAATGGCAACCCACTCCAGTGTTCTTGCCTGGAGAATCCCAGGGACGGGGGAGCCTGGTGGGCTGCCATCTCTGGGGTCGCACAGAGTCAGACATGACTGAAGCGACTTAGCAGCAGCAGCAGCATTGTCTTCTTCACTTGTGACCATAATTACTGTCACCATCATCTACCAATACTACCATCACCCTCCAAATTATTGCTCCCGTCACTGTGAGCTTCAATATCACCACTTCTGTCATCATGAAAACAATTTCCATTACTTACTCCCTTTATCACCATGGTAGTGATCACTAACAAATCATAATAACATCATGACCACTCATCAGTCCATTCCTGCTATTACCATAATCATACAAGCGCTATAGTGTTATAACAACCACTTTTGCCATCACCACCACTAGTACTGGAACCTCCAACATCTCCTTCATCTCATTTTATAACGTCGCCCCAAGCTCTCCTTGTCCTATCTAGAAGTCCTCAGAGTGTACCGTGAATTCCCACCTCTTCAAAATAACCTCTTGTAGGCACTGGGTCCCAGCATCCCCATGACTCATCAATTCTTGCCTCAGGGTCAAGTATTCATTACCTTATATGACCTTTTAGATTCTAGACTCTTGCCTCCCCTGCCCTGTCCATTGAAACCTGAAGTGCCTTTCTGCCTGCTTGGATTCCCTGGCTTTTGGAGCCCTGGTTTATCTCTAACTCATGGCCACTTAACCCTGGGCATTCTGCCATCAGTTACAGAGGTCTTCTGGCCAGGCCTGAGGAGCTTGGTATTGGCATGCTCTCAGGGGACCAATATCCTGCCAACATCTTTTCTTGGATTTCTGCTGAGTGAAAACAGACTGGATTTGTAGAGTTGGTCCCTAAAGGTTGGTTTGGTGACTCCCACGCCCAGAGGAAGCTGGGAAAGGGTATTTCCTGGCAGGACTTACCAACAGAGAAACCTGGTATATAAAAAATGTCAGAGGAAGGAGAAAAGATTGTGGGGAGGGGACAAGCTCTTTGCTCTCCCTGGTTTGTTTAATAGAGAGCACAGCATGACCATTGTCCTATGTTTCTCTGGTTGACCCCAGAAATAACAGGAATACTGCTCTTCTATGGAAAGCTGCTGTAGATAAAGACCCTGGACATCCCATGTCTCTTCCATGGAGTGAGATCGTGCGTCTGAAGCATTTGGGAAGAGGGGCCTCCTCTGGTATTACTGATGGTGGTGGCCGTATAGGAGGCAGCAAGAGCTCTCATCTCTGCCCACGCCTGCATTCTGGCTACTCACTCCAGTTGCCCTCTTAACGCGCCCAGGGAGCCGCAGGTACCTGGGTTTTCTAAAGCAAGCAGTCAACCCTTCCACTCACATGTGGTCCATGGGGATAGAAAGGATGGGCATCTGGATTGAGTTCTGACCCCCAAGTACATCTCTTGCTCTGATCATGTACCCAAAAGGAGTGGATTTTCAATCTCTAGAGCTGAATGTCATTGATCAGAGGGAACCAAGAAAGAGGGAACTAAATCCTCGTTTTATACATTTTGAGGCCAGACCCCTCCCCAAGGCCTGGCATAGGGCTTTGCCCAAGGCAAAGGTGATTGATTTACTGCTTGCCTGCAGAGAGAGTGGGTTGGCGGCTCCGAGGCATGTGAGCATGGCCGCCTACACTTTTTTTTTTTTTTTTTTAATATTTATTTATTTGACTACACCGGGTCTTAGTTGCGCATGCAGGATCTTTGATATTCATTGTGGAATGTGGGATGCTTTTTAGTTGCAGCAGGCAGCATCTTTAGTTGTGGCATATGGGATCTAGTTCCCTGACCAGGGATCAAACCCAGGCCCCCTGCATTGACAGCATGGAGTCGTAGCCCCTGGACCACCAGGGGAGTCCCCACCTACACTTTGAAGACATCCCAGATGCTCATTAAAGTGACAGCCTCCCTCCCCAGATGCTGAGAAAATGGATTGTGAAGTGACTCAGGTCAGGGAGGTGGCCAGGTAGGAGGGAAAGAAGCAGTAGCTCTTTGCCACTACAAGTAGACCCTATGGAGATAATAAACACAGGTAATATACAAAACTTCCTCTCCATTATTATCAATGGAGAAAAGGGGGAATCCATTCTCTACTCTTTCATTCATTCATTTGTTCTACATTCTTATTGACCAATTACTACGTGCTGATCACTGAGCTGGACCTTGGAGACACAACGATAAATAAGACTTGGTTCTTAACATTAAGGAACCCATAGTCATGGGTTTTCCTCCATGAAAAGAGATGAAGGAAAAACATGTCCCTGTCCTCTCCAGCTCATCAAGGGTCAACCACATGTCTGAGCTGGTGCCCCTGAGAGGGCAGTGGGTGAGATTCCATCAGGTAAATGGACAAGTGCAGCTATACCCCGACAGGGAAATATCCCCTGCAATTGGTTCCAGTTATCCATGAAGCCAAGCAGCTTTGAAAATGTGGGGAGAATAGTAAGGGGGAGAGCAGGCCCTAGTCTGTTCTGATCCCCTCCTCCAGGGAGAAGCAGGTTGTGGTCTCCTAAGGCCAGTGCAGAGCAAATACCTTTTACCTCATCTCCTGGCTAGGTTGGTCTCACAAGTTGGGAACTGCTCCCAGTGGAAGAAGCACTGAGGGTCCTAGGAGAGAGGGCAGAGGTCAGAGGCAGGGGATGGTCTGCTCCTGAGGTCAGATTCCAGAGCAAACAGCAAGCTATCTGCCTTTCCAGACTCTGAAAAGTTGGACATGGAGGCAGGAAAGAAGGATAAGAGGTTAGGGTCCTCATGGTCTAGAGAAGGGGCCTCTAGGGTCTAACAGGCACCCCTGGGACATTGTGTCTGAGCCTTTGCTGGAAAAGTAGAGGCCAGAGGCAGCCCTGAGACCAGTGAGTGCAGCCCTGAGATCTGGCCACACAATCAGAGTCCCAAAGGCACAGTCTGAGCTGGAGGAAACCTGGCAGAGCATATGGTCGTCCTCTCTCATTTAGAGGAAACTTAAGGCTCTGGTAACGTAAGGACAACCATCAGCTCGGGTCTCTTCTGTCGGATTGCTTGGTGGTCTCTCCTGCTGCTCTGACACACACCATCTCTCCTCCAAGGGCCTCTGAGCACAAGTCCTCAGCTGGGCAAGTCCCCTCCTCCATCCCTAGGGTGCTAGTGTGAGTGGACCTTGGGAACCATTTCAGATTTTAGGGGCAGGGGTGGGGTTAGCTGTGCTGATGGCCACCTGCACTCTGGTGAGCTCTAGGCTCCCTGCATCTTCTACTCCCAACCTGCCCTCCACAAGAACACTCCTGGACCTCTGTCCTGAGCCATTCACCTCCTCTTGGCCCAATCTTTTCAGCCCACTAGAACTTTTGAGTTTCTGCCCCTTCATGCCTTCTGAGCTCATTTCTTTCTGCTCTTTTGCCAGCCTCTCCCAATCCACCCACCTTGACCTTTTTCATCTCTAGACCCACCCCTGTGCACACCTCCCTCAAATATGGAGTCACTGGCTTCTTCTCAGGACCTAGGCCATGCCCTCGGGGGTAAGGCTAGTGTGACCCTAGCTACTCTGTTGCCTTCAGGAGGCAAAAGAATCCTGTGTCACTTGAGTAAGTCACGTGGGGACCAAAGCAGGACTGGTGGTCTGAACCCCAGGGTAGGGTATATGGTGTGTCAAGGGCTGGCCAGGGACGGGGGCTTGCACAGCCTGGGTGGTGGTTTTTTCTGAGTCCAGCCCTGGGAAGATTTCTTGAGCCTCAAAGGGGCCTGGAAGATGAGGCAGGAGAGCATCCAAGGGCATGGGTTAGGCTTTGACCCTTGCTGTCCCTCTAGCCAATGAGCCCGGTCCTGCTGCTCCCTTCACCCTGGCCCACGCACAGTGCAGACGTGGGGCTCCTCTTCAAGTGTCCTTCTGTCTCCAGGCCACTCCTGTCCTTGGCCGACTTGGGAGTGAGGTTTAGAAGAGAGGAGAAAAGCCTTCTGGGAATGACAGTGACGCTCAGCCAGCAGAGGCACACACCTGGCTCAGGCCCACACTTCTGCAGGCTGATTTACACATGTGAACACACTCCCCATGTCCTGGTTATTTCTTTAGTCATCCAGGAAACATTTATAGAGCAACTCCTCTGCCTCAAGCACTGGGCTAGATGCTGGCGTTAGGACAGCAAACAAAGACTTAAACAAGTGGTCCTCACCTGTGCAGAGCTTCCAGTCTAGCTGGGGAAAGGCACATACTTTGACAAACATGGTAAAGACATTACATCGTGATAAGTGAAATAAGACAAAATTCCACTGGACGATAAGAAAAGAGAGTGGGCCCCCACTTGGAGAACTGCAGACTGCACCCTGTTCAGGAGAGCTGCAGAGCAGCACGGTTGGGGGCTGTGCCTTCATGGAGGAGAGGGCAGCTTTTCCCAGCTCTCACAAACATACTTCAGGGGCTGGCAGTGGCCCGAGACTAACCTCACCTGGGGTCAGTTTCACATCTATCACCTCATTTTCAATCTCATGATGTCTCAAGGCTCAATGTCATGTTCACAGAGTGCACAGTACCCTAGCATACACTTGCACCATCACACACAGGCTCACAGGGGCTCCAGCACCTCATTACAGACTTGACTTTGACACACACTTACAGAGCCTTCACAGTCACACACAGACTGTCACACTTGAACAGTCACATGTACAGTTACAGTCTCACTACAGTCACCCACCATCCTTCACCTCCTGTTACACACATGATTTCTCTCATACCGTCACCATATACCTATGGCTTCACTATAGTTGCAGAGTCCCTCATACCCTCTCTCTCTCACACACACACACACATACACACTCTCTCGCACACATAGGCAGCCACGCTCCTGTTAGGCTTCTGGAGACAGGCGTGTGCAGCCCCTGATCACAGCTAAATGTCAGCGAGTCCCTCTCCTCCCAGTTAGAGATGAATTGTTGCTCGGGAGATATTTCATCCTTAATGCCTCCTGCTTGAACTGGAGCATGCGTCTCGAGGAGGTTACGTTTTCCCAATCCGTCTGCTGCCCCCCTGGCTGGCTCAGGGAGCTGCCCTCCTGCCTCTCAGCTTTCATGGGGGGAGAGGAGGGCTCCCTCTCCCCTTACAGCCTCTCCTCATCCTTTCCTCCCCGCCAGCTCAGCTCTTGGCAAAAGAACAAAGCCCAGGCAGCCGCGCAGGCCCCCTCCTCAGTTCCCTACACAGGAGGTGTCCCCAGAGCCCAGGGGCCATAGCATGGCCACACCCCACCCCCACCCCAGCTGCTAGCTGCATTCAGGGCCGATGTGGACCCTGTGGCTTAGAGAAGAGCAGAGCAGAGAGAGGGGTATGGCATTGAGGGACAGCCCATCTTAAAGGTCTTCTGTATCTGCCCCCTCCCCGTCATGAACTTAAAAAAAAAAAAAAAAGGCTGAGTGACGCTGCTGTGAGGGTAAACAGGCACCACCTTTCAGTAGGCCAGTGGGGTAAGATGCATCCACAGCCTCTACAGAACGTATGCCTTTTGCCCCGCAATACCATGTTTATGAATGTATCAGGAGGAAATAAGCAGGCGTAGTCCAGACGATTTAGCTTCAAGGGGCTCATCCCAGCCTGGTTCATAAGAGTGAAAAATTGGACAACCTAAGCATCCCACAGTAGGGATTGGCAATGGCACAGCCATCAACAGAAAACCACGCAGCCATTAAAATGATGGTGTGGAAGAATGTTAGCATCATTGAAAGGTGTTCACACATAATGGTAAGTAAAATAAGCAGGTTGCAAAACAGTATGCGTACTAAACGCGACGTGAGAGCCTGGATGGGATCCTGGAGTAAGTAAGACATTAGTGGGAAAACTAGTGAGAGCCAAATAAAGTCTAGAGTTAGGTTAATAACAATGGACCAAAGCCGCTTTCCTAGTCCTGGAAAATGTACCATGGTAATGTGAGATGTTAGCATTAGAGGAAACAGGGTAAGAGACATATTGAAACTCTCTGTACTATCTCTACAAGTTTTCTGTAAATCTAAAATTACTCCAAAATTAAAAGCTTATTTAGGAAAGCATTAGATATATATAATGTGATCCTCTAGTTTGGTTTTTTAAATATATATGTCAGTAAAAGAGATAAGCAACAAGGATTTACGGTAAAGCACAGGGATCTATATTCAATAACTTAAAAAAAAATAACTTCATAATCTGAAAATAGATATACATAACTGAGTCACTTTGCTGTATACCTGAAACTAACACAATATTGTAAATCAACTATACTTGAATTTTAAAAAATAGTATATATATCAAGGTCTAGAGAATAAGCACCAACATGTTAACTTAAGTAATATCTGAGGGGTGGGATTATGAGCACTTATAATTTTGATCATTTGAATGTTTGTTCAGCTTTATTGATGTTATATTGACATATAACATTACACATGATGTACAATGCATTGATCTGACATACGGATATACTGCATGCAACTTTAGCTCTACCTCCATCACATCACACAATTACCATTTCCTTTTTATTCTCACATTTTCGATCTACTCCATTAGCAATTTTCAAATATACAATATAGTACTGTTAATTATAATCATCACGCTGTGCATTAGATCCTCAGATCTTTTTTTTTTTTTTCAAATAAAGGAACATGTACCAACTGGTGAAATTAAAAAAAGGTCAAACCTGAAGTGTCCCTGGGGACTCTGAAAGCAGCTCAATTCCCAGTCAACCCACCCAGCCTCCTTAGTCCTCTGAAGGTCCTGAACTCAGCCATTATGGACAGTTTCCTTTACTTCTAATTCTAATTGGCATGACCACCCCTCACCTCTGGAAACTCCAGAATTTCAGGATCTGAAATTCTCTTCTTTGATCCTAATCTCCTATGCTCCAACCTCACTCATTCCCCCCATTCCTACTGGCTCATTCTCTGGTCCCTTAAGGCCTCCACCTTCTCCCACTCCATTGCCCCCAGTCTGGCCTTTCTTGCTCCTTTCCTACCCTGGCTCCATATCCATTATATGAACAACGTGCTTCCTGCCATCCTGTTTACCCATCTTCAGCCTTAAGCTGCACTGCCATCTACTTTTCTGGCTCCTACTCCTGGACACTGTGGAGAGGGTGGAAAAAAACCCAGCCCATTCATGTGGCCTCAACTCCTCCTACACCAGTATGTTCAAAACAGAACAAAAATTTTCTCTTCATCTATAATTAACTCATTACAGTTCCACAACTATTACAAATTTATCTGCAAGACTTCCACTCTAACTTATCAAGAATACTTCGTATTACCAAGAATACAAAGCCCATTCTTCAAATAATATTCCCCTCTCCACCTACCCCAAACCCACCAGTCCACCCTAGAATTTTCCTGGATAATCACTTACCCTTTTCCCCCTCTTCTTCTCCTTACTGAGAACCCAGTCACCCCAGCCTCTTCCCAGAATTTTCTCCATCGAGCATCTTCCACATATTGTCCATTTTAGCTCTCCATCTTTCCTCCTTCTCCTGGATAAACTTTATGAATGAGAAATCACCCTCATTACTTCTAGTTCTTGGTCATCAACTCTTCCTGCGATATCCCACCACTCTGTAGTCACTTGTGGTTAACTGTGGCCTGAGAATAACCAAACCCATTGGCCACTGACTCTGTCTTCCTCACTGATCACGCTTCAGAATTTAATACCAGTTTCTTTCCTAGAAACTTCTGTCGTCTCCAGGCCACTAACTCTTTTCTTCTCCTAACTTTCTGACTATTCCTTTTTAGTCTTTCTGATTTCTTTCTCTCCTTCAATTTTCTAAGTACAGGAATCTCCTGGGATTTATCAGGTTGGCCAAGAAGTTCTTTCTGGTTTTTCTATAAGATGGTATGGGAAAACCCAAACAAACTTTTTGATCAACCCAATAGTTTTCATCTTATCTTACTCCACCTCCTGGTCCATTGCAGGCAAGCTCAGCACTCCCCTGGCTTCCACTAGCCATCTCTTTGGAAGAATCCCTAACTTACAGCTTCTGCATTCCCATCTAGAATATCCAGCTTCCTGCTGAGTATCTCTGAGTGGACGTCCCAGAGCACCTCAAACTCTCTGTAACTACAGTCATATTCTCTGTCCCCTATCCCTGACAAACCCTACCTTCAAACTTCTAGCATTCTTTCAAACAAGCTGAACATCTGGAAGTCACGTGGACTCTACACTCCCCCTTCCATATCTCTTCCATATCTTCCAAATCCATTCACTGGTCAGGTCTGGGAAATTCTACCCTAGCCCTGTCTCTTGCTCACAGCCTTTTGTTTTCTGTCTTTTCTGCCCTCATCTGGTTCTGACTTTCTTTACCTGGACTATGGCAACATCCTCATCCAAGACCATCCTGCCTTTCATCCTGCCCCATTCACCCAGTCCTAGCAGAGCAACAGCCTATAGCCCTTACAGCTGGGGCAACCATAGACTTTATTACCCAAACTAGGATGCTTTTAAGAGTCAAAGGGGACTCTGTAAAATAATAATAACAATGGCAACAATGAAAAGTTAAGAATAAAAATTAGCAATGACAATGGGACAACAGACATAAATTGGAAATGCCCTGGGTATATGATCATCTTACCCATCTGATCACACTCCTCTCTTGCTCAAAGACCTTCCATAAATCCCACTAAATTTAGATTCCTGCTAGCACTCAAGTCCTACATTTCCAGCTTCTGTCTCATGCACACCCTTCTTCTAATAAGGGCCACTGGCCCTTGAACATGACTCATGCCATCCCAGTCACATGCCTGTGTTCATGTTCTGCTTTCCAGAAATCCTTGCCTTTAACCCTGCCCCCCAATCCTATTCGTTTTAAAACTGAAACCATAAATGACCCTCCATGAAGTCTCCCCTCATCCTCTTCTTGCACCTTTTCCTGTAGCACTTTGCATTTCCTCCTTCGTAGAATATTATTCCTACTCTTGGCTCTATCAAAAATGCCGAACAGTGGCTGCACATGGCTTCACTCCCAACCAGCTCTTTGCCTGGGCAAGCTGTTTACAGTGTGGCCTGGCATTAAAAGATGAGCTGGGCCAATCCGACGTCCTCTCCTGGGAATTTGAACTATGAAATACAGAGAGACTAGAGCAGTTAGCAGAGGTGATGTAGAGAGAGACTCAGAGAGGCCGGCTGGTCAAATGCAAGTCACAGTTATGAGAAATTATGAGGATACCCAGGAAGCTCTCGATGCTGCACGGGGGTCAGAAGCAGTTATGAGCTGGGGCCCTGGGGGCCAACCTGAGTGGGAATCCTGATTCTTCCACTTCCTGGCTTGAACTTGGGGCAGAGCACCTAACCTCCTTGAGCCTCAGTGTTCTCACATGTAAAATGGGGATAACGAGATTAGCTGACACACAGTTCTTAAGAGGATTAAGAAAGAAAGAAAACCAATCTGTCTAGCTTTCAGTAAGTGTTCAGAACTTGTTAGCTGTCACTCCTTCTCCTCCTGTAACAACAGTTTAATGAACATTAATGAGGAGAGACAAACAGATAAAAGAAGACCCAGTGGGGTGCCTTTTCACCTTACCATGAGGGAGAAGTCAGTGCCAAGAGCTGCCTGGGGCCATTGCTTCCACAGAAAGACCTTCCTTTTTCTTTTAAACTTGAGGGAATCTGTTTCTTGTAAACAGAAGGACTCCTGCCGAGACTCCTGTCTTTCTCTCGGGTTACAGTCTTGGATGATACTCCGGCCTGGGCCTTGAACACAACTCATGGTCAATGCTTAGTGAACAAATGAATAAGATTCCAAGTCATTTCTAAGGAACCTACAAAAAAGCTGTTCTTCAGGGACTTAGAAACGCCAGGGGTACACATCTGGGAGAGAGTCAGCCCCCTGGTTCATGGCCTCAACCCTCAAGCTAGGGAAGAAGGCAGGCCAGGACCAGGATCACTCTGGAGGACCGATGCTGAGGGGTGTCCTGAGTTCCTGTCTTGCCTGCATGCTGCTAGGCCTGGCCTCTTCCTTTCCTCACTCCCTCTGGGCTCAGGAGGAGGAGCTGCAGGGTCACAGGAGGGGCAACTGGGGGAAGAGAGTCACTGGGTCAGGTTGCCAGTCTGCTGAAACAGGGCCAAGACCTCAGCTACCAGCCTCATCCCCTCCCCTCCCAACCCCGTACCCAACTCCAGCACACTCAAATCTATTCTGACCCTTCCCTTCACCACGCTCTTTCTTACTATGTCATTGCACATGCTGTTCCTGCCCTCTCAGATACCCTTCCCTGCCTGTACCTTGACCAAAGCCTCCTACCAGTCTTTTAACACTCAGTTCAGAGCTGGCCTCCTGCTGGAATCTTCCCTGGATCTCCCAGATAGGGTTAAATGCTCCTGCTCTGTGCTTCTGTGGTCCTTGTGGAGACTTTTATGAGCCAAGGCTCATCACTCCAGTTATCCATGTACTTGTGTGTCTTTCCCCAAGAAGGTCTCAAGGACAGGAATTTTGTCCTATTCATCATTGTATCTAGCAAAGGATCTGGCACATAGTAGGCTTTCACCAAGTGTTGACTGGATGAATGTATGAACAGGGTAATGGTTTCTTCCAGCTGGATCCTGTTTTCTCTTCTTCCCTGGATATCTTGACATCATCTGCAGTTCTGTGAACTGTTTCTCCCAAAGGTACTTCTATCTACCCACAGTCCCAAGCGACATCTGGTGTCTACAAGGTAGGACACGGCAGGGTTAAGGGTCTGGAGTGTTTGGGGGTTAGAGATCTGGGGCTTAGGGATGAAGCAGGGACCACAGGAGAATGAGGGCAAAGTGGGGTGGGCTGGGCGCTTGAACGTCTTCACTGGCCATTTGGGTCCTGATGGGTAGGCCCAGACTCTCTCTCCCAGACAGGCCTCTGACTGGGCTCCCAGGCATGGCTGCCACTCTCCTGCCCTCCTACCTCCCCAGGCCCACGGCTGAGCGGCTGGCAGAGGCAGGACTGGGCCAGCCCGAGCAGACAGCCTTGCGCGATTGCTGGCTCCAGGCCTCCCAGCCCAGCTTGTAGCTCCCCCCAGAGTGGCGGGATTGATTGGCTGCAGCCGGAATGGGCACCAGTCTCCCTGGCTTGGACAGAAACGGGGCCATCTGTTACACCTCTAGTTAAAAGTACATAAAGTTGAGCATTTGTGCGCCGACAATACCACCCCTGACACCCTCCACGCGGCACAGCGCTCCGGCTCCTTGGCAGGCTTGTGCTCCATGACAGGCCGGCACAGCAACGCCTACACGCTGGCTGGCATCACGGCTCCACCCCCCAGCGGCCTAGCCCAGCTGGGTCCAACCTAGAAGCCCTAGATTCTACCTATATCAGAGGATGAAGGAAGGAAAGGGGACGGGTGGAAGGGTGTATACTGGTGGGTGACTCTTGGCCCAAGCTCGGGGCTCCTGAGTGGCAGATGATGCCAGACTTAAGGTCTGATTTGGGAGAACCTGGTACAGCTACTCATGCCAGTCCTAGGGCATGGGGCTTCAGATGGGCCTAGGCTGGCTCTGAGCCCACACCAGGCCTTGCATTTCCTGGGCCAAGCCAAACAGAAGAGTCCATCTTGTGACCCAGGTCACTCATGCCTCTTGAGTTTGGAGCCCATGATGGCATCTCACATCAACCCAGAAGACAGTTCTGTTCAAGGCCGAGTTCTGGACTGTGGCTTTGGGCTCAGAATTCTAGACTCTGATTTCTGAACCCCAACTTCTGGTCTCTGACTTTGGGTCAGGACACTCAAGGCATTCCACAGACATCTTTTCCACTTATGTCCTCTGGTGCTCTAGCCAGGCCAGCCTACTGTCTCCCAAAACTGTTACAAGGAGTCCCGCCTGCCTCTGTGCTTTTGCCCATGCTTCCCCTCTCTCTAACCTGGAATACTCGATTTCTTCCCTCTAGCCTCTCAGTCCTTCCCATCTTCCGAGACTGAGCTCTAGTCCCAGCTCTGCCAGGCAGGCTTCTCTGGCTACAGGGCCTCTGCCTGCTCTGATCTCCCAGAGGCCTCCTCCCCAACGCAAATGGTTTCTTCCGAGGCTTGTTCAGTATGAGACTGGACTCCTCTGCACAGGTGGAAGCTGGGCTGGCCTTTGCCTTGCCCACAGACTAGAAAAGAGCTGGGAGCGTGAGTGGGGAGGAGGCTTTATAAGTGCCAGCCTGAACTCAGCTCAGTTGCAGGGAAAGGGGGACAATGACTGCAGAGGTGGTACTGGCTCTCCCAGGGGCCACTTCATAGCTCTGATGGGCACAGCATGGAAAGCGAATGGCCAGGTAGACAGACAGCTTTTGATTACTCATGTGTTTTTTTTAGTACACATTTATTAAACATGTGCTACATGCTTAGTTCTGTGTGGATCATGGAGGAGAAGGAATAGTTTAAAAAAAAAATGAGATTAGACACAGTGCCTGCCCTCAATGAGCTTACTCATTAGGAAAGGCCACAAGACAAGTTCAAATAATAACTATAATTTGAACTATAATTAACTAACCAAAATCAACAGAAGTGTCCTTTATCTTATGCAACAATAGACAGTCAGAGATGGAAAGGATCCAGAAGGTCAGAGACTTTAATACCCATCCTCAGCCAAAAGACATTTAATACATTGCTTGAGATAATGTGGGTAAAGCTCTTACTTGGCACAAAACACACGATGGAATTGAGTTGGCCAAAGTTTGTTGGGGTTTTTCCGTAAGATGTTATGGGAAAACTGGGATGAACTTTTTGCCCAACCCAATAAAATGATGCAGAATATGATGATGGCAATAAGACTGATTATTAGCCTTCCAGCTGGTTCGAAGCATACTCTACCTGTTGGGAAAGCTCACTGCCCTCCCCCCACCCCTGGCAGTTCATTCCATTGTTTACACTTCTACATATTCATTCATAAGGGTAAGGCGAAATCATTCTCTGTCCCCACTGCAACTGTGGTAATTCCAGCCCTGGGGCCACAAAGAGGCTGGGACTAGGATGAGACAAGTGAGATGCCCAAGCACAAAATTTCAGGGGTTGTACACAGCACTGAGAACAAGTACTTCCTTAAACTGTGTGCCCTAAGCACCTTATTTGCCTCATACTAGTCCCAGCCCTACCGCACAGTGAGTGGGTACCCTTCCCCAGCCAGCCCCAGGCTGGGAACTGTCAGATTTCTCAAGTACCCTTAGCCTTCAAAGAAGCTCCTACCAGAAGCCTACAGGAGGGGGTGATAGGGGCAGATGGGGACTGAGAATTCTAGGAGGGTGTTAGTTCCAACTAGGGGGACTTATCTGCCCATCCCAATCCTTTCCTGCACAACACCTCCTTTTGGCCTGGCCTGGTTGCCCCCAACTCCCACAGCCCTGGAACAAGGGTACAAGGGACTAAAGGAAGGCTGGTGTGCCCAAATCAGTGCCGGAAAAACAAACAGGAGGCATGTGGGTTCTAAAGTACATTGAGCAGTGAAAGTCACTCAGTCGTGACTGACTCTTTGCAACCCCATGGACTGTAGCCCACCAGGCACGTCTGTCCATGGACTTCTCCAGGCAAGAATACTGGAGTGGGTTGTCATTTCCTTCTCCAGGGACTCTTCCAGACCCAGGGATCTTCCCTGGGGGATTGAACCCAGGTCTCCTGCATTACAGGCATATTCTTTACCATCTGAGCCACCAGGGAAGCTACTGAGCAGTGGGCCTGGATAAGAAAGTCATGTGACTGTTTCTTCTTCTCACGGGTATCCCAGGTAGGACATGTATGTGTGTGTGTGTGTGTGTGTGTGTGTGTAAAACAGAATGGGAAAGCTTACATGCCATGGACAACTCTGGAGGTCTGGGATGAGGGGACATTGAGGGGAGAGGTGGCAAGCAGGAGGGCTGGGGGAAGGGGGAAGTGGAGTCTAAAGACAGGTAGATCTGCTGTGCTACTTTCCAGCTGGGTTCCTCAAACAAGCCACTTGAACTTCTGAGTCTCAATTTGCTAGCTGTAACCTGAACTTCAAAGACTGTTATCTACCTACCGGGAGGACCATGTCACCTACTGTGACATGCCAAGATCCTGACTCCAGGGGAAAAAAAAAAAATGCTGATTCCGGTCAGTCACGTTCATCAGGCTCGGGGTGAGGCCCAGGCAGGCCAAAACCTGGCCTCTGCTCAAACTGGAGTTGCACTCTGCTCCCCAGCCCGGGCTGGGATTCAGCCTGGGGGTCTATTTTGCCTAGAACCACTTTTTGCGGCCTCCTTGTTTCTCTCTATCCCCCATCAACCCCCGTGCTGACAAATCCTCCTCTTTTTCCACTCCAGCTTATAAAGTCCTGCTTACCCCCGCGGCTTCTTCAGCCTCCCAAGACAGAGCCCTGAGACGCAAGCGGCTATAGGATTTGTCTTCCCATTTTCATAGTCACAGACCGAGGCCCGCTGCGAGTTAGAAACGCTGGAGGGAGCTTGTTTCGGAGCCCCTCCCCCAGGCTGGGGCCCGAGGGGCCACTGAGAGACCGCGGTCTGGTAAGGGCACCGTGTGCTGGGGGTGGGCGCCGGCGCAGCACCCAGGGCCTGCGCTTCCCCCCGGCCGCCAGCAGCAGGCGTTGCAGCGGAGGCGCCCTCCGTACCCGAGCATTAACTTAAGAATAGCTCACACTAATCCCTGGCTGTGTGGAAACAGCGTTTTATTAAATGCTTCACACAGATTTGGTATAATAAAGATGAATATATTATATCCTTTGCCTCCCCCAGAGTGAGACAATAATAAGAGAGGAGGAAAAAAAAAACAATAAAGTGAAACATAAATACAGTGTAATGGGACTTGTGTCGAGGGACACGTGGCCTGTCGGGGCTGCCATGCCGCGACCTTGCAGCGGGAGCTTGGGACGGGGTCGCTGGGGAGCCTGGATTCCAGCCTTCCTTGCCCAGCCAGCGGTCCCCTCCTGCCTCCCTCCACTCCCCCCAGCCAATTCCTCTGCCGCTAGGAGGACCTTCCCTCAGAGAGGCGCCCCTGGAAGGGGTGAAAGAGTTGGGCGTCGTCTGGCCATACCTGTACCCTGGAGGGGGCCTTGTGCCTTCTCCTCTACCCCCCAAGACCTGGTCTTCTGAAGACGTGGGCTACACAGGACAGACTGAGCAGATGGATAAACTCAAAAGAGGAAAAATCCAGGTGCGAAGGCTTCATTCAGCCTGGGCTCTGCTTGGGAGAAGAGCTGCCCTCCGTGTCCCGCCCTAGGGGGCTCTCCCTCAACAAGCTGGAGGTCCCCGCCGGGTGTCCTTTCCATCCTTCCCGGGGAGTGGCCAAAATCGTTTACCTGAAAAATTTTTCAAAGCTTTCCCGGCACACAAAAAAAGAATGCTTAGTGATTCAGCCCAACCCCTCCTCACTCAGGTGGTGGCCAGCCCTGTGAGGGCTCGATTTGCCAGTCCAAGGGAGGCTGCCTGGCTCAAATTTAGGAGCGACTCCTAAACGGAGGCAGGTTCGAATCCCACCTGTGCAGTTGACCAGCAGGACGCAGTCTTAACCTCAGTTTCCTCTTCGGTAAAACCAAGATGTGGTGAGGAATGGAGAAGTTTCTAATGCCTGGAAACCCATCAGCTGTAAAAAAAGAAAAATAAGCAGCTACCAGCTGCTCTTGAAATATTCGTTAAAATAAATGGTCGTTTCGGACCTCGTATTCTCCCGAAACTCACTTCCTCAGGCCCCAAAGCGGGCAACCCCTTTTCCCAAACAAATCGAATGACTTAGTCTCTCATCCATCACTCTCCCTAAATTTCTTGACCTTTGCCCCGTAAAGGCTCAGAGAGGTTAAGAGACTTACCCAAGAACACACTGAGGGGCAGTGGTGGAGCGGTCTGGGGTCCAGGTGCCATCAGTCCTCACTTGCCTCTGCAAAGACACCCCAGCCTGCCTGGTCCCCAGCGGCCTGGCCTCCGGAAGCCCAAGGCACCCAACTAAGAAAAACAAATGCGTAGAGACGGAGGAAGAGGAGGAGGCGGCGGCAGAAGACGAGGATTCTGCTGGGGTGGAAGGAGGGATAAGGCAGGGAAGGAGGGATAAGCAGGGAGGGAGGGACGCGAGGTGCCTTCAGCCGGACTTCTCGTCGGGCTGCCCAAGACCTCCGGAGACCAGACGGGGGCCTCGGTCGCGCCGGCCCCGAAGGGCCACTGGTGTCAGCTCGAGGGTCTCCAGCGGCCCGAGGTTCACTTCGTAGGAGTGGGGAGGCTGATGGAGAGAGGGCGGGGCCGACTGCCTGGAAGTGAACGGTTCTGGAGAAGAGCCGGAGGAATCAAGCGACAGTGGATGTTGGACGGGATGAATGCAAACCCTCAAGATCAGAAACCCAGGGGCTGGTGGAAAGTGGAAAAGCCAGAGGAAGCTGGCTCTGCTCAAACGAAATAAGGTTGAAGGTGATGTGCATTTAGACAAGACCCCAATTCTGGGAAAGACTGAAGGCAGGAGGAGAAGGGGACAACAGAGCAGGAGATCGTTGGATGGCAACACCGACTCAATGGACATGAATTTGAGCAAGCTCCAGGAGATGGTGAAGGACAGGGAAGCCTGACCTGCTGCAGTCCATGGGGTCGCAGAGTTGGAGAACAACAGGCCTAGCGGGCCTCCGGTGCTCCTTTCAGCGCCGGCTGACGCGAGGTGGGGGCACGAGGGTGGGCTGCCGCCTGGGTCTATGGGTGGGTGGGTCAGTGGGGGTGGGGTGGGGGAAGAAGCACAACCTGGGGATCCACCGTGGGTGAAAAGTCCCTCAGCGTCCCTGGAGCTCCATTCTGAGCACAAGGAAAATCCCGGCCCAGACGAAGGCAGCCCCTGGGCACCCGGGCTCTGAGCACAGGAGCCCGCCTTCTCCTCTTTGCTCAGAGCCACTCCGCCCACGTTTTCTGCGCGACTGGGCATTGCCGCAGCTCAGTTGCCCACAGGTCGGGCCCCTTCCTCCCCTATTCCGGCCCTGGTCCCGCTGCCTGTTTTCTCTTGCCTGGGATCTTAAGAGCGGCTTCGCTGGGACAGCCCTGCCCAATAGGCGCCCTCTGACCGGTGGGGCCGGAGGCATTCGGGAGACCAATGAGTCTCCTGGGATTGGGCCGGGCAGAACCCAGGATGCTAGTAGGCAGGAGTCTTCTATCTGGCTCCCTCGTCAAGCGCGTTAGTGACCCCCCTCCCCCCCTTCCCCTCAGCCGGAAGGTGAGGCGCTAATGCAATGAGCCCCCGCGCGCTGGTGCTGAATTATTCACATGCAGTTTATTATGAGAAGCCTGACTCAGGCCTTTCTGGAGCCCTCCTAACCACGCTCGCTGGCCGGCTCCTAGGTCTCCTCCCCCCTCACCGCTTAGGTTCCTCCCCCATCCACCTGGCCTGGCCCAGGCTCCTCTGCCTGGCACCCTCCCACTGGCAGAGACCTCTGTGGTAGCCTGACCTTTAGCGGTTTGGGGAGCTCAAGGACCCAGGAGTTAGGTTTAGTAGGCGATCAGTTCTTGGTGCTTCCGTAGATGGCATAGTGGCATAGCGAATGGAACCCCTATTGTGGACCCAGGACCGGCAAGGACTGGGGTGCAGCCTGTCCCCAACTCCCCCCTGCAGTCCCAAACAACCATCCCAGAAGCCCACCAGCCCATGCCCCAGGCTGCAGACCTGCTGAGGTGCACAGCGGACCAACCAACCTCAGCAGCTTGATGCCCAGGCCAGGGAGTGAGGGGCACTCTTTCTCCCCTTCTGGGTTGCTTACCAGGAAAGTGGTCCTCACTTCTGCACCTACCCCAGTGCTTCTGGATTTTCATGGCTTATTTCAAATGCTACTCCCCGTGGGACAGAACCAGACACTACTCCCCCCACCCCACCACCCCCGGCCCCTATCCTTTACCCTCTTCCTAGTCCCCTGGGCTACTGGGGAGGAGGTGTATTTCCTGCCACTCCTACTGGCCCATCTCTCTCCTCCTTCTGTCTGTTCTTCTTCTCTGCTTCTGGGCTCAAAATAGGATGGGAGCCTTTTTTTTTTTTTTTAAAGAGAGAAGGTTAACAAACTCCATTCCTGAGTCAGGCCATACCACAGCTGGGTCCAGAACTTAGGACACTCCCCACCCCCATGGCCAAAAAGCATTAAAGAATGAGGTCTCTGTGCCCCTTCATGTATATTAGAGGTACTAGCCACGGGAGTGCCTCACACATCTGCATGCAGCTGGAAAAACAATGCACCTACCCTTCCCTTACTCCCTTCTTCGTCTCTGAGGGGGCACAGGCAGAGGTCCCTGCCTAGTTCTCCCTTTTATCTATTGTTCATTTAGTTTATTCATTCAACAAATGCATAGAGAGTTCTTCATATATGCCAGGCTGACACAGGTTATGGAAAGGAGTTTCAGGTTCCCAAGTTCACAGCTAGGTGGAGAGAAGTAGAAGGACAACAATCAGCAGTTCCTGGCAATCTGACAATGTCTCCATGGGGAATGTTTGAAGGGGCATAGAGGACAGAACAGGCAGGAAAGTTTCCCCAAGATGAGTTGAGCACTAAAAACACCAAGAAGTACCAGGAGGGAATTCCTTGGCAGTCCAGGGGTTAGGATTTCGCACTCTCACTCTCAGGCCCCAAGTTCGATCCCTGGTCAGGGAACTAAAATCCCATAAGCGTGCAGCATAGGAAAAAAAAAAAGTGCCAGGAAGGGCAGCAATAAGATTTACTTCTGGTCTCAGGGTGAGGGAAGCAAAGGCCTGGGACCGAAAAGAGGGCTGCAGGAATATGGTCACTTGGGCCTTGAGCATCTTTCCTCATCTCTATCTGTCTGTGTTACTCAGTGGTCTGTTGATCCCCCTACACTTTCAAAGGGCAATCAGTTACCCCATGCAGGACCAAAGGGCCAGAAAGAGGTTGACTCATATGGTGGGACCACCTGTCACTAGGCTCTAAAGGAGTTCAGTTCATGAAAGAAGTTGGGGAGGTGAGAAGAGAGAAGGAAGGAAGGGTGCTCTCCAAAAAAGTGCCCTGGTCTTAGAGCCTGCCCCCATCTCTCTTTGCCAGAAGAGGTCCCGAGAGCTGGTCATGGTCAGAGACAGCAGGGCAGGTCCAGAAGCAGGCTTGGAGCCTGGCATGAATTTCAGAGCAGCTGGCTCCCTGCTCCCCAGGCCTGCAGAGAGGCAGCTTCTCTCTCCCTTCCCCTATTGGCCTGCTTCTGGCCTTAACCTTTTCTGGATCTCCAACCCCTTTTGAGAATCCAGTGTGTTACATAATATTGCCCCTGAAAAAATATGAACACTTGGGCTCATACATAATTTTACACACAATTTCTGGAATCTGCAGAGCCCCTAAAGTCCATTCAAAGAAACTTTGGGCTCCGATTTAAAATTTTATGGTTCTAGGATTAAGATTTGAGTCAGGGGGAAAAAAAAAAAAACAACAGTCTTTAAGTCCTAACTACTCCCAAACAGGCTGTGTGACTTTGGCTGTGTTACTTAACTTCTCTGGGCTTCATTTTCCTTATATGTAATCAGGGTAATAGCAGTAACTACCTCATAGGGTTGTGAGTAATAAGTGAAATCAATAAAACTCTTAGTCGGAAGCCAAGCACATGGTAAGGGCTTATGGTGTTTATTGTCATGGTTATTATTGTTGTTGTTACTGCAGAAGGTGGCCCAGGGCAGAAAATAAAAACCAAGTGGGCAGTTCTGGTTCCGCCAGGGTGGCAGGAGTCTGCTTCTACAGCAGAAGAAACACTCTCTGAATTCCATGAGGAGTGTCACAGTAGCAGGTCCCTGGGGGACAAAAATGATCGCACTTGGTGGTCAAGTTAACTCATTTCCAGCAATGTCAGAACTTTTTTTTCTCAGGGAAGCTCTGGCCTGAAGGCCAACATGATGCTTACACAAATAATCTGGAAATGAATGAAGCTACCAAGACAATCTGGATTAAAGCTGACAGAGCCTTTGGGGATTTATTTGAATTACTCTCCCATGCCAAGGAATAACTCCTTGTGTGTCAGTCTACAGTTTCCCCTATCCTCACAATTCATGCAATGTCCTTTCCCTCCTCTTTGTCTGAGGAGGGAAACTAGGGGAAAAGCAGATCTGGGGCAGAATAATCCCTTCCCCTTGCAGTGGAGCTGGAATAAGGCTGGAATACCCTGGTGGTATAGACAGTAAGCAGGAATTCGGGAGTCAGGATGCAATATTGACCAGGCTCTGAAGACGGGCATTCCCTCTGTGGAACAGACTCTGGGACCAACTCCAGGGGAGAAGACAATGGCCGCGCTGACTGGGAACTGGGGAACCCTATGGAGCCTTCCAGATCCAGCATTGGGTGCCTGGAAGGGGGTTGAGCAGAAGGTGAGATCCTGGAGCAATGGCATATTCCTTCCAACCAACCCCTACCCTACCTGTCTCTGAGTTACTCCCCTTTCCAAATCTCACGATCTCCAAAACTCCTCTGAGGTAGGACCACCAAAGCCCAAACCTTTCCCCTCTACACAATTGTCTATACTCCATTTGCCTGACAAAAACTCATTCAACCAATACTTGAGGGTGTCCCCCTTCTTGCCTAGCCTGTGAATGTCTGAAGTGGACAACCCCCACATCAAGGGCCCTGTCCAAAGGGATCTCCCATTCTGGCAGGAGAGGGAATGAGGCTGAGGGCAACCCCCAACACAGCCCCTAGCTCTGCAGATGGGTTTGGGCTCTGCTGGTGGGTTTGGGCTCTCATGAGTTCAAAAGAGTCCACCCTTCTACACATTGGGGTCTGGAGTGAGTTGGGGGAAAACAAACCACACAGTGGACTGGCTTTTGAAGATAATCTCAATGAGGTGATGGATTTAGGGGACCCTGAACAAAAATGGGCAGGTGATACCATGTGCCCCCTGATTCCCCAGCTATGCTGGCCAGAGCTGTTTGGCCAGCCAAGAGTACAACCAGTTAGGCCAAAAACCCCAAAACCGTGGGATTGGACAGCAGGTACCTGCCAAGAAGGGAAGATGATTTGGCGATGGTGGTTAGAAGGGGTAATGTAGCAGATGATTTCGGAATGTCCTGTGTACTTTGACACAACGTGGCCATAAACTAAAGGTCCAGGGAAATAGGGCTCCAGGGGAGGCACTCTATGCTGCCCCTCTGCTCCCCAATTCACATTCCTCACCTTCCTGGCAACCTCACAATAATCCCGAATTCTGCTGGTCCTGAGGGGCTGGGAGACAGGAGGAGCAGGGTTGTCCTTGCGATCCTGTCTTGTAGACCAATGTCAGGTGTGGAGAGATGAACAGACTGGAAGAATGGGGGAGGAAGAGTAGAGGTGAGAGCTCCTCCGGAGGATAAGGACCAAAGAGTCCCCATTCCCTGATATGGAGGGGCCTCCTCTGGATATGGCTTGCCTGAGGCTCTGGGTCATGGCTTTGGGGGTTATGGCAGGAATGGGCTGTGGGCGAGAGGTGAGGTGGAATCCTAAGAGCAGGAAGTGAGAGGAGAGAGCAGACCCCTTTCCATCTCAGAGCTTCCAAGCCAGCAGAGTTCAGCTCCCCGGAACCCTCTTCTTCGGGTCCCTCTTCACCATCTCTGGACTCTGACCCCAGGCCCAACCTCACCTCATGGCTCCCAGAGTAACACTGATGCATCAGAGACTGGCCTGCCTGGGGGATAGTTCTGCATCTCTGGGGGAACATTCTCACCATTCCTGCTTCTAAAGTACCTGTGCTTTCCCCAAAATGCAGGACAAAGACAGGGAGAGGGTAAATAGCTCTTCCCAACACTGCCAGGCATGCCTGGGGCAGTCACTGGGGTCCCAAACAAGAATCCTCTCTCCCTACACTGTCCTTTTAACCGGGAGATAAAGACACTGATCTCTGATGCTCAGAGGTCCCTATGCTAGAGGCATCCAGGAAAAGAACCTGTTCCCTGCCCTGCAGCCCAGCTTGGTCTTCTCTCTGGAGCAGGTAGGACAGGGCAAGAAGCCCAAGAGGTCCTATTCTTCCCATCCCAGCCTCTGAGCTGGGCCACGGTCCTCTGCACTGGCCTCTCTGGAGCCGTCTCTGGACCAAGCAGGGCTGTCAGACTGCGCTGCCTGCCCCGGAGTTTACAAACAAAGCCAGGGAAAGGGCTGGGGCTGTGTATGAGGACAGCAGCTATTCCTCCCTCAGCTGCAGCCAGTCCCCTCCTCCCCTCCTTTCTACAGGGGCAGACACAGAAAACTAGGGTGGCAGGGCAAGTAGCTGCATACAAACCAAAGGAAGGACTCAAGAGAAAAAAAACAAACAAACAAACTAGGGGCACAACCCCCTTGGATGCCTCAGGGGAATGAAAAACAGGCATGCCCAAATACCCACAAGTTCACATACGTTTACACAAATATATCCGTGGAGAACCACACACATATATACATATCCGAACACATAAACACATTCAAATACCGATGCACACAAATGCTCGCTTGATACCCAGAGTTCGGGCCATAGGATTGCCAGAGTCCAGTCTCACTCGAACCCCAGCTCCCTGCGGGTTCCTGAGAGCGCAGCCCCAGCCGTGACCCGGCCCCCTCTGGGCCCCCCCGCCCCGCATCCGGAACAGCTGGAGTCGGCCTGGTGGTTCACTCAAGCCGGGCGCTGGGCTGGGCGGGGCCGGCAGCGGGGCCCCGGCCGGGGCCCGGCAGAACGCAGCTGGGAGGCCCTGAGCCTGCCCCGTTAGCCCCGGCACCCGGCCTGGCTACCTCGGTCGGACGCCGATCACCAGACGGGCCGTGGCCCCAGTCGGCCCGGAGAGCAGAGGCCGGAAAAGAGTGTGCAAGATTGCGAGAGGAGGTAAGGCTGTCGCTTCGGCTCCGGCCAGTGGAGAGGTGCCTAGAGCCATCAACAACTACCCCCGCTCTACCTCTCCGCTGGGTAAGGCTGTGTCCTCGGACTGGCCTCCTCCCCCAACCCCTGGGACTCCTCCACCCCTGTGTCCTGTGTCGCTTCACCCAGGGCTGCAGAACCTTCTCGGACCTACCGCGGGCCACCCCGAGGGCTCCAGATTCCTTCCGCCAGGCGCGTCGCCCAAGGCCGTGGGTGAGGGGTAAGTGGGTCTAGGGGTAGGGGCGCTGTGTCCTTGATCTCAGCTCGACAAAGTCTGCTCTGGGTGGCGACGGGGCCCACCCAGGCTCCCGGTCTTACCTGGCCCGCGCGGCGGCTGCATACCTCCCCGGCTGTGCTCTTGCCGCCCTTATCGGGCGCCAAATCCAGGGTTGGAGAGCCCGAGACCTCCGGGCCAGCGCTGCCATCACAGCCAGGCCGGCGGGAGGCGGGTGCTCCGGGAGCGCGGCTCGCAGTTTGGGGTGGGGGCGGCGGCTTTTCTGTCGCCGGAGGTTCGGGTGCAATAAAGGCGCGGCTAATGTAATTTACAAACAGCTCGGGCCGAGCGCGGCGCAGCGCCCGGACTGACAGGCGCATTAGGCAGGCTAATTCCAGCCGGCTCCTCCTACCCCAGGCCCGCTAATTAATGAGCTTCCCAACTTAGAGCCGCCTGCATTGGACAGAGAGTGAAAGAGAGGACGAGGGAGAGGGAGCGAAGGAGAGAGACGGGGGGAGCAGAGAAGAGAGAAGAGGGAGGGAGAGAGGGAGGGAGAGAACGGGAGGAGAGAACAGAGAGAAAGAAGAGAGAAAGACGGAGAAAGAAAGAGAGACAGAAGTGCCGCTGCAGATAATTGATTACTCCTCGATCAAGGCTAACTTGTTAGCAATAGTCAATTGCCCCATCTCTCCGCCTCCCCTCGCAGTACGGGATCGGCGCCCTCGCCTCGGCTCTTCCAACTGCTGCCGCCAGGACCGTGGGCCAGGAACCGCCGCGGAGCCACCTGACACCTTTAAATAGCACCGGGGCTGGCGAAACTGGAGCCTCGCGCGGCGCGCCCCGGCTCGGGCCTCGGATTGCTGGAAGCCCCGGCGGCGGCAGCGCCCGTGTCAGCGCCCTCCTCCTGGGGCCCCGTGCGGCTCTGCTCGCCTCTGCTGTTGCGCTAATCGGCCCCGAGCCCGGCCCGCGCCCTGCCCGGCGCGGCCTCCTTCCCGTCTGCTTCCCGCCGCGCCGTCCGGCGCCCGAGCTGCCCGCGGGCTGGGTCCCCGAGGCCCGAGCCGCCCGGGCCGGGCCCCCAAACGAGGCCGAGATGACTTCCAAGGAGGACAGCAAGGCGGCGCCGGGGGAGGAGAGGCGGCGCAGCCCGCTGGACCACCTGCCGCCTCCCGCCAACTCCAACAAGCCGCTGACGCCGTTCAGCATCGAGGACATCCTCAACAAGCCGTCTGTGCGGAGAAGTTACTCGCTGTGCGGGGCGGCGCACCTGCTGGCGGCCGCGGACAAGCACGCGCCGGGCGGCTTGCCCCTGGCGGGCCGCGCGCTTCTCTCTCAGACCTCGCCGCTGTGCGCGCTTGAGGAGCTCGCTAGCAAGACTTTTAAGGGGCTGGAGGTCAGCGTCCTGCAGGCAGCCGAAGGTAGGCGCCGCCACTGGGTTCCCCCGCGCCCAGCACCCCGCGACCTGTTCCGTGTGTCCCACGCTTACTGCCCTGTGTCTCTGCCCGCCTCACCCCACACGCCGGTCGTCAGGGCCCTCCAACCCAAGCCGCTGCCACTGGGAGTGGAGATGCGTGGAACAGGACCCAAACCCTGTCTCCTAGGGACCTCGGGATAGGCTAGAGTCGAGTGCCGCGGAGGGGAGGCGGGAACCCAAGATCTCTCCGCAGTCTGCCTGGCTTCCTCTCGTTCTCAGTGGCCTGGTAACTCCTAGCCCTGTTCCTGGGGTGCAGAATGGAGAGCCTTTGCTGGGACCTTTTGGGTAGCAGTAGAGTCGTGTTGATTGCGACGAGGTGGAGAGCCAACATTCACACCCAGTCAGAGCATCCCTGTCTGGCTCTCTTATGTTCTAGCGACTTCGGTTCTTTCAAACGAACTCTCAGGTGACGGGGCAGAGATCAAAACAATTTTTCCTAGGGACTTCCGGTAGACGAGAGATGGAGGAAGGGGGCTTGCCATAGCCTAGGCTTGCCCTAGTCCAGGTGGCCGAATCTAATCCGAGAAGGGAACAGCGGCAGACTGATGGCCGGATGGGTCTAGGTGGGGTGAGTAAGAGCCGGGGTGGGGTCTCCTTTCCCCGGGCGCAAGACTATACTCTGGTTTCCTCGCAGGCCGCGACGGGATGACCATCTTTGGGCAGCGGCAGACCCCCAAAAAGCGACGAAAGTCGCGCACAGCCTTCACCAATCACCAGATCTATGAGTTGGAGAAGCGCTTTCTCTACCAGAAGTACCTGTCCCCCGCCGATCGCGACCAAATTGCGCAGCAGCTGGGCCTCACCAATGCTCAGGTCATCACCTGGTTCCAGAATCGGCGCGCCAAGCTTAAACGGGACCTGGAGGAGATGAAGGCCGACGTGGAGTCCGCCAAGAAACTGGGCCCTAGCGGGCAGATGGACATCGTGGCGCTGGCCGAACTCGAGCAGAACTCGGAGGCCGCGGGCGGCGGCGGCGGCGGCGGCTGCGGCAGGGCTAAGTCAAGGCCTGGCTCTCCGGCACTCACCACAGGCGCCCCGCAGGCCCCGGGCGCTGGGCCCCTGCAGCTTTCGCCAGCCTCCCCGCTCACAGACCAGCCAGCCAGCAGCCAGGACTGCTCGGAGGACGAGGAAGACGAAGAAATCGACGTGGACGATTGAGCAGCGCCCAGCATCTTCCACCGCCCCCGGGCTCCGAGCGCCGGATGCCCGCCGCCTCCCGGACCGGACCGCCGAGGGGAGCTGGGACCTCCTCTGCAACTCCCGCCTTCTCCCCGTCCTTGGCCCGGACTCGGCTCCCGGCAGCCGCCTCTTCCCTCTCGAAGCAATAAACCCGGGCTGGCCGGCGGAGCCGGTCGCCGCGCGCGGCCTCCGCCGCCCCGGGAGCCCTCGCCGTGCAATTCTGTATGGCTTCTGTATAAATATTTAAGCCTATGTACCGGGTTCTTCCCACCGCAGCCTGACTTCTTCCTTTCTTTCATTTGTTAAAGTTTCGGAGATTTCCTTGATTTCAAAGCTCAGGCTGCCGGCTTTGCTGAGGGCGAGGCAGAATCGAGGGTAACAAACACTTAACCTCGAGGTCTGGGGGAGGGGGCCGCCCCGACTTTTTTTATTTTTCTCTGCATGTGGCGAATGCACCGGCCCTCTCCCTCCTCACCTCCCTAGACCTATTGCAGCTGATTTCTTTTATTCTCTTCTGCGTTTATTTCCCCCCCGCGTGGGAAGGGACTGAGGGGGACAACCGGGTCCTGACTTGCAAGTTTCAAATCAATGTTTTCTCCCCCAAACCTCCCCCTCCGCGAGAAAAGTCCGTTTTCGATGCCATTTCTGCCTCCTAATGCCCAGAAATGTTATTTTAAAGATTCCTTCCCACCCTCTCTTGGTTGCCTTGGACTGACTACTGGGGTCCGGGTCTTAGGGACAAAGCAGGGGGAAATCCAACAACCAACCAACGAAAACGGAACCCAAAGTCCAAGCATTATTTTTTACTCTTTTTAGAATTTCTTTGCATGTGACAGAGACTGAGAGGAGGCCCGCCTAAACCCTCACCCACCTCCTCCACAGCTCTGGGTCTGTCTTGCAGTCTCCAATGCCCTGCTCCTAGCTCGTCTTGGCCAGACAAGGGTGGCTGGATGAGGGTGGGTCCCGCGTGCCACTCCCCTTCTCCTGCCCTGCCCTCTCCCTCCCGGACTGTAACTAAGGCCTCTTTCTCCGATAAATAAAGTCTTTGCCATTTTACTAGAACCGGCGGTGACCGTGTCTGAATGAGTGGACCTTCTTCAGTGAAGCCGCGGCAGGCTCGATGTCTCTCGGCTCCTGCTCTCGGGCTGCCTAGGCCTTGGCGATTTGGAGGAGTTTCGGGGCAGGCGTGAGAATGAAGGGTGAGGGGGAAGTGGTGAGAGAGAGGAGGCGCTTGTTGCCCACGAACACGCGGCAGCTACCAAATGGTGAGGGGGCGAGAGAAGCGGGCTTCGCCAGGTCCGGGTAAAAAGTGAGGCGTACAATACTGGGAGGAAATCTGTGCGTACTTTGAGGGCGCCACGGGTGCGAAATTAATTTATGTGGGGCAAAGGCTGAGGGTAGGGGCACTTGCCCTGGGGTTCGTGCATCGCAGCCGGGACCCAAGGGTATTCTTCCTGCGCTCCCCGGGACACCGGCTAAGCCTTGGGTGGTACAGCTCAGTCGGACAGCGGGGTGGAGCCTGAGGGCTCCCAAGTTTCGGTTCGCCAGAGGGCCTCAGCCTTGAGGGAGGGAAGAAAATAAAGCCAAAGGCACGAGGGCAGACTAAATTGCTGACATGAGCACAGGAAGATGTGAGCCCGAGGCGTCTGTGAGTTGGGATGGATTTCTGGTAACGCTCACAAATTCTGGGCCCCGAACGCTGCTGGGGACAGAGACATAAATCTACCAAGAACTCTGCGGGGGGTTGGTGGGGGGTGTCCCAGCGTCCCGAGTGCGGCTGGGGCAGGAACAGGGGCAGCTTTCACTTTTCCGAACGGACCGGGTTTCTCTCTGGGCTTTTGTTATCACTGGGCTGGCGAGTGGCCGCTGTCACTAGAGGAAGGTCCCGCCTCCAGGCCACTCGGCTCTCTTTCTAAGCAAAATTGATGTGAGAAATGCGCATCTGTTCTCGGGCAGGCGCTGGGGCCCCCGGGCCTGAATCCGAACGTGCGAGTCCACGAGGAAACTAAGGGAGAAAAATAGAAAAAGGAGAACAGAAAAAAACACTTCAAAACCTGATCGAGAAAGTGGAAAGCCACAGAGACGAGGGGAGAAAGAGGAAAAGCTACACACAGAGAAACAGAAACACAGACGGAGAGAGAAAAAGGGAATGGGGAAAAGAGAGGAGCGGCGAGAGCGAAAGAAGGAAAGAGGCGGCCGGGCAGCCGGGCCGGCGTGAGGCCGGTTCCTCCCGGGCGACATAAATCGCCCTCTCAGGATGGATGGGTCTGTAATTCGGAGCGCGGACCATGAAGGCCGGGACGAATGGACCCGGGCGGCCGCTGACAGGCGACAATAGCCGGGCCCAGCCCCCCGCGGCTCCGGGCGCGGGCGCGGCCACGGCCCTCCGCAGCCCAGAGCGCGCCGGCGCTGGCGACCATATGGTTTTTGAATTTTCTTCACAATTTGTAGACAATTTGATGGATTAGGTCCCCGCGCGCGCCTCCCCGGCACAAAGACGGCGCAGGGACCGCGGCGCGGCGGTCACTCGGGCATCTGCGCCCGCCGTGCGCACCCCGCCCCCGCCCGGCCCCCGCCCCGCGCCCGGAGCCCGAGGCCGCCCGCCCAACACGCCCATGAATCCCAATGAAGCGGCCCTGGCACCTCCGGCCGCTCCCCGCTTCGCGGCCCCGGGCCCGGCCCTGCTGGGTCCCTTCGGGCTGGGGGCGGCGGCCCCGGGGCTAAGCCCACCCGAGCTGCAGGGCCCGCGGGGCGCGCAGCTAAGCAGGCGCATCGGGGCTGAGGAGAAACGGGGCCATTTATCCGCCCGTCTAGTTAAAGCGGGTTATTTGTTTGCTTCCCTGGCCTCCCCCTCCCCTCCCCCTTCCCTCCTCCCCCTCCTTCCCCTTCTGCCTTTTATTCTTTTGTCTCTAAATGGATTTAATGAGCCTGAAAAACATGACAATTGAATATAACCAAGAAATAAAAAATAACGAGGGAGGAAGGAAGGAGGAAAAGAAAGAAGGAAAGAAGGAAGGGGAAGGATTAATAAAATAAAGGGGAAAATCCACTCAATTCAGCAAATGTTTGTTGTGCATCTTTTCTGCACCAGGCCACGCTGGGGGCTGGGGAAATGGAAACGAATCAGATCCAGTTCCGGCCCTCAAGGAACTCCCAGTCTAGCGGACGGGGCCCGCCGTACCCCAGCGAAGACAGAGGAGACTGGGCCGAGAGGCAGGGAAGCGCCTTTTGAAGAGCTCGGAGAAACGACTTCGGGCTCGGGGTAGAGGGGGCTTCAAGGAGGAGGTGGCTTTGGACCCAGGCCTGGAAAGACGAGGAGGAATTCGTTGTTTCTATAGGCCAGAGAGAAGGCGGGCGGAAGGAGGGACTGCAGTCGTCGGAGGGAAGGGGAGAGAGGCGAACGCTGAGCCCTGGGCTGAACCCAAGGAGGCCCGGGGAGAGCGCGCCGTGAAGGGTCCCACACCATTTGGGGAGCGGATTCAAGCCGCCCCGGCTCAGTCTTCTCGGCTGCGCTGGATTCCATGCCTCCGCCAGGCTGTCCGTGGGCTTCCGGAGCCTCGCTGACAGCGCGCGTGGCCTTGGAGGTCCGACTCGTTCGACCGGGCAGCGTGGTTCGGGGCTAGTCTCCTGGCTCCATCGCGCAGGGAGGCGGCGGCGACCGAGGGCAAGGGCTGAGGGACTTGTCTGGGGACTGGAGGGAGGAGCTAGGATCAGGGAGGCCTGGGCTCTAGCTCACCCTCTCCCAGGCAATCCTGGCTCCGACGAGAGCAACTACCCGCGCGCCGCCCCGGGCGCTGGGATGGCCTTGGCCGAGCTTCGGGCGCTACAGCAAGAACCTGTGATGTGAGAGGCCCTCCAACCCAAGTGCGGGCCCTGGTCTCCTCGCAGGCGCCGGCCCGGCGGGCCTCGGGTGCGGCTGTGCGTGGCGTGTTCACTGTATGTGTGCGCTCTGTGGGGGCCGGGCACGTGCATTATGTGTTTATTCTCGGAGAGTGAGTGTACGTGCAAGTGTGGCCTGAATCGTGTGAGGGGCTGTGGGCCCTGCGCCCATTCTCGGGGCGAGGTTCGTTAAGGTTTGGGACCCTCCAGGCCGCCAGCCCTGTTGCCCGAGTTACTTTACCGCCCCGGGCCGTCGCAGGCCTGCGTACTCAGGATTCTGGCCTCTCTGCGGACCCACTTTCGCTTCCCCGCTGCCCTGGAGAAGCGACCTGGCTCTGCCTCTTCCTTCACGGCTGGGTCTGGGGCCTCGGCCCTGCTTGCCAAGTCCCGGGACGCGGGCAGGTTCTGCTCTCCGGCCCGGGACCCCGCGGCGCGCGGACAGGCTGGGCCCCTCTGCGCTATCCGGCTAGCTCTGCTTTCCCCGCTCCGCCTTCCCCGGCCCGGGGGGCCGGCGGGCGGCGCAGGGTGAGACCAGGAGGCGCAGTTCCTTATTTTACGAGGTGTCGGGCCGGTGTCAGACGCAGCTCCGATAAGTAATACTCCAGTCTGAGGGACCAGAACGTGGTAATTAATCCCAAAGACTTAAGTGTATTTTAGTTCAGGAGAAAAAAAATCACTAATTCAATCGTCCGGAAAATTGAAGTTTGATGCATGAGTCCCCCCTGAAAGGGACGGGCTGGGGCTGCGCGCCTCCCCTCCGCCCCTGCCAGTCGCTGCGGGGACCCCCTCCTCCCCACCCTTCTAAGCCTCCAGGTCCAGGGAAGTCCACTCACCCCGCCCTGCATGTCTCCAACAGCTAGAACCCAGGGGCACCTTGATTTTGCTCCCTACCCCAATAACCAACCCTTTTTCTGGGGCGCAGAAAGTAGTTTGTGCTGAGAATACAGATGTTCCCCTCACACACACACACACACACACCCCTGGGAAAGGGGCCTAAGGGAGCGCAAGTGTAGGGGGAGTGGTTAGATAAGGGGTCCAGAGTGGACAGGGGTGGGGGCTGCACGATATGTGGGTGAGGGGACCCGGAATCTGAGCAAACTGGGGTCACGAGGGTCAGCAGGTCGGAAGCGGCAGTAGTAAGGTGGAGAGGACCCTGGTCGGCTGTGGGAGGTGTCTGTGGGTGTGCTGGGTGGTGATGGTTAGGCTGTAGAACTATGGATGGTTGGTTTGTGTGGTAACTGGATGCCTCCCTAGACTGTGCGCCTGTGCCAATGAGGTCCTGGGCAGAGGTCAGCAGACCTGGGGGAGCTGGGAGCCTGATCCTGGGTGGGTTTACAGTGTCTGCCAAAGATGAGGCTCAGGACTGGAGCAAAGGAAGGTGGTGGTCCTGGGCCTGTGCATGTGTCTGAGAGGGGAGTGCTTCTCTGGATGGAGGAGAATTCCCACCTGAGTTTCCCTGGGGCCCCACTTCTGCACCCCCAGATTCAGGGCTGCGATCCGCAAGTCACCTTGGTGACTAACAGCTGCCAGTCCAGGAGGAGACCTTGGGGCTGAGGGGGTGTGTGTGTGTGTGTGTGTGTGTGTGTGTGTGTGTGGCCATGTTCTCCGGCATCAACAGGGTGTGTCACTGAGTGTGTCAGGAGAGCGTATGCAACGGAGAGACTAGGCATGTCCAGCTGACTGATGGAAACGGAGCATGTGCAACTGGGGGTGACTGAGTGTGTGCTGCTGTGTGTGACTAGGTGTGACTAAGTTTATGCAATGGACAGAAAAGAAGTAAAGCTGTCACTGGGGTGGGAGTGACCAGTGGGTGAAGTGCTCCTGTTCTGGGTGTGCGATGTGTGCAGGGATTGAGTGTGCAGATAACCAAGAGAATGAACACTGATGTGGAACTGAAGCTGCAAACAAACAGAATCCTAGCGCCAAACAGCTTGACAAGCTGGCTACTCAAAGTCTCAAATTTAGAGTTATTGGGGGGGCGGGGGGATGGGGGGGTGGGAGTGGGGGTGGGGAGGAATGGAACACATGATCGGAAGGGAGGGGGGCTTATGAAAGGAGTGGAGAACCTCCGTCTGAGCCTGAGTCTACTCTGAAGGCAGTTGAGGCAGTGAATAAACACTATAAGCACAGGCTCTGTTTTTTTGGTTGTGGGGGGGGAGGGTCGGGGGGGAGTGTCTTCTGTATGCTGTTGGGTAATGGCTAAGATACAGCCTGCCCCCTCCTACTCAAGTTGGTCCCCAGGCTGAACCTTAGTGCAATTTGGCTTTGGCTGTACCAGTCCCAGGTTTCCCTGGATGGCCCAGCTTCCCCCAGCTAGGTTACTCCTCCCTGTGGGGACTCCTTTATGTCCCAAATGGGGAGGGTACAAATGGCAATGTTGATGTGTGTGTATAGTGGATGGTGGGTAAGTGATGCTGCTGGCAGTCTCGGGACTGAATGAGTTCTGCCTGCTTTGGAATCTGGTGTGTGTGTGTGTGTGTGTGTGTGTGTAATGTGTGCAGGGATTGCTGTGCATTGGTGTGTGCAAGTAGACATGTGCAGGCTTCCTCATGGAGAGCTGGATGTGGTTAGTTGTTTGTGAGGAAATGTGGATGTGGCAGGGAAGGAAGAATAGTCTCCTGTGAGTATCCTGGGGCCTCTGTGGGTTTAATTATCAGCATGTACAGATAGAGATGAGAAGAGTTGTCACCACATCTAGGTGTGGTTGTGCCATCTGAACCCAAATGTGCTCAAAACTCAAGGACTCAGGTCGGAAGCAGTGGGTTCTAGGGCTCTGTGGGGAGGGATCTAGGGCTGGGAGGCTCCTCTGCCAAGAAATAGACCTTCCCTGCTTCCTTACCTTTCCCCTCAACATAGAGCCTGGGAGGGAGGGTAGGGTGGAGAAGAAGTGACCCCTCCCATGTCTCAGAGGCTGCTCAAAGTGAAGTGCCTGGGTCACAGGGACTGTTCCCTCTCTCCTGACATCTGTGATGGCACTTATTGATCTGGTTGCCTGTGGACCCCCTGGGATCACATGCCCACGTGAGAGGAGTGGAGAACCTCAGTCTGAGCCTGAGTCTACTCTGAAGGAAGTTGAGGCAGTGAATAAACACTATAAGCACAGGCTTTGCTTTTTTGGTTGGGGGGGGGGGTGTCCTCTGTGTGCTGTTGGGTAATGGCTGCCTGCTATGGCAAATCCAGGGCACATACAACGCAGACACACACTGTCACACAGACATCCTAGAAACAAGGCAAACACACAAGGCAGGCACTAAGTTGCATAGACTCCTAATGCAGAAACCCAAAACACACCCACAGGGACAAAGACATATGGAATACCCAGAAACAGTGCAGTCACAGCACATGCATGGACATACAGGTAGCCAGCAGCACACACAACAGTTAAACAGAGAGGCCTTTGCTGTGAAACAGTTACTCCAGCCCCACTGCTATACACACAATACAGACAGAGGCACAGCCCACAACTACCACAAGCACATATGTGCCTTCAGACATTCTGTGCAACCAAGTTGTGGAGAGGGAGCTAGCTGATTTAGGCGACTTTGGGGGAAAAGCTGCCAGGGTTCTGACTGTTCTGAGCAGAGTCCAAAAGCGCCTGAAGAGAGCAAGTCACAGACAAAGGTTGTGGGCAGGGAAGCCGAGGCTGCCAGGGAGGGGTCCCAGCCCTTGGCCTAGGAGAAAACCAAGTCCCCAACCACTCCAGAAATGCAATCAAAGCTGCCCACCGCCCACCCGCCCTGCACAATGGCTCTGGCTGGAGTCGTTATCATTTTTGTTAACTTTTTATCGACTGTTTGCTAGATGGCATGTCAGTAAAGTGTATGATTTGAGATGAAAAATTAGGCAGATTAACCTGAGGGGAGAGCCTGATTGATTACTAAATAGGATCAATTTGAAAGTTTTAGTCCTGGCGTTTCTGCAGAGCCTCTTAATACTTCAAACTTCAATTTTACGGGCGATTGAACTAAGCATGTTTCTGACAAAATTGATATATGTATTAATTTGCTTTAACTGGTGATTAATTACTCTCCACTGAAAGAATTATATGGAGCTGTTTGCCTGCGATTTGCATATTAATCAAATTCTAGTTGATAATTCCACTGGTGGGGGGGTCAGGGGCGGGGCGTGGGTCGAGAGGGTGTGAAGGGGTGTTGGCGCCTGTGCAGGTGCCGGTGTGTGTGCCCCAGTGTATGTGGGGGGTTCCCCACCCCCTCTTTGCTCGCTCCTGCTTAGCTGCCAGTTTAGTGCATTAAAACCAAAGATGCAGAACGAGTTTGCCCGGCTATTTGGCGGGAGCAGAAATTGCCTGTCCGGTTTTATGATCTGCTCAGCCTGAGCAGCCGGGTCCTTAATGTCCCCTGTCAAAGTGTCCGCGATTTAAAGGGAAAACGGCCCCCGCTTTAGCGCCGAGCTAGCCTGACAAGGGACGAGGCAGGACCGAGCACCCCTTTAAATAACTCCCCTTCCAGAGGAACTGTGGTTTCCAGATGGCACCCTAGCTCTGGGGACCCTCAGAAACCGAGCTACGTCCTTGGAGAGGTCCTGGCTCCTGGGATGCTGTAGCCATGAAGCGTGCCCCCTCGACGCATACACATGGGGCCACATACAGGCACAGTGGAGACCCTGAGACATGGTCAGACACTGTCACTTGAGCTGATGGGCAGGAAGCCACCCTCTTAGACACGCGCAGTCACACTCCTGTTCACTTAGGCCCCCACTCTGGGGCCTGTCCATAGACACACTCAGCTACCCCGACACACACCCAAACACAGAATGCCACACAGGCGGGGAGCACATATAGACACCCAAGTCACGTCCACACGGCCTTTAAAGCACACATGGTCACACACAGACACGTACATTTTCAGATCCACAGGCAGACCTCATCCACACACACAGCCAGGCTTGGAACCCTCTTGCATGGGGAATTCGCAGGCAGCTGCATACACCCCAAGGCCTGCTCCCATCTTCCCAGGCACTTTGCAAGTCCCCACCGCCCCCTCCTGGTCCCCTTGCCCCGCCCGACTCTTTAAGCTAAAGGGGGCGGCGCCACTGAATCAACTTTTCCCATCTCTGGATTCAAAGGGTAGGAGTGTAATTAAAACCAGATAATTAATGAGACAATATTCCTCCAGCTACATCTTTAATGAACAAACCCCTTCAGGGCAGCCTCTTCTTCTAGGCTCATTAAAGAGAAGAAAGTTGGGCGGCTCGCGGACTTCCCAGCGCGTTAATAACCAACCCGGAGTGGGTGCCTCGGATGAGAGCTAGGGAGCCGCCCGGCGCTTCCTGGCCACCGTCCTCCCACCACCACTCTGCACCTTGGCCCGCCCCCACTCCCATCCCCTCCACCCCCGATCCCCACCTAGCCCCAACCTCTCGCGCCTCCCCAGAGATCCCGCCAGCCGCAGTTCAGTGACTCCCAGCTCCGCCTGCCCTCTCTCTGGCGGCCTCTCGCCAGCACCAGGCAAACTGCGCTCTGATGTGAGTGGCCGTCAGGCCTCCCATTTTCCCTCTCGCCCTGCGTTCCGGGCCCTCTGGCTGGCTGGGGCCGGCTCTGTAGAAGGGAAATCAAGGCAAGGTAGGGGCCCGAGTCTCCCTCTGAACCTCAGTGCCCTAGCTGGGTGGCCTAGGACTGGCCTTTGAGCTGCGGTCCTGGGAAGGGATGGGCTAGAGGTGGGGGTAGAGGCGCTGGTTTTCCACGCGCACCTCGTACACTTTCAGGAACGCGCACTAGCAACCACATGCACGTGCACTCGCGCGCACGCTATCTTGCATACACAGGCGTGCCTACTCGCGGGCGCACACAAACGCACCGTCGCGAAGCCTCGGGTCCAGACCGTGGGCCCCGACACGGGGGGCGAGCCTGGCTTGAGCCTTCTCCCCTGCCGCCTGAGGTCGCCCTGGCGTCAGTCTTCTCCAGGGTGGGAAACTTCTCGCTTGGCGCGCAGCCTCCTGGGCCTGGAGCAAGCCTCTGAGCCAGATTAACTAGGAGCGGGCAGCACACAGGGGCTCGGGACCGGGGGAGCCCTAGCCAGACCCAGGCGGGGGCGGTAGCTCTGGCGGCGGCGCCAGTGTTCGACTACGCTGGCTTTTAGGGATGAGTTATGTGGCAATGAGCGGAGTAAATCTGCATGCGCAAAAGATGCTAATTACTCTTAATAGCCTACCCAGGCGCCCCGAGACTGGAAACCCAGAAACGTAAATCTGCTCCCGATAAATATTTTTAATTGTGAAATTTCCTGGAAAGAAGGCTTTGGTTGCGCGGACCGAGGCATTTGGCTTTGGAGGGAGGAAAACGGCCCCGACTCGGAAAGCGGGGTCCGGAGTCAGGAACTCTTCGCACAAGGGCGCCTGGGGCAGGCTGAGCGACCTGAGCCCGGCTGGCCGGCGCTGGGTAAAGTTAGTGATGTATCGCATTAATTACCAGTGTGAGCTACAAATGGTTCGAGGCCCAGGGAAAATTAATGGGAATCCAAATTCTAATTATGTAGCTGTTGTTAAAGAGTTTAACTAGATAGTCACGGAGAAAATTGGATTATGCATAGAAATATGCAGCCGGCGCACGCGGTCCGGGACAGGGGTCCGGGGACTCTCAGCCACCTCCCCCACCCCCGACCCCGCCCCCGGCACCGTAGGACACTCCTTTCAGAGGAAGGAAAAGACCCACCCACCCGCTCCAGCGTCTTAAGATCCGGCGTTTTCAGCCCGCGGAGGCTGGGCGGAACTCAGGATGGGAGGAGAGGCCGAAGAAGCTTGCGGAGGCTCGGGCTTGGATGTAGGGTCGGTGTGGAGCTCCGGGGCTCCTGGACCCCTTGGTCTGGGTGAGGGTTTGTGCCCACTTCTCAGGTACTGCCTCCGATTCTGGGCGAATTCATCCTGCACCTCTTTCTGACAATCATACAATTATATCTGGGAGGTGTGGGTTTATTTTTTTTTTTCACTGTCAATTGAAGGAAATAGCCACCAACAGGAAGCCCAATTACACCCGAAGCCTCGTCATTCACTTTATTAGGAACTCTGGATATGTTTCCATTTTCGCAGGAAATGAGCTCTGATGAAGCAGCACTAATACCTCTGGCCTCAGGGAGGAGGAGGGGACTCTCAGGGGAGAGCTCTATTCCCCGGGAGGCGTGGCAGCGCGTGGTACTTCGAAAAGGGTCACCTTGGGGCGGCGGTCACCCAAATCTCCACTTCTCCTAGTTTCTCCCAGAATCCTGGATTTGTTTAGTCCCAGGCCACCCACTCGGTAGGCCTCCACTTTCCAGTATCCCCGCGCTCCGCCCTTGGAGCCCCCACCACGCTGCCACTGGCGGGGACAAGGATCGAGGGCCTATTCTGTTGAGGGGACTTTGCAGGCCTAAAGGGAAATCGAGCATCCTTTTCAAGCCCACCTACCCCATCCCAGGAGGCTGGCAACCTCCGAGGATGCGAAGGTTTCTGGAGCTTGGAGGGTAGGCCTGGGTCGCAGGGGAAGAAGCATCACTGCTCCACGTCCCAGTCCCGGCTCCCTGCAGTTTCTGAACATAGGTTTCTATCTCCCATTAAGGAGAAGGCAACCTCTCCCCTCCACCCCCCGCCCCGCCCCTTTAGGAGAGGAAGCCGGCGGGTCTGGGTCTCACCTAAGAGTTCCCGGTTCGCCAGGCCAGGCCTTGTTCTGCGCTTGTCAAGGCTGCCAGCGCATGACGGTTTCTAGCACCCTTCATCGGACCTCTATTTCCTAGACGGGGGGATGGGATTAACGCTTGCTATGCACTCGGCCTCTTCAGGTCCTCCTTTCCCTCCACAGCGGCTGCGGATTGAACTCGGAGGGCTACAGCCGGGAAGGAAGACCTCTGGGTCAAGCCTCGGCATATGGGGAGGATCCCACAAGTTTGGGACATCAGTGTCTCAGTAATTTACAGGTCTTGGCGAGAAGCTAAACTGGGGCCCGATGGATCAGTTCAGGGAAGATCTCAAGCAGAGGAAGGGGCAAGTGACTCCGGGCTGTCCTGGACAGACCAATTCTGACCCAGAGAATTGCGTCTGAGTCAGATGCAGTTAGAGCCCATTCCCCTTACATCCTGGACTGGGCGGGGGAGGGCTGTGGAGGGAAGGTCTTCAAAGCTTGGGCAGATTTCCTAGAGGGAGTAGAAGCCGTTGAGGGTTCTGAAGGAAGAGCAAAGAAAGAGGCCAAAGATCCGGAGATTTCTCTCCTTGGCTTCCGATTGCACAGGGTGGAGTATGGAAGGCCCAGGGCAGAAGGTGTTAAACAGACCCACAAATCCTGGGAGAAAAGCAGACAAATGGACAGAATCGGACTTTTTGTTTTATTTTATTTTTTTAAAGTTCCCAGGCCAAATTCAGATTCTAAAACCCCCAATTCTCCCAGTGGCCTCGGAACAAAACTTATAAATCTGGAGGTTTTACAGGTTTTAATCTGAAGATATATTAAAATAACTGAGGATCCTCCGACCCTTCTCCAGCTCCTGAGGAAAGTCTGGGGGATTCACCCTCTATCCCCCACAATATGTGCCATGCCTTCCCTCCCTTCTCCTCGCCCTTTCCAAGCCCTTCTGGGAAATATGGTTGCTTCACAGCCCCCACAAAATACCAGGTCCGTCCTTCCGTTGCAGTGAAGAGGACCCTCAGACTCAGCTGGATCCTTTCTGTAGCCCTCCCTAGTCTTCAAGCTAAATTCGGAGCACTGGAGCCAGGCTCTTCAAAAAGCCTGCGCTTCTCTGAGACGCGGGCTTGGAGTGCCACCTAGTGGCATTTGTGGAGACGTGCACCAGCAGCACGCACCCTTCAACCCCCCCTTTTCCCTCAACCCCACCCAGAACCCCAAAGTCTCACCCTCACACCTCAAGCCCTTACGTGAGCACGCTTCACCTCCACTTTTTGGCGCTGAGCCATTAGGAGAGGGCCATGGCAAGAAAAGAGCAAGGGTGCAACCGAGGGGCACATCCTTGGAACCCACAGATGCCAGGGACGTTCTTTCAGGGGGTGGATATGGAGTAAGGCTGAGAAAGGCGCAAACCCGTGTCTCTGCTGGTGCGCCGGGGGTACAGGGGCCGTTGAGCGTAAAAACGGTCCTCCTTGGGCTTCACTGTGGCTCAGACGATAAACAGCCTGCAATATAGAGACCCTGGTTCGATCCCTGGGTCGGGAAGATTCCCTGGAGAAGGGAATAGCAATCCACTCGAGTATTCTTGCCTGGAGAATCCCATTAACAGAGGAGACTGGCGGGCTATACAGTCCATGGGGTCGCAGAGTCGGACACAACAAGCGACTCACACTTTCACTTTGGGGCGTCTCAACAGGCTACTTCTTCTTCTGGGCAAGTGCCATAAGGGGAAATTATGAGTGCCTAGTTGTCCCTGTTCCTACTCCAGCCAGGCACTCCATTGCAGTCACCCTGGACTTCTGAAGCGAGTTCAGAACCCTCCTCGCTCCCAAAATTCAGGCCCTCGCAACGGCCTCCACGCGGGAAAGGTTAGGCAAGCGCTCCCTCTGCTGTCCATAGTTCGGTACTGCTACAGGCTACCGTGCTGCCGCAGCCCGGCACTCAAGGCAAGAGGCAGATCTGTGTCTCTGATCCTGATCTGATCTGCTGGCAGACATCACAGCCATTCCTCTGCCGTCAGAAAGGAGGTCTCTTACCCAAACGGGCATAAGAGGCTTTTCTGATATTTATGGGTTTGCACAAGGAAGAAATGACTCTGCTCCAGAGTTCCACCCCTACTGCTAGTTCTGTGCTCTTTCTGCTGCTGGCCCACACCCCCAACTGACACAGTGTCTGGCAAGCTATAAATTTCTTCCTCTATACTATGATTGTCAAGCCTGACAGAACAGGCTGTGTTTCATGGGTAGTAATCTCTAGATGGAAAGTCAGGGGTTGGATGAGTACCAGCAGGTCAGTCCACTCAGAGCTATCTAAAAAGTGGTGAGAGGTGATGACAGTGGGTCTGGCACTTCTAGAAGAGCCAAGACTCCTGAATTTTCATGTGACCACCAGTTCTTCCCTGGCAGAGAACCCCCAAGACAGCCCTCTCATGGTTGACACACACTGATTTCTGCATTTACCAAGTACTTCCTCTTGCTCACCCAGGCGGCCACCATCTCCTATTGACACTGAACACCTGACCTTGGCACAGCCACACTCACCACAGCCCCAATCCTCAGATCCACTCCCACCCCTTGCAAGACATTCTCCAGGCCTGGACTATTAGGAGAAGCAAGATCAGAGAGGGCAAGAACCCTGGTCAGCTGTGGGATGAGGCAGTCTGTAAAGGTCACTGTAGGTCTTTGCCCTTGAATTTGGCACTGTCCTTAGAGAAGAGAGGGAGCAACCTATGTGTGTGTGTGTGTGTGTGTGTGTGAGACAGAAGGAGGGGTAGAGGGCTTTGAAGTCCCCCCCAAATAAAGTCTGGTGACAACCTTTCACTTTAGGTGATGCTCTGTGATTCTGTATAGGTCTCCCAGACCTCTGATCCAGGCCCCCGCCTGCTCACCTGGACACAAATCAAAGTAAACCACAAATATTGGGAATTTCCAGTTACTCTAAGTAGCCCATGAAAATGAGATGTCTTAAACTCAGGCCTTAGATGGGGAAAGTGGTAGAAGTGGGGGTTTCTGCCCTTTTCCTTCCTTATCCTTTCTCTCTTGGGGTCTTCAGTAATTTCCCATGAAGGGGCATGGCTCTTCCTCCTCTCTCCAGTGTGGACATCTGGGGGTCCTTAGAGTCACTGCACTTCCAGCCAGGACACCTAGTGTACCCTTTTCTCCAGGTCTAGGATAGGAAGGCAGCAGGGGAGCCTTGGCTGATGTGCCTGGCTGGATGCCAATCTGAGCTTGGGAAAATGCAGATTTCAGGGCTGGTACTCCAGAGCCACCCAAATGGAATCCCTGGGAACCAGCCCTGAGACTCTTCCCTTTAGCGTGGGAGCCCCCTCCCTCTATGCCCCTTCCTGGATTCTTGTGCATGCTGGTCTGTGAGAAGTATAGAACCTCCCCCCTTCTCAGACAACCCCACCCTCAGAATGGCTTACCATGGAGGAAATCACACCTGTAATTAGGGATCAGACAGCTTGGGGGTTTATGCCTGTGACTTCCTAGCTGTGGGACTTTGGCAAGTCACTTCATCCCTCTGAGCCTCAGTTTCTCCGTCTGTGAGTTGGGGACAGTAATCCCTGCCCTCCTGCACTGAGGGCTGGATGAACCTAATGTTCCCAAAAGATCTTTGTAAAATCTCAGTACAAATGCCAGTTATTATTCAAGAACTTCAGAGAGAGACATAAGATGTTAATCAGTTCAGGAGGAACCTGCCCCCCAGCCCCCAATTCAGAGATTTCTCCTCCTTTTGGGCATGTGAGGACATCCCACTCGCAGTGCCCTGAGATCTCTACACTGCTCCCACATTTTCTTCCCAGCCCACCTCTCCCACTGAAGAAATGTAACTGATCTCTGTGGGAAAACAAAGGGGAAAACAGCCATGTCCTCACCCTTCACACGAAGGGGCTTACCTTAAGTCAATTTCCAGTACTAACAAAGTGGTCATGGGTTAAGTTCACTTGTCAGGGGTGAGGGGTTGGGGAGAACTTGTTAAAAAAGACACAGGAGGCTGAACCTGGATCAGGAGTTGGGAGGGGGTTGCTGGCTGGTACATTTTTATCACGCTCTCCAGGCAGTTGGGACTCCTCTGTCACGGGGGAGACCCACTGCCTTGAACTCTATAGTGTTATTGGTCGTAAGTAGGCAGTGGGGCCCTGTCAGAAAAGCTCCCCCCAGAGACTGCCGAGACCCCCAGAGATCCCTGTCTCTGGTTTCCTTCTATGGCAGAGGCTGGGGGTGGGGTCGGGAGTGGTGAGGTAGGGAGGTAGGGTAGAGTAGGGAGCTGGGTGGACGATGGGGACAATACCCTAGAATGACATTGACCTAGAACAACAGGAGGCAGGTCTGATGAGAAGAGCAGGGCTTTAGGTGTGGGACAGGGGTCTCACTCACACTGGCCTTGAGGTCTAGGCCCTGACCTGTCTAAAGCCAGTTTCTTCATCTGAGAAATGGGGATGACTCTCAGACCTGCTCTCTTCTAGAGTGCTCTTGAGTAGCCATGATTTCCAAAGAGGGAGTCGCTTTTTCACCAACGTATAGATGGGTGCACATGTATGTAGAAATAAGAAAAGAACATGCATCTTTTTCTGAAACTTACTCTTTTTTTTTTTTTCACTTCATAGTAGATCCTGGGTATCTTTCCATGCCTAGATTTTATGGTGGTACCTTGTAAACTGTAAACAGCAGAACTGTTGAAATGTTGGTTGATTTAAATAACAGACAAAACATTACCCTTTGGGGAATAGTGTGGGTGTGCCCATGTCTTTGTGATGATAAGTTGGAGGAAAGGGAGGGCTTGTGAGCACGTGTAGGTGCTTCAGGAGCTGGTGATCCAAGCAGGATGGGAGCCTGCCAATTTTTAAAAGTACCAAGGCTACAGTAAAAAGGCAAGTATTCAATTTGCAGTCTTAAGCTCCTGGAAAGCCGCCCTCAGCTGCCTCTTAGGAGTCTGCCTCCTTGTCAACTGGCATTTGAGGGGCTCATACTCAGGCCTTAGGAAATGGGGAGACCCACAGCCACCTCTGGGAGGTCACAGAGGGTATATGAAGGGATATCTAAGCTGCTATAACAAGGAGGCCCCTGAATACAGAGGCTAAATGGGATAGACGTCTGTTCCCTCTCACAGAACAGTCTGTGTTTGTGCGCTCAGTCGCTTCAGTCGTGTCCAACTCTTTGCAACCCCATGGACTATAGCCCACCAGGCTCCTCTGTCCATGCGATTCTCTAGGAAAGGATACTGGAGTGAGTTGCCATGCCCCGCTCCAGGGGATCTTCCTGGCCCAGAGATGGAACCAGCATCTCATTATATCTCCTGCATTGGCAGGTGGGTTCTTTACCACTAGCGCTACCTGGGAAGCCCCATGATAGTCTATATGCTGTCACAATTAAGAGCAGATTCACCAGGTTGCCTGGACTCAAATCCTACCCTTTGGGACCTTACAAAGTTAATCTCTCTGTGTCTGAGGTTCCTCATCTGTAAAGTTGGGATGATAATAAATAATGACACAGTAATTCTGCCTATTAGGATTTTTGTGAAGATCAAATGAGTTAAGCCCCTCCAAAAATTTCTTTATTGAGCACCTCCTATATATTGGTCACTGTTTGAGGTACATGGTGGCTCTCACGATGGTGGTGATTTAGTTGCTAAGTCATGTCCGACTTCGCAACCCTACGGACCGTCACCCACTGGGCTCCTTTGTCCTTGGGATTTCCCAGGCAAGAGTATTGGAGTGGGTCACCCTTTCCTTCTCCAGTGGCTCCCGTCAGTGGGCTCAAATTGGCTGCTCTAGCTCCTGCCATCATGTCTGCCTCCCAGTCAGTAGGAAGAAGGAAAGGATAAGAGGAGCACATACCCATTTCTTTTAATAGCAAAACTTAAAAGTGGTCTACAGCTGACCTCCTCATAGCTATCAGAATTCCCTTCCCTTCCCTTACCCACCTCAGCTGCAAGGATGTTGGGAAGTATAATCTTCAGCTATGTGACCACATGCCAGCTAAAACTCAGGTGTGATAAAGAAAGAAGGGGCTCATGGAATTTTGTCGAAAACTAGCATTTGCTTCGTTCCTGGGGGCAGCCAATCTTCCTCACATAGAGCCCCTGAGGAAGACAGTGACAGAGGGAGGGATGAGAGGGAGCCTGAGGGGAAAAAAGTCATAGAGGGGTCACTTAAGAAGGAAGGTCCCTGAGGGAATTCCCAGGTGGCACTAGTGGTAAAGAGCTTGCCTGCCAATGTGGGAGACTTAAGAGATGCAGGTTTGATCCCTGGGTTGGGAAGATCCCCTGGAGGAGGGCATGGCAACCCACTCCAGTATTCTTTCCTGGAAAATCCCCATGGACAGAGGAACCTGGTGGGTTATAGTCCCTAGGGTCACAAAGAGTTGGACACGACTGAAGCAACTTAGTACTCATACATGCAGTGGTTAGGACTTTACCCCGGGTTCAACCCCTGGTCAGGAACTTAGATCCCTCAAGCAAAGAAGGAAAGTCCTTGAGACAGGGATAAGGATATGGGAGGGCAGAAACCAAGACCAGCTTGATGGCCAGGATCTGGGATCAGGGAGATGTCCTGGGGACAGCGGACAGTCTTTATCCATTTGGATCTTCCCCTCCCTCTGGGTTCTGAGTTAAGGTCTGTGGACTTCTGTGCTGGGGAAAGGTGTATTATTCTTTTGTGCTAGCTCAAGCCCAAGAGGAGGAAGACTAATGCTGGAGGGTGCCTGGGGAGTCCTGAGTAGTGGGAGTGGAATCAGCCACAGGCCAGTGAGAAGTGGCCCAGGGTTTCCACCCCAGAGGGACGATGCACTGAGATTCCCAGGGCCTAGGAGAAGCCACCAACAGGAGGCACTGGCTGGGCAGGTGTATGGGCTACAGACCTGACCTGCAGGATAGTGTGAAGGGTGGCGTTGTGTGACCACTGATGGAGCTGGGGACTTGGGGGCATAGGGACAATGTAATGACACTGAAACCCGGGCTTTCCTCACACCCACCCCCTCAGCCTGTCATCTGGCTGTGTTCTGCATGGATCCCTAAGCTGACAAGAGCCTCTGGACCCGGCATTCTTTACCCAGTGCCCAGAATCCCCTGCAGCTGTGCTTGAGCGTGTTTTTCTGGGTGATGACGCATCGTGCGCTGTTAGCAGATTCCTAAAGGGCCTGTGAGTCAGCAGAAATCAACAACTGTAATTTCTCTTTTCCTGTGTCTGCCATGAGGAAAGCACCTTGACCTGATTCTGAAACTCCTGTGACAGTGCATATAAATGTTTGTATATGTTGAGTTTGAGGATGAGCAGGAATTCATAGCCCCTTCCCTGGGAAGACAGCAGCGAGGAAATGGCTGAGGTTCCGGCCAAAGCCCTCCTGCCAGAGAAAGGGGAGGTAAGCCCCAGAGGCAAGGGAGGCTGGGACAGGTGAGGTCCATGCCATCACCAGCAGGAGGGTCCCTGGAGGAAGAGAGGCAGCCCACGGGGGCAGTTTTCTGTCTTCTGTGGACCCAGCCAGAGAAGGAGGTCAGAGGGAGGGCGCATAGCAGAGGGAGAAAGACAAATGGGGACTTGGCAAGCGGAGGTGAGATCCAGCGGGTGTTTCCCCCTTCTTCAGCTCTAACCTTCGATAAACCTGGATTCCCCGAGACTGGAGATTTTAGACAGCGAAATCTTTGGAAGCATGAGACAGGCTTTCAATATGTACCTGTTGAGTAACTGAATAACTGAATAAATAAAGCAAAAATGACTTTGTGAGGGTACAGCCATGTTAATAAAGAAACAGGAAACACAATCTTTGTTAGTCATCTGAAGCAGGGCCCCAGTCATTCCAACATGGGGTTGCGCTGTGTGCCAAGACCCTCCCATTCAATCCCCAGATCAACCTAAAGACACAGGCACTGGGAGTTGGGATGTCCTTGTGCAGATGGGGACATGAGGCTGAGGCTGAGGCACCATGCGATGTGGCAGTTTGCAGCCGATCAGAACTGGACCTGCTTCCTGACTCTGTTTATGGGGTCGGGGGAGCACCTTACATCCCTGTCCCTCTTCTCAGGTCCTGGAGAGGTCCAGAATCATCCAGCTTCACTTTCAGCATCTCTTTCCCCGCTTCCTAGGTGAGTGGTGACATCTGTCTCTCCAGCCTCTTGCAACTCCAAGTGTGGTCCTGAGACAACAGTACCAGCTGGGAGCAAGTTAGAAAAGCAGAAGCTCGGCCTCTCCCAGACCGGCTGAGTCAGAATCTGCATTTTAACAGGATTTCCCTGCGTGATTGGTGAAGTTCAGCTCTCGATCTCTCTCTCTGCCATCCCCCGGTAAGGGAAGCCTTGCTAACCTCATTTGTAGGAAGCCACTTCCTCAGGGATGCTGGAGGCAAGGATGCCTGTGTCATCCAAGACCGGCAGCCTCTCTGGTCCTCCTTCAGATTTCCTAGGACTTTTTCCTTTCAAACCTTCCTTCTCCTTCCAACCAGAAAGCCAGACCCAGTGGTGCCCTCCCCACCACAATCCCTGCATTGCCTTAAAACAACAGTAATGAAAATTTAAATCCCAGAATAGTTTTAAATTTACAGAAAAGTTGCATCGTATGGAGTTTCCATATACCCCCTCACCCAGCGCCCCCTCTTGTTAAAGCCTTGAATTACCATAATGTATTTGTCCCAGCTAAGCAAAAATAGGCAATGGCACCCCGCTCCAGCACTCTTGCCTTGAAAATCCCATGGACGGAGGAGCCTGGTGGGCTGAAGTTCATGGGGTCGCTAAGAGTCGGACACGACTGAGCGACTTCACTTTCACTTTTCACTTTCATGCATTGGAGAAGGAAATGGCAACCCACTCCAGTGTTCTTGCCTGGAGAATCCCAGGGACAGGGGAGTCTGGTGGGCTGCCATCTATGGGGTCGCACAGAGTCGGACACGACTGAAGCGACTTAGCAGCAGCAGTAGCAAGCAAAAATATTGGTGTATTACTAATTAAAATGGACTGGAATGGACGAATTTAACTCAGATGACCATTATATCTACTACTGTAGGCAAGAATCCCTTAGAAGAAATGGAGCAGCCATCATAGTCAACAAAAGAGTCTGAAATGCAGTACTTGAATGCAACCTCAAAAATGACAGAATGACCTCTGTTTCCAAGGCAAATCATTCAATATCTCAGTAATCCAAGTCTATGCCCCGACCAGTAATGCTGAAGAAGCTGAAGTTGAATGGTTCTATGAAGACCTACAAGGCCTTCTAGAACTAACACCCAAAAAAGATGTCCTTTTCCTTATAGGGGACTGGAATTTGCGCAAAAGGAGGAAGTCAAGAAATACCTGGAATAACAGGCAAATTTGGCCTTGGAGTACAGAATGAAACAGGGCAAAGGCTAATACAGTTTTGCTAAGAGAATGCACTGGTCATAGCAAACACCCTCTTCCAACAACACAAGAGAAGACTCTACTCATGGACATCACCAGATGGTCAATACTGAAATCAGATTGATTATATTCTTTGTAGCCAAAGATGGAGTATCTCTATACAGTCAGCAAAAATAAGACCAGGAGCTGACTGTGGCTCAGATCATGAACTCCTTATTGCAAAATTCAGACTTAAATTGAAGAAAGTAGGGAAAACCACTAGACCATTTGGGTATTATGTAAATCAAATCTCTTAGAATTATACAGTAGAAGTGACAAATAGATTCAAGGGATTAGATCTGATAGACAGAGTGCCTAAAGAACTATGGACAGAGGTTTGTGACATTGTACAGGAGGCAGTGATCAAGACCATCCACGAGAAAAAGAAATGCAAAAAGGCAAAATGGTTGTCAGCAGAGGCCTTACAAATAGCTGGGAAAAGAAGAGAAGCAAAGACAAAGGAGAAAAGGAAAGATATACCCATTTGAATGCAGAGTTCCAAAGAATAGCATGGAGAGATAAGAAAGCCTTCCTCAGTGATCAATGTAAAGAAATAGAGGGAAACAATAGAATGGGAAAGACTAGAGATCTCTTCAAGAAAATTAGTGATACCAAAGGAATATTTCAGGCAAAGATGGGCACAATAAAGGACAGAATGGTATGGACCTAACAGAAGCAGAATATATTAAGAAGTGGCAAGAATACACAGAACTACACAAAAAATATCTTCATGACCCAGATAACCATAATGGTGTGATCACTCACCTAGAGCCAGACATCCTGGAATGAGAAGTCAAGTGGGCCTTAGGAAGCATCAGTATGAACAAAGATAGTGGAAGTGATGGAATTCCAGTTGAGCTATTTCAAACCTCAAAAGATGATGCTGTCAAAGTGCTGCACTCAATATGCCAGCAAATTTGGAAAACTCAGCAGAGGTCATAGGACTGGAAAAGGTCAGTTTTCATTCCAATCCCAAAGAAAGACAATGCCAAAGAATGCTCAAACTACCACACAATTGCACTCATCTTACATGCTAGTGAAGTAATGCTCAAAATTCTCCAAGCCAGCTTCAACAGTATGTGAACCATGAACTTTCAGATGTTCAAGCTGGATTTAGAAAAGGCAGAGGAACCAGAGATCAAATTGCCAACATCTGTTGGATCATTGAAAAAGCAAGAGAGTTCCAGAAAAACATCTATTTCTGCTTTATTGACTATGCCAAAGCCTTTAACTATGTGGATCACAACAAACAAACTATGGAAAATTCTTCAAGAGATGGGAATACCGGACTACCTTACCTGCCTCCTGAGAAATCTGCATATGCAAGTCATGAAGCAACAGTTAGAACTGGACACGGAACAACAGACTGGTTCCAAATAGGGAAATTGTAGTCAAGGTTGTATGTTGTCACCCTGCTTATTTAACTTATGTGAAGAGTATATCATGCAAAATGCTGGGCTGGATGAAGCATAAGCTGATATCAAGATTGCCGGGAGAAATAGCAATAACTCAGATACGCAGATGACACCACCCTTATGGCAGAAAGCAAAGAACTAAAGTGCCTCTTGATGAAAGTGAAAGAGGAAAGTGAAAAAGTTGGTTTAAAGCTCAACATTCAGAAAACTAAGATCATGGCATCTGGGCCCATCACTTCATGGCAAATAGATGGGGAAACAATGGCAATAGTGAGAGAATTTATTTTTCTGGGCTCCAAAATCACTGCAGATGGTGACTGCCGCCATGAAATTAAAAGACGCTTGCTCCTTGGAAGAAAAGCTATGACCAACCCAGACAGCATATCAAAAAGCAGAGACATTACTTTGCCAACAAAGGACTGTCTAGTCAAAGCTCTGATTTTTCCAGTAATCATGTATGGATGTGAGAGTTGGACTCTAAAGAAAGCTGAACACCAAAGGATTGATGATTTTGAACTGTAGTGTTGGAGAAGACTCTTGAGAGTCCCTTGGCTTGCAAGGAGATCCAACCAGTCCATCCTAAAGGAAATCAGTCCTGAGTATTCATTGGAAGGACTGATGCTGAAGTGCCAATACTTTGGCCACCTGATGCAAAGAACGGACTCATTGGCAAAGATCCTGATGCTGAGAAAGATTGAAGGCAGGAGGAGAAGGGGACAACAGGATGAGATGGTTGGATGCCATCGCTGACTCGATGGACATGAGTTTAAGGAAGCTTTGGGAGTTGGTGATGGACAGGGAAGCCAGGCATGCTGCAGTCCATGGGGTCTCAAAGAGTCAGACACAACCGAGCAACTGAACTGAACTAACTAAACTCCATGTTATTCAGTTTCACTAGATTTTCCACTAATGTCCTTTTTCTGTTCCAGGATTCCATTCAGGATACTTCGATACACTTAGTTGTCACATCTTAGTTCTTCTGATCTGTGACAGCTTCTCACACTTTTCTTGCGTTCTTAATGTCCCTAACTGTGGAGGAATACTGGTCAGGTATTTTGAGACTCACAATTTGGGTTTGCCTGGTGGTGCTGTTCTCCTGGTTAGACTGGGGTTCTGGGTTTCGGGAAGAAGACCAGAGAGGTCACGTGCCCGTCCTCCTCACATCCCACCTCATGGGGGACATGTAATCCACAAGACTCTTCACCAATGATGTTAAACCCAGTGACCTGGCCGAGGTCCTGCCTCTCCTAACCTGCCCTTTCTTCTTTCCCCAAGTCTCTCTCATTTCCTTCCTGGGAGTCTGTCGACGTTTTGGTAGTTAATGATATGTTTGTGCTGCAGCATCTCCTCCACCCCCTCTCCAGTGCCTTCCTCCCTGTGCCACTTAGGTTGTTGCTCTGATGCTTTTATTACCGATAAGGTGTACTGTCGGAACACATCCTCTGCCAACAGAAGCACTCATGCAGTCACATGTCTCCTGCCAGCATGAAGCCTCAAAGCTAAAAGGAAGCTGCCCACGGGGGCTGGGAGGCCAGGCTTTGAACAAGCCCAGATAACGCTCCAGGTGATTTAGGAATGTGTAATCTACTCCCATTGAAGGAAAAAATTAGTGATCAGGAACAGGGCAGGACTAGATGAGTAATGGAGGGAGATATCCAGACACACCTGAGTGTTTGCATTTCTTTATATTTTATTCTAAATTCTGAATTATCCCTTTCAATCATATTAGGCTGTAATTATGTGCTGCTGCTTTGACAGCAAGCCAGTCATATTTTCATTTTAGAACAGCAACATTGAATGGGAAACAGCCGGCTGCCCTTCGCACTTTGAGCCTTCAATCTGCCTGTGCTCAATCAGGCAGCCCCCATCCCCACCCTAGACCCAGGGCTTCCTGCTGCCAAGTAGTCATGGACCATGGAGACGTTAAAAGCATATTCCAGGGACTCCACCAAGCAGACTAGGTGCTCAGGAAGGCAGGCTCTGGCCTCCAGGTGGAACTGACTTTTTATAGAGTCCTAAGCACAGGATGGGACAGGTGCCCAGGACTCAGGCTGACCCGCCTCAGCCCCTACAGCCCTAGCAAAATCTGTAGAATCACGTTCAACTTCCAGAATTCTCCATTCAGTGCTAAGTCTGTATGGTTCCAGGACTGTCCTGAGATGGTAAAACATTGGTACCTGCCCTTCCTGAAAGGGCAAGTCATGTACCTGCCAGGCAGGAGTCTGCCTATGGAATGTTCTGAAGGATTCTTAGCCACCCTACACAGGATGCATGATGGGTCCAGATAATGTGTTAGTTCTTCAGTCATGTCCAACTCTATGCAACCCCATGAACTGTAGCCTGCCAGGCTCCTCTGTCCATGAAATTCTCCAGGCAAGAATACTAGAGTGGGCTGCCGTTTCCTTCTCCAGAGGATCTTCCTAACCCAGGGATTGAACCTTGGTCTCCTGCATTGCAGGCAGACTCTTTACCACTAAGCCATCAAGGAAGCCTAAAAAACACTCTGTTAGTCCATATAATATGCCACTGGCCAGTACTCCTTTAGGGGTAGTTGTGGTAGGGGGTGGGTGGGACAGTCAGCTGGCACCATCACAAATGCTGGTTGCTCACATGAGATTGAGTGAGGAAAAACGTTCTCTGTGCTCATTTACAAAGAACCGGCCCTTTGATCCAGCTGAACCACACACAAGGAAAGGTGAGGGGCAAACAGGCCCCGAAGGCTATCAGCACCTTAGTCAACTCTGATGGCAGTGAGTGGAGACCCACCCAAAACAGCTTGATACAACAGTCGTCGAGGACTTCTCCTTGAGCCTTCCCCAGAGGCAGGCTGTAGAAGCTGGCCTACAGTGTGACCTCCCCTCCACCAGACATGGCTGATCAGAGCAGAGGTGGATATGACCCAGACTGGACCTGAGCCTTTATCCTCATTTGGACGAGGGCTGGAGGGTAATCAGGACATCTCTGTGGCCACTTGAATGTGTACACTCCAGGGCTACGAAGGCGCCATGCTCAGCCTTGTGCACACAGAGAACTGGAGGAAGCTGGCCTCAACTAAGATGCTTCAGACCATGGGACCCAGAGAGAGAAGGGCTTCTGGGTGCTCCTGGGGTCGGAAGTGCCACCTGTCCCTAGGGTCCAGGAGACATCTGTCCTACCCTTATGGCCTAAGTTAGCCTGGGTGAGTTTCTGTCACTTAGACCCAAAAAAGCCTAAGACAGAGGGTATTGTAGGAATTCAGAGATTGTCAGAGAAAGGAAAAGCAGGAAACATACTGGGGCTCAGGAATTGGAAAAATCATGTCTTTCTCAAGCTGCCCATCTGCTTCTTTTTCTTGTCTCTATTTATCTCAACAGAAAAGTTTTCTTTTTCTGTTTCCATCAATGAATCTCAAACCCAATGGTTGCCCTAGTCCTGAATCTATGCAACCTTTAGTTTCAACCATCAGACTGTAATCTCAGTGAAAGTGAAAATCACTGTTGTGTCTGGCTCTTTGCGACCCCATGGACTGTATAGTCCATGAAATTCTCCAGGCCAGAATCCTGGAGTGGTCCTCCAGGAGATCTGCCCAACCCAGGGATCGAACCCAGGTCTCCCACATTGCAGGCAGATTCTTTACCAGCTGAGCCACAAGCGAAGCCCAAGAATACTGGAGTGGGTAGCTTATCCCTTCTCCAGCGGATCTTCCCAACCTAGGAATCAAACCAGGGACTCCTGCATTGCAGGTGGATTCTTTACCAACTGAGCTATGAGGGAAGCCCTCTAGTTAAATATGAGAAAGAAATTCTGCTTAGCCTGGGAGACAAGGAGTCTCACACAGTATTTTAATCAGGGACCCTTTCTTCCTCACTCCTTTCTTTCTTTCCTTTCTATCACAGAAATCCATCTCTAAGTAGCCCAAGGAGAAAAGTGGGCATAGACTAGTTCACACCACTGACATGAACAGACCCGGAAAGGACTCAGGAACAACTCGGCTGAGAAATACCAACAGGGTCCCTGGGGCTCTAGTCTTCTCTTTGTTGGCCTCATTATCTCGTATTAGACCTTTGTGTGGAGTATGGGGAAGGCTGACACCTCTAGGCTTGTATCACCCAGAGTAAATAAAGTGATCCCAGATTTTTCAAAGACCTTCTCTCTCCTGTTACCTGTATGCAAAATTGCAGTTAAGGAGCTAATAACTCAGTCAGAGTCACACTCCCTTCCTTTGGTTGATCACTGTAGCCAGGAGTGCAAGGATAGTGTGAAGACAGCTCCTCAATGCCCCCATGGAAGGGAGGGGGCTCCTTAAAGAATAGAGCTGGTTAGGAGGGTCCACTGTCCTCGGTCTGCAGTGTGACACCCACCCCCGTCAGGGGCCAGGGGTATGGTCGATAAGCATCAGGGAAAGCTGGGTTGTGGTGATGGATTCAGATCCTCCCCTTCCGTTTTCTGATCACTCTCCCTCGGATCCTTGTCTTTGCAGATCTTAATCGTTCTGCCAGAAGCCCTTTGGTTTCCTGTGTTCTTGTTCTCCCTGGAACTTTAGTTTCCCACTATGACCTATTCTGCCTGGACTCAGCCCCCTGGCTCTTGGACCCTTGCTTACACTCTGGGGGAAACTGGGGAGAGTAGACCTTGGCTCACAGGGGCCACTGCGGCCACAGGAGGTCAGTTTATGGGCGAAATGTTTGTACCTGGCACAGTGTCCCTGGCCCAGGCATTAGACCTGGAAGATCCCAGGTTGGACTGACTTCTGTTCTAGGGAGGGTCTTAAGAGTGAGTAGCCCTTCTAGCAGCAATTATAAGCTCCTCTCTGTGTTGATTTCTGTCATCCCCAAGTCTTCAGCAAAGTTCTGTCAAATGCTAACAATAACAGAAAGACATTAAAGGTCAGAGGCCTGCAGGCAAACCCTGCCTTCCACACCGAGACACGGGGAGACATCCGGATTACTTCACAGCTCCAGTTGTCTCTCAAACAAGTCTGTTCAGACATCTTTAAATATGCACTTTAGCACTTCTCTCTGCCAGAGTGTTGACACTCGGGCTGGCTTTCCCAGGGCTGAGTGATGCCTCGACGGGCGTGTGTCACCCCTTCCTGGTACTCGGAGGTTCAGGCATCGCCAAGAGGCAGGAGGCTGAGCCAGAGGAGCATTCCTGCTTCTCAATCAGTATCTTTTCTGTTCGCAGATCGCTCAACACCAACCACTTAGTCCATGTGGACAAATCTGTCCAGACTCTCAAAAGATACAGTTCCTAAGGTGAGGAAAGAGGAAGGACGGTCTTCCTCATACCCTTCGCCCACCTCCTCCTATCCCCCACCTCTCAGCTCTGGCTGGGATGATTCTGAGAGTGGATACAAAAGTGGAAGGTAGGGCATTGCAGTGAAGTCAGATGAGGGTGAGGACCCTGACCCTGGGTCTCCCTGAGAGCTTGGGGTGGTGCTGACTTTGGGACCCATCTCACAAAAATATGAACTAGCATCTGCTGCTGCTGCTAAGTCGCTTCAGTCGTGTCCGACTCTGTGCCCATAGACGGCAGCCCACCAGGCTCCTTCATCCCTGGGATTCTCCAGGCAAGAATACTGGAGTGGGTTGCCATTTCCTTCTCCAATGCATGCATGCATGGTAAGTCGCTTAAGTGGCCCCATGTCCGACTCTGTGTGACCCCATAGATGGCAGCCCACCAGGCTCTTCTGTCCACAGGATTCTCTAGGCAAGAATACTGGAGTGGGTTGCCATTTCCTTCTCCTAAACTAGCATCTAATAAGGTTTAAACCAATGCCAGGCTGTGTTAATCAGTAACTCTCTTTAAACAACCTTTTTATGTTGAAAAAATCTTAAACCTACCAAAAGAATAGTATAATAAACTCCCAAATGGCCTTTTCCAAGATTCACTGATAACTAATATTTTGCTGCATTGGCTTTTTTCTCCGTCTCTTTCTCTAGCACATACACACACAGCTGTAATTTTTAAAATGTATTTATTGTTTTGACTGTGCTGGGTCTTTGTTGCTGCTCGGGCTTTCCTGCAGTTGTGGCAAGCGGGGTCCACTCTCCAGTCGTGGATCGCAGGCTTCTCACTGCAGTGGCTTCTCTTGTTGCAGAGCGCAGGCTTTAGGGCGCTCCAGCTTCGGTAGTTGTAGCTCCCAGGCTTAGTTGCTGTGCAGCCTGTGGGATCTTCCCGGATCAGGGATCAAACCCATATCTCCTGCTTTGGCAGGTGGATTCTTTACCACTGAGCCACTAGCGAAGCCCTGTAATTATTTTAATATTTTTTCCTGAACTATTTGAGGATTAGATACAAATGTCATATCCCTATATACTTCAGCAGCATATATCTCTTAAGAACAAGGATATTTTCTTACATATCCTTAGGACAACTACCAAACTAAAAAAATGTGGTTGATAAACACTATTATCCAACATAGGGTCCACATTCAAATTTTGCTCTTTGTCCCATACTGTCTTTTAGAGCATTTGCTTTTTCCCAATGCGGGACCCAATGCAGAATTACGTGTTGTGGTTAGTTGTCACATCTCTTCCGTAATCTGCAAACATTCTTCTCATCTCTTTTGTCTTTTATAATGTTGACTTTTTGGAAGAGTTTGGATGTCTGACAGCTTTCTCATGGTTAGAGTCTCATGTGCGTTTGGACAAGGATGCCGAGCGAGTGACGCTGCAGCCTCCTTGGTGCCTCCATCAAGAGGGCCCAGGATGTCATTTGGCCCCACTATTGGGGATGTTTAACTTGGTCACTAGGTTAACGTGGTCTCTGCCAAAGGTTATTTTTTTCCCTTGAAATTAATAAGTGCTCTGTTAATTAATGAGAGGTGTTTTGAGACTGTCTTTCCCCCCATAACTTCTTGCCCAATAGTTTTAGCATCCACTGCTGATTCTCTCCTGTATCAACAATTACTGTGACAGTTGAGAAACGGAGTTGACGCCTTTCAACGTCTAGAATCAGTTGCTATTTATTATCTCATTTCACAGATTAAACCACTGAGGCTCTGAAGGTAAAGTAAATTGTAAAGTCAAGTCATTGGGTAAAGTCGTTGTCCCACAAAGTAGAAAGGCCACAAAGCTGTGAGATTCAGACTCAGGCCTGACTCCAGGGCCCATCTGTTTGCCCTTCTTCTCTCCTGCCACTCTACTGCTTCTCCAAGCCATCGGCTGTGGAGGTGATGGGATGGTCTCTCAACCCTGTGTGCCCCTCTGAACACATTATTCCTGTTTCTTTCCCTAAATTTGAGGCTGAGGCTCTGGTCACAGAGAAATGGGCCTCAGGGTCATTTTTGCAACACCCCCTCCCCACCCCGCCCCAACCATGTCCAAGCCTTCCTGCCTCAGTCTCACCTTCTTCCTCGGCAGCCTCTCCAGTGACCAACCACCAGTTTGCTCCCCTTGTGGACACTGTCCTGGGGCCAGGGCCTTCCAAGGCTCCTTTGCAGGAAGGCTATTCTGGTCATGGGGGCTGGGAGGGCCAGATGACTCACTCACTTACTTGTTTGCACTTTATCTCTCACCTGCTTCCAGAAAGGCTTTGAAGTAATTGAAGCCTCAGGTTCCTCAGCCTGCTGAGACAAGGGAATGTCCCAGCTGGAGCATGGCTGGGGTGAGGTGGCTCGGCTTGGCAGGCCCTGGGTTCCTCCGGAGGTTGGAGGAGGGCCGGCCTCCGTGCATGATGGGGAGGACGTCAGGGATGAGGCTGAGGAAGGGAAGCTGGACCCAGCCCTGACTGACCACCAGCCTAGAGGGCCAGAGGGGCTGGAGTGTCCACTCTGGATGACAGAATGTGGGAGGAGGCCTGGTGGCAGGCGGGCCCTGAGACCAAAAGTTCCCAGAGTCTGACTGGGTCCACTTCTGGGATTTGCTCAGTTGCTTTCTTGAGTATAGAGAGCCCTGCTGGATATTCCTGGTGGCCAGTCCTGCGTCCTCCAGCTGCCCCAAGGCCCAGGCCCTCTCCACCAGGAACCACCAACTCCTCATCTCTGGGGGGAGGGCCTTTCCCCTGGGGTCCAGGTGCCCCTGGCCACAGGCCGAATCACTTGTTGGGTCCCTGTCCTCCCCCACCCACAGCTGAGTTGGGCCCCAACCACCCCACCCTAAAGCGGTGGAACACCCTGACGACCCACTGCCTTGACAGCCTCGAGGAGGAAGCTCCTGCCCCCACCCACGGGAGGCCCTTCTTTCCCTGCCCCTCCCTACACCATTTCCGGCCTCTTACCTGGAACATCCTGACTTGCCCCAGGCTCCCCTCAACTCAGGTTTCCTTAGGGGGCAGGTTGATGGCGTCCCCACATTACACCAAGTTTTGGCAAGTCCAGCCCAACTCTGACAGACTTTCTGTCACACTTCCCTACAGCTACTTAATCCACTCTTTACTGTGTAATGGAATGCCTTCCATTTAGGGAGGTGGAGGGGGTCTCCCCCAGGCGGGATTAAACGTGATGACAGTTCCTAAAGGCAGCGGCTGGAATCCAGGCTAGAAAAGTAAGGCAGAAAGACTGGAGGGCGACCTCCAAAGTTAGGGGCCAGCATCTGCCAGCCTGGGTTGTGGCGGAAAGGAGGAAGGCGGGGCCTTGGCAGGAGCGAAGCCCACCCTGAAGACAAACGAGGGGGCTCAGCAGACAAGGTGAGAGGGGCTGAATGAGACGAGGAGGGGAGCGAGCACAAGGAGTGAGGCATGCGCCATGCAGGGCATGGGCAAGGCAAGCTGGGCACCCAAAGCCAGTGCTCTGGGACAACCCAGAGGGAGAGGGTGGGGAGGGAGGTGGGAGTGGGGTTCAGGATGGGGGGCACACATGTATACCTGTGGCTGATTCATGTTGATGTATGGCAAAAACTGTCACAATATTGTAAAGTAATTATCTTCCAATTAAAATAAATAAATTTAAAAAGAGCTTCAGGGCTAGAAGTGCGCTGGCCTCAAATCTTGAAGGCCAGAGGACAGGACAGGGTGCAAAGAGGGCAGGGTGGTGGGGGAGGCAGGAGGCGCCTGGGCAGACAGTTGTTGACCACCATCTGGGATAAAACCTTTTCATAGGTTGAGGTGCATCTGTGTGGGAACAAGTTCCCTGTAAGAGGAATCACTGGCTGCAAGGAGCAGAAACGTGCTCAACTTGCTGAACCAAAACAGGATTTACTAGAAGGAAACAGCAGCAAACCTGTCATACACTTTAAAAAGTTATTATTATTTATTCGATTGCATCCGGTCTTAGTTGTGACATAGAAGGTCTTCACGGCGACAAACAAACTCTAGCTGTGGCCAGTGGCATGTGGAATCTTAGTTCCCCAGCCAGGGATGAAACTTGTGTCCCTTGCATTGCAAGGCGGATTCTTAACGCCAGATGGACAGGTAAGTCCCTGTCATAGATTTCAAGTTGCAGGGATGAAGCTGAGCCTAATAAGGAGCTAGATACAGACGTTTGAAAGTGATAACTGGGGTTATTATCCCCAGATGTCAGCAAGCTTACCCACTTGCGTGTCATACTCTCTCTCAATGGGTTTGATCTGCATCTCTTTGTGCCTTGTAGTGGACATTTGCCATTTTGGGGCTACTCAACATCTATATCCTCCCAGTAGAGCACCCCTATTTCCTATGGAGGACTGTTTTTAAATATACTCTGGATTTTGTTTTTATTCAGGAGTGATGAGGCCAGCTGGTCAGGAGATGATTGCCATTGAAAAGATCATTTGTTACTGTTCCCAAGAGAGGAGGGCATGCCTGCCACACAGGGCCCCAAGGGGAAGCACTGGGGTCACTCACGAGGCAGAAGGAGCCCAGGGAAAGCATGGGCACAAGACTTGCGGTTTCTGGGGGAAAGGTTTAGAATTTGCAAAGTTGAATAATCTCAGTGGGTTCTGGGATCTAGGATGGTGTGTAGTTGTCTGGTATCTGGTATCTGGGTCCTGGGATGATCAGGGCTGAGGGATGTCGTGTCCTGGAGTGTAAGAGCCAGATAGGGCTGTTGTTTTGGAGTATGGACTATGGACTGGTTGATTAGTATATATATGAAAGTCACATTCCCTGTACTTCCCTGGTGGTTCAGTGCCAAGACTTTGCATTCCCAATGCAGGGGGCCTAGGTTCAATCCCTGGTCAGGGAACTAGATTCTGCATACTGCAACTAAAGATCCTGCATGCTGTAACTAAGACCCAGCACAGCCAAAATAAATAAATACATTTAAAATAAAAAAAAAATTATATATAAAGGCATATGGCCTGTTTGTAATCTCTAAGAACTGGTTAACCCTAGAAACGAGCAGTATCTCTCCAGTCAGTAAGGCCCCAGCTGCCAGAGCATCAAGAATATAGAAAATCAGAAATTATAACGAATATAGGAACTTATCCCACTCCCATTGGACATGACCTTGGTTGGATGGTAAATGCAGGCATTCTTCCTCCATCTATAAAACCAGAGACGATGGGCATGAAGCTGGAGATATGGGCACAGTTTCTGTGTCTCACAGTCACTCTTAAGGAACTGAGAACTTAATGTTTCACAATGTCCAGAAAAAAATCATCTAATGACCCCACCTCCTACTCCAGCTCCTACAATACAAATGCCCAGCACACTAGGGCTTATGGGAGACGATCCATAGAGTCATCTTGACTACAAGGCTGGGAGGAAACCTGGGCACTACCAACTGGGCTGTGGTGTCCTCTGATATTATGATTCAAAACCCCCAAGGATACCACTGATGCCCTACAGGACGGACAGCAGAAAAGGCTGGGGCCGAGTAAAGGCTTCTAACCCTGACCTAAAGTTGTGGGAAACTGGCAAGATTATTGCTGGCATGTGGCGAGATCTTAGGGCTTCCCAGATGGCACAGCGGTAAAGAATCCACCTGCCAATGCAGGAGATGCAAGAGGTGTGGGTTTTACCCCAGGGTCAGGAAGATCCCCTGGAGTAGGAAATGGCAACCCACTCCAGTATTCTTGCCTGGAAAAGTCCATGGACAGAGGAGCCTGGCAGGCTGCAGTCCCTGGGGTCACAGAGAGTCAGACACGACTAGAAACAAAGATATTTAAACAAATATGAAGCAGAAAATAGAGAGTGAATTTATGAAGGTCTATCATAATCCCCCCACATCCTATCTTCTTTACACAAGTGAAAAAAGTCATGCAGAGTGGATTTATAGGAAGACTGTCTCATATAGAGAAGGGAGAATCTCACAAGAGCATTTAGCCTGCTAAAGATCCAGGGGATTATGATGATGGCTTTTTGATTAGTTAGACTTTTGGAGCAGTTTTAGGTTCACAGTAAAATTGAACATAAAGTACAGAGAGTTTTTGTAAACCCCCTACCTCTCCTTCCATAGCCTCCCCCTGCTATTAACATCCCCATCCAGAGCGGTACGTTTGTTACAGTTGATGAGCCCACATCGACACATCACTATCGTCCAAAGATCATGGCTTACCTTAGGGTTCACTCTTTTGGTTCCATGGGTCTTGACAAATGTGTCATGTCATGTATCTACGATGATAGTATCATATAGAATGATTTTGCCACTCTAAAAATCCCCTGTGCTCTGTCCATTCATCTCTCCCTCCCCTCTAACCCCAGGCAACCACTGATCTTTTTCCAAAATGTTGTAGAATTGGAAACATATTGGCTTCTTTCACTTAGTAACGTGCACTCAAGTTTTCTCCATGTCTCTTCATGGCTTGATAGTATGCCAGCTTGATAGCTTCTTTTAGGTGCTGGTGATATCTCGTTGTGTGATGGTACCAGAGCTTCTTTATCCATCCACCTCATGCAGGAGGACATCTTGGTTGCTTCTGAGTTTTGGCAATTATGAATAAAGCTGATACAAACTGTTTGCAATAGCCAAGACATGGAAGCACCCTAAGTGTCCATCAGCAGATGAATGGATAAAGAAGAGTAAGAACAAAAAGGAGCTCTCTGACACATGTATGTCTGTCTCTTTCTGCCTCTGCCCACAACCTTCAGAAGCAGAATTCCTTCAGAGCTGTTTTACTTCCACCTTCCAAATCTCGAGCAAACTTCTCATTAGGCCAATTCTAGCTCAGAACCACACAAGCAAGGGTGTCTTAAAGTGTACTTCCAGTATAATCAAAGTGACGTAGTACCACAGCACCACAGGACCCAGGCTCCTCCTAGCTCATTGCTAGGTATTCTCACCTCCTGTTAACCACCCTGCGTTGAATCTCCTGAGGAGAGGTAGGTCCACCTTGGAGAGTGGCATTTCAGGAGTAGCAGAACCCAGATTGAAACCCAACGGGCTCATCCAAAGGCACATTCTCTCCTGCCTAAGCACATGGTTGCTGGGGGGAGGGGGGAGGGTCACTGGGGAGGTGGCAGCCAAATTAAGGATCCAGATTGTAGTAGTTCCCTCCCTAGGTACAGACCACCAGGGGAACTTGAGCTCATAAAGAAAAATGAGAAGACGTTGAGTAGTATAATACCTGTAAAAGAAAATGCAAAAAAAATGAACCTATATGAAATGAAGCAGAATGAATGGACCAATAAGAACTGGCTTTAATCATAATAAAATTCTCAGATCATGGATGATAGTATAATAATTGTATAATAATTGTAACATTATAATTGAAATAGGGAATGAGAATGTATAAAGAATCATCAAGTATGAAAAATATAATAGCTGAAGTAAAGAATTCAATATGAAAGTTGAATGGCAGAATAGATTCAGACTGAGAATGAATTCATAAACTGGAAGACAGGGTTGATGAACTCTCCCAAAAGGTATCAGGAAGGAATAAAGAGGAAGAATACAAGGGTAAAGTTAATAGATATGGAAGATAGATATGTCTTTAAAATGAAAGTTCCAGAAGAGGAGGGGAAAAAAAAAAGCTGGAAGGAAGGAAATATTTGAAAAAAAATAATGAGTAAATGAATTCCCAGAATTTCCCAGAATTAGAGAAAAGTATAAGATTTCAGGCTGAGTACCAACAAGATAGATTTTTTTTAATCACTTGAACTTATTATAGTAAAATTTAATAAAGTGTGTTATCTCTTATTTAAATAAAAATTTTATTTATCAAATAAAATTTAATAAAATTCTAAAAGCTTCTACAGAATCATAACAAATAAGCAAACAAACATAAAATAAAAAACAACACCCACACACTAACCACTAGGAACAAGTATATTGACATCAGCTTTCTCAGCAGCAATACAGAATGCAAGAAAAAGAACTTTAGAACTCAAATTTTAACATAAAAGTGAAATAAAGATGTTCTAAAGCTTTCAAGTTCTTAGAAGATTTATTTACCCAAAGGCCCTCTTTGAGAATACTTTTGGATACTTTAGGACTTCCCCGGTGGCTCAGATGGTAAAGCGTCTGTCTACAATGCGGGAGACCTGGGTTCGATCCCTGGGTCGGGAAGATTCCCTGGAGAAGGAAATGGCAACCCACTCCAGTACTCTTGCCTAGAAAATCCCATGGACGGAGGAGCCTGGTGCAGGCTACCTCCCATGAGGTCGCAAAGAGTCGGACACGACTGAGCAGCTTCACTTCACTTCACTTGGATACTTTAATATATACTTTAAGACATACTTTATCTAATACTTTAAGATACCAGAAGGAAGGCTAATTAAAGAATAGAGTAAGGTATATATTTGTCTAGATAAATAAGTCTAAAAGTAAAAGCAAAAAGCTGTATCTTGAGCATTAAAATTCTAGATGATACAACATGACAGGGTTGTATGTCTGGAAGGTTGTGAAGTCCATTGGGAGGCAAGCACATGCTTTTTATGGAGGAAGAGATATAGCTACTGATAAGTTCAAAATTGATAAGGAAAAATAAACAGAAGTAAGGGTTATCACACATAAACTAGGGGTAACAGCAGAAGAATGAAAATAGAATGTATAACTTTCAAACCAAAAAAGAAAATTCAATCTATCCAGTGAAAGTTATGGAAGGAGAAAAAAAGAAAAATTCAATATGGTAAATAGGAAGTATGAAATAAGATAGCTGATATGGGTCTGAATACAACAGCAAATAAATATAAATGGGTTAAATTTATAAATCAAAAGAATCTCATTAAATAAAAATAAATAGTATATTGAAATAAAATATGTTATTTTAAAAAGGGACACAGAAAGGTTGAAAACAAAGAGAAAAAAGATAAACTAAAACATCAATCAAAATAAAGTCATTGTAGCAGGTTTTTTTTTTTCTTCTTTTTTGAGCTGTGTCACCATGGCTTGGCTTGTGGGATCTTAGTTCCCTAACCAAGGACTGAACCTAGGCCATGACGGTGAAAGTGCCGAGTCCTAACCACTGGACCGCCAGGGAACTCCCTGTAGCAGTTTAGAATCAGACCAAAAAGATTTTAAGGTGAAAAGCATTATAAAAGACAAAGAGGGACGTATATATTTGTTAAAGAATAAGTCAAAGGGATAAAATAGCAATGAATAGTGATATAGATTAAATTATGTAAGTGGCAACTGAGAAAACTTGGGTTTGGGATCAGATCAGATCAGATCAGTCGCTCAGTCGCATCTGACTCTTTGCGACCCCATGAATCGCAGCACGCCAGGCCTCCCTGTCCATCACCAACTCCCGGAGTCCACGCAGACTCACGTCCATCGGGTCGGTGATACCATCCAGCCATCTCATCCTCTGTCGTCCCCTTCTCCTCCTGCCCCCAATCCCTCCCAGCATCAGAGTCTTTTCCAATGAGTCAACTCTTCGCATGAGGTGCCCAAAGTACTGGAGTTTCAGCTTTAGCATCATTCCTTCCAAAGAAATCCCAGGGCTGATCTCTTTCAGAATGGACCGGTTGGATCTCCTTGCAGTCCAAGGGACTCTCAAGAGTCTTCTCCAACACCACAGTTCAAAAGCATCAATTCTTTGGCGCTCAGCCTTCTTCACAGTCCAACTCTCACATCCATACATGACCACAGGAAAAACCATAGCCTTGACGAGACGAACCTTTGTTGGCAAAGTAATGTCTCAGCTTTTGAATATGCTATCTAGGGTTTGGGATGGGAATACATAAATCAATGATGGTAATTAGAAAATTTTAACAGATCCTTCTCAAAACTGATAGTTTAGGTAGACAAAAATTGAACAAAGATAGAGCTTATATTTAAACAATATATTAATAAGCTCAAATTAATAGGTATGTATAGAGAAATTTATTCCTTAAAATTGGAAATATTTATGTAATATTAGCAAAACTTGACCTTGTAGTAGATCACAAAGGAAGCTTCGATTAATTTCAAAGAATCAGCATAAAAAATATAGGTCTCAGACTATAGTGCAATAAAATTAGAAATTTACAACAAAAGGGTAGCTTTAAAAATCTATGTCTGTAAGCTAAAATAATACTTCCAAATTATTCTTGGTTTAAAGAGGAAATGATAAGGAAAAGTAGGGGAAAATAACTACAGTCACAGCAAAGATTATAAAAATAGTGAAAGCAATCAATACTATATGCTATAGATTAGACTTGTAAATAATCTAGTGGGACAAATTAAGGAGCCCTGAAAAAGACTCACTTATCTATAGATACATACAATATAACAGAGGTGGTATTGCATGGTTTGAATTAGTTAGCTTTCCATATAGGAAAAAATTAGATTTTTATTTCACACCATATAAAAACAAAATTTAGAGGTATTAAAGACATAAAAGGCAAAACTAAATTTTTTAGAAAAAAATAGAATATTTTTTTTAGTACCTTTAGGGTAGGTCAAGACTTCTCGAACAAAGAATAAAAGCTCAAATTGTTAATATAAATGCTGATGTATTTCCCCACGTTCAAAATTTTAGGTTACACATGAAAATGACATAGGCAAGGTTGAAAGATAAAGCATAGACTGGGAGAGGACACTTACTGTGCACATTGCCTACAAAGAGTCAGAACACAGAGGACTTTATAAGGAATTCCAACAAATCAATAAAAAACAAACAGCCCAGTAGAAAGGACAAACTCAATGGCCAAGGAAAATGTAAAAGAATGTCCACGTTTGTTCTGCACAGCAAGGGAGACCATAAACAAAATGAAAACACAACCCACAGAGTGGGAGAAAATATTTTCAAATGAAGCAACAAGGGATTAATCTCCAAAATATACAAACAGCTCGTATAGCTCTATGTAAAAGTCAAACAAAATCCTCCCAAAATGGGCAGAAGATCTACATACACATTTCTCCAAAGAAGACATACAGATGGCCAAAAAGCACATGAGAAGATGCTCAACATCACTAACTATCACAGAAGTGCAAATCAAAACTACAAAGACATATCACCTCCCACCGGTCAGAATGGCCATCATCAAAACGTCTACAAACCATAAATGCTGAGAGGGTGTGGAGAAAAGGGAACCCTCCTACATTGTTGGTGGGAATGTAAATTGGTACATATACCTATATCCACTCTTTTTTAGATTCTTTGCTGTATATAGCAGAAACTAACACAACACTGTGAATCAACTTTATGCCACAGATATTAAAAAAGAAAAGAATGTCCAACCATTCTAGAAGCCACGGAAATGTGGATTTTTAAAAAATGAGATACCAATTCAGAAAGATTAGACTGGAAAATTATTTAATATCTGACCAGACCAAGTGTTGTCAATGAAGTAGGAAAAGAAGAACTCACATATTGATGGGAGTATAAACTCAGATATTAGTTTAAGTGGAGGATGTTCATGCACACCGCCCATTTCCCTTCCAGGCGTACACCCCAGAGAAACCCTTACCTGTGTTCACAAGAAGACATGTATTCAAATGTTCACCATTGAGGGAATTCCCTGGTAGTCCAGTGCTTCGGACTTGACATATTCACTGCTGTGGCCCAGATTCAATTCCTGGTTGGGGAACTAAGATCCCACAAGCCATGTGGCACAGCCAGGAAAACAAACAAACAAACAAACTTTACCATTGACAACAACAAGTTGAAAACAATCCAAGTGTCCATCAACAGCAGACTGGAAGGGAAGTACAATCACATGATGGAATTCTACACAGCAGTTAAAATGAACTGGAATTAAAATGATCTGTTAACATGGACAGTCTTCAGAACACGATTTATGAAGCCAGAGAGAAGTTGCAGAATAACATGTGCAATATCTGGAGAAAGGGATGGCAACCCACTCCAGTATGCTTGACTGGAGAATTCCCTGGATAGAGGAGCCTGGCGGGCTACGGTCCATGGGGTCACACAGAGTCGGACACGACTGAGTGACTAACATACACACATGTACGTCATATACTATTTATTGAGTTTCAACTTTCTGAAAACAAAATTACATGGCAGTTAAGGAACACAAAAATGGAATAAAAGTACAAAAGTGTACGTGGGAATGATAACGACTAAGTTATTGACAGCAGAAAGCGAAGAAGAACTAAAGAGCCTCTTGATGAGAGTGAAAGAGAAGAGTGAAAATGTTGGCTCCTGAGGGGCTGTGAGTGCGAGAGAGCCAGGAAACCTGTCTCAACTCCCCACCTGCCCGGAGTGCTGTGTGGGTTGGAACACAAAGGCGAGGGCAGAATGGACTTGAGTTTGGCAGATTCACCGGATTCAATTCCACTGAGATTTTCTGGCCACCAGCTGTGTCAAGCCCAGTGAGACAGGCTGGGGGTACTCAAGGTGGGGCCTGGGGTGGGGCACAGACGTGAATCTAGCACAGTGGAATAGAGGTGGCCAAAGAGGGTCAGGGGAGGCTGTACAAAAGACAGGACCAATTCAGCAAGTCTTTAAGGATAAATTGGTGTTTCCCATGCAGATGGGGACATGGGACACACTTCTTGATTTAATTTTGCAGAGCCAATGGATGAAGAAGAACTAGAGAGCCTCTTGATGAAAGTGAAAGAGGAGAGTGAAAAAGTTGGCTTAAAACTCAACATTCAGAAAACTAAGATCATGGCATCTGGTCCCATCACTTCATGGCAAATAGTTGGGGAAACAACAGAAACAGTGTGAGACTTTATTTTCTTGGGCTCCCAAATCACTGCAGATGGTGATTGCAGCCTTGAAATTAAAAGATGCTTGTTCCTTGGAAGAAAAGCTATGACCAACGTAGACAGCCTATTAAAAAGCAGAGACATTACTTTGCTAACAAAGGTCCATCTAGTCAAAGCTCTGATTTTTCCAGTAGTCATGTATGGATGTGAGAGTTGGACTGTAAAGAAAGCTGAGCACCCAAGAACAGATGCTTTTGAACTGTGGTGTTGGAGAAGACTCTTGAGAGTCCCTTGGACTGCAAGGAGGTCCAACCAAGTAAAGGAAATCAGTCCTGAATATTCATTGGAAGGACTATTGCTGAAGCTGAAACTCCAATACTTTGGCCACCTGATGTAAAGAACTGACTCCTTGGAAAAGACCCTGATGCTGGGAAAGATTGAAGGAGGAAGGAAAAGGGGATGATAGAAGATGAGATGGTTGGATGGCATCACCGACTCGGACATGAGTCTGAGTAAGCTCCGGGAGTTGGTGATAGACAGGGAAGCTTGGCATGCTGCAGTCCATGGGGTCTCAAAGAGTTGGACATGACTGAGCGACTGAACTGAACTGAACTGAAGTTACTGATTGTGGTTTCCTTGGGGAAGGGAAGGAGTGGGGTGGGAGAGAGGAGAGGCACCCAGCAGTCTCAGTTGTATTTTCAAGTTTTTCAATAAAACCTCTGAAGTTCCCATAGTATAATATTAAGATTTGACAAAGTTGAATTGTGGATACACAGATGTTCTTATATTATTCTCTTTTCTTTGTCTGAAAATTTCATAATTATGCAACAAAGTTTAAAGTAAAAGAATTATTAGAAATAGCTTTATACCGATAAGATTTTAAATCTATAAGAAATGTTTATTGAAATACAAAAAATGCCAAACTTTGAATAAGAAGAAATAGAAAATAGGCCAACAACCAATAAAATAATTGAAATTATAATCAAAATTAACACATTAAATGTTTTTTTTCTCAGCTCAGTTGACTTTGTAGCTAAGTTCTACCAAACTCATAGTATTAAGCATATCTTTTAATTCTGATGCTTTAATATCTGGAGCCTTGCTAACCTTGGAGAGACTGACATCTGAGGGCCAGCCAATTCCTACAGCTGGTAAAGGACTCACCTTCAAGCACACCTTTGACCTGCAAACTAATCAATCCAGAGTCTACACACCCTACTCCATCTTCTCTGGGCACTTTCTCTCCAGGACACTATTCACCTGCTCTAATCACCAGGGCCAGACACCAGGCCAGTAAGGGCAGCCCCTGTACCCAAGAGTCCAGCCAATTGTTTCAATCAGTCAATCCTAAACCTGCTTGCCTTGCCTTGCCTTATCTCCTCCGGGTCTCATGCCTCAGAGCAACCCAAATTCAGGTCCATGAGGAAACACCTATGAGTGTTACTCTCTTCAGCAGAGAATTGGAGTTATCCTAAGTATCTATTATTAGGAGAAAGGATGAGAAAAACCATGATGTGAAAAATGAAAAATGCATTCTGTGGAGTAAATGGGCAGCAGTTGGAAGCAATGGGTTTGAGGAATATATAATAACATGGGTAAGTCTTAAAAGCAGTAAAAAGGAAAGAATAAAAAGAGATATAAAATGTTCACACATTCTCTCTACTGTATAACCCAGGACTCTGCTCAATGTTATGTGGAAGCCTGGATGGGAGGGAGTTTGAGAGAGAATGGATACATATATATGTGTGGCTGGGTCCCTTTGCTGTCTACCTGAAACTGTCACGACATTGTTAATCAGCTACACTCCAATACAAAATGAAAAGTTTAATAAAAAATAAAATGTACACACATTCAAAACTCAATATATTTCTCAAAGACACATATATACACAGGGCTTCCCTGGCGGCTTAGCGGTAAAGCATCTGCCTGTAATGCAGGAGACCTCTACAATACAGGAGACACTTGTTTGGTCCCTGAGTTGGGAAGATCCCCTGGAGGAGGAAATGACAACCCACTCAGTATTCTTGCCTAAAAAACCCACGGACAGAGGAGCCTGGAGGGCTATAGTCCATGGAATCATAAGAGTCGGACATGACTTTGTGACTAAACCACCACCATATATACCCAAGGGCATAGGCCAAATACAACATAGTATGTGTCTGTGGGGGAAAGGGGAAAATATTAGCAGCGGTGGTGGTGAAGGGAAGAAAAATACACATACAAGAGAAAGGGCAAGTGTGAGCCCGATTTGGTTGCATGATCCTGCATCACAGCTAAAACACGACACCACACACACTCACAAACACTAAAGCCTTCATCTTATACCAGACCTGTTGGCTTCCTTAAAATCAAGTCTGGGGCGTCTAAGGTGGCAAAGGAAGGGTATTCAGGGGGCCCTGGGGTATAAGTACTGTTCTACTACTTGCCCTGCATGATAGGATACTCATTTTATAACTAATTGTTAAACTACACAAATAAGTCGTCTGGATTTTCTTTATTATTCTTTTCCCTCAGTTTTATTTATCTATTTTTTATCTTTGGCTGTGCTGTGTCTTCATTGCTGTGCAGCCTTCTCTAGTTGCGCCCAGCAGGGGCGACTCTTTGTTGTGCTGCTCAGGTCTCTCATTGCAGGGCCGTCTCTTGCTGTGGAGCATGGGCTTTAGGGCAAGCGTGCCTCAGTGGTTGCGGTTCCCAGGCTCTAGAGCACAGGCTCAGCAGTTATGATGCATGGGCTTTGATCCGCAGCACCTGGGATCATCCCGGACCAGGGATAGAACTCATGTCTCCTGCATTGGCAGGTGGGCTCTTCACCACTGAGTCACCAGGGAAGCCCCTCTCATTTTAAAACATGATCTTTTTTGTGCTTCTCTTGTGAAGTAGACAGAGGGGGCTTTGAGCATTTGTAGTCCACCTCATCTCCCTCTCCCTGTCTCCTTGTCTCTGAGAAGTTCTGAGGAACACAGCTTCAAAGCTTTCAAACAGATCCAACTCTTGTTTCACTGAGGGGCAAACTGCAGTCCATGTGGGGTGCCTCTGGACTGCCTGTGATCTTCTCAAGGGGGCTAAGCCAGTTGACTATGATGGTCCAGATGGGGATGAAGGCTCCTGTCACTCTGGACCCCAGGAGGCTTCCCTTAATGTGCCTGGCACTAAGCTGGGCACAGATGGTTGAGGTCTTGTTCCTGCCCCCTGCAGGGACAACTGACCTGTGAAGTCCACCCATCCCTGTGCTTCCTTTACCTGGAAATCCTTCTGCTGTCCCTTTTCTGACCTCATCAGGTCCTGTGCTTGTCAGTCCTCAACCTCACCAGATTCCTCCCGGTAGAAAGTTAAAACGGAGTGACTTCCTGCCAGCCCCCAACTGAACCCACGTTTTATCTCTTTGGCTCGAAGCCATCTGTCAGGAAATGGCCCCTCTCCTTTGGGGGACTTACCTGTCAATCTCAGGGTGTGTTTAAAAAGTTTCCATGGGACAGGGGAGAAAAGCAATAAGGTCGCCTGTGAATATTCCTTTCTCTGTGAACATTCTTCTCTCTGAGCAGGGAACACCTGCTCCTTTCAGTCACCCTACAAGTAACTTCCTACAAAAAGACGTTAGATCTTCTTTTCATATCTGTTTCATGGGTGATGACCATGGAGGAGATGGTCTTGCCCAAGGTCACCCACAGAGTGAGAACTGGACGACAGAGCCAGCTCACTCCAGAGCAGGTAGATCAAATCCTATCCATCAGGGCAGAGACTGTGGGGTTCACAACAAAGAGTGCATTCCTAACTGAGGAAGGATATTTGTGGAAGAACACCTTTTCATCCCCTCTGGAGAGATACTAGGAACCTGGTGGTGGTTTGCAGATGCAGAAAAACGAACCTCTGCTGCCTAGATGGCTCCAAGGCCTCAGTGGCCAGGTTCTCGCCCCCATGGGTGAGAGAGGGAGAGAAAAGAGGGCTGGGAAGGAGGGAGGATGGGCCCTGGGGATGTCTAGTGTGGGTGGGAAGAGCCAGGAAGAATGAAAAGAACATAATTGGTGGCCATTTGGGGAAACTGGAGTTATTCTGAGGTGGTAAGAATTCAGAGGAAAAAATTCTGGGCTTTAAGAGAAAATACCAGGACAAGGCTGTCAGGAGCCACATAGACTCAGGCACGCACTGGCCTTGGCAGGGGCTGCAGGTGTCTGAGGGTGCTTTGTAACAGCTTTGTAAGGTGTAAATAACCAGTCCTTAAGAGTCGGACATAACTGAAGCGACTTGACAGCAGCAGCAGCAGCAGCAGTGGGAAGAAGCTCCATTGCTGTCCCAGGAACAGGAGCTGCTGCTGCTGCTGCTGCTAAGTTGCTTCAGTTGTGTCCGACTCTTAGCGACCCCATGGACTGCAGCCTACCAGGCTCCTCCGTCCATGGGATTTTCCAGGCAAGAGTACTGGAGTGGGGTGCCATTGCCTTCTCCGAGGGACAGGAGCAGGAATGCACAAATAACTGGGGACGAGCTCCCTCTTGTGGTATTTTGTGGTAATGGCAACCCTGAACTCAGGCCTGGGAATCTGGGGAGATTCCCTCAGGTACCAGCAAGAGCTGATGGAGCGTTGACAGTGTGTTGAGCCTTGCAGGAGCCTTACACCTACTGTTTCACCTTTACAGCAGCTGGAGGAAAACTGCTTCTCTTTATCGGGTCTTGTCCTCCACCCACTACCTTGAGATGCGAGCTGAAAACTCACTTTCCAGACCTGGGGGACCCCTGCCCCTGTGTCCTGAACCTCTGCTGGTATTTCTAGAAAGCTTGGCTGCCTCTCTGATGCGGTTGCACTTTACTATGATTTGTTTATCTGACTGTTTAGCTTCACCAAAGGACTGTAACTTCCAGCTTACTCTCCATTACATCCCTGGCAGAGAGAAGGGATGAATTAATCTGTCAGATGAATAAATGATGAATGAGACAGGATTCCTGGTCTGGTATGCGTGGTTTGGACACGGGGTCAGCATCACCGCAGTGGAGTTATGCAGTGCTCCAAGTGGGTGCTCACTTCAGGGAGAATGTCTCTAAAAAACGTTAAGCTTGAAATCTTGGGTATTTCTCCCTGCAAAGCCCCAGATGACTACGTGTTCTATTCCTTCATGTGAGAACTGTTCTCTCACTGGTAAGATGGAGAGAGGAAACAAGGGAGGAATTTTAGGACATAACCATCTGGAGTTGGGACAGAATCCCTGAGGGTTGGTCCTGGGCACTATCACTGAAGTGGAGGAAGAGGGTCCAGCGGATGACATCACCCAGCAGGTGAACCCCAGGACATTACTTAAGCTGGCTCCTCAAACTTGGGGTTAAGTTCAGTGGGGTCAGGGATCACACTGTCAATCTCTCACCACATTACTTTCTGTAAGGTTTTGATAAGTGACTCTGGCCTCTCCTGGTCAGAGGCTTCTCCTCTTTGGTCATCTGTATGTAGTGGTGGAAATGGCAGCAATGCCAGTGAAACCCTGTGCTCCCTTAAATGTGCCACAAAAACACCTTTGGCAACTCTCAAAGCGCTGGGAAGGCTTCCAACAGTTCAATTTTACAGATGCAGAAACTGAGACTCAAGAGGAATGCAGTCTTGCTCACCATGATACAGCTGGTAAGTAGCAGAACGGGGAGGGTGATCCAAGTCTGTGGTTCCAAATGTGCGAGTAAATAATATACTCACACAACCGGATTCAAACAGTTCAAAGCAGCGGCAAGTCCGCCTCCCTCCCACCCTCTCTCTCAGTCACCCCGTGGCTCTCCCCAGAGAACCAGAGCTGTCGTGTCTTGTGTCCTTCCCAAGCTGTTTCAAACACATTCAGACCCACATGTTCTCTCCCTCCCTGCACGCATACGTGGAGGGCAGCCTGGCACACGTCCGGTTCTGCATCTTATTCTTTACACATAATATATCTTAGAGTTTGCTCCACGTCAGTGTAATTAGAGCTCTCATTCTTCTCATGGCTGCACATATTACACTGATGGATATAGCATAATTTTCTCAGTTCTCTACGGATGGTCTTTTGTTTCCAATCTTTGAGATTACAAACAACAAGGGAGGGTTGGAGAGGGGGAAATGAGTGCACCAGTGTGGGCTGAGATTGCCCCAGAGGGAAATTACTACAACTGTACTTTCTTCATTCTCCAGCCTTACAGACATCTGTGAGTTCACAGATACCCGCCTCTCTGCAACTAAAACGGTGCTGTTTTGTTCTCAAATAACTTAAAAAATACTTTGGTGAAGGAAATAGCAGAAGCACCAAAAAGCATTAGTAATCTGTTCTCTACAGGCTTGGGGTGCTATTAGAAGATGGTATGGGGCTCTTTGTTTCAAAGAAAATGAAGAACACTATGTGCTTTAGACCAAGTAGTGACACTTAATAGCAGAGGGAGATGAGCATAAAGAAGACACTAGTCAACAGAACAGATAGGTACTCCATAGACAAAGGTCCCTGACCATTATAGTTATTTTTGTTTCTTCTAATTAAGTGCCTGAAACAAAAGAGGCCACTAAGATGCCACTTGATCAGTACTTAAAAAAAAAAAAATTATTTATTTAACTGTGCCAGGTCTTCTTTGCGGCATGTGGAATCTAGTTTCTTGACCAGGGATCAAGCCTGCACCTTGTGCATTGGGAGTTGAGTCTTAACCACTAGACTCCAAGGGAAGTCCCAATCAGTACTTTTTAATAGTAAAAACTGGTGAACAGAGGCTTGAGCTGAGTTACTGTGACAAGGATTACTAATTGCTTTCCAATATCTATTTCCCCCTTATCTCTCATAGAAATAGAACCTATGTATGACATCCCTTATATGTGGACTCTAAAAAGAAATGATACAAATGAACTTACTTACAACACAGAAAGAGACTCACAGAATGAACTTATGAGTTCCAGGGGAGTTTGGGATGGACACATACACACTGCTATATTTAAAATGGATAACCAGCAAAGACCTACTGTATAGCACCTGGAATTCTGCTGGATGGGAGGGGTAGCACATGGCCATACCTACCTGCAAGGGAGGCTGGGAAATGTAGTCTTTATTCTTGGTAGCTACGTGTTCTGCTAAAAATCAGAGGTTCTATTTCTTTTTTAAAAAACGTATAATTTTGTATTGGAGTATAGCCAATGAACAGTGTTGTGATAGTTTCAGGTGAACAGTGAAGGGACTCAGCCATGCAGACACATGTATCCATTCTGCCCCACGCTCCTCGCCCATCCACACTGCCACACAACATTGAGCAGAGTTCCACGTGCTATACAGTAGGTCCTTGTTGGTTATCCAACCTTCTGCTCAGAACATAGAAGTGGTTATGAGGCATCTTGGAATGTGGATAAGGGCAATAGTTAGTGGTGGTGAGAAAATAAGATAAAAAGGCATGTAGGTCCCTGAGTGTCTTTGTGGACTAGAGATGCCATCCAGCCCTGGACAGCCTGCATTCTGACACTCACATGAGAAAGAAAGGAACTTTCACCTTGTTTAGGACACTGTTATTTTAGGTCTCTGTTACTTGCAGGTAAATGAGTAATGATGATAGATTGGTAAACCCCAATGATAGAGAATGAGGCACCTCCCTCAATTTCCAGACCTGAGTCATTTCATAGACACCCTTAAGTAAAAGGAAAATAGTGTTCTTAGTGAGGAATTCCATAATAACAGCAAAAGAATGTTCTTTAATAATTATAGCTATCATTTATTGAACTTCATTATGTGCCAAGCTCTGTTATAAATGCGTAACATACATTATTTAATCCTTGAAACTATATATAATCCTATACCAAAGAAAACTGGCATATTAACAAAAATTAACTCAAAATGGATTATAGTTCTAAGTATAAAACCAACTATAAAATATCTAGAAGAACACATGGGAGGAAATCTTTATGACTTTGTGTTAAGCAAAGACTTCTTATCTATAGCACCAGACTCACTATCCATTAAAGAAAAAAATCATAAATTCTACTTCATGAAAGTGTTAAAACTTCTGCTCTTCAGTAAACACTGCTCGGAAAATTAAAAGACAGGATACAGACTGGAGGAAAATATTTGCAAAACATATATCATGGATTGAGGAAGATCCCCTGGAGAAGGAAAAGGCTACCCACTCCAGTATTCTGGCCTGGAGAATTCCATGGACTACAGTCCATGGGGTCACAAAGACTCGGACACAACTGAGTGACTTTCACTTTCACATACTGATCAAGGATTTGTATGCAAGATATATAAAGAGCTCTCAAAACTCAATAAAAAGAAAGTGAGCAGTCCATTTTTTGTAATGGACAGGTGATTTGAATATTTTAGCAAATAGGCACATGGAAAGATCATTAATCATTAGGATAATGTAAATTAAAACCACAGTAAGGGGACTTCCCTGGCGGTCCAGTGGTTAAGACTCTGCACTTCCACTGCAGGGGACAAGGGTTTGATCCCCAGTTTGGGAACTAAGATCTCACATGCTATGCAGCCAAAAACAAACAAACAACAACAAAACACCACAATAAGATACCACACCTTAAAATGGTTAAAAACTGAATGTACCAAGTGTTGGCCAGGATATGGAGTGACTGCAACTGTCACACATTGCTGATGGAATGAAAAATGGCTTATCCATTTTGGAAAATAGTTTCTTATAAGAATATACTTACGCACTTATCATATAACCCAGCAATCCCTCTCCTGGGTATTTAACCCAAGAAAAATAAAACTGGAATGTTCACCAAAATCCTGAACATGAATGTTCAGATTAGCTTTGTTCTTAGTTGCCCCAAACTGATAACAACCCTAAAGTCCTTCAACTGTGAATGGAATGCAAACTGTGGTACATCCATACAATGGAATACTATTCAGCAATTAAAAAGTAATGAATTACTGACACATACAACAAGGATGAATCCTAACTGTATCATGCCAAGTGAAAAAAGCCAGACTCAAAAGGCTACATATACAGGATGATTTCATTTCATGGCATTCTAGAAAAGGCAAACTACTGGGACAGAAAATAGAGCAGGTGTCACCAGGAGCTTCAGATGAGGAAGAGGTTGATTACCAAAAGGGTATGAGGGACTTTGGGGGGATGGTGATGAAAATGTTCTATATCTGAGCGTATACCCTCCTCATCCTTCAGCACCAGCTGAGAGATCACATCCCCTGGGCAGTTTACCCTGACCTATGAGTTTTGTCAAAACTCATAGAATTGTTCACTAAAAAAGATGAAATTTGCAGTATGCAGAGTATATCTCAAACATGACTTAGACTTCAAACTACTCTTTGAAGTAGGCACTAAGTTCTACAGTTTAAGAAACTAAGATACAGAGAGATTTCAAACTCACAGAGTCCAGCTCCAGACCTGGGCTCCTGACAGCAAAACTATATTGAATTCCTCTCATGGTCTTCCTTTAAGGAATCCTTTACTATTTCAAGGGGAATTGAGCCCTAGAGAAAGAGGAACACTCATCCTTTAGAGAGATTATTAGTTGCTAGCTTTCAGCTAACATGAATGCTTCTGTGGTCCATTAGAGTAGAAGCTTATGGAGGTCATGAGATCAGTTTTCACTCAATTTGCCATACAGAGGGTCCAATATAAACTATTTCCTGATTATCTTCCTTTCCATCTTCAGAAACTAGCACATACTGGAAATCTAGTATTTGGAAGGGCACCATGGAAGACCCTGGAACTTTCACCAAAACAGTAGATCAAAAGCTACATCCTGAGGGAATTGCAAAACTTATATCATGAAGGACTATAAAAGTGAAGTGGCGGGGGCTTCCCTAGTGCTTTCTTAGTGAAGAATCTCCCTGCCAATGCAAGAGACACGGGTTCCACCCTGATCCTGGGAGATCCCACTAAGCTCGTGCACTGCAACTACTGAACCTGTGCTTTAGAGTCCGGGAGCTGCAACTCCTGAGCCCACCTGCTGCAGCTACTAAAACCCTCGTGCCCTAATCTGTGCTCCACAAGAGAAGCCACCACAGTGAGAAGCCCTCGCCCTGCAACCAGAGAGCAACTCCCACTGGAGGCAACTAGAGAAAAGTCCACATAGCAACAAAGACCGAGCACAGCCAAAATTAAACAGAGAAGTATGAAGGCTGATGACTCCTATCACATCTCCATTTAACTACCAAGACACAGTAGAGCATGGATAAGGCTTGGACAAAAGTTCAGTCACTACAGCACATACGGGTGCTACGTGGAGCCTGTGGTATGTCACCATAGAATAGTCACAGAGGAGGCACCTCTCATGGTCCAGCAAAGACTCAAGAGCCTTTTTTTCCCCAAAAAGAAAATAGCTACTCACAGAAGGGGGCTTAGTTTGCTATAAATCACTAAGTATACATGAAACACCAAGATGAACTGAGTCGGCTGCTGTTTGATCTAGCTAACCACGTGTTGACTGTACCCTTTAGAGTCTGTCATCAAGCAGAGGTGGAATCCAGGGAATCAGGTGCAAATAGGTCCTGAAGGCATAAGTAAGTGTCCAGTACAGTCCACTCACCAAGGCCTGGACTAGGGGGAGGTTGACAAGATGTCTATGGTGTAAAATTTATGGAGGCATTCACCCAGGTGCTGAGCTAGTACTTGCACAATCCTGAGAGTGGATGCTTCTGTGTATTTTTCACAACAGGGAGCCCACGGGCCTCACCCTAGCTTATACTACAACATGCCACCCCTCGCTCCACATTTATGGTCTCATGGGGAATACCCTAACATCAGATGAGGGAGGAAGAAAAGTTTCAAGGCCAGTTTACAGTGCAATACAATGACCCTGGTCAGAAACAAATCATTGCTGTACAGTCCCATTTGGGACGGCTCTGAAAAACAACATAAAAGAGGATCTTACCCAGTGGGTAGAATGTCAAACAGTGTATTTTGTGCTCACCCTGTCTGCAGACAGAAGATGACCTGAGGTAAGGATCTGCAGTGAATGTATGGGTGGTGGCTGATGGTTTAGACAGATGGTCAAGGACTTAAAAGGATTGATGTTAGAGGCTTCAGGTAAGGAAGTGGAAAGAAAAAGGATAAAGAAGAATCTCTGGGAATGGATATAGAGTGTGAAAATATTCATATTTTATGACATCAAGCACCAAAAACCTCCTACTATAGAACAGGTTCTTAATAATCAGGTGGACAAGATAACACATTCTGGATCTGAGTCCTTTACCCCAGGGAACTCCAGGGCCTGCCAGACCTTCTGTTGAATAGATGGTCCCAAGACTGAAATGAAGGCTATATCTGAATTCAACATCTCATCAAAGCCAACCTGGTCACCATCATTGGGAAAGTACCTAATTTGCCAGCAGCAGCAATCAACCCCAGGTTCCCTATTCTATTGCCCCAGGGGGACCTATTAGACCAGGATCTAGTGGAAGATTTGGATATGTCTTCACCAAATATCAAGATTCTGCCAATATTATCTCCCATAAAATTAGTCTATGCCTTATAACTGCCATATTTCCCACACAACATTGCTTCTTAAGAATTCATATTCCATCACAATACTGTAATTATCCTCCAATTTAAATAAATAAATAAAATTTTTAAAAAGAATTCATATTGCAGTTTCAAAACCAGGCTAAATTTCATGATATTGACTGATCTTATGTATTGCATCATCCAGAAGCAGCTGACTTTACAGATCAATGGAATGGTATAAAGGAAACTATGCATGTGATATGCTTGGTCACTTCAGTCCTATCTGACTCTTTGTGACACTATGCACCGTAGCCCACCAGGCTTCTCTGTCCATGGGATTCTCCAGACAAGAATACTAGAGTCTGTGGCTTGTCCCATCAAATTCATCCTCCCTTTTTCCTGAGCATATGGTTGTCCATACAGGGACTACATTTCACAACCTCCCTCATTTACCTCAATGGAATGTGAGTGGAACTGAGAAATCATTTCAAGTCATCTTAAAGAGCCTGCCCTGGAGTTGCTGTACCTTTTCCTTCCTGCTAGCCAGGACCGACAACTTTGCAAGGCACTTACTGAGGATGGTAGCACTCCCTCATTAGCGCAGGTCTGGAGATGTGTTCAACCCCCTTCCCTGGTTGTAAGAGAGAAATACATTTTGTCTAGTTTGACCCATTGTGCTTCTAGACTCTTTCTTAAAACAATTTAGCTTTTTATCATGGTGTGCTACAGTACTTCAAGGATGAGCTATATGTTGTGGGCTAGTGATTAATATAGAAGGCTATTTCTCCCACAACCCAATTATATGGGCCCCAAAAGAGGGGCAGAGTTTCCTACAAGTACCCAATGACTCTCTCACTTCTTATGACCCTTATTTCTGCCGGATTGGGGTTAGGGAGTCCTCAAAGGAAGAAAGTTCCTACCAGGAGAAACAACAATATTTTTACTGAATTATAAGCAGAAACTGCTACCTGGTCACTTCTGGTTACTCACGGCAATGAATAAGGATGTTAAAGAGGGATTATGGGATTGGCCAGGGTGATTAATTCTGAATATCAAGATCAAGCAGGATTTTTTCTCTACACCATAGACAAAAGGAAGTATTTGTGGAAACAAGGGGCTCCCCTGGGGAGCCTCCTAATGCTGTTATGTCCAGTGGTAAAAGTTAATGGAAATTAAAGTTTAAAATGTTGATGGAAGTAAAAGTTAACATTAACTATAACCCTTCCTAGGCAGGATCATCAAGGTTCTCAGATCCTTCAGACGTAGAGACTTGCTCCTCCTCTGGGTAAAGAGAAAACCAGCAGGTGATAGCTGAAGGCAAGAAAAACAGAACGGAAAAAGGAGGAAGGATGTCATAAATACAAAACAGAATCTAATATTACCTAAAGAAAGTGGCTTTTACCTCCGACCTTCTGTCATATTAGACATTTATATATTTGAACTTATTTGCATTTTCTTCCAATTCTTATTTCCTTGCTATTGTATTATTATGTGTGGTGATAATTATCTTTACAATTTGGTCTAGTTCACAGGTTGCAGAATACTGAGCTAGGATGCCAAAAGAATAAGAGGAGAAATAGAAGGAAGACCCTGAATTTAGAGCTATGAGGGTTTGGAATGTCTCCCTTGAGGGCAAGTCAAATGCACTCTGTATGAATGACAGTAGCATGACACTGGATGGGAGCATTTTGTAGGGGGAAAGACTGTAAATTTAGAAAGAAATGTGTGTATGGATGTTGGGCAAAGGGGTGGACTGTAGCAGCATTTATCATCCCCCCCCCCATTTTTTTTAAACCCTTCTGAACACTTTCTGATTGGAGAGACTCTCCCCACAGAAGGTCAACATTGGTGGGTGAATTTTAGTTTTTCATATAGAAACCTAAAGGACTGTGTTCATTTTCTCCCCATCTGTGATAGCTGGTGCCTACATGTGTCCTAGGTTTAGCCAATCAAACAATTCCACACAAGATTTAAATCTGAAGGATTAAGGGCAGTAAGGATGGAAGGAGACTTGAAAGATGACACATAGTGATACTTGTATCTCTAAATACAAAAGTATTGGGGTGCCAGAAGTAATGTACTAACTGGGCTTTTCTGCAGTGTGACCTTGTGGTGTCTCCTGATACAATCTTCCTCATTTTTCAACCTTCCTATTGCTCCTGTATACTATCCAATATCCCTGTATTAAGTTAAATTTTCTCTTGAGTTAGCTGAACCCAGACTTACACTGCTGAGCAGGGAGAAAAGTATTCTTGCCTAGAGAATTCCACTGATGAAGGAGCCTGGAAGGCTAGAGTCGATGGGGTCGCAGAGTCAGACACGACTGAGCAACGAACACTTTCAAGGAAGGGGAGGATTCTCCGCAATCTCGGGCAGAGAAGTAGTGAACTTTATACAGGTGGTAAGGGTTTCTGTCCTGTACTGGCTGGAGAGGAATGCTTGTTTCCTACAGGTCCCTTTTGTGGACTCTGGTCACTAAGAAGACTCATTTGTCCTCACAGCCAAGGAGGCTATTGACAGTTGCCAGGCCTGTGGCCCAAAAGACTCAGCCCTCCTTCCCACTGCCCTGACATCCAAGGGCCATAAAGGCAGAGATGCTGTGTAGGCTCAGTTGTCTGGGGAGGAGCAGTCAGGGCTGATCAGCTCCTTTTTCCTGGGATTCCTGGCTATTCCAAGGAATGTGGGGCTTCCCTGGTGGTTCAGAGGGTAAAGAATCTGCCTGCAATGCAGGAGACCTGGATTCGATACCTGGGTGGGCAAGAGCCCCTGGAGAAAGGAATGGCTAGCCATGCCAGTATTCTTGCCTTAGAAATCCCACAGGCAGAGGAGCCTGGTAGGCTACAGTCCATGGGGTCACAAAGAGTCGGACACAACTGAGCAACTAACACTCACCAAAGAATGTGAAGAGGAACAGCTGCGTTCACTGTAATGAACCTCACAACACAGCTACAAGGGGGCTGCCCAGTAACCCAGGAGCCAAAGGTGCTTTTTCTTCAACAAAAGATAAGGGGTACCTGAACTCTTCTATCAGCCTTGCCTTTGCCCTCATCCTTCCTGGAAACCGCTAGCTAGGCCAGCCAAGGGGAGAACATATTAGGGGATGATTCCATGGGGGCCTCTTGGGCTGTGATCCGTCTGTAGTGGAGTAATGCCGTCCTGAGGTCCTCCTGGAGCCCCACGGGGCCCAGGACGCAGGTAGGACTAGAGAGAAAGAGGCGCACAGTGGTCCTTATTTGTGCCGAAGGGCCACCAGCAAGTGTGCCTTTCTTTCTGGGTTCTCACCCTGCAACTCTCCTCCCGGCCACTGGATGAATTCTCACTCGAAGTACCCAGCTCCTCCGGCGGGTTTCCAAGCGTTTACAGTTCTGCGGCTGGGCGGATCCCAGGCAGTTGAGCGCTTCTCTAGACTCTACCCCGAAACCCACAGGAGCGAATCCGCGGCCAGGGCGGCCCCGGGTTGGGCAGGGCAGGGCTTCTGCTCAGTCGCGCGTTTCCCACAATTTCTGGAGGCGGGAGTCGGGTAGGGAGTCCTAGAATAGGCAGAAAAAGCGAAGTCGCCGCGCACTTGCCTGCCCGGCTCTGGGTCTTGGGCCCCAGGAAGGGATAAAGCCACCGGAGAGGCCAGGAGCCGCCTGGTGCACGCATTCCTGGAGCGCAAGAAGAAAAGGCAGGCCGTTCTCTACCCGGGGCCGAGGCCGCCCTCCGCAGCCCAGGTCAGCGCCGAGCGGCTGGATTCCCTAGCCTCTCAGGTCCACTTGGCCGAGTGGAGCCACTCGCTGCTGAAGGAGGGACCAACTTTGCCGAGTTGCCCAGCCCTGTGGGGATCCCGGGGCCCGTGGGATCCACCTCAGAGCTGGGTAGAGGCTTGACTTTACCAACTGATCGGATCCAAGCTGGTGGACGCAGACTGCGTTTTCTCCGCTGCCGCCCGGCCCCTCGACACCCTAGAAGACCAGTTTGGGAGGACAGAAGTACAAGATGCCCCTCTTCTCCTCTATTTATATTCCTTATCCCAGACCTCACACTTTTCACATTTCTTACAGTTCCAGCCTGGCATCTCCTGCCTGTGTGGCCTCGACGGAGGCGAGGGGACGCTCACTAATCGTCCTTCGAAAGCAGAATTTTCTGCACGTCCTGGAGGTGTCCTGAGTGCCACAGGGCAGCTCCCCGCAGGCCGGCGCTGGAGCTCACTGGCGTCCTGTGAACTCCGGTGAACTGGCGGTGACACCCCGCGACAAGCTGTGTGGAAGGGACAGTGGAACTCACCCCTGGGCAGAAGGTGCAGGAAGTGGTAGGGGGTCCCTAGAACTGAGTATTTGGCTCTGTTGGTGCAATCAAAGGCCCCAGGCCTTCCAGTGATTCCTCTACGTCGATCTACCCCACCCCCATCAAGAAGCATCCAGTCTCTGAGGGACCACCGACCCCTCACTTTCTCTAGGCTAGAAGCCTCCCCCACAGCACCAAGGCTGGCTGGTGTGGACCAGCCCTATAAACCGGACTGGAGTCGCCCTGGGATCCGGCGCGCCTGCGCAGAGAGGCAGGCCAGCACCTAAGACAGTAACCTGGGGCTTCTGTGGGGTTAATAAACTGTCCTCCCCCACTCATGCTGCCCACCAACCGGCAGAATCCGCCCCAGTGGAGCAACCATGCCTCCCCTGTGCTGACCAGGAAGCCCCCAATTTCAGGCCTGAGATGCTAAAGGGAGAGAAGTAGAAGCCTGTGGGTAGAAATGGGTTCAAGGGTACCACTGTGTCTGTGAGCTTGTGGGCTGGACTCCTGAACAAAATGTGTTCAACACACAAGAACTGGTTTTCCCCTGACCGCGAGTAAACTGGTGAGAGGATTCTGCATAGGCTCCTAAGTGTTTTCCTGTGAATCTGTAGGACCCACCTCCGAGCCTATATGCAGGCAGGTGTGACCTTGTGGCCACTGGGGAACAGGTGGGCGAATGCCTGCAAGCCCACAGTTTCCCTAGACTGACACAATCGTGAGGGTGAGATCTGGGGACAGCAGCTGTTGTGTAACCAAGGATCCTGCTGGAATGAATGTGTAGACATATGACAGGATCGTCCCGCCCTGTGGACGCATTGGTTGGTCTGAGACCCAGCCTGAGAGTGAGATAGGAAGAAGGCAGTGTGTGCCTGTGAGCACTCGTGGAGGAAGGTGTGCCGTGTATCTGTGGAAGCGGTGATGGACATTGCTCTGCAGCGGCCCCACCCTGCCCGGGCCTCCAGCCCTCTGGGGCTGAGCCTGTCTCCACCCGTCCCATCCCGCTGGGTACCGGCTCTCACCCCGAGGGCCCGCCCTGTGGACAGTTGGGCGCCTGTGAACACGAGGACTCGCTAATCTGTTCCTTGTTGCCAGGAGGAGCAGGAAGCACAGCACCTAAATGCACAGTAAGCCTCCCTTTGAAGCGCTGAGTAGGGAAAGCTGCGAGGCCACTCGACTTTACCCCAGGAATCAAGAATCTGGGGATGGGGAGGGGAGGGAGGGGACCTCTGCAGTTTGTAGGACCCGCCCCCCTACTGCCCAACCCCACCTGGTACACAGAAAACCTAGGTCAAGCCACCCTGGGGGCTCCTGGCGCCACTCCTGGAGCACCAGCTAAGAGCCAAAGGCTTTTACTTGCCTTATCTCCTTAATCCCTTCTGTAATCCGGGGAAGAGTTGGCCCTATAATTTGGTCAAGGAAACTGCAGGCTCCTAAAATTTAATTAACTTGCCGGAGGTTAGAAAGCAGGGAAGCAGAGCCCAAAACCTAGGCTGATGCCCAAAGTCACCTCAGCAGGCACCTGGGAGTGAAAGAATTTTAGAAAGAGGGACAGGTGCACTGGAAAAAGAGGGGCCATGCAGGTAACAGGGAAGGAGCAGGACATAAGATAGCAGGGAGTGGTGAGGCCTGTGGCATGCTGGAGAGTGAATTTTAGGGTGCAGTTGTGTCTGTGTTTTTAATTTCTTTAAATAAAATGGAAAAATACTCGGGCAAATAAAGCTGCAGGCCATATTTGATAGATAAGCTTGAGAACCCAGAATTAGATCTCAGACATACAGGGGTGGTACCTTGATCCTTGAAGTAGCATCAGCACCACAGGAAGCTTGTTCTAAATCTGGAATCTCAAGCCCCACCCCAGACATAATGAATAAGAATCTACATTTTAACAAGGTTCCCAAGTGTTTCTTATACACCTGAAAGTTTAAGACTGTCAGGTGAAAATTATATATAAATGAATACACCTTCAGTTCAGTTCAGTTCAGTTCAGTCACTCAGTTGTGTCCGACTCCATCACCAACTCCCGGAGTTTACCCAAACTCATGTTCATTGATTTGGTGATGCAATCCAACCATCTCATCCTCTGTCTTCCCCTTCTCCTCCTGCCCTCAATCTTTCCCAGCATCAGGGTCTTTTCAAATGAGTCAGCTCTTCACATCAGGTGGCCAAAGTATTGGAGTTTCAGCTTCAACATCAGTCCTTCCAATGAATACCCAAGACTGATTTCCTTTAGGATGAACTGGTTGGATCTCCTTGTAGTCCAAGGGACTCTCAAGAATCTTCTCCAACACCACAGTTCAAAAGCATCAATTCTTTGGCGCTCAGCTTTCTTTATAGTCCAACTCTCACATCCATACATGACTCCTGGAAAAACCATAGTCTTGAATACACCTTATATTGTTTATAAAAGAGCCTCCCAGAGACAACTCACCTACCCACCTCCCCCTTCTCTACCACTCTGGAGGAGGCAGGGAAGAAGGGAAGACAGTGCTCTCTTTTCTTTTCATATTCTGACTGAATTTTACTGTTTAAAAGGTCAGGGCATAAGCCCTTGCTAATTCTCTGACCCACCCCAACATGCTCCCCCATCCTCCAACCCCGAACAACCTCCTCCAGCTACAGGCTTTGCTCAGAGCAGATGGAAAAGAGAGGAAGGTGTCGTGTGCCCTTAGGCAAGTTGCTTAACCTCTCTGGACTTCAATTTTCCTTGTCTATAAAGTGGGATTAAAATACCACTCACATCATAGGGTGGCACTGGTACCCCACTCCAGTACTCTTGCCTGGAAAATCCCATGGATGGAGGAGCCTGGTAGGCTGCAGTCCATGGGGTTGCTAAGAGTCGGACACGACTGAGAGACTTCACTTTCACTTTTCACTTTTCATGCATTGGAGAAGGAAATGGCAACCCACTCCAGTGTTCTTGCCTGGAGAATCCCAGGGATGGGGGAGCCTGGTGGGCTGCCGTCTGTGGGATCACACAGAGTCGGACACGACTGAAGTGACTTAGCAGCAGCAGCAACAGCAAGAATGTATTAATACCTTTAAAACCTAGTGCAGGTTACCTTCCTGGTTCTCCACTTCTTCCTCTAATCAAGTGTGGTACGTTCACTTCTATTTTAGATTTTCTGTTGGCCTGTGTCCCCTATCCTGCTGACCCAGAAGAGGGAGGGGTGGAAGTATATGGAACCCCCTTCCAATCCCAAAGGGCTCCTGGAAGGTGGTAAGCCCTAGCTGAGAAAGCCTAAAGGGTTAGGTGTGGGGAAGGAGGAGGGCAAGGTCTCAAGTCCTGGCAGTGCTGCAGAGGGGATCCTGGAGGGGGGAGCAGTAAAAGCTGGAGGGAACCATGGACTGGGGTGGCTTGGAAACATTTTTTCCAAAGTCCTAAGGGAGTCAGACACGACTGAAATGACTTAGCAGCAGCAGCAAGGGAGCAAAATCCCAGTGGACTTCTGAGCTAAGAGCTCCCTCCATAAAACAAGACATTCCTTGAGGAGTCCTCCCCAAGTCTACCACATCCTAGGACTCGCCATCCATCCCAAAGAAACTGGTTCCAGGATTAGACCCTGGGGTCTGCCCTGGTGGCTCAGAGGTTAAAGGGTTTGCCTGTAACGCGGGAGACCTGGGTTCAATCCCTGGGTCTGGAAGATCCCCTGAAGGAAATGGCAACCCACTCCAGTATTCTTGCCTGGAGAATCCCACAGAGTCGGACACGACTGAGCGACTTCACTTTCTTTCTTTCACTTTCGAATGCTGGAGTCGTGTGCCCTTAGGCAAGTTGCTTAACCTCTCTGGACTTCAATTTTCCTGTCTATAAAGTGGGATTAAATTACCACCCACGGCATAGGGTGATTGTTAAGAATGTATTAATACCTTTAAAACCTAGTGCAGTGCCTGGAATACAGCAAGTGCTCGATATTGTTAATTATTAATATTATGATCGTTATTATTTTCCACTGGGACTGGTAGCAGCCGCCCCTGAGGTCTCCAGGGTCCCTCAGACCACAAGCTCCCAGGGCCTCGGTAGAGGCGCCTCTCCCCGTGCGGCCCCTAGAGGGCGCCCGGAACTCACTTGTCCTGCGTTTCTTCGGGGAAGCCCAGGTCCGGCTCCAGCAGCTTCTGGGCCTTCAGCTTTCCGGATTTGCGACTCCTCCCGCAGGAACCGAAGATACATGGGCTCTGGGGCCACAGGACGGAAAATGTGAGGCGGCAGGAGCAGCTCCTACCAAACCTCCCCATTGAACGGCACCCAGAAGGGGGGCCTCGCACCCCCACCCCCCATGCCTCCCACGCCCCCCTCTTCTCGCATATACGAGGAGGCCAGATCGTTGTGGGCTTCGTGGAGGCAGCGGCGGCCGCTGGACCTCCCGGGCCTTGCTAGGGTTCTCGGCCGAATCCACGGCGGCCCGCTGTCCCCACGGTCACGTTGCCAGAGCTGCGGGAGTGGAAACCAAAACGCAGGCCTGGGCAATCTCCACCCCCAAACCGACCGGTAGTTGAATTAGACCCTCCTCCCTCCAGGCTGGGGGAGGAGAGATGGGGAAAGGAAAGGAAGGCCCTTGGCGGGATAGACGCGTGGTAACCACCCATAGGAACTTGATGGGGTCGCCCCTGGCGTGAGCTTTTGGGGATAACTGCGAACGCAGCAGTGGAGACTTCATGCGTGCATGTGTGTGTGTGCCGTGTATGCCCGCGCGTAGAACAGCACACCTGTAGCTTGCCTTGTGTAATATCGCACACTCCAGTCGTTGTGTAGTTGGAGGAGGTATGTGAGGTCCACAACAACGCAGGCCAAGGGTGAGAGGATGTGATTTTGTACCCATCCTTCAACACAACACGGGCACTCATCGCTCCCTCTACTCACCATCCCCCCCGCCAACACCTCTCCTCCCCTCCCCCTCCCCTCTCCTTTCCTTCCCCTCGGTCTTTCCCCACTCGCACCTCCGCCCTGGTTTCCCACGCCCCGGCTGCAAACACCATATTCCGAGCCTGCTCTGAGCTCCTTGGAAAGTCTGAACTGGCTGCACACCTCTCACTCACTCAGCCTGTTCCTATCAGACTCCCGAGGATAAGGAATCCAGGAGTGAGTGCAGGTGGGCCGTTCCAGAGATCTTCCTGGGCCTGCCGTGGATTCGAACGATGCGGGAAAATCGCGCGGGCAGCTCCTCTTAGCTACCCAGGCAGTGACCTGGCTGCTGGGCTCCGAAATCTGAGCTGATTAGGAAGGCCTAGGAGAGTGAGAAGCTGCTTAGGAGGGGGAGGGGGTCTCAGTTCAGTTCAGACGCTCAGTTGTGTCCGATACTTGAGCGGGGGTCTGAGAGGAGTAAAAGGAAAGTGTCTGTGTGTGTGTGGGGGGGCAAGTGTGTGGGACGGTGGGGGCCAAGTGTGTGTGTGGGGCAAGTGTGTGGAGCGGGGTGGGGGGGCAAGTGTGTGGGGCGGGGTGGGGAGGCAAGTGTGTGGGGCGGGGTGGGGGGGCAAGTGTGTGGGGCGGGGTGGGGAGCAAGTGTGTGGGGGCAAGTGTGTGGGGGCGGGGGGCAAGTGTGCCTGAGCAAAGTTGGAGAAACAGAGTGGAAGGGGGTCGGTTTCCTCCAGCATCTGGCCTTAGTGCAGCATCTGGCCCTTCGTGCAGCTCTGGGGCCCCAGCTCTAGCCCAACTGCCCCTTGCAGCATGTCCTCTGAGTCCCAGCTGCTCCAATTCTGCACAGCCTGGAGATCCCTGCATAACTGTATCATACACCTGGAACCGGCCTGCCCACCTGCAAGTCACTCACGCCACAAACGGGACGCCTGTCTGAGTGTTGGGCCCAGTGCAGACCCCGTACCTGCCACTGCGGTGGGGGCTTCAGGAGGCAGTGCTCAGATTGTGCCCATAGAGCTCACAAGCACGGATATGGCCACACAAAGCCGCTATTATCGTTAACAGGTTAGGCCAGATTCTCTGTGTGCCACCCCAGGGGGCGGGGGCACGGGGCGCTAGGACCCCAGCCCTGCTTGGGTTTCTGGGCCCCAGAAGGCCACCACTCAGTCAGCCAGGTCTGAGGCAGTGATCAAGGCTCACTCACTGCATAATTTGGTCAGTGCAGTCGGCTCACTCAAGCCAAGGAAGGATGTGGCCCTTTCTGCTCAGACAGGTTCGTTAATTCCTCTTCTCCCTCTGCATCTCTACACACCATTATTCGGATCGTTTGTTCCTTTTCTATTTCTGAACAGAGACAGACCCTTGCCTGCAGGATTGGTGGCAGATAGGAGTTGTGAGCTTTCTTTGTGCGGCGGGTAGTTGGCCCTGATTGTGACCCTGGCAGCCCCCACCTCCCTTCCAGCCCGCGTCCCCTCGAGACTACCGGGTGTGCAGGCCCCGCCGCCATCCCGGCCTGTCCTCTCCGCGGCCCTCGGCCGACGCGGGATTTACCGAGATTCGGTCCCAACGAATTCCCGACCGAGAATGGGGAGTCGTACGCCGTCCTTCAGCGCCGAGGGCCCCAGTACCCCGGGGAGTGTGCCCCCACCCCTGGGACGCGTCGCCTGGGGTCCCGAGCGCGTGGGAGGGGCCCCGGGAGAGCGCGCGACTGGGGTGGCCTGGGATCCCCGGAAACAGTCGAGCGGGAGCCGGAGCGGGGAGGGGAGGGGAGTTGGGTGGCCTCCCGCGATGGGCGCCCGGGATTCCGGCGTGCGGAAGCCCAGTTCTCCGAGAGGCCCGAATAAGCTGGACAGGGTCCGAGAGCAGAGGGTCTGAGGGGCCTAGCCCCGCGCTGTTTTGAGTGTGACCCCAGCTGTTGATGAAGATCCGGGACGTAGGAGGTATTTGGGGGAGGAGGTGTGTTATGCCTGATTTTGCCTGCTTTGTCTCGCCAGAGCAGGGGTGAGGGAGTGCTGGTGAAGAGTCGGGGTTCTCGGGAGTTTGGGGGTTGACTTTGAGCCAGACAGCCACTCCCCGTTCCTGCCTCGGCTAGACAGTCTGTGGCCAGAAAATATCCAGGAGCCCCCGGGCGCCCAGCCTGAAGGGTCCCAGGAGTCAGGAGGTGGGAGGAAGGCCCCAGTTTCCCCTGGGGTTGGCAATTCTGGAATACGGCAACCGGCAGGCACTGAAGGTGCCTCTTAAAGACGCAAATGGAGGAGAGACCGCACCAAATGAAAATGGTTTGGGCTGGGCAGCTCCAGTCCCGGCAGGAGGGGAGGGAGAGCCAGACCTACCCAGGTAGGAGGAGCAGAATTCTGCGGTTCCAAGAGGATATTTCCGGATTTCGATTTCGCTTGGCCCGGTACTGGATACCGCCGCGGCACAGGCAGGAGGCCCACTGCAGACCTGACTTTGAGACCAGAACTTTCTCCCCTCGACCCACACACTGTCAGGGTTTGGCCTGGTCACCCGGTGGGTCTGGGGTTGGGGTAGCCCCTCCACTTTGGAAATCCTTTGGACTCAGAATCCTCCTCTCCTGCCCAGATCCTGCTCGAAGAGGAGCACAGATAAGGGTGGACAAGCAGTGCCCCTTCCACACTCAGCCAAATTTCCTCCTGGGCCTCCTTGGGTTGGAGGTTGCTGTGCTTTGTCCTGTGATATGGCAGAGCCAAGAGGGCAGTCTAGGCCAGGATGAGTACTCTGATGGTTTCCATAACTCTCCTGCCCTCAACCCCAGTCTGGGTGAACACAGCTCTGCATACACGAACAAGTCCCACAACCTACTCTCTTCCAGTTTTTAGCCATAAAGTTCTCTCACTCTTCCACCCTAAAGAAAGAGCCCCCTATGTCCCCACTCTACTACCCCAGGATGGCATGTTTCCTAAAGCCTCTACCATCTGGCTTCTTCCAGAAAAGCAGGCTTAAGTCAGTTTTGTATGTCCTGACATTGGTCTGGTAGGTGGGGGACTAAATGTTATGGGGAGTGTTGTGTACTGTGGCTGCTGTCCTGGCTAGAGTGGTCTGGGGCCTCCCTGAAGGTCCTGGGAAGTCAGTTTTTCAGATCCCTCCTAGGCCAGGCTAGTCTGGAAGCTGGGAAGTCTTGGCTTCAAGCACCACAGAAGATCCTGGTCCAATTACTCATAGAATGCTCCAATCTCTGCAGCTTGCTGGGTAAGGTCCTAGAACCCCAAACTTCTAGCAGATGTGTATACCCCTACAATGGATCTGCACACCCCACCATCATGTACTCCAGCAGTGTACAATTAATTATACCCACTAACACAGCACCATACACACTCACTGCAGGGACATGTCATCCACAATGATACATATTCCCCATTAATTCACTCCCCCAATTATATACAATCCTAGACAAGTATCACTCATACAATGAAATACACCTCTAACACATGATTACATACATACAATTATAGATGATATACAGCCATAAACATTCATACATTTAACACAAAAATAGATTCATAATGAAAAACTAATACGTACTCTCACAAATATTAGCCCCTGATTCACTAATAATCACGGATGTTGGTGGGTGATTATACAACTACCCAAAAAGCCACATTTACATATGATCACACACATACCAATACAAGTCTGTATATAAATGGTAGTTTCGATTCACAACTGAAGCAAAATAAGCACACACAACTGCATACAAAATCACACACTTGAACACTTATTATACAAACACTCATTGTCAGTATAACATCCCGATTGCCCACACCATCACAAACACAGAGTGCACACAGGTAACTCTCACTCCCAAAGACAAATCTTGAGCACTAACTGTTCCAGGAGACACTGGCTCTCCCAACTTGTCTCACTGCTGCCTTCTCTTCATTTCTCCTCCTCTTTCTTTCCTCTTTCCAGAACCTGACAGTCCTGACCCCAAGATGTCCTTCAAACTTAAGTATGAGGGGCTGCCCTGGCTGCACCAGCTCACACCAGACCCAAGTAGCTGCAAGGTGCTGGGCTCAGCAAGGAGCAAGCAGCCTTGATTCTGGATTCAGAGGGTTTTATTATTATTTTTCACATAAATTACACAAGCACTTTATAAAAAGGTTACACAGAAAACACCTTATAAGTGCATAACTTAAACCACCCCCCCCCTACGAACAGGATCTGGAGAAATAGGCTTTTTGTGTGGAAACCTGCCTGTGCGTACCTGGGTGCGGCTAGGGTGTGTGATAGGGGTCTGGCAGGCCAAGTGACGCTGTTGTGGCTGTTGTGTGTGCGATGGTGTGTCACAGTGTGACTGTGGCCTTGTATTTGTGAGAAGTGCCATGCTGTTCAGAATGAATCTGGGCCACCCCTGATCGTAAGGGCCAAGGGAGTGAAGGCTATGACCCTGTGTGTGCAAGACACTCTGCCATAGGGCCCCTGTGACTGTGGGGAGACACTAGGAGGGACAGTGAAATCACGTCCGTGTGGGCCGGCTACTACCGGGAGTGGAGAACAGAGAGGGCGGTCTTCCCAAGGCAAGTTCAAACGACAGCTCATGCTGTCCTCTAGGGACCCCACCAGCTCTTCTTCCACCACCTCTTCTGCCTTTCTCAGTCCCACGTTAAAAATCATAATAAAATAAAATAGACGCTAACGGAGGACTCTGAACAGTTCCAGCAGGCGCGGGACCGCGTAGGCATCTGGGAGACGGCGGCGCGTCTCTTTCCTGCGCGCTCTCTTCTTTTCCACCCCAAAGAGAACGGCGTCGGCGCGCGGGCCGGTGCGGAGGGGTGCCGCGATCCCCGGAGGCGTGCAGTCTGCGGCGGAGGGCAGGCGAGAGTCCTGGCTCTCGGGGGGCCTCGAGACCCCTTGGCTGGGCCCGGGTCTCGGGTCTCTCAGAGAGTAGCAGACAGGCTCACTCGCAGGCCGACGCCACGGACGTGACGCTGGTGATCTTGGTCGAGTCGTCAGACCACGGCTGCAGGTTCTGCAGGGCGAAGAGCGAGGAGTTGTGCACGCACAGCGGGTCCGCGGGCAGAGGCTGAGCCAGGCTCTTCTGGAAGGCCTCCTGCTGCAGCTGCAGGAGGATGCGGTTTGCCTGCTGCCTCTCGGCCTCACGCTCCTCCGCAGTCTGCCGCCTGCACCGGGGACAAACCGTTACCCACGCTTCGGGTGCGCTCCCGGGAGACCGCCTGGGAGAGCGCAGCTCCCCCTCTCGGACCCCAATTCCAGCTGGGGGCCCTTGAAAACACTCCCCTAACTTGAGGGTTCTGACTCCGACAAAGACTGGAAACCACCAAAGTAGATAGGGGGTACTCTGGGGGAGCTGTAGGGAGATCCGCTAGGCCCAAGCAGTTGGGGCTCTCTGGCTCCAGGCAGGGCCCACACCCTCACTGGCCTTGGAAGGCACAAGCAGGGCTAGGGTGGCATTTTGCCTCTCCCCAGACTCGAGGAAGACCAGGAGCCTTCCCAAGTCTGAGCGGTCTCACCCTCCCCATCAGTCCAGGGCAGAGGCAGGGACCAGTGGATGTGAGCTGCCACGATGGACCTCTTCACCCCCTTTCTCTCTGAGAATCTCTCCCAGACTTCAGACCTCCTGTGCCAAGCCCTGTGCCGGCCGGGATTCCCGCCGGACCAACTGGCTTCCTCCGAGGAGGTCCAGGGAGGCGATGACTCACTTATTCCATTTAATGCCTCCCCTCCACCCAGTCAACTGAGATCAAACGTCTGTCTCTAAGGTGGACAGACCTAATGGGAGTCCCCGGGGCCTCCAGAAGCAATTTGTAGGCGATCGATGAAGGCGAGCGAAGCCAGCGAGAGGGCCTCTCCCAGCAGCGGACGCCGACCTTCTTCTCGCCGCCCTTTCTTGCCTTTTCGCTCTGTCTCTCGTCTGCCCGTTCTTTCCTGAATTTCAAACTATTTCTCTTCTTTAGGCTTTGTGTCTTTTTCTCTGGTTTTTCTCTCACCCCACCCCTTTCCTTCTCTCAGAATTTAAGGGAATTTGTTTGAAACGAAAATGAAGGTTTCCCTAATCTATTGCTTTCCTTTATTATACATAAGACTTCTTCGCCTCCAGGGAAGTCCACTTTATGTTTTATTTTCTCCCTGGGTGGGGTGTTTATCTTTGCCCCCACCTTGTGTATCAGTTTCTCTAAGCCTGCTATACTATTTTCTCTGTGCGCCCACCCCAAGGGCTTGCCTGACTCCCTCCCCTAGGCCGTAGCCTCGGATCGGCCTTGGGAACCCGAGTGCGTTCCCCCCTCCCCCCTCCAGTCCTTGCTCCCTCCCTAGCTTTCCAGAGGTCTGAGCTGCGTCCCCCACCCCTTCCCCAGCAGCAGGAATGTGGGGAGAGGGGGAACAGACTCGCGGGGCAGTGGCTTCCTTTGTGGCCACGGTGGCGGAATCTCAGGCAGATTCCTCGCCTTCATTCAGAAAAAGAGGAAACTCCAATTCCTTCCTCCGGGCCCAGGCCCTCCCTGCCCGGCGCCGGGGACTTCTCCCAGACTCTCTTGCTCTCCCGCCTGAGACCTGAGCTAGCAAGAAACTCCCGGCGTGTGTGGAACCAGCAGGCGGGCCAAATGTGCCGGAGGATGCAGGGGTGCAAAAGGGTTCAACCGAAGAAAGCGCCTGCTTGTGGGGAAAACGAGTGTAGCTATGGGTGTGTGACGGGATAAGAGAAAATGTTTCTCTCTTACACACACATACCCATCTGTTCCTGATTGATCCCCCTTTCAGTGGGACCCTCGGAAACCCCGCCGCAGGCGGCGCAGATTGATTTTCCCCTTCCCGGGTGGGGGACCTGCTGCGCCCAGGCCAGGCGTCTAGGGAGGAGGGAGACAGCAGGGCCCAGGCTCGCGGTCTGGGGCCCCAGGCGCTCTAGCAGGAGCCCCGGCTGGGGCGCAGAAACAGAGAGCGTGCTATTCTGCCTCCGGTCTCCAGGATAGAAGAGGCATGTACGCGTAAGTCTGCGCAAACAAAAAGTCCCTCAGGACTCGCTGATCTCGGAAGCCCAGACGGCGTAGACTGCTTAAATCCAGACGTATACCCCAAGCAGCGGCAGAGACCAGCCGCGTCTACCACCGCACTGAGTGTGCCGGCCAGAAAGCCAGAAAGCAAAACAGAGGGGGCTCTCCGGCCCCATCCAGTCATCGGCCACGGTTGCTTCCCACTCCCCTCGAGCCTAGCAGAGCGGTCCGCTCCTCCGAACCAGAACCATCCATCGGAAGGCAGGGATCGAAGGAGTGTGAACTCCCCAGGAGAGGCCTGGAGCCAGAGACTGTGCCGCCCACGCCCCGCCAGCTCACCTCCACTTTGTCCTCCGGTTCTGGAACCAGGTTTTGACTTGCGCGTCGGTCATTTTGAGCGCCTTGGCCAGGGCGGCGCGCTCGGCCGAGGCCAGGTACTTCTGGCGGTGGAAGCGCTTCTCCAGCTCGCAGATCTGCAGGCGCGTGAAGGACGTGCGCGGCTTCTTCTTCTTGGGGGGCGTCCGATTCTGATAGGGGTGACCTATACGGCGTGTTACAGTGAAGGGTGAGAGGGCCACTGGAGCGGGAGAGACAGACAGACGGCAGAGGCAAGCGGCAGAGCGTCAGGAGGCGTCCCAGGCCCGACACCCCGCGAGTCAGCGAGCCCAGCGGCTAGACCCCAGAAGCAGGGCGGTGGTCCTCCTGTCAGCCCTCAGCTCAAGCCTGTGGCCTGAAATGGCCCCCCACCCAGCGGCCAGCCGGGCCGACTCCGCGGCCTCTGCCACCACAGAGGCCTCCCTAGCCCTGGGCTCCTATGTGCCCATCAAACACAGATGCAGTCTTTTTGAGGGGCATGTCTGAGGCGAGCTAAAGGTCGCATTCCCCCCATGGCCCCAGGCCTCCAGCCTCAGAGAAGCTGCTCAACAGTAAGAGACCATCCTTGGTCAAGGCCAGGAATCCTGGATCCTGCCCTGAGGCCTCCATTACACACCAACATACAGACACATCACATACAACAGGGGACAAATGAGAGATCTATAGACCCAGAAAAGCTAACACAGACGACAAGCACAGGCACAGAGACAGATGCCTAAGGTGACAGCCATAAACTCCTTCCGAGCCTTCTTAGGGCTGAAGCAAGGTTAGGGCAGGCTGTGGCTCCCCTCAGTGGGCTATGTGGAGTACCTTTCCACCACTGGGTTCCCAGTGGTTCCAGGCTGGGGGGGCTGGTGGTGCTCCATCAGGGCCCTTTAAGATTAGCTTGGCCTGGCTGGGGGAGTAGGACGGGGCACTAGGCCCTGCCTCCCCAGGACTGAGAGGACTTGGGCTGGGGCACAGGGGCCCTTCTTGAGGCCCAGAGCGAATGGATCTTCTGCTTTCCTCCACCTCTCTTTGCCACTGACCAGAATCTGGGCCAACGTTTCAAGGCTGGAACACGACGCTAGCCCAGGGTCTAGCTCTTAACTGCCTATTCCCCTTCCACCGTTGGGCCCTGGAGCCCGAGCCCCACGGGAATCCCACGTCGTGGTCGATCTAGGCAGCGGCCTCTGCCTCCTGCTTCCTCTCTCTCTAAGGCCCCGCCGGGAACCCAGGCTCAACTCAGGGCTGTTTCCCAGCGGACTTGGGGGCCTGGCCTGGCGGGAAGATCGCAGTCTCGCATCCAGGGAACGCTAGGGGCGGCGGGAAGTGAGGCGGCGTGGAAAAGGACCCGCTCAGGAGCAAAAGCTGAGTGCCGTGAGCGGAAGCAGGAGCGGAGGGAGCCGAGGCGAGCAGAAGCAAGGCGCAGAGTAGGCAGCGGAGAGGAGGGCAGACTGCCGCCGCCGAGTGCGTTATCGTCCCAGGGGTTCTTTCGGCTGCCGATCGATCACGGGCCTGGCCGGTGCATTATTCACGCCAGAGGAAACGAGGCTGGGCCCAGAGCGGAGGACGCTGAGCCCGGACAGAACGAAAATGAAGCAGGCAGCTCAGCCTAGTCGCTGCCACTGACCCGGACGGGGCCCGCAGTCCGGGAAGAAAGGCCGGCCAGCTCTGCGGCTTAACTCCGGCTCACGGTCTCTATCGGCAGTGCGACGGGCACTGGACCTTGGAGCGCGAAATGTGTGTGCGTGTGTGTGTGTGTGTGTGTGTGTGTGTGTGTGTGTGTAGGGGAAGGAAGGTGGGGAACCTGTTTTCCTTGAGTCTGATTCTGGGGTTCGCCGCCTCGGCCAGACAACGTCTGCCAGGACGTAAGAAACAGTTTGTTCACCTCGCGCCCCTTTCTCCAAGATCCCCGAGCCCCAAATGCCGGCAGAAGGTAGTACCGACGCTACAACCCCTTCCCTTCGCCTGACCGGCCCAGGGACTCCGAGAAGGGATCAGGGAGAACTTCTCAGAGTACGGGGTCCTGTGGGAGAGACGAAGAGGGGCCCAGGCTTGGAGAACTCTTCCAGCGAGTCGATTCCGCGAGAGAGGCGGCGGGTGGCGGAACTTGGGGGAAGCACCCAGAGGAGCCAGGCGGCCGGGCGCGCAGAGGGGGCTGCGGGGAGCCCCGGGGCGGAGGAGGGGTAGAGGAGAGCCGGGGCCGCGGCCAGGCGGGGCGCGCGCGGGCCGGACTCACCTGTGAACCTGTCCTTTGTGTATCTGCGGTTACTCTCCATCCAGGGGAAGGTGAGGCCGGTGAGGTTGTTGACGCCCGGCACGGCAGGCACGGAGGGCACGGTGGGCAAACCGGTAGCCAGAGGTTGAGGGTGGGCCACCGCTCCAGCTAGCGGCCTGTGCGCAGGCACTCGGATCACTCCCGCAGCACTCAGCGTGCCCCCACCGCCGCCTCCACCCCCGCCGCCGCCGCCGCCGCCACCGGGACCGGGGCCGCCCGCCAAGGCCATGTTCACGTTGTAGGAGCCGGCCAGCGGGCCCATGCTGCACGCGCCGCCGCCGCCGCCCGCCGGGCCACCGGGGCCACTCGGGCCTCCAGCGCCATAGGCCCCCGCGCCCCCGGCCCCCGGCCCGGCTGCGGGGCCCCCGCCGCCGTAAGGGTAGGCGCCTCCAACCAAACACCCAAGGCCGTATTCTCCGTCCTGGAGGCGCGAGGAGGGCCCCATGCAGCCGCCCTGGTCTGGGCTGTTGAGGATCTGGTCGATGCCAAAGCTGATGGGCTCCGCGTGGCCCGGGTGGAGATGGTGCGGACCCAGATGCTCCATGCTGGCCCCCGACCCCGGCCCCGCGGAGGGGGGGGCCTGGGCGGTGGCACTCGCGGTGCTTGGCTCGGGGACAGCGCGCGGCGGCGCGGAGGCGGCAGCGGCTCCTGGCTGCGTGGAGACTTGGAGGCGAAGTGCGCAGAAGGGCTAAAGTGGGCGGGGGGGAGGGGAAGGAGAAGAGGGGGCGCCGTATTCTTCCCCTCTCCGGCTACTCCTTCCCCTCTCCGGCTGCTCGGTCGCTGTTGACTCTGGGACATCAATCACCGGGCGAAAAAGCCCGGTGCGAGCTAGCCTCTCAGTTTCGGCCGGGTCTCTCCATTGGCTGTGAGCGGAGAGGAGCGGGGTGAATGACAGCGCGGGGGAGGGGCGGAGAAGGCGAGAGGAAAGCCTGGAGCCGAGACAGATGTAGGAGCCAAAGACGGAGGGACTGAGACCGAAGCTCAGAGAAGTAGTTCAGGAAGAGAGGGAAGAGGCGAACCAGAGGCTTCAAAGGAGAAAGAGAATAGGAGGCTGGCATTCCCAGAGACGGATAGACAGATGGCCCCAAGGAGGTGGAGGTCAGAGCCCTCTTCCCCGCCTGACAGGAGCCACCCCCTCGCTTAGAATTGGGCCAGAGGAGCTAGCCCACCAGGCCTCTGGGGAAGGGGCACCCAGCGCTACTGGAGAATCTCCCCAGGGGCTCAGCCGGGAAGCACCAGTCTGTCAACCAGAAGATTTACTCCCAATTTTGTCTGGCTTGTAAGAAAGTAGAAGGCTGTCTGCTCCCCGGGGTATGCCTCCCAGACAGGAAGGTGAGTTCAGGATTGTCTTTTAAAACAAGGGCTTATAAACATGGCTATATGTTTTTGAAAAAGTCAGCAGCAACCTCACCTCAGCCTATTTAGAGAAACTGAGGAAGGGAAACTTCCTGAAAGGCAGTCACAAGTCAGAGGAATTGGCTTGGGGCCTGCTTCCGAGGTGCCCAAGATACCCCCTTTCCTTTTAAATAGAAGTCCCAAAAAGCAGTTTCCACAGTATGCGAATGAACTCAATCAGATTGCTTTCACCAGGACTGGTTATTCCAAGCAAGAAACCTTTGGATTGTAGCAAGGGGAAGGAATTATTTTCTTACTTTTGGAATCTTGGAAGGGAGGCCTAGGGGCTTAAGGCAGTGGGGGCTGGGTATGGTGGGACCAAGATCAGGGAAGTACAGCAGGACAAATTTAGGCCTTTTCAAAGTTTTGCCTGTGGCTGACTGGCTTAGAGCCCAGGAGAGAAGAAGGAAACTCCCTTTTTCTGCTTCCTCTCTTTCTCCTCTCTAGTAGAGAAATGTCTGCTCCCTCCTAGGCGCCAAGCCCTAGTAAGGGCACAGGTTGGATCACTTGGGATCTATTTCTGGTCTAGTTCAGATTCAACAGGTCTTCAGGGAGGGGCTGTCTATCAGACAAGATGCTAGAATGTGGTGGCTCATATTCTACTTAACAAGTCTCATTCCAATCTACTTGCTTTGGCCATACGTGTTACTGTAACCTGAAGAGAGCTCCATGGAGGCAGAGAATGGTTTCCTCATCTCTGTCCCTCCCTGTGGAGTGCAGCCCCAACCCATGAAATATACTCATCTTGGGTAGATAATGAGTGAAAGAACCTCTTTATGCAACACATATTTTATTGAATATCTACTACGTGTCAGTCGCTGTTCTTGGCACTGGGAAAACAGCAGTGAACAAAACAAAGTTCCTGTCCTCATGGAGCTTATATTTCACAGCATGAGTGAGACAGTAAACAAAGAAGCAAATACAATAAGCCAGACGGTGGACAGTGTTATGTAGGGTATAAACTCTACACCAAGTCTTCAAGACAAGGATTGTTCCCATTTTATGGATTCAAGGAAACCACATTTCAGCAAGGCTAAATGACTCGATTAAGATGGAGGAGCGGGGTTCAACTTGCTTTTATGGGTTGGCCTGGAGAGCTGGCTGCTGGTTGGTGGCACATTTCTATGGGAAAAACCTTGCTCGGGCTCCAGGCAGGTGGACAAAGGCCCCTCAAGACAAAGCCAAGTATGAAGCTGTTGGTCATTTGTAAACATTAAGCAGAAACATGAGAAAGAACTCTATTCCCTTGCCAGTTCTCTCCTCTCCACCTTCCCAGTCAGGCATACTGCACCTTTACACAGGAGGTTCCAGAACTTACTTTGGAAGTTGTTTGAACCTGAATGAGTCTCTTGTCTCTTATCTTGAGGGAACTAAAGCAGAGATAAATATAAATATTTTGCTGAGAAACTAGTGTGCCAGGCACTGATCTCATTTAAGACTCACAACAATCTTGTGAAATTAATAGAAACATCCTCAGTTTTAAATAATTAAGAAAACAGAATGAATGTTCATAGCAGTATTATTCATAATGGCCAAAGTGTGGAAACAATTCAGATATCCATCATCTGATGAATGGATAAATTAAATGTGGTATATCCATACAGTGGAATATTGTTCAGCCATAAAAAGGAATTCCTGCTACAATATGGACAATCCTCCAAAACATTAAGTGAAAGAGGCCAGGCACAAAAAGAAACGTGTAATATGATTCCATTTATATGAACCATCCAGAATAGGCAAATCCTTGGAGACAGAAAGTAGACTAGTGGAGCTGGGATTGGTGGGGTGGGGGGAGTAGGAATTGGTTGCAAATGCATACAAAGTTTCTATTTGTAGGGGTGGAAATATTCTAGAATTAAACAGTGGTGATGCTTGCACAACTTTGTGAATATAATTTTAAAAACCACTGAATCGTATGAGTTAAAAGATATTCTGTGTGATATTATAGGAAATTATATCTCATTTATTAGAAAAGGAAACAAAAACTGAGGCTTGAGATGAACAAACTTTCCCGAAGTCCCACAGACAGAAGAGGACTGATCCAGGACCCCCAGATCTGAACTATTTTCTCTGTATGAAGCTGAAAATGATGCAGAAGGAAGCTTCAGCTTCCTATGAGGCTGGGTCCCAATTGCCTTCCTCCTTTTGGTCAAGAAGTCACATTTGGGTCTAACCACAGTTCTGGCTGCTACAGTGAAAACCCTGTCTTTCTGGGTTACCCTTGGAACAGCTCCTCTTTGCCACTCTCTGGTCTGTGCTGGAAATCCCTTGAGTGTTTCTAACACTCTTCTTTTCTTCTTTCTCCTTTCTCCTCCCTCCAGATGGACTTTACAGCCCCTTTGGCTTTTCAACCCTGTCTGTTCCAACCCTTTGGACATCTGCCTCACTTACCTCCTCAGGTCTGGCACAAGTTGTCCAAGGTACCTTGGAGGAGACTTTACCCTTGCTGGCCCAGCCCAAGGATGGCAGAGGTCACAGTCGCCTAGTAGCCCACTAAGATTGACTCATCAAAACCCAGAAACCCAGGGATGTCCTAACATTCCCCTGCCCTCACAGGTGCCTGCCTGCCTGATGGCTTCAGTGCTTCCCACTCACCTCTCCTTCTATGAGTCAACTTTTATCCCAATCTAGTTCTGAGGTGCTGGTCTCCCCACATCTGGAGTTTTTGAGTACACTTTAACTTCAGCATTTGTCCCCCACTGAGATAGTTGCTGAGGGGCCAGGGTTATTCTCTCAGTCCCATCTCTGCCTAGGAAGATGAAACAAAAGGGTGAGGATTCACTGGGCTTTGCCCCCACCACACCTCCCAGTGTTAGCTGAGCACAATGCTATAGGTTGGCAAGTGTTCTGAAATGGAGGAGGAGACTCACACAGAGCTTATAGCCAGTGCAGCTTCAGTGTTTCCACAGCGCTTTTCCATACCTTGCAGGATAGTCCTTTTAGGAAAGGGCCCCACAAAGCACAGGTGATGTCCTATGCATCTGCAGTCACAATTACCTCATCTCATCTTTCAATAATCCTGTGATGTGGCTTTTATTATCTCCATTTTACAGATGAGAAAACTGACTCACTGAAACCTGGAAAGGGGCAGAGACTGGACTCAAATGCTGCTTTTCTGACTGCATTCATTACTAGCTGCTTTCTCAACACCAAAGTTGGCAGAGGTGGTCTATGCCTTGCAGGAGTACCCTGCACACATCTAGGTGCCTTTAAGCCCTTAGGCCCCCTGGTAATAACACCCCCAACCCCACCGCCATCCCAGACCCCCTCCCCTTGCCTGCAGGATAATAAGTACCTCCAATTAAAAGAAGAGCAGCTGGGACTGAGGCTGGGGCAGGGGGAGGAGAAAAGGGAGGGCTCAGCCATAGGCAGAGGCCTCTTTGGATCCCACCCGGCTCCCTCCCTGCTCAGGGAGAGACCCCTGGGCCAGAGGTTGTCCTTTAGCTTAGGGGTGTTTGTGATAACTTAATTACTTTGTGTTTGTGGGACTGCAACCACAAGGGGAAAGCGGGTATGAAAGTGCATGGCAGTGAGGGTAGCTGTGCATACATACCGGGCATGTCTTTTAGGACTAATTTGTTAATTTATCCAACAGATACATATTGTCTATTATGTATCAGTGTTAGACTGTTGGGATAGTACCCTATTAGGCTGCAAGAAAAACACTTCAGTAAGGGTGCTGTAAGAGATGAAAGGTGTCTAGGTCATTTTTACAATTGGATTTGTTTGTGTGAGGCTGGATGTCAGTGAGAAGGCAGGTAAATGTGTTTTCTATAACAGGATAAGAATGTGTTTCTGTAACTGTTCCTCTATAATGGGCACATTTGATAGGGCAAGACTATATTCCAGCTGTGATAGTGTGAGTGTAACAATGATGTGTGCTGCTGATGGTTTGTGTGCATCTGTGGAAGGGGCTTCTTATTTCTAGTGTAATTGTCAGGGAAATAGCCATGTGTTGGCCTGTGGGTGAGGGTGGCAGGAGACAGGGTATGCCCAATAGGCGTTTTGAAGGGAAAGGATGGAACAGGCTGGGAGCTATGTAAAGGCACATGTAGCATAAAGCAGACCATGGGGGTTGGGGGCTGGATTCCCAATACCAAAGGTGTCCCTTCTGCCTTGCTTCCCTGCCTCAGGAAGGGGGCAGAAAATGTCACCATCCATGAAGGAGGCAGGTGAAGCTGGTGACTCAGAGATTTAGAAACCCAGTGAAGGGCACTTCACCTCTGAGGAACCTGGGGGTGAGGGGGTAGGGGAGGTGGTGTTGTCTTTGGGAACCTAGGATGGAGGAGGAGGGATCGAGCAGGTCAGGCTGGTTCCAGTCACACAATTCAGTGATTTTTCAGGGCATGGAGTGAGGGTTGTCCAGGGTCAGCCCCAGGTGCCCCCACCCAGTCCTTACAGAGTGAGGCCCAAGGACCTCTCCAGCATGGAAGGACAGGCACACATTTCCCCATCAGTAGAGGAATCCCAAGTCGGTCAAAGACAGAGGGACAGGGGACAGACCTTCCCTGATATTAGACAATCTCAGCTGTCACCTGATTTAGGGGTGAGGACCTTTCTCCTCTTCCTACCCTCAACCCAAAGCCTCCTTGAATCATGGGGTCCTTATGTTCTGGCCCTCCCCTCTACACTACCCCCTCTCAGCTTCTGACCAAAAGGAAGCTGTTGGCCCCATCAGCTCTGGGCAGTGAGCTAGGGCCTCAACTTTCTCTGACCAAATCCATCCCAAGGAAAGCCCAGAGACCCTCAGGCCTCACCATCCAGCACTGGTGCCCTTGACTGGGTGTGTCTTCCATGCTAAGCGTGCTCTCAGGAGGAAAGGGTGGTATGGGGGTGGGAGGGCGTAGGGTGGGGGTAAAGGTGGTGTGAGAGAAAATTCAGGGGAAGACAGATATTTGTGGCTTTGTGGGAAGGCTCCAGAGGCACAGCTTAGGAGGGCTTCCCACCAGTGGACCCCAGTAACAAGGGCCCAGGGCCATGGGAACATGCCAGCCTCCCTCATCTTTGGCCTCTGCCCTTGGCCCTATTCATTGACAGGTGAGTCCCTCTGGATCTGAGGAATTTTCTGTGGCAGAGGGCATCCCCTTAGCCAGGCCCTCAGCTGAGGTGCCCAGGAGGGAGTCAGAGCAGAGAGGGCACAGGCCCCCTGCAGGTCAGCTGTCTGAGGACCACCACTGCCTTCTAAGAACCTCCTCCCTGCGCAGAGCTGGCAGGCTCTGTGAACCACCATGGCCAGATCTACCCAGACTCATTGCCACAATTCCTGTCCACTCCTGGAGCAGAGAGTTGGCTTTAGAGGAAGAGCGGATGGAGATCTCCAAGCCCTTGAAAACCCAGACTCCCTGCGGCGGTTGGGTTCATCCCCCGCTGCAGAGGGGAGGCCAGTTGAAGGTCTCACGGTTGCCCCTAGGAGCTAGGGCTGCCTTGGCAGGAACAGGTCTGGGAGTTCTGAAGGCGCTCAGGGCACATTGTCAGAAGCTGCACGCATCTGTGGATCCCATCACGATGCTCTGGCAAAGGAAAACCTGGCTGGCTGGAAGCCTGCCATCAGTGAGAGCGTCTGACCGCCTCGGCTGTAGCCTCCGTGCCAGCCTGGTGGTTTGGGAAGCATCCTCAAATAAATGAATTGAGCTGGAGTTCAGGTTTGAAGTTAACTCTCAAATCTCTTCCTCCATCAGAAAACACGGGGTGGGGTAAGGGGGAGATGAATTCGGCCTGGAAGACCCAGCTGCTCCCACTGTTGGCGCTGGTGCTGGTGGTGCCGGCAGTGGGGTGATGTGTTCCACACTGTCCTGACTGCACCTGGACCCCCGCATGTACACCGATGGTCACGGACAGACATCATCGAATGCCCACTACCTGAGGGTTTCCAGATAACTCCTTGGCGGAGACACAACACCCTCTGGCGCCCAGACTTACAGACCCACACTCACTCTCGTGCACAAAACACAGACACTCCTGTGCGCAATCCCCGCAGATGCTCACAAAGCCTCCTTCTCCCATTCGTATTCAGGTGCCCACAGACACAGGACACATTTTGCACAGATTCAAAACCAAACCAAACCTCTCCCTTCGTGCACACAACCCCACAGGTCACACGGACGCCAGTCGGCAGAAAGGCTGCGAACCTACAGGTACACTCTCTTCCTCGCAGACCCTCCTGCTCAGGTAAGACCCACCTCCCTCCCTTCACTGCACACCCCCAGACGGGCCATTTGGGGCCCACCAGCAGCCAACTGTTTTCCAACTTTTGCAGGGAAGCCAAGGTCGCCCTCTCTCAGGGAGGGCGGGATACGGAGCCGCAGGTGCCGGCAAGGGGGGTGGGGAAGCCAAGTTGAAGCGGGAGGGACGGTATCCATATGCATGGGCTCTGCGCTCGAAGAGCAGCTGCCCAAAGCTGAGCCCCAGTGGGCCCAGAGTTGCGGGCAGGCGGCGGCGACCCAGCTAATTGAATTAGGCCGGCCAAGCCCTGCCACCCGCGCCACCCGTGTCCGCTCTGCCATCCGCCCCAGCCGCCGCAGGCGCTCGTTGGGTGCCAAGGGACGGATTGAGGGAGGGAGGCACTCCCGCCTGAGCCGCTGCCCCAGGCAGCCTCTCCCCCTGGAAATAATCCCATTGTCCCGGGGGCTACGTGGGGCGCTGGGTGCCGGGATCCCCAACTGGACTGCGACGCTGTGATGAATGGGATGGCGGCGAGGGAGCGGACACAGGGAGGGGCCGCGGCCCTTCTCCGCCCACTCTTCTCTCGGTGCTCAGCTGCCTTCCTCTGCGCCCCTTCCGCCTCAAAGTGGGGGCAGGAGAGGGAGGGAGGGGAACCTGCCGCTGGAAATGAGACCAGTTGGATGCTTCAGTGAGGGAGGTGGGTGCAGTCTGCGTGGGTGTGGGGTGAATGAGTGGGTGGAGGGTTGCAGCCCACTCCAAGTGCGCAACAGCATGGAGAGCTGTGAGCACCTCCCCGCCCTGTAGGTGCAGTGCTGGCCATGTGTGGGGGGCTTAAGGGTAGAGTGTGGAGCTGTGTGTGAGTGAGGTGTGAGTGGGGTGTGTAAGGACACCCAGCCCCCACTACTGGGAGCCACGCGGACCCCAAGGCCCTATCTGGAAGCGCCTGCCTAGGGATCTGCCTTCCTCTCCTCCTAGACTTCCAGGGAGTCTCACGGGGGTTGAGAGACCCGCCAGAGTCCACACCACCAGAACTGACAGTGTGGTTTCTGACCCTGCACTTCTGCTCCCCTCCCCCATCTTTCTGGACAACGGTTTCCAAGCACCGGCATCTTTTTTTCAGCTTTTCTCCTACCCTGACATACTCTAAATCTCGGCTGATCCAGTAACCACACGCAGCCTTTTGAGGTCTGACTCCCAGTGCTCTCCCCACAGGTGCCTGAGAAATAACTCTTGCCCTAGGCCTGGGACTCCCAGGGCTGGAATCAGGTCTCTGTGTCCGTCCTAAACTGCCCCGTGCCTCCTGCCCCTTAACTGTACAGTGGGCAGGGTCCCAGCTTGCCCCCCAGCGCTGGCACACACCTATCTACTGGTGCTCCAACACCAGTGAGACTTCCTTGTCTTGTGAGCTCAAGAGCTGTGGAGACTGGGATGTTCAGGGGTTGGGGGCACACGGCCATGCTTCCAAGTCCCTTTGGGGCAAGTTTGCACCCTTGCCTCCTCCACCCAGAAATAGGAGACCTGGGGCTGGCCCCAAATGTTGGGGGGGGGGTGGTGTCCTAAGGATTGAGCCACGGGACCCAAGGAAAGCAGAAGAGAGCCACCGCCCCGGGTCTGCAGCTGGTGTTGAGGATCATCCAGTGGCCAACACTGCCCCTGAGACTCTGCCACAGCCAGGACCCCCACCCCAGCCAGGACTCCCACCTGCTGCTGCCTTCCACTGCTGCCCACTGAGCTTTGACAAATCCTCAAGGCTATGCTGTGAAGGTAGAGTTCCTGGGTATCCAACTAGGGTGAGGGGAGCCAAATCTGGGGGCCTTGGGCCCAGCAGAAGTTTCGTGTGTGTCCAGGAGGGCAGCGACTAGGACCTTCTAGAGGAGGGCCACTAAGGGGATCAGTGGCTGTCACCTCTGTTCACAAACCCCTGCCTTGCTGCCTGAGGCTAGGGAGAGACGGTGGGGGTGGGGGGCTCAGGGTGGGCCACCTTGAAAGACCTCGGCACCCACATTGCTCACTCCCACAGCCCATGGCCAGGCCTCAGCAGCCCACGCTGTGTTTCCCGGGACTTTTACTGCAGCACCAAGATGAGCAGTGACGTCCCCTTCTCCCCTTTCATAAATATTGCATCTTCCCAATGCAATTACAGGAGACGGAGCGGCATGAGTGTTTACTAAATAAGATTATGGGGTAATGCTAATGCCGTTTATGTCTACGCTCTGACACCAGACAAACTCCCTATTAATAACCTCTCAATGAGGCTTGAGGCTCAGAACTCGGGGGCTGCCGGCCGTGCTTGGTAAGAATGGCCACAGCATGGCTGCCCGCACTTAGGGGCTCCACCAGCCTGCCCCTCTCCCTGGGATACCAAGACCATCCTGCTCTCCAGACCTCCTGGCTTGGAGCTCTCCTTGTCTGGAGGCAGCCTCACATCCACCCACAAGCCAGGAACCTCATTGGACACCCTCATTTCTTCCACTTAATTTCTTTATCAGCAAGTTTGGTCCCAGCTGGCACCCCACCCCTCTCCTCTGACTCCACACTGTTGGAAGAGCCCAATTCTCTCCCCCTACAGGGTGTTCAAAATTTCCCAGGTGGCGTTAATGGTAAAGAACCCGCCTGCCAATGCAGGAGACACAGGTTCGATCCCTGGATCAGGAAAATCCCCTGGAGGAGGAAATGGCAATCCACTCCAGTATCCTTGCCTGGAGAATCCCATGGACAGAGGGGCCTGGTGGGTCCATGGGGTCTCAAAGAGTTGGATACAACTGAGGGACAGAACACTCAAAGGGTGTCCAGGGCATGTTCTTCCCTGGCTTAGGAACCTCTTACTGTTGTCTATGGGAAACTCAAAACCCCTCATCCCCGCCATTCAAGGCTCTTAATTTACTTTCCACTCCAGCAACTCCCCCAGTTGCTGGATACTGTTAGCCTTTTTAATAAATGTTAAGAGAGAGAAATATTCTCTCACCTTCCTGCTTGCACCCAACTGTTGGGTGCTATGCTCTGACAACACCCATCTCCCCCAGTGAAAATAATAATAATAAAAGGAAAGGAAATTCCCAATCCTACTTTGAAGTTCTGGCTCCCGTGACATTCTCCAGGCATAATTCATGAGGCCCTCGTGGGATCGATAGTATGTGTATTTTAAAAATTACCTTTTCTGTTGTTGTTATTCACTTGGAGTCATGGAGGCATGGAGTGAAGTCTCATCTGCACTGCTTTACAAATGTGAATTGGAACAGATTCATGAACTTCTCTGGCCCATGCTTTTTTCAGGCACAGTGGACTCTGCCTTCAATTTCAACAAGCTACTGTCAGAGTCAGTATAAAGATGAAACATTGTAAGTGTCCTAATTCATCCAGTGTATCTCTGCTTTACCATCTTTCTTATTGCATTGACACTTACATGAAATGTTTGTCATCGCTACGGGTCTGGGAGTCATTGAAACTGAATATTTGTCAAACCCACCTCAGTTTCCCAGTCCCAGCAGGTGAACTCCTCAGACATACTGGATGCCTTCTCCTTGCCTCCCTAACTCCCCTCCTCTTGAGTCTTCTTCAGAGTCCAGCTGAGAGGGTATGACCAAGGCATTAGAGGTAAGTTCTGTAAAAATAGAACATCGACACAGCAGAAAAGTGTGGACAGGGTTTCAGGTGAGGCAAACCCGGGACTTCCCTGGTGGTCCAGTGGTTAAGAATCTGCCTTCCAGTTCAGGGGTTTGGTCCCTGGTCAGGGAGCTAAGATTCCACCAGCTACAGGGCAACTGAGCCAGTGTACGGCAGCTACTGAGCCCACGTGCTCTGGAGCCCGTGTGCCACCACTAGAGAGAAGCCTGTGCACCTCAGTGAAGACTCCACATGTGGCAGCTAAGACCCAACACAGCCAATAAATAGATAAATAAAATAGAAAAGAGAGGCAGCCCCTTGCTTCAGGCCTTGCCCTGGTACAGGCTGGTCATTAACACAGCCCTGGATTCTTCTTGGCCTTCAACTCAAAAGACATTCATGCCCGAAGACCTCAGTAATAAGGGACCAGGGAAGGGCTGGGCAGCCTGCACGCTCAGCGTAAGTTTCCCCACCTCAGAGGCCTCCCCTCCTTTCTCCTTCCTCCACCATCCCTCTGAAGTCAGCGAAACCATTGAGCAGCTTCTGGAAGAAGGCCTTTGCCTTTGGAGAAGGCAGAAGGGCAAGGGGAGCTGGCAAGACCCCCTCCTAGGCCTCCTGGAGCCTCTCTCCCCTCCCCCAACCTCTCCACCAAGGCCTAATAGTCTTTAGCTCAAAAGGCCATTAGGTCTGGGGGCCCGGGGCCTGAAGGATGGGGGAGGGGAGCCATGCTTAACCATATTCTCCAGTCCCCTTAAAACTAGGGTTACCCCTGGCCAGACCAGCACATACTTATCACCAACTTTGACCTGCCATTCTTGCCCTGGGCTGCAAGTGACTTTGCTGAATTCTGCAAATTGGTCTGAATCTGGAGCACTTCGGACTTCCCACAGCATCCCTTCACTTGGTTTCAAAGCCTCAGACTTGATTGTCTTTCCTCTTTTCACTTTCTGTCCACCCTACCTCTCTTGTCCCGCCTCCCCGTTGCTTCTTTTCTTAGTGTTCTTGGTACAGGAAATCTTCCTCAGCAGACCTTCTGCCCACTATGTACATGTGTGCACACAAACACACACAAATTCAGGGGTACATGTAGACGTTCACTCTCAAAAACACAAACACAAACCTTTGAGCTTAAGACATCAGGCTGTCATTGAAGCCCCGGGTTCACCTACTCACACATTCATCTCTGCTATCTTCCACCCAAAAAGCATGCACTCAGAGATGTATCCAACCACACACATTGGCCTGTTCACACCAAAGGACACACAAACACAAATATGCATCCACTCAACATGCCAAGCGTGGTTATCACAGTTTATGCTGCCACCAAATCTTCCAGAGCTTGCCAGGGAATTGCCGTATTTTATTCCTGTTGGGAATTCTGTATACACCTGTGTAATGTCCGCGCAGCATGTTTGGGGCTGGAACAGTTGTACGACAGGATGGATGAAAACCACTCCCGGAAGGTCCCTGAGCTCTGAGTCATCCCAGAGAACCTGGAGAAGGAGGAGGAGCAGAGATCCGAGTGAGGGGTGTGGTCCGCTTGTCGGAATCAGAACCTGCCCATCACCTGTGCTCTGTAAACCAGCAGAAGATCCTGAGGCAGGAAGTAGGAGCCAGTGGGTAACGCCAAAGGGGCGTGGACTTCAAAACAGGAAAGGAAGGAGCTATTGGGGCCTCTAAGTTCCAAAAAGCACAAGGTAAAAATGGCATTTCCCTTGGGGGTGGGCTACATGGGCTCTGGTGAAGCCAGGACTGACTGTGGCCAGGAAGAGCAGCGAGGCTACACCACCGCGGTTGGTTTCCATTTCGGTGTGTTTCAAGAACACCAATCAGGGCAAAAAGAAATGGACTAGGGTAAAGAGTGGGGTTTCAAGGAGTCAAGTATAATGGAAAGATCAAAGGCATTGATTCAAATTCTCCTGCCACTCTAGTAGCTGTGTGGTCTTAACAGACATACTTAACCTCTCTGATCCTTAGTTTCCTCCTCTGTTAAATAAAGGTATGCTGCCTTCCTTGTGTGATTGTAGTGAGGATTAAAAGAGATGAAAAGACATAAAAATACTAAGCCCAGTGGCTGGTGCATGCAAGATCCAACAGATGATGGCTGTACGTGAGAAGGAAGTAATTACAAGGCCAGTGTAAGATGGCCTGAAACCCAGGACAGGAAGATTCAGAGTCTTCCTTTCCTTCAGGACCCAGAAAAAGAAGGGCAGCTACAAGCTGAAATGCCTGTTTCTTATCAAGGATGCAGTGCACTGTGGTTAAGAAACTAACGCCAGATGGCCTGAGTTCAAATCCTACTATGTGACCTACAGCTAACTTCTCTATGACTTGGTTTCCTCCTCTGTAAAATGGACATGATAATAATAATAGGATCTCTCTTATGAGCTTATTATAAGAAGTAAATGGCTTAATATTTGTAAAGTACTTAGAGTACTATCTGACACAGAACAAATGCTGTACAAACATAAGCTAAGTAAATAAAAATAAAGCCAGGCTCACATGCTGATGGGGAATATGGCTCTGAGAAGGATTCATAGGCGGCATGGCAGCCATGGGCCAGGCACAGACTGCCTCTTTGGCTGTAGGATCGGCTCTCTTCAGAACCCTGCACTCAGACTCCCTCTTTTGTCTGTGGTTTGTTTACCTTAGGAACAAGTTACCCTTTTAAGTGTTCAAGCTGCTCAAGGTTTTTCTAAGAGAAGAGTAGACATTTCTTTATATGTTGCTGGTGGCGCTATAAATTGGTCCCGTCCTCCCTGGGTTATGTAACAAAAAGCATGATACTGTTCATATCCTTTGATCAGATAATCCCACTTTGGGGATCACATTCCCAAGGAAATAAAAAAGCGGTTTGTACAAAGATGTTTATAGCATCACTATTCACAGTGGCTCAGCCTTGGAAGCAACCCACATACCCTACACTAGGGGAATGATTAAACCAGCCAGGGAACATCAGCACAAAGGAATAGTATACAGCCAGTCAATCCTCAATGAAATCAGCCCTGAATATCCATTGGAAGGACTGATGCTGAAGCTCCAATACTTGGGCCACCTGATGCCAAGAGCCAACTCATTGAGAAAGACTAACGCTGGGAAAGATTGAGGAGATGGGGGTGGCAGAGGATGAGATGGTTAGATAGCATCACCGATTCAATAGACATGAGTTTGAGCAATTCCAGGAGATAGTGGAAGACAGAGGAGCCTGACACGCTGCAGTCCCTGGGTTCACAGAGAGTCAGACATGACTTAGCAGCAGAACAACAAATTCAAATTGCTAACTATGACACAGACAAAAGCAGAACATAACACCTTCCTTGGTGAAGATGCTGAACAGTGTAAAAATATCAATATTCCCCAAGAAAATTTACAGACTGGATTTACTAGTCAAAATCACCCTAGAAATTTTCTTGACCTCAGAAAAAAATTATTCCAAGTTTCACATGAAAGAGTAAATAGGTGAATATATCAGATAATTTTTCTAAACAAGAGCAATTTTGACTAGATGTTCAAACGTTTTGTTATAGAGCAACTAAACGGAAACAGTGTGGTGTAGGCACCAAGATAGACATTGAAATCAGTGGGACAGAAGAGAGCCCAGAAACAGAGCCAATCACACCTAAGAATTGAATAGAGATGTTTGAACACAAGGGAGAAGGGAGCGTAACTCAATAAACAGGGTTGGGAAAGGTTTACCACTTGAACAATAAGTTATTTTATATCATAAAATGTAACACAAGAGGGACTAAATAGTTAAAATGATGACTAAGAGGATGCAGGAAAATGAAATACAATGTAATGTTAAATTTTAAAAATTCACAAAAGATTGTATGTTCTTACTGACTACAGGGGCTTCCCTGGTGGCTCAGACAGTAGAGAATCTGCCTGCAAAGCAGGAGACCCAGGTTCGATCCCAGGTTGAGAAGATCCCCTAGAGAAGGGATAGGCTATCCACTCCAGTATTCTTGCCTGGAAAATCCTATGGACAGAGGAGCCTGGTGGAACATGACTGAGTGACTAACACACACACTCACTGACTACAGTGCTGAAAAAGTACAGGTCATAACCTTGATAAGGATCAAGGGATGGAACATTACAATTGCTGTAATAGTTGATGCTTCAAACTGACAGAATTTTTTGTTATTGAGAAGATAGGAGTTCGATAAAATAGGGAAAGGAGAGGGTGTGAGTCATCCCACCTTTCCATTAACACAGAGAAGTTGGTGCTGCTTGTGGAAGGGGTAGGACTATGTCTGCCCTAGGTCAGATGAGAGGACCCCAGCAGCAGAGATTCAGGACAGCTAACAGGATACTCACTACCTTCCAAATCTGACTCCTGACTTGGGCTTCGCGTCCCCAAGCCAGCTCCTACCAGCTGGTTATACTCACCAGCTCCCTAGAGGCTACATTGCTGGGTTCCAGTTTCAGTTATTCATCTAAAAACTGGGTAACCTTAGACCAGTAAATTAACCTCTCAGGATCTCAATTTTCTCATCTGTAAAATGGGAATAGTAGTAGCACCTATTCTTAGAATCATTGTGAGGATTAAATCATTTAATTCATGTAACTCCACATAATAGTGTGTGGCCCAGAGTAACTTCTCAGTAAAAGTCAGTCATGATCTGGGGGAGTTGAAAGTTGACAGAATGCTAAGGGAGAAGTCAGAAAACAGCGTTCAATTTCTGCGATACCTATGTCTTCTGCGTCTCCAGCTGGTTGTGAAGCTGAGCCCACCTGGCTCTCTCCCTCATCTCGACTGATGAGGCAAGAGAGACTGGGCCAAGAGGGGCCCTCGAGTGCAGACTAAGAATCCAGTGCTGACACACAGGGCTCAGCTGCCTCAGATTCTTCCTCCCTCCATGGGGGTTCCGCCTCCCCTCCCCACCCAGGGACAAAGACCAAGCAAGTCACCATCAGGGATTTGGGGGAAATAGGCTTTGTGCCTGGGTGATAGAAAGGGGCCAGGTTCTGGGAGCTTGGCTGCAGGCCATGTCTCACTGGCCAGAGGCAGCTCTCCCAGCCAAGAACTGGGCACTCCCCCCACCCCAGCGAGCTCTGTCCCTCTTGGAGTATGCTTGTGTCCTTCAGCAATCCCTCCCTCCTGTTCAATTCCAGCCACAAGTCTTCAGGCTTACAGGAAGATGGAGATGCTTTTCTTGTACTGTCTTCCCTCTTGCTAAATCAGGCATAGATGGGTGGCAAGGGTAGGGGTACAATGGTCTGCTTCGCTGTACACTCCTCGCACATCAACCTGGGAGTACCCTTATCTTTTGATGAACACTTCTGTGTTTATTGCTATATGGCATTGTCATTATTACTTTTATTATAATTAGCCAAGGCAGGACTTCCTAGGACCTACTTAGTGTCCCCCAGGAGGGGCAAAGAGAGTGACTATTGGGTCCATTCAGGATGGAGAGACATGCAGGGCAGGGCTCTTTGAGAACCAGATTGCAAAGTACTTTCTTCTGGGAACCGGACCAGGGGACCCTCTAGGAACCAATGTGATTATAGAATAAAGTGAATGTCAGCCCTGAGGAGGGGCATCCAGAGGGTCAGCTGCAGAAAGAAGAGACGAGGAAGCCTGAAAATGGCTGAGGGTCCTTCCTAACTCCATAGTGAGGCTAATCCCACAAACGTGTTGAAAGACTTTTGAAGCCAGACCCACGGAATGAAACCTCCTTTCATTCATCCCTTCACTTATTTATCCATGCAGCCAACTAGGCTCTGTGCAGACAAACACATATAAGGACAGCAGCTGGGGTGACCACCACTGACGACCATTTCAACGCCACTGACCCAAACAACGTTTTCTCCAAACCAGTGACTGAGCTGGACAGACCTCCTGCGGGGGAGTTCACAGCGGGCAGGCCCAGAAACACTCTCATTTCTGTCAAAGCCGGAAACAACCACTTCTCAACCTTTCTGGAATTCCTGGTGACTTTGTAGTTTGCCCGTGTTTGTTATTTTTGCTAACTCCTGTTTGCCTGTAGTTCCTGATGATTAGAAAAACAAGCAAAGCAAGCCTTAAACACGAGAAGGGGGACATATGGTTATTTCAGAGCTCAGGAGCAGTAGAGACCTGGAGAGGTACAGAGAGAGAGAGAAGTCAGTCTCCTCCCCATCCCCACCAATCCCCCACGAATGTCCCCAACCTCCACCTCACATCCTCTACTCCTTTCTCCTCCCCCTGCTCCCTGACATGTCCCCTAGCATCATACAGGGGCTCAGGTCCCCTCCCCCTCCCCCTTGGGAGTCTGGCCTTGAGCCTGGGGTGCTGGAGAACTTGGGCTGGGCCTGAGCACCCCCTCCCCAACTAATGAGCATTCGTTCTGGGATGAGCCCTGGCCTCCAAGGGTCAAAGGTGGCAGCTTTATTTACTCACAGCCATGCTCTCACTGCTCCAGCCCTTTCATCATTTTTTATAATGGAATCAGCCCAGTGGCCACAGGCGCCCTGGGAGACCACCCCACTACCTCCCTTCTCCCCGCAGCCTCCAGACACACAGACACTTGTATCCCTCCAATAAGGGCTCAGATTTCTCAACAAAGTACAGCTTTGCTCTCAGGACAGTTCTCAGCTGTCGATTTGATCACATTCCTCTGTCTGTTTAGAGCCTGAACCAGAGAGGCTGGGGGTTGGCCTCAGCCTGTGAAAGTGGGCACGGGGTTGTGAGAAACGGGTGTCATGCATGAGCCTGGGGGTGCATGGTGTGAGGGTGCATTTGTGTGGGAAAACCAAGGTAAGTATAACACATCTGTCTTGAAAACATGTTTGTGTGTGTGAGAACCCCTGTGAGTGTGTATAAGCATGAGTATCTGGGTGTGAGTATTTATATGTGTGCATGATAGTCACATATGTGAGTGTAAGAGAATGTGCACATGTGCATGAGAAGTTGGGTGTGTGTGCATGTGCTTATGTGTGAGTTTGTGTGCATGCTTGTGGCAGAACCATATACACATGTGCCTGCCTGCCTGTGTGTGAGCACACATATAAGTTTGTGTGCATCTCCAGGTATGAATAGTGTTTAAGGCTGTGTCAGCACAACCTAGAAAGGTCTCAGAACTGTAATGTTAAAGCAAAGACAGACACAGAAGTTAATGTGCTCTACGATGCCATGTGTATGAAGGATGTGTGTGTGCATGCTATATCACTTCAGTTGTGTCCGACTCTTTGTGACCTTATGGGCTGTAGCCCACCAGGCTTCTCTGTCCATGGGATTCTCCAGGCAAGAATACTGGAGAGGATTGCCATGCCCTTCTCCAGGGGATCTTCCCAAACCAGGTATCAAACCCGCATCTCTTTTGTCTCCTGCATTGGCAGGCGGGTTCTTTACTACTAGCGCCACATGGGAAGCCCTTATATGAAGGATAAAAATAGACAAAACTAACCCATTGTATGAGAAGTCAGACTAGGGTATTGTGCATGGAAAGGGGGCATGAGGGAGTCCCTGGGATACTGAGAATATTCTTCATTTTGATCAGGATACTGTCTACATGGGGGTGTCTACCTTGTGGAAACTCACTGAGTTCTATTCACATATATAATAATAAACCATAAGGCACATAATTTAGATATTGTCTGAATATATGTTGTAATTCAATAAAACATTTACCCCCAAAATGAATGTGAAGACTGTCTCCTAAATCTCCACCCACGTGCCTCACACGTGCCCCCGTCATCCCTTCTGGCCACTTGTTCCGCATTCTCTTCCTTCCCCTCCTCACACCCCCTGAAGGTGGGGGTGTCTGGGTGTTTAAGAGGCATATGTATCAAGGTCACTGAGTCTGGGGTCCTCCCCAGCTTCATGGCCCTCCTCTCTACCTCCATCTCACCTTCCTTGGCCTCTCCTTAAAACTCAGCGACCCCATCCGAGACAGTGTCCTGGGGCTGGAGCTCAGATGAGGGGAGATTTGGGTCTACCCTCTAGGAGCCCTCACACTGAAATTCTGCACTGGGCCAGACCTCAGGTGTGTACACTGATGTGACAGTGTTAGAAGTCCAGTCACTCTTAAGAGGGACAGAATGCACATGGGAGGGAGCGGGCACTGCAGGGCGTGTGTTCAGTGTGGGTTTTTAGAAGAAAAAAATCTCAAGAGGGTCTCTCTTTGGAAACCCCCAAAGACAGACCTTGGCTGCACTATTTAAGCTCCTGGGATCTGATTTCTTAAAGTGAAAGAAAGCATTCTGGGCTCCCGCACCGTCCCTGTGATTATGTGTGTATGTGATTGTGTGCACGTGCCCGTGATGTGTGTGGCCATGTGTGTGCTTGTGGCTGTATGTTAGGACACACACATGAGCCCCTGTGATTCCAAGGGGCACAAGAGCGCTTGTGCTCCAAACGGGGGACAGAGTAAGCACATTTCCTTTCAAATTACTCTGCCTTGTGAGTCCCACAACACTGGCCTGCCACACATCCCACTTGGGGGTTCAGACCCTCAGATTTATGCAGGTCTCCAAGACCTGGGGTCTACCCTGGGAAGGGGGCTGTGCCTCTGAGGCAGGAGGGTCAGCTTGGCTCAGTCCTCCCATCCTCCTCCAGGCAGACTCATTCACTCCCTTCCGCAGGCTGGCGCCTGCCCTGGCACTCTAAGGAACCTGGCTCTGTCAGCTCCATCCCAGGCCCCCCCCACCCTGCCCCCATCCCTCCCTGAATCAGGGCCCCTCCCACCCTCTCCCAAACCTGCTCAACCCGCCTGGCGGCCCAGCATCTCCCAGAGGTGCCTCCTGCACCCCCCTTCAGGGGAACAGCCATCACACAGAACCAGGAGAGACAGTGAGAGCTGGGAGTGGGGTAGGTGGAAGGCGGGCTGACCCCTTCAGAAGGGGTGGGGAGATCGGGCTTGCTGCTTCCAGAGCTGTCCTGATGCTTCTCTCAGAACTTAGCTATAGCTCCCCCTCCCCCACTGCGCAGGTCTCTCCTGCCAGTCCGGACTCTGATAGTAACCTCCTTTTTCCCACCCCCACCCTCAGTGGCTCAGTCTACCCTGCGGGCTCAGCTGACATTCTATCTAAGTGACCCAGAGGGGCCACTGGGACTTGCCACACCCAGGAGTGTCCTGGAAGCATGGAAGGGATGAGAGACAGTTGTGAGTCACCACACCCCTTCCCAGGGCTCCCTTTGAGGATGGGGGCCTGGCTCTGGACTCTTGGAATAGTGACCCCAATTTCCTGAAGCACCTTAGGTCAGTAGGAATATACAAAGGGTGGACAGACCCACCCAGTCATCTCCCCCTCCTCGCTGGAAGACAGGATAAGACAGTGTTCCTCCCTTTGAGGGGAGGAGAAACATTAACATGTATACACAGATGCACAAAATAAAGAACAATTTGTTGAGTGCTCATTATGTGCCAGGGACTGTTCTAAGAGTTTTATACAACTTAGCTCTTTTTGGGCTCCCCTGATAGCTCAGTTGGTAAAGAATCCTCCTGCAATGCAGGAGACCTGGGTTCTATACCTGGATTGGGAAGATTCCCTGGAGAAGGGAAAAGCTACCCACTCCAGTATTCTGGCCTGGAGAATTCCATGGACTGTATGGTCCATGGGGTCCCAAAAGGTTGGACATGACTGAGCAACTTTCACTTTCACTTTTACTAGCTCTATTTCACTTCACAGCAATCCTATGGCAAAGGTACATTCATTATCCCCATTTTAGAGATGGGAAGACTTGTTCAAGATCATATCTCCAGTAAATAGTGGGTTCAAACCCAAGCAACACAAACTGCACTCTTAACTGCCACAACATTTGCATAATTACCCTTAAAGATACACATACTTACTCATACTTAGGACAAGCCATCTCATATACACAGCATAGAAATACATCATTACCCAGATGTTAATCATACCTAATATTCATACAGCAATTCATTTACAAATCACTTTCACGCCTGGACACAATACCTACCAAAGGAGGGATTGTTTTCCTGTAAATAGCAATTAAAGCTGCCATTTACTGACTCAACTGAGGTTCAACTATTTGCTGGAAGTGATTCATCTTCTCTTTCCTTTCTCTCTTTAAATAAAGGTAAAATATGATTTTACTAAATTAATTTTAGCAGTAAAATGAGAATAGCAGTAAAAATGAGAATAAAGTGAAAAGTAAAAGTCCACCTTCTTCCTCCTGATAGTCCCACTTGCAGAGGTAACCACTTTAACAGTTTCTTTGTGTATTATCCCAGAAATTGTCAATGCACACAGAAGCAAATAGTATTAGAGATTATATGTGGATCTAACCCTTGGGAAGAAGCTTTGCTTCTCCTCTTTTACAGATGAAAATTTCTTAAAGGTGGGGCAGCTCTCCAAGGTTGCTCAGCTATGGTGTTGAGCAAGTTTTGTTGCGAATCCACCTACCTGGCCTGAAACCTGTGTTCTCATTCCCTCTGCTCCCCAGGCCCATTGCATCCTCTTTCACTGTGATGGCCCAGCCTAGGTGAAAGGCTCCATCACCCCCATAAACAGGTCTGGCCCCTGCTGCTCTGCACTCTAGGGCAGGGTGGGGAGCTCGTCTGGAGAAGTTCATTCCCTCCAGCAACTCAATCTGGGGGACAAGTAGCTGGGCCGATCCCTGCTAAGAGGAGGGTAAGGAGCAGGCCTAGGAACCTGACTGACATCCCTGCAGGGTCCACATCACCAGAGGGACGCATCCCAGGGTACCCCTCTTGAGTCCACATTAGGCTCCCCAAGGCCTTGAGGATTAGGGAGTGCTGTAGGAGACAGGCCTTATCAGACGGTGCCTCGCAGGCAGGGACACAGATCAGGGAGCGGGGTGAGTCCAGGGCTCCCAGGAAGAAGAGGGATGTTAGATATAATGTCAGTCTTTAGATACGAACTTCAACCCTCCGCTCTGCCTCCAGGAGAGGCTGACCATGGACACGGCAAGGACTATTCCTACCTCCTGGGTGCAAGAGGCTCTGGAAGCACCCTGCCCTCTGGGTAAGCTTTTTGTGACTGCTCCTGGGTCAGCTTTCAGTAGGACCTCCCCCCGACCTGTCCTCAACTTCTCTCCCTACAGAGAGGGTGGGAGGGTGCAAGGGTGGGACCTGGGCAGGTGTGAGTTGCCAGGGTTTGGCTGCAACCCAACTGCTGAGGCTTTTAAGACTCCCAAGTGGCTGTTCTGACACAGGTGGCCCAGGCTGTCCCTGATGGTCCTTTGTGCCTTGGAGTTACCACCCAGTACCCACATTTCCTGTCGTTATACATAATCTGGAGAATGGGCCAGGGCCGGGATGCGACCACCCTTCCCCAGTCCACAGGGGAGACTCTTTGGGATAGAATTCTCAGCGAGTTGCCCCCTTCCTATGTGAACAAGAGGGAGTGTCCATCGGGAATGCCTGAGGTCTGTTCTCAGGGGAGGGATAGGAAGCCAAGGCGAGGCTTTCGAGGGCCACGGGGGAAGCACTAAGGCTTTACCCATTGCTCAATCATCTCTGGGCCACGCTGACGCCATGGGACAAGGCAGCTCCTCAAGAGCTCACCCTCTCCCTCCTCTGCACATGGCAGGGCCCCCCCAGATCCCCGTCACTCCCAGGATCACGACCACACACCTGGATTGTTTTTGAAAGCCCACAGCTCGTTGAGTACAGGATGGGTGTTCGTGGGACACCCCATTTCCATCTGTTGATAGCACCATGCTGGACCTGAAATCCAAGGACACAAGTCTCTTTCCAGCTTGGCTTGACTCTGGCTAGTCAGTTTCCCACCCTGAGCCTCAGTTTGCCCATCAGTAAAATATGATTTGGACTAAATTTAGAATCATGGGAATCTGGGAATGAGCTGGGGTGAGTGAAGTTGGCAGTGGGGGTTCTGCTTGTGGAAGTGAGCAGGATCTCTCTCCAGGGGGAATACTGTGGAAGGCAGGAGCCCCTAAAAAGACATCATTGGTCAAGGAGAAGGGAAGCATGTATGTTTGTTATGAGTGTTTTTATGAATGTATATGTGATGCGCACATGTGTACACAGGGGCACAGACTTATGTGTAAGGGTGTGTGTGTGTGTGTGTGTGTGAGGCTAATTGATCCCTCCCTCCCAGTTGGGGTGGGGGAAGGGCCAAGAAGGCAGCCACTCATTAGGAGGCAGCTAATGGGCCCAAATGGCCGTGTCAGCAAAGGCTGAGCTCAGATGAGCTTCCTCCCGGAGGGGGAGGGGGAGAGATGTGAACTAGGAGGAGGAGGGGGAAGGAGAGCGAAAAAGACGGGATAAGGAAGGGGAAAGAGTAACGCTTTCCCAGAAGAAACTAGAAGACTTGACATGTCTCCAGTGCTGTCCCCGTTAATAAACCCTCCCACCTGCGAGAAGAAAAAGCTCTTTGACCAGAGAAGTGGAGATGGAGAACCAGTGGGGGAGGGAAAGGAGGCCCCAAGGGTTCCTGCCCCAGACACAGGTAGACCGGCCTGCACTCACAGTCGTAGAGACACACACTGCATATCGCACACCCTCAATATGCATCCATGCATGTAGAGGGCCGTGTGCTCACCCTGGGACACGCCCACGGGAAAGTACATGTGCATTCACCCAAGGATGACGGCTCTGTGTCTGGTGCAAGGGAGATAAAAATGAAGAGCCTGCTCCAGGAGCTGACATTTAGTTGGGGCAGTGCTAAGGAAATAGACCATTCATGTGGTCTGACACATGCTGTACCGCAGATGCACCTGTAAAGACCATGAGGGGATCAGCTGCAGTTCTTGCCTGGAGCCACGTTCAAACTGAGGATCGGGGAGTGAGAACCCAGGCCTGCAGCCCCTACTTCTCTTCATTCAGCTGAGTCCTGTGAGGGGACCCTTCACGTCCCACCCATCTCCACCACCACACCTCCTTCCCCACACCAGAAACCTGCCATTGCTTACAGTCTCTCACTTCCAATTGTGAAAACACTACCAGGCAAGCCCTGATTTTGGCAAATCAGATTCCTAGTCCAGGGACCCCAGTGATGATGGAGGAGGTCTCCAAACTTTACATATTTCTTTCTATCTTGCACCACTCACAAAGTAGACTCCAGAGGAAATAAATGTTAGGCCCTAAAAATGCTAGAAGACATGTTAAAATTAAATAATTTTGGATTAAAGAAGGCTGTTTAAGACACAAGCTATAAAAGCCATAAAGAAGAACACTGACAAATATACTACAACTAAATTTTAAACTGCTATGTGATAAAAGGTCAGAAATTGCATAGAAAGACAGGCAACCGAAGCATAACAGATGTTAACATCCAGAATAAAGAATGCTAACACACTAAGAAAGAGATTTTTTAAAGCACATTAGGTGGGAGTTCCTAGGTGGTGTAATGGTTAGGATTCGGTGCTTTCACTGTCATGGCCTGAGTTCGATCCCTTGTCAGGGGAACCGAAGCAAGCAGCATGGTGCAGCCAAAAAAAAATACTCTAGAAAGATGGGCAAAGTATAGGAACAGGCAATTTATAGAAACAGAAATACAAAATGTCCAATAAACTTAGGAAAACATGTTCAACATTACAGATGTGCAATTCTAATTATAGAAATGCAAATTAAAACAAATATCAGATTCATTTTTGCTTAATCCAATAGATTAGCAAAAATTCAGAAAACTGAGGGTATCCAGCGTTGGAGAAAGCATCCATAACTGGGTGGTCTCATCAGTAACTGGAAGCACTGTAAACAGATTCAGTCTTCTTAGAGGGCACTGTGGCAGTTTCTGTTAAAATCAACAATGGCCATCTTTATCTTAGCAACTTTATTTCTAGATACTCATTATCCTAACGAAATATTCACGTCTGCCCACAGAACCATATACCAGAGAATTTACTGAGCATTGTTCATAACAATGAAAAATTAGAAGCAACCTAACAGTCCCCTGGTGAGGGGTGGCTAAATAAACAGTGAAACCCCATGCTACAGAATATTTAATATGTCACAGTTAAAAACTATGATGTAATCTCTAGGTATTGATTCAGGAGAATCTCAAAGACATTTTTTCCAAGCCATATTTTTAATTAGAAAAGCAAGTTGCAGAAAAATAAGAATATTTGTCCACAAAGATTAAAAACACACCCCAAAATGGTGTGTTTCTTTGTATATATGACATACAGATAAATGCATAAGAAACGGTCTGGAAGGATACCCAGTACACTGACCACAGCTGTGAACTCTGGGGGGAGATTCTGGAATTGGAAAGGGTGCTTCATCTATATTTCTTACAGCAAGAATTTTGCAATTTAAGTTTTAATAAAAGTTTACTGAATCAATTAATAACAAGATCAGCAGTGAGACCTGACACACACATGAGACACGAAGAGTCTTGGCCACTGACTGCAGAGGGAGGCCCTCTGGCAACAATCCTGCTTTGGCAAATGTCACAAAGGTTTGCCTTCCGTTCCACTCCTGAAAAGTGAAAATTAGGGAGCTGTCCAGATGAACTGGCTCGGATCCCTCGTTTTACAGAAGTAAGGAAAGATGGCCAGAGCTCAAAACACAGCTGCCGAAAGATCACAAAAGGTTAACGGAAGGGGGAGCGTGGCAAGTTGACCTAAAATTTGTCATCTTAGATATGGGAGACCTGGGTTCGATCCCTAGGTTGGGAAGATCCCCTGGAGAAGGGAAAGACTACCCATTCCAGTATTCTGGCCTGGAGAATTCCATGGACTATACAGTCCATGGGGTCCCAAAGAGTTGGACGCGACTGAGTGACTTCCACTTGACACTTGTCATCTTAGATATATGTCCAGGCCCAGGGGCTCCTGGTTGTACCCACAGCCTCCGAATTCTGCCCCAGCAATCATGACAAAATTTTTAAAATTCTTTTTATGTTATATATTTATGTATTTATTGGCTGTGCCTTGCAGCATGTGGGATCTTAGTTCCCTGACCAGGGATGGAACCCACGCCCCCTGCGTTGGAAGCACAGAGTCTTAACCACTGGACTGCCAGTGGTTATGGGAGTCCCTATTAGGGAGCTCCCTAATTTTCACTTTTCAGGAGTGTAATGGAAGGCAAACCTTTGTGACATTTGCCAAAGCAGATTGTTTGTCCCATAACAAATACTGAGTAGTGGCTGGCACTAACAGTCATTCCATCAGACAGTCCTCTGTAGTCCATAGGATCCTGCCTTATGTTGACGCATTTCCTCACTTGTTCCTCAGTCCATCTCGGAGAGGTAGCTTCTGCTGCTACCCTTATGTCACCGATGAAGAAACTGATGCTCAGAGAGATTCAAGATTTGACCAGGTCCACTCAGACAACAAGGGGCCGAGCAAGACAACCTCAGTCCTTTTGAATCCTAATCTCCAACTCCGTCGACTGCAGCAAAATCCCTTCCAGGGTTCCATTTGTTCCCCGCCGAGTTTTTCTGGGCCCGAGATTTAGTCCTGGCCTGATATTTGCTCTGGGAATAATCCAGACTCTGAGGCTGATCCCAGGCAGAGGACTTAACTGAGGCCTTGGGATGCTGATGAAGACCACGAGAGGCAGTATCGAGTGGTGGTTAAGAGCAGGCACTTAGCATTAGATGCAACAGGGCTCCAGTCCCAGTTTCTAGCCTGGTGACCTTGAGAAAGTTACTTAACATCTTTGCCTATTTCCTCATCCATAAAATAGGAATAATATGAGAATCTCTCAGGGTTGTATTGAACACGCACAGAGATAACAGATGTTAAGGCCTTAGTTCAGTGTTCAGTTCTCACTAATATGCTGAAGATGCTATGGCAAATATTCATGGTGGATGGCCCGCCCACTTTGGTCAGCATGACTTGAATTTTAAGTTTTTTTAAATTTCTTAAAAAAAATTTTTTTTTTTACTTATTTGGCTGTGCTTCGTCTTCGTTGGTACAAGTAGGCTTTTCTCTAGTTGTGTGCTCAGGCTTCTCATGTCGGTGGCTTCTCTTGTTGCGGAGCATGGGCTCTAGAGCACAGGCTCAGTAGCTGTGGTGTATGGGCTTGGTTGCTCTGTGGTGTGTGGGATCCTCCTGGCCTTGGGATTGAACCCATGTCTCCTGCTTTGGCAGGTGGATTCTTTATCACTGAACCACCAGGAAAGCCCTGGATTTCAGTTTTAGTGCACACCTGTGCCATAGAAGAAGCTGTATCAGAGAAAGATGTGACCGAGCAGCTTGGAAACTGTAGAGGAGCGCCTGACTCCTGGATGCTGAGCAGGCATCCAGCTGCAAACAGGAAGTGAGTCCCCACAAAGATGAGTCCCCACACGAGAAACAGGTCCTTGCAGTGGACAGTCTAAGAGGCAGTCTGAGCTCACTGTGGGGGGATGGGGGAGGGCTGAGGTCAAAAGCAGGATGGGCCAGTATGCTAAGCAGAGTTGCCAGGAGGCATGGACTGGATAGGTCTTGTGATACTTAGGGTCCAAAATGAGACTCTGCCAGATAGGAACCATGGGCCCAGGTGCTTCGCGGATCTGGATTTCTCTTCATCTGGGTGTCTGTGTCTGGAAGGAAGCCAGAGAGGGATAAAGAGAAAAAGGTATTCAGAAGACTTCATCCCCAAAGCAGCCTCCAAGTCTTGGCAACTGCTAACGGGGAACATCCAGAGCTTTCCAAGGTCAAGGAGAGGGGCTCCCTAAGACATCAATTCCGCAACATCATTTCCACAAGGCTGCTTCTGTTGCCTCTCCTCACCCCAATCCTGCAGGAGCCTAAGGCTTAACAGTTACCAGATCGTAGGGCAACAGGTGTGGAAGGAAATGTCCACCTTGCCAAGGCATGGGGCACTCCTCTTCACTAGTTGCCAAGTCAGCAGCTGACTCAGGGGCCACTCTTAAGCCTCCTTACCCTCCAGCTCACCCCACATCCAACTGATCACCAAGCCCTCCCCAGGATTACTAACTTCTGTCTCCCTCCTCACCATCTCCTTCGCCTAGGCCAGCACCTCCCACCTGAACCAAGGCAACAACCTCCTGTGCTACGCTGTGCTTAGGCGCTCAGTCGTGTCCAACTCTTTACAACCCCATGCACTGCAGCCTGCCAGGCTCCTCTGTCCATGGGACTCTCCAGGCAAGCATACTGGAGTGGGTTGCCAGTCCCTTCTCCAGGGGATCTTCCCAACCCGGAGATCAAACGCAGGTCTCCCACATTGCAGGTGGATTCTTTACTGTCTGAGCCACCAGGGAAGCCCAACAACCTCCTGGCTGGAATCTAATTCTCTGACCCGCTGCCCACATGGCCACAAGAACAATCTTTCTAAAGTATGTGTCTGAACAAGCTACCCTTCCGTTAAATACCCTCTGGGGCTCCTTATTGCCTTGGAAGTCAAATTCAAGTTCAAACTCTTTGTCAGGTTTTCAAGGTCCCTGCTTTCCTCTCCAGTCTCATCTCTGATCATTCACCATCTCATAATTTATGCTCTGGCTGGACAGAACTACTTAAAGTTCCTTAGGCTCTCTCCTCAGAATTCCTGAAAGAGAATCTGCATTTTAACCTGATTCCTAGATGAGTCGCCTACACATTAAAGTTTGAGAAGCACAGCTCCAGGCTAATTCTCCAAAATTCCCGGAGAATTAGAATTGCAAATGCTCATTCCTGGGCACCATCCTAGCTCCACCAAGTCAGAATTTCCAGCGCAGGGTCCTGGGAAGCTGTATATTTACCAATACGCAACTGATTTTTTTTTCACCAGGAAAGTTTGGGAATCATTATCAGTGCTTCTCAATTTCAACTGCACATTAGAATCCCCTGGGGCGGGGGGGTTGCGGTAAAACTGTTTCCATGATTAGAGAGGCTGGTCCGCATGCAGCCAGGCACCAGGCTGGTTCAGATCATCCCCAGGTGATCCGTGTGAGATGTAGAGGTAGGGTTGAGAACCGCCACACTCAGTAGATGGTTTCCAAAGGCAGGTGTGTGGACTAGTAGCACCGAATCACCTGAGAAGCTCAATGAAGGACCAGGGCTGCCACAGACCTAGAACCCTGGGGTCTTAGTGGGGAATGGTCTGCAGAAAGTTAGTGAGAGACCCAGGGAGAGAGCCTCTACCCTGGGGCCCTCACCTCCATAGAGGAAGGCAGCAGTAGTTTCCAGAGTGTGATGGGTTGTGGCAAGATGGGGGTTCCCTGGAGCAGAGCAGAGGAGGACGGTGCAGATGGGAACCTGAGTTCAGCACACAGAGCCAAGATGGACAGAGTTTGCAGCTCTACCTGCTCACTCTCTCATCTAACCAACTCTCCTGAACCTGGGCCTGGAGCCTTGTCAGGTGGGCTGCGGCTCTGGCATGCTACCCCACCCCGTCTTGGAACCTGGCTGGGGTATGAGCCTGTCTTGGAGGTGGGAGTCAGGGGAGGGAGGCAGAAGATGGAGAGAGTTCACTGACTTCCCAAGAACCTACAGCTGATGGATTACAAAATGCTGTCTGCCCTATAACTGCATTTGGTGCTCGCGGTTACCCTGTGAGAGGTTTTCTCCACGTGTGTATGTATGGAAACTTAGAGAAGTGATATGTCCAAGCCACAGAGCTGGTCAATAGCATAGCAGAGATTGGATCCTGGATTTTCTGGGAATTTCACTCTAAGATATACCGACAGGAACTGTCTTTCCCACTCATGTTGGTGCCCCCACACCCCTGCAAAGTCATTTACATTCAGAAGCACCCACACCCCACATGGTTACACGTGCACATGCCTGGTCACACTCGCTCTGAGACCACACATTCACTCTCTCACACTGATGAATACACAGCCTCACAGACACACACACTTCCAGTGGCCCGCATACATACTTGCACAGGCACAACACACCCACACTCACTCTCATAAGGCCCTGTTGGCTCACCTTCCTTCCCACAGGCCAAGTGTCTAATCATAACCTTGACCCCACCACAAGTCTCCACTTACTCATCTGTAAATCAGGACTGCTATGTCTGCCTGCCTGAAAGGACTGATCAGGTCAGATCAGATCAGATCAGTTGCTCATTCGTGTCCGACTCTTTGCGACCCCATGAATCGCAGCACGCCAGGCCTCCCTGTCCATCACCAACTCCCAGAGTTCACTCAGACTCACGTCCATTGAGTCAGTGATGCCATCCAGCCATCTCATCCTCTGTCGTCCCCTTCTCCTCCTGCCCCCAATCCCTCCCAGCATCAGGGTCTTTTCCAATGAGTCAACTCTTCACATGAGTTGGCCAAAGTACTGGAGTTTCAGCTTTAGCATCATTCCTTCCAAAGAAATCCCAGGGCTGATCTCCTTCAGAATGAAGTGGTTGGATCTCCTTGCAGTCCAAGGGACTCTCAAGAGTCTTCTCCAACACCACAGTTCAAAAGCATCAATTCTTCAGCGCTCAGCCTTCTTCACAGTCCAACTCTCACATCCATACACGACCACTGGTAAAACCATAGCCTTGACTAGACGAATCTTTGTTGGCAAAGTAATGTCTCTGCTTTTCAATATGCTATCTAGGTTGGTCATAACTTTCCTTCCAAGGAGTAAGCATCTTTTAATTTCATGGCTGCAGTCACCATCTGCAGTGATTTTGGAGCCCAGAAAATGAAGTCTGACACTGTTTCCACTGTTTCCCCATCTATTTCCCATGAAGTGATTGGACCAGATGCCATGATCTTAGTTTTCTGAATGTTGAGCTTTAAGCCAACTTTTTCACTCTCCTCTTTCACTTTCATCAAGAGGCTTTTGAGTTCCTCTTCACTTTCTGCCATAAGGGTGGTGTCATCTGCATATCTGAGGTTATTGATATTTCTCCCGGCAATCTTGATTCCAGCTTGTGCTTCTTCCAGTCCAGCGTTTCTCATGATGTACTCTGCATATAAGTTAAATAAACAGGGTGACAATATACAGCCTTGACGAACTCCTTTTCCTATTTGGAATGTCAAATTACAAAAGCATTTGGCGCAACACATGGAAAATACTCAATAAGTAGGAGCTGGTTTTGTTACCCTTGCTATCGTTGTTGTTCAGTTGCTAAGTCATGTCTGACTCTCTGCGACCCCAAGGACTGCAGCACGCCAAGCTCCCCTGTCCTTCACTATCTCCCATAGTTTGCTCAAACTCATGTCCACTGAGTCAGTGATGTCATCTAACCAACTCATCCTCTGTCGTCCCCTTCTCCTCCTCCCCTCAATCTATCCCAGCATCAGGGTCTTTTCCTACAAGTCTGCTCTTAGCATTAGGTGGCCAAAGTATTGGAGCTTCAGCATCAGTCCTTCCAATGAATATTCAGGGTTGATTTCCTTTAGAATTAAGTAATCTCCTTGCTGTCCGAGGGACTCTCAAGAGTCTTCTCCAGCACCACAATTGGAAGGCATCAATTCTTCAGTGCTCAGAACCCTTGATATTATGATTGTTATTGAACATGTCCCAGCTGTGGCCTATTGTAGAGATCACCCAATGGGCATATGTGCCATGGTGACTTTTCCTGGGTAAAGCAGAAGGGCAAGGGTAGGGGTAAAAGCAGGCACTGGGGTGAGAAACCAGAGAACAGTGAGTCAGGGGCTCCTCCCAGCTGGGGGCAGGCACAGCTGGTTTGGAAGGCAGTTCCTGCCCCATCACGGAGGCCCATGAGAGCTGGGGGCCTTTCCCTAGTCTTGGCTGCCTGGCATCCCATCCCTCTGAAGCAATAGATAGAAATCAAGGCCCGCCCCTCAGCAGTACCTGCCATCATCCTCTTTATCTCTGGCCCCAGAGCCCCAGCTGGCACCACAGCCTTCTCACTGTCACTCCCCCAGAAGCTTTGTAGCATTCTCCAGGCACCCCAGGAAGGCTTGAAAGATCGGGACTTTCTTCCTCATGGACAGAAAGACTGGGAAGCGTTTTCTGCTAATTTACCCTGAGATGGGAAAATGAGGGTCGGGACCCCAATCCAATCCAGAGAACGCGTCCAGCACAGCTGGACCCAGAAGCCCGGCTGTGACCTCCGTCCTCAGACACTGAGCACCAGGTCTGTGCGAGCCAGCCTGAGGGGTTTAGGAAGGCCAGACTTACTTGGCCAGTGGCTGGGGCGAGACTTTGGCCACCTGATGCAAAGAACTGACTCACTGGGAAAGACTTGATGCTGGGAAAGATTGAAGGCAGGAGGAGAAGGGGACGACAGAGGACAAGATGGTTGGATGACATCACTGACTCAGTGGACATGAGTTTGAGTAAACCCTGGGAATCGGTGATGGACAGGGGAGCCTGGCGTGCTGCAGTCCACGGGGTCACAAAGAGTCGGACACAACTGAGCGACTGAACTGAACTGAACTGGGGCAAGACAAGAATTTCCAAACCACTCCCAGGGCTCTATTAGATGAGAATGAAGGGAAGCTAGAGGTGGGAGGGCAGGGCCTGGAGACCAAGACTGCCCTCTCTTGGCAGGCTGGGCTGAGGAGGTCAGTTACTCAGGAGTCCCTGCTCCCCAGGGCCCCATCACTAGAAGCAGCTCTCATCGCCTCTAAGCCCAAGTGGATCCCCCTTTATCAGCCCCCCTGGCACCAGCCTGTCTGACCCTCTCCCATCTCTGTCACCTGGGACATTTGTTTTGGAATCTGTGGTGACTGTGGTCAGAGCGTAATTGGGGTTGAAATGCCCACTCGGACCCCCTGAAGGATAAACAAGCTGGGCTGGGGCAGCCCTGGAACCAGTGCGAAGAAAGACATGAAGACAGCAGTCTGAGGAAGCCAGGCGAGCCGGGTGTGGCAGGCTGGCTGGGAAGGCAGGGGGTGGTGAAGAGGCCAACAGTGTGCCTGCTGTCCGGGCAGCTGCTGTAGGGAAGTCAGCCTTGGAGGCCAGCTCCCCAGCTGCCCTGGCCCGTGGCTGCCTTCAGGAAGCTTTGGTTTTAAGAGGGCTTTCCTCTGGCTCCAGGGTGGTCTCTGGTGCAGACTTTAGGAGGCTTGGAGACAGTTCCATCCCCTGGACCCCATCCCCACAGCTTGGTCAGTAGGCCTAGGAGTCACACCTGGAGAAACATGTGTTCATTGATGGGGACTTCCTGACCTTGTCTTCAAGGAGCCTAAGAGCAGGAAATAGGGCCCTGCCTGGGGTGGGAGATTCCATCAGGACACAAAGGCCCTGGTAGGAGCCAGGAGGGGCACCCCAGGATCCCAGCTAACACCTGCTGAGAGACAGCGGGGAGGGGTTTACAGCAGGAGAACTGCAGAGGTCATTCCAGTTGTTTTCCTAGGACTCCAGTTGAGGCAGCTGGGCTTGAAGGAGGCCTGGCTGTCCTGCCAGCTCTGCCCTCAGGGCTCAGGACGTTTAAACGGCCCACGTGGCGGGTATGTGTGCTCAGTAGTGTCCAACTCTTCGTGACCCCATGGACTGCAGCCCTCCAGTTCCTCTGACCATGGGATTTCCCAGGCAAGAATATTTGAGTGGTTTGCCATTTCCCCTTCCAGAGGATCGTCCTGACCCAGGGGACTGAACTTGAGTCTCCTGCATCTCCTGCATTGGCAGGTGGATTCTTAACTCCTGAGCCACCTGAAGAGTCCAGAGGGTCAGAGCCCAGCATGTCCGGCGGAGGTATCTCATTGGCTAGGAAGCCACGCAGTGCCATGCATGCTGTGCACACCATCACGCTGCAGCGTCAGCCCAGCCTCAGTAGGTGGCCTATGACCATACCATTGAGGCACATGTGTGGGCTGAGTGACTTGGGGAAGGGTTAGACTGGGGGTCTCTGGAAAGCCTAGTGTTTAAGCCACAAGTCTCTTGAATCTTAGGAAGCATTTGCATCTTTGAGCAGCTGACCACTCTACTCGGAGGAGGAAAGAGGAGTGGGTCTGTGGGGGAACAGAGGTCCTTGAGAGGAATGAGTCCAAGCAGCTCACAGGCCTGTGATCGGTTTGCTCCAGATGCTGAGAGCTGGGTTTTGCTGGACACCTGCTGACCATATTATACCAGTAACTCCTGTCTTGGATGCTACCAAGGGTCTCCCAGCCAAGAGACAAGGAGTGAGAACTGATGGACTTGAGTGTGGGAAGGCTGGTCATTTCAGGGGAACTGGGCCAGGGCCAGTGAAGCCAGGACTGGCTACTTGCATCCCTGCAGGGGTCCCACTGCCCACATGGACCTCCTGGGCTCCCAATTCTTCTCCTGAGAGCATCTCACTTAGGGATGCCACCAAATGGTTTTGATGTGAAATGGGCCCTGTCTTGGTCGCGCCAAGGTTCAGGGCCCTTTCCTTAAGTGAGATTCTCCTATCTCCGCTCACTCCCCATCACTCTTCTCCTCGGGGAAACCTACCTTTCCAAAGCCACTTCCTCACCTGAGCGCTGTTTGCCTGCCTCCGGGAGCTGCCATCCTGGGTTTTAGGTCTGCCATCTGGTGGACATTTCCATAACTACTGCCACCACCTTCTGAGGCTGAGGCCAGAGGCAGTGGCACAGACCCCAGGATAGGACAGAGCGCTGGGGGAGGCAGGACTCTAAATCCCGTGAACATGCCCACATTCTGCTTCCTGGGACCGGGAACTCCCAAGAGCTGGGCTTGATTGGCAGCGGAGACTCAGGTGTTGAGCAGGAACCTCCAGGTAAAATCTCACTGCTCTACCCAGCCCAGTCTTAGGAAGCCCAGGGGCCACCAATAAGCCCCATTCTAAACCCCGTTTCTTCTGTCCAAAACTGCAGAGGTGCCCGAGGGCTTAGCTCTATTTCCTGGAGCTGAAAATTTCCTCTGAGTGCTCTTGGGTAGGACAGATACTTGTGAATGTGGCCCCTTTCCCAAGGGGATCAATCCCCCTTGATCCCCTTGCCTGGGGCTCCATGTCTAGACCAAACTAGTGAATGGCATGGCTGCCATGCGGACCCAGAGGTCTGAGGATCCACGTTGGGGAAGGGAGGATGGAAGCCCTCATTACAGGATTCCTCCACGAGGCTGGCAATGGTGAATAATTTATGTACAAGGCGGAGAAGACAATAAATCAGCTGCAATGATTAACATGAGCTATTTTATGTGTGAGAAAGATGTATGGCAGGAGGCTGGTGATTAATGCTGCTGTTTGCGCTGGCTTCTGGGCCTTTATATTCAATTATGGTCCTAAAGTATGTGGGGGGTCTTGGAGTATGTGGGGGGTCCTGGGGATGGCATGGGGCAGACAGGGAGCCCAGGGAGGGAACCATAGATTCCTAGGACCAAGGTGAGATGACAACAGGTGGCAGCCTAGCCCTGTGGGCACCCTTACTGATGAGAAGTTTCAGTTAGTGGGATGAAATAGTGGCTATTTCTGTAATGGAAGTCACAGTGCCTCTGGGGTCACTTCTAAATACTTTGTCAAGGGGATGCCCTGGGAAGGGGACAGAGATGGAAGGTGGCATCCTTGGGAAAATCAGACTCTTCTGGCATCAAAGGTTCGGTTTCTGAGCCCCCATTTGCCCTCCCCACTCCCACCCCTGTTGCCACCACCACCATGCTAGGAGTTGAGTAACATCCAGCCAGCCAGCCTGGGGCGGGTGGGCAGTGATGAAGGCTAGAAAAAGTTCCCTGTCAGCAACAGAGCTGGGGAGCCAGGTTCTGGCTCCAGATCCTCCGCAGTGATGGTGGCAGCCAGGCAGGCAGGGGACGAAGGCTTGGGGTGTCCCCCTCCCAGCTGACCCCAGGAACCCCCTCCCTGGGTTCCCACACTGAGGCCTCTCGTCCTCAGCCAGCTCCAGCTGGCCCCCATCAGTACCGGGGGTTCCAAGGACCAGTGGCGGCTTCGGGGTTAAGTGATTTCGCCCTGCCCTGCTCCTCCCAGCCCTGGCTCCTATCAGCTCCTTCCTCCCTTTCCTCCTCCTCCTCTTCCGTGACCTCTGTGCTTGTGGACATGCCTCCCCTCAGAACCCAAGGGCTTGTCAGGAGGCCCAGGGTGGGGGTGGGGGTTCTTCGGGGAGCTGAGCTGATGGCTGGGCACAGAGACCTTCTGGAGGACTAGGGGCTGTGGCATAAGAACTCCCCTCTCTCTCCCAGCCTGGCTGGGAGCCTGCTGTAAGTCATTCTAACCACAGGCCAATGCTTCCAAATCTCAGCCCTGGGGCAGGAGGAGTTGCTCAAAGAAAAGGGAAAAGGAACATCATTGCCCTGGTCAAGGTGGACGGGCATCAGGGGAGGCTGGCAGGGGCAGACCAGGGTTTCTGGCTGGAGAGAGAGTCTCTGGTTCATCTCCCCCAAGTCCCCATCCTTGCAGAGCCCGCAGCTTCCAGGGAAGCACTTCTGAGTCACAACAGCGTGAGCCTCTGTGTGTTAGCCTGTGTGAGTATGAAATCTGTGTCTGGTGAGTATTTGGCTCCAAGGTGGCGTGTGTCTGTACATCTGAGCACCTGCTGTGTCCCTGAGCATCTGTGTGGTGAACACACACACATATACTTGACGCTGATCCCCACCTGGGGCCCCACTCACAGCCCTGTTTAACCAACCTATCGTTCCCCAACAACAGTCTTCCTTGGCCCCTAATCCCCTGTTTGCCTGGCTCATCCCCCGGACTCCTTGGGACTCCATTAATGAGCCCTGGACGCCCCAGGACAAGCTCCAAATTAACCCCACTGCTGACCCCGACATGGACACCTGTAATTAGACCAGGAGTGGCTGAGGCAGAGAAGGCCCTGGGGCTCAGTGGGGTGAGTGCAAGGCTGGGCTGGGACAGGGAGCCTAATGCCCAGGAATGCTCTAAAAGCTGTGCTTGGCTCCAGGGCCCGCCGCCTGGCTCACCTTTAATACCTCACAAAGCCTCCCAGACGGGGCTCCAGGGGGATTACCCCATGGAGGGACCCTGAAGTCCAGTAGGACTGCGCAGCAGGCCCACCCTGCCAGCTCTGGGCTGAGAGGCCCTATGGAAGGTGAGGACTGCTTCGTGGTCTCAGAGCCCAGCAGCTGGCCATCAGGTCCTTAGCTGCCCAGAACCCATGCCCATGACAGCAGTGCCCAGGGAAGAGCCAAGTCCAGGCTGGCTGGCGCCCACTGCCAGGGCCAACCCCTCCCTCACCCTAACTTGTTTTGTTTGCTCTGTGCAGCGTGTCGGGTAGCTCCATCCGCATTAACCCCTGACCCTGACTGTAACTCTTCCTCCCCTCTGACAACTGTGTTTACCCCATGACTTTCTTGGGAGCAAAGAGAGGACTTAGGCCTTTCCTCTCCTGCCCATCTCTCCTGGGGGAAGCTGCACTCTCCTCTGACTCCCTGATCCAGCAGCTGCCAGCAGAACCCGTGTCCACAAGTGTGCCTGAATACAACGGATGTGGCCTCAGCTAAGGCCTGGGAGGCAGCGCCTACACCTATTTGGGAGTGAGACTAGATGTACAATCTCAATGTGCAATCTGGCAACATCTGTAAAAAACTTTCACTGGAAATCTCATTTGACCCACCAATTCTACTTCTAGGAATTTGCCTATGTTCTCACTTGTACTCAGAGGCATTGTAAGAGCTAAAGACCAGGGACATTCTCAGTGTCCACCTAAAGGACAAGCTATAATAATGAAGCCATGGCCATAAGGGGAATAGTATGCAGCCATTCAAGAGAATAATCTGCATGTTCCCATTGAGAATAATCTTCAAGGTAAACAGATAGCAAGGTGTAGAACAGAATATAGAAGATGCCATCATTGGCAGGAGACAGGGAATAAGGGGAAAACAAAAATAAGCATTCACATGAATGCTTTGAAAATACCTTTTAGGGGGACTTCTCTCGTGGTCCAGCAGCTAAGACTCTGTGCTCCCAGTGCAGGGGGCCTGGGTTCAATCTCTGGCCAGGGAACCAGATCCCACCTGCCACAGTGGAAATCAAAGATCCTGCATGCTACAACTAAGACCTGACCCAGCCAGAACAAATAAAAACAAATAATTTTAAAAACAGGCAATTGTTTAAAGAAATGATGGTATATCCAAATTATAATCATTGAGGGACCATACAAAAATGAAGCAGACCTACAAGTACTGGCAGAGAAACACTACAAGGACAAATGTTAGGGGAAAAAGCAAACTGGCAAAACAATACAAAAATGTCATTCCAGTTATGTAAAAAGGAAAAGAAACCAAGAAAACAAGACTGTTTCTCCGTGTCATATATATATTACATAAATGTATCCCCGAAGACCCTATCCCCCAAGACAAACACCAGTTGATGACAGGAAGAAAATGAGAAGAGGAGGTTCCCTCTGTATAGCTCTGTATGTATCAACACAACAAGACTTCAAGCATTTCTTGTATAATTACAAAATAAGATAAAAGCTTGTACAAATAAAAACAGCACCACAGTCACTCTTTCAGTTTCCTCCCATATCAGCTTTCAGAACCTTCGTGACCATGACATTGCAATTCTCATGTTACAAAGGGACAGCCGAGGCCGAGAGAGATTACGCAGCTCCCCCGAGGTCACACAGCAGACGCCAGCACAATCAGGCCCCGAAGCTCATAGCTTGTCCATGCCATCACTCCCCAGAGGGGAGGTTTCGTCCATGTTCTGAGCCTCTTCAAGGGTGTGTGCACACTGAGCCTGGGTTAATAACATCCCCTGGACTCTTGCCTTCTGCACATCGTGAACCCTCTTTCCCTCCTGTCTACCTCACTCCCTCCAGCCCCCTGAGGACCTGCTGGTGAGCCCAGCTGGGCATGGGTTCCAGAAGTGGGTGCAGCTCCCTGCCTCTGCATGGCTGCCAGCTTCCCTATCACCTGCTCCTGTCCTGGCTCCTTCTACCAGGGAGAGCTCAGTACTCTTTCCCCGCCAACAACACCCCCCATAGAGCACCCCAGTAATTACACTTAATGGCAAAGACCATAAGAGCTTTATTAACTTTATTACGGACCCAATTAGCAGCTAATGCCCCATGACTACTGTCCCCCCCAATAATCCCATTAAACATAATGAAGCAACCATCCCCCCACCCCTCAGGAGTGGGGGTCGAGGGGACAGGGAAATCCATCTTCCTGGGCCTGATTCTGCCCCCTCAGGCCCATTGGACACCAGCTCAGGCCCAGAGTTTCCCAGGGACTAGGGCTGGGTGTGGGAAGACAGAGATTAATCAGCAAGTATTTTGATGCCAGCCATTGAGTCTACACACACCCATGCACACATACACTCACATATACACCCAGCCTGGCTGATGTCCAAACAACTCCTTTCTCAAAGCAGGGATGTGGAAACACACACAGCCCTCAAACACAGCCCTGTCCAGGACGCAGACATTCTTCCAGCCTGTCCAAGAGCTCCTCAGAGCGGGATGTCCAAGTCGAGGGCCTCTGCCCAAGCTTGTCCAGAGTGAGGGATGGGAGAGCCAGGAATCAGGGAAGACATCTCCCCAACGAAGCCACACCTTCGCCACACCCCCGGCCCTTCCCCTGCTTTGGCTGATGGTTTCAAATGTTTATTCAGAACCTACAACGTGCTAGACACAGTCTGAGGCCCTCTCTGCCATCTCTCTTGAGCATCACCCCAAACCAAGGAAGTAGGCATTATTTCTCCCATTTTACAGATGAGGAAATGGAGGCCCAGAAAGACAACCAGTTTTTTGAAACAGATCTTCTACATGATTTGCCTTAAAAGATCTCTCCTTTCCTTGCCCAGCACCCCACCTTTCCCCAGCCTAAGGCAGAAGGAGCAGAGATCATGGAGATAATTCTGTTACCCTCCGGCGGAAAACTACGGCACAGAGAATGTTCAAAGGACCATTGTGGTAATCACAGCAAGACAGCCCTTGGTGATCTGATCCCGCATTCACCCAGATAGGGTGAGAGAATTAGAAATCAGAGAACATCCCCATTCTGACACAAAAGGCCCCTGAATTGGATTTCCCTGGTGGCCCAGTGGTTGAGAATCCACCTGGCAATGCAGGGGACATGAGTTTGATTCCTTGGCCCAGGAATATTCCTCACACCTCAGGGAAACTAAGTCTGTGTGCCGCAACGACTGAGCCTGTGCTCTAGAGCCCCTGAGCTGCAACCACTGAAGCCTGTACCCTCTAGAGCCCGTGCTCGGCAACAGGAGAAGCCAGCACAATGAAAAGCCCTTGTACCGCAGCGAGAGAGCAGTCCCTGCTGGCCCCAACTAGAGAAAGCCCGTGCACAACAAGGAAGACCCATTGCAGTTATAAATAAATAAATTAATTTAAAAAAAAGAGGCCCCTGAATTACTAGATCCCAGGGTGCAGATTCAGGGTCTGGAGTGAAGGCAAAGACTGATGGGGGTGGGGAGTAAAGAGTACATGAAAGCAGCAGGTAAGTCCTCAGCCATGCCAGTGATCAAAACCTTAAGACTTGGGGATTCTGGTCCTGAGGGTCTATGGCAGGGGTCTCCATCCACCCCCACCCCAAGCACAAGAATGGCCTCAAGATGTGGTGGGGGTGGCACAGAAAGTTCTGTGGCCTTAGGTCCCTCCACTGGCCTTGGCCCCGGAAAACGGGTAGGGAGTAAACACTGCCAAGACTGACAGGGTGGAATCAATGGCTGCCCTGAGCAAGGGGGCGGGGGCTCAGGAAGGGAGACCCTTGAACCTTTGCTTGGAAACAGGCTCCCTGTTCCCTTCCCCCCTCCCCCTGGCTGGCCCAGCCTGGAAGCAGCCACTTGAAATGGGTCCCAGGGAGCCTGGGAGAGGGGCTGGCCTGGCTCCAGCCTCCAACTCCCAACGCCTCAGCCAGGCCCCCTTCCCCAGCCCCCCTCAGGTCCAGCCCCAAATGGGGTCAGGAGGTGAGAGGGAGAGCTTTCTCTTTCTCTCTCAACCAAGTCAGCATCTACAACCCCCAGCTACCACCACACGCTCAGCATGGCACCCCTCCAACTGGTTCATCCCTGGAGAGGGCGGGTGATGCAGGCAAGTAAGCCTTCTCCTCTCCCAAGAGACTCTGGGAACTGGGGAGGGGGGCAAATCCTCCTCCCTGGGGTTATTGCAGGGCAGAGCCCTGGGTGGGGCTCCTATTCTTCCCTTGGCCCGGGATGAGTGTTCTTTGACACCAAGCCCCCATCCCTACCCTCTGAACAAACAGCACCACCCTCCCTGCCCTCCTCATACCCAGAGGGATCTGCTTCCCAGGGAGCCTCAGCTGGAAACATCTAGAACCAGCTGATAGGGGCTCTAGGGAACCTTGGTGGAGTCCATGTGAAGTCTGGGGGCCTTGGGGGAACATCAGCTTGTGTTGAGGCTCTGGGTAGGGTGCAGGAAATGGCTTTATAGTTTTTTGCCTGTGTGAGCTTCAGCAAGTCTCCTAACTTCTCTGAACCTCAATTTTTCATCTGTAAAATGGAGCTGAAAATAGAACCTACTTCACAGTGCTTTTTTCATAAGCATTAAAGTTGTAACATATAAAATGCTTGGATACTTCAAATGCAATGAATGAGAGCTGTGTTGCTGTCAGGGATGAGGTGGTACCTAGAGTGGTAACGATAATAATAACTGGTGCTGTTAGAGCATTACAGGGACCACGCCACCACCCCCCCACCCTCCCCCCTTGTCCGCACCTCACTGAAAAAGGAGGAGTGAGCTTGTGTCTCCTCACCTCGGCCCTCCAAGGTCTCTGCTTCCTAGAGCCCACCCTGGCATGACAACTTCAGAGGGCTGACTTCGTCCTGGCTCACTTCCAGTAAGCCCTAAAGGTGCCCCCCCATCACATCTTATGCATGCTCACGTGCTCTCACACACACACATACACACACACACACACACACACAATGTTCCTTCCTTTCCCTGAAGCAAGGAGGAAGAAAGAGATATAAAGGTGAAGGACAAAATTAGCTGAGTGTCAACGTCAAGGTAGCACCCCCACCCCCACCCCTTCTCTGCCCAAGGGAGAGTGTTTCCACAAGTCTCTGCAGGGAGACCCCCAACCCCACCCCCAGGTGTGGACTGACACTGTCAGGCAAGGAGGAGAGTGAGCAGGAGAGGAGGTGGCTCGCCAGGAAGAGCAGCTACCCAGCCCAGGGGCTTGAGCCAGAGCTGGGGCCCCCACACAACACCCCCTCCAGGACTCGGATTTGTGGCCAGGGCCGGAAGAGGCCAGAGGACAACTCAGTATGACCTTCCGGATCACAGCTTCCTTGACCAGAGCCGGAAGTGCCAGGGGCTGAGCCAGCTGGTTGGGGAGCAACTCTTTTCCAGGAAGCAGAAGGGATCTAGGACGATGATCTCCATGATCCCAGCCCCACCGCTGGCCTGTCTGAAGCTCTCATTGCAGTCCCTGCCTCTATTTCGCCACCTCTTAAAGAGGGCCACGAGCTGTTACTTGCTCTGCTTTCTAGGAGTGGTCAAACCGAACGAGGGGTGGGAAGTCTGGGAGAGAAGGGCCCGGCAGTCCTCTCAACCTGTCTCTGTCATCGTTAACAGTCACAATTATTATTATTTGGAGAGATGGGCCAGAGGTGGTCAGGGATGTGGTTGGGTGAATGAAATGAAAAAGTCCTCGGTATGTGCCGTCTAGCCAGGTTAATACTCCTGCCTGTCGGCCTGACAGCTGCAAGATTGATTACTCAGGCCTCTCGCTCTTTATAACTCGATCAGTTGAATTAATCTCTGGCTGTCGGCCCATCTGATGCCTGAATCACAAATTTAATTTGGAGGTGTACAGCTCCTCCCCCATCCCATCTCCTTCCTTCCAGCCTCCCCTTCTCCTCTTTCTTCCACTTCTCCACTGTTTCCTGTTCTCCTGCCTCTGCTTCCCTCTCCGCCTCTCAGGCCCCTCGAGGGGACAGTGGTGGAGGAGGGAGACGGGAGTGGGTGGCCCTGAGTCAGCAGCCCCTCTACTCAGGCCAGGGGAGGGGTCATGTTCACCCACCCACTGGGCAATGCGCCCACCCCACCATGCTCCACCCCAAATGGAGAAAGAGGCTTAGCTGACACTAAGTAAGACATATTAATGTACTAAAGACTTAATGAAGTTGGGGGGGGGCATGAGGGGTGGAAAGTGCTTGCTTTATTAGTTTATGGCCGATTAATGGGGACGCCATTACTGTGATGGAGATGGATTGCTGCTGTCAGCAGCCTGGGCTGAGGGCCGGCCGCTCCTTCCTCGGGTGGTGGGTGCCCCGAACAGTCAGAGAGAACTTCATTAGAAGAGCCTATGGGGTCCCACCTAGGGAGGCTTAAGGTGAGCCTGACGGGGTGAGAGCAGGGGCTCAACTCTAGGCTTTGGGAGAGAATTCCAAGGGCTGGGGAGCTGGCAGCTCTTATCATCTGGGAACTCCAAAGGCAACAGGGCAGGGAGGTGGCCTGACTCCAGATCTGCACACATCAGGGCTCCTTAATGTCACCTGGAGGAAAGGGAGGGAGGAAGCCAAGAGAACAGAATAACCAGGATCCGCCTGATCTGCCCAAGATGAAGGGAGGGAAGAGCAAGGAAAGTGAGCGCTATTCCTTCCATCGTCCCTCAGAGTGGGACATGTCCAAAGACCCCTGGTTCGCCAGCCCCAAGGACTGGCCCACCAACCCTGGGCTGCATGCTTCTCTAACTCTAGAATCCTCAGTTCTGGAGCCAGATACCACCCACACACTGAAGACAGAGTGGAGGAGAAAGCCACACTGCCTCAACTACCTGGCAGTTGCTGACCTCCCAGGCAGCCAGTGGGGAGCAGTAAGAGTGGTGGGGGGAGGACTCAAGGGAGAGCAGTGGGGGCTGGGAGGCCAACACTACCCAGCCACTCGGTTTCCCAGATGGCTTCCTACTCTCAGCAACTTCTTACCTCCATGCCCCAGCCCCTGCCTTGCTTCCTCTGAAGAGGGAGAAGGCTGGCTGTGGCACAGCTCTGCTCCAAGGGGCCCCTTTCTACTGAAGGATCTCTTCATGTTCAAGTATATGACACTTCAACATGGCCATTTTGACGCAGGAACATTAAACTTTCACTAGTTATTATCAAACAGTGTTCAAAACAGCCACTCCACAGCCCCTCCCTAAGCCCCACTCCGTCCTGAGCCTCTACCAACCCGACCCTATCCATGGGAAGAACCAGGGATGAAAAGAGACTCCAGGATGGACTTGGAACCCAAATATTCTGTTGACCAAAATACATGGTACTAAAAAATATTTTGACACTTGTGTGCCTGCTCAGCCACTCAGTCATGTCTGACTCTTCATGACCCCATGGATTGTAGCCTGCCAGGCTCCTCTGTCCATGGGATTTTCCAGGTAAGGACACTGGAGTGGGTTGCATCTCTTCTTTCAGGGGATCTTCCCAACTCAGGGATCGAACTTGAATCTCCTGCAGGTCCTACATTGGCAGGTGGGTTTTTTACCCCTAAGCCACCCTGGGAACCCCATATTTTGACACAAGTTAGGCTGAACAGTTATGGCAAAGTGAGCTCCAAAAGCCCTGTATGGTCCCTTGGCACTGCTCTTTACTGTGTTTGTGATTCTATGTGGGCAAGTGTGCCTAGCTCCATGGGCTACCCCACGTCTAACCACCAGCCCTGGGTCCGAGCATGCCATGTGTCTGAGTGTCCGGCAAGGGCTTGCTTCTGTGAGTGTCAGGTATCTGTCTGCCTCGCAGCATGGACACTCCCTCCTTGGGACACTGAGCTTGCCACTCACGTCTGCTCAGGCCGAGGGCCAGCCATTGGTTCAGGGGTCACCACCCAGGCTTACTCCCCAAGGTAGAAGCTACCTGCTCAGCCTAACTGGGAAATAAATACCCTGTTTCTGAGAGTAATTTAATTATTGGCTCCCATGGACTAGTGGGTAATTAAATTCCGTAGCTCCCAAAGTAATTAATTGCTATGCAAATAGTAATGCCCTCTGCTTTGGAGAGGAGGATTTCGGCCTGGGTTTGCCCTGCAATTAGAAGCTAATAATTACCCTGTCAGTTCCTCGCTTCTGCCGGGTAATTACCTGCTGAAGCCCCACTGGTCACTGAGAACGTTCCCATCACCTGCTGCCGTGACTCTGGCTCTGGTGGCCCAAACAGCCAGGGAAGGGCATCCCTAGAGTGCTTGTTGATCTTGACATCTTTCCACCCTGCACCACATCCACAAATCCCAGGACCTTAAAGAGCTGCCCTTCCTTCTGACCAAGAACAACTAAGGACAGAACCTCTTTAGCTTCCCTTTGCTTAAGAAGAGGAGCCTCAGCTCCTCGGTGTATAAATTCTTGTTAGATGGGTTTGACTAACCTATACTGAGATTCCTAGATGTTGGGGACTTTCCCAAAGAGTATCTAAAAGTTAATCTTCATAAAAATCATTTTCACCATGTGATGGATTTCTGATGTGTCAACTAGGCTATGAGAATGGAAGAGAAGGCTGCTGTTATTTGGTAGCAAACACACACCTTCCCCCAGTTATTCAACCAAAGAGTAATCTAGGTCCTGCTGAAAAGGGATTGTGAAGATGTAATTAAAGTCCCTAAGCAGTTGCCTTTAAATTAGAGAGATCCTTTGTGGGCCTGACCTAATCAGGTGAGCCCTTAGAGGGGACTGAGCTATTCTTAATGGAGGAGACTGCAAACAGCAGCTGGGCTGACACCTGCTCTCTGTACAATCACTATATCTTCCCTTCCCTACTGTCTGGGGACAACAGACTTGTCAGTGCTTGGGGCGGAGGTGGGGAGAGGGGCATCCAACTTGTTCCTGATCTTTCCTTCCTGATTGTCTGAACTACAGATTTTGGGCTTGCCCCTCTCAGGCCCACTCCTTAGGAAAGAGTCAGAGCAATAAGAACCCAGGATGTCAACCCCTATAATCACACCAGACAATCCATCCTCAACCTGAGTGATACACCCCTTTTCAGAGGTTGGGAAACTGGAATCAGACACAAAACAGTGGCTGACTAAAGATGGGATAGCTGTTAAATGGGAAAACAAAGCTTGAAGCTGGACCCCCATGGACCTGGCCCGAGGTCCTAAGTCTCAGTTAGCATATACCTGTGTGCAAGTGAGAAGGTATTCATGTATCCCCCACTTCATAACTCACAGGTATCACTGTGGCTAAGCTGAGTTTTCGTGTCTTATCTGAATCTTATTCTCTACCTCAGCTCCAGGCCGTTTGTCCCGGATTCTTGATGCTGTCTGGTTCCTTCCTAAGCACATGAGTCTGAGAGTGGTAGCACCTATGTGTTTTTGAGGCTCTGGTCGTTCTTTTTGAGAAACATCTAGACTCCACTGCCTCTGAGCCCTCCTCCTCCAGGTCTGAAATCTTTCAACTGAATCCCTGGAGGATAGTGTCCTGGTGGTCCCAGAGTTGAGAGTTCACCTCCAAAGGCTGGATGCTGGATGGAGTGTGAGTAAGGGAGGATGACTTTTGGAGACTGGACTGAAGGGTGGTGAGCCAAGAATGGGCCCCAGGAGCCTGGGAAATAAGAGGTGGAGGGAGCAGAAGGGACCAACGAGGGTGAGAACCCTTACCTCTCCTCACTTGGGTACCTCCCTCTTCCCTCAGGTCTCAGCTTCAGTGTACTTCCTCAAAGAAGCTCTTCCTTGTCCCTAGAGGAGGGCTGGCCTCATGGCCCACGTTCTCCCTCTCCTATACTTCTGTTCTGGGCCAGGTGAGCAGGAAGGCAGAGGACCTGGGCAGAGGAAATGGACTTTGCAGAGGACCAGCTCTCGTCAGCCCACAGGACCGTATCTAGGACTAAAGGCGGTAGGAAGTGCTACAGGCTTTGAGACCAAAGTCTAGCCCTGTAAATGCCTTGCCCTTGGGTCAGAAACACCCTGGGATGAGTGTGAACCACCTAAGACAGACCTCCTCCACCACCACCAGGGAGGATGAGAGGAAAAATGGTAGGCAGAGGGTGGCATCAGGAAAGCCAGAGGTGGTAAACAAACATGCTTTCCAAACTTCACATGAGGATGTGGGCAGGAACTACAGGGAAATGCTCAAGATTCTCAATAGAAGAGGTGAAGATCCCTTAATATCAGTGAGGGCCTTATCTACTTGGCAGAAGTCAACCTTGGAGAAGGCCCTTACCCCTTCTCCCTTGTTTCACTCTGCCCAGCCCCCCATGACAGAAGAAAAGTAACGGTGTCCCTTGGTCTGGAGTCTGTACCCTGCCTTGTATTCCCAACTTCTGTTTCTCATTTGTTGCAGGAACTGGTAGAAGTTGTGTTCCTACCTGTGCCTTCATGAGGTGGCAATTTCTTGCCTCTTGCTAGAGATTTTAGGACAAAAATGCCTGATCACTTACAAGTTAGCACTCTTCAGAGAGCTCAGAAAGCAGTCCACAAGGGTGGGAGCCATGTCCCTCCCATCAGACTGGAGGTTCCCTAGACACAGGGGACCATGTATCTCCCCTCTAAATAGGGACTCCCAAAGGCAGTTGATATTTCTCTTCTATTTTCCCCTCCAGAGTCTGGCCCCAAGGTTAATAAACAGTGATTCTTAAAAAAAACAACTATGACATAGTCTGGTAAGGACCAGGGGTCTCAGAACACAGTCAAGGACTGATAGGCACCCTCCACACAACCTGGCCTCCTGTCTCGGCTGGTTCGGTTACTGCTCCACTGACAGCTCTTTAGAATCCTTTCACAGCTTTGGCCCCACTATAATCTCTGGGTGATGAATATTTCCCCTAATGAACTGATGGGAATTGGATTAGGTTGGAATGCCCGTGTGCTTAGACTCTAACTGATTAAACCCCCATCTGTGCAAGGCCTGATTATGAACAGCTCGTTACATATAATTTTTGAGAGGGGGTTGGGAAAGATGTTGGTGTCTGAGTTCTGCAAAGGAGCAGGAAAGAAAGTAAAAGCAAAGTGTCTGTCTAGAGCATTGGCAAAGTCTAGTTGCTTTTAATCTGACCAAGCCAGCACTCCCTTCCCCCAGAGCACACCCACTTTCCCCCACTTATGCCATGGGTTCAGGTGCCTGCACCCTTACCCATGAACCCTGCCCAGAATTCTCTGAGCCCACATCTATCTGTCCCCTGCAAGGAGCACTGACTGCACAGGGAGTTGTTTTAGGTAAAGGCAGGAGAGGGAGAAGGGGTTAGAGGGGGAGAAGTCAGACCTATGGATTCAGTTCTCACCACCACAAGCTCTTTGTCTTTACTCCAGAATTATCCAGTTGCCTTCAAAAGAAAGTGTAGGGAGTTTGGAGCTCCATCCAGGACAAAGACTCTGGGCAATTCCTGGGTCCTTTATTGGTCAGGACCAAGGATAGCACCCCAGCCATTTCAAGGATCTCCAAAGTTCCAGGTCCCTCCACTCACTTCTTTCTTCCCTGCCAATCCTGTTTCTCCATTCTTTAACATTCTCTTTCCTTCTCCTTCTCCTCCCCTTTCTCTTATTCGTCCTTCTCTTCCCCCTCCTCCTCCTCTTCTCACTCCTTCTCCTTATTAATCCCAGGGACAGAGCCTGGCTTGTGGTTCTCCACCATCAGGTCTGTGCCCTAGAAATCCCTCAAGAAGAGTTATTTAAGTACCTCAAAGAAGACCATCCTACCTAGCCTCTATTAAAGACCTTATCCCCATGATTGACTCTCAGCCACACCATCCAAGAACACATACACACACATGCTGAAGTCTGGTGTCTAGCAGGAAGGAAGAGCAGAGATTGTGTTTGAAAGAATGGCCAACTCTCCCTCTCCCCAGTGCAGTCAGGGATCAGCCCACCTCATTTAAGTATTCCACCATGACTAAGGCTCTAACTCCATAGCTTTTCCCTCTCTTCTCCTTCCACCCTTTCCCTCCCCCTCCCTTCCTCTCTGCTCCTCTCCTCTGTGTCTCTACGAAAAGTGGCAGCAGCTGCCAGAGAAAGCATACCCTTCAATGAACATCAGCAATTGTCGTGACTGAGTGTCCCAGACTTCTTTCTTGGTTAATCTAACTTGGGAAGAGTTGAGGTGTGCTCTGGCTCCGCTGCCCATGAAAGGCAGAGAATAAATGACAAGCCAGAGGCATAAACAGATGTGCAGATATATGCAGCTGGTGCTTTCCTGCCAAATTACTGCGGATGGAATGCTGGCAGGGGCCCAGGATGCCTCCCCCTCTGCTTGGAGTTCGGCCACCAGGACCCATCCAAGCTCGCCATCCATTTGGCAACATCTGAGTGAGGGGAGGGATGCCAGGAAAGGGAGTGGGGAGGCTGCAGGTGCCCTGAAGTTTGGTTAAGCAGTCCAGAGGTTTATCCCAAAGGCTCAGGTGGGAGGGAGTTAACATGGTGGGGGAGGAATAGGGAGTTCCAACTGGGCGTGCCCTGAAGGTTCTTGAGAGTCCTCTTCCAGGGTGGGGTTTAAAGTGGCTTGAGGGTGTATTAACAACACTACATATATACATCACCACCCTCACTCTCACTCAAGGACTGCAAGTTCCCATGATCTCTGATCACATATGACACTGCTCAGAGGTGGCATGGAGTGCAGTAAGCAGGTGGCAGCTGGATGAGAGCCAAACATGAAAAGATGTCCCTGAAGACTCCAGGCCTGGAACAAGAGATGGAGGAGAAACTGGCTGGAGTTTTTGAGGCACAAGGGAACAAAGCAGGTGAGCAGGAAGAGACAGAATACCCAAGAGGGCTTCCCTCTTTGGACAACCCTAGATCTGAATTCAGAGAGACACCAAGTCACCTTCTAGGCTTCATCCCGACCACAAGGAGTCTTTCTCTTCATCATTTTGTGGGGTATGGAACAGTTTTTCCAGTGCCTGACTCCTGTTCCTCCTCTAGCTAAGGTGATACCGATTCCTGACCTATGGAGATGGGAGATACCTGTTCTGGTGGACTATAGTGTGATGATGGATCTTGAGTGGACTCAGTCTTGTAGGCAATGGGAAGCAAGAGAGTTCTGTGATACAGGAAATGGCCAAAAACACATGATGGTCAATGGAGTAAAAGGATGAGTTGAAGGGAGGAGAGATGAAGAGTGGGGAAGCTGTTTTTATTCAAGCCTGATGATGGGATCCAGAGCCATGCAACAGAAAGAAGAATGGAGAGTTGGTGGGAGTTGGTGATGGATTGAATAGGAATCAGAGATAAAAGAGGAATGAAAGTGAAAGTCGCTCAGTTGTGTCCGACTCTTTGAGACCCCGTGGACTATAAAGTCCATGGACTTCTCCAGGCCAGAATACTAGAGTGGGTAGCCTTTCCTTTCTCCAGGGGATCTTCCCAACCCCGGGATTGAACCCAGGTCTCCCGCATTGCAGGCAGATTCTTTACCAGCTGAGCCACCACAGAAGCCCAAAGAGGAATAGAGTGGTGATTTAATTTATTGCCCAATCCAGAACAGTTTTGAGTACAAAGAGGTACTATCAATCATTTTTCCAGGGCAGTACACATATGCTGGACAATTCTGGGCAAATCTGGACACACAGACGCCTTGGTAAAGATGATCCAAGGTGTGGGGCTTGGGCAATAGCCTGTGTAGGGTGATGCTGACCAAAGCAAGGAGGCTGGGAGGCAGGGAGCGGGATGGAAGAGGAGGGGATCAAGAACTTGGAACTGGACTTCCTGCATTTGAAGTGCTGGGAGACATTCACCTGTAAATACTCAGCAGGCCTGTCTTTCAAGCATCTGTGGACTCTTGCTTGGAAATGTGGGTTTCAAGCTTCAAAGAGAAAGTCAGGGTTAGATATTCATACACTACATATCTCTTGACCCAACAGTGCCACTTTAAGAAATCTGAATCTCAGATATGCTCATTCTTGTGCAAAATGACATAGGTTTATGGAGGTTTACTGTGGCATTGTTTGTAAGAACAAAAACTTCAAAACAGCATAAAAGCCAAGCACTAAGGAATTGGTTAAATCTATTATGGAGTACTATGTGAAATATACCTATATGGATCAAGATATATCCTTATGTGCTGACCTGCCTAATATGTCTGACATTTTTAAAGTGAAATGAGCAAATAGTAAAATAGTAGTATGACATAAATCAATATAATAATTGTTTTAAAATCTAATTTGTGTGTGTTTGTGTGTAGTGAATATGTAAAAGACCTAGAAGAATACATACCATATTGTTAACCCCAGCAACTTATGGAGAAGAGAGTAGAATTAGTGGGGAGGAAAAAGGGGCTTTTGCTTCTTGTCTACACATTTCTGGATTGTTTGAAATTTTCATAAGCATATATCCATGTACTATATTTTAAAAGTAAAGAACAATAAAAAGAACTCTTGAAAAACAGACTAAGGAGTTATGAAGGTGATGAGTGGGGGATGTGGGGGTTGGGGCTGGAATTTGAGACCTATTCCCACAGAAGGGGAGCTGGGAGAAAGGAGCCAGGGCTAGAGAAGAAAGCCTGGAACATTCCCCAAATGACTGGAACTCATTTCTGACCACCAAGGCTGAGATAGACTCTCCACTCCACAAATAAGGCTGCTTGAACCATTCTCTCCAAACTCCAAGCCTCTCCTTCACCAGGGCTGAGCCTATGCAAGAGCCTAGATTTGTTCCAGGGCCACTAATGGGTCCCCAGAGAAGGCAATGGAAACCCACTCCAGTGTTCTTGCCTGGAGAATCCCAGGGATGGGGGAGCCTGGTGGGCTGCCGTCTATGGGGTCACACAGAGTCAGACACGACTGAAGTGACTTAGCAGCAGCAGCAATGGGTCCCAGGTGACCCACTGCTGCTCCAGACTCCATGCTATTAGAGAAAAGTCCATTTCTTTCTTAAATGCCACACTTGCCTAGGAGACCAGCTCCATCCTAGGTAGCACATTGCTCTGGGTAACACAGAGCCATCCTAGGTGACCCCAACCCAGGCAGTCTTGACTTCTTCCTGCTTCTCTCCTCTCCCCTGGTGCTGTCAAAATGCACAGCGTTTCTTCAGGTGATGAAAATAATAGCCAGAAATGAATTCTCTTTTGGAGCAGGGCTGTGTGTTTAGGGAGGAGGGGAGGGGAATCAAGGGGACAGACAGCAGCGTGACTCACTGGGGTTCCTCCCCTGGGGAGATGGAGCCTGGCAGACCAGGGTGTGGGATGCTTGGAGGTGATTTCCTGACAGGGCTGTCAGCGTCTCACTCCACACTCTCAGCGTGAGTCCCCTGCAGCTGAGCAGAGGCTTCTGCTTCTTTATCTCTCCTCACCTCTCCAGGGCTCTCTTCTCTCTCCAACAATCCCTCTCCCCACTTGCAAGTCCTTTCCGGAGCTAGCTTTCCGCCTCCAGTGCTCCACTCTCCACTCTCTGCAGAGGCATGTCCGTTTTTCTTTTAACAGAAATGTATAGAGTCAGCTTTTCTGTTGGGGTGCCCTGGCCCGGGGCGCCTTCCCAACCGCAGCATGTTTCGTAGATGATTGGAAGTCCAGGGATGCACAGTACAAGGGGCAAGGAGGCTGTGTGTGTGAGACAGAGAGAGAGAAATGCACTCTGGGGCTGTGTCTGCGCTGCTCCAGGGTGGGAGGGGTCCACAGCATGTGTGAGGGGCGGTGGGGGCACAGCTGAGCCTGCTAAGGTTCCTCAGATCTTACTAGATTATGGGACGTGAGTCTTGACAATGTCTATAGAGTTTTTCTCATCAGTCCCCCCTCAACTCCCCACCCCCGCCACTTTATAAATGAGAAAGCTGAGATCCGGAGACGTTAAATGACTTATCTTCTGTCACACAGCTAGCTAGTGGCAGAACCAGGGTGAGAACCAGGGATCCTGACTCGTGAACAGCACTGTGCCCACGACTCAGTCAGGGACCTTAGAGCAAAGGTCCTGTTTCTCAGACACTGCAGATGACATATTTGAGTAATACTGTCTCGAAGAGATAGAGAAAACTAGAATCTCTTGGCCTTCAGGCTGCCCAGGGGACAAGCAGGGCCCTTTCCCTCTGCACCCCACCCCCAGGAGCCCAGCAGTGACAACACCTCTCCTTCCTGTCTCCTCTCTACTCCCTGGACAAACCCCAGTGCTTGGCAATCTGGCTGTGGGAATGCTGTAGTCAAGTTCGCCTCCTTGGCTGGAGGTGATTCTTGCCTGACCCTGAGTCCCACCTGCTCCATCCAAGGACCCAGCCCAAATTTGTCTTCTTCCTGTACAAGCTCTGAGTCCAGCCACACCCATCCCAACCCCCCACAGCCTTACTTGACTTTTTAGAAGCATCCTCTATCCCCCACTCCAAATCTGGAGTCCTTTTCAACGGTAGCCCCTATGAGACTGATCCCTGTTCACTGATTGGAAGAATAATTCATCCTTAACACAAGCATGAGTCACCTGCCACAAATGAGAAAAACCAGCATGGCATCCTCTGCCCCCTCTACACCACCCAACACTCTTCCTCCTCCTTGTCCTTGTGCAACACTAGTGTATGAAGGACTCCCCCTCACACCACTGTGCTCCCAAATCAGCCCCCAGGCCTTCAGGAGGGTCCTGAACTCCCCAGTGGGAAGAGGTGCGTGCACGTGGCTTTCACCCTCTCCCCTCCCTCTGATCACTTCTCCCAACTTCCCGCAGTTCCCCAGGAAGAGAGTGGAGAGAAGGGTGCAGAAAAGAGGTTGGCAGGGCAATAAAAACGTCAGGGTCCCTCCTCTCAGCGGGCTTCTCCGGCTTCTCCCGCGCTCTCCCTTCGCCCCCTCCCTCTCCTCCCCGCTCCCCCTTCCTTCACTCTTCAGACCCTGCAGTTGTCTTTGCTGGGCCAGCCGGCCAGGCAGGCAGGCAGGCAGCCGCGTTTGGGTATGAGGCAGGAGAGGTTAATTATTGCTCCCCCGCCCTCCACGCCCCCCCCCACAAGATGTATCTGACTGTCAGAAGCGGTGACAGATGAAGACAAAGTACAGGTACGGCTCCCTCCCGCGAACCCGGCCCTCGAAGTATCAGCCAGGGGTGGGAGTGGAGAGGGGGTGCGCTACCCAAGTTTTAACCCCTCTGACGCCGGTCCACACAGTGGGGGAGGGAGGCAGGAGGTGGGGAATCCTGAGTTAGAACCCGGTCCTGGCCAGGGCAGCTGAGCCCAAGAGACCTGTTGGCCTTTTCGCACGCCTGGGGTGGAGAACGGGTGAGAGGCAGGGGGGACTGTCCCAGAGGCTGCAGAATCAAGGTCAGGAGAGATGGAGAGATCCATCCAAGAATGTTACAGGCACAGAGAAACTGGCACACGGAGTCGCCTAGTGGGTAGGTCGATTTGGGGGCCCTCTTTCTCCACGACAGCATCCCACCTCACCCCCAGCTTTGTTGCCAGGTGTCCTTTGATTTCTGTTTGTTTCGGCCTCACAAGGCTGGCAGGGCTAGGCCACCAGGGAAATCCCGGGCTTGTGTGTTTGAGGAGAATTGTGTGTCTCAATCTGTACGCACTGATGATGATACAACTCAACTGTCTTGAAAAGGTCTAGATACGTTGGGGATGTGTGTGTGTGTGTGTGCACATGCGTGCATAACCCCTGATGCTTGTAAGGGGTATGTGGGGGTACCTGTGAGGTGTGAGGGGGCCTGTGCTGTGAGCCTGATGTATCGGGAGTGTTTGCGTAAGACAGAGAGCGTTCGCCTGGAGCTATGGTGGTGGTAAAGGAATTTATCTTCAGGAGGGTGGATGCTCCAAGCTTGCAAGTACTGAGGTGCCTACATTTGGGAGGGTACGTGGGCAAGGCATGTCTTTCTGTGGGTACACAATGTGCGTCAGTGTGAGGGTCTCCGTGCGGTGATCGAGGCTGTTGTGAGTGGGAGCCTGATTGTGCAGGCCTGTCTGTAGGGTATTTGTGTGCGCATGCACATGTGTGCCAGCCCGAAGCTGCCAACCTCTTCCTCTCATCGGCATCCCTCCCTTTCCTGACTCTCCTCTCACCATAAGCAAACAAGGTAAAATAATTACTTTTCCATTTAAATGCCCCATGTTTGAGCCAGAATGAAAACAAAGTGATTTAATAAAATTGTCTTTAAAAGGGAAAGGAGGAAAATAAACGTCTACTCTGCTCCTTTCCCTGGTGTTCAGGGAGGCCCCAAGCCCTTCAAAGTTAATTAAAACAGGAACTAAAATCACAGGATTGCTTACTAACCTTTTCCCCATCTTTGCCTTAAGGGGAAGACAGCCCACAGGAGCCCTGCCTCTGGCCTGGACCCTGTTCCCAGGCTGTTTCTTCCGGGACCGACCCTCATCCTGGACAGGCACCCTGGCTTTCCTGCAGCCACATCTAGGGCAGGGGGTCCCTTCCCTCCTCCCAAAGAGTTATTAAGGGCCTCCGCTGGCCATTTGAAGTCCTTGATGGACAGCGCCCTCATCAGAAGCTTCCGGACCTTGCCTCCTCCCAGGACAGGACATAGCCTGCCCTCAGCCCCTGCTGCCCCTCCCCATGGGTCTCCTGAGTCCCCAGCTGCTCTGAGCTTTATCTGTCTTCACTGACCCCCTGGCCTGGTCCTTAGCTCCAACTCAGCACTGTTCCGGCTGCTTCCGCCTGGTCTGTATCTGTTCCCCATCAGAGGCCCCATTGGAGCTCCAGCCCTTCAGCAACCCTGATAAAAGAGATGGATGGAAGTGAGTTTCCAGGGCGCCCCTCCCTCCAAGCACAGATCTAGAGCCCTGGGTTCTGACAGGGGGTCCCTGAGGGGGCAGGGGTGAGGGTGAAGGCTGCCAAGCTCTCTGAAGCCCAGTCCCTACCCATCCCCACCTTGTCATAGCCCTTCCCCTCCTCCTAAGGCCAAATTCCTCAGGCTTCCTATGGGCAGGCGCGGGACTGTGATTACCCACACACCGCAGCAGGGATCTCTGTACTAGGTACTTTGCCCCATCTCCATGCAACTCCCCCACCCAGAAAAAGTGATAGTAAAATCAACCATTTGTTGAATACCTATTGTGTTTCAGATATTACTTACAAGATCTCTAATCTCATCACAGCACTTATAGGGGACACTTTATCAGTATTTTGCAGAGGACTGGGAAGAAGGGAAACTTACAAACTTGCCCAAGGTATGCACTTAAAAAGCAGTCCCACACACCTCAAGTTCCCTAGCCAGCCTGTCCTTGCCCACAGAGCCCCAGATCTGTTCCAAAGACCTAAAATTACCCTTCACTTGATCTTAGCCCAAAGGCTAAGAAACGATATCATCATTACACTTCAGAGACCACTTCCACTAGAGATCCCCACTACTGCCCCCAGAATTTAACCCCTTCTGGTACCAGGGGAGGGGCATGGGAAGCAGGGAAGCCAGAGTTAGAACCTGGGCCCCTGTGAGAGCCAGCTGCATCCAGAAGACCTATGGGGCCTTCTCCAGCTCTGCCCTAATGATCTGGGGTTGGGGAAGGGGGATCCGAGGGGAAGCAGGAAGTAGAGCCCTTGACCTTCATCCTGGAAGACCCCTTCACTTCTCATGACCCCATTTCAGTACCCTCAAGTCCATCCTGCCTCCCATGATGCTGCCCATCAAGACAGGGTGAACCTTGATTGTGGGGTAGCACTTGTCACCAAAACTGATTTTCATAACTGTTCACCCTGTTCTGAGAGCTCTCAGTTGCCCAGATGGCAGAGAAAATACTGAAAATAAAGCCAGGCCAGGAACTAGCCTGTGTCTTAGTCCCTGGGGTCACAATCTGGGGACCTAAGATCTCAACTCTGGGGCAGGAAAGGACTGAGGAGAGGGAGGCGAGGCAATGAAGGGACATAAACTCTGGCTTTAGGATAAAGTAGCCCAGCACAGGAGGCTTAGAAGTGAGGTGTGAGGTGTTACCACAGACCAAGAGTGAGGATGGCACCTGAAGACTTCTGGCCTCGACTGTGTCTGGAGAACATCAAGCAAAAGGAGGGAAGGAAGGAATGACTCGGAAGCACCTTTCCTAGTTCAGTCTCGGAATGTGCGTGTGGTGAGGGGAGGTTCTGTGACCTTTCCAGGTCACAGTTGTTTGAAACCCCTGGGCTGAGCCCAGTCTGGAAGCTGGTAATGGCAGTGGGGCAGGCAATGGCCCAGAGGGCTGGGATGGAGCTTCATGGGACAGTGGTGCTGTGAGCTCTGCCTCTTTCAGCCATGCAGGAGTTACCTAAGGCAGGCAGAATCCTGGAGCCTGAGTTCTTCTCCTCTGTCTACAGCATGTCTGGGACCCAGCTTGAGGACAGAGGACTAGAGAAGAATATTAGGGGCTCCCGCATAGAAAAGGAAGGGGTGGGAGAAAGGATGACTCCATCAGAGCTAGCCTCCAAATTCCACCCCAAGACTGGTTTTCCCTGCCACCAGAGCCTCTGCTTCTGTACCCTTCCCCAAGCCCATCCTTCATCCTGACCTCATTACTTCCCTCAGACCCCGTCTCTGTCCACCAGCTCATCCCTCCTCAAGGGTTCTCAAACCACCCGCATTATCTACAACTGAGTCCCAGAGCTCCCATCACTACCTCCCAGAACAGATCCCTTCCAGTCTCTAAATGTCCCTACCACTGTCCTCCAAGAACCTATTCCTACCTCCAGTCTCCCAGACTCCATTCTCACCCACCCCCAACCCATCTTCCTTCCTCCTAAGTTGCTCTGCTTTGAATAGAGGTGAGACTTGATCTTCATTGACATTCCATCACTCTAAGTGAACTTACATAGCTGTTCCCTGTTTAAAAGAACCTAGTCATTCAGAGGAAATATCCAAAACTTATCCTAGAAGGTTATCAGCCTATGTCTCCAGCCTCCTTCCTTTTACCTTCAACTGCCTACATATTGAGAGTCCTAGGAAATGGGCCCTGAATGTTTAAGCAAAACAACAGGGAATCTCCAAGCCCACCAGAGTATTTAAGCCTGTCTATTCCTCACACACATATATATAAGCATAGCTACACAAACATGCACATGCAATCCTGTAAACATACATGTATGTAATTAATTCACATGCACATCTTAGAATAGAATGTTAAGTTCCATGAGGGCAAAGACAATGTGCTTTTTTGTGGTGTATCTTCAGCCCTAAGAACAGTGTTGGCACATAAATATTTGGTGAAAGAATGGCATATAATGGAATATGTATTCGCAAATACATGTATGTATACAGCTATATACATATAACAAGGGGCTTCGCAGGTGGCTCAGTGGTAAAGAATCTGCCTGCCAATGCAGGAGACGAGAGTTTGATTCCTGGGTTGGGAAGGTCCTCTGGAGGACAAAATGGCAATCCACTCCAGTATTCTTTCCTAGGAAACTCCATGGACAGAGAAGCCTAGCAGGTTACAGTCTATGGGATCACAAAAAGAGTCAGACATGACTTAGCAACTAAAAAGCAAAAAACACATATAATAGCACATCCATATATACAGCGCTTATATACAGATTTACATATATGCACCTACATGGTTATCTACATATATGTTATATACATGTCTTTATGTAATCTACATACATAATGTACTGTGATGTACACACATATGAAAGTATGAAAGTGAAACTCGCTCAGTCATGTCTGACTCTGTGACCCCATGGACTATACAGTCCATGGAATTGTCCAGGCCAGAATACTGGAGTGGGTAGCCTTTCCCTTCTTCAGGGGACCTTCCCAACCCAGGGGTCAATTCCAGGTCTCCCACACTGCAGGTGGATTCTTTACCAGCTGAGCCATAAAAGGAAGCCCGTACATACATGTATGTGTATATAAAATGTATACAGTGCATGTAGACACACATATACATACATAACTACTACAAACATATTATAGATATCATACATATACCACATATACATGTGCACCTTCACATACATATATAAGCACAAATCCAAGCACCTTTTTACTCAAATTTTTCCAAATTAACTGTCTCAAGACCCAGGTTTGGCTGCTGCAACCAGAAATAACCACCAGATGGCACTCTTTCACTACTTCCTGTACCCGTCATCCCCCAACCCGCGCCGGGTTGCCAGAGGTGCCGCCAGAGATGTCTCTCCAAGAGGCACAGAACTTGCCTAGCAGGTGTCCCCTACCTACCAAAGCCAAGGACTTGTCCTTGATCTCCAAGGTCTGCAGTCTCGGCCCTCTTTGAAATCAGATTCATCCTCTCGTGCCTCCAGGATTCGAGAAGTGGATTCCCCCTTGGGGCTCCAGTTCTGCTCAGCCCTCAAGTACACACACACACACACACACACACACACACACGAGTTCACCAAAGAGCTAAGAGTTGGGCTTCACCTGGACTCCCTCTGTTCAGACCAGCTCGGCTCAAGGACACTTCCTTGAAGCCTTCGAGCTAACAACCAGCAACTGGTTTCAGTGGCTCTATTCCTCAAATGGTCTGAGGACTGAGCCAGGGTCATTTGAACACGTGTAGCACCTACACACCTGTACACACAACTCCCTTCCACAGGTTACTCCCTCATCCTGCGTGGACGCCCAGCCCGGGTCAGCCGAAAGCCGGGAGCGGAGTGGCCAGGCCCTGAGAGTACCCTCAGCGAGGGAGGGGCGGGTCTCGGTTTAACCCTTCCTGCTGTGGTCCAGTCTTGACTCCAGACCTCTGGTTGAGGGCTGGATAGAAGTGCATTCCACATCTTAGGCAAACTACTTAAAATCCCAGGAATGGGGGGAGGGGAGAGGAGGGGACAGAGCCTCTCCCGCCTCAGACCTAGACCACTGCGAGTCAGCTCTCTTGGAACCTCACATGTCGGGTGTGAGCAACCCAGGAGGAAAGCCGCGAGAAAGGCTTGGAAACCCGTGGGGAAGCGAAGCAGGGGGTTCTTGCAGCAGCTCGGCTTCCCCTTCCTCCTCCCCCTTCCCTCTTCTCCCCCGGGAGCGCCGGGAAATTATTTATTAAAACGCCTCCCGCGCTCTCATTTATTTGCGGAGAATAATCCTTGGCGTTGCAGCGCGTTTATTAAACCTTTCCCGTCCCCGCATTACTTTAATAATAAATCGCATGTCACTTTCCAGCGACGTTATTAAAGCCGGTCCGCTGGAGCAGAGGCAAGGGAAGGGGGTTGGAGGGGGAGGGAGGCAGCAGGGGTTCCTCCTAGTCAAGGTTGTGGGCCCTGAACCTGCAGTGCCGGAGGGGAAAACTGAGGCTAGAAGGAGACTGCACCTGAACATCCTGTAAAATCTGCAAAACTGATCGGGGAGTACAGGTTCTGGGGACGCGTGTGACCCTCTAGGATCTAGTAGAGCCTCTGGTCTCCAAGCTGGCGCAGGATTGATGGGCCCGCCAGGGGGCGTCTTTGAGCCCAGCTGGCCGAGAGTCTTGGCGAAGAACAAATCAGGGGCTGATTCCCAGGCGGATTCCGGGGACCCAGACTCCTGTCCCCTCTTCCAGCGCAGAGCAGACCTCCTTCTGGTCCAGACTCTTAATGGGCTGCTCCTCCCCGCAATCGCCGCCACACCGCTCACATCCCTATTCCTGATTTCGCTGTCGACTTAGAATTTGCCCCAAGTAATGCATTCAACCCGCTCGAGCAGTTGAGCACAGCTCCAGGAAACGCCGGACTCTAGCCAGGACTCGGCAATGAGGTTCCACGGGAGGTGCAGCCAAGCCCTTGGGTTGGGGTCTGGGCCACACCCCTCCCAAGAGGCCGGGCTCCCTGCGTTGGGCCTCAGAGGACAAGCTCAGACACCGAGCCAACCACGACTTCTCCTGTTGTGGGCGCCAGGCTTCGGGCGGAGCCCAGGCGCGTAGGAGGCCCTTGACATCTACACACAGGGTCTTGGCCTCTAGAACTTAAGCTTTCATTTTCTCCTTCAAGCAGTCAATAAACACTGCGCCTCACCAGTGTCCCTGGGCTAGGTAAGGAGAAGGTGGAGAGAGCTTTCGGGAGCGAAAGAGTACGGCTCTGTGAGGGACCTCCAGAGACAGGACATGCCAGTTAGGGCAGATGAGAAAACAGACTTTACATGACTTTGTCTGAGTTCAGCTGGAAAATGGGCGGATTCATAGGGAAGTCCTAGGGTGCGGCTCATACATGTGACCAAACTTCTCCCCTCCTCCATCCAGTTTATGCTTTCATACTCGGTCCTACCCACATAGATCTGGTTCCCCACACTGCCTGGGGAGCGGACAGAGGCGCAGGCAATCTGTCTGTAGATCAGCCTTCCTGCCCGTGTAGGAGGGTGAGGGGGTGTGCAGCTCAAGCTTCCTCTACATCTGGCAGGCACGTGCTTAGAGAGCAGGACCTACAACTTCTGGAAGCCAGATTCCTAGTACCCTGGAAGGCCTCCTAAAGAAATGTGGTCTCTGGGTGCAAATCTGCATGAACCATCTGTGTGGCTCAGTTTGTTTCATAAGTCTTTATTGTATGCCTACTGTGCCTAGTCCTGTGCTAGGCACTGTCCAGTACAAAGTGGTATAAGATATGGTGCTGCCCTCACGGAGTTTCTAGAATGACAGAAAAATTAGACATGACCAAATGCCCATCTTACTGCACTGAGCTAAATAAACTATGCTCTATCAGGCTCTCCTGGACAGCAGAGGGCAAACACCAAACACTTAGTAAGTGAACTGGGATTTATGAGAGGGAAATTTCCTAGAAGGTGAGTTTTGAGGAAGGGTAAACTGAGGTTAGGCAAAGATTGTGCTCTAGGAAAATAAGAGCAGGGTCTATGCAGAAAAGCAGTCAGAAGACTGGTTGAGCAGTGTTGGAGGGAGGGCTGCTAAAAAGAAGTGGACGAGCCTGGTGTTTGCATGCCTTTGTCTCAGCTCTGCTCCTCCCCACCCACCCAGCCACCCACCCACCTAGCCTACAGACCAGCAGGCAACTGTTACGGTCTGCCTAGTTGGTCCACACAAGAGGCTGTCCTGGCCAGAGTATCTCCTTCATAGGCCCCTTTGCATCCCACCTCTCCTAGTTTCTGGCTCTCTTCTTACCCGCCTCCAATTTTTGTCTTTCCTATCACCATCACATCTCTCCCACTAAAGGCATTAAATCCATCTGTGAAGGGGCCCTGCTCTGCCTTTCCAGATATTTTCAAGAGTGGGAATGAAAACTACCCCCACTCACCCACCCCCACGGGCCACAGCTCTGCACCTAGTAGTAATCTTCACCCTCTTCACTCTCAGCCTCCTCCTCAGGAGCCAGGTGCAGGGATAAGAGCTGGGGGATGCCTGTGGAGTTCAGCTGGTCTGCAAACATATAGACAAAGGGGGGAGAACAGGAGAGAAGTGTGTCAGTGCCCACGAATCCCAGTCTGTGGGAAAGCCATGCTTGTGTGTGTACCCACATGCACATCACATCTGGACACACAGTCCAGGGCCTGAATCCACCACCTTCCCCCAGCCCCCAGAGCTCAGGGCTTTCCCTTACCTGGTGTGAGGACTGTCAGGCTAGCTGGGGCCTCAACCTGGCCTAGGGCATTGCGGGCCAGGCAGCGGTAGGTGCCCTCATCACTGGGACGCACAGCCTGGATCTGCAGCCAGCCCGTCACCTCAAACCTCTGCGGTCCACCCCTAAACTGGAGCCAGGAGGAGTCAGCAGTATTCTTCTAGGAGGACCCTGGGCTGCCCTGGGGAGGCCTCAGCTCCCTGCCCCTACCTGCACCGAGATGTGGGGGTCATCCCCTGGCAGCTGAATGTCCAAGCCGTCCTTTCTCCACTCTATGGAGGCCATGGGGTAGGCAAACACTTCACAGCCAAAGATCACATCCTGCCCTGTCACATTCCAAACATCATATGGGTGCAACAGGATCTGAGGTGCTGAAGGTAGAGATGGGAGGCCTGAGAATAGAATGGCACACCCAGCCCAGCAAGGACCCCATATAACAAACATTGTGAATGTGTTTGTGAAGGAACACAATATATGCTGAGGTAAACACACATGCATAAACACGACAGGTACACACAGGTAATACATACAAATGTAGCTGCAGATACACACAAGGGTAGGAACGCAGAGATGGAAATGCACAGGCAGTTTGCATGAACAAGCACAGAGACCCACAGCTCAGCTTGGCAGCCACAGTCTGTCCCTGATTGCTCCCCTGTCCTCATTCTGCCCTCCAGGCCCCTATCCTAATGTGTTCATAACCAACACCTCCCTCCCCCACATCCTACCCCCTCCCTACCACGTGCCAGCTGCCAAAGGCCAGAGAAGCAGCCCTTTCCCCACCCCACCCTGGGGAGGTGGGGCAGCCATATGGCAAAGGCAAAGACACTGAAACCAATCTGGGCGGCAGGCAGAAAGCCTAGAGTTGTGGGGGGAAGCTCCTGCAGAGCGTTTGTTTTCCCAGCAGCCCCAGCCAAACCAGACCCCTCAAAGGGGCTCAGGAAGTGAAGGTTACTAAAGCAGCCAAAGAAAACTTGAGGCTTGAATGGCCCTCAGCCCCCTGGGATGGGGGAGGAGAAGCTGGGAGAGCCCCACTTCTACACTAATCCCTAAACGAGAGGTTCGGAGCCTCGGTTAAGTAAGCACTGGCTTTAGGAAGCTGCTCAAACGAAACTTGATTGCATCTCACAGGAACCCGTCTCCCTGCCTGGATTCCGGAGGCCTGGACAGTCTGAGAGTCTCCCATCACTCGCTCAAAGTTGAGGCCAAGCGTTAACTATGTGCCTGCTTTCTCAGAGGGTTGGTCTCTGCCAGCCAGCTCTGGAGCTTGCACGCACCCCAGCGCACGCCGCTTGCTGACAAAGCTCCGGACCCCCACCTTCAGGCGGCGGCCTCCGCGGACCAACCCCGAGAGTAAACTCATAATGGACTCGAGGCCTCCCTGGCCTCATCTTTTTCACTCCGCTGGCCAGACATTCACGCTGTCCGGGACCCGGGAGCAACGCCACGAGGAGCCCCAAGTGCCGGGGGTCGGGGCCCTGCCGTGCGTACCCGATTCGCAAGGCCCAGGATGCGCCACGGTGAGGTTGGCGTCCGGCCGAGCACGGGCCGCCTCCTGCAGGCGGCAAATCTGGGCGTAGGTGCGGCCGTCGGAACCGCAGAGCGGGCGCTGCGAGCGGCAGACACACAACGGCTCGGGCACCTCTCCGCGACTCAGGTCGCCACCTGCGTCCAACCGGCACTCAAGCTGCTCGCCGCAGCGCCCGTAGAAATGGGCGCTGGGGTCCAGGTCGCAGAGCTGGCCCTCGAGGTTGGCGCATTCCCAACAGCAGCCGCACGCGTCGCGCACCCGGCCGGCCAGGCAGCCCCGCGGCGCGGCGCACTCTTCTGGCCGGCAGGGAGCGCAGCCCTCGCCCTCCGCCAGCAGCCGCAGCCAGCCGCGCCGCAGGTAATCAGGACCTGGGGATGGCCGCGCGCCAGTCGGAGGCGGCGTCCGCACCACCAGCAGTAACAGCAGCAGCAGCACGGGCAGCGCCAAGGCAGCGGCGGGCGGCTGTGGCATGATTAGCTGGAAGCCGAGAGCACTCGGGGCATCAGCGCGTGAGTGGCACCCTGCCGGGAAGGAAAGCCGGGTCAGGAAGGTCAGAAGCAACCTCCCTGTTCCTCTTACCAACTTGAACTCTAGCACTGCCCCCTCCCCTGCTACCTCGGAATCAAGTAGACCCTGGACACGGAGGCAGAGTGACCCTGAAGGGGTCATCAGTCATGCTGGGTGGTAATTGATTGGGATGTTCTTGAGGGTTGGGGAGAGGTGAGAGGAGGGAATGGTAAAGCTCAAGCACACACAGGCACCACCCCACCACTTGAAGCTTCCTGCTCCAGAGGTGGATGCGGACGGATGGTCCCAGGAGGAGTTGTTAACAAGGGTGGAAAGGAAGTAGGGCAGAGGGGTGTGTGTGTTGCGGGGGTGAGGGGGTGATGCCCTGGGGCCCAGAGCGGCTCACCTAGTGTCCGGGACTACGCCCCTCAGAGCAGCCTTGACTCCTGTCCAAAAACGCAGGCAGTGGAAGCGGCCCGTCAGCCACCTCTGCTCCGACTTGAGAATCTCTGACAGAGCCCACGGACTTGCACTCGGAGATCAGCTCCTCCGCCCCCTCTCCCCGCCCCCTAGACGTCGCACACCCCACCCCCTCCCCTTGTTCTGAAGCTGCCAATTTTATGCAGCCGCACGGGACCCTCCTGGGCCACTTCCCTTAGCCTGGGCCAAAGTCACAGAACAGAAGAGCAGTAACCGGACACCCAAGCTGGGAAAGGACTAGAGTTGGGGTGGGGTGGGCTGGGATGGGCGTAGGGACTAGGGGGTAGGATGGGAGAGGAAGGTAATTGAGAAGCTAGAGTTGGTTGAAAGGCTAGGCCCTGTAGCATCTGACTTTACAGTCCCATCCGCTAGAAGAGCTGCATAATGGCAAAGCAGTAGGAATTCTGGTGCCAAGTCGAGCGCTCCTGCAGGGCAAAGCCAACTAACGTCTCCCCGCCGCCCAAGGGCGATTGCAGGCCTGTCCACTCCACTTTCCTACCAAGTCGCCAAGAGACTCGGCGCTTAATTCTGCCTCCTCACATCTGGCCGCCTCCTCCCTCCCCACATCCGGCAGGTGCTTCAACCCCAGGAGCCGGGTGATTAGAAGTTCCAGCCGACTAGCGACCGCAGGGAGAGGTGGGCGGGGCAACACCCCAATGGGCAGCGTTCCGGGTCGGAATTACAGGTTATGCTTGCGAGGCAGGCAGCGCTGGAGGCATTCGGTCTCGAGGCCGCCACTAACGCCAACGTGGCACTTTGGGCTGGGGGCGGGGAAGAGAGCATTCCTGGAGGCCTGCCCGCGGTACCCGGGGTCTGCCAGACCCCGCCCCGGCCTGCCCCCAGCAGCCTACAGAAGCTGCGCGGGAGTACAGTTTGTAGGGTCGGAAACTGAGCTCTGCAGCCAGGGAGGGGACGTTATTCAGTCAGGCTCGGTCCAGAAGGAGCTGGCCCGAGATAGAGCGGCTTGGGCTGGCCTCTTCATCAACCCCGAGGTTGGGGGCCGGGCCTCCGCCTGGGCCTCTGGACGGCCCAGAGGAATAGGATCCGCATGCGCACCGAGGGCTCTTGAAGACCGGCTCTCGGAAGCGGTCTGTAACTCTCAACGCAGCCAAGCCCTTTCATTTAGAGGGTCCTTAGCGGCGTAGACGCCACTCCTGACTAGAGGAACTCTGATGAGGTGGGGGTAGGCAGACACAGTCCTGCAGGTCTCAAACGCAGACGGGGTCGCAAAGCAAACTTCACGCGAGGTCTCCTAACTGTCGCGAGAATCAAAACAGGAAGTCTAGGAATGCAGAACAGGAAAAGCCCGCGGGTTTTAAATCGGAAAAAGAATGGGCGGAGCCGGGTGTGGCTGTTACGGGTAATTCTTTGTCCTTGGGCCTGGGGGCAACTGAAGTGTTGATCTGGAGCTCAAGTGAACTGTAAGAGAACTGCGGGAAGCCCTGAAAAAAAGGAGGGGATGGGGAACTTGAAATTGCGGGGCTATTGGAGCCACCTAAGGACAGATCTCTGGTTCTGGTTTACAAAGTACCTTAGGGCGGAGATCGATGTCCTGGTTACAGAGGGCAAGCAATCTGGGATTTCTTAATGAATTGTTGTTGTTGTCTGGTCGTCTTTTGCAAACCCATGAACTATAGCCCCCAGGCTCCTTTGCCCATGGGATTTTCTAGGCAAGAATACTTGTGTGGATTACCATTTCCTTCTCCGGGGGATCTTCCGGACCCTGGAGTAGAAGCCGCGTCTCCTGTTTTGGCAGGCGGATTCTTTACGACTGAGCCACCTGAGAAGCCCCTGGCTTCTAAAACCAGGAGCCAATATTTAAATTAACACACTCCACAGATACAGAAACTTCACTTATCCCACCTTGTTCCCGGCTATTTACTTTCAGCCTTTGCTATGCTCTTAGCGTCTGGTATTAGGAATTGTGACTAACACAATTCTGACTAACTCATTCTGATCTTGGAAACCTAGCTCTTCTCCTGGCAGCACAATAAATTCTAGGTAAATATTTATGGATTAAATGTAAAATTTTTCCAGAGTGTAAAAGTCAAGTTTAACGTGAATTTTTCAGAGTCGCTGACGAAGGGTGGATCGACAGGGAAGGAGCGCCCTCTGGTGGTCCTGTGGTTGATGACTAGAGCATGACCGTGAATACACTAGGCATCAAAAATGTTGATTCTACAGATCTGCTTTTTTTTTTTTTTTTAAGGTTATAAAGGGGACCTGATTTAAATCGGAAGAGGGGTCAAAGTGGACAACTTCATTATTTATTTTTTCTTTTTGGCCTCCATACCGCGCAGCCTGTGGGATCCTAGTTATGGAACCAGGTGACCAGGGATGGAATCCTGCCTCTTCCCCCCAAGCGCTGAGTCCTAACTACTGGACTACCAGGGAATTCCCAGGAGATCTGATTTTATTAAGTAGAGATTTGTTCCAGGAAAACTCCACATATTGTAAAAATACTTTCAGAAGGAAATTTTTTGCTTAAGACACAATTGGAAAGTTTAGATTCTTCCCCATTTCCTTATCATCTGACACTTTGTCCACTAAGGCTCCAAAACACATTCAGTAACATTTATTTGCATCATGAATAGTAAAGAAATAGCAAAAAATAAATGTGCATGCTCATATTTTGAAAATGTTAACTCAGTTTGACCAGACCATGCAAAACTGTTGAGTCACAGGAAAAGGATCCTTTTTTTTTTTTTAACTGGAAGATAATTATTTTACAATATTGTGATGGTTTCTGCCATACATCAGCATAAATCAGCCACAGGCTTATCCTTAAACCTCCTCCTTAAACCTTCCCGATACCACCCCTCTAGGTTGTCACAGAGCTTTGGGTTCCTTGCATCATACAGCAAATTCCCACTGGCTGTCTATTTTACATATGATAGTGTATATGTTTCGATACTACTCTCTCATCTCACTCTTTCCCTCCCCCACTGTGACCAAAAGTCTGTTCTTTATGTCTGCATCTCTTTTGCTGCCTTGCAAGTAGGACGATCAGTACCATCTCTCTAGATTCCATATATATGTGTTATTATGTGATGTTTGTCTTTCTGGAAGGATTGTTTTAATTCAGATGATGTGGCTACAGCAAAGGATGCTGGGTGACAGCATCCTTTTGCATCAGCATGAGGGAGACTAGTTCAGATGAGGAGGGTTAAGTTAAAATTTGTTGAAGAACAGATAATCCTGCTTCTTACCCCTCCTCACTTTTTCCTGTAGATGCTTGTACTAAAGGAATGAGTTATAGAATATAGTGTGCTTTCCACTGTGAATCACAGCTTGGAGCTCACAGGTTATCATACCTTTCCTTTTTTCAGCCACTGACCCATGAGATAATTTTTAAATATAATGAAATGGGTCCTAGATAGATGAGCAACATAAGATGAAACAAGGCATAAAGGATCAATAAGGTAAGAAATTTCTTGGTAAGAAATTACGTAGGAGGACTCACACATTCTAACCTGTCACTTCTTGAACCCTGTTTTGACATGACTGGTGAAAATAACAGGGTTGCAACTTTGAGGAAAAAGCAGAAGTGAAAGAATTGGTCCAGACTGACCCATTAGAGATGGATACAGAGGAATTGTGCTTCCCGTGAACATTAGAATCAGTTAAGTCAAAAAAGGCTCGGCGTAGATAATTAAGACAGAATACCTTGTAGCTAGCTGAGCCTTTCCAGGTGGCACCTAGTGGTAAAGAACCTGCCTGCTAATGCAGGAGATGTAGAGACACAGGTTCAATCCCTGGGTCGGGAAGATTCCTTGGAGGAGGGCATGGCAGCCCACCTCAGTATTCTTGCCTGGAGAACTCTTGGACAGAGGAGACTGGTGGGCTACAGCTCATAGGGTCGCAAAGAGTCGGACTTGACTGAAGTGACTTAGCATGCATGCATGCACCTGGTAGCTACCTACTATGACAAATAGGTGAACTCAGTCAAAATAAAAAGTATGTGTAGGAAAATAGGGTTAAGTGAAAAGGAGAAGTGTATGAATACTAATTTCAGCTGTGTAAATATTTATTACACATACCATCAACAAACACCCTAAGAGAATTTAGAATGAGGCATATGGTTGAGTGTAATGCTTATAATCCTTTATTTTGTAAAATTATTTTTTATAATAAAGTAGAAGCTGTTTTTATAGGTAAATTAGGATGGTGAGATAAATGTAAAATGTTGGGATAACCAGGTGAGAAGGTAGGCATTATAAGTTAGCTGCAAAAAATGGTACCAAATGAAAGCTGCTATCCAGCAGACTAGCCCTCTGTAAAACAGAAGCATTAAGGCAACTTGAATGAGCTTTAAGACATGCAGAAAGAAATCAGGTGAAAATTTTCTTCAGTGTACTTTTCTTATGTCAGGGGAGGCAACTCCTCCCCCAGGCTCCCATTTTCCATGCACCTTTGAGATGGAAATCATAGTTCCATCTAAACCTAATAACTTGGCCACATTTTTGTGTTAGTAAACTTAGAGAAAATGTTAAAATCATTGAATCTTTCTACATTTCTGTTCACTTTGTTTTTAACCTTTTATTTCATTTCAAAGTATAACAGACAAGAGGAAAAGTGCACAAAGTAGAGTTCAGTTAATTAATACAAAATGAACACTCACGTGATCATCTTCCAGGTCAAGAAATACAACATGGTTTACACCCCCAGAAGCTCCCGTCATGACTAGTCCCCCCTTTTCCTCCTAGATAACCACTTCTAAACTCTGTGTTTCAATTTTGCCTGGTTTTGACTTTTATATAAACCAGGACACGCCTAGGAATAGAATTGCTGCTGCATGTGATACGCTTGCATTCAACACTAGTTACCACCAAACTGTTTTTCCAAAATTTCTTCCCATTGTGCCACATCCTTGCCAACACTTGGTATCATCAGTCTTTTTCATCTTAGCCATTAAATACATTAGAGATTATGATTCTAAGATGACCAGTTCCACAAGGAAATCCTCCCCTTTATTTTGAAAAATGTTTAGACTTGCATAGAAATTACAAAAATAGCACAGAAGGTTCCAATGTACTTTTCACTCACCCTGTCCCAATGATAAATCTTATATGACCATGATATAACTATCAGAACCAGGACATTGATATTGCTACAATATTACGAACTACGGCCTTAATTCACATTTTACCTGTTTTTACATACATGTATGTGTGTGTATATAATTGAAATTTTAAGGTGAGTTAATGGGTCTTGAAAGGACCCTGATGCTGGGAAAGATGGAGGGCAGGAGGAGAAACGGACGACAGAGGATGAGATGGTTGGATGGCGTCACCGACTCAATGGACATGGGTTTGGGTGGACTCTGGAAGTTGGTAATGGACAGGGAGGCCTGGTGTGCTGTGGTTCATGGGGTCACAAAGAGTTGGACACGACTGAGTGACTGAAGTGAACTGAATGGGTCTTCGGACGGAGGAGCCTGGTGGGCTGAAGTCCATGGGGTTGCTAAGAGTCCGACACAACTAAGCGACTTCACTTTCACTTTTCACTTTCATGCACTGGAGAAGGAAATGGCAACCCACTCCAGCGTTCTTGCCTGGAGAATCCTAGGGACAGAGGAGCCTAGTGGGCTGCCGTCTATGGGGTCACACAGACTCAGACACGACTGAAGCAACTTAGCAGCAGCAGCAGCAGTGGGTCTTCTGGTGTTTGAGAGGTAAAGTTCATGCTAAGGGAAAAGCCAGTAAAATCTGCAATACTAGACAAAATGTCCTTTAATATATAAGTTGCTTTTCCATTACCCAGAGTCATTGGAGGGAAGGGAGGCTAATTGTCAGGAAAGCTAGATACTCTCACACATTCACACTCCACATCTACCTGCTAGGATGAGTCCCAGGTACACTAACTGAAGACTACATGTTGTTATGGCACACTCAGAACGGAAGATCTGGTGATAACAAATGATGTCCTCCAAAGCAGCAGGCTCTTCAGTCCCGCCTGACTTTTTACTTAATGATTTTGTGTGAGGCCAGTGAGATACCTTCCTGCTGACACCTCTAGAGTGATTCCTCATTTCTTCCACCTTTATTTTATATAACACCCAAATGATTACCAAACTATCTCTGGCGCAGACCTTTATACTAAAAGTCACACCAGTATATCCAAACTGATGAATCTATTTCTCATATTTTCTTCCAAGCAGCCAAGGAAGAAGGCCATAAGCGACTCCAGCCTACATTATACTTCCGGCCCCCAGAAAAAGCATTAGTACATCAAATTGCTCTGATACTTTGGCCACCTGATGCGAAGAGCTGACTCATCAGAAAAGGCCCTGGTGCTGGGAAAGATTGAAGGCAGGAGGAGAAGGGGATGACAGGACGAGATGGTCAGATAGCATCACAGACTCAATGGACATGAGTTTGAGCAAGCTCCGGGAAATGGTGAAGGACAGGGAAGCCTGGTGTGCTGAGGTCCATGGGGTCACAAACAGACACAACTGAGAGACTGAACGACAACAACAACATCAAATTGCAAGGAACTATGTTATTGACTCTGCTGGGGTGATGTGCTCAAAAGGAATTAGTCACATGGCCGAGGCCTGACCAGCCTGGAGCTTGTCTCCTCTGCATCAGATGCAGTCGATGCCCCACTCATTTACCACTGACCATCCCAAAGATTACCTGCAGATGGTTCCTGTACCGTCTCATGGGTCTCTCTACCTGTTGAGTCCTCTGGCCCTTAGACAGCTCAGCTAGCAGGGCAGGCTAAAAATGCCAGGGTTAACTCAGGAGCAAGCTGTAGCCAGTGAAGCAAGAGTTGGAGGATAAATACCCCTGCTTCCTTTCCTTTCAGTGGGATAATTCTGTGCTGTATTCTGTCCAGGCTTGTAGAAGGGTTCTCCCTCACTGATGCACCCTTTATTTGCTTTCCCTCACTTCTCTCACTTCCTCTTTCCCTCACTGTTCTCATGGATAACCTCCCAAACAGTCCTTACGTCAGATTCTGCTTTCTGGGGAACCAAAATTAAGATAAGTTCTGTAGATGGAGGAGGCCAACTGAACAGTCCCATCAAGATCATATGGACCAGGAAAAGTTCTTGGACCCCAAACTACATTTGTTAGTGGCAATAGCCTTGCTTACATCCCACTTTCAACCTTTACTCTTAAGACAAAATAGAGCTTAGCATTGGCTTCTGTGGCAAGTTAGACAATAGGTTAGTATCCAAGATTTTCCTGAGCTGGTTGTTTTCCTGAAGCCAAGGAAGAAGCTGAGAAATGTACACTAGAACCAAGGAAAAACTGGTGGGAGGCTTTTTCACGGGCTGATGGAAAATGGAGAGGACCTAACAGTAAGCCAGGAACTACTTGGCTTTTAGGTAACCAAATCACAGAGAATCCTGGACTCAGAGAGCATCACAATATGGTATATATAATGCTGAGCAGAGAACAATTGCCACCTCTGTTCAGTGTGGACAATTTGGTACTAACAGAACAAACATGTTAGAACATGGGCTAGAAAGAAGAAACATGAGGGTCAGCATAAACCTTAGAGCATGTTCATGAGTCCATAAACCTTACATGTCAGTGTGAAACAGCCTTACAAATCCCCAATTCCTTCATGTATTTTCCACCGTTTTCCCCAGGAATAAAATACAGGAAGAGCAGCACCTAAAGATGACAATCAGGCAAACTCTGTCTCACAAACCTCCTGCTGGCTCTGTCCCCTAACTGGGGGACACCTCAAGGGGAATGTGTTGAGTAGATTCACACTGAAGTTGAACTCAAGAATTATGTAGAAATATGGCGCTTTAAATTAAGGAATTGAGATCTTTGGGGCCCTGGGACTTGATTTGCTGCCACACTGCCCTCTACAACATTTTTTTTTTTTAAGATTGATTTATTTATATTATGGCTATGCAGGGTTTTCATTGCTGTGCAAGGGCCTTCGCCAGTTGCGGCAAGCCAGGACTACTCTCTAGTTGCGGTGGCCAAGCTTCTCTCATTGCAGTGGTCTCTCGTGGCGGGGCACGGGCTGTAGGCACATGGGCTCAGTAGCTGTGGTGCACAGGCTGAGTTGCTCTGCAGCATGTGGGATCTTAACCTCACCACAGATCGAACCCGTGTCCCCCTGCATTGGCAAGCAGATTCTTTACCACTGAACCACTAGGGAAGCCCCTTCTACAACATTTTAAAAGAATCTAGAATCTAGATTTATCACAAGAGAGAAGGCTGCTGTATATCAGTCTTGTGCTTTGGGAACTGTCAAGCTCCCAGCTGCTGAGTGCTGTCTGCAAAGCAGGCAGCAGCTGCAGTGGGAGGCAGCTTAAAAGGCCCCATAATCTAGGAGGGGCCTCTGAGAAGTTCTTACTTTACCATAGAATCCAGGCTTTCAGTCAGCTTGGCCAGCAGCTGTGACCCATCTGAACCGCAGTTTATTCTAAGAAACAAGGAATTCAGCCTTCAAACATGTTGTATTTGGCATAGTGGGTTTTCTTCTTAATTGCCAATATTTAAATAATGAGAAATTTTGTATAAATTTAGGGGCCAGAGTCATCAGGCCAGGATGTTCAGAGAGGCCTAAGGGCTCCTAGTGCTGTTCCTAATGCTAAGATTAGGAAGTGAGAAAAGTTGGACCTAGTATCTAAGCTCCGAATACTGCCAGATTTTTTGGAAAGAGAAGAAAACCCAGGGAATCTGATCCACCCTGCAACCACTGAAGATCAGCATTGGCTGCTGTTGGAGTGGGGCTGGTCCTACCCAGCTCACCACAGTCCTGACCAGGCTTACCTCCCTCACTTAAGATTCCTGCTGGTCCATCTGGCCTTTGAGTTTATGATCCTCGAACTAGCTGGTTCCTTCAGCTCTAACATGCAGTAATAACAATGACAATAGTTACCGCTTATCAAACCATTCCAGCGTTTTAGGCACTGTGGCTAGCAATATACATACATCAGCTAGTTTCAGACTTACAAAGGTGGTATTATTAACCTTACTTTTTAAATGAGAGGACTGAGGTACAGACCTGGAGGTAAAGTTGCCCACTATCACACTCACCAGTAAGCAACAGAGCCAAGACTTGAACCTGGGGCTAACAACATCCAAGGCCTGATTCTAACCATCACATTATCCTGACAGTATCACTGTATCTTTGTCAGCCTAGCTCTAGTGCAGCTAGAGTTGGAACTGCAGCTGGTGTCTTATCATTTAAATACCCCATATTCAGGAGCCAAGCTGCAGAAATGCAGGTGAGCGTGTGCCCAGATCAGGAGATGGGGAGATGATGGGGAACCTCGTTGGTCACAGCATCTAAGCGCCTGAGACCAAAGTGCTTCAGAGCTGGCATGAAGAGAGGGGACTTCCCAGGGGCAGTCTTTTAGACTCCCTGCTCCCAATGCTGGGGGCCCAGGTTCAATCACTGGTCAGGGAACTAGATTCCACACGCGGCAACTAAAGGTCCCACATGTTGCAACTAAGACTCAGCACAGTCAAAAAAATTTTTTTTCAAAACAGAGATGACAAGAGAGATGAGCTTGGGTTTCTGGGGAGGCAATAGGGGAAAGGCAGGCTAGTCCCCTGTTAGAGGCCTTGGAGAGAACCCCCAGCTGCTCCTAGTGCTGGGACAGGCAAGTGGAAGGTGAAAGCATTTACAGATGGCTGATACCTGAACTGCTGGTGTCGGCAGGAACCATCCTGCGTATGTGTGGTTGGGCTGGAGGGCCTGGTGAATGAAAATGAGGTGGTTTCCTGAGCTGGGGGGCAGTGTGAGCCTCAGAGCCGTGGGGCTTCAGGGCCTCTCTACCCTCCTTGCTTGAGTGGTTGGTCTGTCGTGACCAGGAGGCTCCTTTGTAGGAGGCAGCCCAGCTCCCTCACAAGAAAAAAAATAGCATTGGAGCCCTCCTTAGGTGCAGAAACACAGCAATTTACCCAAGGCCTCCGGACCACGGCCACGTGCAGTAATACATGGAAGTGGGAGGGGAAGGGAGGAAAGGTCACGTCCTGAGGCGCCTAAGCTCGGCCCAGGGCGCTGGGACGCCACACACCTGGCCCGGCGGGGAGCAGGCAGGAAGAGGCGCTGTCTGGGGCTGAGGGCACCAAGCGGTTCCGCGGCCCGGTCAGGCGGGTGACCCGGAGCCCTGAGCCCGGTGGCTTGGCTGGGGAGCGGCCCCTGCGAGAGCCGAGAACGCCGCAGGCAGGTGGCAGCGCCGGGAGAGAAAGCCGACGGAGGGAGCTCTCCAGCCCCGCCGGAGCCCGGGGTGCGTCCGCGTCCCACCTGCGCGAGGGCACCTAGCCCGCGGGAGGAGGCTCGGGAGTCCGAGGCGGGTCGGATTCCCAGCCAGCTCTGTCCTCACAGGAGGCGGCCCATTATCCGGCGTCGTTAAAGAGCAATTAGATGGAAATTAAGCCGAGAACAAGTATTGATTATCTCATTAAGGCCGGGGGAGCCCTGTCTGTCGGCGAGAGTTTACTGCGGCTCACCCCATTATCTGCAAGGTGAAAGCCTGCGGTCATCAACACCTAGTGAAGTATCGATCTGGTCCCAAACCCAGTCCCGCCCCTTCCCCCTAGAGTAAGGGTTCTAAGAGGTGACACTAGGGGTGTGACAAGGTGGAGGAAGAACTCGGGCCCCCCACTCTCTCTGTCTTAGCTGTTCTCTGTAGCTGCCTTCCTTTCTTGCTCCCAAATCATTTCACACCCTGGTGCTGGCCAGGGGTGGGGCTGTAGGTGTAGGGACTGGAGAGGAAGGTCAGAGGTAGTTCACAACCCTCCAGGCCTGGAGAGATGAGACTCCCCTAGTTTTACATCCAAAGAAGAGAAACTAGAGTTGAGATTTAATGGAAAGAATTTGCCCCAGCTGACACAGCGCATAGGGCACCTCCGGACCCCAAGCCCCTGGAGGGAGGGGGAAAGGCTTCGTCTGGTTGACCACCATCACCAAAGGCAGAGACACCTGGGACCACCCCACAGATTTCCCAATGCTTAGTAACCTCAGAATTCAGAAGACGTTTCCTCAGGATCCCAGATGATGTGACATTTGGAGAAAAATCACAGTGTGTTGGAGATGAGTTTTTTTCATCCCAGCTTTGCTTCTAGTTTGGTTGTGTGACCTTGGACAAGTCACTTTGCTTCTCCGGGCCACAGAATCCTCTAAAGAATGGAGTCGAAAGAGCTCTATGGCTCTTGAGTCCTCAGACACCATAATCTGACCGACTAACTGCTGAGCTCCTGCCTGGTAGGGGCTTCCCAGGTGACTCAGTGGTAAAGAATCCACTTGCCAATGCAGGAGACTCAGGTTCAATCCCTGGGTTGGGAAGATCCCCCATAGAAGACATGGCAACCACTCCAGTATTCTTGCCTTGGAAATCCCATGGACAGAGGAGCCTGGTGGGCTACAGTTCATGCGGTCACAGTGGAGTTGGACATGACAGTGACTAAACAACGAGAACCCAGCAGGTAGATGCTAGGGAGGCAGCTGAGTGCCCAGCTTCTGCCCACACTCCACGAGTTATGACCTCAATGGAGAGAAGATATCAAACTGATAATCACAGAAATAGTAATTCACAATTATTAATTAGAAGAGTACAGATGCTGTGAGGGTGTTTAAGAAGAGGGTGGTGGAATTTACATAGGAAACAGGTATTTCCATTAAAAAACAAAAACAAAAACACAGGGAACAAGCCTGTTGCCCACTCATCCACTGACCACAAAATTACTGAAGGTGCTCCAGAGCCCATGGTGAGTAAAGTGATGGTCCCTTCCACCTGGAGACTGGTATCAAGTAGGGGAGAGAGACAATGACATAATAAACAGATGAAGGTAAAAGCATACACATGGTCCGTATACTGAAAAATATGACATGGGGATATGAGTGAGAATAAGAAAAGGAATTTACTTAGGAGAGGGGGTCAAGGGAACCTCTCCGAGAAAGCGAAGTTCAGTCTATCATTTAAAATCAAAAGTCCTAAAAAAAATAAAAAAAATAAAATCAAAAGTCCTTCAGTCAAACCCGTGGGGGGAAGGGAGAGGGCTCACCTTCCTCCCCTACTGGCCTAGCCTCAGACCTCTGCCCAGGTCGGAGACGGAGAAGGAAATAGAATTGCGGTCTCTGGCACTCCTGACCCTTTTATGGGGCTCACCTGATGGAAAGGAGGTGGAGAGAGGGATGGCGGCGGGTGGTGCGGCCGGCACCAGGTTGGCCAGCGCCGAGCGAGCGGCGCTGCAGCGATATCTGGGCTCATCTCCCTGCCCCGGAGTCCGGGAACTATTAATCTTGGTTGACGGTTTCTAATGTCCTAATTGGGAGGTGGGGAGAGCGGCCCAGTCCGCCCTAAAGGTAGAAGCAGCTAATGGGCCTCTTCATCACCGCCAGGAGCGAGTCCCTGGCGGAGAGCTAGGGGCGCTTCAGCAGGTGAGACGCGGAGCTGGCAGCGACCCTTAATGAAGCTGCCCGAGCGGCGGCGGACCGTGAGGGAGCTGGAGAGGGAGGCTGTTCCGGAGGTGAGTGGAGAGGTCGCACATTCCCGCCCGGCAGCCCAGCTCCGGAGCTCACCTGGGCACACTTTATCTGAGGAGACTTCCTGGGGGCTCAGTGCTGGGGGTGAAGGTGCTGAGTTAGCCTTGCCCAGATAGGAATATTATCAGAGGTGACAGGAGCTGGGTAGGCTACACAGGGAGGAGGAGTGTCTGAAAGCCCAAGCTCCCCTACCGTAAGCAAGGGCTGGGCACGAAGTGGGCACTCTGATATGTGTTGACCTACGAGGCCTAGGCCCTACGTGTGCAGGTAAGTAGATGTTAGGAACAAGTGTGAATTCGCAGGCCTCTGGGACCCCATGACTCCAGAGCGCCCGGTCTTTTCATAGTTGTGCCCCTCACCCCTTGGTGACTCACTTTCCCTTCTGGGGAGGGTTGGTAAGCTCCCAGTCCTCCAGCTCTCAAGCCCCTCTCTTCCACCAGCACCTGCGAGCGGGATCTGGATTTAACCCAATCCTTCCAACGCAGCCCTCCTCACGCCCGCCCCATCCTAGTCCAAACTGCCCGTGGAAGAGAAGCGGGGCGGGGGTGTGGGGGGGAGGTGCCCCCTTGCCTCCGGGTCGGCGCCTCTCCTCCGCCCTCCCCAGGGGCCCGCCGTGCTTCTCTTCGGGATTCACTGTCTCTCACTCGCTGTCAGCCTCTTTCCCGCCCCCTCCCTCTTCCAGCCGCATCAGAAATATATTGTATTCTCGCCTAATCCCGTTCAATTACAGCATAATAAAACACATAATAAAAACCTAATTCATTTTTCTCCTGCGCCCCCCATCTCCCTGCATCTTCTTGCTCGGGATTAAAAATTTGTCTTCATGTTTGTGGCACCGCAGTCCCGGCGCCTCCGCATCTTTAATGTATGAACCGGGAGTTAGGGACCAGCGGGTTCTGCAGTCTTCGCGCCGGGAAGGCGCCCACCAGTCACCTAAGGATGCGGACTGGGAAGGAGAAAGAAGAGTAGACCAGCACTGGGCCTCACCAGCACCCACCCGCTCCGTCCCCAGGGATAGAGGCGGATCAAAGGCCAGCAGATTTGAGTGGCCTCTAGATAGCGCGTCCATTCTTCCAACGGATCCTGCGTGGCCTCCAGGGGGCTTAGTGTGGGGCAGGTCTCTGGGGATTTTACCAAGGAGGCTGGGCTACCTGATGCAGCTTAGCTGAAGGTACAGAGCAGCGCTGTCTTCAGCCTCCATTCTCTCCTTTGCTTCTGATCTGAGCTGACTTCATCAATGCAGCTCTGGCTTCCAATTTAGCAGCACCATCCCCAGTCCCTAGGGACACTCTACCACCTTCTGATCAGTGTGAACAACTGGATCACTGAAACAAGATTAGAACTCCCCAGAAGGAATTATTAAGAATTCAGTAGGAGGACTTCCCTATCGGTCCAGTGGTGGGAACTTGCTAATTCAGGGGGCATGGGTTCGATCCCTGGTCTGGGAAGATTCTACATGTCTTGTTCAGCTAAGCTCCACACCGGCTACTAAAGCCTGCAGGCCTAGAATCTGTGCTGTGCAACAAGAGAAGCCTCTGCAATGAGATGCCCGTGCACTGCAACTAGAGTGTAGCCACCACTCACCATGACCAGAGAAAGTCTACACAAGAAAATTTTTTTTAAAAAAAGAGTTTTACTATTAAAAAACAAATTAATTTTTAAAAATTAAATTTAATTTAATTTTCAAAAAGGAATTCAGTAAGAGAAAATTTTCCCACAAAGGCGCAAGTACTTGGGGAGCTTAGAGAGGGCAAGTCTGAGACCCAAGTGCAACCCAGTGATATTCCTTCACTTCTTCCTTCATTCATCTAGGGCAGGAGTTACCAAATTTTCTACATTAATGGAGCCCTTAGTTTTTCAGGAATTTTTTCACAGTACTCTAGGCCAAAAAAAAAATCTAACAATTCCCTTTAAATACTTAGTTCCAAAACAACTTAATATTTACATCCTAACTTCTTTATGCAGCTGTTTGAAAACCTAACACACATAAATTGGAAGAAAAATAGAATGGTTTTACATTATTCTTACCAATAGATGGAACGTGTGTGCCTGTTGGGCTCTGCATAACTTCTCAAACCTTGGAATCAGCTTGGATACTGCCATCATCTCCTATTCCACAGTGACTTTTGTATAGTTCTTGCTTTTTGTGATAGCAACCATCAAAAACCCAGTTTTGCAAAGACATCTTTAAAAGTAAGGTAGCACAATCTAATTTTGGAACTGTGAACTACCTCGAGCTAGTAGTTTTTGCAGTGTCCCAGAAATGTTGATTATTCTGGGGTTTCCCTGGAAGTCCTGAGTCTACTATGGCACTCTGAGGAGCCTCAGTATACTGTGTGGAAACCACAGACTTAGAGAGTCTACCTGTTTTCCTTAAGCAACAAGCCTTCTCAGTGGTCTTAGAAAAGTGCAGTTCAGTTCAGTTCAGTCACTCAGTCATGTCCAACTCTTTGAGACGCCATGGACTGCAGCACACCAGGCCTCCTTGTGCATCACCAGCTCCCAGAGTTTACTCATGCCCATTGAGTCAGTGATGCCATCCAACCATCTCATCCTCTGTCATCCCCTTCTCCTGCCTTCAATCTTTCCCAGCATCAGGATCTTTACAAATGAGTCAGTTCATCGCATCAGGTGGCCAAAGTATTGGAGCTTCAGCTTCAACATCAGTCCTTCCAATGAATATTCAGGACTGATTTCCTTTAGGATGGACTGGTAAGAAGTCATCTGATTTAGCCAAAGGAAAAGAACTAAAATCTTATCCACAGCTTATGGGTCAGATATAAACAGGGGAGTCTGATAGCCTGGGGGTTCAGGTGTTAGAAGCCAGCATGCAGAATGTGGCTCTGAAAGAAAATCACTAGCAGTGATGATCAAGTCTAGCAGGATGAACCAGACACAGAAGCCTTGATTATCATAAAAAGCAGTTCCTTAATCTTATATCACCACTACCCACCACCACCCCTGATCCTACTGTGCCATGATACCCTGGAAAGGAGGTCATGACAATGAAAGTATATCACCAGAGACCAGTAACTCTGCTATGGGAAACCGAACAAGAATGAGGTGATGTCTCTTTCCCAGCATACCTTAAAAGATGGCAGCTCAAAAAAAAAAAAAAAAGATGGCAGCTCAGAGCCAGCCCCAAGAACTGGCAGGTCAGCACCACAGAAACTGCCAAGAGGAAAAGGCATTGACGTGTAGAAGGAAGCAGATAGACAGCAGAGTTGGAGACAGTGGCTCTGATTACATGTTAGATATTCTGTCCCCACCTCCCTGCATTTAGGACTCCTAGAGAGACACAGAGAGGGAGGGCTGAGTTCCTTCCCTTGCTGGCTATCACATGTTGGAAGATCTCTAGGAACAAGCTTCACTTTGCCTAGGGGACTTATCAAGTCACATTACCCCCAAGATTCTGACATACCTCCCTGGGAGGGTAAGGTGAAAATCCCTGAAGCTGTGAGCCACTGTTTCTGTTGTGAATATGTTATGTCTTTTAAGTTTGTTGAGGAGTAAAATAGATTGAGAGCCACTGTGTCAGTAAACTAACCTTGGACAAATATCTGAGTGGGGTTTAGAGCACTTTTGGATTCCACATTCATTTATTCAGGAAACATGTATCGTGTACCTACCGTGGATCGGGCACTATTACAGGTGCAGTGGGCATGCACACGAAAGTGAAGATATGAGTGGTTGCTTAATGGGTATAGAGTTTCAGACGTGCAAGATGAAAAAGTTATGAAGATCTACTCCACAATGATGTGAATATACTTAATACTACTGAACTGTACACTTAAACATGGTTAAGGTGGTAAGGTTTATCTTACATGTTTTTTTAATCACAATAAAAAAAATAGTGAAGATATGATGCCTGCCCTCAGCTTTTTTATTTAAACTGGCAAGAATCCTTTGTATAGGATCAATAGGAAAACATACTGTAGCAAATACCACTCAGGTTAATTCCCAGCTCACGATAATTGCCCTTCTTTGAGAACAGCCCCAACCACAGAGAGGGACCTGAAGTAATGATGCACAATGCCCTTGCAACTTGACCCTGACCTCTGGCTACCTCCTAGGGGCAGACAACTGATCTAAGCTGCACCAATTTTTGAAACTTAAACAGAGAGACTGAAGCTGTTACCTTTATGACAGTGTCTGAGTACTGCCATCGCTGAGACCTCCGGAACTGCTCAGCTTCTTGCCCTTTCTAAGGCCTGGTTGATTAGCTCCATCTCTGGTTCTGAGAGCTATGGCAGAATCCTTTCAATTTAATGAAGCTATCCACAATCATTCTCTACTGCTCTCCACCAATAACTTCAACTATAACCCAAAGCAGTAGTGCTCCTTCTGGGAAATAAAAGTTGAGGATTTGCTGGTGACAGAGGAGGGGAGGTCTTCAGTCAGAAAATAGCATAGGTAGTTAATTTACAGATTGAAATAGCAAATTCTTGTTTCATAAGCATTTTACCTGGAAGGAGCTGCAGTGTTGCTTGTTACAGATGGAGTTATTTTCCTAGTGGATGTGAGGGGATGGTGGGGAGGACAGAGTTGTGTGAATAGCCTAAATTATTCACAGTCCCTCTCCGATTCTCCTCATCCTTGTTATTCAGTTGCAAAATGTTGCTGGGAAGACTGGAAGGAGAAAGCTTGAGGAGGCCGTGGCCTGAAGTTGTGGCTGCTATGGTCCTTCTGGCAGCCTGGGCTGGGGCTGCCAGTGAGGGAAAAACAGAAGAGTGAAGGGGGCAGCTTCAGAGGCTCTCTTTGGGAAAATGATACAACTGGTTTGAGGTTCCTCCACAAGTTCTAGCAAAAGATTGTTCGGCTTCAGGACCCGAGATCAGTGCAACACGCAGGGAGACTGACTAAGGGGACCGCCTGCCGAGCACTGGCTGTGTGCCAGCAGGTGGGATGGGACTCTTCACCCAACAGTCCATTTCTACTCAGCGCTGGGCACAGAGCCACACTTAGCAGAGTTTACTGAACTGTGGCATGCAAGGGTAGAGAGACGGAGAGACCGCGGAAGGCGCAAGATGCAGAGTCAACAGCCTCATAGGCCGCTGCGGGGGAAAAACAAACAAACAAACAAACAGGCCTTGGAACCCAGGAAGGGCCTCGCGTGATTCCTCGAAAACCTCGCGTATTTCTGGGCGGGAAGTCAAAAGGCGGACGCTGGGGCACTTGTGGGTTTCGAAAGTGGAAACTAGGGAGGGGATTTGGCGGATTTAACGGCCCAGGACCCAGATGATCAACGAAGCGGATCTGTGACCTGTGACGCAGGTTCCAGGCTCAGGTAGGCGTAGAGAACTGTATCCTCAGCCTGCGGCGCTAAAGCCGTTGCCCGGGAAATGGGGAGGAGGCGGAGCCAACCGAACTTGGACTGACCGGAGCCACAGCAGGGGCGGGACTCTGCTTCTAACTGGTTATGTTCCTCGCGAGGGGCGTGCTCGCTTGTGACCAAGCGGCCGCAGGGGCGGGTTGGCTTGAGACTGACAAGCTTGACTGGGGAGGAAATGAGACTTGGTTTTAACAAGTAGGGCACCAGCCAGGGCGGGACTAGGATAGTCTGAATGGCATAAGTCCATAGGGCAGGAGCTAAAGCTAGCACGAACCACCTGTCCTACGCAGGCATTTTAGACACAGTCAGGGGAAGGACATGGTGAGGTGATTTGGGAGAATAGCAGTGAAACATTTATATTCAGTTCAGTTCAGTTCAGTCGCTCTGTCGTGTCCGACTCTTTGAGACCCCATGGACTGCAGCAGGCCAGGCCTCCCTGTCCATCAACCAGCTCCCGGAATTTACTCAAACTCATGCCCATTGGGTCAGTGATGCCATCCAGCCATCTCATCCTCTGTCATCCCCTTCTCCACCCGCCTTGCCTTCAATCTTTCCCAGCATCAGGGTCTTTTCAAATGAGTCAGCTCTTCGCATCAGGTGGCCAAAGTATTGGAGTTTCAGCTTCAACATCAGTCCTTCCAATGAATATTCAGGACTGATTTCTTTTAGGATGGACTGGTTGGATCTCCTTGCAGTCCAAGGAACTCTCAAGAGTCTTCTCCAACACCACAGTTAATAAGCATCAATTCTTTGGCACTCAGCTTTCTTTATAGTCCAACTCTCACATCCATATATGACTACTGGAAAAACCATAGTCTTGATTAGACGGACCTATGTTGGCAAAGTAAAGTCTCTGCTTTTTAATATGCTGTCTAGGTTGTCATAAATTTTCTTCCAAGGAGTAAGCATCTTTCATGGCTGCAGTCACCATCTGCAGTGACTTTGGAGCCCCCAAAAATAAAGTCTGCCACTGTTTCCAACATATATATATATTACCATATGTAAAATAGCCAGCGGGAGTTAGATATATGAGGCAGGGAACCCAAAGCCAGGGTTTTGTGACAACCTCAAGGGGTTGGGATAGGGAGGGAGGTGGGAGGGGAGTTCAAGAGGGAAGGGACGTATGCATACCTAATGCTGATTCACATTGATGGGTAGCAAAAACCATAACAATACTGTGAAGTAATAATCCTCTAATTTAAAAAAAGAAAGAAGAAGAAAAAAAGATGTTGGCCTCCATTGGAAATATATACATTAAAAAAAAAAAAAAAAAGATGTCAAACTCATTAGCCCCAATGGCCAAGGAAAACAGCTCCTGGCTCCCTCCTTATAGCCAGGGTAAGCCAGGCCTCCAGATCCAAGCCATTTTCCCCCCTTAGAACATGGACCAGGAGAGAGGAAGAAGGCTGGGTAGGAAGGCCAAGGATGCTGATACAAGTTCCCAGAGAAGGTTCCCGGAGTCTGAGCACTGGGAGGAAGACAGGAGGCCCAAGAATGGGGCAGATTACTTTCCAGTGAGTAAAGTGCTATCTCTGCGCAAATGCTAGCTTCCAAAGAAAATTCCAAGCATGTGGAAGCAGTTTGGAAAGCATACCTCACTAGGATTTGCCCCTAAAGAACCTGTGAAGTTAACCTTAACCAAACTTTTTTTCTTTTGAGAACCTGGTGTGAAACTAGGAATTTTGGTGGCAGAAAAGCCTTCCTACTAACTGGCCCTCTGGTGCCCTGTCCAGTCTTCTCTCTAACACGGTTTAGTATTATTTGCGGAGTACAATAATTGTTACTAAATATTCTTAATGATTTTGTTTTACAAATATTCCTGCACCTCACTTCCTAAGTAGATTTCTTTTGCCTAGATTTTCCAGTAAAGTGCAAGGCCTCTTTTCAAGGGGATTGCCAATGGTCAAAGCTATAACTATAGAAAGAGGTTTCGAGATTTGACCCAGGGTGCCAGCTGGGCTTGGTGGGAGACACTGTTCCCTGGCAGGATGCAATTGAAACTGGTTATCTAACTGTCATCCCATAGTTAATCAAGAATGGGAATCTTTGCTTATACTCCTTGTTATAAAACCCTCAAGCTTGGAAACTCTTCAGTGGCTTTGGTAAAAGGTCTGTCAATTTTTTCTGTCCTATAAACAAATTGGGCCCGGGAGGAGATGCCCTGGAATGTCAAAAGGACTAGAAGAACGACCTCAAGTTTAACTGGCGGGTGAGGAAAAACCATAGCACAGGCTTCAGAGTCACTCAACTTGGCTTGAATCCTGATTCCACCACCAGATAGTTGTGTAGCTGTAAGCAATTTTCTTAATGTCTTAAATAAGTCTGTTTTCTTGCTATAGTGAAAGTGATAGCCACTTAGTCGTGTCCAATTCTTTGCGACCCATGAACTGTCACCTGCCAGCCTCCTCTCTCCATGGAATTCTCCAGGCAAGAATACTGGAGTGGGTATCCATTCCCTTCTCCAGAGGATCTTCCCAACCCAGGGATTGAACCATGGGTTTCCTGCATTTTTCTTGCTATGAATGGACATAATATGTCTGGCCTCACAAGGGTGTTTGTGGAGCTCAAAAGACACAATGGACTTAACAGCACTTAGTTTCATTAAGCCTGCCTGGCATGACTGGAAGGATTCAATTAGCAGTAGCTAGCGTCACTCCAGTGTTCTTGCCTGGAGAATCCCATGGACGGAGAAGCCTGGTAGGCTGCAGTCCATGGGGTCACACAGCGTTGGACACGACTGAAATGACTTGGCAGCAGCAGCAGGGTCACCCCTTGCTGTCCATCAAGTAAACTACTTTCCACAAGGAATGGGTGAGCTCAGGCTGGGGTAACAGGTCACTTGAGGCTGTTGTGGGACTATTCAGTCCTAAAGATTCCTAAAGATTTCTCTTGACAACCTATTGTGAGAGCTTTAGGCTGGGAAAAAAAGGAGATGAGTGCGTAGAGGTGTGTGGCACCCTAACAACTTCTCTGATGGAGCTAGGCAGTCCTTAGCCCTCTAGCCTTTCTCTCTTAGAGATCACCACACCATCCCATGCCAAATGCCTGAAAACAACCAAGAAGCCTGAGCTGATTTGTAGGTGTGTGATCAGCCCCTTGCCACCCCCGTCCCCCGCCCCAGCTCCCCTCTCCTCCGAGGGAATAGGAGGTGGAGTCATCATCTACCTGCATCCTTCCTACTTTAGTACTCTGGGTGTGGATGGAAGATTGATTTTTCTAATCTCAGAGCGCCCTCTGCTGGCATCTGAGGCTCCCTACAAATGGGGAGGGAAGAGACTAAGATTCGAATTTTGTAGGGAGAGAAGGCTCCCTACAGAAGACTGCAGAAAGGAGGCTCTTCCCTGGCACTCAGGACGTGGAATTGAGTGACAAAGAAGAAACAGACAGGTGTTCAGTTTACTGAGTAACAATGGCACCATAGCTTTTATTACTGGTGGCGGTTGGTTGCGGGAAGCAGGAAGGTGCTCTTAGAGGATCTCACTGGGGCCTTCACCCCACTTCAGCCAGATGTCACAGGAGTTGGAGGCAAGGTCCAACTCTTCACTCTGTGAATTCACCAGCACATATTCCATCCCCAAGCCCACCTCCCCTTTGGACCAGCCATTGACATCTGGGCCCTTCTGCCTCTTGGAGATGGGGGTGGGGGTGGGAGCAGAACCAGCCCTCAAGAAAGAGAAGGAACTAGGATCAGGATGCTGCGGAATGTCTAACAAGATCAGTGGAACACAAAATCCCCTGTCTTAAGATTGTACACTCAGGCTTCGTTGCCCTGAGGTGTCTTACAGCCACTCAGACACCTGTGGAGTGTAAGCACCATTCCCACAGCTGCTTCCCTCTGTCAGAGGGTGCTGTGGGGGCTCTTAAAAAGGAATGCTTTGCCATGCCTTCAAGGCTTTTTGGTTGTGGGAGGGTGCTGGGATTTTAAGTTTAGCTTGAGGTTATGATGTCAGAGTGGACCGAAACTCCTGGGATTGTGCCCTAAGATGGCCTTATTGTAGTGGGAGGCAGGGAGAATGGGAAGCTGGCAAGAGCAGTACAGGATGCTGACACTCCTTTGTTCTATAGAGGAGAGGAAATGACCCATTCCGGGATGTGGGGGATGGGACAAGCCCCCTGCCTCCCTTATCCCCCCATGTCCTCCTCCGCCAGCTCAGTTCTTGCCAGCTCAGTTCTCGAGTCAGCTTTGGGAGCCGGAAAGCAGAATTCTGAAGGATTCAGCCCAGTTTGGCCTGCTAAATGTCCTTCAATCTCTGTCGTGAGATCCTGGGGCTCCTATGTCCAGAAGGGGCAAGGTCCCATCAGAAATGACTTGGCTGGTGAAACTGTTTAGGCAAGAAAGCCCTGTACTCTGGCTGGCAGATAGCCAAGAAGGGAAGCCAGACATGAGAACATCCCAGGACAGCCGCACACACACACGTTATCACTTATGTACATACACAGATGTACTAGCGTAGGAGAAAGGGATTATGTGACCCTGCCTTTTGAAATCAGAGGAGAGAAAAAGGCTTGTGGGGGCACCTCTCAGCCTAATGGATTGCTGGTCTCAATGGCTGCTCCCCCATCAAGCCCTCTGCCCAGCACCAGGCAGATGGAAAGCAGCAAAGACGGCAAGGCTCCACTAAGCAGCAGCCCAAGGAGGCGAGGAAGGAGGCCACGGGCTGACCCTGCCTCAGAGCCCCTTGTTGTAGTAAACCACTTCGATGCTGGGGTTTTGCTCCTGAATCTGAGCTCTCAGCTCCGGCTCCAGCCTGCTCACGTGTATGGAGCTGTAACAGAAGAGCAGGCTGGCTGAGTGTCCCCTGAGCCCACCCCTCACGCTCAGGGACCACCATCCCTCATCCTCCCAGGCTGCAGAATCTTCTGCTCCGACTGCCAGAGGCCCAGATCACAGTCATTCCCTCACCCCCAGGATAAGGTGAATGTCCATCAGGCCCCTTCCTGGAACACATTGATGGGACCTAAGGTCAGCTGCTACCACAGGTGTGGAAAAGTGGAAGTGAAAGTGTTAGTCCCTCAGTTGTGTCCAACTCTTTGCGACCCTATGGACCTGTCCAAAGCCCCCAGCCAAGCCCAGAGACAGCACTTACCTTCTCTGGGGGAACAGGGCACAGCACAGGGGGGTGGCAAATACCAGGCTGAGGGAGAAGAGTGTTAGAGAGGTTTGTGAAGCGCTGATCTAAGAGTGTTCCCTCCCAGTCCCCCACCCTATCTCTGGAGACAGCCCCTACGGGTGGAAACTGATTAAAGCCAACGATGACAGATGACAGTACGTTCTGGCTGAGGAAAAAGCCTCCAGAGCAGTGATCCGGAGCGCCACAGCCAGTGACAGAACCAGGAATTAAATGTGCATCAAACTCTGAGATGGCACCAAAAGGCTTATTTCCATGGTGGATGCGGGACCCCTTTGACTAGACTCTTGACCTTCAAGAACAGACCTCACCCCTTAACACACACAGTATGCTTTACAGGTGTCCAAGGCCCCTACCAGCTGACTGTATGAATGAGTGACATATACAAACATCTTAAAAGCAATAATACCCACCCACATTCACCACAGAAAGGACACTCACACACACTCTAGCTGTCTTCCTGCATACTTACCAGAAGCCCACCAGGCCCATCTGCAGTGGGGCCCCCAGCCAGGGGCGGCGCTACGGGTAGAGAGAGAATATAACAGTGTGTGTCCCCTGCCCCCCTCACCCGTAAACCCATACCATGGCAGCGGTTCTATCCCATCAGCTCTACCTTTAAGCCTCTGAAATATGGCCCTTTTCTTTCCCCTAATCCCATAACAGCGATTGGCCGCCTTCCACTCCAGCCAGGCATGCTTGCCAACACCCTTCCTAGCATACCATCCTAACCCTTACCTCTCAGAATCACTTCCTACAGTTCCTCCAGGAGCATTTCTCCAGGAAGCCTTCTCTAACCCTCCACTCCCTCCCTCCCATCTCACTGCATCAATCTGTCCATTTCCAAACACACCTCCTGCTCTGCACACCCTTCTTGATTTGCTCCAGCCATACAGACCACCAATCTGTTGCTCCGTGTGTGTGTGTGTATGTGTGTGTGTGTGTGTGTGTGTAGCTGGCACTCAATAAATATTTGTGAATAAAGGATTCATCAAATGAGTCAGAGCTTATATTGTAAACTACAGCATGTTCTGTCCTGTTTACACATGTGTGAGCCTGTGTGTGTGTGCATGTGTCTCAATGCTTTTCACAGCTGACAGCACGAGCATGATACCAGGTGTGACTGTGATGGTCCCTCCCTATGTGTGTCTCTGGAGTGACACCAGCTTCCTTCAGGACAGAAACCCTTTCCATCCTTTCCTGCCCTTCTCCTCCTGCACCCTCAGTGCTCCTTCACTCCAGTTCAATTTAGTCTTGCTGAATGAATTAATGAAGAGGGAGGGGCAGCACAGGGGTGCAGACAGGTGGCAAGTCTTAGACTTAGGTCAGGCTGCAGAGGAGGTTGGGGACTGGTCACTTCTGCCCCCAGGCACCACTACTTCCAGGATGGGAAAGGAGAAGGTGACCTACCTTCAGGAAGTCTTTCTTCTCCAGGGTGTCCATGATCACCGGGGGAATAGCTGAGGGAAGAGCAGGGCAGGGAGGGAGGGAATGAATGGAGTGAAAGTCAGGACCCTCAGGAAGGGGTGATTCCCCCTTAGCAGCTCCTCCCACTCTCCCCAGAATCTTACAGCTCCCAGAATTCTCACACCCCCTGGATAATGGCATCCCTTCTCTTAGGGCCTCCCGTGCCCCACGGAGCCACCCCTGCCTCACCCATGGCAGGAATCGCCATGCAGATTCTTGATATCACCACCTGGAAGATTCCTTTCTTGGCTGCAGCCACGGAATGGCCAAGCCTCTGACCCTGTTCATTGGTCACTGGGATGCCCACCTGAAGCTCCCTGAGAAGGGAAAGGGGTGGGGATCAGATCACAGGCAACTGGTCCCTGGGGTCCCTCAGACAGCCTACATTCAAAGGCTGGTTCTCCCACTCCACCATCCCCCCAGCACCAGATGGAGACTAGGCCCAGCAGTTTGCATGGCCAGCTGGTATGCCTACAAGCACTCTGTGCATGCACACGCCAGAAGCAGGGGCCACTCACCGTTGCCTCATCAGGGGGATGTTGATGCAGTTGGCAGCTGCAACAGCTGCAAAGGGCACAAATCTGCCAACCAGTGGGGGAAGATGCTGGGGGAGGAAAGGTGTCACTGAGTGGCCCTAAGGGCCATGGGGTGGTGGGGAACTCTGAGGAGAGTCACCAGGAGCCTATAGGTTGGGTGGAGGAGGGGAAAGGGAAGAAGGAGGTAAGTAAAGAGCGAATGGGGGGGCATTTACCTTGGTCAGGGATTTGAGTCCCAGGGCCGTGGCCACAGCCCCAGTGGTGGCACTCACGTATGCCATTCCCAGCTGCCTGTGGGTGGAAGAGCCAGGAAATGAGGTGGAAATGAACAACCCAGCATGTGGCTCTTTGCTCCAGGGACACGCCAAATCCTCAGTAACTGAGGCGTGGGAGGCTGGCCTCACTGCAGAGAAACGTCTCCCCTGCTCCAGTGTAGACCTGTCTGGAAGCCCCAATCCCTCCACTTGAAGAGGGTCCCCCAAAGCATACACAAGAAGACCTCGCACCATCAGTCAGGCCAGGAAAGTGAGCAGGGGACTGGCTGAGAGGAGGGCATTGAGCCACGGGCTGCACAGGCCCGGGGGGACAAGGGACAGAAATGGAGGGCCGGGAGGAGAGCCCCTGGGGTGAGCTCTCACCTCACAGTGATGGGAGCATCGCCACTGCGGTTGGAGTAGTTCACGACGGCATTGAAGGACTGATTCAGCCACTGCCAGAACACCACAGTTGGGGTCTTCCTGAGGGAACAAAGGCCCTTATGTCCACAGTGTCCCACATCCTTGGACACTGACAATAAAACCCCAAAGGTTATCCCCAAACCCTCAAGAGAGGCCCTGGTGATGACCCCAGAACCTGCTCTGATGACCTGTGCATGACCCTCCTTACACAAACACACCTGAATTTTGAGAAATGGAAGCGATTCTAATACAAGCTCTCAGCCACCCACTATTTTCTGCCCAAACTGGCCCTGAGGACATGCCTAATCATCTAGCCTGAACAGAGTACCAGGGAGGAGACACACAAGATAGGACCTGCCTGTAGAAGATGAGCATGCAGCCGGTGATGGTCATGTTCATGGGCACCTGGGCCGACATGCGGCCAATCAGGACCACCTTCTCTCCTGTGTCTGGATGGAAGGCAGAGTCGTACACGTACTTGGCCCTCCACAGCTGGTCCTCGGTGAGCCCTGGCGTTACTATGCCAGCCCTGCAGAAGTTGGGAAGGAGCTGACAGGCAATTCTAGGGGGCAGATCCACCCTCCCAAGCCCTGCCCACCCAGCTTAGGGGTGATCTGGACAGAGGACCAGACACTCTGGCTCCCAATCTCAGAACAAATGAGCTTTTTGTCTCTGGGGAAGAATCAAATCTTCCAGAAAGAGTGCTCCTATTTCTATTTCCCTTCTGGCCACACAAAGAGGGGTGCCCTTCTGTTTCTGTCTAATGCTAGGTCATGGGTCATGGTGGTTTCCAATGGGTCAAAAATGGCTGGGGTGCTCTGAGGGTTTTTCCTCCTGGAAACAAGGAGGCTGCCCTCCTAATTTCTTGGGACTCAACTTTGAGCCCCTCCATCCTTGCAGAGGGTGGCCCAGCAGAGGGACAGGTCCTGTAGAGGGTTTGTGAAGCACAGAACAGCCCCCTATCCATAAATATCAACACCACCTCCTCTACCCAAATACCCTGAAATCCTTTGGGCTGAAGTTCTGTGTCTTAGTTGTCAGTGATTCCGACAGATAGAGTCAAGGAGTGAGGGGGTGGAGGAGTAGAACAGGGTCATGCTCAAGTGAGGGGAGGTAGGTACAAAAAGTACTGTATGAATAGCAGGGAATGAGCCCCTGGGTCAGATGGGGTCAGGGGTCACCTGTAGTTCTGCACGATGTTCCGGGAAGCTTCCAGCTGTGCCCCAGACAGCAGCAGATTTCGGGGGTCCGTCACGGTGAAGAAGTGCCGGGCTCTGCCTAGGAAAGTTCTTTGGTCCCAGCGAGGTTCCTGGATATTGATATCTAAGGGCAACTCACCCATTTTCTGCAGGGCAGGGACCAAAGTCAGAGGACTCCAAGAAGGGGTCCAAGGGCTCCACATGGGGGAAACTTCGGTGGTGCTGCCCTGGTCCCTGGAACTATTGCCAATCCTTCTGGAGCTCAAGGTAACTCCAGATAGGTAAGCAAGTGGGGGAGGAGCTGCTCTCTAGGCAATGTTCCAGCCCAGGGACCTACAGCCACTGGAGGAGGGGACAGGAGAGAACAGGGCCAGGAAAGCAGATGTCCTTGTGCTCTGGCCTGCTGCAGATTTTCATGAGTGAGGATTTACATGTGTGTGGTTGACGCATGAGCGGCAACTAATCCCATGCAGCTACTCTTGTGCTCTGTATGCACAAAAATGCAGATTATATGCATCACACATCCACATTCATGTCAGCTTTAGGCCCCAGTTGCTTTGAGATCTACATGCAAACACCCGAGGCTGTTTGGAAAAATGGCATAAGCTGTACCACACTCCAGGCCCTAAATGGAGGAGAGCAAGGGCTCAACAGCTCCAGGGCTTACCTATTCCGGTCTCAAACAGGGGACTGATGCCAGCCAGCCAGTGTGCTCGCAGGCATCCACAAGTTGCCTCTCCAGACCCATCTCCCTCAACCACACTGAACTGCCCAACCCACACTGAATTGCCCAAAGTTCTCCTTGTTCCCCAGGTGGGCAGGGCTGGCAGAGACACCCACTCACCTCTTCCTGAGCCACCTGCCTCTAAAGGAGCAGGATTCAGTAAGTGACCCCTTCACTCGGCATAGAGAGGAAAGCCTGAAGCAGCCATCTGGCCACGTTGGGCAAAATCCTACAAAATGACTAATCCTCTCCAACCACACTTCCTCACAGGCAGGCACACCCTCCCCTCTCGCACACTCACATTCACATACCCACACACAGAGACACCAGCATACTCGCCCTACACAGACCTGGAGACAGGGTGGACACACCCTGCACACCAAGACCGTTACTTACTTACTTACATACACACACATGCACAGCCTACATCCATCAGCTGCAGACACTTGAATGTGTGACCACACAGAGCCCCACCCTAACATTCCCTCCCTAACCAACTCCCCTGTGCCCCGTGAGCCGAAGATACTGAATCCTATAGGACAGGGGCAGCTTCCCTTTCTGACTCCCAGCCCTCAACCCTCTACTCCCCTGACCCCCAAGCCCCACCCGGCACAGCGAGCACTCACGCTTTCCTAGGCTCCTGGGCTCCGCGGTTCTGCAGCCCTCAAACTCGCCTTCCTCTCCGCGCTTCCCCCGCCTCCCCGCCCCCGCCTTCACATCCATCACGCGAAACGTCACGCGTGACGCTCACGGGCTTGCGAGGCGGGGGCTCCGCCCGACGAGGCCAGGGATTGGCAGGGCCTGGGGGCGATGAGTGTCATTAAAGGCGACGCCCCCGGCCCTGGCTACCGAGACCCAGCCCTCCACAGCCTCCCAGAGCCAATCAGGGCTCGGGAATCAGTTCTGGCCGCGTCCCCAGCGCGAGAGAGGAGGGGAGGAGCTGCCCCGTTTACTTGCATTCCCTTGGCTGGCCTCGGGAGGCACCCGGCCTCTGCCCAAGGGGTCTAGGTGCCCCCCGAGAAGGCAGGAGACGCGGAGGGGCATCCTCTGACGGTGCGCCCAGAGGGACTCGTGTTACCTCCAGGCTTGTTTACATGATGGCTACCTTGGCCGAGGCCTTTGCCTACTTGGTCCTCTGGGCTCCTACCCCGGTTCCCATGAGGTCCTCTCGCAGCATCTAGACATTCTTATCCCCTCACAGATCAGTTCTGCTCGCGCCTGTGTCCTTTCAGTGCCCGCACCTTTCCTCCTCTGTATCTTCTATCCTCCCCTCTGTAACCTCTAGCTCCGCTGGGTCCCCAGTTTCCTTATGACTCCAGTCCCTATCCCTGCATCACAGACCCTGGCCCCTGGCCCTGTCCCGGAGGTGAAGGGGCAGAGAGCTCAAGATACCTCTGTCTGCATCAAGCAAGTGGATCAGACATTCTTCCTACTTCTGGTGGCCCGAAACCAGCTTCCCTGCTATGCGTCCTTTCCAGAACTGGAAGGCCAGAGAGACACTTTCTGACATAGAAGGAGGATGCATGTGAAGGCAACGTTCAAACACACACACACACACACACACACACACACACACACACCCCTCAGTCATCATACAGAACATCCATGCCGCAAACTGAGGCTCCAGCTCGAGCTCCTGCCCACTGCACGTTCACGCCTCTCTCTGCCCAGGTGACATTCCCTCGCTGAAGCCTCAGGGGTGACCGCAGAGAGGTGGCAATTCCATGAGCCCTAGTAAGTAGCTGGTTCGGCCTGGAAACGACGTGGTTCTAGGCTCGCCTGCACCGAACCGGTAGCGGGAGCCGGGTGAGCCGAGATCCAGGCTTTAAGTTCATAGTGCAAGATGGGGTATCAGAACTCGAACTGGAGCGGGTAGAAACCACCGGCCCCAGCCCAGTTTACAGACGGCAGCCCCAGGCACCCAGGAGAGGTGGTGGGAGGGAGTGACTGGCGGCCTTCCCAGCCAATGGAAGCCCGAGGCTGAGCGGGCCAGCCCTATTCCTGCAGACTTGGCGGGGCGTGGGCGGGGATTCCCGGGCCGCTGCTGTCTTTTCGCGCCTGCAGGCGGGCGAGGCCGGCGGCTGCCGCAAGCGCGAGAAGGTGAGGGGGGACGGGAAGGATGGAGCCCGAGGGTGGGCTGCTGCATTCTGGATTCTGGAACTGCTCTGCGGGATTTGGCCCGAGGTTTTGCGTGGGGTGTTGTGGGTGGGATTCTCAGCAGCAGGTCCCGTCCCCAAGTCTGGGAGAGGTTCATGCACCTCTTTAGACCCAAGAGAAGGGGGGACAGAGGAGACTGCAGCCTGGGGCTTGGAGATCTCTGGGGCCCTTGGCTGCAGCTGTCCCAGGTTCTGAAGTCCCTGGGGGCCTCAGCCCCTGGGACTGGCCCCCAGCCCACATACACAGGAGAGGTGGTGCAGTGAACTGTCCTGGCCCAAATCTCTCACAGTGCTTGCAGCCCTAGGGCCGGCAATAATCCCATCCCCACTCTCTCACCCTCTACTGAGGACTGGAGACCTACCTGAGTAGATGACTCAGCTGAGAGCAGGAACTAGGGGTAAAAGAGGTTCTCACCCACCTTGTTGTATAAATGGCTTCAAAGTCCACAATGGTGCCTGAAATGGGCAGTTCTCTATCCAGGGGTGGGAGAGGTGAGAGACCTAAGGGTTGAGCAGGATGCTCAAGCCATGGGGAGAGGGGGTGGAGGTCCTGGGGGGCAGCAGGGGCAGCATTTACACCCCTTTCCCAATCCCTGCTCTTCCTGTGCAGGCCTGGAGCACACACTCCTGAGGAGAAGCAGAGGTTGGGGGCTCCCAGTCCTTGAGACCCCGGTTGGCACAGAAGGCTCATGGAGCCCCAGGCGTGGGGGGCCCTCCTCTCGAGGGTCAGCAGGTTCCTTCCGGACCTGCAGGGCACCACTCCAATCTAGCCAGCATGGCACATGGTTTTGCAGTGGGCTTCAACCCGCTGGGTCTTGGAGACCTAAGCTCCAGCTCTCTGAGCTCCCTCTCCTCCCGAGGCCACCTGGGCAGCGAGTCGGGCTCCGCAACACGATATCTGCTGAGAAAGCAACGGCTGCTGAATGGGCCCCACCGTGGAATCCGAGCCTCATCGCCCATGGGCCGAGTCATCCTCATCAACTCCCCTATCGAAGGTGGGGGCAGGGCTGGGAACTACCAGGGTGGGTAGGGGACAGCAGGCTTAAGTAGGTGAAGGGAGAGCCAGCGTGGGTGGGGAGTCCTAGGGATGCAGGGAGAGAGAGGGCCTCTGGTAACCCATAGATTCTTCCTCGTCTATCCTTTTCTCATCTTCAGACCGGTTTTTCAGTGTTGCAAGATAGTGGAGAGGTCAGAGCTGGGAGGTCTGGGCATGGAGCCGAAGAAGGGGTGTGTGGTATGCTAGCCCCCAAGTAAGCAAGGCCAAATATTAAATTGGCCCCCTCCCTCCTGTGGATTCTTCCTTTCTCCAGGCTCATCTGAGTATGACTTTTGGGGGATGGGACAGCATGGAGAAAGACATTCTTCATCAACCCGCCCTTTGTGTGCCCAGCTCTCTGCTGGGCTGTGGGAGTCAGTGTCCAGATGGACAGACAGAATTAAAGGCTTCAGGTGCAGAGGATGGAGACAAAGGTAGACTGGAAGATGCTCCCTTAGCAAGAACGGGGAGGGGTCGAGGGTCAGCACGGAGTCCCAGGTCTGGGCCCCGAGGGAGAGGGACACCTAATCTTATGCAGTTGCTTAGTGCCGTTTCATGGCACACCTATCTTATACCAGCTCTCATTAGGTCCTGAGGGGAACTTACAGGGAACTAAGTCTCAATTTTCACCTTCCAGAAATTTCCAGTGTAGCAGGGCTTGGAGATGGAGCCATGGTAGCAGCTGGTAGTGGGGTAGAGATATCACAGGCAAGGTTGAAATGAAAAGTGTGGAATATGGCAGGTGGGCACTTAGGAGACAGCGTGGTGCAGTGACAGATGTGAGGCGACAAAAAGCCGGTGAACCAGGCAGGACCTTGCCTACCAGCAGGGGAGGGGGCCTCCCTGGGCAGAACCAGATAAGTATCTCCAGCTGCCCTCCTCTCTCAGCCAGCAGAGTTCCCCTGGCTGGCTCTCAGACTGGACCTTTCAGACCCTGCTGTTCCCTCTGACCTCACTGGGCCCCTCTGTCCCCTGCCCGGCCACAAGGGCAGGAGTGGAATATGCTGCTCAGAGAGCAGGCTTTCCCACGCCAGTGGCCCAGCACACTCACCCCCGTCGTCCGCCACTCTGGCCTCACTTTCAGGTGAGCAGCAAGGCAGTATGTCATTCTGGACATGGAGCTGGAGTCCCCAGATGAACTAGGAGACACGGAGGAGCAGAAGGGAGGCACTGCAGTACAGCTCCTGCAAATCCCATCGTATTAGAATTACACCTAAACCTATACACCTGTACCTCCCCCCGCACACTCCATGCTCGACTATGATGCACACTGTCCCTCTGAAGAGCCTTTTCCAGCAGTTCCATGAGTGCTCTCTCCCTCACCCCATGCCCCAGTGCAGTCAGGAGAGCAGCCTCCCTTAGCAATGATGGAAGGACTAGGGCATCAGTCCAACCAATTGGTCTGTCTGGGTTGGGAGCATGTGAGCTCAGAATTGTCCCCTCTACCTGAGCACAAACATCCCCCAACTCACCACAGGCTGGAGCCCCTCTCCCATGTTATTTTATATGTTATTCTTTAGACCCTTCCAGAGGCCTAACATAACTGATGAGGGAGACACAGTAGAAAGGGGAACACTGCTACCCACATTGTCCTCGAGAGTTCCCACCAGCTCCTCAAACTCGCTGGGTCCCAGAGAAATGGCATTGTCTTTAATCCCAACCAGCCCCTTCTTCTTGCTCTCCTAACTCATTCATTTATTCATTATTCTGGTTATTATTTCATTCATCAAAAAAAAGACTTAGCAGGGACTTCTCTGGAGATCCAGTGGTTAAGACTCCATGTTGCCACTGCAGAGGGCACGGGTTTGACCCCTAGTTGAGGAAATAAGATCCTACATGCTGTGCAGTGTGGCCAAAAAAAAATTTTTTTTTAAAGACTTAGCAAATATGAAGCACTGTGCAACATACGGGGAATACCTTGGTGGAAAGAATTACTAAGTCCCTACCATGATTGACTTCCCTCGTGGCTCAGATGGTAAAGTGTCTGCCTACAATGCAGGGGACCCGGGTTCAATCCCTGAGTCGGGAATATCCTCTGGAGAAGGAAATGGCAATCCACTCCAGCACTCTTGCCTGGAAAATCCCATGGACAGAGGAGCATCTTAGGCTACAGTCCATGAGGTCGCAAAGAGTAGGACATGACTGAGAGACTTCAGTTTTTCACTTTACCATAATTGAGCTTATAGTCCAGTGAAAAGAGAGTGAGAATAAATAATATTACAAATGAACAAATAATGAGAAAGGATGGTAATAATCTTAAAGGTATTAATTTGGATGATAGGATAGAGTAGTGGTTATCAAACTTCAGAATACATCAGAATTGCCTGGGGGCTCGTGAAAAGATTACTGGATCCTGCACTCAGAGCATCTGATTCAGTGGGTTTGTGGTAAAACTCCAAATTCACATGTGTGATAATTTTCCAGGGGCTGCTGATGCTGATCTGGAGAGCTCGCTTTGAGACCAATTTTGAGACTCCCTGGGAGGAGGGGGAGGGGCCGTTCTTCAGCAGGATTGCCCAGGAAGTCTTCTCTCAGAAAGTGGCACCCAAGCCAGGAGAACTGGAAATAGGAGGTGGCTTTACGAAGGCCTGGGCAAGAGCACCCCAGGCAGAGGGCACACAGAAAGGACTGGCTGGTGAGAGGAACAGGGAGGAGGTCAGTGTGGCCCAAGGTCATGAGGCCAGGGAGGGTGGCCAGGGGTGAGTGTTGAGAGGTGGGCAGAAGGAAACCAGGGAGGGCCTTATTGGGCATGGAAGGAATGTGCAGCTCCTTCTAGAAGCAGGGGCAGGCATTGAGGTTTTTAATCAGGGCAAAGGCATGACTGTGTATAGAATGGATTAAAGGAGACAGAGGTGAAAGTGAGGAGATAGTGAGGCTGCTGGGTATCTGGAGAGATGCCTGGTGGCAGGGCTAGGGCACTGGAGGTAGAGAAACTTCCCTCCTCAGGGGCCCCAAGCTCCTAGGCTCGAAACCCAGATTTTGACATCCCCCTGGCCCAGGAAGCTGGCTCTCCGGGAGGGAATGAGGAGAAAGAGAATCGGAGGGCAGGAGAGCAAAAGTCTCCTTGTCTGGGCTGAGAAGGTCCTGGGACCTGTGCAGATAGAATCAGCTAGGAAGCCCCAGTGCCTCTCATGCCTCTGTCCTGCACTGTCCCTGACTGCAGGCTGCCCTTGGGGATTTCTTCCAGAGACACTCTGCTCATGCACTGTAACTTGATTTCTCTTAGATCGAGTGTGTGTGTGTGTGTGTGTGTGTGTGTGTGTGTGTGTGTGTGATTTCCCCTCTCAAACACCTCTGAGTAAGCCTCACCCAAGAACTCTCACCTTCCCACCTGGGACCCAAGTTACCCCTCCAGTCCCCTCACTCTTCTCTAACCAGAAGACCACCTCTGAGCCTTTGCTCACTCCATCCCTTCATCAGTGCCTTTCCCTTCCCCTCCACCCACCCAAATCCCACCTTCCAAGAAGCCTTCCCCAATAGTTCTGGTCCCTAAAGTTCCCCTCCTCTGACTTTCCCTGTCACTGATGGAGAGAACCACTTCTGTGCTCTAGGCGCATGGTGGTGTTTTGGGTTTCTCTCCTCATGTAGCCAAAGAGCTCCTAGTACCCTCACCTCGAGAATCACAGAGTCTACAAGGTAAAAGGAGCCTCAGGGATCCTTCCACAACATCCCAGACAGGGATTTACTATCAGCTTCTATGCCTCCAAATAATGAGGAATTCACTATCTTTCATGGAAAATTCATTCCATTGTCTGCCAGCTAAAGGTTTTAAAGAAAGTTTTCCCTTATTAAATCTCCTCCGTATAACTCCAGTGTGTGGGCTTGGTTCTGCCCTAGGGGTTACACAGACAAAAATATCTAATGCCTTTTATAGAATAGTTCTTCAACTATTTGAAGATAGGCTTGTCTCTGCTGTAAGCCAGAGAGCCCAGATTCCCTCGACTGTGCCTCATAGAATGGAATCTTTTTCATCCATCTGACTCTGAGTGGCAGGGTTTTTTAGAATTTGGCCTGTCCCAGAGAGTATGGGAAACTTAGTAAGGATCACACACACACACACACACACACACACCCTACATTATAAAGGAAAGAAAACAGTGTCTTCTAGCATGGAGTTCTGTTCTGCCTGCTCCCACAGCCTTCCTGCCATGATCTCAAAATCACCCAGAGAGGACTCAGAAATTAGCTGCCTAATGGCACCCCACTCCAGTACTCTTGCCTGGGAAATCCCATGGACGGAGGAGCCTGGTAGGCTACAGTCCATGGGGCCGCTAAGAGTTGGACACGACTGAGCGACTTCACTTTCACTTTTCACTTTCATGCATTGGAGAAGGAAATGGCAACCCACTCCAGTGTTCTTGCCTGGAGAATCCCAGGAACAGGGGAGCCTGGTGGGCTGCCATCTATGGGGTCGCACAGAGTTGGACACGACTGACGCGACTTAGGAGCAGCAGCAGCCCACATTTAGGGTCCTGGGTGGCTGTGCCCAGCAACCCAGCCTTTGCAGGCCCCAAGTTAGGGTACTCAGGGACCCTCTGTGCCCAGAATGGGCAGGGGAGTCATGCCTGTGTCCCCACCGCCATCAGCCAACAGCGATGAAAGTGACATCATCCATGCAGTTCGAGTGGAGAAGAGTCCAGCTGGGAGACTGGGGTTCAGTGTGCGGGGCGGCTCTGAGCACGGCCTGGGCATCTTCGTCAGCAAAGTGGAGGAGGGGAGCAGTGCAGGTGAGCGGGACCCCATGGGTGAAATCCTGGCTTAGGATGTGACCCCCCCACTTTGGTGGTATGCGGAGCTGTTGGCAGGGATGAGAGGAGAGGACCCTCAGTTTTGGAGGGGCTGATCCAGTGGGGAGATGAAAGGGGCTAATGAATAGGTCCTTGGTCCGATGGGCTAATACTCAGACCCTACCTAGGGATCCCAATCTCATCGAAGAAACTGTATCCCAGGGAGCTTCAGGGATGGGAGAGGCTCAGCCTCAACCCGGGGGACTTCTCCCCAGGGGCCCCTGCCCACCACCCCCTCCCCTGATACAGAGCGGGCTGGCTTGTGCGTGGGAGACAAGATCACCGAGGTGAATGGGCTGAGCCTGGAGAGCACCACAATGGGCAGCGCTGTGAAGGTGCTGACTGGCAGCAGCCGCCTGCACATGATGGTGAGACGCATGGGCCGAGTGCCGGGCATCAAGTTCTCCAAGGAGAAGACCACATGGTGAGCAGGCCTGGCCTCAACCCCCAGCCCAGCACCACCACCCAGAGCCATGGTGGGAGAGACCTAGAGTCCAGGGCTTCTGCTCTTCCCATCCCCTGGTACTGGAAACACAGGGATCTAATGGTCTGACCTTGAAATGAGAAAAGGCTGTGTCTTTCCCCCAGCCCTCCTCCCAACGCTACTGTCTCAGACCCCAGTGACCCTGCCCCTCTATGCTGTAGCTGCCGCAGACCTGGAGACAGGGCAGTATCTCTCTCCCCGGCCCAGAGAGGATTTAAAATGGAGCCTGGCAGTTTCGTGTGTGCCTGCTAAGTCACTTCAGTGGTGTCTGACTCTTTGCCACCCCATGGACCACAGCTTGCCAGGCTTCTCTGTCCATGGGATTCTCCAGGCAAGAATACTGGAGTGGGTTGCCATGCCCTCCTCCAGGGGATCTTCCCGATCCAGGGTTCAAACCTGCATCTCTTACATCTTCTGCATTGGCAGGCGGGTTCTTTACCACAAGTGCCACCTGGGAAGCCCAAGCTGTTGCTGCCTTGGGCCTGAGGAAAATATAGTGTCCTCCCTCCTGGGCCTGGGGAGGATTTAAAATGGGGCTTGGCAGTTAGAACTGCTCAATAAAGAAAGATTTCCATGGTTTCCCTAATTTGATGAAATCTATGTCCCAGTGAAGATCTCAGGCCCCCCAAAGCAGTTCCTCCTTTCCTGTGTAATTGTCTTGGCTGCTGGGAGGAGAGGGGTGGGTGGTGGTAGATGAGGGCCCAGGCTGAGGGCCCCCTGTGATTGTCCAGGGTGGATGTGGTCAATCGGCGACTGGTGGTAGAAAAGTGCAGCTCAACACCCTCCGAAAGCAGCTCAGAGGACGGTGCACGGCGCATCGTCCACCTCTATACAACCTCCGATGACTTCTGCCTGGGCTTCAACATCCGTGGGGGCAAGGAGTTTGGCCTGGGCATCTATGTGTCCAAGTGAGACTGGGGCAGGGGATGAAACGGAGTCAGGCTGGGACCTGGGGGTGCATCAGCAAGTGGATCCTGGCCAAAGACATGTCCCGGTGACCTAGGTTAGGGATAGGATCTGGAGAGGGGCCGGGGCTCCCCAGGAGGAGGGTCAAGGAGTTTGACCAGGTCATCCCTGTGTTCAAGTGAAGAGTCTGGAACGGGGAATGAAGGAAGGCATCAGATTACCTCTTTCCTGACCCCAGAGTGGACCACGGTGGACTGGCCGAGGAGAACGGCATCAAGGTGGGAGACCAGGTCCTGGCGGCCAACGGTGTCAGGTTCGACGACATCAGCCACAGCCAGGCCGTGGAGGTGCTGAAGGGTCAGACACACATCATGCTGACCGTCAAGGTGGGCAGGACTGTGGGAGTCAGGGAGAGGACAGACTCTAGGAAGGACTTCCCAGACCAGTCTAGCACTTAATGCTACCCATTGCTGTGCAACTTGTGAATTTCCACAGCCTCCTGAGAGGCAAGGCAGACATTGTCCTCATCTCTCTTCACAGAAGAAGGAACTGAGGCTCAGAAAGGCAAAGAAACTCAGGAATCAGTCATTTACACAGCTGATCAGTAGCAGGACCTGGTTTCAGCCTGCCCCCCCCCCACCCCAGGTGCAGTGGCCAGTGCCCTTTTGTATGAGTGGCGGTCTTGGAGGGTAAGGAGAAAATATCCTGCCCAGAAGGTGACGTGGTAGGACCAGGACCTGGATGGTGGGTGTCCTAGGGCACAGGGCAGGACAGAGATTGGATTTCAGGGGAGGTACCTGAATTCATTATTCATGTGGGTCTCACACTTGCCTAAGGATCAAGTCCTTCTCACCCTGGCTCCCACAGGAGGTGATGTCTTCCTCTCCCCAGGCCCCAACCCTGGCCCCTGCCCTGGTCCTCTCCTTTCTGAGCCTTCATCCTTCTCACCATTCAGTGCCTCCTCTGCCATCCCCCCACCACCTCTATTTCCCACCTCGCCTACATCCCATTTGTCCCCTTCCTTCCTCTCAAATTATCCCAAACATTCCCCTTCTCCCACTCTGCCCTCATTCATTCACTCAATACTTTTGAGCACCTACTATATGACAGCCATTATGCCAGGTACTGGGTGACAACAGTGAAAAAGATAGACAAGGTCTCTGCTGCTGGAGGGAAACAGACAGACTAGATACACGTGGATTGTGACGGCTGTTGTAAGGAAATTGATGGAGAGGTGGGATGGGTTAATCTGGGAAGGCCCTTTTAGCCAGGGGGATCTAAGGAGGAGACACCTGAAGAGCTGGCCATAAGATGAGCTGAAGGAAGAGAATTCAGGCAGAAGACACAGCACGTGCAAAGCCCTTAAGTGTAGAGGAAGTTGGCACATTCAGAAATGAAGCGGGTGGTGTCGCTGGAGTATGATAAGCTCAGAGCAGAGTAATTGGGTTGAAAAGTTGACTCCTATCCTATTGCTCCCGTGTTCTTACCCTCCCTTCCCACTCCCTGCTCACTCACTCCCCTCTGCCCTCCTATCCTCACCATACCCTCCCCAGGAGACCGGCCGGTACCCTGCGTACAAGGAGATGGTCTCTGAGTACTGTTGGCTGGACCGACGTAAGTGACCAGCTCCCCTAGGTTGGAGGGAAAGGGCCCTAAAGTGGAACTGGGTTCTCTGAAGAATAAGTGGGAGGGGCACCAAAATCTCCTCAGGACTCCTGTCTCTGGGCTCCTCTCTAAGAAGTTGCAGGTTCTGATCCAGGCTCTCCTGGGGGCAAGTCCGGGGTGGTTGGAGAAGTGCCTTGCCTAAGGTCCCGCAACCAGTTAGCAGGACTGCTGAGTAGTGGCTGGTTCCCGAGACCCCATGCTCACAACCTTGCTGCTGCCCAGCACTTCCACTCCAAGCCCACGAGTAGTCTGCAGCCCCAGCAGGGCCTCAAAGCCACCCGGCCAGACCTCTGAGATGTCCCTGCCCTCCCCACTGCCTGCAGTGAGCAACGGGGTGCTGCAGCAGCTGTCCCCCACCTCGGAGAGCAGCTCCAGCGTCTCCTCCTTCACCTCCAGTGCCCCCTACAGCTCGGCCGAGGGCTCCCTGCCCTCGGACCGCATGGATGTCTGCCTGGGGCCTGAGGAGCCCGGCAGCTGGGGCCCGGGCTGGGGGCGGGCGGACACAGCCATGCAGACGGAGCCCGATGCGGGGAGCCTCGTGGAGACCTGGTGCAGCGTGCGGCCCACAGTCATCCTCAGGGACACCGCCATCCGTTCCGACGACCCGCCACCCACCCGCCACCTTGACTCTGCACTCTCTGAGTCCCCCAAGACTGCTCTGTTGCTGGCCCTCAGCCGACCCCGGCCCCCCATCACCCGCTCCCAGAGCCACCTGACCTTGTGGGGTACGTGGGGGACAGGTTGCTGCTGCTCCCCCCAAAAGCTCTGGGTCCAAAATCTGTCTTGCACCCTGTCCTGGGCCCCAAACTTTCCTTTGCACCAGGCTTTGCCCAGCCACAGCTCCAGAACACACTTAGATCCTGCTTTGGGTTCCATTTTAAACTAGTCTTGGGACCCAAACCAGCCCTAACCCAGACCCTCCATTCTTAGGTTCCCAGACCTGTCCACACACACACACACACACACACACACAGTCCTCACATAGTTGGAGCTGTGGGTGGGGAAGGGGTGGGAAGTTGGAAGAGGAACCCCATCCCCATCTTCATCCCCACCTCCCCACACGGCTGCAGATCCTGTCTGCCCCCGACTCTCCCTTCTCTCTGCCCCTCTCCACACCCCTGCCCCTAGTCCTTCCCTTCTGCCCACCCCTCCCTCCTGTCTGTAGAGGAGAAGAAGCAGCGGAGGAAGGAGAAGTCAGGGTCCCCTGGGGAGAAGGGGGCCCTGCAGCGCTCCAAGACCCTGATGAACCTCTTCTTCAAGGGAGGGCGGCAGGGGCGGCTGGCAGGGGATGGGCACAGAGAGGCCTGGACGCTGGACAGCAGGAGCCCAGCCAAGCCCCGCCCTCGCCTGGACCTGGAGAAAGGTAGGTACACGGGTCAGATGGGAGGACAGAGGAAAAGTCGACTTGCTATTCCACAGCTCTGAGTCTAAATCCCACACTGCCTCATCCTAGCTGTGAGCCACCACCTTGCCCTGCAAGCCACAATAGTAAAATAGGAGTAATAATACCTGTTGGTGCTAGTGGTAAAGAACCTGCCTGCCAATGCAGGAGATATGGGTTAGATCCCTGGGTCGGGAAGATCCCCTGGGAAAGAAAATGGCAACCCACTCCAGTATTCTTGCCTGGGAAATCCCATTGACAGAGGAGCCTGGTGGTCTACGGTCCACAGGGTTGCAAAGAATCTGACACGACTGAAGCAACTTAGCATACACACACGCAATACTATTTCTTTAGGAATAATGATGAATCAGTGAATCAGTGTATGTTAATCACTTAGTACATGGTCTGACATACAGTAGGTGCTCAGAATATGTAGTGGTCTTTGTTGTACTGCCTCATCTTCCCATTTTCAGACGGGAAAACTGATAAGAGTCAGCACAGACAAGAAGACCTTGGGTCAGATGCCCATGCTCTTGGTGCTCTTGGGAGTCAGGGCACTCCTTTCCTAGGGCATTTGGCTTCATCTCCCCTGGCCAGAGCTCCACAGGCTCTAGCCAGTTCTATTTTTTTATTTTATTTTTATTTATTTATTTTACTTTACAATATTGTATTGGTTTTGCCATACATTGACGTGAATCTGCCATGGGTGTACATGTGTTCCCCATCCTGAACCCCCTCCCACCTCCCTTCCCATCCCATCCCTCTGGGTCATCCCAGTGCACCAGCCCCGAGTACCCTGTATCATGGATCGAACCTGAACTGGCTTTAGCCAGTTAGAGCAAGGCCATTTCTAAATCAAGGCCCAGGCAGGAGGGCCTAGACAGGCTTCACTCATGTTAAAGGCTTCCTGAGGACTCTTCCAGAAAGAATCTCTTCTCTCTGGTGAGATTCAAAGGCTGGACCAAAAGTGAATAAGTTGAGACTCTTGGGGTTGTCTGTGAGAAAAACTTAATCGAAGCTAGCTTTAAAAAGCACTTCTTGGTTCAGCTATGGATGTAAACTGGGTCTAAAGGTTTAAACAGTCTCCTCAGCCACCTGCACTCTTCATCCTTTGGTTCCTCTTTCCCCTGGTTTGTCTTCATCATCTTGCTGGCTTTGCCATTTGAAGGTAAGAAGGCCACTGTCGCTTAGCAACCCGGGGGAAAGAGCCTCTCCTTAAATAGTTCCAGATGATGTCCCAGGCTCTGGTTGGCCCAGCTGGGATCACATGCCCAACACATCACTTGTGACCTGGGAGAGAGAGAGGGTGCTTTCATTGGCCAGCCTGGGTCATATGTCCACCCTGGAGTACAGGGACTGAGAATGCTGGGGGTGGGGGATGGGATGGATCCCCTGGTGAAATCAGGGTGCTTTTTCTAGAAGGGAGAGTGAATGTTGGGTAGGCAAAAAGGGGCTGGGCCCTGCCCCTGCCTGGGTCTCATGAGAGAGACAATCCCTTCAAATCGGCAGTCTAACCCCCTCCCTAAACTCATCTCTCTCTTCACAGCCCCCAAGGCCCTTCTCTCTCCTGGTTCTCTTCCCAGTTCTCTGGCTACTCCTCTCCCTCCTTCAGAGGCTCCTCTTTTTCTCTCTGTGCCCTGAAGGTAGGTGATTTGCCCTTGGGGTTCTTCCATCCATTCATATGCTTTCCAATGGACCTCTACGAGCAGGGCACACACTGTGCCCCCTCTTGATCCAAAGCCTTTACTAACTCCCCACTGCCTGTGAATGAAGCTCCTGGCCTGACCTTGGCCTTCAGGACCCACCTCAATAGCCTGGCCTCTTGCTTCCCAGTCATACCACATTGCAGCCTTGAACTCTCCATTCCAGCCCACGATCCAGCCAGTTCTGAGTCCCCAACCCCCATTTTCAGATGGGAGACCAGGGCTACAACTGAGCCTCTTTCTTCTTCTTAGCAGGGGGAGTGGGGCCCGTGCAGAAGTTTGTCACCTGGAGGCTGAGACGTGGTAATGCTTGCTTCCCCCCTCTGAGCCTGGTCTACAATAGAGCTGCAGATGGGGTGCATGTTGGGGGTGCCAAGGGACTTTGGGCTAAACTCATGGTTAAGCATGGGGTATCAGACAGATTGAGAGGTGCACATTAGGGGCAACTAAAACAATTGGACTATGCTTTCTAGAAATATAGGGTTACACATAGATATTAGGGTGCATTTTTTGAGGACTTGGAGCTTAAGCTGGGACTCCCAAAGACAGATTTTTGGGGAGATGAGGGAGGGGGCCTTTCTAGAACTCCAATGGGGACAGACTAGTATGACAGTACATATTCAGGGGGCCCAGGGGCTCTGGGCCAGGGCTCAACTAAGGAGCATACTGGGCTAGGGGTCTAGGATGGGGGCTGAAAGGCCTGAATTGGAACTCCAGTGATGGGCAGATTGCTGTGGGAGACCATGGTGGGGAACATCCGGGTTAGGCTGGGATTCCACCTGGGGAACCTGGGACCCTTAGCCAGTCTATTCTGGAGTCTGACCCCACTGAGGGGAGTCCCTGCCTTGGCTTCTGATGGCTCCTGTCTCCTTCATTGTATCCTTTTGCTCCCGCCCTGCAGACCGGGAGAGGGGTCGGGCTCTGCTCTCTGCCAGGTCTGGGAGCCCCTCCAGCCACCTGCCCAATGTGGATGAGCGGGTGCAGGCCTGGGAGAGCCGTCGGCCCCTGATTCAGGACCTGGCGCGGCGATTGCTGACCGATGATGAGGTGCTGGCTGTCACCCGCCACTGCTCCCGGGTGAGCCACCAGCCCACTCTCAGCCCCAGTACTTGGTCACTCAGTCACCCAACCCCTCACTCATTCAGGCCACTATCTGCTGGCCAGTATCTGGGTTTAACACTGTGAGCCCAGTGGTAAGTAAAGCAGAAGTCACCCCTGTGACATGGTTGCTCAGGAGTGCACACAGACACATGGACACACACACTGAGTTCACGGTCAGGAAGGAAAGATAGATAGTAACTAGAACCTAAGCACCCATAGAGACAAATCATGTGAAGTATTATGAAGGAAAAGGACATGAGAAAATAACCTGAGGCACAAACTAGACGGTGTGGTCTGGGAGGGCCTCCCAGAGGAGGTAATATTTAAGCTGAGGAGAGAAGAAGCCAGACCAGACAGGTGATGAGTTTGGGACCTCAGTCCCTGCAGTCACCTGCTTTGTTTTCTGTTCTCTTCGAAACCTCAGCCTTCCCCAGCTCATGGCTCCTTCCACTTCTGGGTCAGCCATCAGGCCTGGCCTCTCCCCTGTTACCCAAATAAGTAATCTTTTCTTCTCCCAACATACCCCAAGCCTCCCTCAATATCTACACTGTTTCTCACTGTTCCTTTCCACTTCAGACAGAAGCAGAAGTTCCCACCGTAGGGTCAAGGGTAGATTTGAGGGAGTCTTTGTAGCCTGAATGTTGGGGAGACTGTAGGAGGCACAGGTCACCCCCTCCAGGAGAACTGGAAGTCCCTCTCCTATCCTTCTGTCTCAAGAAGCCCCAGGTTTCCTGTGATGGGTTCCCTTATCTGCATCTGCATCAGTGCATGCGTGATCCTCTGTACCAGGGCAAACGGAAGAGTTTCAGGAAATTGTTTGTGGTTCCCCCCCACTCCCTCACCTTGGTCGGGGTGGGGCTGTGTTATGTCTGTGTGATGTGTACTTTTGTTTATCTGGGTTTGTGTTGACTTAACTACATAATTTGGGCTTCCCTGTTGGCTCAGTGGTGAAGAACCCAGCTGCCAATGCAGGAGACACAGGTTCCATCCCTGGGTCAGGAAGATCCCCTGGAGAAGGAAATGGCAACCCACTGCAGTGTTCTTGCTGGGAAATCCCCAGGACAGAGGAGCATGGCGGGCTACAATCCATGGGGTCGCAGAGTCGAGACTTTAGGGACTAAACAACAGCACTGTATGATCGTATCTGTGTGCATGTCACCTAGAGACTGATTCACAGTAATTCATTCATCCTTTTCCCAATGCTTGGTTTACAGCAGAGCTACATATGGAAATGCATGTTGGGGGCAGCTAAAGGCCTCTGGGCTAAATTCACTTGAGTGTCATGCTCAGCTTAGACTGCCAAGTGGGGCGGAGTGTACCAAGTCTTTGTAAGCCTGTGACTCTGGGCTCAGGCCACCAGGTGGAGCTCTGTGTCAGTTTCTTTGGATGCTGTTCCCCCATCCCTCTGCTCCTCCCACCGTGCCCAGACCAGGAAGACCTCTCCCAGAGCCCCGCAGCACCTAGGGAGCAATGCCCACCACCCAAGTCTGACCCAAGCCCCACCCATACCAAGAGATCAGACCTTTGGGGTAGTGTCCTGGCTGGAATGATTAGTAAAGCTCCCTTAAATGTGTGGTCCTGAACCCCAAGCCTCCCTTCTATCTCCCACTCTGAGCCATCTCCCCATCTCCTGACCAGGCATTATAAACTACCTCTCTGATCACTTTACAAACTCCCCAAACCCCCTTGCAGCCTCTTGTCTTTGGCAGAATAGAGTACAAGTTCCTTATCCTCACATTCAAGGCGCTCCCTGATTTGACTCCCCAGCTCACTGACCTCTGCTTTCCCATGGTCACCATATCATCTTCCCCGGGTATAACATGTAACATGATTTATACAGGTTACGACTGCGCAACTCTACGAGCACCACCTGCACTGTAGTCCCAACCCGCACAGCCTATATGGAGGCCCCTTCATGTACCCTGTGTGCATGTGTGTGTGTGTCCTCTGTCCTGCGTTTTCTGCATTGCAGGCGGATTTTTTACCCACTGAGCCATAGGGGAAGCCCTGTTAAACTTCTATGAACCCATTACTCCACACCACCCTTTCTTCTCAACTTTCTTGTATTTCTTTCATTTATCTGTAAGAGTCAGTGTAAATGCCACCACCTCCGTGAAGCTTACTCTGATCTTCCCACCCCCCTCGGAGACTCCCTCTGTGCCGTCGCCAGGGGTTTGTATTTTACTGGGGTTGGTGGCTCTTTGTCCTTGTGCCCCTACTGCCCGGTACAGGACCCGGCACTTAGTGGATGCTGAATGCAGGATTGTGGACTTGAAGTGTGTGCACATATGTCATTGGTTCTTTGCCATTACCTGCATCTCTCTCCAGACAAAAGGGGGTGTACTGTCGGTATGTGTATGTGTGAGTCCCTGCAACTTTGTGTGTGGTTAATTTCCAGCTATTTATGAATGTCTTGCTCTGGCCACCAGGGTGTGCTGTTTCCCAGTGTCCTGTGCTTGCCAGGGATGCTCTGTGTGTGTCCGTCGTGGCACTAGGGGGCGGTGTGCTATCCAAGTTGGGTGACTCCCAGTATTCAGATTGTCAGTTTGCGACGGCGGGGTGTGGCTGGAGGCATCCGGGCAGTGCCAGGCAGAAATGCCTCCACTGCCCTGGCTAAAGACTGGAGAGACTTTCTATAGGGCCACTCCTTCCCCAAACTCCCCATTCCAGCCTTGAACAAAGCCTAATTTGTCGGTCTGTATGCAGACACAAGCTGGGACAGCCAGGCACACAGCCTAGCCTTTGGCTCAAATTCCTTCCTTCAGCCAGGGAGGTGGGGGTGGGGAGGAGAGTCCACTCCCTGCATATCCTTTTCCGGTACAGTAGTAGGTAGGAGCCACATTTCTCAATTTTCAATTTCTCTTCACACTTCCTCATCTGTGTGGCCTGGGGCAAAGTCCTCTCTGAGCCTCAGTTCCCTCATCTGTAAAACAGGAATAACTGATGTCACCTCTCAAAGTGGGAGACCATGTGTAAAAGGCCTAGAAAAAGGCCTAAAGCTGTTACTGGTGTTGCTGTTACCGCTCTGTCATTATTATTGCACGTTCCGCCCAGTCACCGAGTAAGACCATCCTGTGGACAGCCCAGGTCTGGGGGAGAACCTTTCCTAAACATGGGGACCCCCGCATGTCCAGGCATGCCCCCTTACCGGGCTCTGGAGGTCCCTGCTGCTACCTGACCTGTGGTGCCTCTCTCTGCAGTACGTGCATGAGGGCGGCGTGGAGGACCTAGTGAGGCCCCTGCTGGCCATTCTGGACAGGCCGGCAAAGCTGCTGCTGCTGAGGGACATCAGGTGGGGAGGGCTTGGGGGCAGGGAGGGGACCCCCGATATCTACCCTAACCTCTCCAGGGTGGAAGCCCCTCCAGACCCCCCTGGAACTGAGCCCTGCCCACACCTCATCTCTTACCCTCCCCCAGGAGTGTGGTGGCCCCCACAGACCTGGGTCGCTTCGACAGCATGGTGATGCCTGTGGAGCTGGAGGCTTTTGAGGCCCTCAAGAGTCAGGCAGGTCAGCAGCCAGGGGGCAGGACTGAGGCTCCTGAGCCCCAAGTGGGGCTGGGGGTGGGGGGCCTCCCAGGGGAGAGGGGCAGAGATGCCTGGGCCCTTTCAGCTGTGTCCCTCAGGGAGCCTCGTTCCTAACCTGCTCTCCTCTCCAACCAGTTCGGCCTCCTGCCTTGAGACCCACCCGACAAGACACACGACCCAAGCGTCACCTCATCACCCCCGTGCCTGGTCAGTCAGAGTCCCAGAGCACAGGGAGGGGCACACCCCAGGGGGACTCGGGGAGGGAAAATGGGCGTTCCATCCCTGTTCCCACATAGGACTTCGTGGCTTCAGAGATACGTGTGGTGTGGTTCCCTGAAGGGAATCCCTCGTCTGCCAGGACCATTTTTATCACGTCCACTAACCATCTGTACTATTATTTACTTACTAATTGGTTTTAAAACCCACTCACTTGTTAAATCATCTCATTCTATGCAATAATCTCTGAGAAGTTACCAGCTTGGTGTGGGAGTCATATTTTTACTCAGACATGATAAGATAAAACTGTAACTATTCCAATAGAAAGTATTAAAATACTTTTGCAATAGAGCTGGGGCAGTGTTGTAACACTGCTGTAAGAGCACCCCCAGGTCTCCCTACCCCCACACAGTGAGGACTGGGCTCTGGCCAGGCAGTTTGGGCTGTTGAGGAGAGGGCGGCCTGACCTTGGCCCTCTTCCCCAGACAGTCGTGGTGGCTTCTACCTGCTTCCTGTGAACGGCTTCTCAGAAGAGGAAGATGATGGGGAGCTGAGGGAGCGGCTGGGGGGCCTCCAGGTCTCCCTGGGTGCCTCTGTCCCCTGCCACCCTCATAAAGGGATCCCCCCTCTCCAAGACGTGCCAGTAGATGCCTTTACCCCATGCCGAGGTGCCTGCACACCCCCTCCTCAGCCACCTCCCGTGGCTCCCCGGCCCCCAAGGCCTAACTGGCTGCTGACCGAACCGTTGACCCTAGAGGACCCTCGGCAGAGCCGGAGCCAGGGCCCAGCCCAGAGCCGCAGCCGGGGCCGAGGCAAGTCCCCCGGCCGCAGGCGTTCGCCATCCCCGGCACCCATCCCCACTCCCAGCACAGCCAATGGGCATTACCACAAGCCTCGGAAAGCCAGGCCCCCTCTGCCACGACCTATGGATGGGCAGGTGGCCAAGGCAGGGGGCGGTCAAGGGCCCTCTGAGAATGGAACTGGCAGGACAGCTGAGGAGACAGCCACGAAGGTCGCTAGTGGGGAGCTGAGGACGGTCACGCTGTCCAAGATGAAACAGTCCTTGGGTGAGTCCCGGCAGGACTGGGCCTGGTGGGGAGTGGGGGCTCAGGTGTGGGTGAGGTTGGTGGGCTTGGTTTTGGGGTGTGACTTGGGGACCTGGGACAAGGGAAAGAATCAGGGTATAGTTGGGAAGGTCTAAATTTGGGAGGCTTGGGGTTAGAGTGAGTTGAGGATGGAGTAGTAGTAGAATCTGGGGGTTGGCTTGGGGGGCTCTCTATTTGGGGATGGGTCCTGGGTTCTCCAGGGAGCTCTAGGCTTTAGGCATGTGGCTGCACTGTCACCCAGCATTTCTCCCTCTCACTAGGCATCAGCATTTCTGGGGGCATTGAGTCCAAGGTACAGCCCATGGTGAAGATAGAAAAGATCTTCCCCGGGGGCGCCGCCTTCCTCAGTGGGGCCCTTCAGGTGGGTGAAGGGCACCCAGACCCACTCTTTAGGCCCAGATCTGAATTCTGGCAGGGGGCAGGACCAGTGCATGCTCATCTTCCAGCCAGACATGTGTAGACTAGGTCGTGGGAGGAGGCTTGGAGCAGGGGGTTAACCTGCAGGTTGAGCAGACCTAGGGGAAAATCTGTGCCCTTATGCCAGCCTGGGCCTGAGGGTGGCCCATCCTGTTCCACCCCTAGCCCCAAGGGACAAAAGGCCATTGTCTGTGCCCCACCCTGCCCCCATCGGGCTCCGGGCACAAAAGTCCCATTGTCCATCCCCTCCGCCCAGTTGGGGAGGAGTGTCCCAGCTGGTGGAGGTGAGAGGTTGGGGGTGGGGTGGGGTTGACCTGAGGAGGGAGGTCTGTGATTCTCCCACCCCCATCCCAGGCTGGCTTCGAGCTTGTGGCCGTGGATGGAGAGAGCCTGGAGCAGGTGACGCACCAGCGGGCAGTAGATACCATCCGCCGGGCTTATCGAAACAAGGCTCGGGAGCCCATGGAGCTTGTGGTCAGGGTCCCCAAGCCTGGCCCACTGCCCTTGCCCTCTGACTCGTCAGCCCTCAATGAACAGCGGCTTCCTGCTGACCATTCCCCTGCCCACTGACCCCTTGATGGCACTCCAGCTGCCTCCCAGAACTTCCCATTAATGCCCTTCCCACCCAAACCCAGACCCCTCCTGCTGACGCCGGGCTTCTCCAGCTGACCCCAAGCCCAGGCCTCTCTCCAAGCCTCCTGCCTCCTGATACTAATCCCAGGTTCTCTTCAGTTATCCCGTAACTCTTCCCACTGACCTCGGAGAATCCTCCTGCCATCCCCCAGACCTTACCTACTAATCTCTTTAGGCTTCAGGAACCTCCCACTCCTGCCTGCCTTGCTTTCTCCACACCGGTGGCTCAGATCCCCTCCCTCGCGTCTCCCTCCCCAGTTGTCACTAAGGCTCTACCTGTTCCAGATAAACTCAGTGTCAAGGACAAGGTGCTACTGGGTAGTCGTGTCACCAGCTCACTGCCCCCAACTTCCCAAGACAGGAAGGGGACACCCAGGGTCTGGAGTTGGGGATTGGTATGCACTTTCTCATGATTCCCCGAAGCAGTGAGGGACAGGGACTTTCAGAGATGGCCCTCCACGGGGTCACCACATCCAGCCCCCAGCCCCAAGCAGTGTTCTGTTCAAGGGAGAGGAAGGTCTTTTCTCGTTTCTCAAACCCTGAGAGCCCATTTCATGTTTTAGTCCACTAGGACCTCAGATTTTCTACTGGATTTGCCCTTCCCCATCACCCTTTCCCTACCGAAGATCTCTGTGAGGGGTATGGGGATAGCCATCAAATAAAAGGGCACGGAGGTCAAGCAAGTTCCCCTAATCTTTATCCACCACACTCATCTTTTTTTAAAAACAAAAAATTTTTAATTTTTTTCTTTGGGTTTGTACAAGAAATTTACAATGTGAAAAATATACAAGTGAAAAACGAGGCCAAAAACCTGGGTGTGGGGAGGGGCCACTTGGTCACAAACACAAATAAACATTTCTGAGTTCTTCCTTTGGTCTGACTACAGCCCCCTCTCCCCAGGAGAGGGGGTGCAGAGCTGGGACCTGGAGATCAGACCCCAGTCCCAGCCCTGTCCCCCAAAATGGGCAGGGTTGGGGGGCAGGCACATCTGGAGCAGCTGGCGCTATCTGGCTCGCTCTGGCTTTGGGATGGTGGGGAGAACGTGGAGATGAGGGAGCCCCTTCCTTTTCCGAGACCCCTGGCTGAGTGGGCTGGGAGCGCTGGGGGTGTGTGGGGTTGGCAAAGTAGCAATGGCAGTATTTGGGGAGTGAATGAAATAGGTCAAGTGAGTAGGAGCCTTTGGGTGACAGTGAACACAGGAACCTTCAGGGAATCTGATCCAAGTCATCGGGCAGCCTTGAGTCCTTGGCAGAGGCCCAGAGACCTGTATCCCAGGGACTAAGGCCCTTGGGCCCTCAGACTTTGAGGCCCTCAGTGGATCTGAGGCTACTGCCTGCTTTCAGGAGACCTCCGTGCAGAAGGGGGTGCTAAGGCCCTAGATTTCGGTGGCAGTGATCTCCTCCAGGCAGATGCAGGGTGCTGGCTCTGCCAGGCCCAGGTCCGCGAGTTCCCGGGCCTCCAGCTCCAGACTGAGCTGCTGCAGCTCCTGCTCCAGCTGCCGGTTACGTCGGTACATCTGGATGTAGTTGTGCTGCAGCTGCTTCTGGTAGCGGATCACCTGCTCCTTCTCTGCCTGCCAGGCCAGCCGCTCCCCCTCGAAGCTGTCCCGCTGCTCCTCACCTCGCCGCCGCTCCCGCTGTAGCTCCGCCCGGAGCCGCTCCACCTGGGCCCGCAGGCTGCCCCCGACCCCGGCGGCGGCCCGCTGTGCCTTGGCCTCATCACTCTCTGCCAGGAGGAATGGGTCAGCAGTGGCAGGTGGCACAGGGGGTTCCCGGAGTCCGGCAGCCTCACTGTCCAACTGCCCAGCTTTCTCCCGCAGCCGCTCAGCCTCTTGACGGTGCCGCTGCAGCTCCTGGGAACAGGCCTCCAGCTCCAGCTCCCGTGTCCGGGCCGCCTCCTGGAGGCCCCGTGCCCGGCCCTCACTGACCCGAAGCGCTGCCCGGGCCTCCCGCAGTGCCACTCGCAGGGCCACCAGCTCGCTGCCCTTCTGTACCAGCTCTGACTGAGATTCCTTCAGTTGCTGCTTCAGCAGGGAGATCTCACCTGACTTCTGGCACACCTAGGGGTAGGAGACAGTTGGAAAAGACGGTGAGAAGGTTCTCCCAGGTGGCCAGGCCCTGACATCAAGCTGGGCATTTGGGGAGAGGCAGTATGATCACTGTACCTATTTTACAGATGAAGACACTGAGGCAGCTATTCATTGGCTAAGGTGGAATATAGACCCAGATCTTCTGGTTTCAAAGCTGGGGTCTTTAAACCATCATGAAGCAGCAGCTTCATGCAGGTTTGGCAGGAGTGGAAGCAGCAAAGGGCAGTGCCTGCATTTCCAGTTGGGAGGCACTACAGTATCTTGATGAAAAGCATAGACACTGGAGCCAGACTGCCTGGGTTCAGATCTCAGCTCCGCCACTGTGTGTGGAGTGTGATCTCAGGCTCCATCCCTTCTGGGTCTCATTTTCCTCACCGATGAAATGAGGGTGTGAACAGCACCCAACTCACAGGGTTATTACAAGGATTAGATGATACTCTATGTTACTTGCTTGAGTAGCAGTACCTGTCAAGGAGTAAGCACTACATTCTCATTCTTACTACTGGTGGGAAGGCAGTGGATGGGAATGTCACTAGCTACCTGAGCACTTAGAGCAGAGCCATGAGGAGACCAAATGTGAAGGCCCCCAAGGAGACCCATACCCAGAAAGGGAGGTCAGAGTGGGGAGCCTCATCTCACAAAGGTGAGGAAGGAGAGGCCCTCTGGGGATGGCAGGTGAGGGGATGTGGCTGGGCCCCTCCTTTCAAGGCTTACCCTTCACTGAAGGCCCTGCTCCCTGCCCCTCCTGGTACAGCTCACCTCCCACTTGGTCTCCTCTAGCCGTGGCCCGAGCTCCCGTTGTTCCCGCTCGAAGGCCGCGCAGCGCCGCTCCAGCTGCTCACGTTCCTGCAGCAGCTGCGCAAAGTCGTCCTGTAGCTGCCGCTTCTCCTGCTGCAGCTGGAACACCTGAAGCTGCAGCAGCTGTTGGGCCCGCTGGGCCCGGGCCACGCCATCCTCTCGCAGAGCCTCTCGCTCACGGGGCCAGTGCCGCTGCCGCTCCTCGTACACCTGTGGGCGAGAGGGCAGGCCTGGGTCCTGGAGGCTTCCCCACACCTCGAACCCTGGCCACCCCCAGCGCCCCAGTCACCAACTGCCCTGGTGGCCCACTGTCCTGGGCTCAGGGAAGATGGATTCAACAGTGACAATAATTAGGATACCAACAACTACTTTTATGAAAAGAAAGACAACAACAATAGCAAGCATGTGTGTGGCACTTCCCAGGTGCCAGGCATTGATCTAAGCACTTTACACCCTTCACCCTGCTTAATCCTCAATGATAACCCTCAGGCCAGGAATATCCCCATTTATGGTGAGTAAACTGAGGCTCAGTACAACTGAGTAACGTGCTCAATCAAGGCTGAAAGACAGTATATGGTGGTGCCGTGTCAACCACTCTACAGTTTAAGCCAGACAGCTGGGTGGGGATGGGGGTCACCAGCCCAACACCTGCCTCTTAGCAGACAGAAATGCATCTTGTATGCCCAGCACCTGTGGATGTCCTGCCATGCCACCCCCATCACTGCCACTGACCACACCTGGCACATGGTCACCTCACTCTCGTCCAGACTGTCCCGCAGCTGCTGCAGCTCTGCCTCCCGGTCTCGGAGCTTTCCTTCCAGGACACAGTGCAGCAGGGCCTCGTCCGAAGGGGGTGGAGGGGGTGGGGGCGGTGGTGGGGAGCGTTCCCCACAAGAGCTGCTGTCAGGGGAGGCCCGGGGACCGCTGCCCAAGAGCCCCCCAGCCAAGCGACCACCCAGGGAGCCTGTGCTCTTGCTGGAAGAAGATCGGCCGCTGTCTGAGTGGGAGGGCCCGGTGGGAGCTCCTCGGGCTGGCCCCGGCAGGGCGCCCCGCCCAGGGCCGTGGGAGGGCAGGTGCCCGCCTGGGGAGTTGGTAGCCGGCTCGGCACCCCCGGTGCTGTAAGTGGGCAAGCTGGACAATGAATTTCGGCCGGAGTCAGACAGAGTCCCCGACGGGCAGCCGCTGGCCCAGCCACTCAGTATCAGGGGTTTGTCAGCAGCCGAGGAGGAGGAGGAAGAGGAGGAGGAGGCCGGGCCCCCAAACAGCTGCGTTAGGCTGCCTTGGCTCCCCGACGGTCCGGTGGCCCGAGGACCCAGGAAGCTAGGTAGGGATGGTACCCCTCGAGGTTTGGGCAGCACTGGCTTGAAGGCTGTTGGGCGGATCACAATTTTCTCCATGTTCTGAAATGAGGTGCCATTTGACAATAGGGATGAGCCGCCCAATCTCTCAAAGCCCTTATCACACTCCCTGCCCTCCCATCTGGGGCCCCCAATCCCCATATAGTAATAACAATTGCTACCACTGGCTGAGGGCCTCCTGTGTCAGCTTTACTTACGTCAGGCAACTTAAAATGTACTTCTCAGGTCATTACAAAATCCATGCAAGCAAAATATTATCAGTATTGCATACAGAGATGAGGAAATGGAGGCTGAGGGAGTTACAGGCCTTGCTCCAATGCAAACACATAGCAGCTATATAAAACAGTATTTCTAAGAAGCTAACATTTATTGAGTACCTATTATGTGCCAGGTACTAGGCTAAACACTTTACACATATTATTAGATTTAATTCTCACAACAATCCTATGAGAGTTGACCTGTTACCTCCATTTTACAAACACAGAAGCTGAGGCTCAGAAAGGTTAAATGACTTCCCTGAGTGAGGTAGAGCTGGGGTGAGAACCCAAGTCTGGTGAATCTGGAGCCCATACTCCTTCCTATAAATAGATCTCCAAATTTCAGCTTCTCCAGGGGACCTCTGGTTCCACCCAGACCCTCAAAGGAAGGGCTGGTCCTCACCTTCTCTAGCTTTCCAGAGACAGGGATGAGCTTTGGTGGGGGACCACGGAGGTGGGCATTGCGTGCCCGCTGCTCTCGGGCATCTTCAAGGTCACTGCTTGGGCTGGGGGGTGACTCTGTCCGGAAGTCCTCGTTGATGTAGGTAAAGTTGGTACCAGGGACAGCCTTCCTGGGGGGCACAGCTGGGCACAGTGGCTCCTGTGCCTCGTAGCCACCCCGCAGCAGCCCATCCTGCTGGCGGAAGAAGGTGGGTCCAGGGGGACCATGGTGGCGAGGAGGAGCCGGCCCCCCAGGGCAGGGCCGGCCTGAGATGAGGCTGCTCACGCTGCCCATGGCTGGAGCTTGTTGGGCAGTAGCGGCCTCAGGAGCGGGTTCCAGGGGCACTGGCAGTGTCTGCACAATGGCCATGGCAGCAGAGGCTCAGGCCTGGCCAAGGGCCTCCAGGGAAACCTGTGAGCAGGGAAGTGGCATCAGAGTCTCCCCATCTTGAGCTCCCTCCCTGTATGAAGTCCTGAGTCCCTCCTGGTCCTTAGTCTCAGGTCAAACAGTCCACCCAACATCAGTGAAAAACACTGATATCCTCCCCCTAACACACCCTCTCTTGCATCTTGGCAAGAACTTCCATCCTCCCTGGGCCCCAGACCACTGCCCAATTCTGGTCTGAATAGGGCTGAGGACAGAATCTATCAAGTAGGGATGATGAGGGGATGGGGGTCCCACAGAGGCCAGGAATCAGGGAGGGAGCCCTCTGTACCAGCTCCTGGCACTGGTCCCTGTTTCCCTGGGACAGGTGGACTCATTAGATGCAGTCTGGGCAAACTCAGGGGTGCAGCAGCAACTCAAATGGTAATTAGGGAACAAAGAGCTAAGGCCAGGCAGTGCCCAGCCTCACCCAGCTGGGCCTCAGTTTCTCCCAGACAGAGAGGTGGCAAGGGTGGAGCTGGTCAAACAAGAACCAGAGCTCTTAGGAAGCCCACAGGTGCCCTCTGGGGTCTCCTGCCTCCCAGAGGTGGATGCAGGCTCATGCCTATTTCCATGACAATTCCTAGCCTCACAGCACCCAATCAGTCAGGCCTAAAGAAGCCTCTACAGGCCCACTGCCAACCTCTATGAAACCTTTTAGCTTTTGACATTCCCCAGAGTAACTCCAAAGGGATGAGAATAGAGGCTCTACCATCACCTCTGGCAGCTGCTCCAGGGAAGAGGGCTCCACCTCCCCAGGCCCTGCTCCTTCCTGGAAGGGGATAGCAAGCCTCCACCCGGAACTCCCTCCCTAGTCCTGAGGATGAAGACCAGGGCTCAGGCATCTGCTGAAGTCATCATGCAGAGCGGGGGCCAAGAAGTGGACAGAGAACTGCGTAGGAGTAGGAGTGTATGCATTTTACTTATTTGTGCGTGTGAAACTGTGCACAAGAACATGAGCACTGTGTGTGAAAACATGAGTGTATGTGAGTACACGTATGCTTGGATAGATATATCAATACATTCAGATATATACATGCATGTATACATGAAATCATATGGGCATACCTTACAAAAATCTGTGCAGCTCTCAGAAAGTATGTGAAAATTATAAATGCATACATCAGTGAATCTTTGATGTATGAGTGTGACTATGTCAGAGAATGGTTTGATGTCCATTCATATATACATGAGTTTCTGTATCCGACACAAGTGTGTGAATGGGAAATAGTGCACAAGTGTGTAAAGAGTGTTGTGTGTGTATGTGAGAGGGTGAGAGTCTGGGTGGCACGCAGGGCCAAATGGGTGAGTGGGAGCCCGGTTTTTGTCACTCACTGGAGTGTGTGGAGAGGAGAGACACATTATCTTTGCTTGATCTGCTCTCCTTCATTCTTGCTTGTGTTCCATTAAGTCCACCCTCCCCCACTTCCCCGCTCAAGTCAAAAGATCTGGAGGTGTCCAGACTGAGGGAGGAGGAGCTGGGAGCCAGGGGTGGGGGTGACTGGTGCCCTCGGAGCAGGGGTGGGGATTGAGTCCACCCCACAAGTGCCAGTCCTGAGCAAAGCCGATAGAACACCCCCTCCTCTGCCCTCTCCCAGACCATCCAGGGCATGCAGGAAACCGCCGGGAAGGGGCTTCCCCTAAGGCGCCAAGAAGGCTGGCATCTCGGTGTGTTTCCCCACTTCAGTGAGCACAGAGAAAGTGGAAACTGAGGGGAGGAGACAGAGAGATTCAGACAGGGGCCCAAAGGACGGGAGACAAAGACGAAGAGCGGCTCCAGGGCCAGGCGGACCCAGTGAGCCGGGGTCCCCGCGAAGCCAGGGGCCGCTAAACCAAGAGACGCTGAGCTGGGCCCTGAGCGCCAGACACCCACGGAGCCAAAGCCAGGCGCCTGGAAAGCCAGGCCCAGCCAGCCTGGCTCCCGCTCTTGGAGCCCGAGAGAAGGAGGGGCAAGTGGAGGCTCCATTTTGAGAAATGCGTTTGTGGCTGTGGGAAGGGAACCCCTCGCACTCCCCAACATCCTTGAGAAACCGCTCCGGTACAGCACACACTGCCCTGCTCGGTGGGCCGGGGGCGGTTGAGGGCTGGATGCAGCCGGGGCCCGAGGGAGGTCTGGCCGAGGTCCGAGTTTCCCACAGACCTGTTTTGGGGGCAGAAGAGTTCGGGAAAGTCTCCCCCTCACCAAACTCCAGGACCATCCAGCGGGATCAAGTCTGAGATCACGAGTTTCCATTACGAGACAGGAAGCCGGAGCCCCCAATCCGCCCTCCGGAGTTCACCCCCCTCCTTCCGCCTCTTCCAGAAAGTGGGGGCAGCTGTGGAATGCCGCCTCCCCACGGGACCTCCGCCGCGCAGAAGTTGGGGGCGCCCCCAGGTCGCCTCCCAGCCCCGACCCCCCCTCACCTCCACCGCGCCGCTCCATGCTCAGCCCCGGGCCGCCCCCAGCGCTCCACAGGCGCGCCGCCCGGCTCCAGCCTGCCGCGCGCGGCCACTCGGAGCGGCCCGGTACGACCCGGCCCCGCCTCCGCGGCGCCCCCGGCCCGGCCTGGCCCCCGCCCGGCCCAAGTGGGCGGTGCAGCGCGGGGGAGGGTCCGAGGGGTGACCCCGCCCCCGGGGCGCGGACACGCGCAGGCACCCGGCGTCACGCGTGTCCGGCGGGGCGCACGCTGGAGCGACGCAGCGGGGCTCAGATTCCCTCCCTCCGAGGCGCGATGGCTGTATGTCTGGGGCTCGGCCGGCTCAAGACTAGGCGGCGGCGGGTCACCCTCTACCCTTACTTGGGCCGCGGGGCCAGCAGCAGCTGGTCATTGTTCGAGCACAAAGGGACAGGCGCCGCGGCAGCCGCCCTTCCCCCTCCGCTCCTCTAGTCGATGCCTCACCCCCAGGCACACTCTCCGGCTTCAGAGTACAGAGAGGGAGGTTGGGGGTAACCTAACCCCCAACTCTGGGCCCTGCGTCCCGGAACAAGTCAGGGGCCGACGCTTGGTGGGTGCTTGCCCCACCCCCAGCGGCTTGCAGAAGGCACACTAGGATTTGCGGAGGCGACGCCACCTGGCGGCCCGTTCGGAGAACACACCCAGCTACCCCCAACCTTGTCTCCCCAGTGCGGTACTCCCTCTCCGGAGAGCCCAGGCCTTCCTCGAGCGCGGTTTTTTTCTCCCCAACCTTCCTTCAGGCTCCTTTGCGCCAAACCTTCCTTTGCTAAGAGGTCAATGCTCAGAGAGAGACGTCCGCTGGCCCCCAAAAGTCACCCCAGTGGGTGAGCTGGTCCAAACCCACAGGCCAAGCTTACGCCAGCCTCACAGCAGACAACGTTCCAGTCTTCTCAGGGTCAGGGATACTCTCACCCTCTGGCAAACAACACAATCTAAACACCCACACGACCTTTCCCACACTCAGTCTCAGACACAATCACTCAGTCTGTCTGGTCCATCAGAAGGTTCCATGTCCCTTCTTGCCATAATCAGGCCAACTCACAGAGATACACTCGGTATCACGGCTAGTTGTGCACAAGCTTTCACAGCTTAAGTTCCTTTGTACCCAGTCACAATCTTGACTATACTTGTCTCCCAAGCATTTTTCACACTATGACAGTCTTTTTCACAGTCACAAAGACAACTTCTTAAACATACACGTCGTATTTCACAAACATTTTATCACACAGACTTTCCCATAGGGGTCTCTGTGACCTAACCAGGTCAGCTGACGCCCGCATCCCTGGGCAAGCACAGCCTCCTGCCCCCTAACCCCGCCCCCCAGAACTAAGGCCTGCCAGAGCTCCTCTGCCCCAGGAAGGAGCATTCCCCCCGCACCCCCACCCTTCCAGGCCACAGCCTGGCCGGCTCTCAGTTCTATTTTTAGCTCCATGGAAAGAGTTGTTTTCTTTCTTTTTCCCTGGAAAGGGAAACATAGCCCAGCCACCCTCAGGCTCACCCTAGACCCTCTTGCCTCACAAATACACACTGAGCCCCACCCCCATAGAGACCCCCTCTTCTGGCCTTGCCCTGATCCCAGCCTCCTGGGGCACCAGGAGCCTCCTCCCCTTTCTGGCAGCCTGCCCAGAAGCTCAGGCAGCAGCTGGGCTCAGCGTGTGTGTAGGGGGGGCGGGGTGAGGGGTAGGGGGGGAGAAGGAGGCCGAGGGCCGCTGCCCACTCTCATTCGCTGAGGGGAGGGGGCCGTGCTCCCTTCTATCAGAGGGAGATAGGCCCACTCTGGTATAGAGAGGATGTGTACGGTCATGCATTCTCTGGGGAAGGGGGACTCCTACTCTTGCATGAGTGGGCTTTCTGCTCCTACTTTGAGGGGAGGAGCTCCCAGTTCCGCAAGGAGGAGTGTAGTAAGAAAGGGGACCCACAGGCGCTCGCGCAGCTGCTCCCCGGGGCTGGAGGTCCCGGAGGAGGCTGCTGTACACTGCCAGAATTGCGCTCCCCTCGGGTATCTTCAGGAATGGGGGCAACATGTTCCGGGGAAGGAAGGTGAGGAGCCCAGGTAACCAGCCCAACAGTCTCTTGTCCTCCTGCGCTACGCCAACTCCAGGGGGCGTTGTGCTCCCATTCCTGGGGAAGGGCTTATCCCCTCCAGGTGGAGAATGGAATACAGCCCGGCAAGGTATCTTTCAAACTCGCTTAGTACTGGGGAGGGAGGTTCCCGCCGCGAGGCTCCCCCGGTACAGCCCACGGGTCTGCGAAGCGATCACGTGCTCAACGCCTGTTTACGTCTTAGTCTTCACCTGCGGGCAGCAGGGAAGCCGGAACCTCCGGAGGCGTCCCATCTGGCCCGCCCCCGTCCGCGGTCACTGGGAGGCCCTTTTCTCCCACCCTCGTCAAGTACGCGACGGCAGCACACACTGCCCGCTGGGGGTCCGCGCGGGCCAGCCGGGCTCATCCGCCGACAGCAAGCGAAACTCACTAGGCGCGTCCGCCCCGCAGTGCACGTGTTTTCGGGTGTCTCCAGCACGCGCGTGGGTCTATGTACACGCGTGTGTGCGCCCGTCGGTGTGAGTTTTCGTGTAGGTTCCCTGTTCAGACTCTTCGCCCGCGGCCCCTGGACTGCGGGGCCTGTCTCTTCACCCCAATCCCCCGCTTCCCGGGATCGGGAAAGTTCACTCCGGGGCGGGGGTGTGCAGGAGGCGAGAGTTCCTACACCGCCGCGGCGCCCCCACTCACTCACCCAGCGCTACCTGAACCGCCGTTCCAGCTCCCGCCGGGCTCCTGACCCAGGGCCGGCACGTCCTGGCCGCAGATCCGCCGGCTCCCCAGCGCGCTCGCCCGGGCTTGGTGGAGGGGGCGGGGCGGCTGAGGCCGCGCCCCCGACCAAGGCAGGGGAGTGGTCTGCCCAGCACCCCCTCAGCAGCAGATCTGGTACCCTGCCAAGTAGTGTCGCGATGGTGGCCCAAGACTGCCCCTCGGACTTCTGACTTCGCAGCTTCTGGAACCGGCTTTTGATCTAGGAAGGGGCCAGTGGCGCCACAGCTAAGCTAAGCTACCTGGCTGCCCTAACCAAGTTGGCTATAGGGCTTTACTGCCACCATCCTCTGGTCTGTAGGGAGCCCAGCCTGGTCCACTCTCAGCCCACTCCCCAGACACAGGGAAAACCCCTGGGAAGCAGACTAAGAAGGCTCGGATTTCACCAAAACAGACCCAGCCCTTCCTCACACACACCTCTGAGGTTGGGGCTGCTCAAGCAGAACCAACACTTCCCCCTCCCCTGGAGTAGGTGTCTGCCCGGTGAGCAGGCTTGTCAGTTCTGGCCCCCCCCAGAGTGTGGTCAGGCTTCTCTTAGACTTATAAAGTTCCACCCACAGGCACAAACAGGAAGTTGACCTGTATTGCACCAAAGGGTCCCTCCCTCCATGGCACCCAAGGCGGCCTGTGGGAGGGCAGACGGTGATGTCTACAGGTATCTGGGTCATATCTGCAGCCTGAGTACTTGGGCAGCAGGAGCCCTTTGAGTTGAGTCTCTTCTGAGACCCATCCCCAGTGAAGGGATGGAGGACCAAAGCTGCCCCCTTACAGCCAAGTGGGTTAGTGAATCTGAGGACAAGGCTGCAGATCCAGTTGGACTCTACTGGGCCAGGCTGTGCCTCAGCTCTCAGGAAGATTCCAGTTGGGCACAGGCTGAGTACTGGTTCTAGCCCAGGCAATTCGCCTCAATCCACTTTGGCGGGGTACAGAAACTGACTCCTAGGGACCATACATAGGACCCAGGGATTAACTGCTACTTTTTGGGCTCCAGGGGCTCCTGAAATACTTTGGGCTAATTTTCACGTGAGGGGTTTAAGACAGGTGTGTAATGGAATGTGTGTGTGTGTAGGGGTGGGGCTGGGGGATCATTAGCTTCCCCTCCCCCCTACCATTCTGGTTTGCTCTGTGGGCTAGGAGGGTGGGGTAAGACAGGCAAGTGTGTATCTATCCCCCTATCCCCAATTCATAGACCTCAGAAAAGTCTCCTATTGGAAATCCCTGAAAGATTTCCTGAGCACAGAAGACCAGAATGTGGAACCCACATCCTTATAGGTAGGATTGACCTGGTAGTGTGCATCTGGAAGGCATGGCTGACGTTCAGTGTTATAGACCCTGGATGAGGCCTAGACCAGCCAGCGGCTGGTAATGATTACTGCAGGATTAGGAGGGCTGGCTCCAGCCAGTCTGGGAGAGACCCCCAAGAAGGGAGGCCCTGGAGGAGGTCCCCCTTCCCTCCCCCCAGAGAACAGCTTTGTTCCAGGGTCTGTTTCAGGAAACAATTGTAGTCACAGTTCTCACACACAACAGACCAGAGACCCCAAACCATTCCGCAGGGTTCCAGACCTCCCTCTTAGGTTGACAGGGAATGCTTGATAAAGCAGCCTTGCTTCCAGGAAGCAGGACACCCCCCTCCCCCACCGCCCCACCTCAAATACTCTCCTTAACAAAAGGCTTCTCCCCAGCCTCCTTAGAACATCTTTCATTCTCACTACTCTTGCAGGCAAATCTAAAGGGAAACAGACTTTAGAATATCAGAGGAAGTGACATGGGAAAGTGTTATCATTTACCAATATTTCTGACATGGTCTCTTTCTGCATAAGTTATTTTTATTTTATGATCTCCTTCAGAGTTTCTTAAAAACAAGGAGTCCTGCAACCTCCAGAATCAGAAATGCCTGTGTGTCAGGAATGGGGGAAGAGTAGGGCCTAGGTTCTGCATTTTTAAACAAGAGACCGAGTTCTAACACACACTAACATAAGAGAAACCCGGAGAGGGTACAAGGAGAGGGAAATGGAAGTGGGTGGGGAGCAGATAAGAATATGCTGAGCCTGAATCCACAATGAGCGAGGCCCTGAGTGACTCATGTCACAGAGGGACAGCTGGTCAGGAAAGGTCTTAGGCATGGGGCCCAGTGACCCACACCTCTGCCAGGGATCACATGGAGATCCTCAGGGAAGACAGGGATAAAGAAGCACCATCCTATCTTCCCTAGGACATGAAGAGGTATAAGGGTGTGCATGCACGCAAATCCTGCTTTCTTGGGAGCACACAGCTCAGATGGAGTTGGGGAGGGGGCTTATCCACTCCCAATTCAAAAAGTGAGAGGTAAATTCAGTTCAAGGAAAATCCAGTTAAAGACTAGGGAGACACCTGGTGGTCAAATAAGAAAAAGCAGAGTAACAAAGGCAATGGAAAAAAATATATATATTTTTTTCTTTTTTTCAGTAAAACTGGAAAAGCCTCTACAAAAAGTCATGATTGCATCCACTCCAGCAGTCCGAAGCAGCATACCATGGAATGAGTGTCTAGGTGGCAGGCACTCTGGGCTCACAGTGCCCTTCCATGGCTCTCTTCCAGGCTTCCACCTTTGTAGCTAGCCCTGGTGTTATATACAAGGGTGAAGCACCTAGATCAGATGGTAGTAAGCACCACTTCAGGGGAGGCTTCAGAGTGGCGGGTAGAGGAGTTTGGTGTCCACCATGTCACCCCTTGGCTCTGAAAGCCTGGGCTGGAGTTTTGGCAAGAAGTTCCCCTATTCCCCTACAGGTTCAGGGAGCCTGACCCCCCTGCTTTGACCTCACCTTGCTCGTTCTCACCTCAGGGCCTCTGTATTTACTTTTCCCTCTGCCTGGATTCCTCTTTCTCCACATGTTCACATGGCTCAATCCTAGTTCTTTAAAGGTCCCAGCTCAAATGTCCTCTGCTCAGAGATACCTTTTCAAATCTTACTCTAAACTAGCCTGTAAGCACTATCACATTACTGTATTTTTCTCCTTTAGAGCATATATTCACTATTGAGAACTATGTTTTTTGTGTGTTTGCACACTGCTTGTCTCTTCTACCAGGTTACAGGTTCCATGGAAGCAGGGACCTCATCTGTCTTGTCAGTGCTGTATTCCCAGAATCTAGAACCAAGCCCAGCACATAGTAGGTTCTCAAATATTTGCTAAATTGAATTCTCTCGCAATGAAACCATTCCCTATGCTAGGCCCCTCAGACTGAGACAGGGGCCCATAGCTCCCAACTACAGGACAGAGGCAGCCCTAGCAGAGGACTGACAGCCTCTACCCCAGACTGTCCTGCTAGGCTTGTTTCAGTGTCCAGCTCTGCAGTGTCTTCACCTTGAAGGCTTGGAGAGGTCTGGCTGGTTGGGGTTGCGGGCCTGGTTGGAACAAGTCTCAGAGATCTGGGGCATAGCCCCCTTTTTGCCAGAAGAGGGCTTTTTGGCCACTAGTCCATTGTCATCCTTGATCTTCTTGAGCCGGGCCTTGCTCTTTGGTGGTATGGAGAAGGTGAGAGAACTCTTGTTGAATTCAAGTGGGAAGACACCTACATCTCCATCAAAGCGGTTCTTGGACACCTGCAGATACCGTTTCCCTGGCCCAGTTACCAGTTTCCTGTCCTGCAGGATCAGAACGTTGTCTGCTTCCTGGCTTGCCTGGGAGATAAGGGGCAGAAGGAAGAAGGAGCAAGAAGATATATCAGAGGAGCGTAAAGGAAGGCTGAGCGTGCAGGAATAGCAAGAATGTGGAAAGGAAAAGTACTTCCCCTGTCACCAAAGCTCTCCGAACTACTGACCAAAATGCTGGGGTCACTTGAGTATTTTAGTTCCCTGACAATCCTGTTGCTGTCCCAGATTGTGTACATGCTGTTCCCTCTGCTGCTAACACATCTGGCTCCTTGGATCGCCACCTCACTCAACCTGAGCTCCTTACATTTAGGTCCCAGTCTAAATGTCTCACTTCCCTGGAGAGAACATTCTTGATCCCCATAAATAAGAAAGGCACCAGCATCTTTCTACTTCTGTCATTCTTTCCCCCAGTTCCATGTCCGTTTCATCATGGCACATAGTTTACGTTCCTTGCCCTGCCTTCCTTGTGCCCAGCCCAGGCCTGGCACGTAGTAGGCATTCACTCAGTGTGCCATGGAAGCTCCAGGATGCTAGGCTGATCCTGCTGCCCAGAGGGCCCTCCCACTTACTTGCTTATTTCATACCTATTGTTAGCCAAAACCCAACCCAACCTTTGTTGACACCTCTTCTAAGAAGTCTCCCCAGATGTCCCAGGCTGACTCAGATGGCTTTTCTCCCCAAATACGTGTGCTGCCTATCATAGTTCTTAGTATTATCATGAAAGTGCAACTCACTCAGTCATGTCCGACTCTTTGCCACCCCATGGACTATACAGTCCATGGAATTCTCCAGGCCAGAATACTGGAGTAGGTAGCCTTTCCCTTCTCTAGGGCATCTGCCCAACCTAGGGATTGAGCCCAGGTCTCCCACGTTGCAGGCGGATTCTTTACCAGCAGAGCCACAAGGGAAGCCCCAAGTATTATCATATTGAGTTGTAATCACTGTCTCCTTTTTTTTGTGCTGTGCTACATGGCATGTGGGATCTTAGTTCCCTGACCAGGTCTCCAACCCTCGCTCCTTGCATTGGAAGCACAGTCTTCACCACTGCACTGTCAGAATACATAGCACATATATTCTTCATGTCATGACTCCAGAGGCAGCTGCCTCCTGCCTGTTCCAGATGGGTAGTCAAAATGATTTAAGGCTGAATGAGGGCTGTCCCTGGTCATACCTGCCCCCTCTACTCTCCATGGCTTGAGATCCTCTAAAGTCCACTTACTTTGGCTGAGCCAAAAATGGATGCTGTCTGTAGTTCTTTATCATCATCCTCTTTTCGGGGGTGAATGACCAGTGTTACATGGCAGCTACTGTCTGTTGCAAACTTCCGAAAGGCCCCGACAATGTAGTCTTGAGCTGCAATCCTGCCCAACAGAGCAAAGAGGTTATCAGACACACAAGGACAAGAATGAACACATACTCCTGATACGTTCACATCTTACCACAACATCACTCTACTTCCCTTTACCCAAGGACTCACACTTAAATCCCTGTCCACACTTACCACTGTCATACCGCACACCTCTATAAAGACAGAAATACATATAGAGAGGTATGTGCCTGCACATATGTCAGAAAACAAGCGTACAGTGTTTACCCAGAGGCCAGCTGCCTGAGAAGATGTGTGTTTAAGCGGGTTACAGCTAGACAAGAGGAGGATGTCACCTGTCTGTGGACAGCTGCTCATGACCCATCATGAACTGCAGATTGTCGATGACCACATGACAAATGTCGTAAACATAGACTGCATGTTGCATTGTGTCTATTACAGTCCTGGGAAGAGGAAGAGACAATGAATTCAAGAGTCAGTTACAAGTAATCTCTAGACCACGGCAGTCTGAAGACTCTGTTGGGAGTCTGTTCTCCTGCCCTCCTGTTCTTTGAAAGCCCCAGGCCTGGAAACCTCACCTGATGCTCTGTTGCCCATGAAAAGTCATGAAATAGAGGGGCAAGTCCTCAAAGCGGTCAGCCCACTCATCGTATTTGTCCAGTTGCTCTTCCAGTCGTCCCACAGCGAACTGTGTCAGCATGACACGGGCTAGTCTCACGTTGCTGATCTCAAAGCTACCCCACAGTGTGTTCACTCCTTGGGTACACAAATCCAGGGCATACTCACTGATGAATGTTGTCTTTCCACTGCCTGTTGGCCCTGCACAGGGGTTGAACACAGACCTGGGTGAGGAAGTAAAGCCCTAACCTTGAAACCAAGATCCACAAGAAGCTTCAAAGTTGGGAGGGGAAGGCTCCTCTTAAACATTTACTATGGCCCAAACCCACATGCTTTAGTCATCTAATCCTCTGCCCCCAAACCCACCCAAGCAGTAAGTTTCCAAAGGGTTACCTGTGAACACTGTCAGCTCGCCCTTCCGATGTCCCTTCAAAAGACGATTGAGGTCTGGGAAGCGGCTCCAGCGAACACCAGCTGCCTGCTCCACGTTTGACAGTTCTCCTAGCACCTCCTCCCGAAGCTGCCGGAAAGACACGATAGACTTGTGCCAGGCGGGCAGGGCAGTACGCAGAATACGAGAAAGATTTAAGCCTTGGTTCAGAGCCTCCAGGGGAGAGGGCTGCTTGTCCCCAGGCCGCACCAAGGAGCATCGTTTGGGGTTCAGTTTTCGGGCAAACAACTTGGCAGCTTCCCAGGACCGAAGGTCATTCCCCAGCCAGAGCACAACCCGTCGGAACTGTTCGAGGTAAGGAAGCAGGGCAGGGGGTAAGCAGGCTGTGCCTCGGGGTAGGGCTAGAGTGGGCAGCCCTGTGGACTGGTTCAAGGCCAGACTGTCCAGCTCACGACTTGTCAATACCACTTCAACATCTCGTCGACTGATCAGTGGTAACCCAAACAGATTGTGGTAGGCACCAGGCCGGGGAATGGTGGTCTCCATATACTGCACCCCATCGCCCTGGGTTTCGGCCCCTAGTAGCTTCAGGCCTCGCAATCCCAAACCTCCAGGGGAGAACCAAGGGAAGACAAGCCTGCGAGCAGGCCGCAGATAGCGCACGCTGAAACGCTTAAGTGTGTCATCTGTCACTTTGGTGAGGCCAAACATCATGCGAGCTAGCTGGGCTTCCTCCGACTCAGGCAGCTCCCAGAGAGGTATGGCTCGGTCCCAGATCCTCCGGACCTCCTCACTGTCCTCAGCTTCTGGGGCCTCACTGAGTAGGACCCCTTCTCTGGCCCCACCCCCTTGCCCCTCCACGCTGGCCTGAAAGTCTTCCCAGCTCCCCTCTGCTAGGGTGGTCATGCAGAGAAAGCGGCCAGTGGTCTTGTCAATGAAGAGGCTGAAGGAAGCTGCACCAGTCTGGTGCTTGAGCTTTGAGGCCCCCACAAAGGGACTCGGTGCCCGCAGGCAGCTGTGTCCATCCTGGAAGGGGATCCCACGGGCCCGCAAATACTGGCGGATTTCAGTTGTGGTTACAGGCAGCACTGGTGCCTCCAAGGCGGGAAGAGCCTCCTTCCTGTACCGTCTGCGAGGAGGGCCGGGGGCCAAGCTTCGGGGCAGGCCTCTCCGTCCCATCCACGCCCCACGCAGGGGCAGCAGGATGCGGAGGGGGTACCCGCTTCGGAGGAGGACCCACATTCCTACTCAAACGGAGGAAGTTACTGCTTGAAATGCCTTAGCCTGGTTCAGGTGCCTTCACTACTAGGTCATACCTTAGGGACCCTGCACGCAGCTCTCTTCTCCCTCTGAATCCTCTTCAGCCCCTCTACATTGCTACCTCACATCCACGCCAGAGGACGTTTTCACGTCCGCGTTCCTCTGGCCGGTCCCTCCACAGCTACCTCACCTTTGCCACCTTCCGCGCTTCCCCTTCCTGACGCGGTGTCTCTCGATCATCTCCTCGCCACTACCGCCCCTCCACTGCCCCTCTTCGTCGTCCTCATCTCTGCAGCCGTCTGTGTCCCTTCCGTGGTCCCTCGCCTCTGGGTCCCCTCCTAAAGGACCGCTCCACCGCTCCTCTCAAGGGGACTCCAGGCGACTACAGTGTCGCTCCGCCGCTCCCGCCGAGGAGCGCCCGTCGTGCCTCCGCCGGGTGGCTTCCTCGGCTCCACGGCTAGGAGCTCCGCCGCTCCTGACCCCAGCCCCCGGGTCACCACTCTCGTCTAACCCCTGTCGCCTGCAACATGGGTCACACGCGAGCCACTAGCCGTGACTTCGGAAGCAAAACTGCCGCCTTGCAAGTGTCCCCGGAAGCGGAAGCCTCTGGTTCGTCCCGCCTCCACTCCGCGAGACCCTGCTTGGCGACTGGAGAGCTGTGGCCATGACTGCCCGCGGGACCGCGAGCCGCTTCCTGACGAGTGTCCTGCACAACGGGCTGGGTCGCTACGTGCAGCAGCTGCAGCGGCTCAGCTTTAGCCTCAGCCGTGACGCGCCCTCGTCCCGCGGCGCCAGGTGAGCCGAGGAAGGGCGCGGGGATGCGACTCCAGCCGCTGTCGCCCCGGGTCAGGGGTCACCTTGCTCACCCATCTCGGGTCCCTCAGGGAGTTCGTGGAACGGGAGGTGACCGACTTCGCCCGCCGGAATCCCGGGGTCGTCATATATGTGAACCCGCGGCCGTGCTGTGTGCCGAGAGTAGTGGCCGAATACCGTGAGTGGTGCCGGGCGAGGGCTAGAGGGCGGCGTCGGAGGGGGGTTCGGCCCGTTTGCCTGCCGCTCGTCTGACCCCTGCTTCGCTTCTGTTATCCCCATCTCCCTTCGACCAGTTAATGGGGCTGTGCGCGAGGAGAGCCTCAATTGCAAGTCGGTCGAGGAGATCGCCACGCTGGTGCAGAAGCTGGCCGACCAGTCGGGTTTGGATGTGATCCGCATCCGCAAGCCCTTCCACACGGACAGTCCTAGCATCCAGGGTCAGTGGCACCCCTTCACCAACAAACCGACAGCACTGGGCGGGCTGCGCCCTCGAGAGGTCCAGAATCCTGCCCCGACCCAGCGGCCAGCACAATGAAGACCAACTCCATACCCACAGTTTGGACTTTTACTCCAGCAGAGGTGGTTCCTGCTCCTGGTTTGCTTCACGGGAGACAGATGAAGCCCACCAATGGGTACTTTTGCTTGGGATAAAGAAGAGCTGCCTGTCTCTTTTGATGTCCACCGTGAGGGGCAGGGACTGTGAGTCTCCTCATTCTTAGCCAGTTGACATCCTGAAACCTGAGAATCTTCAGAGATTTGACTTGGTCTTCATTTCTTAAATCCAAATCAATAATAGTGATCTCAAATCACAGTGAGGGCTTTCAAGGCTGGCTTCTGAGGAATTCCTTTTGGCCTGTTTCTGTAGCCAGTGACCAAGAGAGTCTGCTGTGAGCCTGGCATTGGGCTAGGCCCTTTATATCTATGTGAATGTTTGTGTGCAGATTAGAAAACTGAAGTTAATAAATTTGCCAAGGTCACACTTGAAGTCTGCTTCAAAATATGTGCATTTTAAAACTGTAACACCATTTTTTGACTATCCTAAAACCAGAAGCAAAATGAATAATAACTCTTCAGGATGGTGTAGTATCAAAGGCCATATGATTAATCTAGGCTTAACCCTTGGAAAGAGTGATTCTCAGACCATCTGATTAAAAGGCAGCATCTTCTAGACCTAGGGAGGGGAGGAGATGATGAGAAAAAGAGCCAGGAGGTAAAAACCTAGAAACTTTTGTATGAATTCTTGAATTATCATTAATTTTGTCATCCCCTTATCACCACGATCAGTAAATAGTGATCATTTTAAAAAGCCTGTGTGCCTGCTCAGGACTATCAGGATGGAAGCTGAGGATCCCAACTTCTGCAAAATTAAAAAAATAATTTATTTGTGGCTGTGTCGGGTCCTCATCGCTGCACACTGGCTTTCTCTAGTTGTGCACAGCCTTCTCGTTGCGGCGGCTTCTCTTGTTGTGAAGCACAGACTCCAGCGCACATGGGCTTCAGTAGTTGTGGTGAACAGCTCAGTAGTTGTATTCCTGGGCTCTAGAGCACAGGCTCAGTAGCTGTGACGCATGGGCTTAGATGCTTATGGGATCTTCCCGGACCATGTCTCTTGCATTGGCAGCCAAATTCTTTACCACTGGGCCACTAGGGAAGCCCTGAAAATGGTTTTATGGAAAGCAAAGCCCACCCTGAAGCATCTTTATCATAAGCTTAGAAGCCTGTCTCCTGGTGATCAGGGGAAGACCAGCCTAGACCAAGCAGACCACTCATAGTAGCTGTGGGGAAAAGGGTATTTATTAACCAACAGTAGGGGGAGGAGCTGAGCCCAGCCTCCCCACTCTGTCACATGCCTGTCCCGCCTACCTGCGTGGTGAGCGGTGGCATTTCTAAAGAAGTGTAGCCAGTTTACAATAAATACATTCATTGTGGGGTAGAGGAAGGAGAGGTTGGGTGAAGGGCAGTAAAAATCCGTGGGATTCCACGTTCTCAGCTACAAAAATAACAGTCATCCTCACCCGAGGGAAATGGGGGAGCTCAGTCAGGTTTTGATTGTCCCATGTGGGCCTGGAGACTTCAGAGGCCCCTGGACCCTGAAAGTGCCCCGGTGAGGTAGGACAGGGGTGGGAGCTAAGCATCCAGACTCCCAGCCTCTGCCCTTTGCATAGTTCCGAGAACGGGCATCAGTGCCAGGTGAGACATCAGATCTCTCCTCCTCCTGCTCTGATCTAGGGGCAGCAAATGCTTGGTCCCCAAAAGGGAGGCTGGCTCATTGAGTGCAGTGTTGGTCACCCGTCCTAAGGAAGTGTCTGCAAGGACAGCTAAATGGGAGACAGGTCTCCCTCTGAAATGTTCATGGACCAAATCCGACAGACACAGGTTCGATGCAGCAAGGGGAGGCTCAGAAGGTGCATGTGAATGGAAATGTAAGCACATGTGCGTGAGGAAGACCATGCCCGGAGCTGTCTCTGGCACTCCTGAGAGTGACCAGGGAGTAGGGAGGCTGACTCACAAGGGCTACACGTTAGGGGAGAAGAGGGAAGGATGCAGTAGTCTTACCTTCCCAGGCTGGCCTGTTGCCAAGCTCTTGTCAAAGAGGTCATCACATGGGGCTGGGACTACAGGAAGACTAGATAGGATGGGAGGTGGCAATTGAGAGGGTACCCAAAGTCCAGAAGAAGGGATGAAACGCAGGAATGCACCAGGAGGTGGGGGTGGGGCCCTGCAGCCCAGCTGATAGGCATTCTTCCATGTGTGCACGTGAATGCACGCAGGGCTCAGGTGGCTCTGGTGGCTGGCAGAGGTCTGGTTTGTTTTCAGGACCATCCAGCACAGAGGGCCAGGCAGAGGGTGGTGACCTTGAGGCCACCTGGACCTGCAGAGCCCTGCCTGGGAGAAAGAGGAAGGGTGTAAGCAGACAAATGGGGCAGGAAGATGGCATCCTCTCCTCCCAAGTGCTTAGGTTAAAAAGGAAGAGGAGTGGGGGCTAGGACTGCAGAGCCTGAGGGGCACCTACCTCTGAGGAGCACCGGTTGACCTGGGCTGCTCACAGATGGGTCTGTGGAGAGACTGAGAAGGGGGCTTTGGCTGGGCCTGATGCTGGCCAGCCCTACAGGGACATCACAATGTTGGGAGAAAGGCCTGGAGTTGCGGGGATGAGGGTAAGGTGTCCGTTGGGGAGGCAGCGGCCCAGCCTGGTACAGGCAGGCTGGTTTGGAAGAGCATTTGTCCTGGGAGGCTGGGCTCAGACAGAGCTCTCATCCAGGTGCTCTACGAGCTGTGTGTGCTTCCTCTTCTCCAGGATGCGGCTGAGCTCCTCGGTGAAGGAGCAGGGCCCCGCTGGCACTCCATTGTTGCTCTGCCTCAGGAGCACGTAGCTGTTGCCATTCATCCTGCGCAGCCGGCTGGGCAGCGTCACCAGCCCATTGGTCAGCTCAGTTGGTGGTGGTGGGGGGGGTGGCGGCGGCGGGGCTGGGGTTCCCTCTCCGGGGATGATCTGGAGGCAGCCACCCTCTAAGCCCCCAGCCCGTTCCCCATCATCACCGTCATCATCCTCTCCAGGACACTGGCCTGAGACTGTCTGCAGCTGCACAGCAGAGCCCCCTGCCCGGCCGGCCCGACCCAGTGAGTATTTTCGACGGTGCCCTCGTCCACCTCCCCGAAGACAGGCCACGTAGAAGAGGGAGGAAGCCAGGATGAGGCAGAGGCCACCAAGTGCAGCAATGGCTAACACGTAGAGCAGCCGCACATCCGGTGCCAGCTGTGCCCCAGGCATGGCAGGGGCTTGTGGAGCAGGGGCTGGAGTGGCTGGTCGCACCGTGAGGCTGTAGGAGGCCAGCAGGGTGCGGAGGCCGTTCTCTTCAGCATAGCAGCCGTAGTTGCCGCTGTGCTCAGGCTGCGTGTCTGTTACCAGCAGCCCATCCACACCCACGCGGTAGCCATCCTGCCCATCGCTCAGGCCCATGCTCCCGTTGAGCAGCCACAAGGCCCGGGCCAGGTTGGATGGCTGGTCACAGGGCAATAGGACATCATCACCCCGGAGCACAGAACGGGTCTTCAGTGGTGGTGGTGGCCCTGGAGGGAGCAAGGGACAGGAGAACGTGGTCAGTGCCTGCTTATCCTGGGACGCACTGGAGATGGCAAGCCAGGTGGTTCACTGTTAGATCCCCAGCACCACGCACAGAATCTAGAATTGCAGGACTAAGCCCTCTGTGCTCATGCTCCCACGCAAGGTTCAGTGGGCCCATCTCACTGGTTTCAGTTCCTGACATCTACCAGTGATTCCTCATCTCTGCCTCCAACAAAGAGTTTTCTACTGAGCGTAGACTTGACTTTCTTCTACGTGCCGTACATCTCTTGGACATGTCACAGGAACTGAGGCCAAAAGCTCCCTCTTAGACTACACTGGGTATTTTTCTTGAATTGTCATCACTGTGTATGGCACCACCAGCCATTTCCCAGAAACCTGAGTTTCCCTTGTCTCCTTCTCCCCTTCACCTTTGTATCTAACCCTCACTAAGATTCTGCTTCCAGAATCTTTCTCAGACCTGTTCACGTCTCTCCTTCCCCAGCTGCTGGCCCTCACCTAATCCATTCTTTATGCAGCAGTGGGGTGACCTTTTAAAAACACTAAGCTGATGATGCCATCCCCCTGCCTCAGCACAGTCTTGCCCATCTCTCCAGCCTCTTCTCTTGTTCAAACACCAAGCTTGCTCTTCCCTCTACTTGGGTGTCATCCCCTTCCTCATGCCCTGTATTAGCCAGGTTAACTTGGAGGAGAAAGCATAACAGTGAACAAAAGCTCAGATTCCAGTTAGCCTGCTTGGGGTTAGGCTCAAATTCTCAAAGAACTGATCGATTTTGGGTAGTTTACTTATTCTCTCTGTTACTCGGAGAGATTGCCCCTCATGGAGATGGTAATAATGGCACCTTTCTCATAGGAATGCTCTGAGAACAAACGAAATGCATGTGTTTGATCAGTGCTTGCCACATGGTAAATCCTCGGTACATATTAGCTATGATTATTATGATTATTGCTCTTGCTTCAGATATCAGCTCAGTCATCTGATCTTCCTTGGGGAAGAACCTATTATCTCTCAAATCCTTTAGTTGTAATTATTTCTTTTGTATCAAAAAAAGCCAAAGAAAAGAATTGTAATTTATTGTGGGATCATTTAATTGCCTGTGCACATACTTGGCTGTAAGCTCCAGAAATGAGGAAAAACTTCACATCTTGAACCTGTTTGCTTATTTATAACTTTTCGTTTTGCAACAAATGTTTGTTGAATACTTACTCTGTGCCGGGTCATTCTCAGTGAAAGCACAGACAGAGTCATTCAGATATATATATGCACATACGGATGGCATCAGATGGTAAAGATGACAGACTATGTTGCCAGACCCACACACGACCATGATGGCACTTACCTGTGTCCCTGTTGCCCTCGCAGCCTCGGTTTCCTCTCTCCATGTCCTGTATGAGTGCTGTCCTGGAGACAGAGGATTGGGATTCAAGAACAAGGGGAACTGGGCTGTAGTTTGCCCAGTGGAAGGGTCAGTAAAGCTGTTACTAACAACTGGACCCTACTCCCCGCAGCTGGCAGGCCCTCCTTCACCCCTTAGGCCCTGATCCCCGGGGCAAATGGGACCCTTGAGCGCCGCCCCCCCCCCCCCCCGACTCCCATGCCTCTCACCTGCTACTTTGGGACCTGTTGGCTATGGTGGTGGTCACCATGCAGGCATGGGTGCTGGGGTCCCAGCCACAGTAGGGGTCCCGGGCCAGGATGCAGTCATAGCAGGAGCGGTAGCGGGAGCAGCTGGACAGTGGTAGCTGGATGATGCCACTTGGGGCCCCCACGTAGAGGCTATGCTAGGAGTCAGAGAGAACAGCTGGTTGGCAGCACCTCACTCCCACTTACAGACACACACACACACACAGAGCCAGTGGCCAGCCTCCCACCTCCCTCTGTCTACTCTGGCAAGACCAGAATATTGAGGGTCATGAGTCAGGGGCTACCTGCATCGGAGAGATGACCAGGTTCTCCACAGACTGGGGCTCCTTTAACACCTGTGTCTCTTCAATAATGTGCATCCCAGAGCCCAGGACCACAGCCTTGTGGATCCAGCCATCAGCTGGTATGGGAATGGCAGAAGGTCAGACTCCAGTGGAATCTACTCTCAGCCCCCTGCAATAAATAGCCTAACGGGAACCGCTTGGAGTCCTGAGGTCAGGGACAAGGATTCAGCCAGTAGCAGTGGGTTCTCCCGAGATTGGAAACTCCAAACTAGTCATGGCAAGAATTATTGGATTTAGAAGCATTAGTGACCAGGGTCAAATGTCATTGTGGTTGGTGACAGGAGTCAGCAGTCACCAAGAGCTAGTGGTCCTTGGGGACCAGTAGTGATTGTTCACTGAAGAATCAACATCAGTGGTCACCAGGGTTTTGTGATCAGGGTCCTCCAGGGGACTGGACGTCAATAGGGATCAAGGACTCAGGCCAGCAGTCACCAAAGGGCTCAGGCCAGGGGTCAGAAGCACCTGTGCCCAGAAAGAGCAGGTCATAGGTGGGTCCGGCAGGTGTGCTGACAGGTGTCCCCGTGAGGTGTGTGTAGCGCACACTGCGCTTGAGCAGCAGGGGCCGTCCGCGTGTGGGCACCACAGGCCGAGCCATCAGTGGGTGTAACTTCACAAAGTCCAGAACCAGAGATGGCAAGTCCTGGGATGAGTTGTAGCCTCGGCTTCGCAGTGAATCTGTAATGCACTGTGGTGGGGGATAGGGTGGTGAATCTTAGAATTCTACCACTGGCCCACCCTCCCCACAAGGTTAGACCTCCTCCCCATCTTAGGGGTCCTGTCTAATCAGCACTGACCCCAGGCCTCAGCACTCACCGAGCCAGGCCGGGGCTCTGGCACCCCACCCTCGTAGCGGCCCCAGCGCCGGACACCATCCTGGTATTCCATGTAGGGGCCTGCGAAGACAGCCTGCACCTCGGCCAGGTCATAGCGGCATATGGCTGAGGCCTCGAGGGTCTTCCTAAGGATGGGATGGAGGGGAGGAGGCTGAGTCACACCGAAAGGAGCCTGCCTACCTGCCCAGCCTGGAGCCCCCCGTCGCCCTGACCAATGCCAGCTCCAAGTCCACAGGCCCTCTCCTGAGTGGCAGCAGACCCCTGGACGTGCCTGAAGTTCTCCGTCTGCAGCTGGCTTCCCCCCAGGGGGTCCTATCTCATCTCCCCTGACCTCTGCTCCAGTCCCTATGTTGTCCCCATCCCTCGCCTTCCCGCCATCCCTGAACTGACCACTGTGTGGTCAGCGTGAAGGCCGCATAGAAGTGTGTGTGTGCTGAGGTGTCAGCTTGCAGGCTGCAGACACTGCGCAGCGTCTCATACTGTGGGATGTGGCAGATGAGGCGTGCCTTCAAAAAGGAGGTCCACTTCTTCTGCAAGATCTTCTTCCCTCCCAGGTCTCCCTGGGGGGGCAGTGGGCAGGGGGTCAGTGGCCAGGGTCAGAGATTCAGCCTCTACACCCTTGCCCTGACCTCAGTCCTCCTCACCTTGCACACCCGGGCCACACGGGCCACGCGGTGACCGCTGCGGCTCTGAGCAAAGCTGCCTGCACCCTCCTCAGCAGCACGCTCCGTGAAGAAGTAGTAAACTTTGTCGTCGTCACCCACGGCACTGGCCTGGCTCTCCCGCACCAGGACGGAGAACACAAACTCAGCATCTGTGGGTCAGGTGGCTTCTGAGATAGTTTGGGGATCTCCACCCACTGCCCCCACCCTCACCGCACCGCCCTTATTCAACCACACCCAGGAAGAGACAGGCTCACCTGGGGATTTGGGGATGGGATGATGGTCAACTGCCCAAGGGAGTACGGATGCAGAAACAGTCCCCTGCCCCCCATCACCCTGGGCCTCATCCTCCTAACCATTGAGCCAGTGCATTGGTGCCTCCTCTGTCCTCAGGGAGTGTGGGTGCCGGCTCCGGCGGATGTCAGGGATGCTCCGGAATTCATACCGAGTGGCTGTGTAGAGGCCTCCATCTGAGGCATGAACATGCCCAGCGTGAGAGACACATCACACACAAGACACATAATACTACATGGGTGGCAAGTTCTAGCAATGAGATCCATGTCTCACAGCATGCCTGTGGTTGAGGGGCCTGTGTGGAGAGGAGAGCATGCTTACCAATGATGAGGCCAGTGAAGCCGCGGGCTGGGTCGTAAGGACACTTCTCTTTCCCCTCCTCGAAGCTGGTTGGCAAGGTGAAGGCCTCAGCATCCTGGGGGAGGAAGGGCCCAAAGTCAGTGATCCTGAGGACAACAGGGGTTGTCGCCGAAGGTCAGACGGGTCCAGAGTCAGGAAGCAGGGGCGGCAGTCAGGGCAGGGGCAAACACACTCACAATGGCTGCACAGAGAGGCTGGAAGGCGTGAGTCCCACATGTGTAGAGGTGGGTGGCATTGAGCCGCTGCAGGAATCGCACATGGTTGAAGCACTCGGTCTGTGGGATAGATGAGGGCTGTGAGCCCCGGGCCTCCTTAGAGACCGCTTCCATTAGGCCAGCTCTGTGGTCTGGCTCTTGCCCCCACCCACAGGACAAACGGTTCCTTCTAAGATCCTGGTGGGTATTCTCACTGCTCAGGACACAGACTGTTCCCAGGAACTTGCTGTCCTTTGGTCTCCCAGGGGCATGACTGCTCTTCCCTTCGCTAGCTCAGCTTACCTGACACACTTGGCTGGCTTCTCCTGCATCTTCTGTAGTCCCCTAGTCTGGGGGCTCCAAGGGCTCTCACCATCTGAAGATGCTTCTCTCTTGCATCTTCACAGCACCGTCCGCCAGTCATGGAGCTCCCACACCCACTTCAGGGTGCCATTACCAAACCTACCCCCCAGGTTCCAGCCATTGCTCCACCTGCTAGCCCACAGACATGTCGAACTCATGCTGTCAGAAACCAGGCTCATCCCCTCCTCCGTCCTGTGCATCTTCTCCCTTAAACCTGTTCTTCCAGTCTTTCCCACCTCACTTCATCCGTCCATCCTATTACTCAGTCCAGAAACCAGGCGTCATCTTTGCTGCTTCCCATTCCCTCACCCCCACATTCAGTCTCTCCGTGATTAAGTCTTTATCCTACACGTCCCATGACTTGGTCCACTTCCCCTCCACTGCCACCACCCTAGTCCACATTATCACCGTCATCTCTTCCCTGGGCAGCCACAGCGACCACCTGACAGCTCCCCCACCTCTCTGCCTGTCTTTACAAAAGCTGTTTATTGATTCAGTGAATGAGGAATACATGCACACGGTGTAAAATTCAAAAGGTACAAAGGGATATGTTGTAAACAGCCTCCTTTTTTATCCTGTTGCCTTCAAAGGAGACTGCTGTTACCATTGTCTGGATTTTCCTTTCAGAGAGATTCTACCAGTCAGCACCCTCTTGCAACCCACTTTCCAAGGCATATTTTAAAAATGTAAACCAGATCATGTCACTGCTGTATTTAAAACCCTCTGTGACTCACCAGAGTCCTGAACATAGGGCCCCACATGCTCCTGGCCCTACATGACAGAGCCCTGCCCCTTCCTCTGGCCTCATTCACCCTCCTGCAGCCAGTGGCCTTCTCTGCCTATCAAATGCCCTAAGCCGATGCCCTCTTGACTTCTTTGCCTTGTTAATGATTCCTCCTCCTGTCTGTTACCCAGGGTTTGAGTCCATGCAGGCCTCTATGTCTTTACCCCACTCTCACCAGGTGCAGACTTTGGCATCCAGCCCTCCTCTCCACCAGCTTGCTCAGGCCTGCCTCCTCTGACCCATATGATGCCCCCCACCTCCGCACTACCTTTCTTCCCTCCAGACTCACTCTATTTTAATTCATTTAGTGCCTGAGACCAGATAAGTATTCTTAAAATAGTGTTTCCCCAAGACGTTTCCATTAAAAAGGGGGGATCGGGGAGGGGGAGTTCTGTGGTCAAATGAATAGAAAACCACAGGTAAAAGCTACCTTTACTGGAGACACCTCAAAGCCTTAAGGGTATCGCTGTGCATTGTAGGATTGAGCATACAGCATTTTCCAAACTCATCTAACTATTAAACATCTCTCTTGAAAATTATTGCTTCTCAGAACATGCTTTGGGAAATGTTCTTCTAAAGTCAAAGAATGATCCGGGACCAGCAGTGTGTCAGCTTCATCTGGAAGCTCATTAGAATCGCAGAATCGCAGGCCTTTCCCCAGACCTTCTGAGTTAGCATCCGCATTTATAATACACCCAGGTGATTCGAGTGCATGTTAAAGTTTGAAAGTCTCTAAAATATCAAATGGTGAGGGTACTACTGTCAGAATAAAATCCAAACCCCCAGCTGGGTGTTAACAGCCCTCCATAAATTGGGCTCCATATGCTTCAGCAGCTCCATTTTCCACCCATGTTACACTTAGAGACATCCTTTGATGAAATCTTCTGGAGACGCCTTTAAGTGCCGCAGACCCACTAAGTCAGAATCCCCCAGCTTGTGGGCCTTGGGGTATTTTTAAAAAGCTCTCCAGGTTCTTCCCTGGCAGTCCAGTGGTTAAGACTTTGTCCTTCCACTGCAGGGGGTGCCAGTTCGATCCCTGATTGGGGAACTAAGATTCCGATATGCCACGCCACAAAAAAATAAAAACTGTGTAAAAAGCTCTCCAGATAAATCTGTTAGATAGCCAGATATAGGACCCCTGCAGACATTCTGTTCTTTAGCTAGAAAGGGCTGACACTTCACTAGAGAGTGTCAGTTTCTCAGTCATGTCCAGTGTCCAACTCTTTGCAACCCCATGGATTGTAGCCCACCAGGCTCCTCTGTCCATGGGATTCTCCAGGCAAGAGTACTGGAGTGGGTTGCCATGCCCTTCTCCAGGGGATCTTCCTGACCCAGGGATTGAACCCAGGTCTCCCGCATTAAGGATAGACACTTTACTGTCTGAGCCACCAAGGAACCCTGACACTTCACTAATACCTATGGAAAAGTGGGTATTTGAGCTATTCCTTGACCAAAGCCTCATTTTTCTCATTGAAAGTGGAGGATAACACCATTTCCTAGGATCATTTTAGAATGAAATTAGATAATAGCTAAGTCAGCACTTACTAGAGATTACCTATTGTTATCATGATTATTATTTGGGAGCCCAGAGGAGATTAAGATAATATCCAAAACCACACTAGTAGGTCACCAGATGTTTGCATTACAAGTATCGCTCCCAGGCCGGCCCCTCCAGTGGCACTCACAGTGTCTATTGTGGTTGCTGCAACTGACTGGCTGATCTGTTTCTCCATCTGTGTCCCCACCAACTGTGATAGCCCCCACTGAAGAGAAAAAGGAAAGGAGTTGGGAACAGGGCGGATCACATACCTGGTTGTTTTTCCCTTTTTGATGACATTTGCTTTGCATCTCTGGAGAGGCCTCCCAGCGAATCTGGAGGGGGTGGTAAAGGAAATAGGCTGATGCATAGAACCCAATGCCTTTGCCTCTCCCCATTACCTGTGGGACAAGGTGATAGGGCCCCAGGGTGAGGAAAGTGTCAGAAGGAGCATTGGATGTAAAGGAGACCTGGGCCAGGAAAGGCAGTGCTGTCTGACCAGGGGGTTAACAGAGGACTGACAGGGTTTCCAGGAAGTTGAGGTCCTACGATGCTGAATGAAGCTGGATACCCTCTGGGCGGTCTATGCTCCAGGGGCTGACCTCTTTGTGAGTCCCATCTCCTATGTCTTGCGCATTGAGAGAGAACAGGGCACCTCGGGCTCCCACCAGCAGCCTTGCGGAGGCCTCCTCCAGCAGCAGTGTTGAGTAGTTCTGGGCTTGGCCCTTGAAGTGCCGGGTCCCAGAGAGCTCTGGGGAGAGCAGGATCTGTGAGCCCAGCCCTGGGACTGCCTGCCTCCCCACCTCCAGCCCCCGGCTCCTGCTGCCTTTCGAGGTTGGGGCTGTCAAACCTTCGTAGGGGATGGTCATCCGTGGGGTGGCATCTAGTTCTCTGGATGGTCTCCGCAGTGAGGGTCCAGGGACTGCAGTTGCTGTGAGGAAGCTCAGGAGGAAGGGCCAGAGCCTCCCCCACATCTTCCTGGGGAGGCCCAGACCAACAAGACTCCCAAAGGGAGCCAGGGCCAGAGGTTGGGGGATGATGGGAAGAATAGTCACAGGGTATTAAGGTCCAGGGAGGTTGCTTAGAAGGTCAGAGGTCATGGGGCCAGGGAGGGTCCTGGAATCGGGAAGACATGGAATCACATGATTGTGCGGCCATGGAATCCCAGGTAAGAGGTCAAGAAGAGGGGTGGATTCCAGACTGCCTCTCGGCATCAGTTACAAATTCCATGGTGGGGTCACACAGGGGTTGTAGATCACTGGTGGGGTCACCCTGCCCCAAAAGCAGGGCTAGTTCTGGTTCACTGAGGTCTGTTTTCTGAAGAAAAGAAAAAACAAACAGAAAAAAGTCCTTTCTTTTGTGTGTAGATGGAAAGTAGATAGCATTCCCCTCTGAGTTCAGGTGGTATCAAAGCGAGGAGGCCCAGCATCTACAAAACTCCCACAAGAGGATGAACCCCGTCATTCTGTCCTCCTTGCTGTTCAGATGCAGGAAGCTGGGTGGAGCTTGCCCACTTTACAAGACCCTAGACTCCCTTCAACCCAAATCTCAGGTGACAGCCGTTCTGTAACCTAGTCAGAAGCTAAGCTAGGCCTCCATCTTGGTAGAGCCCAGGTTCTCAGGAAGAATGCCTTCTCCCAGCAGTGAGACCCAACTCGGGCAGCAGCTGCCCCTCCGCCTGCGGGGGTGCCTTATGCAGGAAGGCCTGGGCAGAGATGCTTAATGGGCCTTTGTTTATTTTGTCCTATTTTCCCTTTGTTTTTTCTTTTCCCTGGCCTGAAAGCTCCCTCTGGAATTTCTCTTTAATTAGATACTTCTCCTCCTCAGCATTCCTCTCCAAGGGGGTGCACATCTCTGCCCTGCCCATGCGAGTCTGTACTGTATCCTCTGGCTAAGCATCCACACATGCCCCTACCTGCAAACAGGAACTCACAGGCACCAAGGTGGGTATCTGCCCCCTCTTCCCTCCCCCACTCTCAGCAGTGCAGTTGTCATACCTGAACAGGAAGCTCGAGCGTGCAAGGTCACTTAACTGAGGCATGAGCAACAAGGAAAAGGTGAACGATAGGGTCCCTGAGACCTTGGCCACCTCCCTTGGTACATCTTGGAGACTGTTACCACACCTGGACCCTCCCTCATGGCAACCAGATGGGGATGGGATTGGGATAGGTGGTAGGTCTGATCTGACCCCTGAACTTCAGGTCTGATCTCTGAAGTTCCTTGGTTGGGCTAGGTGTGGAGAAAACCTGACTCACCCAATCTCATGAGACAAAGCCAGAAGCGCCACTGGCCTCTCCCTTTCCTTCCAGGTCAAATATTAACTAGGTGGCCTTGAAGAGAGGGCAGGGACTGGGAATTGGCCAGGGGGAAAACCGGAATTTGGAGGGTTTTTTCAAGAGGTAAAGGTCACTACTGTTCTGGAGCAGAGCCCAAAAATGGAGAATGGCGTATGAGTAGACTGAAGAGGCTCCCTGGACCACAGGAGGGGCATCGGATCCTGGTCTGGGGGCTGGGGCAGCAAGAGGCCCCAGGCAAACCGCCCAGGCCCCATCTCTCACTGTGGAGGCACACCTATTTACCTTTGGGGCCTCCTATTTGCTTAGTGCAGAAGTGGGGCAGGGGCGGGGGGAGCCCTAAGGCTAGGAGGGATCAGTCTCTAGGATTGGGCAAGAGGAATACACCCCAGGTCAGAGGAACCACTCAGAGCGTGGTGCCTGGCACACTGACAGAGGTTTAAATGAGTCACGTGTGTCCAGAGGAGGGAGATGTGCATGCACATAGATACACACACATACATATTCATAGGAGGGCTATGAGCACACATACACATGAAGAGTCAGCCACACACATTCACAGTGAGGTCTGCACACATATGTTTACCTAAAGGGCCTGCCACCTGTCTATACATATTTACATGTAAAGTTGTATTCACATGCCCATTCAATTAGCAAGGCACCCAGTCTCAGGGATTAACAAAGAGGGTTATACACCCAGACATGTCCCTATGGAAGACTGTACACCTATTCACAGGAGGGTCCTGCCCCTGTAGGGACACGCACACAATCCCACGGATACAGTGAGTCAGGCACCATCATGTCCACAAAAGGATCAACTACATTTATATGCACACAGTCCTCAAACACACAATTACATCTACACAGAGACAAGCATATGTACACATAGGGGTCCAGTTCTCACGGCAGGCTTGGAGGCTATCAGTATCCACTGAGGGTGAGATGTAGAGCAGAACCCTGCCTCCCTTCCCCAAAGTCCTAATTCTAAGCCCAGAATCCAAGTTTGTGTTTGTGAGTGTGTGTGTGTAAAGAGGAGGGAAGTTTCTGATCTCAGATGCTCAAATAGGATGCGTGCATGGGTCAAGGCCAGTCTTGCAAGGGATGGAGGGGCTACATAACCCAGGCAGGAGGAGGCCCCTTGATGTAGCAAAGTAAAGATGCAATGGAACAGGTAACTTAACCCACCTCTACTGCAGTTCTAGATATGGAATTTGGGCTGGGAGCACTCAGCCTGCATTTAACCTGTTGGGCAGGAGGGTGGGGCTAAATGGGGCGGGGGGACGTGCGGAGCTGCCATCCCCTTCCCCCAGTGACCACAAGGCTTCAAGGTCTCCAGTCCACATCCCGCACACTATCTCAGGTTCCAAAGCTTGCGATCCTCCCCCAGGGCCGGCCCCCTGAACTCTGACCACCTTCCCGCTATTAGATCTTGGGGTGGAGGGAACTGAGGAGGGTAGCCAACAGGATCAGTGTAGGATAGGCAGGCTGTCAACCTTCATCCCAGATGTCCACCCGCCTAGTGTAGGCGGTATCCCTCTCTGCCCAGTAGGATGATGGTCTCTCCTGGCCTGAGAGCCCCTCCCCCGCTACCCTCGCCTTCCTTCATCCTGGACAGTTTGCGGTTCTCTCCTCTCCTCAGATCTAACCTCAGTCTCTCCTGCTGCAGCTCGAGGACGAGCTCTCCTTCGATCCCGCCAGACGCCAGGAGACGTGACCCAGATCCCGGGGAGCACTGTTCACCACGCGGGCCCCCGCCCCACTCCAGATCCCGACTCTGCGGTGGCAGGTCTGCGACCAGCGCCGCCCGAGGCCTGGCCCGCGCCCCTCTAGAGCTTTTATGCGGGACTAGGGGACTTGGCGGTGAGAAAGGCCTGGCCGAGCCTGGAAGGTTTAACAGACGTAGGGAAGGCCTGGCCTGGCCCCCGCCCCCCGGCGCAGGCCCTGCCGCTGCCCGCACTCCACGCCTGTCTCACCTTTGCTCGCAGATCCCCGGCCATGCAGACGGCGATGCGCGGCTCCGCGGCCCCACAGCACCAGCTGCGGGAGGAAGGGGCCGCGGCCGGAGGCGGGGCTGGTGGAGGCGGAGCCGGGGGTGGAGCAGGGGCCTGGAAGGCGGGGCCAGGGAGGCGGGGCCAGCAGGGAAGGGTGCGGGGAAAGGCGCTCTCTGCTTTCGCATCCCCACCCTATACTATAGGTCAAGGCTCACACAGTGCCCTCGGGCGTCTGGCGTGTCCCGCCCCCTAGGGCCGCGCCCCCTGGTGGTGGTTTCATCACCCTGTGCGCTTTGTAAGGACTTATCCCACCTTCCTACCCCTCAGACCTAGGACCCCTTGGGCTTGCTTTCTCCGGGGGATGTGCACACCTGTCCTCTGGCAACTCTCCGAAGACCCTCTGGCCAGTCCTCTAATGCGGAGCTCACTTTTTGCGCTCCTGCTACCTGCTTCTGCTCTCTGCCTAGGGCGGAGGGGCAGAGTAGGTGGACACCAAGTGCTGGGGCAGCTCTCAACCCAGATGAGGGTCTTGATTCCTAGCTCAAGTGTCTCCAGCCGCCTGCCCTTTCAGCTTGAGGTCTGAGGGGGTCAGTCTTGAAGGGATGAATAAAAATTTGACCGGAAGTGCATAAAAGACAAATGCTGTTTTTCTGATTAAAGAAGCCACAAACATTTGCACTTGTCCACTCAGACCAACTCTTAGATGTAACTGGGGTCTACCTCCTCAGGGACTGGGTCACTCAGACACCTGTGTTCCCTTCCAGTTCATGTTGAATATCTTTCTTACTCCAGATCTTACAGTGAGCTCCTCCTAGGCGAGCAAATATCCCTCCCTTTCTAGACTTGATCACCTTACCCAGAAGCAATCTAAGAAGCCTCCTAAGAATCAACTCTCCAGCTCCGTATTCAACTAGGGTAGTCCTCCCATGCACCCTGGCCCCGCAATTTCCCCTCAACTCGGGTCATGCTTCCTTCCCAACACCTATTAAATCTCCCTCTAGGGTTTAAAATCAGACCTGAGCTCTAGCCACAACCTGGTCTGATCCTCCCTCTCTCATTTGTGACAGTACTGATATGGTCTAAGAATAAGACCAAAATGATGAGAGCCACAGGGTCATAGGTAACTGAGCCTCACATGTGCCTAGGAATCTGAACTCTGGAGGAGCAGGGAGTAGGGGAACAGGCAGATGGGCACTGGCCTAACAGAGGGTCAACAAGATTGAAGTAGCTGTCATTATTTAACTGAAGGGACCCTGGAAAAGACATGTCATCCCTTTTCTCAGAATTCCCCAAAGCTCAGTTTGGCACTTCATCACATACAGTCTGTAGTTTGTGCGGCTGTGAGACTGCATGTCGCTAGACAGCAGGGCCCACGTCCCACTTCCACCACCCCCAGCACTCCGTAAATAGGATGTGTGTGTATGTGGAAGGGGAGGTAGCTGGGAAGAAATGTTTACATTCAAGTGTACACAGGGAATTCCCTGGCAGTCCAGTGGGTAGGACTTTGCACTTCTACTGCAGCGTGGCACAGATTCAATCCCCAGTTGGGGAATTAAGATTCTGTAAGCCTCGTGGTGCAGCCAAAAATTAAAGTGTACACAAACTTTTACAAAGAGTGTCCAACTGAATATTTTTCCTTGTAGTTTCATTCCACCCTGATGGATTATCAGGCCTATTTATTAGATGGGAAAACAGGCTCTAAGGCGTTAAGTGACTTGCCTTGAAATCAGGACTGGAAAAGCCTGAGAAGAGGGAAGCAGGGTGGAGAACTGTCTGAGCAAAGGTAGAGAAGAGAGAAGCAGTGTAAACCTAAAGAATTGTCTGAGCAAAGGCAGAAATATGCAAGCTTGTGCACAGATGAGTGTTGGGGGAGTGGGCAGAAGGGAAGGGGCATGAAAGAGAAAAGTGAGTTTCATTTGGTAAGATGGTTCCTAGTAGGAAAAAGAAGGGAAAAGTCAGCAAGTAATTCAGAAAAGAACACAGAAAAAAATCTTGAAAGAGCTGATGGATTGAGTAAGTGCAAGCTGGGAAGACCAGGAGACACATAGCTATGAAAAGTAAATCTGCAGTCCTTGTGGGAAAGTGAGCTGGGGATAGCGGAGGGAGGGCAGGAAGACTACCACCTTATGGTAAAGACAGCAGAGAAATTAAAGGGCAGGGGCCCAGGGGGCTAAGGGACATAGCTCCTCATGTTCACATAGAACTCAGTGCTGATTTAGGTACCTCAGGTGGTGGCAAGTAGGCCAACATGGTTTGGTGGTCAGTTCAGCATTTAACTCACCTACACTCTCCATGAGGCAAGCCTTTCTCCTCTAAGGTGCTCTGATGACTCAGAATCTTACACATTTTCAAATAAACAGAATGTATAAATCACAATGCTGAATTCTAGCAAGGAACTTGCTAAACTGTAGCTGGGCAGTTACTTCACTCTCTCTGATAATATAGATTCAGACCAAATCCATTTCTCTCTGCTGTCCTCCCACTTCAATCTCTGAACCTCCCAATCTCTGAACTTAATGTGTGACAGGAATTAATGGAACTTTCTATAGGAAGCCCTTTTGATTGATAGTACTCCTCTCTGCAAATCAAGTTGATAAAATATGAATGAGGGGATAGTGACAATGGGAGAGACAAGAAATCAAACCAAGAAATTAACCTCAACTTAGCCATGAATCTGAATCTGGGGACACAAGGTCATTCTTTGTGCGGATTCTTACCCTTTAAGTCACTACCCTGGCAGCTTCATAGCTTCCTTCATAGCTTCATAGGGTGGCTATGAGAGGACCCCACTTGAAAAGATTCTAGTGTAGTTCACACAGAACACAAATGTGGGTCTTGTTGTTGCTAGGTTATTCTCCCCAACTCGGCTGTAAATAAGTGGCAGAGGCCAGTGCTGGTTGTCCTCAGCCACCTATACACCAGTGTTTGGCTCCAGGATTTGCACAGACCAAGTTACTCACTGTAGCAGGGGTCCTGGGTGAAGGTATGAAAGCCTGAAACTTGAGCACAGGTTCCCTAAGACAACTCTGGCCTAGTCAAGTTGTCCTGCTTCTCTGTTCCCTGTGGCAGCACTTCTGTTCCTGTCTTGCCATCTCCACCTCTAGTTTGCCAGCACTCTCCCTTGAGGTGGCGTGACCTTTATTTTGTATGTGCATACAGCTCTGGCGCTTCTTCAGCAGACACTGTCACCAGTGTAACGATGTAGTCTCACTATTCCAGTGCCTCAGGAGCCTGTTTTGCCTGTTGCTTTTCCTTCCAGCCGGTCGTCCTGGGAGTCAAACCCGAAGCTGGGCCTTCTGGTTTGCCCTCTCTTGATTCCAGCCTGGCGAATGGTTAGCAAGGAAAAGGGAGTTATCAGGACATGTCCACATAGGATGGAAAATCATCACCCACCACCCCGTCCTCAGCTTTAGCATGCTGAGTTTAGGGGGAGGGGGAAAATCACAATTTTTTGCCAGCAGGGACAAAGCAGGACAGAGCAGCTTCTGGAGCTCCCTGTATCAGAATAGAGAACACATACACTGTAATTTTAAGAGATATGGTTTGCTCAGACGACAGTGAACCCCAAAATACTAAGATCAATTTTAATTATCTGAGAAAAGCCTCAGATTAAAACTAAATAATAACAGCTATCATTTATTGAAGTTCTTGCTTTATGCTAGACACTTGGCTAAGCACTTTTCACTCCACTAGCTTACTTAGCGCTCACTAATCCTGAGGTAGACACTAACAGATGAAGAAACTCAAGCTCAGAAAAGTAACTTGCCAAAGATCACATGGCTGATATTGTGAATCTGGGATCTGAGGTCAGGACTAAGGTCAAGGTCAAGTTCAAGGCGCTTATCTTGGGCAAGGCTGTGCTGCCTGCCTCCCAGTTAAGTACTTGAGGCAGTGTCTCTGTTTTTGCCTAGGCTGTGGCTCCCCACCCCAGCTGGAGAAAAGTGCTCACAGATGGTCAGTTCAGTTCAGTCGTATCCAACTCTTTGCGACCCCATGGACTGCGGCATACCAGGCTTCCCTGTCCATCACTAACTCCCAAAGCTTACTCAAACTCATGTCCAATGAGTTGGTGATGCTATCCAACAATCTCATCCTCTGTTGTCCCCTTCTCCTTTCACCTTCAATCTTTCCCAGCATCCGTGTCTTTTCCAATGAGTCAGTTCTTCGCATCAGGTGGCCAAAGTATTGGGAGTTTCAGCTTCAGCCTCAGTCTTTCCAATGAATATTCAGGACTGATTTTCTTTAGGATCAACTGGTTTGACAGGTGGTCCGTTTCCTCTTAATCAGCCCATCAGAAGAGAGAAGGAAATACTGGCATGGTTCTGGAACCCGAGGCCTCTGGCAATCATGCCTAGTCCTTCTGTGAGCTTGGGAGAACAGTTTCTCCTGTGAGGTCGGCTCAGCCCATGTCTCCCTTCGGCTGGCACGAAAAAAGTTAAAGTGAAAGTTGCTCAGTCGTGTCTGATTCTTTGCGACCCCATGGCCAGAATACTGGAGTGGGTAGCCTTTCCCTTCTCCAGGAGATCTTCCTAACCCAGGGATCAAACCTAGGTCTCCTGCACTGCAGGTGGATTCTTTACCAGCTGAGCCACAAGGGAAGCCCTCAGCTGGCATATCCAGAGCTATATATCTGCCTGGCAGGTTGGAGGTGGTCCTAAGTTCTGCCTCTACTCTGCATGGCTTCCCCTTTTTTTGCCCTGAGCTCCAGAAAAAGGAAGCCAGGCCAAAGGTATTCTTTTCCAGTCCTATTTGCCTAATAAAAGAAAATACCTTCACCTGGATTTCAGAAGGTAAGTTTCATGAGAGATCTTTGTGTTGTTCACCACTGAATCTTAAAAACAGTGCCTGACATGCAGTAGTAATACAGGTGTTGAATGCTTGTACTGAATGAGGTGATGTAAGAAAGAGGTGATCACATTTCCAATGGCAGAGTATACAGCAAATTATTAACTGGGTATGTAACAGTGAACTGTGTACAACTATGGGCTCAACATGGTTCCTTTCCAGAAAGAGGAAATATCAAACTAAAAAACTGACTGAAGAATCCAATCCAAGAGGAAAAAATAGGTTTAAAAACTAGGTGGGGCAAGGGAAGAAACTGGACGTCCCAGATACTTAACCATCCCCACTCCCAAACAAATATTACCAAACACGTGTTCAAACTGAGAAAAAGCCATTTTAATAGCAGACACATACATTCATAGGACTTTAAACAAGACGTAGTATAAAATCTGTTTAAAAAAAAAAAGGGAAGAAAAAGGAAATCTGCATTTACCTGTAAACTTCCTAAAAGCTGGTGGATTACCTGGCTCACAGGACTGCCCAGGGAAAACAAATGCACACATAATGAGGTGCACCGACACTGTTGATGAGTAAGAAATAGCCGCAGATCACACGCTACACGCCCAAGCCACCTGTACTCCAACGTGCCTTCTAAAGAGACAAGCCAGAATGGTCCTCCTCTAATTCTCCAACTCAGTCACTTGCTAATGGGTCACCTCTTCAATTTTTAATTTCAAAATTACTCTTGGTTTAAAGACTCCACACATTATTACTGGCCCATCCCCACCAACTATACTTATTTTGACAGAAATAAAAATGCAAATACTCCAACTGAGCCAGGATGACAACGCACCATTTTCTTCTACGTCCGGGGAGATTTTTGTGAAGTCAAAAGCAAGCTGTTACTTGTATTTAAAAACAAAAACAAAATGCCAACCTTCTAAAAGGTGACAAAGGCACCACTGCCATCAGGAGAGAAACAGAAAATGTACAAATATGACTTTACTGCTACATAGATGCATTTTGTGCATGGAAAGCCTCTTCACTTAACATGATATAACCAACAGAATTATACTTTAGGATAACAAGAAAAGCAGTTTAGATAAGGCAAACAGTTACACACAAAAGCATAAACACTTGCAAGTACCTTAATTTTCAGCTTGCAATAAGGGCAATAAGTTTGACATACAGATCCAGAAAATTAGACAAGGTGATTTTTGACACAGTAATATTGCCAAACACACCACCACTCAGTGCAAGCTTTGTTTGCCAAGTCCAAAAAGTGACCTGACATTCTCTGTGCAACAAACATATTCCCCCCCCACTACCATCCCATTCACAGGGCAACAGCAGCAGGAGGGAGACAAAGCATGGGGACTCAGAGGGTGAAGGATAATACTTGATTTCGGAGAAAAACCATGGGCTACTTGTGCTAAAGACTCACAAAAATTTCTGAGAGCCCCAATGAAAATACTGTTGGAATATGACCTGGAGACTAAGGATATCTACCAAGCCATAAATATAACGGTTCAAACTGATGTTTGGCCATTTATTTTAAAGGGACAGATGAACTTTTTTTCCAATGGAGAGAGACAATTAAAAATAGAGACTTTTCTTATTGGAACTCCTAAATAAAACGTATCAAAGTGGTTTTAAATTTGATGAGCAGTTATCTGCTGAAACTGCAATACAAAAGGGTCACTTTAAAAAAAAAACACCTGAATAACCCACTCGTTCCCCCTTTCAATGTACACGATTAGAAAATATTTACACACTGTAATTACAAGCAATATAAGCAGTATTTTATACTTTGAGATATTGTACACTTTACACAATGCAAAATGAGAAAAATATGAACACTTATAAAATTACACACAAATAATGTATATCTACAAAATATTAAATTACAGAGAGTGAAAGCCCCCACTGTTGGGCAGATAGATGCCAGAGTTTCAAGCTTCTGTCAATATAACTCTTTGTATCTATCTCATTAACCATAAGTGGCATTTTCTAACAATACCCTTGAGAGGTAGTATCAAGATAATAATATTCTTACCAGTAAACGCAACACAGAATAAAACTTTTGTTGGTCTGACTCTTGAAGCCTCATTCAGTCAGGGTTCTTAGGGACTAGATTAACTTAGTCTTCCCTATAAAATCTCTAACTGCTCAATGTTTGACATGGGCTCAAAAGTTACTATTTTAAATGAAAATTTAAGATAAAATGCTTTTTACTGCTAAGCCTCAATTAGAGGTAGAAAGCTATTTTTCAAAATTTATTTTCTCCTCTCTCAAACTATAAACATCAAGTCCAAATCCCTTCCCCTTCATCCTTCTCCCACAACTGGAGGCAACAGAGTGCTCAAGAGAGCAGTGTCATCCAAGTCAATATTGAAAGAAAGAAACACAAAGCTGGCATCATCTTTCAGGAAACCAACCCTCCTAAAGGGACACTCAGTCAACAAAAGAATTCTTCAGTTAGCTAGTAAGAGTCTATTACTACCGAAGGCTTCAAAAGGGCCCTGGGCTTAAGACTAGCATGTGCATTTCTCCTAACCCTCCACCATTGAAACCAAAGGATGGCTTTCCAGTGTTTAAGAATTTAGAGCAGCTGTGGTTTTCAAGTGCAACAAATTTAAAATACAAGCACGCACATACATACATACATACACACGCGTGCATAGCGTACCAAAGAATAAATGTTATTCAGGTCTCTGCTAAGGTTATATCCTCATGAAAGTAAAAGTTTTTGGAAACCTGTTCAGACCTTTAGCTTTTACAATACAGACTTCTGTAATATGGCTACGAAGGGCCAGAATTCTAAGATTTAGCCAAGATGCTAAGATTTAACCAGTATTAAAAAATATATAAACGCATGTAAAATAAATCCAAAACAAACAGCAGATGTATGTTTTGGAATAAAAACAAAGCCACTATTTTATAGCTTAAACTCTTCCCCTTAAGGGGATCTGACAAGGTACCAAACTTCTGTTTCTCAACTGTTTAAATGTATTTTAAAAACCCAACAGATTTATAATCTTGAATAGTGAAGAAAAATGCATGGATTAAAACACCCCAGTGGTTTTACAAGAGTAACAGAAAAGATTTATCCTTTCAATTATTAAACTCAGTTTTAAGCTTTCCCCTTTGAGTCATAAAATAACTAAAAAGGAAAATTAAATCAAACTGGAACTTGATCTTGGTTTCCAGGTCCAGCTTTTCAAGTTGGTCCAAGCCCTTTCTTACATACTTCCTGTGATTATCCAAGTGCTGCAAATATAATCCAAAAAAAAAAAAAAAGATAACAGGCTTACAATTTAACAAGAGTAAACAAGGGAAGGTTAGATATGCAACTGTCAGCTGCTTCTACCTCTCCCCTCTCAAGGAATTCTTCTCTTTTAAAAGGCCAGTTGCTGTAATTAATCAGATTATATTTCATATCTGCTTCAGAAATGGCAATTTCTTCATTACCAGCTTCATTATAGATACTCAAGTAGCACGTCTGCTGCACATGTTCTTAGCTTTCCATTGGATTCTGTAGTATTCCTTTAGGAAAGGCTCTTACTGAATTTCTCTTAGTTCATAATTTTTTTGCTGCAACTCCTGTTAAGAATCTGGTACCCAAAAGTCATGAAGTTGCCCCTAGAAAAGGAAAGGGAAGGAAAAAAACAGGATAAAGGAAAATCAGATTATGAATTAATCCATATAAAACCACTAATCACCAGACAATGGGCTTTGATAATGAAATTAATAAAATGTTGACATAGTACATTTCTCTGATAATTTATCGTAATCAGATTCAAGTTTCACATTTTATAGTCTAACAATTTAAACTAAGTATAAATTAGTACAAGATGTTTTCCTCAGCAACACACACAGGTGGAGGGATGTATTTAGAAAGATTAATGAAAACGTTAAGCTGATTAACAGTTTTGGTATTAAATTTTTTTGTTTTAATGCTACATCAGCAAAAAAGGCTGGCCTAAAAGAAGTCTATGGAGATTAGTAACTAAAACAAGAACAACAAAACATTAACATAATATTTCTCGAAGACTTCTGTGTTCCTGTTACTTTGATACAATCCATTTATTACTGTAGTTGGTCTGTAAATTAACAGGATGGTAAACTTAATAGCAAGTGTTTAAACAATGCCCTTCTTATGGAAAGTATCCTTAGATATAATACCAAAACCCTAAGTGACAAAAGAAAAAAAAAAACAAAACTGGACTTCATCATAATGAAAAACTTCTTTGAATAACATCATCAAAACAATGAAAGACAACACAGAGAATGGAAGAAAATATTGGCAAATTATGTACCTCATGGGGGAATTTATATTTAGAACATATGGAGAATTCTCACAGTTAAAAAATGGACAAAGGATTTGAATAGAGACTTCTTCAAAGAAAATGTATGAATGGCCAACAAACACATAAAAAGATGCTCAGCATCGGGGAAATGCAAATTAAAATCACAATGACATTCCTTGTCCCTATGTCTATATCTGAAAAACAGATAATAACAAATGTTGGCAAGAATGTGGAAAAACTGGAAACCTCAAATATTCTGGTGGGAATGTAAAACAGTGCAGCCACTTTACCTATACACAAATGTTCACGGAAGCAGTATTCACAACAGCCAGGAAGTGGAAACAATTCATAATAAGCAGATATATAAAAGTAAATATATAAATCTACTAAGTAGATATATAAAATATGATATATGCATATAGTGGAATATTATTTGGCAATACAAAGGATATACAACATGCCAAACATGCATTAACTTAACATTATGTTATGTAAAAGAAGCCAGTCATAAAAGACTACATCATATATGATTCCATTTGTATGAAATATAAAGAATAGGCAAACCTACTTAGACAGAAAGTGGATTAGTGGTAGCCTAGGGCTTGCAGGGAGTGGGGATGGGAGTGCAGGTGCTTGGGGAATGAGGAGTGACTGCTAATGGGTATGAGTGTCACTTTTTGGAGTGATAGATGTACTAAACTGTGGTGATGATTGAACTGTGCATATACTAAAAAAACACTGTATACTTTAATTGGGTGAAATGTATGACATGTGAATTTTATCTCAATAAAGATATTAAGAAATACTCCACATGAAATAAACACCATTGGATGCAATGTAACATTTTAAAATTGGGTCAACCACCTTTGAAAATAAATTAATGAATATAAGAACAAACAAAAATTTTAAAAACATACATAAAGGAGTATATTGGAATTTTCAGTTTATCTTAACGTATCTAGAAGTAAGTATTTGTCATGTCTTTTTAGAAGACTATGAAGAAATAACATCATCAAACCAGTCAATCCCAAAGGAAATCAATTCTGAATATTCACTGGAAGGACTGATGCTGAAGCTGAAGCTCCAATACTTTGGCCACTTGATGCAAAGAGCCAACTCATGGAAAAGAACCAGATGCTGGGCAAGATTGAAGGCAGGAGGAGAAGGGGACAACAGAGGATGAGATGGTTGGATGGCATCACCGACTAAATGGACATTAAGTTTGAGCAAACTCTGGGAAATGGTGATGGACACGGAAGCCTGGTGTGCTGCAGTCCATGGGGTTGCAAAGAGTCAGAAACGACTGACTGAACAACAACAAACTGAGAACAAATAAAACTGTTTAATAAAATGACACCTGAGTAGGCCGACAGTTCTGTATTATTTCCTGCCATTTTCCATGTATCCTGGCAACCAAGTCTTTTACCTTAAAAATACAAAGAAGGGGAAAAGAGATCAGATCAAAACAATTTAAGACTTGACACAAAAGACCTGATAATTGTGACAGACCCACCCCCAACAACTCAATGTAGTTTCTATCAAGAAAGAAGAAACTCCTCAACTTCTAGAGGGGTTTTCAAGTCACAGTGATTAACTAAGACCGTTCTTCATCATTATGTCTAAGATACTGAATGCTTAGGACTCCATTTTCACATTAGTTAACTAAAGATCATCCAAAAAAACATATTTTCTGCCTTTAAGACACCTATTTTCAACTCGCTGGCTTCTGAACACCCAACAGGAAAGCTGAAGAGTAGGCTTTCCACTCTTACAGGACCCAAGGCTTTGGTTGTTCCTTGCCTTTCAAGTTCTATTTGATTCAAGGTCACAAAAGAGGGTTGTTATTTGTTCCTTTTCAATTGAGTGTTAAGTCTCTCTAGGATTCTGCAAAGTATAGATGACTCGTAAACAATGTGGGGGGGGGTTAGCGGTGCCAAGTCCCTGCACCAGAGAAAACCCTACTGCTATCTCTGCCTCAAAAACAAAGAAAGTGATAAATAATGACTCACTCAAGAGCAGGAAGCTGAGATAGTTTGGAAAGAATCCGTGGCTGAAGGTAGACTGCACAAAGAATCCTCTTTACATATAGATGCCTGATGCATTCCTACATTTGGGGCTCTAGTAAGTCTTTGTATGAAACTCAAACTTTCCTACCACACTAGAGGATTCTCAATTAGTTCTTGGACATAACAGCCTGACAAAATATTTGTATATATTTATGTATGTCTATTTTGGGCTGTGCCATGCAGTATGTGGGATCTCAGTTTTCTGACAAGGGATTGACCTCGTGCCCCCTGAAGTGGAAGTGTGGAGTCTTAACCACTGGACTGCCAGGGAAGTCCCAGCAAAATATTTTAAAAGGGTCAGGAATTTTAGAGTTGCTTTAAGTTTATAAAGTAAACTGTAAGGTCTGCTTTTTTCTCCATTTGCAGTTTGGCAGATTCAGTTTCTCCAAAACAATCAGCACCTTTTCTACTAGAGGCTTGTGGAGAGGCATGCAATTCATTCACTTCAGCAGGACCGCCCCCGAAGCAATTTCCATAGATCTCCGTGTCACTCTCCACTCTAAGTAAGAGGAGCCCTGGCACCAGTCTACACCCAGCCTCTTGACTTTAAGAAACAAACAACTTGGGGGTGGTCCCCTGTAGCATGTCTGTCAGCAGTAGCCACCACCACCAAGTTCTACGGGCCAGTAACTAGTCGATGTTCAAAAGAATGTGTTTCTGAAACTGGTTTTCACTCTAAGCCAAAGAGCTATCTCCTACCTGCATTTGAAAATCCACAATCTAATACAATTTTGTTAGTTGCTCCTTTTGGTATTTAACTTACATCTATTAAACAAATACAGATACTAAATCTACATAGGCATTGTTGAAATGACTTTATAGCTAATTACAAACCTGAAATCTCACTTAAGACTATCTAAACAAATGGCAAGAAAGAATCACCCCTACACTGCAAAAGCTAAAGGATGATTAAGAATAAAAAAAAAAATCCTTAGAAGAAAATGTTTTAAAAATAGTGGTGTTTATGTTTCAGGAAAAATTGTCAAATTGTTTTATTAATACTAAAGTTGCTTTCCTAACTCCATATTCTTATATTCAGCTTTTCTTTTCAGCTTCTTGTCTTAAATGTTTTGCTTTGAGATTTTTCCCTTTCACTTTCAATCTAGCTAGAAGTACTTAGACGAACCTAATTTGTTATTAAACGAGAAAGTCTTATTTCTAATGCTATATGTTCTTAAAAAAGAGGCTTATAGGCTTCTCTTACTCAAATATTAACAAAGCCAAGGATAAACAAACAATGAAACTATTAGGAAAAAGGCATACTTACCTTGGTTCTATAAAACAGTCTTGCATCTTCCCTAATATCACACTTAACGTGCTTTTCCAAAGCCCCACAGAGGTGCACAAAATGTTTCTGTGTAAAACAAATACAAAGGATGAAAACAATTTTAAAGCATTACAAATGAGCAAAGAAGAGATTATGTAGCTAGAACTGACAATCATTTAAAAAAAAATCTACCTTAGCAATTTCTGATACTAACTGTCCAACACAGAAGCAGTCATATGAGTAAAATGTAGTGACTGCTGCAATAATCAGTTACAGCTTATTGCTAGCTTTTTGCATTAAGACACATTAATGAAAACTAGCCCCAGAGTTCAGACTATGATGTAGTGCCCAGAAATGTAAGTCCTTCTGTTAACACGATCTCTAATGAAATATTCAAGTAACAGCTGACCTATTTTCTCTATGAACAAAACAATGTTTACTAATAGTTCTTTGAAAAATTAAGTGGCCTAAGTTTTAGAAGTATACAGTTCCAAAGAGTCACACTCGTATACATACTAAGGTGAGAATGTAAATGGACATTTTTGAGGAGGGAAATATGATAATAATCATTTTACAATAATTAAAATTTGAAAACTTTATAAATTTTGATTCAGCATTTCTACTTCTAGGAATTTACCCTATAGAAATGCTTCCAAAGGTTCATGTTAGTATTGTGTGTAATCACAGAAACAGGAATGTTCATCAGTAAAGATTTTGGAATACTATAGTTTAATTACACAGAAGTGCTAAGTAATTTACAGTGGAGGAGAAAAGACAATTTGCAAATAATGTGAATAGCATGACAGCATTTTTAAAAAAGTAATTATGTTAGGATATCCATAAATTATGGAGAAATTTACAGGAGGGCACTGGATTATAAAGTCTTTCACTTTCTACCTTACATGGTTTTATAGTAATTGAGTTTTAACGTAATAATTGTTTTCTAATCAGAAAAAATAATTAAAAAATTTAAAGACCATATATAAGAACAGATAGATGACTGCATGCATGCTAAGCTGCTTCAGTTGCGTCCAACTCTTTGCGATCCTATGGACTGTAGCTTGCCAGGCTCGTCTGTTCATGGGATTCTCCAGGCAAGATACTGGAGTGGGTTGCTCTGCCCTCCTCCAGGGGATATTCCTGATCCTGGGATGGAACCCATGTCTCTTCTGTCTCCTGCATTGGCAGGCACGTTCTTTACCACTAGGGCCACTAGGGAAGCCCCACAGATGATTATATTAGGTTCCAATCAGGAGAGCAAACACAGTTCTATGCACAACAGTGTTTATAAAAACACAGGAAGCAGTCTTGTGTCCTTTTTGATCATGTCTAAGGAGATACAAAATTTTAAACAGGGGTTGGATTACCTAAAGTGTGAAACATGGGAGTATTAAACAAGAATTTTCCCCACAAATAAGGAACATGATAGTACTGGAAGAATAAACTAATTCAAAATGAAAATCTTAACATGAGGAGATAATTTAGGAATGTAGATCTCGAGTAGCCTGACTTACCATCAGTTTAATTTTGAAGGCAAACATTATTTTTAAAGAAAAAAGGAAATGGAGTGGGAGCAGAGATGGGAAGAATGGAGCTAAGAGCTAGCTCATTTAGTATTTGGTGATTTTGATATTAATGTATTACACTACTGCCAAGTTATCACGGTTAAGTTCCACTCCAATAAACAGAACAAACATCTCTAGACGAATAATTGTCAACAATATGGCTAGAATCCCTGGTTGAGGAACTAAGATTCTGCAAGTCGTATAGCAAGGCAAGAAAAAAAAAATGTTGAGTTTGGACTTCCCTGGTGGTCCAGCAGTTAAGAATCCGCCTGCCAATACTGGGGACGCAGGTTGGCCCAGGAACATTCCACATGCCATGGGGCAACTCAGCCTGTGAACCACAACTACTAAAGCCCACACATTCTATAGAGACTGTGTGCCCTAACTATGGAGCCTGCAAGTTGCAACTATGAAGCCCACATACCCTAGGGCCTGTGCCCCATAACAAGAGAAGTCACCGCAATGAGAAGCCCACACACTCCAATGAGAGAGTAGCTCCTGCTTGCTGCAACTGGAGAAAGCCTGCACAGCAATGAAGACTCAGTGCAGACAACAACAAAAGAAGGCTGCAAGGTTACCATCACTTCTCCCTTTCCAGTGTACAGTTATTTCGACAGTGAATCCAAAGTGAATTTGATAAGTTATTATATTTTCTCCTATATAAAAAATGATCATTATTCCATCAATAGTGACATTTATTAAAAATAAAAAGGATGAAAAAATACCTACCCGTTGTCCAGAAGAAAAGGAGTGAGAACAACTAACCTCACCGATTAAATGAAGAAGAATGTAGGTCAGGTAATATGCCTGGTAGAGAAATGAATAAAGTCAACACCCATGGATGAAATTAGCTAGAGTACATGTCATCCCAGTTTAAACAAACATTAGGGAAGTTGCCCAGGAAGGACTGGATTTGCTAAAGTTAACTGGACTGGTAAGTAAGCAAAAGTCAAGCATTTATCCCAGGTTTCTGATTTCTAATTCAAGTTCATTCCTTTTACCACCTCATGACTGCCCTAGTAAAGGGCTATGAAAAATACTCACAGTATTAAATTACCAACAATCCTTTTATTTCAATCTTCAAGTTAACTGAAGGATTTTTATGACAGCAATAAACAAAAATATCATTCACCATATAACTATGCTACAATGTATCTAGTCTCTAAATTCAGAAATGTCTATGGTTAGGAAGCTATCACAGGTTGTGCTCAAATGTACTCTTTTGAGATGATCTAGCCCTGGATACCTGCTTTTCAAGTTCCAAATGAAGACTATCATCAATAGTGCTGTTTGGTTGTTCAGCTCTTTTCTTCAAGACCATTTTCTTCAACAAATCTGAAGGCTTCATTTGCACAAGATAGCGATGTAAGACTGATATCTATCAAAGGAAAGAGGAGACAATGAAACATATTAGGCAATACACTTACTCTTTCTTAGGCATGTTTTCAGTGTCCTCTGTTCATTTTGTCTTTTCTAATTTAGTTTCTTAAAGTTCAGTGATATTCATTTATTCTTTACTTAAAAGTTCCCAACCAAGGGACTTCCTTGGCAGTCAGTGGTTAAAAACTACACACTACCAATGTAGGGGGCACAGGTTTGATCCCTAGTCAGGGAAGATTCTGCATGCCACGTGGTACAACCAAAAAAACCAAGTCTCCAACTGACCCACCAAGGTTTATGTGTCTTTTATATACTGTTAAACTTCATTGTAATAAAATGAGAGGGGGAAAAAGAGTCAACTGCTTAAAAGGGATCTTAATTTTTTTGGTTGTACTTTGAGGCTTGTAGGATCTTAGTTCCCCAATCAGGGATTGAACCCAGGCCCTGGCAGTGAAAGTGCCAAGTGCTAACCACTGAACCACCAGGAAATTCCCTAAAAGGGATATTAAATTTAAGATTTAGTACTTTTAATTGAAGATGAAAACTTAAGGAGGAGACCAAATTGCATTACCAAAGAGGTCAAAGGGAATACTTTTTATGAAAAATTATTCAAAAGTCAGCAAAGTTGAATCTTCATCCTTGTGAGTAGAAGTCACTGAATTTTGGAAAGAATTCTCTTTTGATGGCAGTAATATCACTGAAAGGACTGAGAGCTATTTCTAATTACCTTGGTGGCTCAGGTGTGGTCCCCCCATAAATCTAGAATCAAATCTACTTCAACTCTACTAATATAGAAACAGCTGTCCTCTTCAATCTCTCTGTCCCACAGCACCCTGAGCATACTTCTGTCACTGCTCTTGCTACACTGTACCACAATGGTTGCTTAACTGTTTCAACCACTACAGTTTGTTTTCAAGGCCAGAATCTTTATCTCCACTTTATTTATTTTTACTCTGTAGGACGTGACAGATTATCTTATACTGCACTGCAATTCAAACAAGAACACTACATCTAGATCGGATTCTATGTTTCAAATTCAACTACAAATAGCCTCACTAGTGCTACTGATGTTTGTAAAAAGCCTTCAGGACTTCTCAGAATGGGTTTTCTATAGGACATGTTTATATATGCACATATACACATAATATGTTCACTACTGAACCAAGTACTTAAACGGCAACCACATTTAAGCTCTATAATTTAAAGAGCTATAATTTAAAAATATAAACACAGGATATAATTAACATTTAATAGTTTAGTAATTTCTAATCTCGTGATAAAATTGCTAACGTTGACAAGGTGAAATAAATAATTCACATTTATATAGCATATTTTTATTTTCCCAGCACTTTTTATAAATTAATTCATCTAATTGTCCACAACCATCCTATGTGGTAGATGGTGTGATACTGTCTCCATTTCACAGATAAAGAAACTGGGTCTTATTGGTTAAATACCATGCAAAAGATTACATGAACAGTATTTGGCCTAAGAGTTAAGCCCTAACTGCAGGACTTTTGACATAGGATCCATCATTTTTTTCTATACGTCTCTCCCATTTATTAAAAGAAAATAAAAGTGCTATTTATACCTGCAGATTATTCACATTAGGGATATCTTCACGTTTTTCATCCAAAAGCTTTGAAATAATCACTAGGCTGAGGCACTGTCTCAGTTGCCTGAAATTAGAATTTTTAGGATGCATTTAATCAATATTGTTTAAGAAGCAAATGAATGAGCCAAAAGAAGTTCTTCTAATTTGCAACACAGCTAATGTTTCAAGAGAAGGCTATATAAGAATATATAAACTTCATTAGAATAGTAACATTTCCATGTAAAATATTTGTACACAAAGTTAAAGTTGTCTGAAGTGCAGGAAAACCATTGACAGCCTTTATTTTTGACCCTGACGATTTACTGTTAGAAAATCTATTTTATTGCTGGAATTCCTTTTTATTAAAGCAAAAAAAAAAAAAAAAAGCGAATTGATTCATTTTTGTGGTATATGCCATCTATATTAAGTTATCAGATAAGCTAAAGCTAAAATTAACAATCAAGACTATTACAAAGTGATCTGAGCTGAAAATCAGAATCAGGCTGTCAATGCCTTTTCTTATAATATCAAATGAAAGACTCTGATCTAACATTCAAGAAATGATGAAAGGAAATAAAGGACCTAAAAGCATTTCATTAATGTAAACATATATCATTCTAATGTTTCATTCTCACTTTTCAATACCTTCCACGTGATGTCCAATTAGGGACCAGCTGTACCAACCAGAGAAGGTTGTGGGGATGAGTGGAGAGTTCGTTTATGGCCAGAGAGAGTTCAGGCACCTGAAAACAAACCGTGAGCACAATTTTTCACCTAAGTTAGTGGAATCAAGTATCTAACAGATCATCAATGTCCCTTCTTGACTTAAGATTACAAAAAGAGCACACAGATTCAGTTTTATCTTAAACTCTAGAGTAAACTGAATCAATACATTTATCAGAACTTTATTTAACTTTTGTGTTTTGTGCTACATCATATCTACACTGATTTTAAGTCCTTCAAAGAATAATCTAAATACACCATTGTGTATATGTACCACAGCTTTCTTATCCATTCATCTGCTGATGGACATCTAGGATGCTTCCATGTCGTAAAGTTAAAAGAAAAAAAATCTAAATACAAACACCAGTTTCCAAAGGTATATAATAAGAGTTGCACAATACATGTTCCTGAACAGGAATTTTTTGAATTTAGGAATCCTCAAGTTTAAATACTATTTCAGTATTCAAAATAATCCCTTAGCAAGAGTTGGGAAGATCCCCTGGAGAAGGAAATGGCAACCCACTCCAGTATTTTTGCCTGGGAAATCCCATGGAGAGAAGAACCTGGTGGGCTACAGTGAATGGGGTTCCAAAGAGCCAGACACGACTGGCCAACCGAATTTAAAAAAAAAAAAAGGAAAGGAAATATAGGATAGGGTAAGAGATAAGACTGATTGTGTGCTGTGCTAAGTCGCTGCAGTCATGTCCAACTCTGTGCAACCCAATGGACTATAGCCCACCAGGTTCCTGTGTCCATGGGATTCTCCAGGCAAGATACTGGAGTGGGTTGCCATGGCCTCCTCCAGGGGCTCTTCCCAACCCAGGGATCAAACCTATGTCTCTTATGTCTCCTGCATTGGCAGGCAGGTTCTTTATCACTAGTGCCACCTAGGAAGCTGAAAATTGATTACATTTTGATAATTGCTGAAGCTGGGTGATAAGTACTTAGGGGTTCATTAAACTGTTTCCCCTACTTTAGCACATTTGACATTTTCTACCAAAAAAAGGTTGAAAAACATAATTTTAAAAAACCTAACAAAAATTATACATGTTTACCCTCAATGGCCACAGAAATTTAACTCAAATTTTGTATGTATGATTCACTCTACCACTTCATTTAGGGCTCTGTTCAAAGGTTACTTCAGAAAGGCCTTCTCTAACTGCCTCATACCAAATAGCAGAGGATCCCTGCCTTGTCCTGCTTTATTGTAATTTGTAGCATTTACTATAACTTAATATGATATTATAATCTACATTTACACTGTTTATAACCTAGCCCTTTGACTAAAAAGTGTGGGGAGAGCAAGGGTTTTATCTTCACACAGCTTTGTCTCTAGCACCTGTATTAATAATACTTGGCTCACAGTTAATCCCCAATAAACATAACACATTTTTTGTTGAATTAATGGCTTCAGTTTTATTAAGATTCAGTTTCATGAATTAAATATAGTTCCAGCAAAGACAGTCCTTTCCTCAGTTAAGTTTTCATCTGCTGAAGATCTCAACTTAGGTTAGAAACTGTCAATTCTGCATACACTATGAAAGTCAAACTGTGACGCTATACAAAAAACAATACTAAAGTTTTAAGTAATGTTACCTTTGTGTTCCAATCTCTGATGTTTTTCATCAGGTTTATTAAGAGGCTCTGAAAGTCCACTAGAGGAATCTGTTTCAATTCTTTTTCCAAACTCATTTTAAACAACATTAAGATCAGTAACATTATTTCACGATCCTGGTAACCTTCTGGATGTATTGATGTACACAAGCCTAGAAACTTTGACACAGATCAGAGACAAAACAACTTAAGGAAATATATTCTGCTTGAAGAGTTTACAGTATAAAAACTTTTTGACAAAAAATGCAAATGGGAACTACACAGAAACCAAACCATCAGCTGTCTAGGAAAAGGCAAAAAACATTAATGTTAATAGTTGAATTGCTAAGTATTTTCTTCTCCATTTTTAATTTTCAAGATTTTAACAGTTCAATATCACGAATGATTCGATTCAGTCACTAAAGATTTTTAACACTTATTAATTCTTGGTCACTAAGGTATACTGTAAATAACAATTTTTCTTTGTATATTCTAATTCTAGAAAATTATTATTTTCAAAAATACTAGTTTCAAAAAGCTTCTTGGTAAAGGTATTCCTAGAACTAATTTAATCACATAATGCTGATTTAAAGTTCCCTTTTGCTCGTAATATTAAAACAAAAATAAAAACAGCAAAATCAAGTTTTAATACAAAGAATATTGCTAAGGAATTTCAGACACTAGAAATGCCATGGTAAAACACTAGTGATTTTGTTTGAAAATCGCTAAGCAAAAAACTAAATGGTTCCAGCTCTGTGCTAAAGACATACAAAACAGTTTTTTTCCTACCTTAACCACATTTAAAATGTTGGTTTCAGGGAGAGAAGAAAAAATTGGCTTGTAAGATGAATCTTCATTTTCTTTCACCCCCAATGTCATCTGTGTTTCAGAACTATAGAAAAGTGAATAAAGAAGTGAGAAATTAGGAATAAAATTCTGAGAAGCACTGAACAACAAAAATTTTATTGAGGTATAATTACATACGATAAAATAAATATACACATTTAAAACTTTGATGAATATGTATATACTAGTGTAACCACCATCCCAACCAAGAAATAGAACATTTCTATTACTTCCCAGAGTCCTTGTCAGATCTGAGTTAATCAGCTATCTCCTACTCCAGGTATATTTGATTTCCATCTCTACACATTAGTTTTCCCTCAAACAGCTGCTTTTATAAAGCAATCTCCCTGTTGCTCTTGGTGTCTGAGAGCTATGTAGAAGGTGGCTCTGACTACAAAGAACTCAAAATGCCAGTGGCCCAATAAAACTGCCACAGCAATATAAACAATTCTAAGCATTTCAATTTTGGTTGAAGAAATCAGTGAAGGTTCATGGTAGAGAGAGAAATGAACCTAGCCTTCAAAATATAGGTAATATTTTATTTAATTTTTTTGAATAAATAACCCTTTCATATGGTTAAAAAAAGGCTGAGAGATATGAAGGCACAGTGTGCTGAAGAGAATGGTCCTTGCAGTCTAGGGCCTCAGCGGCTCATTCCCCTTCCCGTGGACAATCACTACGAGCTTCAGCCCTTCCTCCCGTAGGTGTTTTATATACATACAAGAGTAAATATGAATGCACCTCTCCCCAGTGCTTTAATACTTGTATCTTAGAGATACTCCTATAACTACATGTGCAGAACCTTCTTATTTCTTAAAATGTCTGAGTAGCTGTAGTGACTATCAGATGAAGTACTATATATTAAGCCCCCAGAACCATGTCTGGCACACAGTAAAAATATGTAAGTATTGGTAGCTCCACTCAAATGAACAGTGCTTCAGGAAGTGAGACAGATAAGATCTTGGTAAGCAGACACTGAGGATGGAGGTGAGGGACTTGCATGAGGAAGATCCAATGCAACAATGGCTAATATGAAGAAAGAGCAAGAGAATCAATTTGGTTAGAACAAAAGGGTGAACAAAATAGAAAACAGGTCAGAGTCAATTGTAGAGTCTTAAATACAGGTATAAAGGTTTAAAAGTGGAGAAGAAAATTTTCATAAAAGGAATCCTCTAACAGTGAAAAGAAGAAGTATATTGGAGGTGGGAAGCTTCCAGGAGGAAGATTTTTGCCACGCTAGACATGAGAGGAGGATCTGAATAAGGCTGATGCTAGGAATGAAAAGCAAAGAATAGCCGTGAGATAGGTACAGGTGCAGGAAGAGAACACAGAGATGTAACACAGCGATGGAATGTAGAATAGAAAGAGGTTAGAACTAAGTCTGTATATCCTGCAGACTAATGCTAAAGAACTGTTACTTGAATCCTTTAATGTCTTACTCTCCTATCTGAATATTTACTCTAACAACCTTCAAATCTACTATTTGGATGCATATTTGTGAGTATGCATACACATAACAGCAAAAATAGATAGGTTGCACATGAGTCCTAGTAAAGAAGAGTGAGTTGTGGTCATATCTCAATAGGATTTAGTCTTGTACTCCATGCTGTTTAAACAGGTATTTCATTATGCTTCACTCATTCCTTCACCAGCTCACTCTTGCTCATCTGTGTTCATCTTTGCCTACCACTATACAGCAACAGTAACTTACAGCCACCACCTCCTGGCTGCAGTCACCAAACCTGACTGAGGCAACTCGTCAGTTGGTAAATAATCAATCAGAAAAACTATTACTGGCATTTATTATGTCTTAATGAAATCATTATATCTTTACTTCACTATTTCCACTATAGTACCTGTTCACTACAGTGAAGAGAAAAAATTCAAATCTGTTGCATACATACAAAATCACCACATACTACTCAGTTCATTAAATGTTAAATAATAAAATAGTATTAACTTTCTAAATATAGGTATTTGAGTATTTTGGTCTTTTGGGGGAGGAAATATTGGAGCTTTTGAATGCTCTGAGAAAGCATTATGTTTCCTATTTAAAGTGATAGAATACAGTCTTCATGTGAAAATTTGCTATCTAACGTATTTTCAGATACAGGTTACATCTAAGCAACAAGGAGGAATCCTGTATGTGGTGGAAAGAGATGGAGGGATGAAGATTTTGGTTCTAGATATATCAAATAACAAAATTTGTATTTTTAAAAAAAGTAAAGGTGAGTGCATTTTCATAGTTTAAGAACTGTTTTTCCTTTTTTATTTACTTCCTTTGTCCATTTTTCTAATAGTTATTGAACTTTTTCTTATTAATTTGAAATTAAGCCTTTATTCATGACCAGAATTCCATTCATAGTTGATGATTACACAATGCAGGGGTTGGAGCACCCACCCGCCACAAAGTCTAAAATCCTTGTATTAGGTATAACTGGCCCTGTATATATCTGCAGATTCAATCAACTGATGATTGTATAGTACTGCAGACTCTTCAACAACCTGGTCTGAAATGCGCAGGTCTACTTAAAAGTGGGTTTTTAAAAATAGTAAGTAATATAGTACTATTATGATATACATATTCTCCCCTCCACCCCTCAATTTTGACTTTTGTTTATGGTGATTACTGTCATAGAGATTTTTCTTTAAAAAAGTGGTCAAATATGTTAAATATCTCCTTTTATGGATTTTGCATATTCAAACAAAATCATCTTCCCTTCTTCTAGGATTATTAAAAAAAGTTCTTCTATTACTCTGTGATTTCATTATACACATTTAAATCTTTATCAGTTTGAAGTATGGAAAGATTTCTTTTCCTAGAAATCCACCTCATTCCCAAATAATGGGTAATACAGATACTGAATAGCTCACTCTTTCCTCATTTTTTGAAACACTACCTTTAGCATTTACCAAGTATTTGTTTCTTTTCCGGGCTTATTTTCTTCCACTGATGGAGCTTTGAATCTCTATACCTGTCCCATGTTATTATCTGCTAAGGTCAATCCTGCCTCATAACTTCTCAAAACTTTCCTGGGTATTATTTTTTCTATATGACTTTAGAATCACTTGTAGAGTCCCAATTCCCCTTGTCCCCACAAAAACCTGATTGGCATTTCTTTAATTTTGCTGGAGTATAGTTGATTTACAGGGTTGTGTAAGTTTTAATTTTTATTTAGGATCTCATCAAGTTCAGTGTACCTTAGGGGGAGCTCTAACGTATTTATGATGAATTTTCCTACTATTCTTTTTTCTTCTTTAATAATTTTACATACACATACACAACTTCTATTTAAGCTTATTCCTGGGTATTTAGCATATTTTTCTTACTATTGTAAATTAAGTGTATCTTTTAGTTTCATTGCTTTTCAATAGACTCTTAGGCTTCTATATATACATTAAATCACCTTTTCTGCAAACAATGAATCTTTCACCATTTCCAATCTTTGTATCTTTTTTTTCTTATCTAATTATTTTGACTTATTGTGTTTGAGCTTTCCTCTTCCCAGGCTTCAAGGCTGAATTCTTTCTTTCTTTTGGTTTCTGCCCTCTAAGGTTGGTCCAGAGGTTTGTGTAAGCTTCTTAGAGGGTGAGATCTTGCTGAGTTTTGGTTTGTTTTGTTTCTCCTCTGATGGGCAAGGCTGAGTGAGGGGGTAATCCTGTCTGCTGATGATTGGGTTTGTATATTTGTTTTGTTTGTTGTTTAGATGAGGTGTCCTGCACATCTATTGGTGCTATTGGTGGTAGGGTGATGCCGGGTCTTGTATTCCAATGGTTCCCTTTGTGTGAGTTCTCACTATTTGATACCTCCTAGGGTTAGTTCTCTGGTAGTCTAGGGTCTTGGAGTCAGTGCTCCCACTCCGAAGCCTCAGGGCTTGATCTAGAGTTTTGCGTGGGGGCCTATATATTCTTTTCCACTGGTCAGGTACTGCTGTCTGCTCTCAATTGGTGTTTGGCATGCACTTCAGTGCATGGAGAATAGAGAAAGTGTTTGTATGAAGATTCGGTAGTTCAGAATTTTTCCAAGGGGAGCTGATGGATAAAGTTCCTTTTCTTCTTATAGACCATGGACTCCACTACACGGAAGAGCCTTGCTGGCATGGGCAAGCAGCTAGGCTTGCAGCTCCTTCAGCTCCCACCATATCTTCCCTTCAGACTCTCCAAGTCCTGGGCCTCTCCGTATATTTTACTTGATGAGGTCAGATACAAAAATGATCCGGTAGATGGAACCACGTGAAGAGCTTCTCTCTGTAGGCAGCCCTGTCCTGCAGCCGAGGGTGTGCCTTCAGGCCGGCCCACAGGACGGCGGCTAGGGTGGGGCTGGGGGTGAGGACTGGGGGTGAGCCAGAGGTGACCAAGCCTGAAGGAACTGAGGTGACTGAGGCGGCAGTAGCTGCTCATGGCCTAATTGTTTTGGCCAGTAATCCCCAAATAGTTGTAAATAACAACGGGCAGTCTCATTAAAAAAAAAAAAATTTTTTTTAATTTAAAAATGTTTCCATTTTTTCCCTGTTAAATATGATGATGGCATTTAGATTTAGATGTTAACAATGTCTCTCATTCAAGATCCATTTCAACTTTGAGAGATTTTTAAAAAACCAAGAATGAATACTGAATTTATCAAATGAATATTAACTATTGTTATATAAATCATTTAAAAGATAATTTTGGAGTTAATAGTGAAAAGAACACTTACACTAGATTGTCTTCATTAAAGTCTGGCTGAAGATTCTCCAGAGGAAATAAAGATCTAAAATCAATTCCCATATTGAAAAACACAGCAGCTATATCAGACAATGATGGAATCCAGGGCCAAATTGGTGAATCACTGAAGGTATCTATTTAACAGAAGAAAATATTTTATCCCAAATCTTGGGTTCACAAACCCTCAGTTGTAAGATGATAGTTTGCATGTGAAACATGGATTATTACCATGATTTCATAGAAATGGTAGCTGGTAATAAATTAAGTATATAGTCATCTAGAATAATCATATAGGAATTATAGATTTTCAATTAAATATGAAGGAAATGACATTTATGAACAAAATATCTGTGAGTGATGGATGATAAAAAGGTGTAACATGGGAGGAACATTTTGAGAAGACTGGAAAACAACAACAGTAAGAACAGTAAAAAAAACCAAATACTGCTAACACAAAGATTTTATCATGTACACTGTCTATGTAGTCCCAAGTCTTACAGGTAAATCATAATGCTTGTTTCATTAAAAGGGATCCCAAAGGTTAGAATGCAACTGTTATACTCTTATGGTGGATACTTTCAATCTTTTCAGGCATAATCAGTACAATACTGTTGCTCACCAAAAAGCCATCCAAGTCAATTGGCTAATTAAACAATTTCTCTTTACCCAGCACAGCAGGCCATGACTTGGTAAAAATTATGTAAGGGCTGCCACTTGTAAGATCTTATATCCCTTTTCTCAATGCAACTAGAAAAATGCACTCTCTTATTAGTTTCATTTTATTATTAAAGACTTTATATTAAAAAAATAATTTTTATTCTATATTTCCAAATATCCTAATGTTTAGTAATATGAAAGAGATCATGCAAAAGCAACCAAAAATTCATGCTACTAATCACAGTAAATTTGTATACTCACCATTTCTTATTGTTATTTCCATTAATGTACTTAGAATCTGCATAGATACAATACAGTCTGTATGAACTGACATCATCTGTTAAAAGTAGTAAAGAGTATTGAGAGAGAAGAAAGAGCAAAGAGGGTCAGAGAGATTAACATACTCCACCCAACATAAAATATGAGTTGGAATTTAAATACAGAGCTGATTCATAAGTCAGAGCCCTTTCCATTCTAACACGCTTTTTCTTTTTTTACAACTTTCATTTATAATTAGATAAATATCATATTTAAAATGATCAAAAGTACATTTCTAGTTCATATCATACCATGAAACCAAAAGACCATAAAGGAGAAGGCTACTAAGCTGTTTGTCACATCACGGGCAAAAATCAAATCACGAACTAGTAAAAAATATTTTACAAATATACAAATTAATATGTCAATGTGAATTTTTAAAAGCTACTCAATATCACTAATAATCAAATAAACGCAAAAAAAAAAAAAGATATCATTAGTTGACTTCAGGATTGGTAAAAATCAGGAGTTGTGATAATAGTGTTCACAAGACTACTAAGGAAAGAGGTAGTATGCCCAATGTGAGTGTGATTTGGTAAAAACTGTAAAGTCTATTTGGCAATGTTTATGCAAAGTCATTGTCCTTATACTTTGATCTACTCAGGCTTTTTTATGTACAAAAATTAACATACGGAAGCATATCATTAGTGTAATTTCTACAAGACAACTTTTGGGAATAAAATCTCAAGTTTAACAGACATTAAAAAAATCACAACATATCAAGTTATTTTAAAATGGTTTTGTAGAGGAAAACATATCGTGCTTCTATTTCTTTTGTTTTGGAACCATAGATTATAATAATGAATAAATTTAAATCTATGTAAGGATGAATAGCCTAAACTCTGGTTTCAGTCAGGCATATAACATATGTCATTTCAAAATCAACCTATGTGAAAAAAAAAAGTCTCTGCTATGATGTTTGAGTCATCATTACACTCTGCCAGCAGGGGCAGAATCATTCAAAGGCCTGGCTACAGGACAAGTTCTAGATAAACAACCTTTTTGTAGGGGGTGATGAACTTAAAGGTGGGCAATACAGTGAAAGTGAAAGCTCTCAGTTGTGTCTGACTCTGCAACCCCTTGGAATTCTCCAGGCCAGAATACAGGAGTGGGTAGCCATTCCCTTCTCCAGAGGATCTTCTTAACCCAGGTCTCCCACATGAGCCACCAGGAAAGCCTGGCGGCAATACAGAACTTGGAGATAAATAAGTAGAGATATATATACATAAAACAATCTAATGTCTGTCAATTAAGATTGGGTTAAATCAATCAATCATGATATAGCACTACAAAGGAATACTTATAAAGTGATTAAGAAGAATGATAACATGTCTATATCAAGATGAAAATAAATCAATAATTTATAGTTATCTGAAGAAAAAAAAGTTATAAAACAGCTCATATTCTGTTCACATTTTCTGGACAACTACATTTAGACACATGATAAAATCATGAAGAGGCAAACATTTCAATTAACAATTCAATTTCAAACTACTAGGATTATAGGATTAAAGTGAATTCTGACTCATTTTCTGGGGGGAAAAAAATACATATATATAAGTTGGTAAGTCTCTCCATCATGAAAAACGGACTTGGAATTAAAAAGAAATGAGACAAAGTGTCTTACATGGAAAAAAGCACTTAACAAATGGTTATTAGTTTGCTTTTCAAAGAATAAATATGAAGAGTATAAAAAACTGCTTACATGAAGGTATGTTTGTATGTCATTATTAGGGTTTTAAAGGCTATAATGATGGACCCACATCAACATGATGAAAACACAGATGAATGCAAAGTCTTACTTGTAAGTTTAAGAAAAAATATATTACACAGAGAATAATGGAGTCCTGGCATGACAACAAATGAGGTTCTGAATTGTCATAAATATCTGGGGGCAGGGGTTGATGGGTAGAGTCTTGCTGGAAACTGCTGACAATAAAGATCTTATATGGAGCCCTTGTTCATTCATTGGGGAGAACAAATTAACAATTTAGGAGTGAAAGTAACAAGCTAAAGGTCATTCAGGAGGGTGACCGGTAAAGGGACTTGAGAATATTTAGTGTGGGAAGTGATGAGTCATGACAGTTGTTTAAATAACTGAAGGACTGTTAGATGAGGTATATTGTGGGGAGCTATAGAAAAGATAATTAGTATTACTAGATAAAAATTATTTGGAGGCAAATTTTGATTTAATTAGGATTGTTAAGAAAAAAAAATTACTGGAATCCAAGAAGTGAGCAACTAAGCACAGGAAGCAAATGTTCCTGCTCCATAGTCTGTCCCACCTGTTATTCTCTCTGCCTAGAATGCTCTTCTCTCCTCTCATTTATCATTTGACATATCTATTAATATAAATGTACACACACACATTTATGGTCTGTCTCCTCTATACTAGAACATGGGTTTCAAGAAATCAGAAAGTTTTTTTATTACTGTTCTCTCCAGTACCTGGCACAGTTGGCACTCAAATATGCCAGCTATATGAAAAATGAATGAGAAACTATACTGGAGTATCTAGTTCTTGCCAAATATGAGATTTTTTGAAATGCAATCTTAGAAGTCCAAAATAGAAACTGCATGTTTCCCCTACTTCTCGCTTCATACATTTAGTAGTTCTCTGATACCACTGATACTTATAAAATTACCATGTAGATACCACAAAATTAAGGTAATTATTTAAGTGGATTTAAAAGTTAAATATGGAACTTCCCTGGTGGTATGAGTGAAGTTGCTCAGTCATGTCCCATTCTTTGCAACCCCATGGACTGTAGCCCACCAGGCTCCTTCATCCATGGGATTCTCCCGGCAAGAGTACTAGAGTGGGTTGCCATTTCCTTCTCCAGGGGATGTTCCTGACCCAGGGATCGAACCCGGGTCTCCCGTATAGTAGGCAGATGCTTTACCGTCTGAGCTACCAGGGAAGTAGTGGATAAGAATCTGCCTACCAATGCAGGAGACAAGGGTCCGATCCCTAGTCCAGCAAGATTCCACACACCATGGAGCAACTAAGCCTGTGCACCACAACTACTGAGCCTGTGTTCCAGACCCTGGGACTCACAAATACTGAAGCCTGTGCACCCTAGAGCCTGTGCCCCTCAAAAAGAGAAGCCACAGCAATGAGAAGCCCTCGTACTCCAACGAAGAGTAGCCCCCATTCACCACAACTAGAGAAAGCCTGCACAGCAACAAAGAACTAGTGCAGCCAAAAATAAAATAAATTTAAAAGTTCAATATGAACAGGGATGAGAATACTCGGGTGGATTTGCACCTCCCCAAATATGAATGGGGGAATATTAACATACAATTCAAATCCTAACAATGTATGGAGCTGCTGGCACAAAAATAGGGGGAATAGGTAGGAGAAAAACTTCAGGTACATAAGCATTAGAAGACCTTTTCTAAAGCAAACTACAATAGTGATTTACCAGTGTGATGAAATGTCTTAGGCACAACTAGCATACTGCCTATCCTGCACACTGTCTACATTGGCATTTCTCTGGCAAACATTTTCCTTAAATTTGTATTTATTGGCTGCACTGGGTCTTCGTTGCTGCATGCAGACTTTCTCTAGTTGTGGCAAGCAACGGCTACTCTTTGTTGTGGTGCTTGGATTTCGTTGGCTTCTCTTGTTGCAGAGCACAGGCTCTAGGAACTTGGGCTTCAGTATTTGCACCACACCTGGGCTCAGTAGCTGAGGCGTGCAGGCTCTAGGGCATATGGGCTTCAGCAGTTGTGGCACATGGGTTTAGCTGCTCTGCAGCATGTGCAATCTTCCCAGACCAGGGATCAGAACCCGTGTTCCCTGCATTGGCAGGTGGATTCTTATCGACTGTACCACCCGGGAAGTGCTGGTAACCTCTTTATGCCAGTTTTTAACCCACTAAAATCATGGGTTTGATATGCTAGATTTTTTTTCTTTAGCAATATGCAAATAAGATTACATTTTAAAAGTTTACTTTTGACTGAAAAGTATAGAGAGAGACAGTATCTCAAAAACATTTCTCTTACCCGAAATAACCACTTCAACACAGGTACAGGACACTGGACATAGTGATAAGCCGAGGTAAGGAAGCCTTGTGTTGTCAAAAAAATTTGATCTGTTTTTCCTGATCTGAAAAAACACAGTGAAATCAATATGACTGCTACATTCATGGCAAGAAACGTGTACCACATTTGACATAATCAGGGAAATGAACAAGCAAACCATTGCAGTCCGTGGAGGTGGACTCTGCCCTAATGTGGATAGGTTACTCATTAAAAAAATTCAATCAATGGCCTCAAGCTGAACCAACCTGGTGGCCTGGCTCCAGATTTATCTGGTGGATGAATCTACATTAGCTGGCAGTGTTAAAGAGCCTATCAAGTCTCAGAACACTGTCCACTTTTGCCAGCCTGGGTTTGTACTTCTAAAAAGCTCAGCACCAGAATTAGTGCTCTCTCTCTCTGGGTCTGAACTATCACACACTGAGAGAAATTAGACTAGTCTGGGTATTGTGGTAGAGACTGTTAGTTGCCTATTCTGCCATCTATTCATGTCTTTCCTCTTGGTAAATGAACTCTGGGGTTTTTAGCTGGGCACACTGGCTGCCTGAAATAAAAATCACTCCCAGGCTTCCTTGCAAAGCTGGGTGTGGCCATGCTGACTAAGTTCTACCCAACTATCCCTAAGTTGAAGTGTTATGTGGGGCTTCTGGGAATTTAAATGTAAAGGCTGGAGCTCCAGTAGCACCTGAAGCAACCAAGTGCTAAAGATGGTGAAGAAGAAAGACTATATTTCTTGAGTAAGCTCTTGTTATTTTGACAGTCATTGTTATTAGATATTGATCTTAATCCTAACTAGTAGAGGCATGAGATATGCCAAACAACTATCTTACACTGCTTCCTATAATAATAAACACAAAGAGCAATAGTAATAAGAGGACTAAGAAACAGGACAAGTCATAATAGAAATTAACCTTTCAGAAGAATTGCATCAAGTCAGTAATCTTTTAATTCTTATACAGGAAAAAGTAAAATGTCTATTTTCCTACTTACTTAAGAATAAGCTTTTCTACAGCACTTTGTCCGATAAAACCAGAGTCTCTTAAATCCAAAGTATACTGACTGAAAATTTTTCCAGAATTAAGGAAATTAAATATTTCTTCGCCTGGGTGATGATCAGGAATAGCATCAATTGTAATTGAAAATTTCTTTAGAAATTCTCTGGGAAAAAAGAAAAAAAAGAAGTTATTGAATACTGAACAGTTATACTGCATATAGTTTTGTATTTAAAGACTGAGTGCAAAAAACCCTTATCTTAGGACCACTATTAACCCTAGATTAGAAGGCGAACATGAGAACACATGTTCTGCTCCTCCCACTTTTTGCTAGTAGTTAATACTGCAAAGCCACTAAACGTGTCTGTGCAAAAAGAAAAACTAGGAAAGACAAAGAAATGTAACTTGGCCTTAACATTTGCCTTTCAAGTCCACCCCAGATGGATTAAGAACCCACCATATATTATTCATAAAGTAAACCACCACCAATGTTCCATTTATTTTATGAAAAACAGAATTTTTAAATGTATTTTTAATAGAGTGTATTTATGAAAAACAGAGTGCTTTTTTTCCTCCGAATGATTTATTTATCTAGTTTTATTGAGGTATAATAGACATACAGCATGGTGTAAGTTTAAAATATACAGCATAAAGATGTGACTTACATATATCTGGAAATGATGATCACAAGTTTAGTGAACATCCATCATCTTATACTGGTATAAAATTAAAGAAATAGGAAAAAAATTTTTTTCTTGTGATAAGAACTCTTAGGATTTACTCTTCTTTCAACTTTCACTACAACATACAACAGTGTTAACTTTATTTCTCACGTTGTACATTACAACCCTAGTACTTATTTATCTTATAATTGGAAGTTTGTACCTTGTGATCACCTTCATCCAATCCATCCTTCCTCTGAACCCTCTGCCTCTGGTAACCACAAATCTGATCTTTTTCTGTGGTTTGTTTTGAAGTAAAACTGACCTACAACACTGTTAGTTCCTGTTAACACAACATAGTGACTTTGTACTTCTATACATTTCAAAATGATCACCATGACAAGTCTAGTTATGATGTACCACCATTTACAGCTATTTACTAATTCCCCACATACTTGTGCTCTTCTAAGAGGCCATCTTCATCATCAGTACTGTCGTGATCACCAATTCTGATTGGGGATTTAATCCCTCGGCCCTGCCTGATGTCTTCCTGTAGTTGCTTTTGCAGTTCATCTAGCCTGAGAATCAAAAGAATGTTATAATAAACGGCTTAACCTAAAAATAAAAAATCTTTAGTTTATGTCTAAAAGCAGTACCTACAAAAACTCATTAAAAGACTTGACTATTTCTTTATAGCTAGGACTTCAAGAGGGCTTCCTGGATGGCTCAGCGGGTAAAGAATCCGCTTGCCAATGCAGGAGACACAACAGATGAGAGTTCAATCCTGGGTCAGGAAGATTCCCTGTAGAAGGAAATGGCAACCTGGGGAGTCCAGTATTCTCGCCTGGGAAATTCCATGGACAAGGAGCCTGATGGGCTACAGTGCATGGGGTCAAAAAGAGTTGGACACAACTAAGCACACGTCGCTGAGGGTCGGACACGACTGGGTGACTTCACTTTCAATTTTCACTTTCATGCATTGAAGGAGGAAATGGCACACCCACACAGAATTTCAAGAATGATGTCCAAACCCATTTAGAGAAGGGGGAAGAAAAAAAATCACAAAGAATGAAAACTACTGACTTGATTACCCCTTCTAATCTTTAATGCTCCTCTGACTTCCAGTTAACTAGGCTTTCAGGAAGCTGTAGTCTTTACCATTGTCACTGTCATTATCACAACACTCAACACTTACTAAGCAGCTACTATGACACTGTCCTAAGGACTTTATTAACTCTTAACCCTCACAACAACCCCAAGAGATAGTTTATTATTATCCATTTTATACAACAAGGAAACAGATATAGAAAAGCTAACTTGCTCAAGCTCACAATATAAAGGAGCTGGGATCCAACTAGAGAGTCTAGTTCTGGAGTCCTTGCACAGATTGCTTGCCAAGATTAAGTTATTTTAACCAAGGTCCTTATTCCTAGCTCCAGCCCCACAGTACATGAGTAAACACACTGCTTTATCACTACAGGAGTCATTAGATCAAACCAGAATCTCTCCCCTTGGTCTGTGAATGTTCAGTTTTAAATAAGAAACTTCAGATTTGACCTCAGAAATCATGAAACTTCAAAAGAATTTTACAGTAGACAGGAATTCCCCGGCGGTCCAGTGACTACAAATCCATGCTTCCACTGTAGGAGGCACCAATTCGACCTCTGGTTGGGGAACTAAGATCCTACATGCTGTGTAATGTGCACCACTCCCTCATCGAAAGACTTTTACAGTAGAGACAAATTTATTTCTCTGTTAAATTCAGAAAGGGGAATATTTCTTACTTACTAATTGTCTGTAATTCCTCTACTTAGCTACTTGGAGACACATATATACCAACTTCAGGCCAGTTGAGGTTTTAGTGAAGTTCTCTGAGTTAGTTTTAAGGACAGTCTTTGAATTAATAAGGAATATTATTTTTTCCCTCTAATAAGCAAAAGCAGTTTGCAACTAGTTACATAAATTTCACTAGGATTATTATAATTTTCAAACTTTTTGATTTCTGTGTATGTGTGGGTGGTGATGGGGTATCAGTCATAATTCTAAACTTCTTCCTCAAAAGAGTAACTTGATGTGAAAACGCCCTGTCTAGTTATACTGGTTTCAAAACTTGGACTAGGTGGGCATACAAACATTTAACAAGTATGAAGGTGCTGCTTCATACCTGTTTGGATGGCTATCATTAAAAAAATCAGAAAAACCAAGTGTTAGTGAGTACGTGGGGAAAACGGAAACCTATGTGCACTTGCAGGAATACACAATGGTATAGCCACTATGGATGACAGTATACCAATTCCTCAAAAAATTATTCATAGAATTACCAGTGATCCAGAAATTCCACTTCTAGATACATATGCAAAAGAACTTAAAGTGGGGACTTGACGAGAGAATTTGTACACCCATGCTGATAGCAGAAAAATTTACAGTAGTCAAAAAAAAAGAAGCATCCCAAATGTGTCAATCAACAGATAAATGGATAAACAAAATGAAGTATATACATACAATGGAGTATTATTCAGCTTTAAAAAGGAAGGAAATTCTGACACATGCTACAACATGGATAAACCTTGAAGACCTTACACCAAATACAACAAGCCAGTCATTAAAGGACAAATACTGTATGATCCCATTTACATGAGGTACCTAGAACAGTCAATTTCATAGTAAAAGAAAGAGATATGGCTGCCAGGAGCTAGAGGCAAGGAGAGAATAGAGTTACTGTTTAATGGGTATACAATTTCAGTTAGGGAAAATGAAAAAAAGAAAAGTTCTGGAGATGCATGGTGGTGACGGTTGTACAACAATGCAAATGAGTGCTAGGTAATGCCTGTGAAGTATTTAAAAATAATTGAAATGGTCAGTTTTATGTGATATATTTTTGGTCACACACACACACAAAAAACAAAAAATCTTTTCTACCCATGCTTTGGATCAAGAATTTTAGCTACCAGATACTAGCTGCGGTAAGCAGAAAGGAATTCATACTACTAATTGATACAGTATACAATAAAAACCAGTATCTTCCAATTTAGCCTGTAAACAAGAACACCTTATTTTTAACACAAATGACAGTGAAACTATAATAGCACTAGCACAAAATACCTGCTAATTTCTCTATTTTTTTTTTTTAAGGTAAATTAAAAGCCAGTCATACGAACAGTACGTTAAATTTAGCAAGACAGTCATGATGCTAACCTACCTGTGTGTGTCTTCCATCTCCTTCACTAGACGCTCTAAAGTATTTGTATAAGTCCCACTATGAGCATGTTCCTAAAATAAAAAGAAAATTTAGGAATACTTCATAACATATCTTAGCAGAAAAATTGGGATGTTTTAAGTTACTCAGAAACTAAAAAACAATTTCTTTTTCAATAACCTGGGCCAGGAGGATATATATTTTTTTAAAATAATTTTCACCATCATGCTTTAAATTGAGAATTTTGTAGTGCAGTCAATTTGATTTTACCATCTATTAGGAAAGGGCACTACTTATAAAAACCCTGCTAGTCTTAGGAACTGACTGCCAACACCCAAGGGCTCCATGGCTACCCTGTCTTTATTTTTAAATTCTATTTTACTGGAATTAAACTACTAATTTTTAGGTGTTACTATGAAACAGTAACACCTTCCCCACCAAATTTTACACACATATGAAAATTTAATTCCGCTTATTCCCAAGATAGCATGAAGCACTTCATAAATAAAATTGCACACCACAATTAACAACATTTCTACACTCTACCTTCATTTACAGCAGTGGTCTCCAAAGCAGGGGGTGTGCAAGGTGATCCATTGGGGTGCAGGAAGAAAATAATAGAACTTCTATTTATATGGAACTTCTATAGAAACTCCAGTAGAACTTACTCTATATTAACTTCTATATAACTTCTATAGAAAAATACTTTTTCTTCTTCCTTTCATATTGTTTTTTTAATATCTTTAGAAAGTACACAGTAGTATAGTAGTACATGTATATAATCTATAAGTATACATATATATTGGGCTACATGCTCTAAATTTGTTTTACTAATAAAAGTGTGTCTGATCAAAGAAGTTTGGAGACCACTGATTTACAGTTATAAAGCTAAAAATGTGGGAAACCCATTCACCAAAAAAGAACTATACTGCTTTCAGTCTGAGTTGTACCAAACACTGAATCTTAAAGTAAGTTCTAATAGATCTATCGCTCTTTCACTAGTCAATCCATTTTTCTCTCTTCAAGTAAAGATAGATGTCGTAGAACTACTTACTGTATAGTCTGATGACTGAGATCTAAGCCCTTTAGAAAGAGCCGGAGGCTTTCCTGTAGCTGTAGGAGTCTGATTGAAGTTCAAAGCCATTATTTCTTCCAGTGATTTTAATGTTTCCTCTTCCTCATCACTCTCTAGGTTATAACCTAAACTTTCTTCATCACTATCAAAATCACCCCTTAGTTTCCTTTTCAGTGCACTGCTACCTGCATTAGAATTTCCTGAACTCTCTTTATCTGAAGGGGCTTTATCTGAAGGTGCTGATGGGCTTGGAATACATGGCACAACTTCCAAAGCAGCTGGGGGGGACTTTGTAGGAGTGCCATATTCTGAACGTAAAGATCCCTCAGAAATTTTCCCTGAAGATATGTTAGAATCAGCCTTATTAGTCTTTGCTTTGTGTTCCTTGTGTTTGGAGGACTCTGTAGAATGCCCAGAACACTCTTTAGGTGAAGAACGCTCTTTATCTTTTTTAGGAACTGGAAGAGTGCAATTTTTAGCATTTAATGGAACCCGAGAGGAACCAGCACTTGGAACATGGGAAAGCAAAGGTAGAAGTTTTGTCTCCTGCGATGCCACAGAGCTAGCAGTTTTATTTTTCTGAAGGTTGCTAGCTTTTTTAACTGCAGACTTTTCCTGAGGTAAAGATAAGTGGGGTTTCGGTATCTTAGTCTCTTTGGTACTTGCCACACGGTTTTGGTCACTACCACGGATCTGGTGCCCAGAATTTGTAGGTGTCAAGCCTGCAGAGGAGCAATCAGCTTCTTCACTTGGGTCCTTGGATATATCTTCCAAGCGCAATACATCACCAGGTGTCTTCAGTGCAATATGTTTTATAAATTTTTCTTTCTGATGTGGTCCATCGGGACGCTTCTCAAGGAAGGACTCTTTTGCTTTTGGCATTATAGATTCTCTTGTGCTTTTCAGATCTGAGTCCACAGAGTTCCTTTTTCTTTTGTCAGGGAATTTATTCTGCTTAGAGCCTGCTAAAATTTAATTTTTGCCAGATTAGTGAAAATATACTTTTCTATCTTATTAAAGTTTATTCAAAGAGTGTCTAGAACACCCTGACAAAGTATTTAAATTCTAAAAGCTTAGGCTGAGATTATCACATATGGAATGAGGAAAAAGTTAATAATATTTCTTTGACATACTCATGTCAAAGAAATTTAGTCCAAAGCGAATGACAAATGCTCATTTTCACTCAAAAGCTATTAAAAGTTTATTATCTAAATAGAATTAAAAAATAAATAAATAAATAGAATTAAAGGTGTTACTTGCCAAAACACTAAAAAGCTGTGTATCTGTATCAAGGAAAGGTAACTTCTCAATTAAAAAAACTTCCTGTAAGTATTTTCCCCTACTATTAAATTGTTTATTCTTCCCCATTTATCCCTCTAAGCCTCAGCTGTGTAGCTCCCAAAATAATATGCTGGAGTGTTAACTCCCAGAACCTCAGACTATGACCTAAATTAGAAACAGGGTTTTTATAGGGGCAATCAAATTAAAATGAGGTCATTAGGGTGAGTCCTAATCCGATATAACAGGTGTCCTTATAAAAAGGGGCAATTTGGACATGGAGAAAGACATGCACAGGGAAGATAATGTGAAGACACATACAAAGAAGATGCCATGTGACCGGAGTGATGCACCTGCAAATCAAGGAATGCCAAGAACTGTAGATAAACACAAGAAGCTGGAAGAAGGAAGGAAGGATTCTTCTCCTAGAGTTATTGAGAGCATGGCCCTGCTGATAACCTTAGTTGGGGAATTCTAGCTTCCAGAATCATGAGACAATAAATTTTTGTTGTTTTAAGCCATCTAGTTTTAGATACTTTGTATGGTAGCTCTAGAAAACTAATACAACTTGACTCCATGTTAGGAACTCCATCCAGAAGCACTTTAATTTTAAACACCACATATACATGAATTAATCAGTTTTTTTTTTTAAATTTCCGTGTTTAAAAATGTGATGTTTCATTAATTCACTCTGAAAAATTCACTATTTATATAATTAGTACTCTCAAAATCAAATTTCCTTAAACCAAGTTTCTACACATGGACAGATATCCCCACATCTCAAGTTGGATTTAAAAAACAAAAAAACTCAAGAGTTAAGCAATTATTTGGATAAGCTTATCAATACACAGTCTGGAAAATCAATATGTAAGAATTAAAAATTAATTAATAATCAAATGTTCCAGGACTTCCTTGGCAGTCCAAGTGGTTAATAATCTGCCTGCCAATGCAGGGGACGTGCGTTTGATCCCTGTTCTGGGAAGATTCCACGTGCTGTGGAGTAACTAAGTCTGTGTGCTACAACTACTGAGCCCAGCTGCCACACCTACTGCCCCTGTGCCATAAAGCCTGTGTTCCACAAAAGAAACCACTGCAATGAGAAGCCCAAGCACTACAATTGAAGAGTACCCCTCACTCGTTGCCAACTAGAGAAAAGCCTGTGCATAGCAATGAAGACCCAGTGCAGCCATAAATATACAATTTATATAAAACAAACAAACAAACAAACCCAGGGGAACTTCCCTGGTAGTCCAATGGCTAAGACTGTGCTCCCAATGCAGGTGGCCTGGGTTCAATCCCTGGTCAAGGAACTAGATCCCACATCCTACAACTCAGACCCAGTACAGCTAAGAAATTAAAACAAAAATAAACTCAATCCCCAAGAGCTCTTGTCTGCATTCTTCTACAGATATTTTCTATTAGCTGATAAATCATCCTATGCTCTCAGTTTTCTGGGGTTAAATGTCTTAAAATGACAGGGATCCTTTATAGGGCAGGATGACAAATCAAATAACCAAGAAAAGAGAAGACTTGGAGAAGACAAGTCTTCATGATTCTTTGTGTGTCTCCTGTACAATCTGTAGGTTGATGCTTTACAACATTTCAAATACCTATTAATATAGAAAATATTCAGATAAGACAAGGACTGAGTTTGTAAAAAGAAAAAAAGGAAAAATCCAAATGCTCAATAGAAGATTGGCTATTACTAAATAATATAATAGAATAAATTAGGGAGGGATTAAGTTGATTCTCAGAATTCAACCACAGGACAGGACTCTGGAAGATCAATAAGCTAAATGTCTACCCTACTAATATTGCTGAAGTCCCTGAACTTGTATGTGATTAATGAATGTGTGATTATGTGTATCATCACAACTGTTAAGTGTAGTAACAATAATATAAATATAGCATAACATCTGGATTAATATCTATTCACATTTTAGGGAATATGTGAAGAACCAACTCATTGGAAAAGACCCTGATGCTGGGAAAGACTGAGAGCAGGAGGAGAAGGGGGCTATAGAGGATGGGATTATGTGTATCATCACAACTGTTGAGTATAACAATAATATAAATATAGCATAACATCTGGATTAATTAATATCTATTCACATTTTAGGGAATACCCACATGTGATGTGAAGAACCAACTCATTGGAAAAGACCCTGATGCTGGGAAAGACTGAGAGCAGGAGGAGAAGGGGGCTACACAGGATGGGATGGTTGCATGGCATCATTAACTCAACGGACAGGAGTTTAAGCAAACTCTGGGAGATAGTGAAGAACAAGGAAGCCTGGTGTGCTGCAGTCCATGGAGTTGTAAAGAACTGGACATGACTTAGTGGCTGAACAACCACAAATTCACTATCAGATAAACATGCTTCACGTTGTCTAGAAAAAAAAAAATCTCCTTATGCTCTTTATAGTCTGCTGCTGCTGCTAAGTCACTTCAGTCGTGTGCGACTCTGTGCGAGCCCATAGACGGCAGCCCAGCAGGCCTGGGATTCTCCAGGCAAGAACACTGGAGTGGGTCTATTGATATTCAATTGAAGTATAAATGTATATTAAGATTATTATACCATAATTATTAATGGGGATTATGGAAATAAAAATATAAGTGAAACCAATCATCTTAAACCTGCCTCTGAAAATAGAAAGAACCTTTTTCAAGTGGTTTTCAAGAAGTGCAGTATATGGGATTATATAAAAGGAAACCACTTCAGTCACCACTAGTGAAATCTGCAAACCCATGAACTGAAGAGAACTGCTATCTTAGTCATTATCAGAGAAAAAAATGCTGAACAGCTTGTTGCCAACACCATTACCAGTGGCCCCTTATACTAGCAGAGCTAGTGTAAAGATATCTTGTTTTTCCCTTCAACAAATATGTTACACAGTGAGTACATGAGCAATCTCATGGCTGAGAACTTATTGTTCTTTTACTGTAATGTCAAAATCCACTAAAATGTGATCACTAAAACCAAAAATGTAAAAATTAAAACAAACAAACAACACAGATCACTTGGTCAAAATGCAATACACCTCTAGAACGTACAGAAAACAGAGTTTTACATGAAACCAGAAGGAGGAGTCAAAACTGTCTCTTTGTACCTGTTTTTTCATCTCTAAAAGCAAGGACATGAATCAAATGATAATTCACAAAGCACACAGTAAGTGCTCAGTAAATGTTGGCTATTATCAGTACGTCCAATGTATCTTACTGATTGTGGAAATCTGTAAAGCCCACTTTTCAAAGTCTGCAGTCACAGCAGGAAAAACGAGATATACCAGATTATTATTAACAGCGGGCATTTTTGGTGGCCTTTTTCTATGTTATATAAACTTTTGTGGTGGTTGAATTTCACAGGGTTTTATCTTCTAGTTAAAAAGAATACTTTAAGAATTACTGAATTAACAGTAGCTGTTTGTTATGTATTTTATCAACAGATACTGAAAGTATAAACCAATATCATATAGGTATCCTTGAATTTGATAATAAAAGGGATCTTTATATTTGAAATATTAAGAAACATTGTCTTGAACCATAAGTTTCACACTTAAACAAAGCATCTGCAATATCAAGACCTCAGTCCATAATTCAAGAATATAAGATTATGGTTCTTAATGTAGCCAAAGATTCAGAAGTAGAACACTGAATTCCAATATGAGAAACACATTATAAGGAACTGTTGAAGAAGGCAGAGAAAAGTCAAGACAACTACTGTTTACACATACTGAATTCAAGAACTGTTCCTTCTGAATATAACTTTCCCAAACTTTAACCTGAGACACCCAATTTACCTCTAGCAAGGAAACTGTACATTTAAACAAAGTAAAAACCAGTGCCATTAATAGGCAAATTTATTTAGAATTCTTAAATTTATTTTGATTCTACCTGAAGTAGGTCCCCATGAATCAGAACAAGATCTTTTTCTTGAGAGATGTCCATTTTCCTATTAGCAAAATGAGAAAAAATTAATTAGGAGTTGAGAGCAGTCAGGAATGTGAACTTTCTTTCATTATATTTAAACAAAGACTTCTAGACTGACTAAAGCAAGCATCGAATTTGGAGGTAAATCCAAACTTCTACAGCAAAGTATTTTAAACTCAAGTCTTTCCTGAAAACTGAAGTACCTCTGTATTATATGTAAAAATGTCAATTTTCACAATGTAAATTTAGAAATTTTTATTAATAGCTCAAAATTAATACTAGAGCACTGTACTATTTATTTTAATAAAGACATAGCCTAATATTTGCCAATCAAATGGGTACAATTCCCTCTTCAATACTTCTGTTTAGGTACTAATGCACCACCAAACATTGAAATCTTATGAAAATGAACCAAACATTACTACATCTATTGATCATTAGCAAATCTCACTGGTAAAGGCACCAAAGTCCTTGTAAGTAAACCCGTGAGTTTACAAATACATTTCCAGCTATTCACTCTTAGAATGTCATAGTTTGGTTTATTTTTGTCCATCTGGTTTTAAAACCACAGCATCTTATATTAACATAGCACTTTGTTATCTCATCTTCCTTTAGTTGTTCAATATGTACAGAAGCTCTTTCAAACAGGTATACTTAACAACTTGACTTTCCAGTGGAGAGGGACAGTTTTTACGGTAATCTAAGTTTGGTCTATTCTCAAAAGAGACATCTGATGAGCTTAAGACATATTTGAATAGTTTTCTAAGACGTCATCATTTTGTAGGTTTTCCAGGGCCCGTACTTAATTATTTAAGACATACATAACATAAACCAGTGATTCTCAAACTTCAGGGCAGCCTAATTTAAAAATGACTGTACTTACCTTAGAAAAAAAAATGCTTATTTTCCTGATTAAGGAACATCTTTGTTCCTGGTCTGAAAAAATTAAGGGCAGAAAACATTGCTTTACATCAGCCATCAGAAATGTTTTGATGGACAGTTAGAGGAAACTTAATGAAACTAGCTTCTGTATCAGTATTTCCCTAACAAAAGGCACTGTATTGTTATCAAACATTTTTATATTTAGTATTCTAAATATGATAAAACAGTAGCAAGCTAATTTAGCATTTATTGCACATACCAGGTTTGAAAGATTACTGTTTCCAGCTGTGACATCATTCTGTTTACTCAGTTCCTGCCTTGGTTTGCATTTCCTTTCTATACTAGAAGATTTTAAAGAAAGATTGCTTGCTTCTGAGAAAGAATTTTCTGAGTTGATTCTCTGCTCCATTTGCTCCCTTCTCAATCTCTTTAGTTCTCTTTCTCTGCAGTAAGAAGCTAGAGATAACTGGAACTTAGCTCCCAGTGGGCTTTCTCCTGGGTGGTGCCTGGATAGGCTGCTCCTGCTGCTAAGACTTCGGGAGCTGTTCTTGAAGATGTCAGCTTCTGTCACCGTGGCCTGCTTCTTAGAATCTGCACTGATCCTGCCTCGATTGCCATCATTCTTCTCCCTGCTATTTTCATGAATGAAATGTGACTTCCTTCCCTCTGGAGACTGATGTTTTTTCTTGGTCTCTTTTGACAAGAGATATGAAGGAGGAACGTATTTTGTAACTGCCTTTGAATATTTGGTGTCCAGTGACACACAAGGCTGACGTGACTCATGTACACCACGGTCTCTATGGTGCTCTTTAACACCTTTTATGAATGCCTCTAAGACAGGGCTCTTTTCTGATGGCACTCTTTTGGGTTTAGAACTTTTTGGTGAGGATAGTTTCCTTTCAAACTGCTCTGTCCCACTGATGGACAATCCACTTTCTCCATATTTGATGTTCGATTTTTGTGGAGAATCCAACATACGTCTATCTGAATAGCCAATTAAAACAAATGCACATTGTATGTTATTAAAAATAGCACAAACTATTACACTTGTATAAATATTATAATTAACACTTAAAATATTAAGCTATCACAAATGTTTTCAAATTTATATTTAAATAATGATACACATTTTATGGGGGGTAGAATCAAGACATGATTTTAAAGCCTTACTTTCATAAAACTCTCTTCCGCATCATGTAAGTTCTCCATGGCTCTATTTATGAAGTTACTTTAATCCAGAATCAAAATAGTATACTTAATGAACATTATTGACTTGAATATTTTAAATGTAAGAAACCATAACAGCAAAGTTTCTTCATGATTTTAGAACTTGTTTATCTTTGTAAACAACACTGTATCTTCTTTATATTTTCAATTTTGAACACCATATTTCATCAAATTAGTAAGTTAAGAGTAGATTTAAAAATCAACTCCATCTCCCTCCCCAAAAGATCCCGCAAAAAATGCATGAATAGTATACATACCTTGTTTTGAAGCTGGTTTGAAGAAATCTATAATTGACTGTTTCCTGAAAATAAAAGCATAACTAATATGGGATCACATTGGCAAATATTAAAACTTCAATAATTCAGATTAAGTTGAGAATACTAGTAGATTTACAGACTAGAGGCTGAATTTCACTATCTGGCTTAATCATGTTCTGACAATATTGCTTTACTAAGCTGATTATAAAAAAATTTTTTTTTTAATATAGTTCACCAGTTCCTGTAGGAGTAAATTTATAAAAGCAAAACTGAAGTTTATATACTTCATAGTACAAAAATGATAAGACTGGAGTGTGGATCTAAGGAATCGGTAGACAGCTTTTTAGGACTGAAAGGCTTGCTGCTATGTGGGAGAATAAAAGAACCTGAAGGGATCTGATCCTATTCCTTGAAATCTCCAGTGACAGGTACAAAATTTGTTCTAGAGATGTTTGCTGAATGAATAATGGAGATTATAAAAACCCATTAAAACTTGAGCAGACTCTTAAGAAGAGTAGATGGTAGAACGGCAAACATGGTTGATTTTGCTGGTTTGGAGAGGCAGCTAAAGAGTGTGCTGAGCAGAAGGCAGAAAAAGATCTAAGCTTATACTACATTCTTTATACACTACAGTGGGATGTTAATCTAATAGCAAAAATTGGAATGAGGAGTGTTTCAAAGTCTTAATTTACCAAGAATTCTTAAGATATTTACAAAATCAATGTGTTGCCCAGGAAAAAGAACAAAACAGAGAAAAAGACGTTAAGGAGTAAAGAATAACAAAAATCAAACTTTTTAATTTTTAAGGATTTCTGCACTCTACAATGAACACAGTGAAGTAGGACCATATTACTAGAATTTGTATTCTGATTTATGTATTTAGTTTCCAACTGCACAGAGCGGTGTTACTACTAAGTAGAACAAAAAAGTCACCTTTCTGGCAAATTTTACTAAAATTTCTTCGTTTTAGCTGAAAGAAAATAAGTGGTAGACAAGTTCCCCTAAACATTTATCCACTATGAGATTGGACTGCTCAGAGAAAACTTGAACAATGGAAGTCCCTGAAGCTTATGCTGCTTTTACATCTTGCACTCTTTACTGGCCACATCAGAATAGCGATGCCCATCTTTAAGGGGGTACTGAGAGTCTACAATGTTTGTTTGAGATATTAATAGAAAAGCTAAGCAGCCCTGAAATGAATGAGTGACACGCTAAGGGAGAATCTATGCATTTTTTCCCTCACGAAATAAATTACATCAGAGTAAAGAAATACTACAGGTTTTGCAAAGGGGAGAAGGATAATATCTTGCTATTGGTTGAGTAAAGGGAGGTGAGAATGGACTAAAAAGCAGCTAATTAACTCAAAGCAAGGTAATACTGAATGTTTTTAAATTACTAAAAGTAACACTGTATCTCTTGCCTAAAGTATTACATCTTTTTGTTCATTACCCCTGGGAGAAAAATGGCTTTGGGTATAACACACAAGAAACCTGTAAAATAACCATGAATGTAACTTTCAAGAAGTAACAATCCCCTAAATTCAAATGCACAGAAAGGTCCATTATTTACTTATAACTAGTTAAACAAAATCATGTGTAACAGCACACAAACCCTCATCTGAAACTTTTGGGAACCAATGTGTTTTAGAATTCTGAATTTATTGTATTTTAGAAAGGCGGTAACTTGGATGCATTATGGAAAGCCCCCAGTGGGGTCTGAGACTGCACTCTGTAAGGAAATACGTAAATGTTTTTCCAGCAGAACTTAGACTCACACTTAAAGAGATGACCAACTATAGCCTTCCTCTAGTTCTGGTCAGGTCTGGCTGCCAAGTTAGATGTGGTGCCAAACTTACTAGAAACTTTAGGTTTTAGTAACTTTCTGGCTTTCAGAATTAAGATAAGGGATTGTGGACCTGTACCACAAGATCAGAAGATAAATTTACTGTTAAACTAATATTACAAGTTTTCAAACTTAAAATAAAAAAGACAGTACCCAAGTTCGAAGAGAATTTAAACATGTTTTATTGTCAGAGAATGTCATTTGATGAAATTCTCCATCTTTTTACATAGCTCCAACAAAATCTTTACAAGAAAACCTGGCCTCTTGGAGAGAAAACACAACACACTCCTAATCTGCATGTTCTTTAAATTTAGATTTATCGCGTGTACTAGACTTTAAAGCAATTCATCAAAGTTGTTTCCGTCATCACATCTTACATAATTTCACCCACAATATAGAAAATGCTTATACCATTCAACCACTAGGATGAGGAGAACCGACAATGCAGAGAAAACCACTTAAGTATGCATTTAGCAGTTAGGGCCCAGAGTCCAGCTAAAATAAAGGACAAAAATTACATTCTACCTAAGGCGGTTGGTTCGAAGCCATCCAGGTTGTGGTCACTAGACCGAGAACACCGTCCCAACTACCGAAAACGAGACTCGAGCTCCCAGCAGTCCCCGCGTGGAGGCGGGGCAGGGGTTTGCCAGGCCCCGGACGCGGAGGCCTGAGCTCGCGGAGGATGGCGGGAACTGGAAGAGCAACCGTCCGCAGACCTCCCTCATACCCTTGCCCCCGCGACCCGGCCCCTTCTCAAGCCCTCTGCACGGTACCTGTCCCCAGGCCTCTCTGTTTTCTTTCCCGCTGCAGCAGGGACGGTACTACCGGGTCTCAGATGGCAGCGCGGGGGCGACGACCCCGGGGCTGGGGATGAGGGGAAACCTGGCCTAGCGGGCATGCAGCGCCTTGTCATGTCGGCGCCGCTGGCGACGGCGGCATGAGCTGTAGCTGGAGAAGTTGGATGCGTGGTTGCCGTCTTGCTGCTGGGACTCGGGGATGCTGTCGGAGCAGAGGTGGGCGGCACCCCCTTCCCTCTTCATGGCGGTTCTCTCTCTTCGGAAGTGACTCCGGTGTGAGCGGGAAGGAACCTGAGGACCCACAGGGGGCGGGTCTTACTTGAAGTGACGCGTTCTTATTGGCCGGCACGGGGGTCATTCCAATAGTGGTGCAATAGAGAGCCGTAGCTTCTCAAGAGAAGGCAGGGTTTCGGGGGAGGGGGTGGGGAGGAGGGGAGGAACACTGCCCCCCCACCCGTCACGTGCACGGGGTGGGGGGGTGGGGCGCCTCGGCGGTCGGGCCGCGTCCGCTTTGGCGGGCATGTGGGGGCCGGAAGGCGCGGGATGCCAAGGGCGCTGCGGTAGCTGGCGATACCCGTCTTGAGGAAGGCGAGGGGCAAGATTTGCTGAAGCAAACCCGAGCCCAGCAGCTTCCCCCAATGAAGATTGCCAATAGTTGGGCTTCTTGTGTCACACAATTGTGCCTCAGAAATCCCCAGCTGTTCATTACATCGTTCTCTTAACATCTTAGGCCGAAGTGTGCTGATGCTGTCACCATTTCCTCAGTAGTCGGCACAACCCAATGTGAAGACTTGTTCATTGTGTGAGGGTTCTTGTTGAATGCTGGAGTGGCTCCTCTCTCTCTCTCTTTTTTTAAAAGAAGGAAAAAAACCTCATTGAAATAAAGACTTTTTATTACACAAACGCATTTTGTTTCTCAGTTGCTGTAATGAGTTATCCGTAAAGTCTCTGGAGCCAGATTCCGTGGAGATTTTTGAAAGGAACATAAGGTCAGCTTTCAATTACTCATGTTAAGTGTGGACTGCATAGATTAGTGAAAAGTGCCAGCAGTCTCCCATCCTTTGTAAGGGGTTTGTGCTTTGGAGGCTGTTAGCTAGGGTTTTCCCTACAAACTGAGAGGCTGGTCTGAGTGGCTCTGAGCTTCAGTTTCCACATCTATAAAATGGGCATTCTACTTTTCTGGGCAATTGCTTATAAAAATGATAAGCCAGGCAAAGTGCACAGCTCAGAGACTCTCATGTAGTAAGTACTGTGTGAATTAATGTTCTCTTGCCATTGTTCTTTAAACAGACTGTTTAACTTACTATAAAATCTTCCAGAGATGAGTCTGATATTGTTATAACTATTAACCAAAATATCAGTCTTAATGATGTTCAAGCCATAACTGTCAGGCCTGTTCAATCAATTGGATGGAACAAAATCTTAAATGACAATGAAGAATTTAGACAGGCATTTCAAGTTTATTGTACTGAGATTTAACTGCTTCTGTAGCTAAGCATGCCTAACTGGCCTGAAGTTCACCTCCTTCCCTCACCTGTTTTAGCCCTCAGGAGAAAGAATTAATGAGGAATAAAGTGGCCAACAGGGAGGGCAAAGTGGAGGGTAGAAGGTAAACTGAACATACAGGTCTCTCATTCATCCCCAAAGTATATATACACGGATACTAGGTAGTAGGGATGTAGGAAAGGAGCTACTGAAATAAGGGGCATTTTTCTGCTCCCAGTATCTGAGAAGTTACTATACCTAGCATTGTTTCTTAGATAAAAAAGAATATAATAGATGCTCAAAATGTGTTGGATGGTTAGTGACATATATTTATTAAGGGTTTTTACACATTATTTGCAACCTCTTGTATAACTGTGTTCTGAATGTTACGACACTAGCAAGTTCCTATTTCTGTAACTGCACATCTATAAAACATTTAATCGGATTCGTTTCATTGCATGCTCAGTCCGTAAAAAAGAGTAATGCATAAAAGCACGTTCTGCATGATCAATTAGTTGCTTTTCTTGGATTATAGTATTTGAATCATCCAGCTTCCAAGGTATCGCTTTAAAGGCTGTACTTATGCTACCAAACAATAGTTTTCGAATTTTCTTAATCTGAGCAACAGATTATGGAGTTAAGTGAGGCAAGAAATCCCTTGATCAATAAATGGAGATGGAGTCATAATAAAAACATAATTTTAAAAATCTCTTCTTAACAGGGAAGTAGTTATCTAAATCCTCAAATAAGCATCAAGGCTCTTCTTTGTTTAAACTGTGTTTGATGCAGATTTAGGTTGCAGGATGAAATATGCTCTACATATCAACCAGAACATCTGGGAGCTTCTGAAGCTCTTCCCCACTCCTGTAAATAGTGTTAGTCTTATATGTGTTTTTAATCCCTTCTCTTACTTTGAATTTGTGTAGGTATATATCTCTATCTCTATGTACATAAATGGCCTGGAAGCTGTACTAAGTGAAAGATGTTGCCGGTGAGGAGACCAGGGTAGAGAAAAATGGCTGGGGCGAGAGGATGATGAATAAAGTAGACAGGGCTGAATTAGAGACTTAAAACCTCAGCCAAGATTGGAAAAGTAAATGAAGAAATGAAGGCCAATGACCTTAAAAGACTAGTTTAAGATTTCTGTGGATGAGGAAACAAAGACCACAGGAAGGGAGTGGCTTCTAGGCATGAGGGTTCTATGGGGTACTCAGCACAATTTAGCACCCTGTATTGTTAAAGACAATAGAGGAGCACAGACCTTGGCCTTGATGAGAAGGGACGGGTCAGTCAGTCACAGAAACAATGTTACGTGCAAAACAGATCAAATCTGCTGGGAGAGTCAAGCCCAGCGTGGGAATCCTGAAAGGAGTGACAGTATAGCTGATGCCAGAGATACAAACAGTCACAAAAAGAGAAAACAATTTAGGGAGATGGGCTCATGAAGTACCTTTGCAGGCAGGGACTCTGAGAACAAAAGGTCAGTAAGTTACACAGAATGTTACTAACAAGCTGGGAACTCTTGATTCTACAGTAATGACACAGTTTTGCTCTAACATTGCTACACTCCGGAAGAAACCCCAAGGCTCTTATTGGAGGGTGCTCCAGGGTAGACTGAGAGACAAAGATGGGTTTGCTGCAGAACTGCCTGCTGGTGGCCAAGAATGTGTGTGTGGAGGAGAGGGTAGAGGGTGACCTGGGAAAGGGGATAAGGAGCAGACTCTGAAAAACAGGAAATAATTAACTTGAAAGCCTGACTGAAAAAGACCACGTGATGATCTGAAGGAGGGAAGGCAACCTCCAGCCTCTCAAGATCTGCACGAATCACTTTGCAAATAGATGCCGAACTCAAAACTGCCCAACAAGTGCTTCAAAAAAGCACTGTGCTCAGTCACTCGGTCGTGTCCGACTCTTTGTGGCCCCATGGACTATAGCCCACCAGGCTCCTCTGTCCATGGGATTTTCCAGGCCAGAATACTGAAGTGGGGGTGCCATTTCCTATTTCAGGGGATCTACCTGACCCACTAGCTTGGTTTTAAAGGGCTGCTGGGAAAAAATCAAATGTAATATGATATCATGTCATGTCCTGAAACTTAAACTTCCTGAGAGTTAATTAGAAAAACTGCAGAAGCAGATCTAATGTTAAGGAAAGTTTCTTGTTATTTCATTACAGAATGGTGCAAGATACTATTTCCCACGCTTTAGAACATGAGTAACATATTTGTAATTTTTGACATACCTGAATGTTTCCTATATTAATATTTATCTAATATTTTTCTGTAAATCACTTTTTTTTTAATGTATGCTATACTTGAAGTTTTATTAAGAGGCTAAATCTCCTGTTAAATGGTTTTTCCACAATTTAAAAAAAAAATTAGGGAATTCCCTGGCAGTTCAGTGGTTAGGAATCCGAACTTTCATTGCCAAGGGCCCAGGTTCAGTCCTTGGTTGGGGAGCTAAGATCCCACAAGCTGCATGGCATGGCCAAAAAATTAACAACAACAAAACACAGGAATTTAAAAATCCACAGGACAACCAGTTAAATTTGAATTACTTCTAAATCACTTTTTAAATGTAAACATTTATTTTAGAAGAAAACTTAAAAATCATTCTCCAGCTTAGGACTAACTTTCCAAATGAAAGCTAATTCTAAAAACTAATAAATAATAACCAGAAAAAAGTCTCTATGTTTTATCTAGAGACATCTTGTTTACTAGTTTGGGAGGCATAGTTATCATTCATCTTATCTGAAAAATAAGAGACTGTAAATATTGGTTTGGAACTCCAGCCTGAATCAGGTATTTTTCACACTGGGTGAGCCACTCATTAGAGGGTTTTGAAATTGATGTAATGAGTCACAGGCCACATGAAAAAAGACAATGGAATAGAGAGTGCATACAGTGTATGAGTATGTGTTTTTTCACAAGACTTATTTCAGTTGCACGTATGTATTTTATATGGCAATGATGTAAAAGGTATTTCTGTGGCCCTACTGTGGGCAGTAGTGGAAACTTGTGAAAGTTGTTGCTGTAATCTGTATTCATATTTCACACTTCTGTGTATTAGTGAAATAGAACAGCAGAAGCTGCTTGGAGGGCAAAAGATAGGCTTTCTTTTGTCACTGCTGCTGGTGGGGAGGGTGGAGAGACATAACTCGGGCTCCCCTTATGCCCTTTTAAGACCATATTTTCCAGGAGTGCGGGAGGCTTGAAGAGGAAGGCAGACTGTCTTTTCAAAGGAGAGTGCCTTTACCCTTCCCAGGCTATAAGAACTTCAAGATGGGGAGGAGTGGCTCAAGTGGCCCTATCAGATCCCTCCTTGTCTTCAGTAATCTTGAGACTGTGAGGAAGAAATAGGAGGAAAGGGAAAATGATACAAAAGAGGTAGAAGGACCTTATATACCTTGTCCAACTCATCTCTCATGTGAAACCCTACCACCCTGCAAAGAAGAGAGTCTCTTTGAGGATAATACATCTGATCTCATACTTTTGCAATGCTCTTCCCAGAATTCAACACGCCTGTGATGACCTGTAAGACCTTTCTTTATTGGGTTATGACTTGCCTCTTCAGAGGCATTCTGCCACCACTGTTCCTTAAGCTGTAAACTTGCACAGCACCAAAGTACTGAACCCTCTATGCCAGGCATGACAAGATGGCCTCCTGAAGGAGCCATCTTTCATCACCTTCTTTTTAAACTTCCAAAGAGCTCTTTTGTAAAAGTATGGGGCAACATTGAAAAATCAAGAGATTTCACACAAAATTCTAGATTTCTGGCTCCAAGAAGTACAAAGAGGGGTCTCATATTTCTGTCTACAGAGCTTAGATAGGTACGTGAATCATGTCAGTTCAAGGCCACCAAAGCCTGCTTGGCCACACAACATGGATGCTGAGGTAGCAATAAAATGGAGTAATTTAGCTGAACTCTCAACACTTGTGATGGCTTCCCAGGTGGCTCAGTGGTAAAGAATCTGCATGCCAATGCAGGAGATACTGGAGACGTGAGTTTGATCCCTGGGTCCAGAAGATCCCCTGGAGGAAGAATGGCAACCCTCTCCAGTATTCTTGTCTGGAGAATCCCATGGACTGGGAGCCTGGTAGACTATAGTCCTTGGAGTTGCAGAGTTGGACAGGACTGAGTACGCATGCACTCAACCCTTGTTAACAATATAAACTAGTATGGAACAATCTCTGAGATACCCTAAGTGAAAAATTGAGTTGCAGAACAGTGTATGCTACAGTGTATACATGTGCTATTGCTTGTATAAATAAAAAGAGTTATGTGTATGTATGTGCCAAGACTATCTCTGGAAGGATGCTGTGCTTTCCAAGTAACTTCCTAATGCAACATAGTATTCTACTCTATGCACTGGCCGGTAACTTAGTTAAGTTAGTTCCCTTACAGCCTTATATTACTGATGATGATGCAATTAACCTTTATACCTTTATACCTTTTATTCACCTTTGTGAACATAGAAGCATATCTCTATACATTGGGAAGGGAATTGCTGGGTCAAAGGACATGTATGTTTTCTATTTTGATAGACAGCAGTCATTGGTACTTTTGAGTGTCTAACCTGAGCATAGGTAAAGAAGCTCATAACAGCAGTTGCCTCTGGATAGAGGTTTTCCCCTATTTGTGAAAATTATTTTATGAAGTGCATATATTACTTTCCCAAAGAAACACATATCCCTATCTCTGCCTATCTATTTATCTATTATATCTATCATCTATCTATCATAAAATAAAAGGACCAATGGTTTTGGATGAAAAGTTACACTGTTACATTAATTGCTTTCCGTGAAGACTTCACCAGATGTCCTCCACTATTTCTATTAGCTTCTGTTCATTTCTCCTTCATTTCCCTTCCACTTGCCACTGACAGACACCCTTGTTCCTACTGCCTCTTTTGGAGGGCAATGTGGAGACCATTAAGTTACCTTCTCTGACCAGGGATTTGGTAGTAAAAACATTTGTGGTTGGCTTCTCAAACTCAAGGTGTCTTCAGTAGAACCTATTATCTTCCCTCCCTGACCTCCAGATTTAAGGTTCTCTCCTCCTGTATTTCTTATCTCAGTGGATGGTTTCATCATCTTCCCTCACCTGTCGCTGAAACCACAAACCTGGGAGTCCCACTAATCTCTCCCCTCTGTCACCCTCAGCTGCCACCTGTTATGTCATCAAATCAGTGATTTTGCCCTCTAAATATCACTTTGTCCTTTCTTAGCAAAAATAAAAAGGATGACAATGTAAAATATTTGAGCAGACATGAGGAAAACAGCGCTCTCATATATTGCTAGTGGGACTGTAAATTAATTTCGCCATAACCACACACACACACACACACACACACACACCCCACACACATATCTGATTCTTTTTAGAACAAAGATATAGGCAAATACAAAGAATAATATTACAACATATTCACCATTCTGAACTCACAACTATTAAACAATTTTAATCTTTTACTTCTCTTTCCTGGTTTTCCTTAGTTTTCCTTTATTTTTTATAAGTCTTTATTGAATTTCTTACGCATTGCTTCCATTGTGTATGTTCTGACTTTTTGGCCACAAGTCATGTGGGATCTTAGCTCCCCGACCAGTGATCGAACCCACACTCCCTGGATTGGAAGGTGGAGAGTCCCGACAACTGGACTGCCAAACAAGTTCCTGGTTTTCTTTAATTTCATAATAAAACATTGTATGTTTTAAAAACATATAACATTATTTATGGGAGTAGGTAAGTCTTTTTTTATTGAGACTCCAGTTTAATTCTCTTCTCTCCTACTCCTTTTCAAGTCTGCAAGCCTCATATTCCTCATGTGTTCAGTTCAGTTCAGTTCAGTTCAGTCGTTCAGTCTTGTCCGACTCTTTGCGACCCCATGAACCGCAGCACGCCAGGTCTCCCTGTCCATCACCAACTCCCGGAGTTTACTCAGACTCATGTCCATTGAGTTGGTGATGCCATCTAACCATCTCATCCTCTGTCGTCCCCTTCTCCTCCTGCCTTCAATCCTTCCCAACATCAGGGTCTTTTTTTTTTTTTTATGTAATCAAGTTTTATTAAAGTATAAAGGAGATAGAGAAAGATTCTGGCATAGACATCAGAAGGGGGCAGAAAGACTGCCCCCACCCCCTGCCCCAGCTAGTCTTTAGCAGGCACTTACATACCGACTAGCAGCCTGCTAATTAAACAAAGGAAATGTCTCAACTCTCAGAGAGTGGCACCAGGCCCGTCACCCACAACATGTGTCTTGAGATAACATTGGCACAAGGTGAGTCATCCTGGGCCTTAAATCGATTGACATGAATCTTGAAGAAAGGCAGATTTCCAAGCAAATGCTGCTGCTGCTGCTAAGTCGCTTCAGTCACGTCCAACTCTGTGCGACCCCATAGACGGCATCTCACCAGGCTCCCCCGTCCCTGGGATTCTCCAGGCAAGAACACTGGAGTGGGTTGCCATTTCCTTCTCCAACACGTGAAAGTGAAAAGTGAAAGTGAAGTCGCTCAGTTGTGTCCGACTCTTAGGGACCCCATGGACTGCAGCCTACCAGGCTCCTCCGTCCATTGGATTTTCCAGGCAAGAGTACTGGAGTGGGGTGCCATTGCCTTCTCCGATCAGGGTCTTTTCAAATGAGTCAGCTCTTTGCATCAGGTGGCCAAAATACTGGAGTTTCAGCTTCAACATCAGTCCTTCCAATGAACACCCAGGACTGATCTCCTTTAGAATGGACTGGTTGGATCTCCTTGCAGTCCAAGGGATTCTCAAGAGTCTTCTCCAACACCACAGTTCAAAAGCATCAATTCTTTGGCGCTCAGCTTTCTTTATACTTCAACTCTCACATCCATACATGACTACTGGAAAAACTACAGCCTTGACTAGATGGACCTTTGTTGGCAAAGTAACGTCTCTGCTTTTTAATATACTGTCTAGGTTGGTCATAACTTTCCTTCCAAGGAGTAAGCGTCTTTTAATTTCATGGCTGCAATCCCCATCTGCAGTGATTTTGGAGTCCAAAAAAATAAATAAAGTCAGCCACTGTTTCCCCTTCTATTTCCCATGAAGTGATGGGACCGGATGCCATGATCTTAGTTTTCGGAATGTTGAGCTTTAAGCCTACTTTTCCGCTCTCCTCTTTCACTTTCATCAAGAGGCTCTTTAGTTCTTCTTCACTTTCTGCCATAAGGGTGGTATCATCTGCATATCTGAGGTCATTGATATACATGTATTTATATCTAGTCATAAAAATATAGAGGATTCTTTTGTATATGTTTAAAAATATGTACATTTTATTTGTTTGCAGTTCATATTTGTCCATTACAAACAATATCTCATGGATATCTCTGTACATGTTTCTTTTTACCCACATGCAAGAATTTCTATGGGTTATATAATCAGAATGGAAATTGCTGGGTCATAGGGTATTTGCATTATCAAGTTTATTGTATGCTACCAAATTGCTTTCCATAAATGGCTGAATTAATTTACAGTCCCACTAGCAATATATGAAAGCACTGTTTTCCTCATGTCTGCTCAAATATTTGATATTGTCATCCCTTTTTTATTTTTGCTAATCTGAAGGGTGAAAATGATTTCTCACTGCTTTATTTTGCATTCTCTTAATTATTAGGTTGGATTTCTCTTCATAAATCTGGTAGTGGGGCATTAAGATTCTTTTGTTAGCTGCCTTTTCTATATTTCATCCACTTTATAAACTCATCTATTTTTCTTATTGTTTATAAAATTTTAAAATACATATTTTAAATACTCAAAAAATCCTTTCTATCCCCCCTGCTGCACCGCAATACAGGCCCTAATTGTCCTTTGCAAAGTATGTTGCAACAGCTTCCAGATTGGTCTTTCTGACTTGTATTTGCCCTTCTTCATTCCATCTTCCACACTGCAGCCTGAATCATCTTTCTAACAAGCACATCTGAGCAAGTCACTCCCAAATTCATTACAGATGGGGAAACGAAACAAAAACTAAAACATCACCATTCACAAAAGAATCACCAAACAAACCAATTTTAAAGGCTTACACTCTTTGGTATACTGTATAGGTACTCCATGATCCGATTCCTCTCTACCTGTGAGAGGCCATCACCCTGTTCTTCCCCATACATCTTACCCATTCAGAACAATTGGCCATTCTTTGAACACATCAGCCTCGCTCATGCTTCTTGGCTTTTGTGCACCCACCTGTACTGCAATCTTGTCCCCCTAGAAAAAACTTCTCTGACATCCCTAAAAAGACCTAGTTGCTCTTTGTTCAACTCTTATGTGCACTATGCATGCTGCCTTGCTTCAGTCATGTCCAACTCTTTGGGACCCAGGCTCCTCTGTCCATGGGATTCTCCAGGCAAGAATACTGGAGTGGGTTGCCGTGCCCTCCTCCAGGGACCTTCCCAATGCAGGGATCAAACTCATGTCTCTTACATCTCCTCATGGGCAGGTGGGTTCCTTACCACTAGCACCACCTGGGAAGCCCAAAAGAAGAGTGATTTTTTTCCAGGCCCCAGTTGCTTTAGACTTACCTGTAAGCTGGGAGCGTGTAGAGCAAAGCACCGAGCAGCATCTCACTCTCAGCAGCTCAACACAGCTTCTCTGCGCTCCGTGTCACAGTAACTCCACAATCCTCTTTATGACTTCACATTGAAATGATTTTTGTATGTATGTCTTCTCTCTAGACTGGAAGCTTTGATAGCACAGGGCTCTGTCTCTTGGTCTCAAGAGGCAGTGTATCAGAGTGGTTAGGAGTGTGGGCTCTGAAGCTAAACTGCCTGGGTTTGAATCTTAGCTCTTTACAGTTTGGGAAATTGCTTAGCTTCTCCATGTGTCAGATTCCTCATTTGTAAAGTAGGGATAATAATAGTACCTATCTCATCTGCTTTCATTAAATCAGTTAATAAAGTACTTATTAATAGCCAAAAGGTGGAAGCAAGTCAGGTGTTGACCTGAGTCTCCTGTATCTGCATTGCAGATTCTTGACCACAGAGCCACCAAGGAAACCCAAATAAATAAACAAAATGTGTATATATATATGTGTATATATATATATATATATACATACACTTATACATATATACATACATATACATATATATAAACACATACAATGGAATATTTTTCAGGCTTAAATAGGAAGGAAGAGCGCGCCCTGCGCGGCCCCGCTGCCACCACCGCCTCCCAGCAGGCCGCCAAGCTTTTCGGCCTGGAGCCCGGGCGAAAAGCTTGGCGGCCTAAAAAAAAAAAAAAAAAGAAACGAAAAAAAAATAAATAAATAAATAAATAGGAAGGAAATTTCTGACATGTGCTACAACTTGTATTAACCTTGAAGACTATGCTCAAACAAACCAGTCATGAAAGAACAAATACTGTATAATTCCAATTATATGAGGTATCTGTGATAGTCAAATTCATAAAGACAGTAAAATGATGGTTACCAAGGGGTACCAAGAGGGGAGAATGAAGAGTTCATGTTTAATGGATATAGATTCAGTTTGGGAAGATGAAAAGTCTAGAGATGGACGATGGTGACGATTGCACTCCTGTGGTCATGTATGGATGTGAGAGTTGGACTGTGAAGAAGGCTGAGCACTGAAGAATTGATGCTTTTGAACTGTGGTGTTGGAGAAGACTCCTGAGAGTCCCTTGGACTGCAAGGAGATCCAACCACTTCATTCTGAAGGAGATCAGCCCTGGGATTTCTTTGGAAGGAATGATGCTAAAGCTGAAACTCCAGTACTTTGGCCACCTCATGCGAAGAGTTGACTCATTGGAAAAGACTCTGATGCTGGGAGGGATTGGGGGCAAGAGGAGAAGGGGACGACAGAGGATGAGATGGTTGGATGGCATCACTGACTTGATGGACGTGAGTCTGAGTGAACTCCGGGAGTTGGTGATGGACAGGGAGACCTGGTGTGCTGCGATTCATGGAGTCACAAAGAGGTGGACACGACTGAGTGACTGATCTGATCTGATCTGATCTGATGAACATACTTCATGCTACAGAACTGTGCACTTAAAAATGGTTAGGGAATTTCTTGGTGGTGTAGTGGTTAGGACTCCATACTTTCATTGCTGAGGGTCTGAGTTTGATCCTTGGTTGATGAACCAAGATCCTGTATGCCTCACAGCCAAAAAAAAGAAGATTAAAATGGTAAATGTTATGTTATGTATACTTTGTTACAGTAAATGAAAAAAGTGCTTATAATGATGTCCAGTATATAGTGGGGGCTCAGTAAAGGTTAATTCTGATTCTGTTTGTTAACAACACATTATTAATAATCATTCATTATTCTCACTGTCCTGAGCTATTGTATCCTCAAGTGGGGCTAGCTCCTGCAGCTGGGTCAATTACCCGTCTGTTTCCTGTCCAACCCTAACTTCCTCTGATTTCCTGACACAAGGCCAGTTTCTCAGAAGGAGATTTCTAGGGCAAGAGGATATACTTGGTGTAGGAGCCTTGCTAGCCTAGGTGACACTTGGGTATCCCCCAACTAAAATTTCAGGAGTAACACCCACTGTGTACTTAATCCTGGTTTGAGTCTTGGTCAGTAGTGACCCCTGCTTCCTCCCTTCTTTTCCCAGTTCATCTATCCCAGGCACCTAGCTGCTGCTGCTGCTGCTAAGTTAGCTTCAGTCATGTCCAACTCTGTGCGACCCCATAGATGGCAGCCCACTAGGCTCCCCCGTCCCTAGGATTCTCTAGGCAAAAACACTGGAGTGGGTTGCCATTTCCTTCTCCAATGCATGAAAGTGAAAATGAAGTCACTCAGTCGTGTCTAGCTACCATACCAGAAATAACTGGAGGCATTATAAAAATGTGCTGTGCTGTGCTTAGTTGCTCAGTTGTGTCCAGCTCTTTGTGACTTCATGGGCTGCAGCCCACCAGGCTTCTCTGTCCATAGGGATTCTCCATGCAAGAATACTGGAGTGGGTTGTCATGCCCTCCTCCAGGGGATCTTCCCAACCAAGGGATCGAACCCAAGTCTCCTGTGTTGCAGATGAATTCTTCACTGACTGAACCACCAGGGAAGCCCATTAGAAAAATACAGCACATTAAATGAATCTGAAAATATTCTTTGCACTTTAAAAACCTGTGCTAATTCCGCTCTAGTACTCTCCAAGCCACTCACCAAACCCATACTTTCCCTCTTCTCTTCACCCATGAAACAGCTTCAGTCTGAGGTCTTAACCTGTGGTAAACCCAAAGCATCCGTTCCAAGATTCCTCCAAAATCCAGTTTCCCATGTTGGGGCCTCAAATAGTCTTTAGCATAATGTTCTTTCTCTGAACTCTTTGAAGCACAAAATTCTCACTTTGTGTTCTTATGACCAGAACAGAAACAAAACTTTTCTGAGTAGATTGAAGCAGCTTTGTTTTTCTTTTTTAGAGCATAACCTAGAAATGCGAAGCCTGATTTTCTAGAGGCCCTTGAAGTGCTGCTGGCTTAGATCACAAATGAAAAATTCAGATGTAGACAGGTGTAAAAGTCAAGCACTCAGCCTGGGGGATTCTGGGTGGCTCCAATTCAGCAGAGCAAATGGCAAAACAACAGGTGTCCACAGATGTACTGACCCACAAGGCACTCATACTCAAAGCTCGCCTTGAGATTGAATTCTCTCATTGAAATCTGCCCCCTCAGTCTGACCCCCATCACCCTCTGCAGGGCTCTGGAAATTATGCATTCTGCTGGCCTTATGTTACAGGTACCAGGAGGTTGTGTGTGACTCACCCAGGATTAGCGGGCTTTAGGACTCAAAGTTCTGACATTTTCAAGCTGTTTATTAGTCAGAGGACGTTGCAGCCTACCTACAGAGGTTGCATAATAATTAAAAACTATAGTTGGAACAAATGCTCACGGGTGACCACACAGGACAGAGACTTGCTGAATTGGAAACTCAATCTAGGGTCCTCAGAGCCTTAAAGAGTTGTCTTGAAATAAGACATCTGCAGGATGGGGAAGAAGGAATATGATGGAAAAAGAGAGTCAATATGACTTTCCCTAATTGGAGGATCAAAAACAGGGTTGGTAAACCTTGTAAATCAGGTATTCCACTTACTGTGTCTTAAGGTAGTCAGGAACTAGAGCCAGAAACTATTAAAGTAAAAACTTTATAAGCTTTGTACCACTCCACATCTGTTCTTATGGTTATTCTGTGTTTGTCTCTTGGTATGATAATGTGCAAGCATGCTCAGTTGCTCAGTCATGTCCAACTCTTTGTGACCTCACAGACTGTAACCTGCTAGGCTCCTCTGTCCATGGAATTTTCAGACAATAATACTAGAATGGCTTGCCATTTCCTACACCAGGGGATCTTACACACGCATACGGTGGGAGGGAACAGTTCACCCAAGAAAAAACTGAGCTGAGCAGCAGCAATTTCATGTGTGAACAAAAGTTGCATATAGCAACTCTGTCTGTAATAGAAAACTGGAAATAACCCAAGGGTCCATCAAGAGGGGATTGTTAAATATAGAGCAGCTTTACCATGGAATACGATTCAGCTATTAAAAAGAATGGAGAGGACAAATGTGCTGATATACAAAGATGCCTGAGATATGTTAAGTGAAAAAAGCAAAGCGATAACAGTATACATAGGAGAAGGCGATGGCACCCAACTCCACTACTCTTGCCTAGAAAATCCCATGGATGGAGGAGCCTGGTGCGCTGCAGTCTATGGGGTCGCTAAGAGTCGGACACGACTGAGCGACTTCCCTTTCACTTTTCACCTTCATGCATTGGAGAAGGAAATGGCAGCCCACTCCAGTGTTCTTGCCTGGAGAATCCCAGGGACGGGGGAGCCTGGTGGGCTGCCATCTATGGGGTCACACAGAGTCGGATACAACTGAAGCGACTTACCAGCAGCAACAGTATACATACATAAAATCCCATTTCTATATGGTGTTTCCTTATAAGGTGAGGCATATAATATGTATCTGCACTCTCTTGTATGTATACAGACAGTGTCTGGAAGGAAATTAAAAAGTTAATTGTGCCACTTCCCACCTCTGGGATTGAGAATTTAGGAGAGGTATTGGGGAATTATTGCTTTCAACTTTGTAATTTTTATTCTGTTTGAAAGTTTAAAAAATATTTATAATTAAAAAAAATTTTTTTTAATCTTCTAAGGGTTTCAGCCAGGATAATTTCAGGATTTACAATTTTTGAAAAGCTGTCCTTCAGTTCTAATTTCAAATAGGAATGTGGACTTTAGTTTCCTGATTTCTTGTTCCTTCACCCAGGATGCTGGACAAAGCTGCAGTTGTTTTTTTTTTTATTTTTTGGTGGCCCCATGGCATGTGGGATCTTAGTTCCCCAACCAATGATCAAACCCACACCCCCTGCATTGGAAGTGTGGAATCTTAACCACTGGACCTGCCAGGGAAGTCCCCAAATTGCAGTTTGAATATATATTCTTTTCAAGCACATGTGGAATATTTATGACCACGTTCTAAGTCACAGCAGGATTCAACAATATGCCAAGGAAATGATAGCATATAAACAACATTCGCTGTCTACAATGCAATAAAATTATAAATCAGTTACAACAGTACCATATTTAAGCAATAGTTAAATAACCAAATCAAAATGTAGTCTCATTCTAAATTCTCTAACAGTGATAACATAAAAGAAAAACTTCTATTAATGAATTTTCTCTGGTTTTTACCCTCACCCTTAATCATGATGATATTCACTGCTCCTAAGTTGAACTATGCTGTGACTAAATGAACAAGTCAGTTTATTTGTTTCTATCTCATCTCGTCCCATAAAAATTTGAAAGAGGTTCAGTTGCTTGAACTCAATTCTGAATATGGAGGAACTTTCCTTGTCGTTGGTTGTAATGTTAATATATTAAAGCCATAAAATTCCTCCAAGATCCTAACCCATGGTGACAGGCATGTTGAAGGATCCTGTTTTCCTCTGGAGAGAAGCCCACAGCTGCCAGTCACAATAAACTTTAGATACTGACATGGACAGATGTCCAAGATATATCTTATGTGAAAAAGAAAAACCAGTTATAAGACAATGTGTATTATATGTAGTATTAGATGATCTAATGTGGAAACCAGGGGTATGCCTGGTGTGCCAAGGAAGCAAAAACAATTTTCAAAAGAATATATATTTAGTTTAAAGTACTGAAATAGTCATTAAAGGGAAAAGAACAGCTTTGATCTCCATATGCTTGTTTTACTGGTTAGTATTTTTATTTTGAATGAAACGTGGGTGGGGTAGGGGACATCATAGTAACCCTTTTCAGGATTAGGGTTGCCTAAGTTCTACTGATAAATCTGGCCATGATTTAATAATATGATTTTGTAAAAATTTACATATATAGTAGATGTTCATCTATGCAGAAAAAGCAATCTGGATAAATACACTTAAATACACCTCTAATTAAAAGTGGTTATCTCTGAAGGATAGAGTTTTAATTTCCACATTACAGATTTCTGGAACTTTTAACATTTTTTACAGTGAGTAGGAATTCTTTTGCAATCAGGAAATAATGAAAATTGAAAGAACAAAATAAAACAAATTCATTTTAGGCAGCAGGCAGTTAGGGCTTGTCTGGAAATATCACTCATTAATTGTGTGCTTGTGTAGTCTTACTACCCGGTTTCAGCTCTGGAGACATTGCCGCCAAGTTCAGCCACAGAATCTTTCCCACAGGCACAACCTGAAAGCCCACCCTTATGCACTGCAGTTTCCCGTGACATCTTTGTGACCTTCCACTGCCACCTCTGATCTCTGGCCACACTCTACTTGTCCCCCTGTCTAGCTTGGCTCAGTGGGAATTCATCTAACTGTTAAGAATCCCAATCTGTTTTTCTCTTTTCCAGCTTGGCTCAATCCCCCGGGATTGACATTACTGCAGACCTTCTAATGGAACCTTACTTCTTTTTCCTAGGTAAATAGGCCTTCTGGCCATTTTTGTGCATGATTCATAACTTTATGTAAATGTTCAGGCAAGCTGGATGAATGTAAATTGTGGACGTGATCCATTAAAGATATTGAGCACAATAAGTTCCTAAAGCTGCGCTTGAATGTGAAATGGTTGATACCAGGCAGAGGATGCTTGCCAGTTTCCTGACAGTCTAGGGATGAAGGATAAACCACTGCAAGAGAAGAGCAAGACAAGAGGTGGCTAGTTGGCAGTGAGGAGAGAACAGTTTGGGGAGGTGAGGATACTGAGTGGTGGTGAGGGGTTTTGACAGACGAGAGATTTCTCTGGGTGGAGAATTCATCAGGGTCTGAGCTTCCTGAAGACAAAGGCTATTACGGCCACCTGGGATTTACTGGGCTTTAGCTAATCCTGGGCTTGGAGACACACAGATTACCTGTCTGGCCTATTTCTGGGTGTGTCATACAGAGAACAAAACCCAGTAAAAGAGATGGGAGAGTAGAACTCCTTTGAGGTGGAAGGGTCCTTCTCCAAGGTGAAGCAGATGGCAAGTCACAGTAGGTAGGTCTTGCTTGATGGATAGCCAGCCACACAAAGACAGAGGCTCTGAGAAAGACTGGAGAAGGAAAGAAAGGGGACAGAAGCAGGCCAGTGAGCACTTCCAGTATTAGAAACGAGTCAACAGCCAGGCCCAGACACCAAACCTGGAGACACCTGTATGATTCTTTCTTTTAATTAAAAAAAAAAATTCTGGCTGTGCTCAGTCTTTGTTGTGGTGCATGGGCCTTCTCTAGCTGCAGTGCGCGGGTCTCTTGTTGAGGTGGCTTCTCTTCTTTTGGAATACGAACTCGGGAGCTCATAGGCTCAGTAGTTGCCGGGGTTTGGTGGGATCTTAGTTCCGCGACCAGAGATCGAACCCACATCCCCTGTACTGGAAGGTGAATTCTTAACCATCGAACCACCAGGGAAGTCCAACACCTGTATGATTCTTAACTATTGTGTGACTTCCCTAGTGTGGTATTTATGTTTTTCCGTGTCAGTTTCTATGGTGAAGAGCTATAAACCAGTAGCAGTAAAACAGCAAAAGCTTTAAAATGAAGTGGGTTTGTCTTTAGGGGCAGCAAGGATGTGGGGAGCTGGGGAGGCTGGCAAAGGTACCACCCCAAAGAGACAAAAGCCTGCTGGTCTCCTGGGTCCACTGTAAGATGGTGGAGAAAACCCAGACCTAACATTAAGCTTGTGCAAAGGAGGCCTTTAATTTTTTTAAAAAAGGCTTTCCCTGTGGGATTTTCTTGCCTCTACCCCATTTTACTTATCCCTCTATTGTGGCACTTATTTCACACTTCATAGGAGGAAATAACTTGCCCTGTGACTATTTGCTTTTATACACTTAGCTAGAATGAAAACATGTCTCACATGTTCCTATTTTATCAAGAGCCTTATATAGAACTGAGCATGTATCAGAGGCTCAATATATATATATATTCATTTTGTGAATTAAAAATCAGATCAGATCAGATCAGATCAGTTGCTCAGTTGTGTCCGACTCTTTGCGACCCCATGAATCGCAGCACACCAGGCCTCCCTGTCCATCACTAACTCCCAGAGTTCACCCAGACTCACGTCCATCGAATCAGTATGCCATCGAGCCATCTCATCCTCTGTCATCCCCTTCTCCTCTTGCCCCTAATCCCTCCCAGCATCAGAGTCTTTTCCAATGAGTCAACTCTTCGAATGAGGTGGCCAAAGTACTGGAGTTTCAGCTTTAGCATCATTCCTTCCAAAGAAATCCCAGGGCTGATCTCCTTCAGAATGGACTGGTTGGATCTCCTTGCAGTCCTTTTATACAGATATATAATGCATAAGTGTGTCCTTTTCGTTTACTATTTTTCTTTGTCTTTGCCCTCCCCCTCTTCTCATAGCCTCATGCATGTGTGCATGCTAAGTTGATTCAGTCGTGTCCAACCCTATGGACTGCAGCCCGCCAGGCTCCACTGTCCATGGGATTCTCCAGGCAAGAATACTGGAGTGGGTTGCCATGCCCTCCTCCAGGGGATCTTCCCAACTCAGCGATAGAATCTGAGTCTCTTATGCCTCCTGCATTGGCAGGCAGGTTCTTCACCACTAGCACCACCTGGGAAACCCCATATTTTTATGACCATATATTAATATTAGAACACACACACATACATGTCTTTTTGTGTCTGTCAATTGATGTTTTACAAACATTTAATTATGTCATTTGAAAAATTTTCTTTCCCTTGGTTTTCTTCCTCAACAATATCTCTTAGAAATCTACCAAGTAAACTTCTATAGGATGATCTTGTTATTTTTAATAGCTGCATAGTAGTATAGGTGTGGCTTTGTGATAATTCATCCAAGGTGCGGCTGTGCTAGAGACCTCAGCTTTCCTGAGTTGATTGCTCACATCTCTTCCCAGTTTGGAGTTCAGTGACACTAGGCTGGCCGCTTGAGATTGGGCAAGGTGGGATTACTTACGTGATAGGAACATGCAAAAGCTACAAATTAGGGCTTTTTCCAGTGGTTTTTTAACTAGCAAATTACTGATCTCTATGAATGGGTTTTAGTTTGTTTCTAGTTTGTTTTTTGTTTTTTGTTTTTTCTAGGGTGGAGGTGTAGTGAGCCAGTACAAACAAACAGTGCTGACACACAAACACGTACATACACGCATACATATGTGTGTACATACTTGTATCTCCTTATGTACTGGTATTTTTACTTCTGTGGGATATAGGAGTAGAATTGATGGATCAAGGGAATACACATTTTCAGTTTCAAAAGATGTTGCCAGATTATAAAGGATGGTAGAAATTTCTACCAACAGTGTAAAAACTGTGCATCCCTGCTAGCAATGGAAATTAGCCTCATTTTGATTTTTGCTCGTTTGAAAGGTATAAAATGATATCTCATTGTACTTTAATTTGCACCTTTTTGAATACTAATAATTTTGAGCTTTTTTTCCTAAGCATATTGACTATTTAAATGTGCTCTTTTGTGGCATGCTTCCTAATAGCTTTTGCTCATATTTCTTCTGGGTTATTTGTCTCCCTCTTGTCCATTTACAAAACCTTTTTGCTTATTGTTGTTTTTATTTATCTTTCTGTCCTATACATTGTATTTTCCCCTAAATCTATTTTTTGTCTTTTGACTTTATTTTGTCTATTACCATACAAATTTTTTATAGTCACAAGGGAAAATATATTTATATTTTCTTTTATGGCTTCTGGATTCTAGTCTTGGTTTACCAAGCCCCCTGAACTCTCACCCCTATATTGAACATGCAGTCTCCTAAATTTTCAAGATGGTTATTGTCTTATTTTTTAATTTGTTTTTAATCTATATGGTGTTTATATTTGTATGTGGTATAAAATAGGAGTCCAGTCTTATCTTCTTCCAGATGGAAGTTGTCTTGGCACCATTTATTAAATAACCCATCCTTTTTCATGGAGTTGAAACACCAACTATATCATACGGTAAATTCTCATATATATACACTTGGCCTATTTCTGGGTTCTCTATTTTATTCCAATGGTACATTTATCTATTTCCATGCCAATACTGAATTGATTTAATTACAGTAGTTTTATAGTACACTCTGACATCTGGTAAGACAGATCTCATCCTTTTTCTTTTCCATGTTTTTATTTGCCAATCTAAAGCATTTATTCTTCTATGTAACTTTAAGATCATTTTATTCAGTTTTCTCCCAAATCAAAACTTTATTATCTAATTACAATTGGATCAAATGTGTACATTAATTTCGGAAAAAATGACATTTTAATCAATATTCTTTCCAAAGATATTTACTGAGTACCTACTTTGTGACAAGCTCTGGAGATATAGCACTGGAGAAGACAGATGGCTTTTGCTCTGAGTTTAGGTTTTTTTTTTTTCTTTAAATAAATAAACAGCCCAGAAATTCCATGCTCCTACCCAACAGAAATGAGTGCTAAAATCCACCAAAATACATACACAAGAATACTCATGCAACAAAAAGAAAAAACAAGCAAGCAAAAAAAAAACAAAAAAAAAACTCATGGCAGCTTTATGTATAATAGAAAAAAACCTAGAAGTAACACCAATGTTTTTTCAGTAGAATGGATACATAATGCAGAGGAATCTTAGAGATACTATTGTGCATAAGGAGATGAACACAAAAGAGTACATACTCTATGGTCCCATTAATATGAAGTCCCAAAACAGGTAAAGCTTATCCTGAGATAGAGCAGAACATGGCTACTGTTAGAGGATATTGACAATGAGGGGGGCACAAGGGAAACTTCTGGGGTGATCTGACTATTGATGACATGAATACGTATATACTTTTATCAAGCCATGTATTATGCACCATCCACTGTACTGTTTTTAAGTCCTCCTTCGATTAAAACCAAATAAATAAAAGGGAAATTCATCCTCATGGAAATGCCTTCCTCCCTTTGAGGTGCCTAGGGTGAGCAACCATCTGCCCATTCCCAGCTTCTGCCTTCTCCGTCGCTGAAAAACTGAGTTTTCTAGTACTTTTTCGGCTTGGCTATTGCAGTCTTGAAGTGCCTGCAGCTGCTGTCAACTTCATGATTTTCCATCTCCCTCCCCCCTTTTAAAAAATATGTTTAAAAAAAATCTCTTGATGGAATACAGTACAGTATTGTGGAAAAGCAGCAGACCTGGACCAGCTCAAAGCAGCCAGCTCGAACTCCCTCTCCCCTACTGGTCAATAAGAAACCCTGGATTTTTGTGCCTTACCCCCAAAAGAGTTATAAAGTTCAGTAAGTGCCTGGAAAGCAGGCAAGACTCTGCGATGCAATCTGGATCACCCATTACCAATTTGCTTTGCTCACCCACCGTAGTGGCTGGGCCTTATGCTTCCTAGGGGAAAATGAGCAGTTTGAATGCCTGCCCCCTCCTCCCTTCTCCCATCTCACCCACTCTCCTCCCTTTGTTCTCGATGAATGGTTCCCTGGTGTGGGGGTGCTTGTATTTGTGGCTCTTCGGGGAGAAAACTTTGAGCCCCACTTGGGGTTTCACACGTAACCCCAAGATTGTCAGCATCGGATGCAGCCTGCAGCGGTTACAACAGGCGGATTACCATGCAGCGCTGCTGAGCTGCCGTTTGTGCCATTTTCTATTTCCGCCCTCTAGGGCAGTGACTCACTGCTTTCCAGTTCAATGTGGGGACACGTCCCACAGTGTTGACTGTCTGATGCTCCTGGAGGACATTCCTAACCCACCACTCACCAAGTTATTAGAAATCTAACTCCGAAATCACTAATCCCCAAATAACCTCTATTCTCTCTACCGCTGGCTTCCTTGCTTTGATTTTATGCACAGTAGTTCTAAACTCAAGGCCAAAAATTCTACCCCATGCGGAGCCACTTTCAAAGGAGAACCAATATGCTAAGACTAGAGGGGGATTTGAATAGCGGCTAATTGTCAGTTTGTCTAGTGAAGAAAGCTTCCTCTCTCCCCTGAGCGGGCTGGTTATTTGTTAAAATTTGCTGGGGTTTTGGAGCACCTCGCTGTCAGGGGCAGCTCAAACTCAGCAGTTTTAATTATTAATCAGGTCAAAGGCTGACGACAATTTTTCTTCTCTTCAGGGGAGGGTCTGGAAAGTTCAAAGGAGGGGCTGTCCCAGCCCTTGTCCTATGATGGGTGGAAAAGAGGGACGAGGGAAGTGATTCATGCCAGAAGGGTCTGAGTTCTTAATGGTTCTTTGCCCTAGACAGACTGTGTCAGAAAGTTGCTTAATCTCCCTCTGGATTGATTTTTAAGTGTATCTAGGTCTTTATATTACACTTTCTGTGGGTGGTGGTGGGTGGGTGGGTGGTGGTGGGTGGGTGGGTTGTGGCCTTCTGACTTAAACAAATTCCAGACTTGATACACATGTGAAAGTGTGTCCTGTCGTACCTGTGCAAGCTGGAGTGCAGAAAAGGTGGCTAGCTTCTTCAAAGGTGTCCGTGTGGGGGCATCAGTTCACGGGGCGGGGGTGGCGAGGGGCATCAGTTCACGGGGCGGGGGTGGCGAGGGCTCCTTTCTGCTTCAGCGGTCTCTGGAAAAGGCACCGGGCTTTTTCCAGTTTGGGTTTGTAGCATTTCCAGATAGGCTTCCTCTATTCCTGCCCTGCCTCCCACGCTTCTCTCCTGGTCTCTGTGGATCTGGTTTCTCTTTTTGGCCTGAGACCTCAGCTTGACAAGATCCAGAAAGGTCTCTTTGCGGTCTGCCTTTCCCTCAGCCATTCTACAGGATTCCAACAGGCCCCGCCTCCCGCCCCTGTTGCTAGGCAGATTCCCCTGTTGCTAGGCCACAACTGCTGCTTCCCAGCCTCAAGAAGAGGCACAAATGCCCGGTGACCCCCTCAACAGTCTCCCCACCTAGCCACACGCTTGACAAAACAAGTCAATCTTAAACACCTGCTATATGTGAACACCCGTGCCCAGCGTGGAGCAGTTCCAAATGCGGGAAGAGGTGGCAAGCTCAGGGCTGGCAGAGATAGGGGTGACCAGTCATCCTGGGGGTGGTGATCAGACTGTCTTCTGGGAAGCGTCTTACAGGATGGCCACTAACTTGAAGACTTTTCCCTGGTCCAGGGTCTGACCCTTAGCGTTACAGGTTCAGAAAACTCATTTTGTGTGCAACTAAAAACAGATCCTTGTCCTGGTAGCAAAAGCATATTAATCAGGCTTGAAAGACTGATGTCTAAAATGAGAATGTGAATTTATTAATTTGTAATGAGAAGTCTGTCACATGGAACTAGGATGCTCCTGCAGGCACCATGGTCTCTCTAAGGAGGCAGACTTTTCTCAAAATGATAGTGTCACTGAAGGATTTTGGAGACTTGATGTGGAGCACCATTTTTGCCTAAGAAAGGGAGTGTATTTATCTCTCTCTCTCTCTCTCTCTCTTTTTTTGCTATGCTGTGCAGCATGCAGGATCTTAGTTCCCCAGCCAGGGATTGAACCCATGCTCCCTGCCTTGGGAGTGTGGAGTTTTAACCACTGGACTGCTTGGGAAGTGCCTATTTATATCTATTTTTACCATCCTTACTATATGCCTGGCAAAATGCCTCATGTTTATAGATGTAATTCTACTAATTCTTCACATCAGCCATGAGAGGGAGCTACAAACACTCATTCCCATTTCACAGAAAGAAAGCAGTTCAGATTAGATTGCTTACCTAAGGTCATCAAGCTAATAAGTGACAAATCCAGGGTTGGTACTCAAGGCCCATGGTGGGACTAATAGATCTCAGCTCCCTGGCAATCTTGAGATGACAAATTAGGTTGGGGGCAAGTTGGATAATGGATACTGAGGTGCTGATGAATCAGCCAGATGGAAATTTCCTTTAAGTGATGGGACCTTTGAAGTGGAGCTCTGCTGAGCCTAGATCTTGAGATGAAAATTAGAGGCACCATCCAACATATGCTTCACCCCTTCTGGAAGCATTCTGAGGGAATAGCTTCTACATTCTTATTGGTAGTGGATAAGTGTGTTTTTAACTCCGCTGTAGTGATAGAAAGCAGGAAGGTCACCCAGGACTGGGTAGGCATCTGAATGGGGTAGGACAGGGCACCCGAGGGGCTTCCCAGGTGGCGCTAGTGGTAAAGAACCCATCTGCCAATCCAGGAGACATAAGAGACCTGGGTTTGATCCCTGGGTCAGGAAGATCCCCTAGAGAAGGGAATGGCAACCCATTCCAGTGTTCTTGCCTGGAGAATCCCATGGACAGAGGACCCTGGTGGGCTAAAGTCCATGGGGTTGCAAAGAGTTGGACACGACTGAAGTCACTTAGCATGCACAGGCATCTGAGGGAGTTGCCAGGGTTAGAAGCTCAAAGGGGAAATGTTCCTGGGAGAGTATTTTCATCACCATCTTGCCAGTTGGCTATTAACACAAGAGGCCCAGCATCTGAGCATACCAAGAGACCAAGGTCTCAACTCCAAGGACAGGCAGAAGCAGCCTTGGGGAGAAGGTAGTATTCACAGAACTCCCTGGAAGGGACAATCTGGAGCCTGTCTAAGAAGAAGGGGACAGAGAAGTGCAGTGCCTTCCTTGTCCAGGGGCCTGGTCAAGAGCCCCTATTAATAGTCAGGGCAAACATGAAGACAGCCCTGATCTGGGAGACAAATCAAGACAGAGCTTGAAGCTGTGTGGCCAAAAAAAAAAAAAAAGAGAGAGACAGAGAGATAGAAAGAGAACAGACAGGGGTCCTGAGTGGCAGTTTCTGAAAGCAACTAAGGGCTCTATCAGGCATGGCCATCCCCTCTATTTCTGTTAACCTCTGGCTCTGGCTAACTGTGAGCATCTTTGTTCTGTATCCAAGCCTTAAAGAACTGAGGAGTGAAGGGCAGGAGGTGTGGGTTTCCCACAAGCTGTAGCTTTTCTAGCCTCCTTTCTCCCCCATCTTGCTTACTCACATATTCTTACAACAAACTTTCCTGAGTCTAGACTTGAGTCTTTCTGGGAGAAGGAATCTGTGCTCCACAAGCTGTCTGTTTCTCTGCTTTTGTAATTTACTTTTTTGGCTTCCCCCCCAGTTTCCTAGTGAAGTACTTTTTGAACAATCTCAGCCTTGTCTGGACGCCTGAGATTTGCCCGCATTGGGGCCAAGAGAGTCAAGGGGTTCCAGGGCCCCTGGAAATTTAGCATGGTGAGCCAGCAGCTGTCTCAGCTGGATTTGCAGGAAACAGCTGGTGGAGCCGGGGCAGAGAGAGGTGAAACCTCGAGAGAGGAAGAGATTGAGTAAGGGAGAGAGATGGGAGCAGCTGCAGTCACTAAGCCTTCCTGCCTGGACTCCTCCATCACAGAGGCCAGCCCAGCTCTAAGGCTCCCCAGCCTGGCTTTACTCGAAAAGAAACAAACAAGTTAAAGTGATGCCCTGGGGACTATAAACAGCGGGCATGGCCAGTATCTGACAGGGAATCGGACAAGGGCTCTTAACCTTAGAGCACGGGGTCTGTTCACCTGCAAATCTTAAGGACAGCTGGGGTGTGATTCATCCAGAGGGGGATTATGCCCCAGACACTAGACCGGGACTGTTTGGGGATGAGATCCAATCAGGGCACATGGCATTCAACTGAAACAGAGGAGAATTGGAGGAATTTGGGCCTCTTCTGTTAGTTTAGTAAACTGAGAGTCTCTTAGAGATTTGTGCATGATGTTGGCCTGTGCCTTATTGGAGGCCCTTCTCAACTCCCACCTCCCTTATTTGGCAAACGATGATTTTTTTCCTTAAAGACTTGATATTATGTAATAACCAAGGAAAGGCAATAATTTCCCCGCTTTATTGCTGGCTGGCCTTTGGGAAGGAATGGCTGGAGTTGGGAAGATCCCAGGGTCACTCTGAAACTTTTGAGAGAGGATACCTTCTCATGACCCACTAATATATTGCAGACTCAGGCTTGGTTCCTGGGCAGCAGAGGTTAAATTGAAATCTTGATTCTCTTGGTAACTTGATGGCTTAGTTTAGGCCTCGGGTTGCTGTTCCATGAACTGCCTTGAAATTTAATCACCCAAATTTATTTCCTAGAGTGTTTTTCAGCATCTCCTCCTCTAGGCCCATTAGTCACCATCCCGTGACCTGACAGAGTGATTATTAAAGACCCTGTGGTTCCTTTTCACTAGATTTAGGGGTGTTGGTAACTCTGGAGGCAAGTTCTAACTTGAGTCACAGTTGGGTGGACTTTCCCACAACTGGTTGTGAATCTTCCCTGAGGGCGCTCTCAGGGCCTGGGAGAATAACACTGTGGACCTTCTGTTCTTCCTTAAAAACCAGTGAGATGGTTCCTGGGTTCTTCTTGGACTGGTGTTCTTGGGCTGAGGGTTATATTATCTTTTGCCCCTGGGCACGTCACAGACATTTCTTAGCTTCAACCTCCCTTTTGGTGAAATGGAGGCAATGCACATTACAAAAAAAAAAGGAGTGTTGAGCCCAGCACAAAGGCTTGCAACCTATGTTAGCGCCCTTGCCATCTAGCTGGGACAAGGCTCAGGCCTTCTGTTGGGACTCTTGGAAGAAAAATTTTATCAATCTGACTTTGAAGCCTTCTCAGAAACTGTTGTTTCAAGGGTAGGTGAAATTTTATCTGTTCCCCTCCCTCAACCTGATCCTCTAAAGTAGGAGTTGCAAACTTAGATGATTACAATTGGCAGGCAGGTAATATTCCCTGGTAGCTCAGATGGTAAAGAATATGCCTGCAATGCAGGAGACTGGCGTTCGATCCCTGGGTCAGGAAGATCCCCCAGAGAAGGAAATGACATCCCACTCCAATATTCTTGCCTGGGAAATCCCATGGACAGAGGACCCTGGCGGGCTATAGTCCATGGGGTCACAAAGAGTTGGACACGACTGAGCGACTGAGCACACACACAATATAAATACATAGCAATCTGTCTGAGCATGGGGGCCACAGGAGGGCCTGAGCCCTGCAAAGATAAGATGCTATCTCTCTGCTGGAAACAGTGAAAATGGGGCCCCAGTATGATCTTCTATTTTTTAAAGAGAAGCCAGATATCAGACTTTTGGGGAGAAAAGTCTCAAATTTTAAATGCATTCAATCAGTTGAAACATTTTAAAAGTGGGATGAATGAAATACTGTATAGCTTCCACTGGTAAAGTTCCACCCCTTGCCCTTGGCAGGTTCTGGAGGGAGTGCTCTCCCTTCCCCCAAGACTGGGCCTCCCTATTGCCTCTTGGTTGACCTCTGGAGGCATCTACCAGGGCCTGCTCCTCTCCTGCAGACATGTTGGACCAGTTAAAGGTTATTCTGTAGAAACCTCCACCAACAAGTCAAAAGATGAGTTTCCTGCTCTTAATAGATAATTTTTATTGGTTTTGCAATAAACGTATGAAATAGAAACAATAGCAATAAACCAGCTCAACAAGAAATCGAAAGGCACAGGCCCCCAAAGCCCTTCCCGCCTCTTCTTAATGAGTCTCTAATTTATAGACTGACTAGCAGGCCCACTTTTCTTTTTCCAAGCTTTGCAAACTTTTCCATCTCGGGGGCTGGCGTGCTCTGGGGGCTTTTGCACTGGTTTCCTAGGAGCTGCTGCAATGGAGGCCAGGACATAGATGGCCCACACAGGAGGGGGGTGCACAGCTTTGGGGTTTGGGGTTCTGGACCCAGCCCTGTTTCCTGTGTCTCTGACGGTCTTTCCCCTTTTAAATTTCATATTTATCGATGAGGGGCAGAAAGAGAGTAATCAGGATAAAAACTCATGCTGAAATGACTGAAGTCCACGATTTAACTTTTGGAGAGCCAAGTGACGAAGGGGTAGGCACCGAAGCATCCAGAGGCTGGGGAAGGGGTTTGCCCACGTCTTCTTCCCCCCCACCCCCCACGGCCCTCCGTCTGCTAAGCAGTGCCAAGGGGTGAGGTGGGGGTGAACTTGGTGTCTTTGTGACACTGATGAGACCTCCTGGCTATTGTTCTCAGTGGCAACTCAAGCAGCGAGCTGGAGGCCCTGGGTCCCTGCCAGCGGGTATTTACTTGTGGGGTTGCTGGCAGTGTCAGATGAGTGATAGCTAGAGTCAGAAGGGCTTCGTGCTCTGTTGGAACATTTCCCCTGAGGCCTGCAGCCCAAAGAATAGGTTATCTGTGTTCCCCATCACGCCTCCAAGAGAGAGCGCAGGCCTCCTCAGAGCTTATGGCTCCTCAGGGCTCACGCCTCCACAGTGAAAGGGAGAAACAAGACCGAATGGGTGTCCCTACACATTTCTTGGGGAGCTGGGTGACCCTGGGGTCTGCTTAGCGAGGAGCCTGGTAGACTTCAGCAGGAGGGCAGGAAGGCCTTCGCTGTGGAGGTGTGTGCTTTTGTGCCCTCGGCCAGTTTGGTGCTCCCACACTCCCTTCCTGCCCGGGGTGAGGAAGGAGGGGAGGAGGGTGCCTCTCCCAGGAATTCACAGCCCCGAAAGGGCCTCCGACTTCTCCAGAGCCTGCTCTTGGCCACTCTCCTCCTGCTCACTGCATGTCCCTCTCCTCAGCGGGCTTGGGGGAAGAGACCGCTGACTTTGCAACCCACCGCCCCTGAAAGTCCCCATCTATGGTGTGCTGTTATGCTTCGAGGACACAGGACTGTGAACTCGAAATTGTCTCGCCTTTGTCACCTCCTGGCAGGTCTTTAGAGCTCGGGGAAACAGCCGAGCGGTACAAATCGCCCCGGCGTGGTAAAGCCCCCCTTACTCCTGATGGGCTGCCTGACTCATATCCGTTTCCCTGGCAAAAAATAAGTTTTTGTTATTGCTGGCTTGGCAGAAGCACGGAAGAGTGCGCGAGGATCTACTGCCCCATGCATCACTGGCCAAATTGCCTGAGAAATCCCAGCTCTAGAACTTTTCATCGTTGGCTGTGATGTACGGAGCAGAACGGCGGCTCCATTTCCCCCGCGTGGGGCTTAGCAGCACTGGCACTTAGCAGACCTGCTCTGCTTGCAACTCCCAGCAAATGGGGCCTCTCTTTCCCTTCTCCTCCTCTTGGCCCTGATCCCCACCCCCTCTTTATCTTTCCCATCCCCCGGTCTGCTCATCAACCCCCTCCCTGCCTCTACCCAGCAGAGCCATAGCTGGAGAATCAGGAGGAGGCCCACAATGTCATTTCCCCATCACTCTGCAGACAGTTCCACACTAATGTTCTTTTAATGCTGTGATGCTGCACTAATTAATAAGCATCCTGCACAGAGGCCTCGCCTCGCCTCTCCTCCCCTCTCCTCCTCTTCCCTCCCCACCCCTCCCCACCAGCCTTCCAGAAGGCCTCGTGACATCCTGGCAACTGGCAGCCGAGAAAGGATTTCTCTCCTCTACCTGGGCTGCCTGATATTGCTATGAGAGATAACTGTATACGAACCAATAATCTAGCCTGACAATCCAATTTACTGACCAATAGCGCACAATCCACCATGTCATCGGCTGTGGGGAGGCCCATAAATTAGTTCCTAGTAATTTATTCTGATCAATAGAATGGGCAAAGTCACTTGTCTCTTTAATCAAAGGCCCTCTCAGAGATGTCAGGACAGGCAGCTGCGTGGGAGGCAGCAAGTCTCTGTGAGCAACTGGGCGGTGGGTGCTCGGCCCTACACCCCGAGCCCTGGCTTCCAGGATCCAGCAGAAGGCTTCTGAAACAGGGCTGGTGTCAGAGGGACCCACGGTCCAAGCTGCCTACGGTTCCTTTGGCCTCCCCAGCCACAGAACGTTGGCTGCAAAGGAAGTTAAGGGCAGAGGTGGCCAGGGTGGTAGTGAACAAAAGATAGACTTGAGGGGACTACACTGAAGCCCAAGGATGTCTTATCTCTTCTAAATATTCAGAGTCTTCCTCTCCAGGTCACAGAAGCCCCGCCAGCACTTGTGCTAGGGTCTCTGTAAAGAGGAGGTCCATAGCGTGGTGGACCAGAGCCAGGTTGCCTGGCTTTGAATGGCGATGCTGCCATTTCCTAGGTGTGGAGCCCTAGGAAAGCTGCTTATGTCTCTGTGACTTGGTTTCCTCTGCTGTAAAGTGGGGCTAATAATAATGCCTGCCTCATAGGGTTATTAAGAAGATTCAATAAATATATTATACACAGAAAATGAGTATTAAAGTAAATCAGCAAATTAATATGTAAAACATTTAGTGCCTGACACATAGTAAGTGCTGTACAGAGTGCTTGTTAAACAAATACAGAGAGATCAAGGGAAAATGTTGATGTGATTCTCTCTGAAGATGTGCCAAATCCTTGAGATGCTCTGCTGCTTGAAAACTTCTGCTCATTCCTACTCACCTTCACCTCTTGTCCTCCTTGTCCAGGATAAACAAAGGAAGAGTCTATTGATGCTATCTCTTTGAAATGTCAGAGAAATTCTAACGGCCTCTGTGCAAGGGTCTCCCCCCTTCTCTGGACCCTTGGGCGGAGCCAGTGCATTGGCCTTGAGGAAAGACGCTGACTTTGCCTTAGAGAAAATGAGCCTATTTTTAGGCAGCAAGGAGGGAAAGGAAGCCCTGTTATCTCTGTTGGCTGTGGGGCCTGGCACATGAGGCGGCATTTACTGACATGAGCAAGATAAACAAGCAAAGACACAGAGCCATGGTGTGAGGGGCTGTCCTTTTGGGTTCCAGGCCCAGCCCTACCGGTCACTGGTTGTGGAACTTGGGCAAAGTCACTTCATGTTTCTGAACCTAATTCTGTACCTGAGACATGAAGGGGTTGGACAGGGTGATCTTGGAAGTCACTCCCGGCTCTGATACTCTGAAGTGCTGTGTGGTCAGTGAAGGTGTCTGTTGGCTTCTCTTTGACTTCCTCAGCCCTACACTCCCCACAGTAACAAGCTGAAAGGTTCTGAAACCAAGAGCCAGCAGCATGAGAAGGTCCAGGATATCTCAGGATATTATAATTACTAAATGGATGTCATTGATAGAACAGGGAAGGTGATGAGAGCCAACTCACTGAGGAGAGGGGCTCCTGGGCCTCTGATGCCAGCTGTGACTAGTTTCCTGAATGTGCAAGAGGCCAGGGGCCTGTCTTCTGTCATCAAGGTCAAAGCTAGGACTTCTGATTCTAGAGAACTTCTGGGGCCTCCTTTCTTCTAACCTCCACCCCTCAGGGCTACCTCAAGGTAGGGAACCTATTAAAAGCATAGCTTCATTAAGGCACGGGGCTTCCCAGGTGGCACAGTGGTAAAGAATCCACTTGCCAATGCAGGAGATGCAGGAAACACAGGTTTGATCCCTGGTTTGTGAAGATTCTCTGGAGAAGGGAAAATAAATGCTTAGGGAATGTCAGTTCATGGTGGCGATGCCATCCTTTTCCTCCACAGCTCCAGTACAAAGTGTGAAGACGTGACCCTGACTCCTGGGGTTGCTGTCCGAGAGGAAGACACAACCTTTCCCCAGGGACCCCCCTCCTGAAGGAAGAGATTCCACTATTCTTGCCTGGGAAGCCCCATGGACAGAGGAGCCCAGTGGGCTATAGTTTATGGGGTCACAAAGAGTCAGACACGATTGAGTGCACTCTCTCACAGAGACACAAAAAAGGAAACTGAGGCAAAATCCACTCAAAATTCCAAGCTCCAGTGACTGTCCCTGTGTCCCCATCCTGGCCTCCCACTTCCCCACAACTGAGCCCTGACATGTGCTCACCTCTGATGGTGTGTCCATCAGAGGTGAGCTGGAGGGCTGGGGTACAGCAGTCATTGGGGTGATGGGGCCAGGTTGGAGGCCTGAGGCCAGCCCAGGGTGGCTGCATGGCAGGTGCACACAGTTTCTGGTGAGCAGGAATCTGGCACCCTCTGCTGACCCCGCGGCGGGAGACAGCTGGTCAACCAGGCTGGGGCTGCAGTTACCCGGAGGGGGTGGGGTGGGGTCCAGGACCAAGCGGCAGCTTACCAGTCAAAAGAGCAGCTCCTCTCTCTGAATAGATCATTTTTATTGGTTTTGCAATAAGCTTATGAGACAGGAACAATCGCAATAAACAAACTGAACAAGAAATCGAAAAGATGGGCCCCGAAAGCTGTTACTGAGCCCTCCTCACCTTCTCTTAATGAGTCTCTAATTTATAACAAACTCATCAGCCTTGTACCTCCAGGGTTCCCTGACGCCAGGCTGGGAACCCACGCCTCCGCCTTGTGGGTGTATGATCAGTCATCCCAGGTGACTGAGACCTGGCTCCCGAAGGAAGAATTGGTCTAGGAGAATCCTGGGACAGGCCTGGAGCTTCAGTCACGGCTACCTCCGGGAAGAACTGGAAGGCGTGGGCCTCCCCCATCACTTACCAGACCTCTTCAGAATGGATGGGGCTAGCCGGCAAGGGTCCGCCTCCTTCAAGCTTCTTCTACAACCCTCTTCCCATCCTTAGGCTACAGATTCAGACCCAGGTACTACGTCTGCTTCAGAATGCCAGATGAGGGCTTGTTTTTGGAGGCTGGGGTAGCTGGGAGTTTCTGAACCCCTGGACTGTATGCTCCTCAGATACGACTGAAGTGCCTTATGGGGGCTGGGTTTCCTCCTCAAAATGAAAGCATAACTTAGGGAAGAGCTGTGTCTCACGCCCTCCCTCCCAGTAGGCTCTCAGTGAGGGGGTTGCTCTCCGTCAGACTGGGCTTCCATGAGCCAGGGCTGAATCTCTTCCGTCAGGAGGGGAGTCCCTGGGGAAAGGTTGTCTTCCCATCGGACAGCAACCCCAGGAGTCAGGGTCACGTCTTCACACCTTGTACTGGGGCTGCGGAGGAAAAGGATGGCATCTCCACCACCCACCGACAGTCCCTTAAGCATTTATTTTTCTCCAGTCCCTTTTGTCACCAGGTGACCCTGAAGCCTTTTCCCAAGGCAGCTTCCTATTCTTCTGCCTGTCCCTGGCTTGAGGTACCTGTTAGCCCCACTGTATTTCCTGGTGCTGTGCATGGGGCACGGCACCCAGGGTTCAGACCTATTTTTTCTGCTCAGGATGATCCCCATTAGGTAGAGAGCTCTCTCCATGGGAGACCAAGTGCGGCCAGGAGGTGTCTGCAATCCTAGGGGTGGCCACAAGATGTCAGTGTGAGGCCATGGAAATGGTTCCCATCCTGGGGCTGAACTCAAAAGGAAGGATAACAGGTTAACACAGCTTGGAGGGGGTGTGTGTATGTTGGGGTGCGGCAGGGCAGTGGTGTTCCTTGCTAGTCACCCCTGTTCTTCTTTCTCTGTCCCCTCTGTAGGTCCCAACCCTTGCCCTACCATTCCACACTTCCTCAAACTCATGCCAGTGCTCCATCTCTTTCGGCTCTGCCCCCTCTCATTTGCATTCAGGAGAGTGGGTCCTGCAGTTCCCTGACCTCCAGCTCTGGGGAGGATGTGGACCTACTGTCCCTGCTGCAGGCACTCCTGTTGGGGGGAGCAGCCGGTGGGTGTGTGGTCCTGTGTGTTACCTGGTGTGGCTTCAGGCCACTGGGCGCTTGAAAGCCTGGGTGTGCTTGCTTGGGGGCTGCCTCTGTGTGTGGGTGTTTGTATGTGTGTGACTCCATAAGGATTTGTATCTGCCACAAACAGAAGTTCGGAACTGGAAAGGTATCTTAGAAATCACCCAGTTCAGCCTCTGATTTTATAGATGAGGAAATAGAGACCCAAAGAGAACAAACCCTTCCCCTAGGCCATGCAGTGAGTTTGGCTAGGCTGTGCCCGGAACCCAAGTCTCCCGCCTTCCAGCCCAGTGTGTGCAGGGTGGGGGGCGGCGGTTCCTATCTGGGTGTGTCTCCAGGGCTGTGCGTTTGGTCGTCTTCTGTCTTAGTGATTTACTTCCAACGCGTCCTGAGAAGCTCCCCCCAATTGACTGTCAGCCAGCAAGGTTCTAAACAGACTCAGAAGGTGAAGTGAAGAAGGAATGGAATGGAAAGGAAGAAAGGCGAGGCAGAGCTGTGTGCTTGTGTTGGGTGTGGGTATCCTTGCGCTTCATGGTGGCAGCGCGTGGATGTCAGTGGGTAGGTGTGTCTGCCTCTCAGTATGTCAACATGAGGGTCTGTGTCACAGCCCCTGACTCTGGTGTGTAGGTTTGAGTCGTGTGTGTGTGTATGCACGTGCTAGGACCTGTGTGAGTGGCCTCTGGGAGTCAAGGCCTCTTGGGGAGGTGTTGGTGCTGTGGGCTGGATAGTACGTGAGTGATGGTGTGTGCCAGCCACTGGCGTGTGTGTCAGTGACTCCGGCGTGTGCATCCGTCAGTGGCTGCGTGAGTGACTGTGCATGTCAGTGAGGACAAGAGTGTGTGCGTGAAAGAGAGGCTGCCCCCCTTCTCCACCTCCTTGCCCCCCCACCCGACTGTCTCACATGGCCCCTAGGGTTTCTGTGTCCCCACCCCAGCAGCAGCAAAATCCTTTATCGGTTGAGGCAGCAGCCCCCGTGTCGGGATTTCAAGGTTCCTGTCGGTTCCATCCATCTTCCGGGGCCTCCTGGTATTAGCATTGATCTACAGGGGAAATGGAGAGCGCGGCTGGGTTATTACGCACCCACCCGCCTTCCCTGGGCCGTGATTGAGTGCACACAGAGAATTTTTGAAACATGGCCACCCTAACTTATTCTGTCTTCCTGCCAATAGCATGGCGTGGGTCCAAATTACGGGTCGATACCAGCTGATCTTTTTATGTTAAACTGTGATGAAGTCGCTTCTGTGCGGAGATGGGATTAGACCCTGGGCCCTCTTTTAACGGAGAACTTTTGGGGTGGAAAAGGAGGAATTGGAAAGTGGACAAGGGGAGTGGTCGGCAGGCATAATGGAGGTGGGGAGCTGAGGGCAGGCAGTATGTGCCGGGCGTGCCTGCAGGGCCGTCAGAGCTGACTGCACTGGCCCCCTGCCTCCCGTTCCAGCCTAGTTTCTCCCCTTGTGACCGTCACCGCACTGGGAACCTCCAGGCCCCCCCCATCAGACCTTCCATGGTCAGCCAGTCTGGCCCTCGTGAGGCCCCTCCCTGCTCCCCTCCAAGGATAGAATTCCATTTCCCTCCAGCCCCCTCTGCACCCCCCTCCACACACCTGCACCATCAAACGGGTTTGTCTTTAACCTCCAAACAGGGAACTTTAATTAAAGAGACAGTGACCCCTTTTATGAGTGTGGTCGAGTTGGGTTTCAGGGCCCTTGTCACTAGCGGCTCACATAACGCTAACAAAAGCTTGCAGGCCCCAAGAGGAGCCGGTCTCCCTCGTAGATATTACAGCAGGGGCACAGGGTGGGGATGGGGGGCATGGAGAAGGGGGAGGCACCCCAGTGGTAGCCTAGGTGAAGCGGTCACTGGGTTCGAGGTTGGAGGAGGGGCCTGGGCTGAGGGCATAGACTTTCTGCACAGTACCCTTGGGGCATGACTCCTATCCCTCCAACCATCCGGATCCAGAATGCGTTGGGTGGGTTGGTGGCAACTTCCTTAATGGTTAGGTGCGTGAAAATGTCAGGGGTTCTCATCCTGTTTGCCTGTTGGCTTGTATTATAAAATTGGAAGTAATTTCCAGGAGGAATAGATTAGATAAAACTTACTCTAAGAACAGTCAGATTTTTTTACTCACATATTCAAAGGCAAAGTGATTTTATGATAAAATGTAATTGCTAATAAGTATAATAACAATACTCAACATATGGCATGAAACACAAATTCTGTCCTGAATCTGGAAGTGCAAACACTACACAATACACACTGCTCGGAAGGGAGCTGTCCATCCACTGCAAGAGCTAAATCCAGGCCCCTCTGTGCTTCCTGCTCTCCCTCCCCCACCTCCATCTCCCTTAAAGGTCCCAAAGTGGACAACTATTGGGTTAGTGTTAGGAGTTTGAAGGGCCCTTATCTTACATCTAATCACCTCTTAACTGTTGATTTTTAACTAAGGGCTTCTCTAGGTCCTATAAGAGATGTTTGCTTGCCCTTTGATCTAGTTCTTTGATATCCTTTGTGAATTCTTTAAGCTGGTGAGGGCTGCCAGATCTGCCACACTTATTCATTCAACAAACATCAGGGGCTGTTGAAAGGGACCTGGGGAGTAATTAATTATTTCCTAAACGGTGGGTTTGTCCTAAGTGAGGTACGTTCCCACTAACTAGGGACTAAGTTGTCAATGATCTGCATAGGGAATTAGCCACCTAAATGGTAAGCTAAGGTTGCCTCTACTGGCAACTAGGGTTGAGCCTAAACCAGCAAATTTGTGGAGGTGGCACTTAAGGCCAAAACAGAATGAAGGGGTTCCTCAGTGCCCCCTCAATTCTGTTGCCATACATGGGCTCCTGACTCTTCCTGGTGACACATGCTCTTGCCATGTGGGGACACTTAGGTTAGATGTAGGGACACCTGTGAGAAGACCCACACCCAGGGAGGCGAGCTCACAGACCAACAGAGAATCGCGATGGTATCCTGGATCTACTCACTCGTACCCGTGGGCCTTCCCCGGGGCACACACCTACCCATGTGAGCAGCCTGTGTGTGTGTGTGTGTGTGTGTGTGTGTGTGCCTGGAGTGCACGCACCCACAGAGAGAGGTCATAGCCCCTTCCCTCCTCCCCGGGGGTAGAGATCTGGAGGCCGGAGGTCTTGGGGAGTAATTGGTTTTGGCGTTTCCTACCTCTGCTGCCCCGGGAAGCTTTCTCTGTTTCATCTTCAGCCTGATCAATCCCCAGTCATGTGCCTTTCCACATGGGCGCCCCCGACCCCCCAACTCCCTACGCTCTTGGAAACTTCGTTAGTGCCATTAATCTGCTGACCCAGGCAAATCACCACCTCTTCCTGTAACCCAGCCTCTCAAGCCGACCACCCCCCAGGATCTGCTAAGTACCCCCTCCCAGGGTCGGCTCATGCTCTCTTTATCCTGCTGCTCCGGTTTACCCCTCTTTGTATGAAGGCCTCCCCAAACCTATCACCCCCAATGTGGAATCCTCCTTCCTCCTCATTTCTGTCTGTGTACTCACCAGTTTCCAAGTATTTCCCCAAGTGTGAATACCAGCACTTAGCCCATGTGCCTGCAGCCTAGTGGTGGAGGCTGTGGTCAGGCTCTGGTCTTGGGAACCCCACAAGGAACCGTATTGAGGGCTGACCGTGTTCCAGCCATGATGCTGGGCACTTTACACTTGTAAATCATTTAATCTTCACAACCCAAGGGGCAGGCATTATTCCCCCCATTTTAAAGAGGAGGAAAAGTGAGGGTTGAGAGTTATCACTTGTTAACAAGTAGCAGGGCCAAGATTGGGACCCAGGTCTGTCTGCCTCTAAGACCATGTTCTTTCAGCCATCAGGAAGGGAGGGGACCCCCATCATTGAGCTAGGTTCCAGGTATCCCTCCTAGAAATTTCCTAGGACGAGACCCTGACACGAGGTTTGTCCTTCTTTTTGCCTCTGCTGGAGCTAGGTCTTGAGGTTGGGGTGAATGTAAGTTTGCACATATCCCCTTTTCCTCTCAGCCTAGAAAGGACCCCTGGTGCCCAGTCCCTTGTTGGGAGCCCCTGGCTGTACCCTATGCCTGGGGTGCACCCCTCTCAGCTGGCTCCAGGCTAATAGAAGAAGGGCCAGCTCCTTCCGTGGCCTCCGTGGCTGATGTGCTGGGCCCATTGTCCAGGCTGGAACAAAGCCTGCGGATTTAAGCTGAGTGACCAGGCGGCTCTGCGGAGCAGAAAAGACCGCCCCCCTCGAAGCTGGGCCCAGCCGGGGGCAGGAGGAGGACCCGAGAGAAAGGGGACAGGGAATCTTTGAAAGTAACTAATTAAAGGGCCTTTGCTTGCCCCCTCCCCCTGGGCGCCTAATCTCTCTGGGGCAGCGGCCAGACAATGTGCCCCTCCACCCTGCCCCCCTCACCCGAGGTTTAAAACAAGAGACAACTTGAAGTTAATGAGCGCCACCTGACGGGGGTCCCCTAATGAGAGGGGGCCGCTGGGCAGCTCACACATTCTCTGGTTCCATGAATAGCTCCCTCCACCCCCTGAGTTTTATTCATCTCGGGCCAGGGGCAGGGGGCAGAAAGGAAGGGGGCTATGGGCCTGGAGCACGTGGACTGTGGTGCAGTACGGGAGAGACCCCCAACCCCCACCCCCCGGCTCCTCGCTGTGCCAACTCCGAGGCTGAGCCCTACCAGGCTGTGGTCTGAGACCTGGGAGGCCCAAAGCCTGGCCGGGTGGCTCAGGGCCTGTCTGCTCCGTGGGCCCTCTGTCATTGTGTTGGCTGCTGGCTTCTCCCAACAGGGCTTGGAGGCAGAGGAGGGCTGCTTGTAGTGGGGACTGGGGTTAGGAGTCAGGGAAGTGGGACCGAAAGGCCCTCTTGCACTCAGGGCAGTCTCTACCCTCTCCACCGCATCTGCATCACTGCCCAGTCCTGGTCTGATCTCTGATTCCTTGTCTCTGGTTCCTATCTCGCCACCCCTGAAGCTCCTCTCTGACACCCCATCTCCTGCTTCTACAGGTCTCTGCCGTTTCCTTGTCACCGATGGTGGCTCCTCTCTGAGTCGGAGAGAGGAGTCGTCTGCTCCCAGACGGGGTGGACAGCTTGTCAGCCTCAGGAGCCAGGCCCAGCCCTTGGAGAATGTGCCTGGGTTATGCCTCTGTGACTGTGAAACAGCCTAGGGAATTGGAAAGTGTGGAAACCATTTTGGGAGACTGGAAGAAGTGGCAAATGACCCCAACTCATTGCACCATGCTGCCACCTGCCCCAGATAATTACCTAAATGCACTGCCTGTCCTGAAACACTACCCCAACCTGCACTGGATCTCTCAGTGGGACTTAGAGAGTGAAAGATCCTGACTCAGATGAGGAGTCTGGGAAACAGGGACCCAGGGCAGCCTGGTCTTTGCTCTCAGACCCAGAGATGACCAGCATGGGCTCTTCAGAGCCATGCCACAGAATCCCCCCACTACCTCTCAGAAGGTGGGAGCTGCAGGGGTACCATTTAAAGGGCCTAGCATGGTGTGAAGTAGAGGGGAGGGAGGGAGCAGACAGAATGGGGGTCTCCAGCCAGCAGAGAGCCATGGACAGAGGTGACTAATTTCCCAACTACTCATGGTGAAAATATCACATTTCATGCTTTGTTGCCGACTCATAGAAAAATCCTATTAAAACCATGTGGATTATTTATACAGTTTAAACAAATGATGATCAAAGATTTTACACATTTTGAAAAGAACCCAGAGTTATGCAACTCGGCTGGGGGCTTATCCAGAGTGTGGTGGACAAGTGCAAGCTCTGGGGGTGTCATGGCTAGGGGCCTTGTGAGGGGAAGGGTTGGGGCAGGCTTGGAAGGCTTGACCAGGGGGTAGTTACAGCTGTTATGTCCAGCAGGGGGCGCCCTCCCTCCAGAGTTGATACCCCCTCCCTCCACTTAATCAAAGCCCTGCAGATGGGTGATGATTTCCTGTCCCTTTTGGTCTGTTCAGGGCCATGTGTCAAATTCTTCTGGAAGTGTAGTTGTGAGGCATGTGTGTTTGAGGGACTGTGATTGTGTGGAATTGGACTTTGCACCTAGACATGCTGTGTGTAATCTTGAATGCCAGGCCACGATCTGCATACGGGTCAGTGTGGGCATGCGTGAAAGTGGTAGATAGGCCCCGTGTGTCTGTTGGCTCCTTCTATTATTTTATTTTATTTTTGTTGAAGTGCAGTTGATTTACAGTTGTACCAATCTCTGCCATACAGCAAAGTGACTCAGTTATACAAACATAGACATTTTTTTTTAATACGCTTTTCCATTATGGTTTACCACAGGATATTGAAGGTAGTTCCCTATGCTATACCCAGAGATCAAACCCAGATCTTCCGCATTGCAGGCGGATTCTTTACCAGCTGAGCCACAAGGGAAGCCCTACATATATAGACCTTCTTTTTAAAATATTCTTTTCCATTATAGTTTACCACGGGATATTGAAGGCAGTTCCCTGTGCTATACAGGAGGACCTTGCTGTTTATTCCTCCTGTATATAATAGTTTACATCTGCTAATCCCACACTGCCCGTCCTTCCCTCTGGTTTCTTCTATTATTTACCTTCCTCTTAGTCCCATCCTGAAGGCCTCACCATCCTACAACAAGCCTGGCTTGCTGCTCTTGCACACACATTGGTATATGCGTGCACACACACACACACACACATACACTACACTTGTGGTTGAGAGGCACTTCCCAGTGGTTTAGCTTGGGGTGGTGAGCGGTGGTAAGCAGCTGGAATAAGTACAGGCACCCCTTTGGGGAAGACTTTGGGAGACCCCAGCTTAGAAGGCCTTACCTCAAGCTATGACTCCCCACCTCAACTTTGAAGGGCTTGCAGGAACTCCCTGAATTTGTGCAATCCCAGCTTCCTTGTGGGGTGCAACCCCCCGCAAGGCAGAACCCCGCCCCTCCCCACCAAGGAAGGGTGAGCTAAGTGCTTGAGATCCCTGGTTGGAGGTTGGTCTAGAGTCCTGAGGTGAGAACCTGGAGCCCAGCTCAGCTCAGGGGCTGGGGGAAGGGGGTTAGAGGGAGAGGTGGATGGTGCCTGAGGCAGGGACAGAACGCCCTGCATCCCATGCCCATGCCCCCTGTGCCCCCTGTCCCTGCCCACCAGGCCGTCCTGCCTCAGCAGTTTTATTACCCACAGGGAGATAAAGCCCCAGGGGGAGGCAGCCTGTTCTGAAGGGGAACGTACCCCGCTCCTCCCATCAAGCCTCAGGGGCCGGCCAGAGCCTCTCTGAGTTTCTGGTCTGATGAATCCCCAGGGGGCTCATCTGGGGCTCCCCTGGAGAGGTCCTCGATAGTCCAGGAGGTCCTTGCATAGGAAGGGGTGGGGAAGCACCAGAGAGAGAGGCAGGGTGGGTGTGGGGGAGGGGGGTCTTCCCTTGACAGGGGGAAGGAGGAAGTTTTGTTGTGGTAGGGGTGGAAATGATAGGAAATGGGAGGCATCTGCCTCCCTGGGGACCCCCCATCTAGGAGGGGGATAGTAGGGATGGTTGAGGACGCCTCGCCCGGGGTGAGTGCTCAGGGGGATATCATTTCTTCGCCCTTGGTTTGCTTACGTATTTATTTCTCCTTCTCAAAGCTGGCTCCACCAGGGACGTGCGTGCCCAGGGCCTTGTAGCTAGCGAAGGAGCAAGCCCTGGTCTGGGGGTGCTTAATCATCTCATCATGGAGACCCTGGCCTATTTGTTTTCCTCCTCCACTCTCTCTCTTCTTTTTTTTTTTTTTCAAAGAAAGAAAACTGGCTACACTGGGGAGCCTGCGATAGCAGCGAGAACAATCGCTTGTGACTCGAGCATCCATCACGGACTGAGGTCCTAAAGCTGGCCAGCCCGGAGGAGCCGCCACCACCACCGCTGCCTTCACCATGGTCTGCACTTTATTAGAATTTATACGTTGCCCCGATTGAGGGGGAAAATAATTAACACCCCTACAAATACATCGTAAACAAAATATTTATTAGAAATAAATAACTCATTTATTTTACATATTTCATTTCAACAATAACATTACCCAATTTATCATTTAACATTTTTGCAAGACAACTTAACGACTACTTATTAGCATTTCCATTTTTCACCCGCGCACCATAAAGCACGGTGCTCCCCAAATGGCCTGGCACAGGCCCAGCCAGGAGCTCAGAAGATCCCGGGGAGGGCTGGGAACCCCTAGATCCCCCTCTCTCTCATACGTGCAAGCATACACAGGACAAGCATCCCATGACAAGTCCTTGTACAAGTACTTGTAGTCACTTTCAGCCATAGACGCTTTCTTCTTACCTAAACCCACTGAGCTGCACCGCCCCCACCCCACGCCCGGGTAGACACCCCCAGGAAAGACACACACACACACAAATTGGTATCCTGCCTGATTCCTAATATTGGACCCAACATTCATGCACACCCACATCCAAACAGACTCCTGTGGCCCATGGTGCCCCTTTGCTCCCGGACACGGTCACTTGGCTTAGCACTATGCCAACCTCGCATTCATGCGTAATGGAGAGAAATCACCACCTCTTCCCTATTCCTCCACAAGAGGTGGGGTGGGGCATGGGACGGAAGCCCAGGTGTGTGATCTGAGGCCTCTCTGGCCCTCCTCTTGGCCCTCTGGCCTCCTCCTCTACTCCTCTTCTGCTTCTCCCTGCTCAGAGAGGATTTCCTGAGATCAGTGCTCGTTTTTACTCCAGATTTCTGCCTGTGGGGGATCATCCTGAGGGGACTGGCCTGGGTCTTTCATGCCCCAATCCCAGATGTGTTCTCTGGGAAGGAAGTATGTGAGGACCAGGCCTCAGCTGCTTGGGTTCTGGGCTGTGAGTTCAAAGCTGGGGCTCTGGGGAGCAAAGGAAGAGTCTGGATCAGGGTGAAGTGAGGTTCAGCTTGTGCTAATGTCAGTGCATCTGAGAGTCTCCTCCCCATCCAGGGTCAAGGCTCAGCCTGGCTCTGTCTGCCCCCTTCCTTCCACTGGCAAACACTCTCCCCTGCACAGGAGGAGAGAAGGGAGTGGGGAAGCAATACCCCAGGTGACAATCTGGGCCGGGAGATGCTACCCCATCCTCCCAACCCCGAGTGTGACAAGGTATCTGATCAGGGCACTGGGTGTCCCTAACTGCTTACGAAATCGGACTGCGGCCTCCTCCCATCTCAGTCGCTAAACAGGGCACATTCCTAGAGCGTCTGTGTGTGTGCGCACAGAGACGGGCTGAAGGAACAGATGGGCGCACACCCCTCCAGGACACACACGAGTGCACATATACGTGTCGCATGTATGCCACCCTGTATGGATTCTGCCCAGGCTGACTCACAGCCCTACCCCTGGCAACCATCACAACACCTGGGAGGTTAGGGACTGTTTGGGTGCCCAGGGCCAAGGCCGAGACAGTCCCCCTTGAGCGCATAGCCTTTCTGCCCTCTCGCTGGGAGGTGCAGGCAGGAGGCTAGGGGCCCTGGGGCCCAGGAGATGGGGTAAGGGGGCCTTTCAGAGTCAACCTAGCCAGGGGTTGGGGGCAGGGCCCTGGGGGAGCACACACAATGGCTGGAGGTTGGAGGGTCTGAAACTGGAGACTTTAATAAAAGCCACTGACAGCAAATAAAGCTGCCAGGGGAGTCCCATTACCCACAACAAGGACCCTTTGTGAGCTGAGCAGTGCTGAACTGACCCTTCTCCACCAGCCTGGCCCCATACCCACCCACCTCGGCCCCATCGCCCTGCTAGTGGGCTCCTTAGCCCCCTCCCCAGCCCAGCAGGACTCAGCTCAGGGGCTCTCCAATGCTAAAGGAACCCAAACAATGTGTCACAGACTGAAAATCCTCCTCTCTGTCTAACCCTAATTTCTCTACTTTCTCATGCTATTAGCCTTTGGTTGTTTTGTCCTCTTAACAAGCATCCAGTAGGTCTGCTGCAGGAGCGTGCATGTATGGTGCTAAGTCGCTTAGTCGTGTCCGACTCTGTGTGACCCTATGGACTGTAGCCCGCCAGGCTTCTCTGGCCCTGGGATTCTCCAGGCAAGAATACTGGAGTGGGTTGCCATGCCCTCCTCCAGGGGATCTTCCTGACCCAGGGATCAAACCCATATCTCCTATGCCTCCTGCATTGGCAGGCGGGTTCTTTACCACCAGTGCCACCTGGGAAGACCCTGCGGCAGGAGCACCTTCTGTTAAATGAGAGGGAAAACTGAGCTGGGGCATGGGATTCACCCGCCTTGGTCCAGAGGTGGGACAGAGGATGGAAATTCATGGCTATCCTAACCCTGATACACATCCTGCTGCAGTCCTTAATCCTGAGACTACCCTGACCCTCGTGACCCAGTGCCGACCCCAGCACTGTGGTAGATCAGCAGGGCCACTGAACCAGGGGTCAGGAAGACCTGTATTGAGTCCTGGGACTGGTACCTATGAGCTGTGTGGGCAAATCATTTCTCCTCCTGAGCCTCAGTTTCCTCATCTTAAAATTAGGCTGATTTAAAAGGGCTCCATGGGCATAACACATAAAATCTTTAAAGCACCCCACGAATTGGGGTCATTATAACCACTTGCCTCACCCTCAGTGGGGAACCAAATTATGACCTGAATATCGATCTTCACAGATTCTGGGTCCTGCACTGATACCCATTCTGGCAACAATATTAAGGACATAGGAAGCTTGATGAATAGCTGTTACGTGAAAAATTGAAGAAAGGGATGGAACGTAGTCTAATCTCTGATATCAGGCAAGAAGCTGGCCTGGTCAGTGGAGAGTTTGGGGGAGTCAGCTGGGGAATAGAGAAAGTCGGGTCGGACCATTGACCTGGAGTTGGGGAGACTTTGGGGGAATCAGGAAAAGCTTGTTCAGGGCCATTGGGGGGCTCTGAAGCAGAGTTGGGGATGTGCAGAGGGCAAGTCTGAGGTTGGATGCTAAGGCAAGACTTGGAAAAGGGGGGCCACCCTGGGATTTGGGGTTGCAGCTGTAAGGGTGAGGTGGGGCCCCAGCAGGAAATTGGAAGGTGGGGGTCCGGCCAACACAAGTCTCTGGGGTCTGGCAGGAGGGGATTCTGGTGCTGGGCGGGGAGGGGGATTAGGAGGCGCTCTCAATTGCCTTAATGGGCTCTAAGAGGCGGGATCCTATTACAGCTCGGGGTGCCCCGGGGTGCCTTGCTGGGAAGACAAGCTAATCTGCCATGCAAATTAAATCCTGCCTCAAGACGCAAGGCCTGCTTAATGTGATCCATTACACAGTTTACTTGTTTATATCTAATATTGGAACAGGCAGCCCGGGCGGGCGGCAGCGGCAGGCGGAGCGGCCCAAAAGCAGGAGAGTAAATTACCAGCAAAATGAGCTTTTCCATCCTCAGCCGCCGCCGCCCGCGCCTCCGCGGCTCTCCGCGTCCTGGGCGCCCCCTCCCGCCGCCCGCCCGCAGCGTCCCCTCGCTCTCCCGGCTGTCCCGCGCTCTCTGGGTGGGTCTTCAGGGCTCGCTCTTCTCTTTGTCTTTCTCTCTCTGTTCTTTGGCCCGAGTCTCTGCCTCTCTCTGTGACCTCGTCTTCTTATCTCCCAGTCTCTGTCTCAGGCTCAGTCTTCTCAGTCTTTTTGGCTGTTTCTTGCTCTGGGGCTTGGGTTTCTATTGCTCACCTGGGCTTTTCTCCTCCTGCAAGAGGGTCAGGGACCCGGAGAGCCCCAGGAGGCTTCAGAATGCAGTGTGGATGCAGGGGATGGCGAGCCCAGGCCCGGGATACCCACAGTGTACACACCTGCTGAAAGAGGCCAGGCCTTGGAACGCCTGGCTTGCGACTCAGTGGCCACAGAGTTACTGTTTTAGTGGCAACTCTGATCCTGGTTTCGAAGGCCTTGAGATGTGTATATAGGAAGTGTCTTTGTGACCTGGTTTGTGTGTGTGTGGCCATGTGTATCTGTGAGCGGCTGTGGATGGGACCCGCCTCCATGGGCCTGTGAGTGTGCATTTAAGATAGTGTTTGAATAATCCCTGGGAGGGGTTCCCACCCTCTGTCCCACAAAGGTTTCAGTGGGTCCTCCCTTCTTTCACCAGGTCAGCCTCAAAAGGGACGTGAGGCTTCCTTCCCCTTCCTCACACTTTATGGCCTTCAGGCCACTCTCTTTCCAGTTCCCTGAACTGCCATGAGGCTTTCAATGCCCCAGGATCACCCAAATGTCCACCATGGGAGTTCCTTGGGTCTAATGCTTTGTCCTGCTTCATCTCTGTCCAGCTTCTTATGCTCCCTCTGGCCTGTACCCCTCTGTGGAGCCACCACCCATCTGGCTGGACATCAGTGAGGCTCAAACCTGTACTTCCAGGAGGGTCAGAGGCCAAAACAGAGCCAGAGGCGGACAGAAGAGACTGAGAGATGAGAGAGACAAAAACTAACACAGAAGTTGAGAGAGACAAACAGAACACTGAGTCAGAGGTGAAAAGAAGTGCTGGATAAGGAAGGGCCATAGACAGGGGTCAGGCCAAAGGAAGGCAGAAGAGGGTAGGAGGGGTCCCACAGAGGCCAACGGCCTGGTACTAAGGGGCCATCCCAGCCTGGCAGGCTACAGTCCATGGGTCACAAGAGTTGGACACGACTTAGTAACTAAATCATCACCCAGACTCTGAAGCTGTTTGGGGCTGGAGGGGTATGGGGAGAGAGGCTGCCCAGCCTCTGGACTTGATGGGGCACCTGCCCTGTGGCCTCCTGCTAAGGAGGAGACATGAGTAACTCGTCTAAGCCTCTGGACCCCTGGTCTGTGACTTTGGTCCCAAGAGGAGGCAGCCCTCTCTGCAAGGCTCTGAGAGCCTCAGGCCCCAGGGAAGACAGGGGGCAGAGGGAGAGGAAGCTCCCACAGTCGCTGATGTGCACAGCTGCTGCTCTCGTGCCCTCCCCTGCTCACACGCTTTGCTCACATGTGCCACGTGCCAGACTGGAGGCTTGCCAATGAGGCTCCCCTGGCCCTGGTCCATGGTTCCTGTACCAGGGACCCAACCACACTGTTTATGCCCAGGACTCCTGACTGCCTCACCTCTTGCTTCCCAAGGGCCTTGCCCCTTCCCAGGCCAGTGGGTGGGTGGTCCTAACCCTAACTCTCCCTTCCTCAAGAACCCTGGAGTCCCCAGCTTTCCAACTTCCAGGCACATGTCTTCTTGTCCCTGACCCTTGGCTCAGATCTGTGGGGGGGAATCCTGACGGGTGGAGGAGGTAGGAGGGAAGGTGTGAGTCTGTATGTCTGTGTGGAACGGGGGCTGTTTAGATAAACAGATGGCAACAAATGGCATAAAATTATATACCCATAATGTCAGTTCATAACATTTTGTTCGACATACTTGATTTAATCGCTTAGCTGACGATTTGGCTTTTGGGCCCATATGGTGGGGAATGAAGCTGCGTGGCACCCGCTCCAATCTGGCTCTTTTATCACCGAGGCTGGGGGGGTGGAGATGGGGGGGGGTGAGAAGCGGGGAGGAGAAGGGATGCAGATGGAAAGAGAATGAGCTGACAGGAGGGGGGCCAGGGAGGGGTTGACTATAGGGACTGGAGAGGGCCGGACCCTGGCTGGGCAGGGAAGGCTGTCTGGAGACAGGGTGGGTCAGCCCTGAGTCAGGGGGGATGGATGGGACTGGCGCAAGGAATCCAGGCCCCATGAGTGACCTCACTGGACTCTCTAGGGTGATGGCCACAGATCTGCCTCCATGAGCCTGGGAGCCTGTGACTGTCTTTTCTTTTCAAATCTGAGACCCAGACATCCAGCTCCCAATCTTTGGGGATATTCCCATTGCTTTTGCCAAACTGAGTAATCTGTGTGTGTGTATATATGTGAGTGCATGTGTGCCCACCCACTTATGGGTATGAGTGAGGGGCCTGGGCGATGGTGAGATCCCTTGTGTGATGAATTATGTCTGTGTGGATTGCTTGATTTGCTCTCGGAGCCACTGGGAGGGGTTGAATGAGTGTTGGTGGCTGTCTGTGATAGGGTATGTGGCAGTGAGTGGGGGTATGACACTTTAGGTCAGCCTGGGGCTTGTGACCTGTGGACACGTGAGTGCTTGAGGGTATGTAGGAGGGATGATGGGTGATGGCAGGGGGATGAGTGTGGGTGTGGCACTGATCTGTGGGGTTGAGGGTTGTGTGGGGTGTGACTGTGTGAATGGTTCAGAGGGGCTGTGGCATGTAATAGGCGCTCAAATAGTGTTGCTGACTTTGTCCATCCAGACACCTTGCAGTGCTTGGCTCTGAGTGTGAATGCTGGGCTAGGGAATGGTGTGAGTGTGAGTGCGTGTGTGTGTGTGTGTGTGTGTTTGTGTGTGGCTATTCCTACTCCCTGCTCCACTGTGACTGCCCCTTCAGGGGACCCACCCTGTACTCTCTGCACACAGAAGTCAGGCACCTGCAGGGAGTGCTGCTCTCGAGTCCTTGGTCGCCTGGACTCCAGCTAGCACTCAGAGAAGAGAACTAGGCACTTCCCCAGACTGATGGCTGGTCAGCCCCACATTTGCCCAGTCCACCCCCTCCCGGTCTCGGAACTGTGCCAGGCCCCCCAAGCACCTCGAATCTGGGTCCAAATCCGCGCCCATCACTCACGTTGCAGCCTCATCTGCCCCCTGCTGCGTGCCGCCCGCCAGCCTGTTGGCTCAGGAATGGGGGTGGGGAGTCTGCTTAAGATAAGGGGGCATCTGCAGGGGAGTTGGGAGCCTGCTGTCTTCTCCCCGGTCCCTGGGACCCTGTCCCCCAGCTTCAGCCTTGTCGATGTGAGCCCAGAGGCTTCCGGGCTGCACTTGGGGTCTTGCTGCCCCCCTGCCCATCCTGTGTCTCTACTGCAGTCTCTCTTTGTCTCTCCCCCTTTGTGCCTTCATAAGGACCACCCTCCCTCTCCCCCTTTCCCTGTCTCTGCCTTTCTTTCACATCCTGCTCCCCTCTGCCCACTGCTTTCCTCTCCTTGTGCCTCTGGGGGTTTCTAAAGGTGGTCATCAGGCTGGGCCGGAGCTGAGGTCAAGGTCTCCAGGAATTTCCTCCCTAGTTGGGAAATTCTGTTACCACCGTACCCTTCAGCAAGGAGACAGGGGTCCTGGCTGGTAGTAGTCGCAGGTACTTAGGTCTGTGACAGGGCCCTATGGCCAGTGGGGGCAAGCTTACTGTTCTTCCTGTCTCTGAGATTAAGTGCCTCCAACACCCTACTTCCCACAGAATGCTGTGGCTGGACCAAACCCTCACCTCCTTCTCAGGCCATTTGGTCATTCTTTCGTTCAACAATCAGAGGGCACGTATGATCTGCTAAGCATTATGCCAGCCAACCTGAGGGACAGACCCTTGAGGGAGGGAGGACTTGAGGGAGACAGGTGTGCAAACAGATCAAGATTCTGGTTTTCCAGGGGGTGGGAGAGAGGGCCCAGTGAGGGCCAAAGAAGGCTGAAAATTCTATGGGTAGGGTGTGGAAGCCTGGGGAGAATCATAGAGAAGGGGGCTTTTTGCTGCACTCAAAACATTTTCTCTTTACAAAAATAATCTTGCTCAATGCAGAATGCTGAGAGAGCACAAGAAAGTTCAAAGGAAAACAAAAACAAAATAGAGCCTCTGAAGAAAACTGTGGAGAGTCTTACACAATGATTGAGTTTTACCTAGTGAATAGTAGGTGGTGATGGGGAAACTGGGGGTGGTGTTGGAGAAGGGCATTCCGGGCAGGGGTGGGGCATGAGTCCAGGCACCCTGGCATAAATTCATGAAGCTTGATAGCTGTGGGAGGAAGGGTTCTGCAGGCTGGCTGAGAGGCCTGGCCCTTGTTCGATAGAGGGGCCACCCTGGAGAACAGGGAGCAAGTGACTGGTGCCATCCTATTTTCCAAGTTAGGATAGTTATTCTGGAGGATGGATTGAGGTGGTTGAGGCTTGAAGCAGGGAGATGAATTAGGAAATCAGTGCAAGAGAGACAATGAGAAGTCATGACTGGGTTATTACAGTGGGAGAGGAAACCATTGGGAAGGCAGAATGAATAGGACAGGAGACTGGTGCAATGTGGGGGTAGGGGTGAGAGACAGGGAGGAGCCAAGAATGAAGGCCGGGCCCTTGGCTTGGTCACTAGTGTGGCTGGTGGTGCCATTCATTAGGAAGGGAAACTCAGAAGAGGGGCAGGATCAGCGTGGGGGTCGGGGGTGGGGGGGCTGAGTGTGAGATGGAAATAACCAGATAGAAATGTTCAGTTGACAGTGGAATACAAAGGTCTAGAGCTTGGGGGGGTACATTTGGAAGTCACTGTTCATTTCTACATATTAATCAAGTATTTACTGAGTGTGATATTATAGATTGGGCTGGGGATGTGGTGGTGAGTGAGGCAGGCTGTGCTCCTCCCTGGTGGGGCTCACAGCCATCATTGGAGAGGTGGTCACTGCAGCCATGAGTGTGGATGAACTTCCCAGAGGAAGAAGAGAGGAAAGAGCCAGCATCACAGGGTTGGAAGAGCAGTGGCCATGGAACCACGGTCTCTGTCTCCCTCAAATCCTGGAAGTTCGTCCAGGACGCTTGTTCCATTTTCTTCCTAGATAAGCTTTGCTTGGATGTCGCCTGCGGTCCCCAGCTCTCCCGGCTTGCTCCCTGCCAGTGAGCCCATGGACACACACACGTGTGTGTGAAGCAGCCAGGCTCCCTGTGTCTGCCCTGCTTCCACATATCAGGTCATGGAAGATCAGCCCAACAGACTCCAGTTCTAGCTGACATGTCAATCCTCTTTCAGCTCCCGACTTTGTTTGAAAGACAATGAGACTCCAAACCCCTTCTTGATCTGGCCTCTGCCCAGGTACCCCGACTCAACTCCAGCCCAACCTCCAGAAGCTCCAATGGCTATCTTCCCAAACTAACTCCCAACCTCTGGTCAGCCCTTGCTCTCCCCACCTCCAAGCCTGGAACATGCTCTTTCTCTGACACCATCTCCCTCTTTCATCCAGCCAGGTCAGCTAACTCTTAGTTACCCAGCTCAAGTGTCTCCCAACTGAGGGCTTTTCCTCTCTGTCAGAGCCCTCTGAGGGTCCCTGTCATGAGCTTCTCTTTATGAAGAGCTTATTAGCTCTGTAGTGATTTGTCTATTTGCTTGTCTGTCTCTAACTCTATGTAAGGAGATACTTTAAGGTAAGGCTTGTTTTTTGTTCATGTTTATAGTCCCAGTGACTAGTGCAGGTGCTCAAAATTATAGGCTGTGCATATTGAAGGTGGGCTGATGTTGAGATAGGGCTGGGGTTGGAGGTGGGGCATGTTGAGATAGGGCTGGGGTTGGAGGTGGGGCTGGGTGTTGAGGGGAGGTGGGCTTGGGCATACGGGTAGGGCCGGTGGGGGTAGGACAGAATATTGAAGGAGGGGCTGGGTGTTAGAGGTGGAATGGGTGGGTGCAAGAGAAAGGGTGGTTGTTGAGGTAGGGCTGTGTTGAAGGTGGGCTAGGTGCTAGAGGTGGGGTGGTGTTTGTGTAGTGCTGTTTGGGGTCTGGAGGGACGATAGTAAAGCAGTGTTGAGTGGTGAATAGGCAACTGGGTGTGGGAGAAAGGGGGCTGGGTGTTAAGGGAGATGGATTTGGGAGCACAAGAAGAGCCCCCTGGAGACCTCTTCAGAGTTCTGACTTTTAATGCTGCTGATCCAGCTCTTCCTCGCAACCAGCTTCTCCCCAGAAGGGGAGAAGAAGAAGAGAGGAGACCCGGGGAGAAGAGCCTAAAAGGGTGAAGAAGGATTTTCATTATGAAGTTAATTAGCTTCAGAGCCGCTGCACCTTTCAGGACGAGGAATTAGAGGGATTTAATTGCTTTATCAGCCTTCCCTTTGATTTTCAGCAATCAGGCCGATTCCATTTAATTTAACTGCCACAGACGAGGAGAAAATTGATGCGCTCACCTGCCTCCGAGCAGAAAGAGAGAGAGTGGGGAAGAGGGAGAGGGGGAGCCAGAGAGACTGGCGAACAGAGTCTGCAGATTAATGAAAACCAACAGCATTTGCTCGCAACTGGAGATGAAGTGTGCCCTCGAGGTGTTTAGAATTGTGTGTGTGGCTGTGTGATTGTGTGCGCACGACCGTGTGGGAGTGTTTGTGACTCTGAGTAACTTGGTTGATGTGGAGGTAGGAATGCGGGTGAATGTTGGTACTTGGCTGTAGGTGAGTGACAGCAGAGGTGTGTGACAGACTCTTGAAGACTCCTCATACATGAAGAACAGCAGTGTGCACACGGATGATTGTGTCTGCTGTGTAGCCACGAATGGTGACTACCTGTGTGTCACTCATAGGTAAGAATTTCGCTGTTTGTAAAGTGCACACCTATTAGTTCATTTCTTCAGCAAGCACTCAGTGAATCCCTGCTTAGAGCCAGATGCAGTGCTGTGGGGCAAAGATGACGAAGATAGGGTCCCTGGCTTAGGATTCATAGTCCAACAGAGAAGACGGATGAGTAAATAAATGTCATAGTATTGTGCTGCATGGCTTGCTCTGGGAGCACTGTTCTGGAAGGCCTCCCGGAAGAGGTGACTTAAAAGACAAGGAAGTTTCCAAGAGGAGGAGGGATTGATGGAGTTGTGGTGTAAGAAGGGCATTCACCCAGAGGGAACAGTGTATGGCGCGTAAGGAAAGGTGGGCTTCCCAGGAGGGCAGACCCCAGAGCAAGAAGGATTTTGGGTCAGACTAAGAGATGGACTTTTCCTATAGGGTACTGAGTGGGAAGTAACCCTGCCAGATATGTGTATTAGAAAGGCTTTGACAGAGGATGGATTAGCAAAAGCAAGAGCCAGAAGTCAGGAAGCTAGTAACAACCATTGCAAGATCCAGGGGTGAGACTGTGAGGTCAGAGGGAAGGTGGAAGAAAGAATGGATTAGATGGAACGGGCAGAATTTGGGGAGAGGGATAGGGCAGAAAGTATTGAAAATTTATAAGCATCTTAGTAGTAGGTGATTACATAATGGGAGATATTAGAGGAAGAGCAAGTTGGGAGATAAAGTCTTGAATATGTACGGTTTGAGATGAAACTGAATATCCAGGTTCAGGTATACAGCAGGCAGCTGGATATGAGTCTGAAAGCTCAGCAGAGACTTCTAGCCTAGAGACAAAATGAAAAGAGCCATCAGCATGTGCGGGTAGAAAATAATGCCATAGGAATGGATGCGACTAGCCAGGGGAGGTATGGAGATCAAGAAAAGAAAAGGGTCAAGGGCAAAATCCTGGAGATCACTCATGTGAGTGAGACTGGAGGAAGAAACAGAATCAGGGAAAGATGATGAAGAATCAGACAAAATTGAGAGAAAGTTAGAAAAGAGGAGAACATTGAGAGGTTGAGTTTGGTTTTGGAAACATTGAATTTGAGCTTTGCTATGAGACATCCATGTGGAGGTGTCCAGGGGACAGGATTTAGGACTCAGAGCTCTCAGCATGAGTGAAAGCTTGGGGCTGTGAAAGTTCATGATGGAACCTGGTACGGCTGACATATAGGATGAATGGATGTAGAAGACAATGAGATTGGAGAAGAGTTGGAGTATATAGGGTTGTGAATAGCAGCTTATAGGTTAGTACTTTAATCTGAGGGCACGAGTTTTTGACTGTTTTGAGTAAGGCAGATGACTTAATCAAATGTTCATTTGATAAATATCATTCTATATTTAGAGGCAGATGACTTGATCAAATGTTCATTTGATATATATCATTCTATATCTAGAGATTTCCCCTTCAAATCAGAGCTTGAGACAAAGACTTTATTTGGGAGATGATCCCAGGGAGGAGTAGTGGAGAAGTGGGAAGGGTGAGACAGAACAAAGCTGGTGGCCATTGTGGGTAACTGGGGCCCAATCCTTGGCCCCCTCAGTAATCATGTAGAATGTATGTCAGAATTGTCCCTCTAAAGCATAGGAAGCTGAGTGTTTATATACTGACTGGTTGAAGGTTGCCCTCTGGGCCATTACATTCCCTTTCTTAGGCAAGCTGCACTGAAATCAGAAGTGGGCTGAGAAAAGGAGTTGCTCAAAGTAATAAAAGCATCTGCTATTTTCTGACAGTCACTTGGGAGATGGATTAAAGAGAGAGGTGAGAGATAGAGATACCAGTGAGATGACTGTCATATTCAGACAATTCGAGATGAAGAATGTAGGTAGGAACTGATGGAAGGATCATTTTAGAAGCATAAAATTAATGGGATTTGAAGATAGGGCATTTGGGGTTTGTGGTAGGTAGAATAAGGGCCCCTCAATATCCATATCCTAATCCCAAGAACTGGTGAATATGTTGTGTTACATGGCAGGGAGAAGTAAGGTTGCAGATGGAATTAAAGTTGATAATCAGGTCCAAGAGATTATTTTACATTATCTAAGTGGCCCAGTGTACTCACAACGGCCTTTGAAAGTGAAAGGAAAGCAGGAAAGTCAGAGAGTAGCTATGCTACTGGTTTTGAAGATGGAGAAAGGAGCTATTAGCCAAGGAATGTACACAGCCTCCAGAAGTTGGAAAAGTCAAGGGAACAGATTCTCCCCTACAACCTTCAAGAAGGAATGCAGCCTTGCCAACACCTTGATTTAAATGCAGTGAGACCGCTTTTAGACTTCTGATCTCCAGACCTGAAAGATATTATTGTTTGAAGCTGAGCTTGTGGTAATTTGTTAAAGCCACGACAGAAAACTTATTAGTTTAATAAAGGGTCCAAGAAAGAGGACTCTCAAATGATTCCAAGATTTCTAGCTTGGGCTAGATAGGGAGGAATTCACTGAGAAAGGGAAGAGAAGTAAATCTGGGCAAAAAGCTTCTGAGCTATTTTAACCATGCTTTGTGTAGCTAGAGAGACGTCCATGTGGAGCTACACCTATGGAATATGAAACCAGAGTAGGAAAGAGTGAGGGTAAGAACTCTCCATCAGTGCAGTGCCATTTAAAGCTGTGGAAGCAGATGAAGTTACCTAGCAGAGGATGAGGACAGAACCTTGGGGAAATGCCAATGAGTTGGAGTTGATGGTGTTGTTGCTGATGTTGGCGGTCTGTTGATTTTTGTTTCCTCTTCTTTTATTTTAATAATTTTTATTTATTTATATTTTGGCTGTGATGGGTCTTTATCATTACTTGGGCTTTTCTCTTTGTCACGGCAAGCAGGGGCAACTCTCTAGTTGCAGTGCATGGGCTTCTTTTTGCGGTGGCTTCTCTTATTGCTGAGCATGGGCTCTAGGGCATGGGCGTCGGTAGTTGCAACTCCCAGACTCTAGAGCACAGACTCAGCAGTTGTGGCGCACAGGCTTAGTTGCTCCTCGGCATGTGGGATCTTCCCGGATCAGGGATTGAACCCTTATCTTCTGCGTTGGCAGGTGGATTCTTTACCACTGAGTCACCAGGGAAGCCCAATCTCCATTTCCTCTTTTTTTAAAAAAAAAAATTTTTTATTTATTATTATTATTTTTTACTTTACAATATTGTATTGGTTTTGCCATACATCAACATGCATCCGCCACTGGTGTACACGTGTTCCCCATCCTCCCACCCTCCCATCTCCCTCCCCATACCATCCCTCTGGGTCATCCCAGTGCACCAGCCCCAAGCTTCCTGCATCGAACCTGGACTGGCGATTCATTCCCTCTTAATGAACTGTTTGATTTCCAGTGTTAGTTTGGTGGCTTCTACTCTCAATCCTTCACTGTCCCCCACCTTCCCTAGTCCCTTTCTCAGGAGGTGGCCTGCTGGGCTGCTCTGTACTGTTGTACAGGTTGTACATTGCACAACTCTAAGGACGTCATTCACCAGACTTTGGTATGAATATGGTGCCCTCCTAGAGTTGTCAGTGTACAACCTTGCCAACAGTCCATGAAGGCTTCATCAGCCTGTTTAGAGAGATAAGGAAAGAGACTCTTCCTAGCCTCTGACTATATATCCAGAGTGTCAGCCTTGGCTTGAATCCAAGATGCAAAAGAGGTCTCAGGAGCAAGGCCCAGACTGAGACTGGGAGCAGCCTCTGGAAGGGATGGGGCCCTGGAGGCAGGCTGTCAGGTGTTCAGGCCTGGGCCTTCTGTCAACCCCCATTCCTTGGGAGGACGGCTCTTCCCTCTTCCCCTGGCACCCCACCCCTGTTGACTGCCTTTTGATTAGAATGTGGGCTCTAACTTGGAATTAACCTGATTAATGTAATGAAGGCAGGGCCGGCTCAGCACCGCCTGGTGATGAGGGGAGATGGATCGGGAGCGAAGGCGCTCAGATGGAGGCGAGGCCGTAATTGCTGCGTTTACTGCTACCTGCCTCGCTGACCCTGCTGTTTAGCCCATTAATGATGATGCACAAACCTCACTTTCCAGAGATAATGACAGAGGATCTCAGGGGAGGGGACAATTGGAAGCAGAGGGAACTGGGGGTATGGGGTCTCAGGAAGACATGGGTCTGAGGATGGCTTCCTGGAGAGGGTGAGAGATGAGGGACATAAGGCACAGAAGTGTATGGGGAGACAGAGGGTGCAAAGGTAAAATCTGGGGGCTTTCTCTAGGCGCCTGCCTCCTTAGGATAGTTTAGGAGAACTGCCTGGAGCAGGGGCTGCTACAGCTGGCAGGGCTCTCTGCCTGGGCGGGAGGCCAACACCGCTGCCTCCCCAACTCAGGAGGACTTCCTGAAGAAGGGGCCTTGGGAAGAGGAAAGAAAGCCCAGGGAGCTGGGCAAGGGCTAGCAGTGCCTTTCACCTTGCCTCCAGCACTGGCCTAGGGCAGGGAGGAAAGCATTGTGGGAGGTCAAGCAGAGTCTGAGGGGGCATGGTGTGGGCACATATATGTGCACTCATGTATTCAGCACGAAGAATCTGTGGGTAAGTCAGTGGGAAGCCTTATCACCTTGATTAACTCCTTTTGTTTTATTTTTGGCTGCGCTGGGTCTTTGTTGCTGCAGTGGGCTTTCTCTAGTTGTGACAGAGAGGGGGCTACTCTGTAGTTGCAGTTCATGGGCTTTTCATTGCAGTGGCCTCTTTTGTTGTGGAGCCAGGCTCTAGCGCACAAGGACTTCAGTAGTTACAGCACTTGGGCTCAGTAGTTGCAGCTTGGGTGCTCTAGAGCACGGGCTCAGTAGTTGCCATGCACAGGCTTAGTTGCTCTGCAGCCTTTGGGATCTTCCCCTGGACCAGGGATTGAACCCATATTCCCTGCACTGGCAGGTGGATTCCTAACCACTGGACCACCAGGGAAGTCTCTGATTAAACTCCTTGATGCCTCGAAGAAGATGAAACATGTGTTCCTGATCTTATATGCTGCCTTTCCATGTACTTTATCCTTATCCATCCATGTACTTCATTCATTCATTCAAGACAGTTCAAGGATTGTACTGGTTCTGCTGCAAACCTGCTGACCCCACTGGGCCCTTTCCCCTTCTGGCCTCAGTTGGCAACTCTGTAAATGAGGGGCTGGAGCAGGGGATTAGCCCTGATGTGTGGTGCAGGGGTCCAGCCTCTCTTTACTGACACCTGTAGTCTGCCTGGGACTCCCAGTGGGTGGAGGGCCCTCTCAGAGGAGCCCTGAGACAGTGGGAAGCTTCCCTGCGTCTGCTGGACCCCGCTGGGGCTCCTACACCTATGTCCTAGCTTTCTAGTTGTTGCTTTGAATTTAGTAGTGGCTTTGAGAACCCACATTAAGCTCATCAACAGCAACTCCCTGGTTACTCTCACATGTTGTTGTTTGTTCGCTAAGTCATGTCTGACCCTTTTGTGACCCCAGGGACTTGTAGCCCACCAGGCTCCTCTGTTTGTGGGATTTCCTAGGCAAGAATATTAGAGTGAGTTGCCATTTCCTTTTCCAGGGGATCTTCCTGACCCAGAGACCGAATCTGAATCTCCTGCTTGGCAGGCGATTCTTTACCACTGTGCCACCGGGGAAGCCCTGTTCTCATATGAGCCGCTGACAAACTCTGTCTTGGGGCACTGGGGTGATTGATTTGTGACACAAATCCAGACTTTGTATTTATCCCTTAAATTACATTATGTTAATTTTGATCCATTACTCCAAGCTGTCTCTGAGACCCTAATTTTTTCCTCTACCATTTAACAAATTTTATATCTTCTGATAATCGGATGAGCTTGGAGGTCATTAACAAAAATAGAGAATAGGAGGGCCAATAATGCAGTCATGGGAGCAAGCTCTGGCAAATTCTTTTCAACCTTACAGCATCTCCTTTTTCCTTTCCTTTCTCCATTTTGACCACTGGTTCTCGGTGAACCTACCCTGGTTTTTCTGTGCACAGATGTTCTCTGTTTAGTGCTCATGCACTGTGAGTGATGCATTTTCCAGCCAGAGTGCAAACCCCGTGAAGACAAGAACCACAATTTCCCTGTTTGTCATGGAATCCCCAGTGTCTGGCTCTCTTTCTGAGACTTAGAGGGTGCTTACTATAGAGTCATTGAGAGACTTAACGACGTAAATGACTCCTCTGACAGAAATGAGGGTGGTACTGGTATTAGGGTAGGACAATTATGGTACAGTTGTGCAAAATGTTGGGAACATAATATGTGTATGGGGCTTCCCAGGTGACTCACTGGTAAAGAATCAACCTGCCAATGCAGGAGACGCAGGTTGGATCCCTAAGTCAGGAAAGTCCCCTGGAGGAGGAAATAGTGACCCACTCCAGTATTCTTGCCTAAGAAATCGCATGTACAGGAGAGCCTGGCAGGCTGCAGTCAAGGGGTGGTAAGATTCAGACACAACTGGGCCACTGAGCACACACACATACACTGTGTACTCAGACCCCCACCTTCCAGCCTCTGCCACTAAGCCTTTGGTGTGAACGGGTAGAGAGGAGAGGGATATTTGGTGGAAAATTTTAAGCAAGAACTCTGGAGTACTTCTAAAGAGAGAGAGAGTGTGTATGGAAAGTGGGGAAAGAGTGCAAGTGAGCATGCTTTGGGGTTGGGTAGATTTGGCTTTGAATTTTTTTTGTTCATTAGCTGAATAATGGAAGGTGATTGCTTATCATTTTAGAGCCTCCATTTTTCATCTGTAAAATGAGCCTAATAATATCTATCCCCCTCAGTTATTGTGAGGAGTAAACACAATGACAAAGTCCCTTAGTCCCCGGCTGAGGCTCAGCTCTGTGCCAGTGAGCAGGAGCCCCACCTCCTCTCCCCTCCCCTCCTTCTTCATTATAATGGAGATTGAAACTTTCAGGGAGAAAGAGACAAGAGAGTGTGAGGAATGTTATTTGTGCTCCAAAATTAGTATTTTCTGCACAATTACCTGGGAATTCAACTTTAGTCTGGGAAGTCAACTTTGAAACTTTTTTAAAAAAAGCTGTTTCCCCTCATTATATGGATTCAGTTCAGTTCAGTCACTCAGTTGTGTCTGACTCTTTGTGACTCCATGGACTGCAGCATGCCAGGCTTCCCTGTCCATCACCAACTCCCAGAGGTTGCTCAAAATCATGTCCATCGAGTCGGTGATGCCATCCAACCATCTCATCCTCTGTCGTCCCCTTCTCCTCCTGCCTTCAATCCCTGCCAGCATCAGGATATTTTCCAATGAGTCAGTTCTTCGCATCAGGTGGCCAAAGTATTGGAGTTTCAATTTCAGCATCAGTCCTACCAATGAATATTCAGGATTGATTTCCTTTAGAATTGTCTGGTTTGATCTTCTTGCTGTCCAAGGGACTCTCAAGAGTCTTATCCAATGCCACAGTTAAAAAGCATCAATTCTTCGGTGCTCAGCTTTCTTTATGGTCCAACTCTCACATCCATACATGACTACTGGAAAAACCATAGCTTTGGCTACACAGACCTTTGTCAGCAAAGTCATGTCTCTGTTTTTTAATATGCTGTCTAGGTTTGTCATAACTTTTCTTCCAAGGAGCAATTGTCTTTTAATTTCTTGGCTGCAGTCACTATCTGCAGTGATTTTGGAGCTCAAGAAAATAAAGTCTGTCACTGTTTCCATTGTTTCCCCATCTATTTGCCATGAAGTGATGAGACTGGATGCCGTGATCTTAGTTTTCTGAATGTTGAGTTTTAAGCCAACTTTTTCACTCTCCTCTTTCATTTTCATCAAGAGGCTCTTTAGTTCTTCACTATCTGCCATAAGGGTGGTGTCATCTGCGTTTCTGAGGTTATTGATATTTCTCCCAGCAATCTTGATTCCAGCTTGTGCTTCATCCAACCTGGCATTTCACATGATTTACTTTGCATATAAGTTAAATAAGCAAGGTGACAGTATACAGCCTTGGCATACTCCTTTCCCAATTTGGAACCAGTCCGGTGTTCCATGCCCAGTTCTAACTTGCTTCTTGACCTGCATATGGATTTCTCAGGAGGCAGGTAAGGTGGTCTGGTATTCCCATCTCCTTAAGAATTTTCCACAGTTTGTTGTGATCCACACAGTCAAAGGTTTTAGCATACTCGATGAAGCAGAAGTAGATGTTTTTCTGCAATTCTCTTGCTTTAACATCCATAACCCATTATATGGGCTATGGCTGTTAATTGAAGAAAAACTAGAAAATTCAGATGTCCAAAATATAGCATTTAATCCTACCACCCACAAATGTGTGTGTGCTTATGGGGAACATGTTGCACTATTTAGTTTTAAACACATTGACTTGGGGTTGCAGAGGAACTTCCAGGTGGAGGTGTCTGTTAGGCTGATGGACATGTGAAACTGGGAGACAGTGAGCAGAGCTGAAGATAACAGGTTAGGAGTTGTCAGTGTGTCTGTGTGACCTCTGCAGCTGTGGAAAGGGTCACGGTGACTGAGGAGGGGTCGGGTTGAAGGCTAAGGGTGGGACCTGGCAGCACCAGCCTGTGAGGGGCAGGTAGAGTTGGAGCAGCCAGTGATTAAGGCTGAGCATCCCCATCAGAGAGGCTGGGAAAAAATCAGGGGTGTGTCATCAGGAAGCTGAGAGAGAAGAGTGGCCCAAGCAGGTGGGAGTGGGCAGCAGTGTGACCTGCTGCAGGGATGTCAGAGAGACCAGTGGGGTTTGCAATGGGAGCACATGAAGACTGTGGCTTTGTAAATCAACTATACTCCAATATAAAATAAAAATTAAGAAAAAGACCTTGGTTGAAACAGTTTGCCTAGGATAGTGGGGGTGGAAGACAGGTGATAATGTGATGCTTTTGAGATTCATCCATGTTATAGCCTATATCAGAACTTCATTCCTTTCTATGACCAAGTGACATATTCCATTGTACAGATAAACCACATTATATACCACATTTTGTTTCTCTTTTTGTTGATGAATGGGCATTTTCCCTCTAAATCAGAAATCCATTCATTCAAATGAAACATTTTTTATCAAAATACTAACTTGGAGCCTGTTTTCCATTATTTTAAACAGGAAAAATGGAAACAGGTTGTGTGTCAACTTGAATCTTTCAACAAATTTCCTAAAAAATATAACTCAGTTCAGTTCAGTTGTTCAGTCATGTCCGACTCTTTGTGACCCCATGAATTGCAGCACGCCAGGCCTCCCTGTCCATCACCATCTCCTGGAGTTCACTCAAATTCACGTCCATCGAGTCGGTGATGCCATCCAGCCACCTCATCCTCTGTCGTCCCCTTTTCCTCCTGCCCCCAATCCCTCCCAGCATCAGAGTCTTTTCCAATGAGTCAACTCTTCGCATGAGGTGGCCAAAGTACTGGAGTTTCAGCTTTAGCATCATTCCTTCCAAAGAACACCCAGGGCTGATCTCCTTTAGAATGAACTGGTTGGATCTCCTTGCAGTCCAAGGGACTCTCAAGAGTCTTCTCCAACAACACAGTTCAAAAGCATCAATTCTTCAGCTCTCAGCTTTCTTCACAGTCCAACTCTCACATCCATACATGACCACTGGTAAAACCATAGCCTTGACTAGACAGACCTTTGTTGGCAAAGTAATGTCTCTGCTTTTGAATATGCTATCTAGGTTGGTCATAACTTTTCTTCCAAGGAGTAAGTGTCTTTTAATTTGATGGCTACAGTCACCATCTGCAGTGATTTTGGAGCCAAAAAAAAAAAAAAAGTCTGATACTGTTTCCACTGTTTCCCCATCTATTTCGCATGAAGTGATGGGACCAGATGCCATGATCTTCGTTTTCTGAATGTTGAGCTTTAAGCCAACTTTTTCACTCTCCTCTTTCACTCTCATCAAAATGTAACTAGATCCCAGTAAATGCCTATACAGAATTAACAAATTATTACATTAGGATGTAAAAAGCTCAGTATATTGCTTCGTGATAACCAAACAAGAATATAGCTGTAATGAATGGTTGCTTTGTTAGCAGTAAGTCTTCTTAGCCTCAGTCACACTCCAGACTCACATCCCATTTGTTGACACTTTTCAAAACATTTACACATGATTCTGATACCCTATCAATTCTATTTGAAATGTAACTTGGGATTTTTCCCATCCATCAATATGTTTAGAATGCCATATTGAGCTTTGGGGATGCAAATACATATATATTTTCCCTCTGTAAACAAAAACTGACAAACATTACTGTGATTGATATACATGGGTTCTCTAAGGTTGGGGTACTAAAAGCCTAATGGTGTTTTTCCGGAAAATATTAATAAGGGAACATTTTCTACAGGATATGCCAACATAGTTAAACAAAAAATCCAAAGTATATGTTCTATATGTACATGTGTGTGTGTAAGTGCATGGAAGAACATACACCAATCTAGTAACAATAAAGAATGGGCAGAGATCTATAGAGATATTTCTCCAAAGAAGACATACAGATGGCCAAGAGGCACATGGAAAGATGATCAACATCACTAATTATTAGAGAAATGCAAATCAAAACTACAGTGAGATATCACCTTACACAAGTCAGAATGGCCATCACCAAAAAATCTGCAAACAATGAATGCTGGAGAGGGGGTAGAGAGAAAGGAACCCTCCTACACTGTTGGTAGGAATGAAATTGATACAGCCACCACAGAGAACAGTATGGAGATTCCTTAAAAAACTAAAAATAGAGCTACCATGTTATCAAATAAGCCCACTTTTTGCCATATATTCAGATAAAAACATGGTTTGAAAGGATATATGCACCCCAGTGTTCACTGCAGCACTGTTTACAATAGCCAAAACATGAAAGCAACCTAAATGTCCACCAGCAGATGAATGGATAAAGAAGATTTCTTACATATATACAATGGAATATAACCCAGCCATTAAAAAGCATGAAATAATGCCATTTGCAGCAACATGGATGGGCCTAGAGTTTATCATACTAATTGAAGTAAGTTAGTCAGAGAAAGACAAATATCATGTGATATTGCTTATATGCAGAATCTAAAAAAATGATGAAAATGAACTTATTTTCAAAACAGTAATAGACTCAAAGACTTATAGAATGAACTTGGGGTTACAGGGAGGGATAGAATGGGAGTTTGGGATTGACATGTACACACTTCTATATTTAAAATAAAATGCCTTTCCAAATATAAAATAAAAATGAGAAATAAAAAAATGAATATAATAAAAGAATGAACTAGAATTAGAAGGACTGATCAATGATAAAGGTTTGGCTTTATCTGTAATATTTGCATTTTAATAAGTATGTAATACTTGTGTGATTAAACATAAATGAATGAATGGATGGGTGAATGAATTAATGAATGAATAAATAAGTAAATAAAATTTTAAAATGTGTTTAATACCCAGAACAACCTTTGGGTTGTTGACGTTATCCAACGACAGAGAAAAGAGCTGCTATCTATTCTTTTTCCTTCTTTCCAGAGTGTTGAGGAGAATGACTTTAAATCAGAAATAGCAGGAAAAATTATGATTAAAAAGATCTAGGTCCAGACAAGTGTCAAAATCACATGGAATTAGGAATCTGCTTTTGGTGACCTTCATGGAATCCTGGCAGGTCAGAGGGGTGCTACAGCATGTAAATGGACAAGGACTACCGTAATGCTCAGCAAGGAGTAGACAATAGATTTGGAAATTGAGGACTGTCAAGATTGAGATTGACTCCTGGCAAAATTCTAGAAATGATTATTATATATAGGGTCTGGCAATGCCTAACAAGGAAAACATGTCTACCTTTTGGCAGAAGCCAACATGAGTTCTTTAGGAATACATGCCAAAGAGTAGATAAGGACACTTTTGTTGATAAGGACACTGAACAAGGAGGTTAGGGGAATCCTGAAGATACTGTTCTTTGATTTCAACAGGGGATGAAGCAGTTTGTCCTATTATCTTTGTGGATGCAATGAAGAAATGTGGGCTGATGATGACCCTGCTTGGAGCATTCATAAATGGTGACTCACTGTACCCAAAGAAGTGTGATGATGGTAGGGGTTATGTCTTTCCAGTTGGAGGTTTTTGAACCTGGTCATGTGATGTTTCTATCAGTGGCTCAAATGAAGATGTAGGTGTCCAGCTCATCACACTTCCAGATGACACAAAGAGGACCAGAATCACTAACAGGCTGGATGACAGAATTGCAATTAGAATGATCATGACAGGCTGGAACAATGATCCTACATGAACAAATGACACTTGGAGGAGAGTGGATGTGGAGTCCTACAGGCAGGCTAAAAAGGTCAGAGATGCAAACATAGGCCTGGGAGTCCTGGTTTAGGGATGAATCACTTGAAAAAGACTGAATTTATGTGACAGCTAATTCATTGTGGATCAATTGTATGATCCGGAAGTATGATGACTCCCAGGCTCCCTACCTGCCTTAGTAGATGCAGAAAGCTTGAAACAGGAAAGATTAATGGTCCCACTAAGGGTCCATATTTGGAGAAGGAAATGGCAACCCACTCCAGTGTTCTTGCCTGGAAAATCCCAGCAACGGGGGAGCCTGGTGGTCTGCCATCTATGGGATTGCACAGAGTTGGACACGACTGAAGTGACTTAGCAGCAGTAGCAGCAGACTAGTTTTTGGAGAAGGAAATGACAACCCACTCCAGTACTCTTGCCTGGAAAATCCCATGGACAGAGGAGCCTGGTGGGCTGCAGTCCATGGGGTCGCTAAGAGTCAGACACGACTGAGCGACTTCACTTTCACTTTTCACTTTCATGCATTGGAGAAGGAAATGGCAACCCACTCCAGTGTTCTTGCCTGGAGAATCCCAGGAACGGCGGAGCCTGGTGGGCTGCCGTCTATGGGGTCGCACAGAGTCAGACATGACTGAAGCGACTTAGCAGCAGCAGCAGCAAGGGTTCATATTTTGCTAGGTTCAAGGCTGAAGACACTTCTTCAGAGTAATGTCCAGGGTAGGGCAACCCACATTGGAAAGGACCTAAATACCAAATCCTATTAGAAGAGTGGCCATAAAATATTACCTAAACTACAGTACATTTGACAGTAAAAGAAAGTGTTATTAACAATTGCAATGCATAATAATTCTACTTTTGAAACATCATTGGAAGAACTGGGATTTTTATACAAAAAAAGAAAAGGAAAAAAAAAAAGAATGCTGGTAGCCAAATGGCTATCATATGAGAAGGGGAATAGATTTCTATGGCCTATTTTTTTTTGACAGGTAAGTAGGTTTTACTTTTTTTACTAGTGGGTATGAGTTAAGAGGGGACAGTACCGTGTCTCTCATGAGTGCAGGACCCACCATTTGTCCAGGGGGCCACAATTAGGGATATATTTGACCCCACAGCCATCTGGGGAGAGCCGCTCTTCTGCCACTATCTTTTCAAAGTCATCCCCATTAAACTTAGTAACTCAGCTGGTTAAGAATCCTCCTGCAGTGCAGGAGACCCTAATTTGATTCTTGGGTAGGGAAGATAAAATACTGAAAATTCAAATAAATCATACTGTATTTTTGAAAGTTAGTCTTAAAAGGTACAACCTTTTCCCTGGAGAAGGGATAGGGTACCTATTCTAGTATTCTTGGGCTTCCCTGGTGGCTCAGATAAAGAATCCACCTGCAATGCTGGAGACCTGGGTTCGATGCCTGGGTTGGGAAGATCTGCTGGAGGAGGGCATGGCAATCCCCATGGACTGAGAAGCCTGGTGGGCTACAGTCCATGAAATCGCAGAGTCGGACACGACTGAGCAACTAAGCACACACACAAACTTAGTAAATCCTCACTTCTTGGAGATGTGGATCTTCTGATGGCCAGGGAGCTTGAACCTGGCCCTGAGGAGGGCCTCAGCCACACGCTCTTTGTTCTGCAGCTTGGTGCAGATAGACACTATGATTTGGCCAACGTGGACCCTGGTCACTGTGCTCTGGGGCCTTCCAAAGGCACTTGCGCCTACCTGTCTGGAACCTAGATTGAGGACAGCATGCCAGCATGAAGGTCCTGGAAAGGGCTGTCTCCAGGGTCCCTTTGAGCAACCCACATGGACAACAGGCTGCATATACTGTTTGCAGGCATTGCACACTCAACCCTGATGGGGAAAAGCGCACAGTCGGTTTAACTGGCTGCAAATCTATGGCCTATTTAAAAAAATTATTGTTTCAAAAGGGATACTTTCTCACTGAAAAAACTTGAAATGATAGCCAACTCTTTTCTGTCAAATTGGGATGATACTAGTATCCACCTCAAACTGTTCTGAGGGTCAAATGAACAGTGAATGTATGAATTTGTAAGATAGCATTTAAAATGTAACTGTTTACATTTGTTTTTTCTGTTTAACAGAAAAAAATTCTCCCTTTCCTCACTACATTTCATCCCCTATATCCATCATGTGCCTCAGAGGTAGCCATATTATTAATTTGTTAACATTTTTTAATGAAAAAAATTTAAACTTTATGCCTACATGATACTGGTGTGGCAACATCTTGATATTGGCTAACTCTGAGTGGTTAGAATATGGGAATTCACTGACTATTCTATTTTCTTATATCTCCGAAATTTTCATTAAAGATAATTATGTAACTCAAAAATTTAACTAATAAGGGTGAGAGCTATTCCGTATTAGGTCCTCATGGACTACCATTGAAAATTGTTTAGTGACATCTTCTGATATTTGCTTCCCTATTTCTATTGAAATATCATGTTTATCTTGCTTTTTTGACTTTTCATTTTTTAGATACTTTTATTGACTATCTATTATGGAAGATGAGAATTGGGCTATCTTATACCATCATCTATATTCATTTTATCTATGTTCATTCTTTCAATATACTTTTGTCACAATTCAGAGTAAAATCAATATTTTGTGTTTATGTATATAAAAGTGTAAATATTTCTTTTCTTTTTTTTAACGGCTGAGTTATGTTGTGACTTTCATCACATTTTATTTCTTGCATATCTTTTCTGTTTTTCTTGGAGTTAATAATTGCTTCAGGTCCTCCCCTGCCACCAGTGGTTTGCTAAATTTTCTAGTTACTTATTTCTAATCATTTCCAAATTCTCAACAGAAATATGAAATATTTTATTATTGTCAAGCATATTTTGTAATCTACTGTTACCATATTTTTATTGGTGGCATCCTTTTCGGACCTATAATTTTCCTATTCAAGGCCATCACTAACACACATGTCCCTTCTGAGTAAATTTTAAATTAATTAATTAATTAATTTTTGCCCATACCATGCAGCTTATGGGATCTTAATTCCCTGACCAGAGATTGAACCCACACCCTTGACGGTGAAAGACCAGAGTCCTAACCACTGGACCACCAGGAAATTCCCTTGAGCAAAATTTTTTATAAGGAAGCCCCTCTGGCCAGAAGGATTGTAGAAAAGAGCTTCTTGAGTTGACAAATTACAGAATAGTGCTCTCTTTGGGAAGACTGATTAGTAAGGGTATCTTCTTCCCCAAGGTTTGATGCACCCCTTCACCAGAAATGTGACTTGGGAAGCAGAGCACTAAATGGGTTTTGGTTCTCACTCATGGTCCCCACACGAGACATCTTTAGTCAATTACACAGCTGTATGTGGTATGCCTGTTCTAGTTCCTGTGTGTACTGGTTCCATGGATACACAGCACACCTGTCATTTTGGGTTTTTCCTTCTCCATAATTTTCGTGATTCCCCTCATTTTTCTCCTGTGTTAGATCTTTTGCTTACTGAGTTGCAAGTATTCCTCTTTCTTAGTTTGGCCTCTTTTTTTTTTTTTTTTTGGCTGCACCATGTACCTTGTAGGATCTTCGTTCCCTGACCAGGAATGGAATCCAGGTCCATGACAGTGAAAGCGCAGTCCTAAGCACTGGACTACCAGGGAATTCCCTAGTCATCCAGTTATTTTTAAGGAAAGAAAGCATGGGGATTTTTGGAAGCTTTGGAATTGTGAAAAATATTTTATTCTCACACTTGAGTGATATTTTGTTTGAATATAGAATTATACATTTGAAATCCTTTTTTCCTAAGAATTTTGAGGGTATTGTTCTTTTATCTAATAGTTCCATTGTTGCTGTTGAGACGTTTGCTGCCATTATTATTTTCAAATTGCTGTATTTCCCCTCTTTCTTTCATTCTGGAAGCTTCTTTTTAACTTTCGGTGTTCTAAAACTTTATTATTATGTGCTTTGATGTGGTACTTTGTAAATCCTTTGTGCTGGGTATTTGATTGTCCTTTTCAATCTAGAAATTTCATGCCCTTCAACTTGGGAAAATTTTTGGAATTATTTTAAAAATAATTTTAAACTTTTAACTTTAATGAACCTTTTAACTTTCATTTTCTTTGTCCTATTTTTTTTTTTTCCTGAGAGTCCCATTAGATGTTTATACTTTCTGTACTTATCCTTTATTTTTCTTATTTTTTTCTTTTCTAATTTTATCTCTGAGACTGTTCTTCTACCTTCTGGATATTTTCTTAACTTTACCTTGAAAATCTTCTATTAAATATTTTTACTTTTGATGTTATGTTTATGAATATACACCTATTCATATATGCACATATCAGTTCAGTCAGTTCAGTCACTCAGTCATGTCCAACTCTTTGCGACCCCATGAATTGCAGCATGCCAGGCCTCCTTGTCCATCACCAACTCCCGGAGTCCACCCAGACTCACGTCCATCGAGTCAGTGATGCCATCCAGCCATCTCGTCCTCTGTCGTCCCCTTCTCCTCCTGCTCCCAATACCTCCCAGCATCAGAGTCTTTTCCAATGAGTCAACTCTTCACATGAGGTGGCCAAAGTACTGGAGTTTCAGCTTTAGCATCATTCCTTCCAAAGAAATCCCAGGGCTGATCTCCTTCAGGATGGACTGGTTGGATCTCCTTGTAGCCCAAGGGACTCTCAAGAGTCTTCTCCAACAACACAATTCAAAAGCATCAATTCTTTGGCTCTCAGCCGTCTTCACAGTCCAACTCTCACATCCATACATGACCACAGGAAAAACCATAGCCTTGACTAGACGGACCTTTGTTGGCAAAGTAATGTCTCTGCTTTTCAATATACTATCTAGGTTGGTCATAACTTTCCTTCCAAGGAGTAAGCATCTTTTAATTTCATGGCTGCAGTCACCATCTGCAGTGATTTTGGAGCTCCCCAAAATAAAGTCTGACACTGTTTCCACTGTTTCCCCATCTATTTCCCATGAAGTGATGGGACCAGATGCCATGATCTTCGTTTTCTGAATGTTGAGCTTTAAGCCAACTTTTTCACTTTCCACTTTCACTTTCATCAAAAGGCTTTTAAGTTCCTCTTCACTTTCTGCCATAAGGGTGGTGTCATCTGCATATCTGAGGTTATTGATATTTCTCCTGGCAATCTTGATTCCAGCTTGTGCTTCTTCCAGTCCAGCGTTTCTCATGATGTACTCTGCATATGAGTTAAATAAGCAGGGTGACAATATACAGCCTTGATGTACTCCTTTTCCTTTATACATAGGTATTAATATCTAGAAGATTACTAATTATTATTATTCTCTGAATGTGCCTTAAAAATACACAATTTTTGTTTCACAGAGGTCAGTTTCTTTACATCTCAGACTATTAATTATAGATTTTTTTGGGGGGGGGATTGTTTTTAGTTTTATTCTTTTCCCTGAACTGACTTTGATTCTTTCACATTTTTTTTGTGGTAGTTAATTCTGGCCTTTATTTCAAGTTAGAAGCTTATTTTAAATCATTAGTATCCTTTCTAGTCCATCAACACAAAAGTAAGGCAATAAAAGATTGAAAACACTGTGTGCATGTTTGAGATCTGTTGATTAGGAGATACCATTTAAAAGTGATAAGGTGGGGACCCAGATGTTTTGTGGAAGACCCCAATTGCCAGAATCTAGAGGTATTTTATTTTGGACTGGTCATTTTCTTCAGAATCTCTATCTTGGACAACTAAGCAACTGAATTTCTAAAAAGTCAAAAGAGAGGAGACAGAGATCCCCAAATTTAACTAGTTTATTTTAATATAAAAGTGGTTTAAAATTTTATTATTTCAAACATATATAAAAATAGAGAGACTAGTATAACAAGCATAACTAACAATTATCCATTTATAGCCAGTCTTGTTTTATATAGTTCCCCACCACTCCAACCCCCAGACTTGTTTCATAGCAAATCCCAGACACCATATCATATAATTTGTATATAAGTTTATATTTCTAAAATAAAATGACTTCTTAAAATGATCATCATATCACTAGCACATCTGAATGTGTAATTTGTGTCATATTTATTTTTTCCTGATTACCTTGTAACTTCTCCTCTTCCTAATCCTCTTCCTCTTTTTAACTACTTGCAGGATTCAAGTATATTGCAATTAGTGAATATGTTTTTTAAGTCTCTTTTAGTCCACCCTTTTCCCCCCTTGCAATTTCTGCATTGAAGAAGAGATTATTTGCACTAAAGTTTCTCACAGTCTGTGGAAACTATGCCAAGAAGAGCCTAGATCATAGGACTTCTTAGTGGTCCCGTGGCTAAGACGCCGTGCTTTGATTCGATCCCTGGTCAGGGAAGTAGATCTCACATACCACAACTAAGAGTTTGAAGGCTGCAACCAAAGATCCTGTGAGCGTCTACTAAGACCCAGAATAACCAAATAAATAAATATTAAAAAGAAAAAAGAGAAGAAGAAGAGCTTGGATCAGATTGCATCCTTGCGATTTCTCTATTTGCTTATTTTTGGCTGTACTGGGTCTTTGTTGCTGTGCTCGGGCTTTCTCTAGTTGCAATGAGAAGGGGCTACGCTCCAGCTGTGGTACACGGGTTTCTCATTTGTGGTGGCTTCTTTTATTGTGCAGCATGGGTTCTAGAGCATACAGGCTCAGTAGTTGTGGTGCAGGGGCTTAGTTGCCACACAGCATGTGGAATCCTTCGTGATCAGGTTTCAAACTCATGTCTGCTGAATTGGCAGGTAGATTTTTAACCACTGGACCACCAGGGAAGTCCCTTGTGGTTTCTTTGTTTATTTTGTTTCCTGTAAAATGGTAGTTACAGCTAAAGGCTTGATCAGATTCAGATTTGATTTTTTTTTTAAATACTACTTTTAAAGATTTTTTTTGTTTCTTTGTATTTTCATTAAGAGGCACATAGTGTTCTGTTGTTTCTCTTTTTGTGAAACTAACAGCCATTGACAATCACTGAAATCTGTTACTCCACTGGGGTTGCCAAATGGTGATGCTCTAATTGTATCCATTCCTTCTTCCTTTGTTAGTTGGAAGACTTCTATAAAGAGAAACTTCCCTTCTTCCACTATTTGATTTCCTGAAGTACAGTTCTTATAAGAAAAGTAGTAGAAATGCTTGATTCCTTTTATTTATCAGTTTCCCAAATAATGAGTTAGTTCCCTCCCTCCTCTAAAGAAGATCATGAAGATTTTTCTTTTAAGTATAATGATGAACTCATGGATTTAAATATGTCTGATGAATTTCAGTCAGATCATTGATGCTCAATTATTGGTCAATAGGAGCCTCTAATGGGCACCTAAGTCCTTTTAACATGATCCTAGTAATCTTTGATAGCTTTCTCGCTTCCTGTTATGACAAGATTTCCTTGATCATCTTGTGTATTAATTTTTCAAATCTGACATCTTCCATTTCCCCAAAGAGTCCTGGGTGCTTTTAGTGCAAAGTGGTATTTAAAGACCAGAGTCTAGGAACAAGAGGTGTTTACAGCTATCGAGTTGGTTAGTTTCTTGTCCTTTTCAGTGCACAGAGCCAGGAATTGAATTTTTTAAAAGATAAAATGCATCAAGAGTTACTATTTATACATCCAATTAAATCCAGAACTATGGGGGTTTTACTTATCTTAATTGATCTTCCATTTGGTTTGTTTGTTTCTCCCACACCAAAAAAAAAAAAAACTCCAAGCATACAAATATCATTGCTTATTTGCTTAATCAGTGTATGCCCCACTAGAGAATACATATTTGGTCAACTACTAGGTTTCAAATTACTTGGAATAATTTCTCTATATGTGGTTATTATACGAACTCAATAGAGTTAAGTTCATTTGTTTTATTTGGCTTTTGCTTTTGGGGGGATTGCTTATTGATTTAATTTTGTTGTGACATTATGTAAAATATTTACATGGTTCTAAAGTCATATCTCGGAGAAGGCAATGGCACCCCACTCCAGTGCTCTTGCCTGGAAAATCCCATGGATGGAGGAGCCTGGAAGGCTGCAGTCCATGGGGTCGCTGAGGGTCGGACATGACTGAACGACTTCACTTTCACTTTTCATTTTCATGTTTTGGAGAAGGAAATGGCAACCCACTCCAGTGTTCTTGCCTGGAGAATCCCAGGGATGGGCGAGCCTGGTGGGCTGCCGTCTATGGAGTCGCACAGAGTCGGACATGACTGAAGTGACTTAGCAGCAGCAGCAGCAAAGTCATATCTACAATATAAGATATCAGTGATGGCAACCTTCTACCCTGTCTTCTCCATTTTGTTTCCTCGTTTCTTCTATAGATGAATGTTTTAAAAAACCTTGTTATCTTTCCATTTTGTAAAATGATACATTCATAAAATATGCATTCATATTCCTCCTTTCTTATATAAATACTTGCCTATTATACACACTTTATCCACCTTAATATTGACCTTTTAATAAAATTTATGTCTAGGAATATGTTACATTATTTATGTTGTGATTCAACTTGTTCCCTGTTTTGCTTCTTACCTAGAGGGCCAAACTTCTTAAAGCAGATAACACAATGTCAAGGGCATGGATGTACTTTAAAAGGGAGATGGACCTTGAATTCCAGCTCTACCCCTTTCTTGCCACATTACCACAATATAACTTCAGATTATTCACCAGTAAGGTCACCCATCATTTCCTGGTTGACATTAGTAAATTGTTGTATGGTTGTGCTGTTTTTGGATTATGCCACTACAGCCCTACCGAATCACTTATACCAGCTGACACATCCTTACACACTATATTATATCAGGGCCACAAGAACACGCAGAAGAACTATGCCAACAGGTCTTAATGACCCGAATAACCACGATGGTGAGATCACTCACCTAGAACCAGATATCCTGGAGTGTGAAGTCAAGTGGGCCTTAGGAAGCATTACTATGAGCAAAGCTAGTGGAAGTGATGGAATTCCAACTGAGCTATTTCAAATCCTGGAAGATGATGCTGTTAAAGTGTTGCACTCAATATGTCAGCAAATTTGGAAAACTCAGCAGTGGCCACAGGACTGGAAAGGGTCAGTTTTCATCCCAATTCCAAAGAAAAGCAATGCCAAAGAACGTCCAAACTACTGCACGATTGTGCTCATTTCACATGCTAACAAGGTAATGCTCAAAATCCTTCAAGTTAGGCTTCAGCAGTATGCGAAATGAGAACTTTCAGATGTACAAGCTGGATTCAGAAAAGGCAGAGGAACTGTTGCAGGAAGGGGAACCCTTTCCAGGGCCTGAAACTGGGCTCTTATCTAACGCTCAGAAATGAATTGTCTGAGGAGACACATGTGTTGACAAAGCAAGAGATTTTATTGGGAAAGGGCACCCAGGTGGAGAGCAGTAGGGTAAGGGAACCCAGGAGAACTGCTCTGTCACATGGCTCGCAGTCTCGGGTTTTATGGTGATGGGATTAGTTTCCAGGTTGTCTTTAGCCAATCATTCTGACTCAGAGTCCTTCCTGGTGGTGCACGCCTTGTTCAGCCAAGATGGATGCTAGAGAAAAGGATTCTGGGAGGTGGTCGGACATGTGGTGTCTCCTTTTGACCTTTCCTGAACTCTTCCAGTTGCTGGAGGCTTATTAGTTCTGTGTTCCTTACCAGGACCTCTTGTCATAAAATAACTCATGCAAATGGTTACTATGGTGCCTGGCCAGGGTGGGCGGTTTCAATCAGTGTGCTTCTCCTAACAGAACCAGAGATCAAATTGCCAACATCTGTTGCATCATAGAAAAAGCAAGAGGCTTTTTCTGCTTCTCTATGCTAAAGCCTTTGACAGTGTGGATCACAATAAACTGTGGAAAATTCTTCAAGAGATGGGAATACCAGACCACCGTACCTGTCTCCTGAGAAACCTATATGCAGGACAAGAAGCAACAGTTAGAAACAGACATGGAACAATGGACTGGTTTAAAATTGGGAAAGGAGTATGTCAAGGCTGTATATTGTCACCCTGTTTACTTAACTTCTATGCAGAGTACATCATATGAAATGTTGAGCTGGATGAATCACAAGCTGGAATCAAGATTGCCAGGAGAAATACCAACAAACTCAGGCATGCAGATAACACCATGCTAATGGCAGAAAGTGAAGAGGAATTATAGAAGAGAGTGAAAAAGCTGGCTTAAAACTCAACATTCAAAAAACTAAGATCATGGCATCTGGTACCATCACTTCATGGTAAATAGATGGGGAAAAATTGAAAACAGTGACAGATTTTATTTTCTTAGGCTCCAAAATCACTGTGAATGGTGACTGCAGTCATGAAATTAAAAGATGCTTGCTCCTTAGAAGGAAAACTGTGACAAACCTAAGCAGCATATTAAAGAGCAGGAACATCACTTTGCCAAGAGTTTTTCCTTCTCCTCCTCGGATCAGCCCTGTGTTTCACATGCATCCACATTGCAGCACAGAGCATGCTTCCTCAGATCCTGGGTTTTGCTCTTTTAGCAAGCCCTGGCCATTTTCTCTACCATTCTAACCTCCAACTACCTGCAGCCTCCTTGGAACCCACCCAGCACAACTGACTTAAGTCAGTCTGATGGGCTCACAGATTGACTGAGTGTTCTCTGAGGGTTTCTCATCTTTCCAGCCACCCCAACATATCTTGGGTTCCCAAGAGAGGTCTGGCTCTGGGGAACATGGCTCCAGAGTCAGGCCAGGCTTAGGGCCAAGACAAGATTAGGCTTTTATTCTTTCATTTATTTATTCAACAAGTATTTTCTGGTTTCTATTAAGTGCCAAGCTCAAAGGATAAAGACATGGAGTCCATTCTCATGAAACTTAACATTTGGTGGAAAGAGAGACAGTGCTGAAGTAGGGTGACATGTTGATGGATGGGTAAGTTTGGGAGCTGTGAAATCTAATCACAGGTTCAGGGAAAGCTTCCTGGAGGGAGTGACATTTAATCTGAAATCTCAAGGATGAATAGGAGTCAGTCAAGTGGTGGGGATTGCAGGGTAGAAAGAACTTTTCAGGCTGCAAGAACAGTGTCTGCAAAGGCAGGAAGGGAAGGTCGTTGGGGCTGGAGTAGAGAAAGCAGGGGGGAAGTGTGCTGGAGGCGAGGCTGGACTGGTGGCAGAGGTTGGGACTCTGTGGCTTGCGAGTCAAGAGTTTGGGCTTCACCCCCTGCAGGCCCATGGTGGTCTACCAAAGAGTGTTAAACCAAAAAGTGTTAAACTGTGTATGTGTGTGCTGGCGGGGGAGTACACCAGAATATTATTTGCATTTTTAAAGATAACATTAGCTACAAGCAAGACAGAGCAGGCAGAGTTGCTGAACGTGGTGATGGGGAGCTAGAAGCAGGTGGCCCAGATTTGCTGTTTCCAGGAGGCTGAACTGACAGGACTTGGATTCTGATTGGCTGAGTGGATGAGGGAGAGGGAGGAGTCAAGGAGAACTGGTAGGGATCTGACATAAGCAGTTGAGTGGAAGATGGTGCCATTCTCTCAGATTAGGATCAATGGTTGGGACAGTCATGCCTTGGACTCTGCACAGAGAGTCACTCAAGATGGTTGAGGGTAATGATGGGGGCACATATGGGGCCTAACCCAGTCAAGGGGCCAGAGAAGCCTTCCTGGTTTAGACAGCTGATGGCAAGGCCTTGACTAAGTGTGTCCGAGGGTCCAGGATATGAGGTTGGGCTTAGGGTTGGGATCTGGGGACACCTGGAAGTTGAGGGGGCAGGCGGCCTGGAGACTTGGAAGTGGACTTAGGGTGGCCAAGTCCTGGGTGACTCTAGCCTTGGTTAGTGACAGACGGCTGGGCTGGGCCGGGCTGCCCTCTCCTCCACTGATAATTAATCCCGCACGGGGGCCGCGGGCGATGACAGGGCTGTCTAGCGTGCACTTAAGCATTAAATGACCAATTTCTGTCAGACTAACTTCCCCAGCCTCCCCGTCCCCTCCTCTGCCGCCCACCCCCCGCCCACACCCCCTCCCTCTGCTCCCTGCACTCTGAGTTTTTCAGCAACTGATGGCTCCTGGTTCATTTCTGTGGAATTAATTGGTCCCTGAATGAATTCTGTTGACAGGGCAATTTATCATGTGTTTGGGCTGACAGTGCGGGTGTCGGGGGGTAGGGGGGTGGGGAGATGAATGGGGGGGCTGAGATGAAGGGGAGGAGGGGATCTGGGTTGGGGTGAGTATTGACCGTAGATAGGGACCTGGGAGGTGCCAGCCCCAGGGTTTGGGGTGCCATAGAGCACCCCCAATCATGGCTGCATGCTTTGCTACACATCCTTGATCCCACAAGTTTGAGAGAAAGCCCTAAATTGGAGAGGATCTCCAAACTTTATCTGACTTCTCCCCTACCCTTCAATCATCTCAAATGGGGTGTCTTCATTGGGGGAATTCAGCACCATGCTATGTTAATCCTCTGAAGGCTAGAATGGTGCTGGGGCTCTGGGATAGAATAAGGGAATGTGTGTGTGTGTGTGTGTGTGTGTGTGTGTGTGTGTGTGCATGCTCATGCACTCAAGGAGCAAAGGGACTGATTAGTCTGGGGGGTAAGGGGGCTGGTCCCCGGGGAGTTGGGCGCTCAGCCGGCCTGGCTAACAGGGGCCTAAGGGACTGGCTAATTAGAGTATTGGGATGATCTGGGCTGGGGGAGTGTTGTGGGGAGGCAGGACATGGAGTTGGCCCCCAACAGCTTCTTTCTTTGTCTCCCTCCCATGTACCTTATCCGGAACCCTCAGTGGTCTCCACCATTCACCTAGAGATCTCTGGGCAGACACTGGGGAGAGAGAGAGGGAAAGGCAGTAATGACTCCCAGGTGGGAGAGATAGCAACAAATAAATAAATCCATGCCTCCTTTCCTAGCTTAAAAAGTCCCCCATCCCCTTCCCTATCTGAATGTATCCAATCTTCCACAGAGCTTTCTTGAACTCCTCCTGACCGTAGAGATTGAAGGCTACCTACCACATATAACTGCAGAAGCTTAGAATGTCAAAGTGGGAAGGCATCCTAGAGGCCATCTGGTTTTACACAGGAGGCAAGGACAGAGACCCAAGGGGCTTGTTGAAGGTCACACAGTGATCACGGGAGCCAACTTCTGGGTTCATGCTGCTCTCAGCTTGGAGATGCCTCTGTACACACATGCTTTTCGTTCTGCCTAGAGGCTGCATTTCCGGTCTGAGGATTCCTTAGGGAAGGGGTGGCTCTTCTATCAGTCAGTTCAGTTCAGTCGCTCAGTCGTGTCCGACTCTTTGCGACCCCATGAATTGCAGCATGCTAGGCCTCCCTGTCCATCACCAACTCCCCGAGTTCACTCAGATTCATGTCCATTGAGTCGGTGATGCCATCCAGCCATCTCATCCTCTGTCGTCCCCTTCTCCTCCTGCCCCCAATCCCTCCCAGCATCAGAGTCTTTTCCAATGAGTCAACTCTTGGCATGAGGTGGCCAAAGTACTGGAGTTTCAGCTTTAGCATCATTCCTTCCAAAGAACACCCAGGGCTGATCTCCTTTAGAATGAACTGGTTGGATCTCCTTGCAGTCCAAGGGACTCTCAAGAGTCTTCTCCAACACCACAGTTCCAAGGCATCAATTCTTTGGCGCTCAGCTTTCTTCACAGTCCAACTCTCACATCCATACATGACCACAGGAAAAATCATAGCCTTGACTAGATGGACCTTTGTTGGCAAAGTAATGTCTCTGCTTTTCAATATGTGGTCTAGGTTGGTCATAACTTTTCTTCCAAGGCTCTTCTATAGGCCTCTTCAACCAGGAAATTGAGGCTGAGCCCGGGCACTTGGGAATGGACAGTCACAAAAATCAGGCCGTGGGAACATACTGAGATGCATGTACTGAGATGCTGCTGGGGTTCAATCAAGCAGGGAGACCACACTGAGGAGGATGTGGGTCAGATGTGGGAGGGGAGAGCAGTGTAATCTGGGGGCCCCAAACCCTAGGTTCTGAGAGATGGAGCCAACCAGGGCAAGGGGAGCCCTGGATCAAGGCAATGATCTGCCACCCTCGTGTGCTCTCCTGCTGCAGGCCGGCGACGTGCTCATGCTCTCACAGACCACCTTCTAAATCTCCCAGGTTCTTCCAAAGCTCCCTACCCTCCACAAGGTGGGACCCAGTCCTGCTCCCCTCACTCTCAGCAGATAGCAACTGTGTCTCTTGCAAGCTTTCTGAGCAGCTTCTCAGCCCTATCCCCTCATGATCAGTTTCCCAGCAGAATTCTCTGATTCATCCCCACTCCTCAAACTGCACCCCATTCTTTCAGGCCTGTTTCCATAAGCCCCTCAGTCCATCTCTCAATAGCCCCTCCTTCCCTACTCAGACTCCACCCTCTGCCTCAGCCCCCAGGCGGGTTCACATAGCCCTTAGCTTGAAAGGACTCTCACTCGAGCTCACTGACCGCAGCATCTCCTGGCCCTTCTTGTGCCCTCTTCCCTTCCAAACTTTTCAAAAGAATTGTTGACCCTCTGCCTCCATCTGCTTCCTCGGTTCTTAGCTACCCCTCCCCCAGCAGCCCTGGGGGTTGGGTTACAACTGGCAGACACTCAACACATTTGCTTAAGTGATAAAAAGGAGAAGGTGCTGGCTTAGGACCCTAGAAATGCCAAAGTGGCCTTGCTTCAGGCCTAGCTGGCTCCAGAGGCTCGAATGACACCAGCACAGCTCTCCTTCAGTCTGCCTCTCAGCTCTGAGTGTCCCAGCCTGACTCTGAGTGTGTCTGCACTGAGATCTCAGGCAGGGACTCTCCACATGGTGGGGAACTGTCCCTAGAGATTCAAAGCCCTCATCATTGCAGCTCACAGCCCAAAGAAAGAAGGGACCCTCTCTCTTCCAGCCCCAATAACAAGACTTCTGAGAGGACTCTTCCTACCTTGATGTGCTTTGAACAGGGACACGGGGGTCCCCATTGGACAGACATAGGTCTCAGGCCCACATCTATGGTCAGGAGCTCATGAGGCATTTTGACTGACAGTCCCATAAGAACTACACAGGATGGGGGAGGGACAGTTTCAAATGGAATGAGAGGTGCAGAGACCTTAAAGAAGTGGGGAGCTAGTCATGGGACTGCTTGGGGCACACTGAGAGCAAGTGTCTTGATGTCTTGAGGAGGCTCATGCTTGATGTAAATGAAGCACAGCACAGAGGCCAGCTAGCTCAGAGCACAGTGAGCTGGGGGTGGTGGTGGGGGGTACAGGGTGGACAGCCAGAACATGTAGGGCCTTATAGATCAGATTTAAGATTCTGACTTTGGCTCAGAAGGGGAATCATTGGGGGGCTCTGAGCAGAGAAGGAGCATGCTCTGCTCTACACTTTGGGGATCACTCTGCTGATGGGAGAGTAGACTGGGGTGGGTGAGGCGAAGATGGAAACAAGAAAGCTATATGTGTGTATATATATATATATATATTTTTTTTTTTTTTTGCATTTCAAGGTGAAGGGTCATACTGGCTTAGACCGGAATGGTACAGTGCAGATCATCAGAAATGATCAAATTCTGTTAACCGTTTTTTTTCCCCCCCTTTGGCTGCACTTTTTCATGTGATCTTAGTTCTCTGACCAGGGATCAAACCTGAGCTCCCTGTAGTGGAAGTGGGTAGTTTTAACCACTGGACTGCCAGGGAAGTCCCTGGATCCATTTTAAAGGTAGAGCTGTCTGATTTTGCTGGTGGATCAGATAGGGGATGGGAGAGACAAGAGCAGTCAGGGAAGACTGAAAATCTCACATTCTAGTTTGAGGTTTTGGCTTGAGTGACTGATAGAATGGAGTTGTCCTTGACTGAGATGAAGAGGGCTGGAGAGGGCTTCCCTGATGGCCAGTGGTAAAAGAATCTGCCTGCCAATGTGGGAGGCATGGATTCAATCCCTGGTTGGGGAAGATCCCACGTGCTGAGGAGCAACTAAACCCGTGGGCCGTAACTATTGACCCTGGGCTCTAGAGCTCCGGAACCGCAACTACTGAGCCCACGTGACACAACAGCGGAAACCCATGAGCCCTGGAGCCCATGCTCCGCAACTGGAGAAGCCACTTTAATGAGAAGCTCGAGCACCACAACTGGAAAGTAGTTGTGCTCTTCGCAGCTAGAGAAGAGCCCGTGCAGCACTGAAGACCCAGCGCAGCCAAAAATAAAACAAATAAATAAAATAAAGGGCTGCCGAATCCCCCAGTTTCCACTGGGCTTTGACTATATATCACAGCAATGGCACCCTACTCCAGTACTCTTGCCTGGAAAATCCCATGGATGGAGGAGCCTGATGGGCTGCAGTCCATGGGGTCACTAACAGTCGGACACGACTGAGCAACTTCACTTTCACTTTTCACTTTCATGGATTGGAGAAAGAAATGGCAACCCACTCCAGTAGTCTTGCCTGGAGAATCCCAGGGACCGGGGAGCCTAGTGAGCTGCTGTCTATGGGGTCACACAGAGTTGGACACAACTGAAGCGACTTAGCAGCAGCACCAGCAGCAGCAGTATGGTCAAATGCCCTTATTCTCTCTGCTCCTCCCAGTTTTGTGTCCTGAGAGAGTGTAGTGATCAGCCTAGTTCAGTTTTGTGTGAGTCCAATTCTAGTAAAGTCGTTGGTGGATAGATGGTCAGGATGGGCTGTGAGTGGGACAGCTTCCTTAAAGAAGCCATGAGTGATGGATACCATTTGGACATTTCTAGTGTCCTGACTTTCAGTCACTTTTAAGTTTCATCTCTTGCCTCCTCTCCCAACCCCTTCTATCTTTCCCCAGGCAGCTGATACCCCAGCCCATTTCATCTGGTATATTTGCATGCCTCCATGTCTTTGCTACTGTTGTTTCCTAAACCCAGGACAGTTTCTAATTGTCATATTTGGTGAACCTCAGCTAGGAACTCTGTGGGAGCAGGGTGGGAACAGGGATAGCAGAATCAGAATTAGGTGAGTTCTGAGGAGCAACAGAGCTGGGGAACAGGCCCTGTTTGTGTTTGGGGCTGCATTTAGAACAGGCAACTGCTCAAGGATTGTAAAGCATGTTTTGGGCCCCTAAAGGCTGATTCTAGGAGGGAATATTCCCCAGGAGGGACACAGAATAAAAGTTTTTTTGGGTAGCGGTGGTCACTGTTGACAGCAGGCCCTCAAAATCCAATTTGGTATGAAGGAGACCAGAAAGAGAACAGAAGGTAAGAATTTCTGGTGGGACCCAGGTGAGATGCGCTGGCTCCCAATCTGATGAACTGAGCAGGACAGGGCTCCCATTCTGGGGCACCTGAAGGCAAAGCCAGGCACTGGGGGCCAGAGAACCACTCCATGTGATGTGTATGGCATTGCCTGGGCCAACCCAGTGCCCTGGCAGCATCCAGAATCCACTTGCTTGACTTCAGGCAATAAAATCAGGAGTTTTGCCACACTGGATTTGGGTTCTGAGCAGGCTCTCTGAAGTGGGGTAAACATTTTTGAGGGGTTGCAAAATAATCCATTTAGGCATGAGAAGAGAACATTGGAATTTCTTTGTATTCCAGTCTCATCCTTTTTCTATTTTATGTCTTATAAGATTTTTAATATGTTAGTTGAGTTTTTTATGGAATTTGTGAGTAAGTAAATATACTCATGGGCTTCCCAGGTGGCGCTAGTGGTAAAGAACCCACCTGCCAATACAGGAGACATAAGAAACACTGATTCGGGTCGGGAAGATCCCCTGGAGGAGGGCATGGCAACCCACTCCAGTATTCTTGCCTGGAGAATCCCATGGACAGAGGATCCTTGCCTACAGTCCACAGGTTCACAAACAGTCAGACACTGCTGAAGCAACTGAGCACGTATGCACAAATATATTTGGAGTACAAATTCAGAATTCTTTTTACTGCTAGGATATATGATCAAAGTAGTTTAAAGACCATTCTTCTAAGAGACTGGTGATTAAAAGGAGCAGTAGGGGCAAGTGGAAAGTGGGGCTGTCATTTAGTAATATGGGATTAGGGAGGAGACACAAGTGGTGATGCAGAAGGAAGCGGATGGACTTGACTGCTTCGGGGCTGGTTGATTTGTTGGGGCCCTGCAGCATCACGATGTGAGTAGGCTGGGAAAACAGGCCTGGGGAAAGACAGGCCTGTTGGAATCCTGATCAGAGGTAGGGGTCTAGGAGACAGTGTCCCCAGCCAATGGGAAAGGTCACTCCTTAGTTTGTCTCCAAGTCCTGCTTGCAGCTGCCCAGCCACCCCTGGCAGCTCAGAACTTCCAGAGTATTTCAAGCGGGAGGAGGCAGAGATGGAAGTTGAGCTGGGAAGGTTTCCCAGGGGTAGCGAAGGAAAGTATCCTAGGGCAGAGACCAGGTGGAGGCTGTGGCCTTTGTGGGAGGACTGGCGCTGGAGGTTGCTGAAGGGATGGAGGGCAGACCCCTTCCAAGTATAACAGAAGTAGGCTGGACAATCACTCCATCCCTCCCCTGAACAGGACAGAGAGACATAGGGACAGACACAATCAGCCTTCACTGGACACCTGGGCACAAGAACAGTCAGGGTGTCTGAAAAAACTAACAGTTCTCCCATTTCCCTACCCCTAGACTCACACGGGAACATGCAGACCCACGCAGAACAACAGAAATGGGAGCCGGCGACCAACTGCATAATATGCGCCCTCAAGATACACCCAGACCGCTCCGATCCTAGCGGCTGCTCGCCCAGGCGGGGACTCCGCAAGATCCAGGGGGCGCGCGAGGTCGCTTGAGCCCGCAGGTTCCCCCGGGTCTCTATGGGACTGGATGCTGTCCTGGCTAAGAAATAAATGCGCAGCGAGAAAACTGGTGGCAAGCGTTTGTGGTCTCTGGGCGGACTGGGGATAAAAACTGCGGCTGCGCGGAGGAGTGGTGGAAGGAGACAGGACAGCAAACCATCTCCCTACCACGCGGAGAGTCTCCGACGGCGAGTTGTGAGAGACTGCACCCTGAGTTTGGGTGTGAGTGGAGAGGTAGAGCGACCAAATCACTCGAAGTTAATCTCAAGTTTTGCAAAGCGAAAACTCCTTGCTCCAAGGGCGGGGTGGGGGTCGGGTGGGGGTGGGGATGGGGCGGGGAAGGGTGGCTTCTGATGCGCCGCCGATAGGTCTGGGCTAAGGAGTGGGAGAGGGGTCGCAAAGGGAATGCAGCTGAGAGGATTATTGAGGGTTTATTTGAGATCGACTAGTATGAGGGAAGGCCTGTTCCAGAGACAGGTAGAGACAAACTTGGAGCCATGGGGAGTGACATACAAAATTTTATTATTTATTAATTATTATTTATTATTATTATTTATTTGTCATGTGCACAGAAAAGAAAAGAAAAAGAATCAAAACGAACCGACGCGCTGAAGGTGGCCAAGGAGACCAGAGCCATCCGGGAATCTTTCGAGGGTTCGGCTGGGTCCTGGGTTTGGGCCCCTGTCGCGCCAGCCCTACAGGGACTGGAATGGGCCGGGCCTCGGCGTCTGAACCTCGGCTCCCTCGCCGCCCCGCTTGGGCCACTGGAGCCTGGCTGGGCACCGGCAGTTCCCTTAACTATTCTCTTTTCTCGTTTTCCTTTTCAAATAAAAAGGCTCGAAGGAGAGAGAGATCTGGGCGAGGACTCCAAGCCTTTACGGATTTGTTCAAGGATTTTTATTTTTCACTTTTATTGACTTTGTTTCTGTTATTTCGAGTCGTCACGATCCACGGGTGAGGAGACATGCAGGGCGCATCGCCGCTACCGAGAGAGCAACTACGGGGCGGGGCGGCCCGGCCGCCGGTGGCCCAGAACCCACGGGGCACGGCCGCGAGGGGCGAACCTAGGGGCGGGCGCTGCCACCTCTGATCTAGCTTCAGAGGGGCAAGGCAGCCGGGGAAGGGCTGGGGAGAGAGGCCGAGGGAAGGACAGAGACAGAAAGACAAGAGAGACGAAGACTGAGAGAGACCGAGACAGAGGCGGAGAGAAGCAGAGACGAGAGCTGGAAAGGGGAGCGATGCAGAGAGATGAGGAGGAGAGAGCGAAAACACGGAATTACAGAGAAATAGCCAACAAAACAGAGGCGAGAGGAGTCCACAGGACCATGTTCGTCATTTTGCATAGAGATTTCTTTTCTTTTGTCATTTTTTGTAACATAAAAAAAAAAGCCCCCCTCCCCCAGGACGTGCTGTGCTTTAGTGGGCGTGTAGCTGTGTTCCCCCCTCCCCCCCAGCGAGCGGCGACTCTCACAGCACAGACAGCGGGGCGTTATCTACAGGCAAGGCGGGCGGGCACCTGGGACTCTACCGGGAGGGGCGGGGCGGGAGGGGCGGGGTTATATACACGTGGGTTCGCCTTCACAAGACACACACCGTCTTTCTAAAAAGCAGCAGCCTGTTGGGTGTTTTTGTTTTCCTTTTTTGCAAAGACCATCATATTAAATAAATGTAGACTTGACTTTTTGCGGTTCTGTTCAGTTCCTGCTAGAGGAAGAGGATGGAGGTGGGTGGAGTGGGCAGCCCCCCACCTTCCACTCCGCGCAGCTCAGACGCCAACTCACATCCTGCTCCTACCACCGGCAGATTGAGTCTGTGTCGGGGCGGGGGACGGGGGTCATCGGGTAACTGCTTGGGGGGACCAGTGCCGCGGCCTGCAGAAACTGGTCCTGAGGCAGGCACGGGGACAGACTCAGGTGAGGGCGGCGAGTTAGGGAGGAGAGATGCAGAGCGACGTGGGATCGGAAAGGACGGGTAGGAGGAGGAGCTGCGAGGTGGGTAGATGGAAGAGACGCCGAGGTAGGGGCAAGGCGGGGGCTGAGAAGCTGGTCACTAGTAGGGGCTGCCTGGGCCCTTGCGAACTGGGCAGTTCAGGTGGAGTTGGGAAGAGCCAAGGGTCGGACTCGGTGGGTGCGGGCTGCTGGGGCCTGTGTGCCTTGGGTCCCAACCTTGGAAACGCCTGACGATCCCCAAAGCGCATCCGTGAAGCCCGGCCCCCACGCCCCCATTCCATTCCACCTTCTGGGCAGGGCACACTCAGAAGGTGGGGGCAATCTGGCTGAAGCCGGGATTCGGACATTTTCCCGAGGTCTCGGCAGGAGGCTCTTCCTCCTTCTGCAGAAAATCGTTTTGTTCTTCATTTCCTTTGCCCAGTCCCTCCAGCGAAGCCTCCCGGCGCTCGCCGGAGCGTCCGAGGCGGGCTGCTCCCGGGCTGGGCCAGGCTGCAGTCCGCGCTGATTGTGTGTCACAGAAGCGTGTCCCCCGCGCGCAGCGGCGGGCCCGGCCAGAGTCCGGCGGTGCGGCTGGTGGGCTCCAGGCCAGCTCGGGCGAGGCGGGGACGAACTGGGTCGGGCCCTCCTCGCGACGCGGCCAGTCCAGCAGGCGGGAAGGGGCGGCGGGCCCGGGCCTGAGGGTCCCGCCCGCGGCGTCACTCGTCCTGTCCCGCCTTGGACGGGGTGAAGTGAAGAGCTGGAGGGGTCCTGGGAGGGGGATTGGGTCTGGGGCGGTGGCCGGGAGGCTTCGGGTCGCGTCGATCCTGCCTCCCTCCGGGGCGGGCGGTCAGACAGGGACGATGTGGAGGCCGAAGCTGTCGGCCTGAAGCTTGATGTGGTCCCCGCGGTAACTAGTGGCGGTCATAGGCAGCGGCAGCAGCGGCAGGGGCGGAGCCCCGGGGGGCGGCACTATAATAATAAGGGGAACCTGGAAGTTAACACAGGAGAAGAATGGGCTGGGTGAGAGGACAAACAGGAGAACAAAAAAGGAAAGAAAAGCAGAGCAGAGACCTCGTGCTGGGGTCTAGCAGGATCCGTGCAGGGAGGCCTTGGCTGAGTTGCGGGGCCGGTTGCCCTCAGGAGAACTGCATTCACCGGGTGGGAGAGGGACCCGATCGGTGACCGCCGCCGCCCGACTGCGGACCTCGAAGGGGGCCCAGGGTGGGGCGGCGCAGAGCCTTGCAGCCGCCGGGAACAGAGCGGAGCGGAGGGAGGGGCGGGAGGCACGGGCTTCCTCTAGGGATCCCGGGGCCTCAGAGCTGCGCTAACGAGCCTGCCCGGCTGGGCGCCCAAAAGTCCGGTGGGGGGCTGTCGAACCCGCACGGCCGAGCTGGCGGGCTGGCGGACCGACACGCTGAGCCGCCGGCCAGCCAGGTGGCGGTACTCACTTAGTAAGGCGGGGTTGCTGAATCTCCAAGCCTCGTTGTAGGCCGTGTACTGGGGGTGGCTGTACGGGTTGCCGGAGAACTCGCTCCCTGCGGGGGGGGGGGGGGCGGGGGAGTGGGGATCAGACACTCGCAAGGCCAGGGCGGGCCCGACGTGCCCGGCCAGGGGCCTCCCCCGGGTCCGAGGTGCAGATGCTTCGCCAGGCGGACGGGCGGAGAGAGAACAATCCACCTGGTCCGCAGGGGGAGACCCCGTGCTAATGGTGGTGGTAGTGGTGGTGGGGTGTGTGTGTCTGCAGAAGCACCGACGCGCCTCCCACAGCGCCGCGGAGGTAGTTTCGGGGCGCTCCCTCGGAAGCGCTCCTAGTCACCCAGGAAGGGCTTGTTCTGAGTCCAGGGGCACCTTCGCCCTGCGATGGGGACCAAAGCCTTTTTAGTGGAGACTCTGGTTCTAGGAGCCACAGCCCCACAGGGTGGAAGCGGGGGGAGGATGGCGAAGACAGGCTCTAGGGACACTTTGTCCCAGAAAGTCCGGGGAATGGCATCTCAGCACTGTGCCAATGCGAGGGGTGGGGGCTCTGCTGGGAAACACTCCCCTCTCATCTTTCCCTCTAGAGATTTGAAACGTGGGCCACGCAGCAGGGGAAGGAGGCGGCGGGAGGAGGCAGGTGGACTGCCCGCGGGTTCACAAACGGTGAACGGAGGGCCCCGTGGGCTGGGAGCCGTCGGAAGCTGCTTCCCTCCCTCCGCGCGAGAAAGGCCAGGCCCCCGGGTTTCCCCCTCGCCCTTTCTCCTGTGTGATGACCCCAGACTGTTTACAGTGATCCCTAACCGCGGGTTAAGTAGAGGAGAAGGGGCCCCTCTCGGAGAGGGAGCTGGGGTGGGGGTGGGGGATGCAGCCACTGGAAAGCCTGTTTATTGACGAGGAGGGAAAGCATGCGTGCAGCAGGATAATGAGCTTCTGAGCTCAACTGTGACCAAGAGGAACTGAGCTATCTCCTTCCCCATCGCTAATGAAACAAGTGTAATTTCCTCATCAGCACTAGATTCTGTTTAACGACTCCCCCCTTGCCACCATGAGCTCTCTGCGGTTCTCCTCACCCCATCTCCTTGCAGGCTATCCCCCCACCCCCGCACCCCCATCTCTCTGAGACCTCCAGTCTCCACCTGCTCTCGCCTGGGACCTTCCCAGAAGAATCTCCTTGCACCCAACACTCCTGTTCCCCCTACTCTAAATCTGGGCAGGAATCCCCCTACTCACACCCTCAACTCTTTTTACCCAGTTCCTCAGCCCCCTGTTCTGCAACTCCAGGCAGCAATCTCCCCCTCTGCAATCCCCCTCCCCTAGCTCTGCTGATCAAGGGCTGTCCCTGAATGGCCCATCCAGGAATAGGGCCAGTCACCCTATTCTATCCACACTCCCCCTTCCATGAGAGCTGAGCTTCAGGGAACGGGCACACAGAGGGTGCCCAGCAGGACAGGATGCAGGGCCAGTGACTCTCATCCTCTTTAAGACAAGAGTTTTTCGGTGTTGATGTGAATAGGAACTTCAACTCTCTGGCTTCAAGCCCAGCTCCCAATCTGGGGTGAGGGGTTGGGGAGAGCACGGCCTCCAGGTGTATTCACCAGATCCTGCACATGGCCCCTTTCTCTCTGATCCACACAGCCCAAACCCAGCTCCTCACAGAGGGGGACAGGTCAGAGCCCCCAGGAGCAGTGAAGGCCCAGGGCTCCTCTGAGACGTGGGGGCACTCTAGGTTGTCTCTCTGAAGCCCGCCTCTCTGGTTCCTGCCACAGCCTGTCTTCTGTTCCTCTCTCCTTAGGGACTGACTCCCTTCTCTCCCTGGGATGGGGTTGGCTCCTGGTCTTCCCAGTGGGTTGGTGTGGACCAGGGTGGCTTTGTCTGAGATGTGAGTCCCTTTGACCGACATGCCCCTGGAAATGGTTCTCGGCTCCAAGTTTCCATGGAAACCAGGGCAGGCTCTTCTGAGCAGTGTCAGCTGGCTGGGGGTGGGCTAGGGCACTGAGGGTGGAGCTGAGGCCGAGTGCTCCCAGGGCACAGGCTGGGGTGGGTGGGCACTGCAGAGGGGCCAGGACATACAGGGGGTACTTCTGCAGGCTCCCTCCGTGGGGTGCTCAAGAGGGAGGGTGAGGGACCCCCGCTGCGGCCTCTAGGGAGACAGAGGGATAGAACAGCAGTAGTTTGTGGGAGAGGAGATATTGGGTCTCCCCCCCAACCCCCAGTCTCAGACTACAGACCATGCAGCAGTTTACCCACAGTTCAGCTACCCCCACCTAAATCAGGCAGCTACAGCTGGGTCACATACCAGGCACCATTCCTGCCAGGGTGGAGGTGGGGTAGCTTCCCTGGCCAGTGGGGGGCACGTGAGGGGGGTAACCAGGCAGAGTGGTGCTCGCCATGTCACGACCTGGAAAAACACAAAGGGGGAAGGGGTGAGGCCTGGAAGAGAGGGGTCTGCCTCTGCTCACACCAGGGTGCTCTGTGGGAAAGAAGTATTGAGTGCAGACACGTGGGAGCAGAGCTGAATGAGGAAGTCCAGGTGAGCCCTTACATGTACCTAGCTTGTCACCTGAATGTCCCAGGATCAGCTGTGTGTATGCACCTCTGCTCAGTGTAGCTCTTTGTGTGTCTCCGTGCATGTGTTGCAGAAGACAATAGCAACCCACTCCAGTACTCTTGCCTGGAGAATCTCAGGGACAGGAGAGCCTGGTGGGCTGCCGTCTATGGGGTCGCATAGAGTCAGACGCAACTGAAGCGACTTAGCAGCAACAACAGCATTGCATATGTGTGTGTGTTTGCCTTTGCTTGTGTCTCTTTCTAGCCCAAACTCAGTTGGAGAAGGGAGGGAGACGACCTGGCTTTACTCTTCCTTCCCAGTGAGATACTCAGCTGTATCTCTCCAGTAGAAAAAACAACCTCTATCATCTTGCTCAGCTCTTCCCTCTCTGGTGCATATGGTTATTCCCTGTCCTCTCCAAGTGAAGCTGCAGGTGCTGGGCCTGGTGGGTGTGAAGAGCAGGGGCTGGCTGGTGGGCTATTTTCCTGTTAGTGTTTATGACATTTAAGTGATAGAAAACCATCTCCAAAGCAAATCAGGAGCTTTGAGCCAGCAATACAAGTAGATTAGACCAAGTTTCAATGAGCAAAGTCTGCTCTGCCCACTAGCTGCTGGACTTCTGTCCCTGGAGGTGTCCGTTGCTAAGAGTCTGGAGAGTGGGAGGAAGGGCTTTCCTACTGTCCTGGAGTGAAGGCAAAGCATGCCAGTCTGAGGGAGATACCCATGGTCCACAGACATCTCTGGAACACAGCTGTCCCTGAATGGCTTTCCTTCCTTGCAGACCCCCTCCATTGCCATAAAGTGGTCACTGCCTCCTTTGCAATTTAGCATGCTCCAGTCTCTAACAATAATTTGCCCTCTCCCATACTTTCATGCCCTAGAGACTCATTCATCCTCTCCTGGGTCCCAGGTCCCATCTCTCCTCTCCATATTCCCCTTAGTCTCCTCTTCAGCCAGTGCCACTCTCCCACTTCAGTGCCTCTGTCCAACCCTGGGAAGAGGTGTGGCTGGAAGAAGTCACAGAACTATGCATCTCTGGCCCACTTTCTTCTCATTGATGGCGCTAGACCTCATCCTCCTGATGGCTATTCCAAAGCGCTTCCCTCTCTCTCTCCTTGACAGTCTCCCCTTAAAGTTGACCTCACCCCCAACTTCCCTGAAATGTGTGAGTTTCCTCACTGCTACCTTAACACATCTGAGTGATTCATCCTTCCCTAAATAGACAAAGACACAGCTCAGGCCTTTGCATTCCCAGCTGCCCATGAACCTTTTCATTAGCTGTCCCACCATCACCTCAAACCTGACAGGAATAAAAGTGATCATCTTCCCTACAGTCAGTTCTACTGACCCACTTGAAGACCATCAGACCAAAACCTCTGGAGTTGTTCTTGACATAGCTCCCACCCTCACCATATGAAGTCAGTCACTAAGTGCCGTCAGTTTTCCTTAGCAATGTCTATTACAGCCATTCTGTTTCCATTTCCTCCATTTGTGTTCCCTGCCTCCACATTCTTCTTCAGTCTATCCCACGTGTGGCTGCTTGGTTAGCCCTCATGAAACATTGCTTTCATCACATCACTTCCCTTGCAAAACTACTGCAGATTCTCTGTAGTCTATAGTTTGAGTGTCTGTCTGGCAGTCTAAAGTCTACCAGGCTTTCAAAGCCTCTCTGGTACTCTTCCCACTCAGCTTTCTCAGCTCTGATTCTCACCCCTCCTGGTTTCATTTGACTGCTGTCAATGGCTTGGGTGCTGTGAAATCTCTGCTTTTGCCATGTTATTTTCTTCTTACTATCATGTCCCTCTCCTTCCAGCTCAAGCCTTAAAACCCCTACTGTTCTACCTATCAGAGAAGTTTCTCTCTTCTGAAATTTTCTATTATTTCTGCCCTCCATGCTTTACCAGTCACTATAGTTCACGAAGCATCAGCCCTATTGTTTGCTTCCTCAAACAGATCATAACGAAACCAAGGGCAGGCCCTGTCTTCTGCTCTATCTTGCAGTTGAAAATATGGTAGATGCTCAATAAAAATTTACTGATTAATTCTCTCTCAGTCTATTGGATTTAATAGACTTAATTAATGGACTTCATTCCAGGTGGGTTATATTGTTTTCTGTTTCATATACGTTGGTGTCCTTTGGGGAGGAAAAGCTGAGCAAAATGTAAATTTTAAATCTGCTTTTTCTGTACAAATAGTTTGAATAATGGATTATGAATTTTTATAAGATGATGGAAGATTTATATAGGATGATGAAAATGAGGGACTCATGTTGTGAGTCAGCTTTATCATGCCATGGAATGATAGTCTTTCTACCTATCTAACATAGCTAATCTCTTACATTTCAAAACTGAAGAGCAGAACTGTCAAACAGAGATCACTTTGGACTCCCAGAGAGATAGAAGAATCTATGTTTGCTTTGTTGTGGGTTTTCTTTCATTGACTTCTATTGTCAACTAAATGTATGACCCTCCTTGACTATCTCTCAGTGGAGAGGACCAGAAGTGGACAAGTCAGCAACATCTATCAATTTCTAGGGAGATTAGTGATATGGCATTTTGTGGTCAAAAAAGTCCCAAGATAGAGGAGAGTTAGGGAGGATGTAGAAGCTTTGGTGGCTTAGACGGTAAAAAGCATCTGCCTACAATGCAGGAGACCCAGGTTCAATCCCTGAGTCGGGAAGATCCCCTGGATAAGGAAATGGCAACCCACTCCAGTACTCTTGCCTGGAAAATCCCATGGATGGAGGAGCCTGGTAGGCTACAGTTCATGGGGTCACAAAGAGTCAGAGAGGATTGAGGGACTTCACTTTCACTTTCAGAGGTTTTGAATTACAAAAATATAGAAGACCAATTCTTGGTCTTGTGACCCTAATGGCCACCAAACAGCCAGGAAAAGAAGGACGCGTCTTCTCAATAAATAGGAATTTAAATGAATTTGAATTTTGATTTTCAGCTGCATGGTTCTCACAGCTTGTTACACACAAATTCTTTGTACTCTAAGGTTGTGTCACACAATACCTTACCTAGCTTCAGGAGAGAAGAGGAAATGTGGGATAACCAGAAAGGTGTTACCAGCTACCTGGAGGCACCACTATGCAATGTTTATTTCCACTGGAGTTTTTCTCTTGCAAATGATCCAGCTTGCAGCCACAGAACTGTTGATTGAGAGGCACATTTCTAAATTCTATTTAAAAAAACAACTGAATCTGGGAAGCGCTATTCAAATATTTTCGAAGTGTGAGATAAGACACCCACGATGAGGAAAAAGCATAGAAAGCTTCCTGATGTTCTGCACACAGCTGTGCTTATACTCTCCTGGATTCTGTAACATCAGTATCACCACCAAGAAGTGCCTGTTCAGGACCCCTGAGCCAACAAAGGTATAAGCCACTGCATACAAAGCACTCTCAACGGCTTCATTAGCACACAGGTGACACCCGAAGAGCAGGAGCAAATTGACCAAACTCTTGCCAGAGCCATATATCCTTCTGGAACACCACTGTCAATAATGGAAAACACATACTGCAGGAAGTTTTCAAATTACTAAGACCATCATACCATTTGCCCAGCAGCATTCTGTGAGCAAGCCTCTTTCAGTGAGTGAATATGAATGGGTAATGGAATCTTTGCAAGGAAGAATCAACAGAGGACTGGGCCTTGCATTACTACAGATGAGTGGACGAGTGGGAGTGCAGGCGGACTCTAAAACTGTATGACAGCATAACCAACTTCTTCAAACAAACAGGCAAAAGTGCAGAAAGAGGAGGAAACAGCTTCAGAGAAGAATACATGGCTCTAAAATATGTATTATTTGACAGACATAGGAAGCAGTCAAGCATTTGCTTTGCTCACTGGTGATGCCAGGAACATGAAAGCGCGCCAAGCATCACACATGAATAAAACCCACACACTATAAGAGGATGGGCATTTCTCTTTGGATAATTGTTTCCTAAGATGACAAAGTTTTAAAGATGGAAGAGCCTTGGAGATGTTGGGTCTCACTTCCTTGTTTTAAAGTTAAGAAAACGGGGGCACAGAGAAGCATTGTGACTTTCCTATTGCTGCAGAGCTGGTAAATGACAAATGTGAAGCTCTGTCTGTACCACGCTGCCTTTCAATGATAACATGAAGCCAGATCCTCCCCAAATGCACCAAAGAAAAGGAAGAAGAAGTCCTCTGACAAACAGAATCTCATATTGTCACCACTGTTATTAGGATGAGGCAAGAAAAACAGGACACAAAGAACAAAATATTGACACTTAAAGTCTGCAGTAAAACTTCATGGGGTTGGGTATTAATCTCCTTTGAGAGTTTTCTGAGAAACAAAGAAGCTCTTCAAGAAACAGGAGTAGTTGAGAATCTAAAGTACCCAGAAGTGTTAGAAGCACTGTACTTGATGAGGATGTCTTCTCAGTTCAACTGCAGAAGTCCCTGAAGATTCTAAAGCCAATTTCTACAGCAATCGTTACATCTGAATCAGACAGCGCACTTCTGTCAGACACTCCTTACCAAATGGGCCAGATCAAATCAACTGTTTGGGAGAAACTAAGTGCAGTTCCTCCTACAAGTACAGAGAAAAGCAAAGTGAGGCTTTATTAAGAAAATTTCAGTCCCTGGTTAATTTATGCTACTTTGTCAGCTCTAAGATCCAAGGGCAGAGCTGTGTTTCTACTTGCACCTAGACTAGCTAGCATTCACTGAGCACCTACTAATTATGCTAGGCGTTGTCCTAAATATTTTCTATATATTATCTCATTTAGTCCCAATATCAACCTATGATGTTGATCTGGTTTTTTAAATCCACATTTTATAGATGAGAAACTGAACCTCAGAGGGGATAAGTATTATGTTCAAGATTTCACAGCTCATAGATGACAGAACCTGGACTACAGAACAAGCAGTATACTCGGAAATGGGTTCTAGAATGACATTCTCAACTACTGTAGACCCAGAAAATAGGTATTTGGTCCAGGAAAGTAACCTGGGATTATGCTAAGCAAATCCTTCCTATAACAGAACATTGCGTCACTTCTTGTTTCTTGCATATTTCAAGTTCTTCCATTTTCTATAGCAAGGGTTTTAAACTGGGGATCACTGATCCTATAGGGTATCATTGATGGGCTTAGGGAGTCCATATAAAGCTATACATAAGATGTCACAGTCATACTTATGCCATACTTAGATGGCTTTTTATCATGTTCTCAAAAGTATTCATGACTCAAAGATTAGTAGGCAGTGTTTATTAAAAAAAGACCAAAGACACTGATTAGTAAGAAAGACACTGGTTTGTTTGAAACCATTTGAATTGTACCAATAAACCAGATCATACAAAGAACAGTAGAATAACATGTGAAGAAATAGGAAGGCTTATCTCAAGTAAGACAAATGTCAGCATCCAGAAGACCAAGGAAATAATAAAAAGGAAGCCACCAAAGCAGCACAGATGCTTTCATTCAGTGATGGCAAGACAACAAGACTTATTAGACACAGATTTATACAGTAAAAGTTATATTCAATGAGCTTAGAGATGCCTTCCCTCAGCATCTTTCTCTGAAAATGAGCACTTTTGCTATCCACTTGACACTACGGAGGACCCTAAGGGGAGAAAACATAACTCTTGTTTTACTATCCTAACCTCAAGTTTTGTCTGCTTCTCATACGGTAGTGAAAATGAAGACATTAGATTGCTTCAAGGTTGGCAGTCTGTGCCTGCATTTGACACAAGCGTTTATAATACTTTCAAGAGCGCACAGTTATTAAACTTGTAATTACTGTCTAAATATACTGTACATTTACATTCACTACATCAATTATGATCACTTTAGGACCAATCCCAGTTATATAGAACACACCAAAGCAACAACTTTAAATCTGTAAAAGATGTTTTAATAGGAGAGGGGAAGAAATTTCTACCTATTTCATTTTGTTCTTGATTTTCCAGGTTTCCAGATTCTCTGGAAGGTTTCTCCTGGGGGTCAGAGATGCCTGTGTGAGGGCCTGCAGCCCCAGGCTCTGTCTTGGCCCCAGAGCTCCTCATCCAGAGGCTGGCCTGCCCTGGGCTCCAGCAGAGGGGGCTGTTTCTGCAGCTCAGGGCAGCTGCTCTCCCAGCCAGTCTGGCTTCCCACCCACAGCTGGACCTCTGTTCCCTGGGGTGTCCTAGGCAGGGATGCCACTCACAGCTTTGTGGGCGGAATGAGGCCTGCACCTTGACAGCCAACCTGCTGGACACAGTCAGTCGTGCTATTACTGCCCTTCTGCCAGCACACAGTCCGACTGGGCCACGCTAGCCTGCTGGCCCAGGGCCCCACAAGAGGTGCTCCTATAACTCAGCTGGACCATGGATGGAGCTGCAGCCTTAGGATCCTGGGAGAAGGACAGGGAGTGCTGCAAGAATCGCATTCTCAAAGGACTGAAAGGGAACTTGACTATCCTCTAGTCTAAGTCCCTCATTTTGCAGAGGAGGAAAGTGAGGCCCAGAGAGAGCCTCTCCTCTTTCACTTCCCCAGGCTACCACCTTCTCTGGCTCCACTAACAAGTCACAAATGAAGAATGGAGTCTTTAGGTGCTGGCACTCTGGAGGCTGGGCCTGGGCTCGCTGATGGGCTCCCAGCCCCTCGTGCTGGGTGGGCAGAGGTTAAGCCTGTTTGCACAGTCTCTCGATGCTCCAGGTCTCCCAGTTCCTCTCTGGCTTTATTTTGTTCTCTGAGATTGCTGAATTGTCAGCTCTAATCCTTCCTGAAAGCGCAGCGTTTTTCAGGCACTCTGTGTAAGTGAGACCCTAATCCCAAGGAAAACGGCCACTTAAGCTGCCAGAGCATTAGGCTGCTCTCTGAGCCTACTGCAGGATTTCCTCCCTCCCCAGCCGCTCCCCCTCCCTACTCAGCCGACCAGAGGAGGAGAGGCGAGGATTTCAGGCTGAAGGTGTGCAAAGCCCTCTCCGAAGTAACAACAGTGGCAGGGCTTGCCTCCCAAAGCTCAGGGCTGAAAAAGTGCTGGTTTGTTTGTCCCGAGGCTACAGCTCAGAACCTGGGAAGGAAGGGTTCTGATTACCCTGGGGTGGGGATCTTCCTGTCACCTCGTCAGGGTGACTGGCTCTATAGGGGAAATGGCCTTTTACTTAGGTGATTCCGAGACCACCAGGGACATTTCTGAGTCCTTGGTGCCAATACATACCTATAACATTCACTGGGACACCACTATTTAGGGTTTCTGGTCCTTCAGGAAAGGCTGGGCTGGCTGACTTCACTTTTACTTAGCCAACCTCTTCTTCTTAGTACCGAATAACGGGATAAACAGGTTTAGTGCTGGGGGATCCCTCCTCCCACCTTTGGAGAACTCTCCTTTGGGACACTTCAAGCATCTCTAAATATCTACAGCAGCAGAAAGGTTCCCTATAACCCAGCTAACCATGAAAACAGTGCCCAGTGTTCTCTCTCTCTCTCTTTTTGGCTAGGTCACACAGCATACAGGAGGATCCTAGTTTCCAGACCAGAGATCAAACCCTCGCCCCCTGCACTAGAAGCATGGGGTCTTAAACCACTGGACTGCCAGGGAAATCCCCAGGGACGTTTTCTACTAGGCAACACTTTTTTTTTTTTTTTTTTGTAGTTGGCTACTACATGCATTTGAAATAAAGATTGTTGCTCCCTCAAAAATATTTTGATTTAAATTCAAACTGTCCTCTCTCCATGATCTCTAAATAAATCAGTGAGACCATGCTGTGGAGGGCCAAATACAGTCCATTTGGCATGCTCAGGCTTTGGGTCTCATGGATGGAAGGAGGAGATGAAGGGAGGAGTCAAGAGGAGAAGCCCAAGGTAATGGGTCAAATTTGAGCTCAACTTAGAAGCCCATAGAATTACATCTTTGCTAAGATGCCGGAGAGCCCTTTATAACTTCTTCCTCTTCCCCATGCCTCTCCTTCCCTCAGTGGCTCCATTAGCAGCCCAGGGGGTTTTGTCCAAGGCACCCTGCTGGGGAGGGCAGCCCATCACTGCTGGGAGGGCAGCCCATCACTGCTGGGATAGCAGGTGAGCACAGTCATGGGTGTAGAATTGGGGCTGGAGATTAGGGTGGCACAGCTTTTATTGTGTTCAAATTTGACCTGACTCTCCCAGTCCTAGAGTAAATTAATGACTTTTATTTGAAATATCTTTTCCCTCTAGAGGTGGACTGAATGAAGGAGGAAGGGAAGGAGCCCTGATCCAATGACTCCCTAGGCTGCAGACCCACAGCACCCACATTATCTGTCAATGTCTCATTGCTATGGAAATGCCCCCATAATTAAATCAGAGTTGATGTCTGGGGGCTGGTGGTCCTTGGGGATGTGTCTGGAGGCCTCAGGGATGTTTGGAGGAGGCTAGCCTCTTATCAGTGGGCCTTCTCAGCTGAGGAGAAGCCCTCTTGGCTTCATTCAGCCGCCATAGCACGAGCTCTATGACTTGCTATGTGTCTGAAGTTGCCCTAGCCCTCTCCTTTCAAGGTTGGAGAGAAACTCTGATGTCTGTGCCCTAAATTCCTCTAGCTAATCAGGGGCTTTGAGCTGACAGACAAGGCTAGGAGACTCCTAGCCTCCTTCAGAAACATTTCTCAGCCTTTATTGCCCTCTCCTCCCCCAAGGGGCTGGCCAAGGGCTAAGCTGTTTGTTTTATGGAGGGAAATGCAGTCGCATTGGAACGGGGTTGTTAACTACAGGAAAGAGGCATTTCCTAGAGGTCCTCAGGACTCCTGGAGCAAGAGGAGGGTTTCCCAGGGTCCACACCTCTAGGCCACTTTCGCTCACCATCCCAGCTGTGGGTAAGAAGGCTGAACTTTTAATAGTCCACAACCTTTTCTCAGAAGCTGAGCCCACACAACTCTGTCTAGGCCCCAGGGGCCAGTCCCTGGTTTTCTTTGAACTTTGCCTTACTGGTTTCCTCCACCTCTGCTCAAATTTACCAGCTTCCAGAAGAACCCCGTCTTCTGCTCCCTCCCCTGCCGTGGGTGGTATTTCCTGCTTAGGCAGCATCTCCTCCCAGATCTCAGCTACAGGTTCCTGCAGACCTGCAGTCTCTAGGCATCAAGAGAAATTTCCCTGAGCTCTTGAATAAAACCAGCTTATCCCCACCAGGGTGGGGAAGCTAACAAGGCTTTTTAGAAATTTCCCCATAAGGGAGGAATAGACCGTCCCTGCTACAGTTGTCCAATGTTCAGACATTTTTCCGAAAGGGAAGATTCTCTGCTGAGACTTAGCAGTATGGGAGCTTGGATAAGAGGGCGACAGGCTCTACTTTCAGGGCTGCCTGGGGGTCCTCTCTTTCCATGCCTCCAAGTCCCCAGAGAACACAATCTAGGTGTCTTCTTTGCCTTTTTAAGGTCACTATTACCTGACTAGTTGCTGAGCAGTGGTAAGGAAGGGGATGTGGGATCCAGATCTGTGATTAACACAAAACATACTTTTAGATGGAGGAATAAATGGCAACCCACTCCAGTATTCTTGCCTGGAGAATCCCCATGGACAGAGGAGCCTGGCGGGCTGTAGTCCATGGGGTCGCAAGAGTTGGACGCAACTGAGTGAGTAAGCACACCCACCCATACTTTTAGAAATACCTTTTAGAATTTTAAACACGCTTACTATATAGTTGCTTTTGGATTGTTCTGGATAGTTTTGGATTGTTATTATCTCTAATTCTTGGGGGGTACTAATTGTTCTGCTTATTACTTCTACTAACTCTCCCTCATAATAGTCTGTATTTATATGAGGTCTGTCATTTGTTGTACTGAGCTCATCTTTAGTGGTGGACTTGTTTCTGTGGGAGTCCCATGTCCTCTGGATTGTACGATGTCTCTGCAAAGAAGATTTGCCCTTGTCCTGCTGGGGTTTCTGAGTAGGTTACTATCCTGGATAAATTTGGATGTAAGTTCTTAGCTGGGAGTTCCTGCCACATCCCCATGGTGTAAATTTGGACTCAGGGTTAGGCTTGGGGTCTCCACTTCTCAGAGAGACATCACTTTGCCCTTGCTTGTTTCCGTGGGCCCTGGGGATGACTTTGCGGTTTCCCTTTCATAGACAGTGTTGTCCTGCTTTGTTCCTGACTTTATTCAGGGGAATACTCAGTTCTAGTTGTTGCTTCTCTGGGGCCCAAGATCATGTTTTCTGTCTGGTATGTTACAACCCCAGCCTCCCCCAGTTAGGGTCTGCCTCCACTGTGGCCTCTCACACTTTGCTCTGGGTTTGAATCTCCCTCTGTTTCTGATACCAGAGGGTGAGGTTTGGTTGTATATTAGCAATTCTCATTGTTATTTATCCAGCTGTGTTTTGGTAAGTTTAGCTTGCCTTGTTTCTGGACATTGATCTTATTCATCTGTCACCCCCTGGGACTTAGAGGGTGGGGAGAACTTTACTTGCATAAAGCTCCCTAGTGTTCAGCACTGAGCCTCACCAGAGGCTGTGAAGCCCACTCACTCAGGGCAGCAGCTCTGGGGCCCAGTGTATCCCTCGGGTTCTAGAGTGAACATGGAGAGCCACTGTACAAGCCCTGACTTCCCCCCCACACCATCTTGCTCCACTGGCGCTCCCAGGCAGGGAACCTGCTCTCATTATCAGGGTGGATCTTCACCAGGCAAAGGGACTCTCTAAATGCTCAGAAGCATCTGCAAGTGACTTTGGGAATCCTGAAACTAGTATTCATCTTACTCTTGCAGATCAACATCACTGCCAAGGTCCCTTCACACTCTCTGCAGCTGCAGACCTGGCCAGGCACACAAGAGGAGTCACAGTGAGGAGGTCATGGGAAAGAGAGGCTTTTTTCTACCAGTGATGGGAGACTTGGAGGCATCAGCACACAGTCAGAACCAGAGTCCTCCCTGAAAAGACCCTGACTCAAAGGCCCTTGGGACCACTGAGGGGTTGATGGCAGCCCTGCTCTGAGGTCCTTTGAAAGGGTAAGAAGGTGGTAGAAGGTTGCTGCAGCCAGGCAACCTGAGGAAGCCTGGGGCTAGAGTGCCCCCCACCCCGTCTCTCATCCAGTTGGCCCCCTTTTCCTTATCACTTAGGAGAGACTCGGCTCTGTTCCAGACCAGCAGCCTAGAGCAGTGGGCTGGAGAGAAGAGATGCTGCTGAGCTGGAGCGGCCCAGCGGCGGAAGGGAAAGTGGGTGATAAATTTAAATAACCAGCTTGACTTGGCAGCTTGCTGAGTTGTGATGCGGTGAAATTAAAATCTCGGCAGAACTTGCAAACACTACCCAGAAAAATCCGTCTCCCTCTCTGGTTCCATGATGGAAGGTAGGGAGGGGAGGCATTCGGGCCAAGCCCCAGGCTTCAGCAGCCACCCTTGCTTGCAATGTGATTAGCTGTGTCCTGGCCCACTGGGCTCCACTCTCCCCTCCAAACAATAGTCCAGGTTCCTCTCTCTTCTCAGTCCTGACCTTGTGGAACAGTTGCATCAAGTGGCTGGTGAAGTTTGAAATCAGCCTCTAGTGCCAGGAGGTGGCAGGAATATCAATAAGGTCGGCTTGTCGGGTTGGGCTAGGGCTTCCTGAGCTGTTTCCTTAGGACTCACTTGCAGAGGTTTACAGCCTCAGCTGCCTGTCCCCTGGGAGGAAGATGAGCTGGGGGTTTAGTTTAGGATATAGGAGGTGAAGAGGGCTCCTCAAACACCTGAGCACATTCAAGCTGGACTGTGGCCACAGGATGCCCTCTCTTACCTGGAGCACACACCTGGCCAGAATCACCTGCTGGAAAGCTCCAGCCCTTTCCTCCCCCACCAAAGCCCTTCATACTCTCCAACCAAATAAAATCATAAAGAATCTTACGGGGGGGATTTTTTCAAATACACCAAAAGCCATTCCTGTATCTGAGCTGTGCTTGGAACCCAGTTCTAGATATCAACATCCTTCTAGAAAAACTCACCCGAAATCCACCTCTCTGATGTCCGCTCTCTTTACATCACTGCTCACTGCTACCCACAAACTCCTGGCCTGAAGGCCAACTTGCTGGACCCAACTCCTGAGATGGTCCAGGAAACCTCTGGGCACTGCCCTGTTTCTCACCTTGACAGTACCTCCAGCAAATTCTGTTCGTCCCCATATTAAACACATCATGAATCATTCATCTTTAAGAGATTATGCAAATTAGGAGGACATAAAATCAACAAAGATCAATAACTGCAGCCGTTTAATTGCCAGCAAAAACATTTTAAGAATGAGCATAATCTGTAGCCCTTTCTTGGGTAATGGCACCATTAATCCAAACCTTGGATCTTGGCCTAAGTGTAGAAAAATCATTCCCTGCCCCCTTACCTCCTCCCATCGCCCCTCCCCCACTTCTCCACACTCTTCTCTCTTTTTGGTAATTTCCAGTTTCTGAGCGAGTTTCCCCGTCATTACCACTGGTGAACAGCTCCGAATGTTAATGGTTCTGCTTTTGTTACTCCTCGCTTGATTGAAATGTCGCATACAGATTGAGATGTTAGTGCTAACTTGCCACCTGGGAATGTCAAGCTGGGTCTGAAATGAACTTTTCTCACACTTGGATCCAGATGGATCAGCCGGAGATGTTCCCAGGCTGAGCTGGGACCGTTCCAGGGCCATGGGGGGGAGGCGGGCGGGGGGATGCTCAAGGTGGAGGCACTTTTCTGCACCAGCCTGAGTTCTCCTGCTGTAGGAACCCTGCCCCAGAGATCCTTATCGCCACTCCAGAAAGCCTCTACCTTCTGGATGGTGGCCCTGGGCCCAGGGAAGCATAGCTGGGGTTAGAGAAGTCTCCTGGACTCTGATTTGCTGCTGCCTTGGGGTGGGCCACCTTTGGGAAGTGACGACTGTAACTCTCAGCAGATCAGAAGAAACGTGACCCATCCTAGGCCATCGCTCTTCCTTGGGTCGGAACGCCCACAGCTCAGAGAGCTTCTGTACTGGGCAATGGACTGTCTCCTGCTGAGGGCCAGTGGGCCCTGTGTTGTGTCCTGACCCAGCTTTTGGCTGTCACTCCCAAAAAGCCTGTCCAGAACTCAAACTCTGACTGCCTAGCTTAAGAGCTCTACTCTGTCCAGGCCAGAAACAGTGGGTCTGGGACACCCCTTAGGGAGAATATGGAACAGCAAGCATCAGGGCTCTCCCAAGCTCCCAGGTGGAAGACGGTGGCTGCTTGCAGCCTGTCTCAGACTTGAGCCACGTTCAGAACAGCTCCAAGTCGGAACCTGTCCTCCAGTGGGGCCAAGCCCGCTCCCTGTCTCTGCTGCTGGCTGCTTACAGCTGGGCTGCCAGGTCCCCAGGCCACCTCCGCTCGCCTTGCTCGGCAAGTAATGCCTCAGCATCTCCCAATCCCCACCGAGACCCTTCTCAGTCATTCTCTCTCCCAAGGAACAAACGGCACATTGGCTTTATTGTCTCCAGAATAATTAGGTGAATTTTAATAACACCTCGATGTGTGTCTCTCCCACTTGGGCACTTTCCTGGCCCGGAAACCCTTTTCTGCAGTGCCAGCCCGCAGCTCAGAGGCCAGGAGTGTCATCAGCTGGGCCCTCCACTGCGCTGCACCTCGGCCTTCTTCCCCTCTAGCTGCCTCTGCTGCTCTGGATCCACCTGGATTAGGTGCCCCACCCCCTGCATCGAGGGACGGGACCCTGTCTGGCCTTGAAATCAAGCCTTGGTCTCAGTGATGTCTCTGAGAAGCTGGAGAAGGGCTGAACTAATTGAGCTTATCTGTTACCACAGAACCAGATGCCATGCCCTGAAGCCCAAAGCCACAATTTTGGTACTCCCGGGCCACCCAGAGGAGAGGGACACAGGTCCTCCAGGGGACTTGAGGACACGGGAGTGTGGAGGCTCAACATTGAATGAGCACTCAGGCTCCATTCTTGCTAGCCTGGCTTATTTACCCTCCTTCTCCCATGCACATCCTAGCGAGAGGCTCATAATTCTCACCACCCTGGTAGAGGCAAGAAAAAAAGGCACAGAAAGAGGCAAAAGCATGGGCAGAAAGAACCAGCTATAACCCATCCTGGCTTTGACCTTTCCAGGCTGCAGCACACAAAGAGTCTGCCCATGGTGTTTTATCCTACATCTGTACACGTCTGTTGAGGAAGTGCCCTGGCTTTTGGAGACTTGCTCTTTCTACAGAGATCATGGCAGGGAGCCCACTTGTCGCACTGGGCCCCAGATGGCATAGGCTGAGGCGCCCCCACCGAAAGCAGTTTCCCCACCCTCCTGGAAGCCCCCTTACCAGTCACAACAGGGTATGTCTGCGTGCCTGACACGTTGCTGCCCAGCTCGGGGTTGGTGGATGCAGATAGACTCGACTTGACTTCATCAAGCCCAGGGGTCAGGGCTGGGAGGGAGTACTCATTCCCCTGGGAGGAGAGAGAAAAGAGACAGCTCGCTATTGACGCACACATGCGGAGAGGCCTCGGTGTGCAGATGGGGAGGAGGGACGGGGAGCCCTCCCAGATGGGGTGGAAGGAGCTGGCCAGGCAGAGGGCGGGGAGGGTTGGGGGGGTGGGCTCAAGGGATGATGCAGAGTTGTGTGTGGGGGAGGCAGACCTGACTCTGGGAAGTTGAGGGGCAGCCTGTCCATTCTTGGTGGGTATCCGAGCACCCTTGACCTCTCTGCAGCCTCTCCTGCTTAAGAAGCCCCCAAGGGCGAGAGGTAGCAGTGGGAAACCCCCTGGTAAGAGGCCAGGGGTGTTTTCAGGTGCCCAGGGGTAGGGAGTCTCAGAGAGGAGAGATGAAGCCTGATGCGATGGCAGAGGCAGGAGCTGGGGGGAAGGGCCTAGTGGGGCCTCCAGCCTGGCACTGCTGGGCCGCTGATCGGGTGCTGGCGCCCCTTTTTAAAAAACAAACAAAGACAGCCTCACGGGCCCCTCGCTCTCTGCCTGTGCACTGGGGTATGAAATTGGGGAGGGGGAGAGTCCACATGGCTAACAGAAGGGTGGGAGGGGGCCAGTCATTGACTCTGAAAGGGTGTCCTGCCTGAAACACTCCGGTAATTGCCTTTTTATTGCAGCTACCGCCAAGCCAGACCCCAGAGCTGGGCTGACCAGGAGCCCGCACAAAGCAGGAAAAGTTGCTCTGATTAATATTACGTTAAATTAAAACTGATTTTCTGTGCTTTCGGGTCCGTTTTTTTCTCTTCCGCTTCCTGGCCCCCCCCCCCCAGAGGACCCCCTCCCCTCCTTGGCTGGACAGGATTGCCTCGTCATTTCCAATTCCTTCTCGTATTGATCTTCCTGTAGAAATCAGTTTTGTAATTAGCTGCAAATTAGGCCTTCTACTGGGGGTGAAGCTGCCCCCTGATTTATCACCAGAGTAATTCGCTGTGATCGGAGAGAAATTAAAATGAACTCAATTAGGCTTCGGATTTGCTTTATGGGCCCTGCTCCGAGTTTCAGGGGGAAAAATGACTGTGCTGGTGTTTAATAGTCTAATGAAAGTAAATAAAGGTTATTCATTGTAATACAGCCGGGGACTCGGGGAGGGTGCACGAAGCCGTCGGCCTCGGCCGGCTCCTCCTTTGTTGGTTTATGGCTCAGGGCACCTTAAAAAGACTTTTGATTTTTGTTTTATGAAGACAAACAGCTTATGGGATAAAAGGACGGGCGGGGAGAAAGGCGAATGGCTGAGAGCTGTTGGAGTCCCAAGTAGAACTGTGCTGTGCAGAGTCTGCACGGCTGTGCTTGTGCATTGCGTGTGGGTGTGTGCTGAGTGTGCAAACATGGCAGGCCGTGCTGTGCTCACTGTGGGCCTGGCCCGGGCCGTAGTGTGGGGAGAATGTGTGTGTGCTCCCGTGTAGGAGCATGCACGTGCGGCGGTGGGCGGGGGGCTATCCTATCTTCTGGGTGAAGGCCGCCATGGAGGGGTGCTGAGTTGGTGGTCTGGGGGAGGGCACACCAACTGGCTGATGGGCTGTGGGGGAAGGGGTGGGGAGGGAGCAGGTGGGTGGTGGATCGTCTGTGAACACATGCACAGGGTTAAGTGTCAGGAGTTAGGAGATGTGTTTTGTGTGTTGTGCTGGGGTGTTCTGGGTTGTTCTGCATCTGTGGGAAGTACTGGGTCTGAGGGGTGGGCTGTCAGCCTGCCTGGGGTCATGATGGACAGCCGGGTGGGGGAGCAGGAGGCGGGCACTGGGCTCTCTTCCTGACACCTCCTGGGGCAAGAAGAGCATCCAAGCTTCCTCAGACTTTCTGTAGGACTCTAGGGGCATTTAGGCAAGGGCTGTTCCTGAGTACCCTATGCCAGGAGCACAGGATGGCAGGGCTGGAAGCGACCTGTCAGGTCTTCCATCCAAGCCCTTCATTCTATAGACAGGGAACCTGAGGACGGGGCTGAAACAGAGGAGGTAAGACTCGCCTACGGGCCATACTTGCACCAGAACTCACCGTTTCTAACTGCCACATACCACGATGATTTTCTCAGCTTTGTCATAATGTCCTAGTGTGAGGGTGCTTATAGGGTGTGCACACACGACACACCTATAGGCAGCACGTATGATGCTGGGTGTGCACCTGGCCGACCTGTGTGCATGTCCTCCAGAAGCCTTGCTCTGCCCAGTCCCTCTCCCTTCTCCAAGCAGAGAGCTCCTTCCTCACCTGCTCTGATTTGATGTGCTCTGATGCCTGGAAGACGTCAGGGTAGGAAGGACGCTCAAAGACCCGATCCAAAGCTTCCAGCTGCTGCTGGGTAAAGGTGTCGGCCCGCAAGTGCTTCCGCAAACTGTCCACGCCACTCTGGGAGTCTCCATTGGGGACTGAGCCCTCGGACACATCTGGAGGACACAGGGGCACTTGGGGCATGAGCGCAGGTGAGCAGAGACACAGAACAAAGCAGTGGGCAAAGGGGGTGGGCACTTGGCTGGGCCCCCGGGGCTCTGTACCCCTTCTAGGACTCCTACGCCCAGTTTTGAGGCTTAAGGGGCTGACCTAGGGGCTGGCCATGCGTCAGAGTCCTGACTGAGGGAGCCAGCGCCCCAGAACGACCTGGGAAGACAAAGGGAAGGTATAACAGCTGGGGGTGGGGGTGGGAAGGGCTAGGCAGAGGTGGGGGAGCCAGAGGGGCTCTTGGGACATATCTCCCCCGAACCCCTCCTGTCCCTCAGCCCTGGGTCAGCCTGGGGGGAGGAGCTGGGTGTCTCAGGCCAGCATTACTGAGCCTGTGGAGAATTGAACTTGGCTCTGAGATGAATTTCAGTTCCACTGACTCCAAGGGTGGAAAATCATCAAATCTCCGAGGCTGACTGTAACACAGAGACTGGGTGAAGTAATTAACTTCACCACTGAGGGAGGAGGGACTCGGGGCCCAGCGGAGGCGCTCTTCTTACGTTGGGTCAGGCCTGAGACTGGAGCAGGAGGAAGGCAGGTGACAGGGAGCCAGGAAACGCGACTCGGGCAGAGACTGAAGCCCAGGTCCTTGCAGATGCTGCTGTGCTCTGAGGCAACCCCCCCCTCAGCTTCTGTCCTTGACCTGAACTCCGGCTAAACTCTGCCAGAGGCCTGCTCCTTGGCCACTTGCTTCCTCCTGCCATCTCCACAGAGACCTGAGACCCACCCCAGGTCTGAAACACCAGGACAGTGCCACAGAGTGCCCACTCCCTGGGGCTGCAGGCCAGTCCCATCTGTGTGCTGCTTTCCCTGGGCCTCCCATCACTTGGCTACCCCTGCCTCCCTGGCCCTGCCCTCTCTATCTGACCCGCAGGGGTTTTCAGAGTGCACAGTGGGCCAAGCACCCACTCTGCCCACATTCTCTGAACCCCTGCCCCACCACTCCCCGGGCCCAAAGCTGGGTCCTCGCAGCCACCGCTTGGCCACTCCTTTGCTTCCCTTAGCCCGAAACCAGCTGGGGAGTCTTGGGCCTGGGGCCAGCCATGCTGGAGGCCCCAGGGTGTTCCTCTGGGTCTGTTATATATATCAGTTTATAGGTGATTATACGATATGATATAATCAATATTGCATTATATACAGTAACACCATACAGTATCATTCAGGAGACCATAGAAAATATTACATATTGATTAACCTCAACCTGCAGCCATCGTCTCTTGCTGGTCTCCCAGATGGAGCAAGGGGATCTGCTTTCCTAATGGGACTTCCTGTCTTCACTCCATTCTGGAGGGGGTGGGAAAGCAAAGAAAGTGTGTTGTATGTGTGTGTGTGAAAGAGAGAGAAATGGAGACCAGGATGATGTCTGAGGTAGACAGACAGACACAGGGACAACATGAATGATATTTCTGTTTCCTGTGTTCCTAAGGCCACAAAACGTGTGTTTTTTCTGTGTAAGCCTCTGGGATGATTTTCTGTCTTAGAGGGAGTGTGTGCTTCTCTCTATCTGAGTCAGGTGGTGACATATTTATTTTCCCCTTTTGTGTATCTTCTGTGTATATGCATGCATTTGCACACATATACACATCCAGATAAGCGTCTGGGTATGTATAAGTGACAGCACAAGAACCTTTCTGAAAAGGTGTGTGTGTACAGGTGTGACTGCACAGGGAGTGTGAGCCCACATCTCTATGTTTCTCCTGTGCCTGCTTCTCTTTCAAGGACGTGCCATCATCCTAAGGCCATCCCTTGGAGCTATTAATATCTGCATGTTTCATTGTGTCTAATCCTCTGTTGCTGGAGTCCTACCTTTTTGGGAAGCCTTTCTGTCAGGGCAGAGGGAGACAGTGAGTGTCTTTGTGTGTGGTTACTCCAGTGTCACCCATGGGTCCTGGGGAGTCAAGTGCATTTGTCTGTGAACACAGCCTCACATGCTATATGCATGGGTGTGTGCTATGTGTAGTGAGACTCATACTATGCCTCTCTGTAGATTTGTGTATATGCCTGTGTGTGGCTTGGCTCAGCCCGGGTGTGTGTGTGTGTGTGTGTGTGTGTGTGTAGGGGCTGAACTGAAGCTTTGTCCTTAGGTCACTGGCTGGAGGAGTCTCTTTTCCTTCATTTATTCAGGGGCCCTTCAGATCTTGACAAATCTGTCACTCTAAATTTGCGAGAGATTATGGTGCTCTCTCCCCAGCCCGCAGAGAGGTGATATATGATATCTGCTGCCCCTATTGATTGCCTGATCTGGTGGCAGAGGCCGGCGAAATGAACTTGAAATGAACATCATGCCTCAACTCATTGTGCGTATAATACACTACTTAATCCCACATTTTTCAGCCGCTATGGAATTCAATTGATCAATCATGTTCCACTGATAGTACTGTTTTAGGGGTTATTGCTGCTCCCTCCACTCACTGACCTTTTTATTTATTTATTTTTTTTCGTATACTCAGGCCCTGGTGATAAGACAGGTTACAGAGGCAGCCACAGAAAGGGGAGGGAGGGAGGAAAGAAAGGTGAAAGGAAGGCTGCTCCTGGAAGAGGTGGTGGGGAGACTGGGAACGGGGAGAAGGGAAGAGGGAAGGGGGGTGGGGTGGGGAAGAGACAGAAGGTGCCAGAAGGGCAGAAAAGCAAACCAGGGTGATGGAGGCATGAGGCTGCCAAAGGCTTGAGGAGACCCCCCAAAGGAGAAGGAAGGTGATAGGGAATGGGAAAGGCAGCAGTCGTGATGAATGGCGGAGGAGCACAAAGAAAGTTGTGGGGAACAGGGTGGAAAGTCGCAGGGGCAGGGAGAGGACAGTGGCATTACTGGTGGGGGACAGGGAGGCAGTGCCCCCCGGGTCAGCCCGCGGGCCCACAGGCTCTCACAGGCTCTCCCCAGAGACCAGGGTGGTACCCTTCCCTCGGCTAGAGAAGGGAGGCGGGAGCAAAGGCAGGAGGAAGGGTGGGGAAGGGAGGCAGGCAAGGAGGCCTGGACTCAGAGGTCCAAGGCAGAGGAAGCTCGGTGAAGGAGGAAAGCCAGAGACAGACAGGGCAGAAAGAAAGAGAGGAAGAAAGGGAAGAAGCTTCCCGCAGCAGATGCCTAGAGAAGCATAGGCTGTGCTGAGGGCATTTGCCCACTTGCTGTAGGAATGAGCCCAGCTGGCTCTGCTTTCCTGGAAGCTCGAGGATCCAGATGGGGAGCACAGCCCAGGACCCGGATCAGGGTGGGGCTGGAGGGTAGAGGGCAGAGGAGGAAAGAAGAAGAGAGTAGAGGAAGAACAGAGACCATGGAAGAAGAGAATTGAAAAGGAAGAGAACACAAAGCCATTGCCTGTGCCTCCCACTGGCGGGGGTGCATCCTCAGGATGTGGAGAAAGAGGGCCCGGGTGGGCCTTCCCACGGGTGGAGTCTCAGAGGTGGCATCGGGGAGGGGTGGGGCTGGGCTAGGAGACACTGCCAGGCCCAAGCACTGGACAGCTCTCTGGGGCGAACATGGAGGAAGAGGCAGAAGCGAGTCTTGATCTGGGCTGAAGAGTGAGCAAGAAAGAAAGTGATTAGACAGCATCCACCTTGCTAAGGAGCCAGGCTGGGAGCTCCCCATAGGCAGGAATCATGACTAGTACGTCTCTATAGCTGCAGTGCCAGGCACGGTGCTGGGCACAGAGTTGGTACTCAATGAATGAATGAGTGAATGAGGCTATCCTGAGTAGCATTCAAAGCCAGACCCCTGGCAGAAGGTCTCTGAACCAGCCACCTGGCAGACTTGGCATCCCAGGACATCCAGTCACTTGTCAGGCAAGTCCCATGCAGCCCCAGGTGTCAGAGGGTGTGAGAAGCCCACAACAGGCCCCTGCATCGACTCACACACATTCCTCACCCGCTCCACTGCTTGTTAACTTCCAATAGCATCAACTGTGGTCCCTTCCCACTCACACCAACACCTTCCTGCCTACCTACAGTACCTCTGTCCAAGAAACAGAGCACGCTGTGTTCCCAGTTAAGAGTGAAACTTGACCTCGGAGCTGCAGATGCCGTCTAAGGCAGCCGGCAGAGGCTGCTTGAGAACAGGGCCCAGAGACGGCCCTTACGTTGGACTCCCCGCACCTCGGCTCTGGTCACAAGGTGTGGGATAAAGCCGGTCTACCTGCTCATTTCTGGTTCCAGGGAAGTCCTTCCGTAAATGACACAGTGGGCCCTAAACCTTCATCTTGATGGTAAAACCGGCCCAAGTCTTGTCAGGGCTCCAAGAGGAGGGCAGGAGTATGATGCCACATGTCCTGGGCTTTCTGGAGCAATTCTGATTTCCAATATCCTTTCCCACTCTCAGGCCCCACTTTCAGATTGAGGTTGGAAAATGTGGTTGCTGAAGGTTTAGTAACCTTGCCCCCTCCCCCGAGGGGACACCCTGCACTTGTATGTGGAGGGTTCAGCCCTGTTCTGCTGTCCCTGCTCAGCCACCATCCATTAGCAGCTCACAGCACTGAGAGCTTGTTCCATTTAACCCTCCATCTGATCCTCCCAACAACCTGTGAGGTAGATGCTGTGATACCTCTTTTAAAGATAAGGATGGGACTTCTCTGGTAGTCCAGTGGTTAAGAATCCATCTGCCAGTGCAGAGGACACGAGTTCGATCCCTGGTCCAGGAAGATGCCACTTGCCGCAGGGAGACTAAGCTTGTGAGCCACAACGACTGAGCCTGCACTGTAGAGTTGGTGCTCAGCAACGAGAGAAGCCACCTCAGTGAGAAGCCCACACACCACAATCAGAGAAAGCCTGCAAGCAGCAGCAACGAAGACCCAGCACAGCCAAAAATAAAAACATTTTTTAAAAAAGGAAACCGAGGCAGAGAGGTTAAGTGGCTTATCCAAGGCCATGCAGCTGGTAAATGAGTTGGGATTTGAATTCGGGTCTGTTTGAACCCAAAGCCTGCCCTCCACATCACTTCACTCTGCTGCCCAGGTTCCAAACCCAGGAGACCCAGCTGAGGGGCCCCTGACCCCATCCAGGACGCTGTGTCCCTCCCAGGGTCCCCCCTTTCCTGATTTGCACCCTCCCTACACTGAAGCTACAGCCTATGAGCTGCTGAGCCCAGACTGTACGAAGAATGATGAGGGGACACTTGGTCCAAACTCCTCATTTTAAGGTAATAAAACCCAGCAGGGTGGGCAGTGAGGTGGGGGAGGGGAGGTGACGTCCAAGGTCACACTACGAGGCAACAGGACTCTCAGAACTGGAGCCCATTCCAAGTGCCGTGTCCACTCTGGCATGAGCCATAGCATATCTGAAGGAGAGTGAGCTCCCGTAAGTCTTTTCCAGAAGGAGACAGCATATAAATAAATTAATTAAACAAACTGCTGAGTTAAAACTTTGACGCAGATTATTCTTTCAAAGGGAACAAAGGCTTGTATTGTCTTCTCTGACCGCTTCATATTTGCCTAGCAGTTAACAGAAAGCTTTCGTAGATCTTATGTTATTTGGGCTTCCTAACTACTCTCTAGGAGAAGGCAATGGCAACCCACTCCAGTGTTCTTTCCTGGAGAATCCCAGGGACGGGGGAGCCTGGTGGTCTGCCATCTATGGGGTCGCACAGAGTCGGACAAGACTGAAGCGATTTAGCAGCAGTAGCAGCAGCAACTACTCTCTAAGATAGCTAGGGATTATAATCTGCTTTTTACTGGTGGCTCAGATGGTAGAGAATCCGCCTGCAATGCGGGAGACCTGGGTTTGGAAGATCCTCTGGAGAAGGGAACGTCTATCCACCCCAGCATTCTTGCCTGGAGAATTCCATGGAAGGAGGAGCCTGGTGGGCTACTCCATGGGGTCCATGGGGTCGCAAAGAGTCGGACACCACTGAGCAACTTTCACTTTTTACTGGTGAGGAAACTAAGGTTCAGAGTAACTGAAGTGCAGGTTAAACAAGGATAAATGGCTAGATCAAGGGCATATCTACCAGGCTCTACCAGGGAGCCTGGCACACGGAAAGTCCCTGTGGACAGTTGTGGCCTGAGCAGCAACGAGTAGCAGTATCTGCCGGTCCAGCCCACAAGTAGGGCTCCAGCAGTGGGGCCCTGAACTCCATGCAAAAGAAGAGAATTGTAAAACCAAAGATCACCTTGACCAGGAGAGCCACCCACAGGGTAACAGTGATTACTCCCTGATCATGAGCAAATGCTTTACTTCTCATCTAAGTTTTTCCATATGATCCAGGCTTTGTACAAGAAGCACATACCACTTCGAGAATCATTAATAAAAATGACTTTTACTCCTCAACAAAAAAGGTGTTATCTTCTCATTCACTTAGCCTTGTCACTCCCCATCCATTCCTGGACTGCCTGGGAACATAGCCCTACCTCCCGCCCCTCTGATCCCAGGCCAGATCCCTCTGGCTGGCCAACCATGAATAGGGCTGGCCAGTGAGGTCTCAGAATCTTAGGGAGGAGGGCAGGCACTGATCACCACATATTAGGGATGAGGGCTCGAGACAAGGGACAAAACACAAGAGTTCTGTCTTCCTTTTGTGTTGACACTGTACCTGAATTCCCCAATGTAGGTGGGGGTGATGGTAATAGACAGAATAAAATTATGCCATTTCCTTGGTTAGAAAGCACCACGGTTCATCAAAGTCAATGTGGAATGAACAGGGGCTGTCCACTGAACCCAAGGAAGTAGGAATCAGGCATTTGAGAGGAATTCTTTTAAAGGATAGCAAAGAAGTATATTAATGTCAAATTAACCCAAATACACATGTCTACCCATCTATAGGGAAACTGACAACATCAGGGCTTCCACATACACGCATTAATCCATTCAATTTTATGAGGTATTTACTATCACTATTCTCATTTTTTCAGATGAGAGGCAAAAATTATTTGTTCAACATCTCCTAACTAGAAAGTAGCCAAAGGCTGGATTTGAACTCAAGAACGTCTGACTCTAAGGCTCTCTCCACTCTATCAGATTTGTTTTCCTTGTCAAAGATCATCATCACAGCCATTTACTGAGCACTAACTCTGCATGAGGCAGGCTCCAGGTGCTTTCCACACATTATCCCTAATCCCCCACAGAACACTTGCAGAAGAGATACCATTAGTCTAATGTTACAAACGGAGAAATAAGCTGAAGGAGAGTAAAAAACGTGTGTGATCACACAGCTAACAAGAAGCAAGCTCAGGGAAAGTAAGCCTTACTTCACCTGTAGACTAAAAATGACCTGGAAAAGTGATACAGGAAGAAAAGAGAAAAGTGTGGAGGAAGTGGGGACACTAAGTCATGGACCTCGGCCTCTAGGGGATTTGGGGAGCAGGAGCGATCAAGGGTACTGGGTCCAGGTGGGGGCTCTTTGCTGCATCCCATTCTGATTGGTGGCCTCTACCCCCTCTCTCTGCCTTAGCTCCTCTCACACCACCTTCTTCCTCTGCGGGGTTCACCCCCAGGCCACCCCCAGTCTCCCCAGCTGCCAGTTGTTGCAGTTTCAAACTCAATTGTTCTCCTCGGTACTGAGGCAAATGGAGTCATTAATTACCTTCTATCGGCTGGGCTGAGTTCAGAACGCGATCAATATCCCCGCTTGTCATTCAGGGCAGCCCGCCTGTGCAGCCCCGGCCCCACCCCCACAGCGGCCAGGACCAGAGGTCTGGGCTGCCACCCTGGCCTCCCCTCTGATGGAGGGCTGGGAGAGAGGTCAGAGATGCTGAAGAATCAGGCTGCTCTCCAGACTGGGAGAAGAGCGAGGATTCAGAGAATGGAGAGGCGAGTGGGAAGGAGGAAGGAAAAGGAAGGGGATGAGGGGGTGAGGAGAGAAGGGCAGGAGACCAGAAAGGAAGGAGAAAGCAGGAGAGCGGAGTGCCACATGCTGGGAAGGGGCTGCAAGGGCCAGGTGGGAGAAGGCGCTGATGTAAATAAACACTGTCCAGGGAGGTAGGATGACATTCTGGAACCATGGCCTCTCGTCCTTATATTAATACTAGACAATCCGTGGGACTGCCCTGGCCAGGCACCCCAAGCCAAGTTCAAGAGGAGAGCATAAAGAAGCCCTTGGAAACCTGGCCCGAAGCTTTGGCTCTGAGCAACAACAGCTTCTGCCCAGCCTTCCAGCCCTGGCAAACCTGCTAATTGTGACCAGGCTCTGCTTCTCAACACTCCATGTGTTCAGGACAGGGTGGAAGACAGGGGGTGGCTACCTGCCTGCCTGACCTCAGTCTTACTGTGCCAATTTACACCCATGTGTCTCTGGGGACATGAACTACATATGTGGTCCTAACATAATACTGGACTAGGAGTAACATCTTGCTGGGCTGAAATTCTACTTTTATCCCTCACCTGCTATATGTCCTTGGCCACGTCTCTCGAGCTTTCCTAGACTCTTTCCTCAGATGAACACCAGAGGGTTGCTAACTCCTACCTCAGCAGGATTCACTTCTCTGTTCTCTGCGTTCCAACAAACATCTATCCAAACCTCTATTGTAGAAATAATAATAACTAAAATCGATCCAATTCCTATTATGGTACCAGACACTAAGCCTAACATAATCCAATGATTTAATCCTTACAATAACAGCAGCTAACATTAAGTGCTTACTATATATTGGGCACTCATCTAAGAAGTTTACATATATTAACTCATTTCATTTTTACCAGAACTTAAAGCAGGAAGCTTCTATTATTATCTCCATTTTGTAGGTAAGGAAATGGAAGTGCAGAGGTTCAGGAACTTTCCTAAGGTTACATAGCTAACTAGTGAAGGAGGAGGCAGAAGCAACCCAGGCGACATGCCTCTGGCAGCTGAGCTCATAACCTGGAGAAACTGAGAGCTAGCGAGGTTGGGTAACCCGCTCTAAAGCACTCGTTCCAGACAGTAAGTGGCAGAGTCAAATTTAGAATCCATATGTACTTAAGGTTTGTTTTTTTTTTTTTTGATGTTTGTTTTCTTCACTAAACTGTGACTATTTTAAAGCCAGGGACCCATCTTTTTTTCATTTTTGTAAATCTAGCCCAGAGCCTGACACATAGTAGCTGATAAAAGAATGCTGGCTGCTTTGTAGTATAGAATTCCCAAAGCAAAGATTGATTCATTCTTTACTTGCCTTACAGTTTACCTTTAGAAGGAAAAAGCAGCAGCATAGGACTTTACTAATTCACATAGGAATTCAGTGTTATCACATTTTATAGCTAGAAAGTATCATGGAGATAATTTAATCTGATGGCTTCTTACAGATTAAAAAAAAGAAAGAAAGAAAGAAAGAAAAAAAAAGAAAGAAAAAAAAAAAGAGGCTCAGAAAGGTTGGGTGATTTTCCCATGTCACACAGCTAGTTATCCTTAGGATAGGAACGAAAGCTCTCAGTCTTATGCCCTTTTCCAGTATTCCAGGCTGCTTAATTCTGATCAAGAAAGAGGAAACTGATCACAGGGACGCACTGGGGATTTGGGAAGAAAAGAACCATGTCTAGAGTTGACAGTGGCAAAAGAAGAGGACTTGGGCAGAATCCGACTCGAGGAAAGCAAACTGCTACGCCTTGAGGGAAAGAACGGCTGTGTGCACCCACAGCAGGAGATTCTAGAGGGGAATATAATTCCATGAGGACAGGATGCTCTAAAAATGAAATTCCACTGCCACAAGCTCAAATAATCAACCTGACAAAGTAAAGAGAGTGGGAGTGGGGGAGGGGTGGAAAGAGAGGGCATTTAAGGGAAATCGTTGTTGCCGCACACGAATGAGCTTTAAAATATGATGAGCCTAGATTTTAAAAGGACATGTACATGGAACAGTGGAAGATTATGCAATCATTAAAAAAATCATGTTTTCAAAGAATATTTAATGATATGTGAAAATGGTCCTATATAATGTTAAGTGAAAAAAGTGAGATGCAAGCTGTATGTACAGTGTCATTCCAATTTTGATAAAAATTATACATATATATGTAATATATATAATTATACATAATATAAAGACTTATATACACACAGGAGACAAAAAGACTGTAAAGAATATGCCAAAATTCTAACAGTTGTTATCTCTTGGTGATGCGATTATGGGTAATTTCTTTTAAAAACGACTGTATCTTCTGAATATTTTTACAATGAGCATATATCACACTTAGTATCAGACCAGTTATTTTTTTCTTCTTATAAAGGACAGGAGGGAGGAGGGGACCATAACCAGGGATAGATATGAGAGTAGCAGGAGCCTGTCAGGAAGACAAAAGCTCAGAACAGTTGAAACAACAAAAGGGCCTTGGCAACCACGTTTGGAGAAAGAACAGAAAGGAAGGCAGGCATAGGCTCAGTGCTCAGAAAGGAGGTAACACTGAGAGAAATGAAAGAGAAGGCAGAGCTTCTCAACCCCTGGCTTGACTTTGTCTTCTCCATCAAAGAAGACTCCTCAAAATGAGACCGGCAGGAGATGCCCAGGCAGGCGGGAGCCAGGTGCGTAACTCTTCACCATTTCAACTGAGTTACCTCTCCCAGGCTCAAAGAACTCAAATGTCAGGACCTCAGGTGGGGCAGGGTGGTGGGGTGAGGTAGACAGGATCCTAAATTTTTTGTTGATAATCCTTGAGCAGTCACAATGAAAGGGCAAGGCAGTGACAAGATCAATGCCATAGCGAAAAAGGGGGACAGGTAAGCTTATGCAAACAACACTCTAATATATTTACTATTAGGGTCTGGAAATCTTTAGAAGAAATTATCATGCAGGGGCTTCCCAGGTGGCACTAGTGGTAAAGAACCTGCCTACCAATGCAGGAGACGTAAGAGTCATGGGTCCAATCCCTGGGTTGGGAAGATCCCCTGGAGGAGGGCACGGCAACCCACTCCCAGTATTCTTGCCTGGAGAATCCCATGGACAGAGGAGCCTGGTGGGCTATGGTCCATAGGGTCTCAAGAAGTCAGACATGACTGAAGCGACTTAGCACAGCACACACTGCATATCGTGAGTTAATTTGTGGGCATTAGAAAAAAGGGATACCATGGAGGCTGCATGCACTCACCAAGAGTAGGTTGTAGCAACCTAACTAGTTATCATTATTTAGGTCAAATGCCAGCCCCACCAAGACTTCCTCCATTGCCCTGGTGAGAAGCAACTGACCCCCTCTTTCTTGACATATATCATTAGCACTTTATACTTTGATCATAGATCTATCACAATCTGCTTGTATAACGGTATGCACTATCTATCTATCTATCTCCCTACTAGACTAGAAGGTTTTTGAGGTCAAGGACAGCGTCCTTCCTGTTTACCTTTGTTAAGTCAGTTCTGTTATGCTTTATCCATAGCAGACATTCAATCTGCTCATCAACTTATATTGGATTCTTTTAACTGATTGAGAAAACACTGCAGATATGGCAAATGTTAACATTTCACAGAAAATCTTTCTAAACTTTATGAACAAGATGAAGAACAGCGAAATGGGTGACGGTTGTTGGGCTCAATAGTTCCTAAAACAGCCAGGAGGGACAGCTTTACTGGTGTGCCTTGTGGCTCTCCTTTATTTTAAAGGAAAATAACTCTTTAAAAAAAGCTACTTGGATGATGACATAGAAGACATCCTTAAGATCTTATTCAGGTGAAATTAAGAGCCCAAACCAACAAGATAAAATTCAACAGGGATAAATGGAATGCCCTGTGTTTAGGGTTTTAAAAAATCAATTACACAAGTGCAGAATGGGGTAGACTTGGCTTGATAGCAATTGATGTGAAAAAGATCTCGAGGTTTTCGTTGACCACGAACTCAATATGAGCTTCAGTCTGACACGGCTGCTAAAAAATCGAATGTAATCTTAGGCTACATTATGGATGTAGACTCTCCAGATGGACAATGGCAAGGATTCTACTGTACTTGGCTTTGGCTAGATTGTCTCTAGAGTTCAGCGGTCATTTAAGAGGGACTTTAACGGTCAAGAATGAATTCAGAGATGGTAACCAGGATGGTGAAGGACCTCCCTTAAGTGCAGGGACCACACCATGTGAGAAACTGAAATCCACCCAGGGCTCAGCCCAGTGTCTTTTCAGATGCTCATTAAACCAGATGGAATGAATGGAAGGGAGGGAGGAGGGGGAGAGAGGACTGTCGCATCTTGGCCTCCATTCTGTGTGGTAAGTGTTCTTATCTGTTTTAAAGATGAGGAAACAGATGCAGAGAGATTATGTAATCAGCCAGAGCAAGTAAGGAGCAGAGATGAAGCCCACATCCAGACATCGAGATCCCAAGTCCCATGTTCTCCCCTTACCACCACACTGACTCAGTACAAAGGCTGTGTCGCTACCAGTAACAACTGTCCATCTGGGTCCTGTGTCCAGGTAGGGGCCGTGACCTGTCAGGAAGAACTGCTGCTGCGGAGAGTTTTATGTGCATGGCAGATAAGACCAGATGACCTTTAGGAATCTGACTCCTCCTTGTCACCACTCTCAGCCCAGCCACTGGCCTCCCTCCATGGGGGAGACAGCCCTAGGGACAGCCTCTCCATATTTCAGCCATTTCCAGCTTCAAGTTCCATTTCCTGCCAGCTCTTCTAGCCACTTGCCTGGATTCCTACTGAACGCTCAGCCACGTGGCTCAGCATTGAATTAACAGCTTATCGTCTGATCTAGGCAAGCCTTGCCTCTCCAAAGACTGTGAGTGCTGTGAGGTACACATCTTGGTTATTTGCCTCTCTTATACATCCCAACACAGTGGGAACTTCCGCCCACAGAGAGCCCCAAAGAGGTCAGTGAAAGCTTTCTCAGTATCCCACAGGCTCTCAGTTCTCTGAAACTGTTTGTGGGAAATATGCCTGTGGACAGAGGGATGGACTGAATGATCATTTAGGGAGAAGGGGGATATATGGAGGAGACCTAGAACCCCAGAGAATGATACCGGTACAGTTACTTTCCCTGTTTTGGATAAGTTAGCCTCCAGTTTGCAGAAAAGAAGTGCACAGGCTCCCGCTGCCAACACACTGCCAGCATGGTGTGTGTGACCTCCGATGGAGAAGCAGGAGGGTGAGCAGGGACAGGTGGGGGAAGGGGAGCAAACAGGTAGTGGGAGAGAGAACAGCTGCAGAGAGGAAGAGGAGGGGTGAGTTTTGGGTGGATTTGGGTGAATTCCCCACAGTGATCAACTTTCCTGGCCAAGAGTATGCGCTGTGCCTTCCTGTTGGCCGTGGGCAGAGGCTGGGGCTCTGGGCTCACTGGCCGCTGGCGGGGAAGGAGGGCTGGCTGGGGTTCTGTTTGGGTGGGACCTGAGGCCTCCTTTGGTCCTGTTTGGGCTCTCAGGAGGGCTGGGGCCTTCTGCCTGGGGCCGGGCTCCAGCTGTGGCCAGAATCAGTTAGAAACCTCTCTGGAGCCAGAAGGGAAGGGGGCTTTGTTAGCTCAAAGGACACAAGCAAGGCGAAAAATTACATACCAGGCCGCTCTAAGTATGCTTGTTTAGAGAAACTGCTTGCATTTATGAAGTCTTTGGTGCGGAAAGCAGGGTTGCAAATGACTGCATCAGAGCGACAGTAAAGGCCATTAATTTCCTGTTATGTTTTCCTGTGTTGGGGGCTTTATTAATTTAATTTTACACTGTCGAACAACAACGAGAGCTGACACTGCCACACCGCCACGGCTGGGGTTTTCTTTTTGTGTGTGGAGCAAGGCTTTGCCTGACATGCAAATCAACGCTATTACCGGAACCAATAAAGATGTGTGGAAGCAAGAGGGAAGGGATGAGGATGCGAAGGGAGGGAGAAAGGGAGAAAAGAGGAGAGAAAGGGCAAAAGCCATCCCTGGGCAGTTTCTGCCTCGCTCCATGCCTCAGGTCTCCTGGCTTCCCAGAGCATCCTCCTCAATCAGCGATTTCTAGCCACTCTTCCCCTCCTCCTTGACTTCCTGCCTTCAGGTGACTCCATCTCTGCTGTCTTTCTCTGTCCCAGCTCCTGGAAGAACGTGAGTAGGGACATGGGGCTCCCAGGAAGAGGTGTGTGTGTTGGGGGGGGGTAGGCTTCTCCCCTTGCCCATTCTCAGCCCAGGCATGTCAAGGAAGCACAGGGACAAGAGACTGGAGGTTGTCCTCTGTCCCCTCCACCTCTCCCCAGCCAGAGCTAAGGCCTCTGCTATATAGTTCCCTTTCCAGTCATTTTTCTTCACACTCCCCTTTCCTCTAAAGCTAAGGATTCTGGCCTGCTTACATATTATTAGTGAACACACACATGAACCCATGTGCTTGTGCACATGATGAAGAGTCTAGAAAGTGACTCCAGCTTGCTTGTCAGTCCCTCTGAGCACTCCCATAGCCTACCTGGTCAACCATTTATTTCCTCTGAATTCCCAGAAAAAGATACTGTCTCTGATTGTTTCTCCTTAAGAGATTCTTAAGTTTCTCCTTCAGAGCTGTCTTCAGTAGCCGCGAGGTATTACATTGGTCTAGACCAAGTTGCCAAAGAAAAATGGATCGCCAGTATCAGAAATACAGGCAGGTTCCTGGGAGACCACTTTTTGGTCCCTTTTCTTTCCAGGACCTCAAGATCACCCACACTGCCCTTCTCCCAGAGCTGCTTCCATAAGCTGGTTGCTCCAGTGGTCCACACTGCACAAGTGATGGAGATGGGGGTGGGGAAGTAAGAGGGCAGGGAAGCACCCGGGGACCCTCCTACCAAACACTTATCCGCATCCCTCATCGCAGGCTCTGCCGTCTGCTGGGGCTGAGAGGGATCTGTGAGAGCCAGAGAGAGAGGGGGAGAAAGAGAGTCCGTGCATCTTGCCCTCTGTCACTGGCTTGCTCGCACTCCTGCCTGCACTTTCTGCTTTGGGAGCTGTCTGGCAGGCTTGGAGAGGCTGTTGGACAGATTCCAGCTCTCCCCAGGAGGAAAGCATAAACTTCATAAACTGCATTTACTTTAATGCAGGTTCCTGGGGCTGCTTTCCTCCAGCTTTTCTTTCCTCCCCTTGTCTGCTCTGTCTCGATCACATTTTATCTCTGCCCCTGTGTGCACCCGGACCACACACACACACACACACACACACACACACACACACACACAATGTGGCTAGTGCTCCTGTAAAAGCTGAAGTCGGGGCAGGAGGAAGACAGGCATGCATGTTGTAAAAGCTCTGTCTGAAGGAGAAAGCCTCAGCCTAGCCCCAGAGAGACCCTGTGAGATGCCCACACGCCTGTCTCCAGTGGAAATGAGCACAAAGGGTGCTTTGAGGCAAGCAGGCGGGCACCCCAGGGGAGGGAGGGATGCTGGCATTTCGCTGGGCCGGCCAAACGAGGAGCCACCTGAAGGCTGGGCCACGGGCTCCGAGGCCGGGAGGGAGAGAAGGCGATGCCTCCACACAGGTTGAGGTCTGTGAGGCCTCCCTTGTCTGGGGCTGTCAAGGTCAGCAGGTTTGGGTTCACCGAAGGGTCAGGATGGTTTGAATTACTGGCTCTGCGGCAACTCTGCTCTGAGGCTCGTGATCGGTCTCTCAGCCCTCCCCCAACCCTCCTGGAAGAATGGGGAGGGTCCCAGAGACCCCTACTGGCCACCAGGGCCCTGAGGAAGGCAAGTGATGGTGGGTGGAGGCTGGGGGGAGGCTTCCCTGGGCCCCAGCGCCCCTCTGGAGCAGACACTCATGGTTGGGAGTTTACTGGGACCCATTCCTCTAGCAGGCGGCAGGGCTGCGTCTCCCAGGCTGCCTTTTCCCTGACCCTTTTTCTGAGGGATCCTTTAGGACCCTGCCTTCTCATCTGCCCGTGGGCCTGCAGAGGAGATGGTGCCTGGAGGAGGCGAGCCTTCCAGCAGAAGGGCCTGAGGAGCAGCCTCAGGGCCCAGCTCTTCCCTCCATGGCCCCGCCTGAGGGAGAAGGGCAGAGCTGAGGCAGCGGAATTCTTGCTTGGTGCCCTTGCCCATGGGGGAAGGAGGACAATGCCTACCTGCAGGGCTTGAAGGGAGTTACCAAGTGAAGACATTCTGACAAGGTGGGTGTGCATACACAGATGTGGCGGTGGGAGGACCCGAGGTCTCTGCCCAGTGCCCTACTGCGCTCCTGCCACCCCAGTTTCCAGTGGTGGAGGGTCGCACACAGCCCCTCCAATGCGAGTCTGTGCATTCTTTCCTGGGGAGTGGGGTCGACCTATCCATTCTGACTTTTTTGACACTTTACCAAAAAAAAAAATACATGCTTTTGTGCTAAACCTTAACATACTTCCTCAAACAACCAAATGTAACTCTTCATCCACAGCAGCATGAACTGGCTGGGAAACTAAGGTGGTGAATGACTCAGCTGCATACGCTGGTATAATTGCAGGTATTTATGTACAAATTCACGCACCTACGTCAGCTACACACAGTCCTGGCTAAACCCTGGTTCCTCCCTACTGAAAAAGGTACGTTCAGGTGTACACAGGGCCCAAGGCAAAGGTCTTAATAAAACCTTTAAACCTACCTCTGTATAATGACCTGGTTGGCGTTCAACAGGCTCGTAGCCAACATTACCAAGAGTTTAGCTAAAATATGCGATCCAACTATGATAGAAAAATTCCCCGCTTAGGTATGAACGGTCTAATTTCCCAGGTTACTAGGAAGATATATTCATAACAATGAATGTGTGTTCAGAAGTGGATTTTTCGGGGGCGTGTGTGTCTTAGTGAATGCTGACCTTTGAACCTTAGTTCGCTCTTGGGCTGGATAGACAGCAGCCAGGTTTTGAATATTTGTTGGAAAATGAACATAGGCTGAGCTTTGTTCACGCAAGGTAAGGTCAGGTACCTGTCTGGATGGATGATTCCCTCTATGGAGATCTGGTTTCTGAACTTTCAGAGGACCTGGCTCCTAGGGGGTCAGAGTCTGTGACCTGTGCTAGGTAGCAGGCAGTGTGTGTGAAATCCTATCATTCCAGCAATGATCCACAGAAGCACTTTCCTTACAGAAACTCAAGCTCTGCATGACTTCCCTCTGCCAATCTGTCTTCCTGCAGTGCCTGGTCGGGGCCTGGAGGACAGGAAAAGCCAAAAAGGCTCTGCCATGCCCAGCCCATGATGTAAGCTCACTGCAGAGGTGTGAGAGCCCAGAACTTCTGGGTCCATGCTCCTGGGTGGGTCTTCTCTAAGAAGGAGCTGGATGGCTGGGTTTGGCTGTGATTTTAAGGGTTTGGTGGCAGAAAGACATAATTGCGCCCAAGTACCGAGTTTAGGTTAAGGAATCAGTGCAACCTCCTTTTGTTTACCCAACATAGTGCAACCTCACCTTGCCTTCTGGGCCCTCCTAGATCTGCGGACTCAGCAAAACATCCCTAAGATCTTTTCATGAAGGGAGCACTCAGATCCCTCTCTGCTTTCAGAAGCCCCCAGCCTCTGAACCAAAAGGTCAGAGAGAACCAGCCCTGTGGGCCCCAAAGAATTGGCTCCTGCCTCTGCCTCTAAATGTCCACCCGTGCAAACCTGCCACGGAGAACTCACCTGCTGACCCCCTCAACAGGACTGCAGGTCCAGGCCATGGACACCCAAAGAACCAGAGCCTGGCAGCTGGCCAGGGGCAGTCTCTCCTCTCTCCTGGGGTCCTCCTCGCCTGCCTTTTCTGACACCAGCACTCCTCCCACTGTCCCTCCAGAAAGACAGCGGGGAAGGGAGCCGGGTGACCAGGGCATGCCTGGTTTACATTAATGAGATACACCGAGGGTAATCCAGCCATGGAGGCAGCCTACAAAAGGAGGTGATCGCGGGCGGCCAGGAGCAGAGCGGCTCAGGTAATTGGTTTATCTATCTGGAAGCAGGGGGAGCAATCTCAGCACAGACAGACTAGCAGTAAAGTCTCTTCCTTAAGGCTATTTCCTTTGTCTTTTCAATTGCTTGCACATCCATGTGAGAGAGGGAGAGAGTGTTAAAGAGAGAGGGAGAGGGAGAAATGTTAATTTGTGAATTAATGGCTTTTCTCAGCGGAATTGTAAATTCAAATGTCACCTCACACGGTGACACCACGGCTGGTCTGCTGAAGAAGCAATGATAAGATCCCCCACCTCCCTCGGTGCCCCTCCCTCCCCAAAGATAGCTGCGGAGTGGAACATGCTACTTTTAATTTGCAATAACAACACAACAGAGGTATGCAGTAATGACTGCCTTCTTCTCCCCTCCTCCTGGCTTCCTGCACCCCCCCAGTCCAGTTGGCTCCCCACTTCCTCCCTCCCACCCCTGTGCTCTTCTGAAACAACACCTCACCTCACCCTGGCTCACCCCCCCCCACCCCACCCCACCCAGGCCCTGATCACATGGGGGGGGTGTGCCTTTGGAATTGACGATGCTGCAACCCTCTCTTCTCCTTCAATAATCAGGGAATTAATGACCCTGAAGTTAAAGTGAGGCTGATACCGAGGCCCTGCCCAGCGTTGGGAAAAAGCCTTCATTGTTTTCAAGCAGGAGGCGGGCAGCAGAGAGGGAGATTCATGGATGGAGATTGAATATGCAATTTTCTTTCACCTTGCCAAGAGCTGCCCCTGGGCTGTGCCTGGCCTAAATTTTTCCTTTTACCATCTCTGCCTTATCCGGCCCTCCCACCTCCCTTCCATTCTTTCCAGAAAATTACCTTCAAAATTGATTTCCACTTTTACAAACAAATATAATGGGAACACAGGAAAAAACTTGGGCCGTGATGAATTAGGGCTGTCAGGTGCTTCCAGGTCTCCTTTGCTTTTGTTTTACTACCCGATCTGCTCTTTGTTTTTCCAAGGGCTGGAAAAAGTGCCCCCATCCACTGAAGGCCTGACCCTCCAGGCCACCAGGGCCTCAGCCCCCCAATCCAGCAGGGCCCAAGGCGGAAGTGAGCCAGGCCCTGAGACTCCGTTAGCCTTTGGTTTCCAGTGGAAGCCTGGGCCACCTCCTCCTAGTCTGCTCTCTGACCCTTAGGAACCCACTCACTAAAGAGTCTCTAACCGCCTCCCCAGCTCTCTCCCCTGGCCCCCTCACCAGGTTCCCTCTGGCCCCCATACCTCTTAAAGTCCAGACCAGATGCAAACCTCCACCTCCTCTAATGTGGGCAGGATCAGTGTATACCTCGACTAGAGCAAATAAGAGACAGACAGACACTGAGAGATCACGAAAGGTAGGCAGGTCAAAGACCAGAGGTAAATCCAGAGACTAGGAGACCAGGCTCCTCTGTGAGGGTCCCCAGCCTCAGTCTCCCTTGTGGTGGGGCCCAGGCCCCGCTGGAGGCAGGACCAGGACAGACCATCCTTTTGCCAACAGGGTAATGCTGACATGGGCCTTTGGGCAAAACTCTACATGCACATCTGTGTCTCAAGACCAGGCAGCCTGAGCACACCCAGGCCTGGCTCAGGACTCTCCCCATCCCCTGGCGCTGGTGTCAGGGACACAATTGTGCACCTGCTCACATTTGATCATCTCTCTGCCTGTATGCACTACCCAGAAAACTGTGTGCCTGCCCAATGCATGGCATTCCATGTCCCTTTCACCCAAAGGTATCAGAAAGGTAGAAAACACACAATACCCACATCTGCATAAACCATGTGAGAAAGCACCTATGTGCACAAATCAAACACACATTTCCCAAGGTAAATAAATAAACGTGTGTGTGGGGGCAGAAATACACAGCAATGGAGGAAGGGAGGGAAGACTCCGTGTTGGGGAAGAGGAGGTCCTGGGTTTATTTACACACATCTGAAACACCTTTGGAGGCTAATAAGAGATGACACGTGGCCCAAGCGGATGGCCACAGAGCAAATGTGAAAACAGAGATGGACAGAGCTCCTCCCGGTTACACAGGGAGGCTGGCATCTTTCCTTGGCTGCCCTGGTCCCATCCAGGTTGGTTTATCCAGCATCAGCTTCCCTAGGCTGCTCTGTTTAAAAGGAACCGTACCAAGATGAGGGTGCTGGCACCCACAAAGTTTCCTTTTGACACAACTGCATTTCCCCTTGAAACATAAACCTACCGATTTTTCCTTCCTCCCCAGACACACAGTGAGCCATCTTCAAAGATGGAGTTGGCTCAGCCCATGTCCGTGATCTCATGTAGTCCTCTCCATGGTCCCCGTGAAGTCAGTGCTGTCACTACCTCCATTTTACAGAGGAGAGGACTGAGCTGATGAAGGCCAAGAGGCTTGCCCTAGGCACTACGATGCAAACCCAGCTGCGCCTCCCTCCAGAGCCCTTCCCCACTAAGTCACATTGCCCAGCCCAGTCCAGGCAGGGATTGCCTGCTGGCCTCTCTACCGAATCCTCCTTCTACACGGGGCCCTTTGCAGCCTTCACTTGCTTGAAGCCTGGGATCCTAGATGGGGCAGGAGCTGCTCCTTCCTACAGCATAATCCCTTCATCTTCTCAAAGTCAAACCCCAGCAACACACAAGGGACTTCAAGGAGGGAAACTAAGGAAATCACTTCTCACAGTGACGGCTTCAGCCAAAGCAGAAGGGAGCTATTAAAGGCAGTGACAGGGCTTGGCTGTTTGCAGCCATGCAACCTGCTCTGCCTGCAAACGTACAACTGCACTGCCTTGGCACCACTCAACTGCACAATTCATTGTGTACCTAATTAATGGAAGGCAGAGTCATGGCCCCCTGCAATCCCATGCATCAAAGGATGATACCGACACACCTCCCCTTGCACAGATCTAAAGACTCACACCATACAACTTCATTTGGATTTTTGGACAAGTGATGTAATGGTTCTGGGCTTCACCACCACTGATGGACGGCAATGCTTTAAACCATGGCCAAAAGCAACTGGGTGAAGGCAAAGGACTTTGGTCCTGGAAAAATACAAGAGTCCCTGTTCTGCAGTCACATCAGCCAGCTCATGCAATATTCGGTGATGCAGTGTCCCTAAAAAGGACTCTAACATACCCACTCATAGTTAGAGCTAAGAAGAGGGACAGATTTCAAGAGGGTACTGAATGGGAATCTACTTTCTCAGACTGATGGATGGCCTGTCTGCCAGGTGCTTTATGACATAACTTCCCCATCTATTCCTGGTCTGTCTACCTGTCTCATTCCAGGATCTTCTGGACTCTTGGGGGGAAGGGGGAGGGTCAAAGCTTCTTGACTAGCACCTTTCTCAAAGGAAAAGTCTGGAGATTTTTCCATCCTTCCAAAGGCCAGGGCATGAGAGGGCGTCTCAAGCAGGCTCACAGTCACTGTTGGTTTCCTTTTTCCCCAGAGTCACAGCTGATCGGTCCTTTACTAATGTCCCCACAGATCTGATTGCTGCAGATACTAATAACGCTGTCCATATTCTGAGTGCCAACGCCAATAATGCTCTGGGTATTATCACTGTGAACACCAATAACTACTGCTGAGATTGTGTCCAATAATGCCAGCACATGCCGCAGCGATTGTCCTCGCTAATGCCCACCACCGTGACATTGTTAGAGCTAAAGAATAGGCCGCACACTGTACCCATAGGCAGGAGCAGGAGTGGCTTCCTTGAGGACAGAGACGCTCACAGCTGGCCCCTGGGCTATGACACTGCCAGGGAGATGCCCCCCATGTGTGGGGCCAAAATCAAGCTGGCCTGGCAGGGGCACAGGGCCCTCCAGTAGGAGACCTGTCCCTCCACTCCCACAAGGTCTAGTGTCTTGATGAGCACCCTTGTTCCCATCCCAGCCCCCCTCAGGTCCCTGGGCCAGCTCTCTCTTTCGCCTGCAGTGCCGGCGGTCCGGGAGCTGAAGGACACACCTGGGTGTCTCTGCGGCCCATGCCCGAGGCTGCCTCCTGCGCCCGGCCTGCCAGCCGCTGTGCTACCTTGGCCTGACTGCAGAGTTGGGCTACATCATCTTGACACTTAATTATCTCCCCTGTTCTTAATCATCTGAGCTGCTCCCTAATGCAAACTGGGCCTGGCTGCTTGGAGGTGCCCGGAGTTGGGGGAGGGGGTGGCTGTGGAGGGTCTGCCTTTCCTGTCCTCTCCCTTCCCACCTGGCCCGATGGATCAAGTGCGTGGATCATGTGTGGTGTGGGGTGTGTGTGTGTGTTGTGGCACAGGGTGGTCAGGGAGAACTGGCTTTCCTCATAGGTTCTGGCCTCCATGAGGGAAAGGACAGCTCCATCTGGCCTGGCATTGGTCAGAAGGAAGGGTGAGTCAAGGCAAAAGAACCACCCCACTTCCCCAAAAGAGAAGCAGGGTCTCTGATCCTTCTTGCCACTGAGCTAGGCCTTGGGGTACGTATTTATGCAATAAGAGTAAATTTAGAGACTGCCATTACCTCTCACCTAGAATTCAACTGCTTCCTGAGGTGTCTCCCTGCTGCCATCGCTACCACCATGCTGGACCCAGCCCTGCTCTTGTGCCCTTCCTGATCAGACACTTTTGGTGGCTTCTCATGTCTGCAGGCAAAAGTCCCGTCTTGGCCTGCTCTCCCATACCCCTAACCCCTCCACTTAGCCCTACCTCCACAACTTCCCCTCAGGCCCTTTCATCCGAGCCAAAGCACCCCTGTTTTCTCCGCACAGTACCTTCTGGCCACCAGACTCAGTCTGTCCCACAGAATTTCAACTACCATTGTCTTTGAACTGTGCCGCTCATCCATCCCTTAAGCCCCTCCTCAGAGGGCAGCCCTTCCTGGGGGCTCACTCCTTCCTCTGTCTGAGTTCCCACAGCCTGCAGCCCAGACCTCCATCACAACACAGATATCCAGATACCTGAGGGGCCTTTCTGCTCTCTGGGCTCATGTGTTTTATATGCCCCACTAGACTATAAGCTCCTTAAGGACCAGAATCATATCTTGTTCTGCTCTGGGAACCTAGAGCACCAAGCCTTTCTTATGAGTGATGCCCAGAAAAGGTTCACTGAATTGAATTGACTTGAAACAATGAATGTGATCAATTGCTCAGAGAGGAGAGCACTCTGTTCTGCCCACCTGCAGTGGCCACAGCCTCAGGCTAGTGCTTCTCTATCTCCAGCCTCCTTCCTTGACCTACAGGAGTCCAGGAAGCAGTGGACATGCTTGACCCCAACTTCAGACCAGTGGGGAGGAGTCCAAAGGGGGTCCTGTGGCCTCCCCCAACCCCCTGGTTGTCTCACAAGTGCTAAGCGTTTAAAGGAGAAATCCTCAGGGTCTGAGGCAGAATCTTCCAGATTACTCAGGGTGCTGGGGAGCTTGGTGAAGGCCTGAGTATGGGGAAGCCCCAGGGAGAACTGAGATGCAGGCCCTTTCACACAGCCGCCCCCTGCCCATCAGTGGCTATTGCCAAAACAACCACAATGAAATTTAGTGAGTGGCAAAGGCCGTGGCAGCCAAATGTGTTTGGATATTTTGGAAGAAGGAGAAATAGAGCCAGACAAGCTGTTTTCCTGTGAAACGAGGCCATTAGGGCTTCTGGAAGGAGGCCAGACCCGGGTCATCACTGTCTTGCCAGACCCAGGCCTCTCCTACACACTGTCCCTTTCTGCTGGAGTCCGGGGCTCTCACACTCTCTTTTCCCTCAGCCTGGGCCTAGGGATTCTCAGCTTTGTCTCTTTTCTCTGTTCCTTACCCTCTAGAGCTGTCCCAATCAAGGGCTTGTCTGTGCTTGGAATGACTGCAAGATTTACTGTCCAAATAGGACATTTTTGAGAGAAAAAGGAGATGCTGACTGGCCAAGATGCAGAGACAAAGGCATAAATTGAGACTGTCTGGATGAATGCGATATATGGTCCCCCACCTATGTTCATATTTAGAGGGTTCTATTTCATGGGAGATACCCTTAAAAGTTCATCCTCTCTAGATCAGGAAGTTACTGCTTCCCCAGCAGGGACGGTAAGATCAGGGCAGGAAGCAGGCTCCAGACACTGGGGTCTCCCTTTGTCTGGGCCTGCCAGCCCTGCGCCCTGGCCTCATGCATCAAAAGAGAACCAGATGGTCACCAAGGGACCCTTACTATCACAACATTTGAAAAACACCTTCTCCCAAGCTCATCGCCACCACTCTCTCCTCTGATTTTCTTTCCCTGCTTCTCCTCCTCTTCATCCCTCTCACTATATAACTCCCTGCCCAACAGCTAGCTGCCCCCAAGGAATTACAGGGAATGAGGGGAAGGGCCAGAGAGGAGCCTGGAGGGTGTCTTCTCCCATGGCAAAGAGCAGAGAGGGCCCATGCCCAGCTCCCCTAGTGGTTTGAATGGGCACAGGGTCAATGTGTTACCGAGAAAGCGCAGTAGGGTCAGCTGCACGTGACATAACTCCCCCATTTCCTGATGGGTTGAGATCTGGGGAGGACAAGTCAGTTTAGCTTTTCATCCCCAGGTCAGAAACCAGCTGTCCCCTAACCTCCAAAACCTTCTCATGGTCCATGGTTCCTGCTTTTCCTCCTGGCATCCCACAGGGATGTTTGGGGTGAATCCCGGCGGAAGGTGAAGCAGTTGGGGCTGCTTAGCAGATGGTGAAGCTGACGGCCCCACCAGCAGCCTGCCTCCCTCTCTCCAGGAGCCAGCAGGGTAGTGGAGGGACTTGGGCTTTGCTACTAAAAGTGATCTCACAGCAAAGCAGCTGCGAAGCTGGGCCGAAACCGGAGCTCTGAATCCAAGGACAAAGCATGCACAGGGGAAGCCAAGCCTCTTCCCTCCTCCCTACCTTCATCACGTTTCCTCTTCTCGCCATTGGAGCGAGGGATCCCCAGGATCCCATTGATGGAGTAGGATCCCACTGGATCATTGGAGGCGCTGGAAACAGGAGGGGAGGCCGTACTGGGAACTGGATGGGAGGAAGGAGGAAATGCCATCAGGATAGTGGTTGTGATCGCAGGCCAAAGCCCCAAGTCTGGGGGCAGAGAGAGGCAGAGGGAATGAGCGGGGATGGGGAGCCCATAGTCTCCTTTCTCTGAGATTTAAGGGGGAACGAGTTGCTGCATACAATTCAGGCTCTTCAGTGCTGTCCACCCTGGGCTTAGTGGGGACCAGTCAACCCAGGCCTTCTCTGCAGACCTGGAGATTTCATTCACTCACTATAGGTTGAACCCACTCTTGAGGATGGATGGAAACAGCAAAGCGGACTCAACCTAGAAAGTGGTTCAGGGGTCCTGAGAGCACAGCCGCTTCTTGCACAGCTCATCCCCAGATCCCTGGGGCTGGGCAAATCCATTTAAACAAGTCCCAGCCCATTGTTTCTGGTCTCCTAGGCAGAGTCTTTCCCAGTCCTGATTTAGAGTCTGTGGCTTTCTAAGATCTCTCTGATTCTCTTAGAGACACATGAATGGGCCTGATACTCCCCAGGAGTATGAAGCTCTTCACTCCCACCTGTTGCTTCTGGTCTTGAAATCACCTGAGAAGTTCCTAATTTCCCCTTCAGGGCACAGAGTAGTGAACACATTCACTCGGCAGTGATCAACTCAGGTACAGCTCGATCCAACCCTCCCCCTCAGCACACGCTGCAACCCAGGCCTAGCAAACAGGGCTCCTGCCAACTCCCGGAGGGCTGGGACCAGCCCTTTTCACTTTCTGCTGGTCCAGAGAGAGGGGACAGCTGCCAAGAGGGACAGCAGGAGAAATTTAACCACATCCCAGTCCCTCAAGATCTCACCTATGGCTTCGGCAGCACTGAGTGCCCTGGGGTCAAAGGGAAGACAGTGCGTGGGAGGGAGGGAGGGGGTGCTGGCAGGTGTTCTGGTGGGACTGGTCGTGTCTCTGCAAGGCTGTGAGCGAGGGTCAATAAATGAGGGGGCTGGAGAGGGCAGAAGGTATGGCAGATGAGACAGAGAGACAAAGACATCAAGCGAGATGAACTGAGAGGAGCGAGACCATGAGGAGGGAGGGGTACAGACAGAAGAAGAGGTCCAGGGCCACTTGGACAGAGAGGAGAGGAGAGGGAAAGGCAGAAGGGGGAGAAAGAGGAGAGAAGGCAGAGGGAGAGAAGAGAGGAGGAGAATCTTAAAAATTAACAAAACAAAAATGGAGTAAGCAAGTAGATATGAAAGAGAGAAGGACAGAGAACAAGAGATGGAGCAGGAGGAGGATGGGAAGGAGAAGGAAAGCTAGAGAAAAGGGAGGGAGAGAGACAGACACACAGACTGATAAAGGCAAGGAGATGCGGGCAGGAGGCAGAGCGCGGTCCTCGTGAGCTGGTCTCTCAGGCAGATCCTGCACCTCTAGAGAGCGCAGGCCTTGGGCCTCAAACAGTGTGCATTCCCCAGGGCTGGAGCTGCACTGCCCAGCTCTCAGGGGGCCCAGCATTCCCCCTTCCCTAAGTCCTCTTACCAATGGTGTGGCCAGGGGCAGTCACTCCAGTCCCGGCTCCATCCGGCGTTGGGTGGAAAGGCTGCTGAACTTTGGTCCGGATGATCCTGCAACAGCATCACCAACAGCATCACACGTCACATGCCCTCTGATGCCCTGGCCAGCTCCAGCCAACCCCTATGGAGGTGGCTCCCCCAAGCTCCCTAGCTCCCTCCTCCCTCAGCTGCTCTCTGCACCCCCGCCCTTCCTGACTGCTGCAAGGCAGGAGCTTGCCCTCCTGTTGGCTCTGCGGATCCAGGTTCAGCGCATCCCTGGGCCAAGGCAGTCTGCATTCTATCCTGCAGTGCATTGATCAAATTGCCGTTTGATGTCTGGTAGCAAGGATCAGGGTAGTGGAGCGAGCAGACCACAGCCTCCTTCCCTTTTCTGGGAGTTGGGGCTGCCCTGGTGACTCGCTGTCCACCCTTCCCTTCTGGAGATCATTTTGGAGCTGGCTTTCCTATTGGGACTGTATCACAGTCCTCCAGGATCAGGGAGGGGATGACATCTCCCCATTTCCTGAGCTAAAGACAGAGTCAGGGAAGGGCTGGGTCACAGTAACCCTTTCGTCTCCAGGGTTCCAACACAGCACACAGTCCCTGTCAGGCCCTGAGCAACTCCTTGAACCATTCAGTGCTTTCACACCCCACAAAGTCCTGTTGCTGCCCAGCTCGCTGGCACACTGGCCTCCTTCCCAGAGGCGTTACTTGAATCTCAGCTTCTTTACCTGATTGGGTGAAGAGACTGGTGCCTTCCCCATGCACTCCAGGTGAGGATGGGGGTGAGGGCTCCAGATCCAACATTGCAGGGCTGAGGCCTGTCAGTGATCCAAGGGCCCAGGGCTCAGGGACGCAAAAGACCAACCCTAGGGCCAGCATCGAGGAACATTTCCCTCCACCCACTGGTCCATCAGGTGCCCTCGGAAGCCACTTTTCTGAAGGCAAGTCCCCCTCCCCGCAGAGAGGTGTGTGAGCCAAGTTCATCTCAACCGGCCAGGTGAGTCACAAGCTGTGCATGGACTGGAACACTCGCAGGTGGCCAAGATAAGGTCTCTGCCTCCCAGGACTGGTAATAAAATTGGGTAGGGAGGTCACACCCTGAGAAACCTAAGTCACCCCAAGGGAGGGAACAGGCAGTAAGTACCAGGAAGATGCAGGAGAGGAGTCACCTGCTGTGCGTGGGGCAGAGGAAGGGGAATGGGAAAAAAGACACTGAGGAGGTGGAATCTGGAATTTGATGTAGAGCCTCCAAGCAGTGTAAGGCTGAATACACACACACACACACACACACACACACACACACACACGAGCCAAAGGCACAGAGGATAGTGGAAAAGTCACTGGGCTACATGTCTAAAGTCTTGATTCTGCCTTTAATTGGCCGCATAGCCTTGGCCTCATCATTTTCCTTCCAGGCCTCAGTTTCTTCAGTTATAAGGTAAAGAGGATAGATGACAGGCTCTCTAAGGTCTCTTTCCCCAGTGAAAAATAGCATGCTTTTAACGTGAACAAAGAAGTGGGAAAGAGGATGTTATAAGCAGATGCTGGAGGAGGGGGAAAGAAAAGCAAGGGAGGGAGCAGGGGGTGAGGGGGTAATGCCTATCCAGGAACGCTGGAGGGATGTAAGGGACTAAGAGGAAATGAGGCTGAAAAGTTGGAAGTAATGATGACAGCAGTGATTTTTCTATTTATTGAGTGTCTACTATGTGCCTTTATTACTGTACTTATAAAATTTTTAATTCTCATAACAATCTTCAAAGCAATACTATTATCCTCATTTTGCAGACTTAAAGTCAAAACTCAAAGAGGTTAAGGGGCTTTCTGAAGATTACACTGTCAGCTTGTCAGTGGAGATTGTCAAAGAGGGGCGTGTTGGTTGGGATGAGAGGCCTAAGGAGGAGTCCCTGGAGGACATCTCCTAGCAGAGGCTAAAGTGGAGGGCTAAGGGCAGGGGTGGAATTCAGTCTAAAATGTGTACTTCTCATTACGTTGTCAGACCTCCCCCAGTATATAGGAACCAGGTTTACAGGGTCTTAAGCCATGAGTGATTTCTAAACAAAAGGAGACAGGTACAAACCGATGCAGGTAAAGCAACAGTCAGGCACAAGGCCATAAGGGGCTGGTCTCAGAAAAGAGAAGGAAAGGAGGGGGAAAAGGGAATTCCCTGGTGGTCCAGTGGTTAGGACTTGGTGCTTCCACTGCTGAGGGCCCAGGTTCAATCCCTGGTCGAGGAACTAAGATCCCACAAGCCACTCAGGGTGCCCCCCCACCAAAAAAAAGAGAAAGAAGAAAGAATTTGCAAGACACAGTAAAGGCAGAATGGCCAGGATTTGGCAACTAACTGGAGTCAACCATGACTCCACTAGTCTGCGGCTCTGAAACCACAGTGGTGCGTAACTGGAAGGCTGGTGGTTTGTCCAGCTCTCAGGAAGAGGAACGCAGCATGGTGACTGGCTGGTCCTTGACATGCCTCATTTGAGGAGGCAGGTGAGTGCCCAGGTGGAAGATTGTTCACTACCCAGAACAGCAGACACAGATTTAGGAGACTGTCAAAGAAGGGCATGTTGGTTGGGATGAGAGGCCTAAGGAGGAGTCCCTGGAGGACATCTCCTAACAGAGGCTAAGGAAAAGAACCTGACCTTGCACAGCACTCAGAATTGGTCATACAGGAAATGGCAGAACCAGGATCACGTAGTGTTAACCAAGTCAACAGAGAAGAACACTTCCAGAAGGAGAACATAACCCACAGCCTCCATGATGACACCATCCATGGTGACATAAAGTTGGAAGGGAACTGGAAATAAGAAGAGGCACAGATTTGGGGATTTTGGGTGGCCACTAATGACGTTGTGAGAGTGGTCTCAATAAAGCAACTGAGGCAGAAGCCAGACAGGAAGAGATTTGGGAGTGGACAAGAGGAGAGGAAGGCGATGAAATAGATCATTGCTTCAGAAGTTTGTAGAAAAGGAGAGAGATGTGTGGAAGCTGAAGAAAGCAGGTGAGTGGAGGGAAGCCTGTTCAGGGCAGGAAGGGCCTGGACATGTCTGTAGGCCAAGGAGAAAGAACTGATGAAGAAGGAGAGGCTGAAGTTGCCAAAGAGAATGTGGGTGACCGCCAGACAAGGCAGAAGAAGGAGAGAACAGAATGGTGGGCACAGGGAGGAGGCAGCGAGAAATGGCATGTGGTGATGTGGCCCAGAGTTTCTGGGTTTGGAGCATGATCATGATGGCAAAGACCTGACAGTCGCTAAGGGCAGTGTAGTCTGGTCTACAGGAGAAGTCTAGAGGCTGAGCAACTCAAAGCAGCTGCTCCTAATTCACTGCAGCAAAAAGTTTCTGGGGTCTCAGGGGGCTGGTAAGTGGCTCTGATTTGAGGGCTGATGAGCTGTGGACAGAGGGAGCCCCCAGACTGAGGCTGGGTGAGACAGACAACCGGGTGGCCTCATGCAGCTGCTGTCTTTGTTACCCAGAGCCTCTGACCCCTGGGGCGCTGGTGCAGATTTAGCTGAGGCAGCAAGTGATGGAAAATCACTACTTCCTGACAGCGGCTTGGTGGTGCACAGGAGGGGAGCTGGGCAGGATGCCTGCTGTGACTTACTAATGTCCATCCATGCCCCCCAGGCGGTGGACACTCACCAGTCCCCAAAGCTAGATCTCAGAATTTAAGGACCAGGACTGTGGAAACCTGATGGCCATCCATCACCCTCCTGCATCCCATACACAACCCAATGACTCATGGGAATATCCCTAAGGGTTAAATGGATACAGAGGTTGCTTTGGGTGACTGCCTGACACTATTTCCCCCTGTTTCTCCTTCTGTTCCTTCAATTCTTTTTCATTCTTGGCCCCATAAGACAGCCAAACACATCTGTAGCCCCCACAGCTCCAGGCAGAGTTGGCCTGCAAAGTCAAGTTCCCACACATGCATCCTTGGAGGAGACAGTCAGGAGTTCTGAGCACATTTACTGGGGGCCGGGAGGTGCCATTTCCTGCAGAAAGCCTGCCCTGCCGGGGTACCTGCTCTCCACTTCTCCTCCAGGCACACTTTCCTTGACAGGGATGTTTTTTCTCCCCCACCTTCCAGGGAACCTCCTGGAGTTCTCCTTGGCTCAGCACAGGGCCTGCAAGTACTCAGCATCTCCACTCATGAGGCTGTGAGCAGAGCAAAGGGGAGTAGAGGGTGGGCTCCGGGCTCAGTCTGCCTGAGCCCAAGTCCCAGTTCTGTTACTTATTGTCTGTGGAATGAATCCCAGGTGTTTCTCATTCTCTCATCTGTAAAATAAGATGGCACTATCTACCTCATAGGACTGCTGTGGGGGTTAAATAGGATAATTCCTGTAAAATGATTAGTGTGATGCTTGGCTCAATAAATGCTAACTATAACTGTAACTACTACTACTATTATTCCTGTGGGTGACCCCCAGGCCAGGCTGCTCTCTATGGAGGGGCTAAACCAGGTGCAGATGAGGAGGCCACTGAGGCCCATCTGCCCCTGCCTGGTCAACGCAGCTGCTTCCAGGACCCTGGGAGGCGCACTGAGAAGACAGGAAACAGGAGCAGCAGGTGTCAAGCCTGACCCGACAAGAGATGTGTCAGAGACTCTTGGGAAGACAGACTGGGGGCCCCGTCTGGCAGCGCTGGGAAGGGTCCTTAGACAGTAGGAGCAGCAGTTCCCTCAGGACCCAAAGATGCCATGGGTTTGTGGTAGAGCTTTGGAGTAAAGGAGGACAAGGCAGGTGAAGTCCCTCCCTCTTTGGTTAAATTCCCGGGAGGTCTCCACCCCTGGCCATGCTGGAGATCCAAAGAGTCTCATGAGGGGGGACTTCCCTGGTGGTCCAGTGATTAGGACTCTGCTTCCACTGCTGGGAGTACGGGTTCAATCCCTGGTCAGGGAACTAAGATCCTGCATACCCTGCAGTTATGGCCTAAATAAATAAACAAATTTAAAACCAAACCAAACCAAATTAAAAAAAAAAAAAAAAAACCCAATCTCAACTGCTCTGTCAGTTAGCATGAAATCAGGTAATGAGGCTCCCATTAACAGTTTGTTAAACTCACGAAGAAAGAAAGACACTTTCGACTCTAAGAAAGCGCTGGGGGGGATTCTTCACTCCTGTTCTGATTTTCTTCCTCCTCTTCCTCCTCCTTCCTCTGCATCTCCTTCTCTCTCTCCCCTTCCTATCTCTGCCCCTTCTCTGTCTCCCTTCTCTATGTCTGTCCGTCTGTCTCTTGGCGCCCTGAAGTCCCACTGTGGCTGTGTGAGCTTATTGATTCCTGGGAGCTGGGGGAAAGCGGGAGGCAGGGCTGGGGTGCAGGCTCGGGGATGGAAATGGAAGGCTATAAATTATTTGTGACAGGAAAGCAATAGTGGCAGAGTGCTGAGCACAAGTCCTGTGTCACTATTAGATTCCTTTTAGCCTGATGACACTGTAAAAAAGGTTAAGTGTCTGCTGGAATCGTACACCTGGGGGGCCGGGGCAGCCTGGGAGCAGAACAAGCCACTGAGAGCAGGTATATCAATTCTCCAGGCCAATAATATTCCTCTCATTGATCGCCACGCAAAGTTCAAAAATCTCATTACAGCCAGGCAGACCGGGAACTTTTTACAAATCAATAGAATGATATAATGTATGTATACTTAGTACAAATGTATCTATTCATCTATCCATCCATCCACGGTCCGCCTCAGGGTTTCCAAGTTAACCTACCCATCATATTATGTTATGTTATGTATGATATTATATTGCATTATATTATATGATAATAAATGGTGTGCAAAAACTCCCCCTGAGGTGGAGACAAGAAGAGGCCCTATTAGCATTGAGGTGACCTCAGACAGCTCACCTTGGAGGGAGTCAGGTGGCAGCATTTCCAGGGCTGGGCTGCTCAGGATTTCTGGGAGCAGTGCTTCCTTAGCAGAGACTCCAGTAATAAAAACCTATTGTTTACTGAGTATTTACTATGAGCTAAACCCAGGTAGCTCAGTGGTAAAGAACCTGCCTGCCAATGCAGGAGATGTGGGTTCAATCCCTGGGTCAGGAAGTTCCCCTGGATAAGGAAATGGCGACCCAATCCAGTATTCTTCCCTGGAAAATCCCATGGACAGAGAAAGCTAGAGGGCTACGGTCCATGCAGTCACAAAGAGTTGGACATGAATGAGCGACTAAACAAGAAAAAACAATGTTCTAAGTGCTTAAAACAAACAGTTCATTTAATCCTCACAACAACACATTTTGCATATAAGGCATATTATAACTTGCCTAAAGTTACCTATTTAAGAAACGGAAAATCTGGAGTTTTAATTCAGGCAGACTAACCCCAAGACCCCTACCCTTAACCGTGAAAACATACTGCCTCCAGGAAAGAGATACCCCAAAGCCCAGGATTCCATGGTTCTGTTCTCTTGTTCTATTGTGTTTTGAGAAACGAAGGATAAGGGACTCCCTGGGATTTAGCATTCCTTTCTATAAAATGGGAGTATAACGCCTGCTGGAACCAGCTGCTGACAGCATGATACACACACGGGACCTCCAAGCATGTCCCCACAAAAGCCTGCCCAGCTACCTAGAACAGACTGCTTTCTCCACTTTGGAAGTACTTCTTAGTAGAACCACAGGTTGGCCCAGGGCCTGGTCATATCGCTGATTTGCTGAAAGTGTCTTTGGAGCAACAAGTCAAGTATTAACATACATGTGTTGTGTACATATATAAACCAGTTTCAGTTGCCTACTTCTAGAGGTTTGCAGAAAATGTTTCACCTCTGGTATGGGGAAAGTCTTTCCTGATTGAGTAAATCAAAGGAACTCCAAGGTAAAGAATGTTTCAGACTAGCTGGCCCCACTGATTGTTAAGAAAATGATGGTGGGAGGGGCCTCTACCAGTGACTTTGAGCTGCCCGGGTATTACAGGCTGGATCATTCAAGAGCACAAAATATTTGCTTCAGCAAAGGCTATTTTGCACAACGAATGCAGGTAATTGATTTAACTCAGGCCTTTGAGAGCTGCCTTCAGCGGGCAGGAGTCCCTGGCTCTGCCCTGAGGCAAATTTGAGCTACAAAAACAGCTGGAGACTTTTCATGGCAGAACCTCAACTGAGATCTCATAGATTATTCAGGAAAATTTTGCCCTTCCCCAGAACAGTTCCTACGTCTCCCTACTCCTGAGAACTCTAAGAAACTGACATTCTCCACTCTGTACATCCCAGGAACTGAAGAACTGAAATTCATCCCCTCCTCCCCACAGGCACCAAAAGCAGACGGTAGCCACCCAGCCCTCCCCGTGGGTAGCCTGGAAGTCCTTCACATGAACTCTCTTTTCCTAGGCTCAGGCTCTACATTTGGTGCAGAGTTTAGAGTTGTTTGCCCACACCCGCTTGCATGCCCCTCAGGTTTCAGTTTGGACAACTGACCATATGGCAGGCAGGGTTCTGTGCATGAGAACAGCCCCTGATGAGTGGAACCTGAGGGCAGGCCCTTCCATTCTGGCCGCAGTACGGATATAATTAGAATACACAGGTTTCCCCTAAATGTGTTAAGAGTTTCTGCCTCTTTTGCTACTTCTCAGAGGTCATAACTGAGCTCCAAGAGATGACAGTCCTACCTAAATGCTTACAGAAAGTTGTCCCCAAACTACCATCCTTGAGCCACTGGCATTAGAATCCCCTGGGGTGCATGCTAACATGCACATCCCTGGAACCTCCTCCAGACCTTACCTTATGCATTTAGAATTGCTGATGGGATTGGGCTCAGAAATCTGTATTTAAGAAATTCTCCAGATTACTCTTAAACTCTCTGATATTTGAGAAACCTAGCTTAAGCCAAGGGGTAAGGAAACCATTCTCGAGAGAGCTGAGAGAACATCTTAGTGAGTTGAAGGTTTCTTACTCACATTCTAGCAATGCACGTCTCCCTCATCAGCTAATTCTGACTCCATCTGACACAGTAAACAAAACTCAAGAGGCTATCAGTTCCTCTGTGGAAACAAACAATAAGCCACAAATAAATATAATTTCAAAATAGTTTTTGGTACCTTCCCAGGCTGATGGGTTCCCAGTGGGTTGCTTAGATGCCAGGCATACTTTCTGCATCAGTTTAGCTTCCTAAGACTGGCACTGAGGATGATAATCCTTCTACCACGTGTCCCTGGGAGCCCAGGCCAGATACAATTTACCAGGCTAGATGGGCCATGGGGCTGGCCCAAGGGGGCAATAGTGACGGTTTATATGATGAATGGTAAGCATATGGATTGATTTAGCTTCAAGATATGCATAGGTTTAAAAATTAAGGGGCAATGTGATTAACTAACCATTTGGAAACCAGTCTGCAGTGCATGCCAAGCTCAGAGCGTGACCAGACTAGCTCCTCTCACCACCGGGCATGCCCTCATCTGTCAGGACTGCCCTGGGCTAGAGTTCGGGTCTACCAGCTGTCCACCGCACAGTCCAGCGGCTACAAGACTGCCTAATGTGATGGTGAAAGGGGTCCCTGTAGACTCGTTGCAGGGACAAGACGTCCCTATCCATCCTTCCCAGCCTTCCATAGGCAAGCAGAAGGGAGCCTGGAGAGGAGAGGTCTTCAGCGGCAGCAGCCAAGGTGGGACCTGCTAGCTGCTGCCTGGTCTGCCTCTGGACCCTCCCACTGCTCACCTTCTTACTCCATATTCAAAAACAATCCATTGGTCTCTCTATGCCTGCTCCTGAAAGAATGTGATGTGGCTAAACCCAACTATTGCTTCCTATTACCTACAGGATAAATTTAAAATTCCTCAACCTGGCCTTCAGAATGTTTCCCAATCTGGCTCTGCTCTGGTTTTCCAACCTATTTCTCTCTGATCCCCTCTCCCATGTAGGGTCCAGCACAGAGCTGAAACCTGTTTTTTTGTTTACTCAATCCACAGTGAGTCCTCCTCTGGACTCTGAGCTCTGTAAGGTCACATGTGACGCCTATTTTTCTCACCATTGTATTTCCCGCACTTAGCAACAGTGCTTGGCATGGTATAAGTACTTAAAAACTACTTGTTGAATAGCAAGTGAATGTTATTACTATTAAAAATAACAATAACATAATCTTAAGGGACATAGTGAACTAATATATGTTCGCTATGTGCCAAGGCACTCTGCTGAGTAAATGGATTCTTTGTTTTTCACAACTCCTTATGAAGACTATTATCCTGTTCTGCAGAAATGGAAGCTGAGGCTCAGAGAGGTTGTGTAACTTGCCAAAGGTCACACAGCTGTTAAGTACCAGAGCCAGGATATTTGAACTTGGGAGCCTGACTCCAAAACCCATGTTGCTAAACACTAGGTAGAATAAGTCAGTCAGATCAAGAACAGGTGGTAAAATCTATGAGACACTGGGCCTGGATAGAAGAGTGCATATAAAAATAGTAAAAGCAATAAATATCATTTATTTCATACTCATTATATGACAAGCATTATAACAAATGCATTTTCGTATCCAAATCCTAACTATAACTCTCTCAGATGGAGACGTTTTCTATTTTCCTAAGGAGACAACAGAGAGGCTAAGCACCTCGCCCAAGGTCATGTGCTTAACAGCACTGGAGCCAGACTTTGGGTCTGTGACTCCAATGTCTATAGGCTGAACCATATCACCTCTTCTGGACATTTTTGTTATTAATATTTCTTTTTATTAGCTGTTTGGGCATAAGCAAATTTTTTTCCTTCAGTCTTTTCAAATTCATGATCTGGACAGTTGTGCAAATGCATGTGTAGACAATAAACAGAGACTGAAGGTAGCTGTAACTCTAAACATACCTACCCTCTCCTGTGCACGTGCCATGGTTGTATTTGATAAGCATCCTGTCTGTGTTAGCCTCAATTTCAGGTTAAGTGGTTGTGGTTTCACTGTATTTTATACATGAATACATTGGTAGGTTGGAGGGATAGGTTTTCTAAATTCTTTGTATCTATCTATCTATCTTATCTGTCTACTTTCCCAATCATGTACACAATTCTGTGGCGATGCTGAATACAAATGTGTTTGTCAGTTTCTAGAAACTATTTCTATGATTACTGTATCTTTATATTCATGTCTGCTCTAATGCATTGATCCAAGATTTATAATACTGGATATATTTATCAAAACTCCCCTCATGAATTCTGCCCAGTTATGCCTTTCTGTCAAATCTGTAAGCCACAGTCATACATGACTCCACACACATCACTGTTCTCTTCCCAAGGTGTTTCAGATGCTCACGTCACAACTGTGTTTTTATATTGGTCTGTGCACCGATATTGATGTGCATAAATGTGCATTTGTATACCTGTGTATCTTTCTGTCCATGGCCAGGATGGGGTGGGGGTGGGGGACTGTGGAAATGAGAGAATTATTAAATGCCAAGTAGATGTGCAATAAATTCCATTGATTTTATAAACTCCTACTTGTCTTCAGTCTCCTTCCATTCTTTATCCTGGGGGCATTACAACAAAAACCTATTTTAAATACCTTTACTCCCCCCTCCCCCTCCCCAAAAAAGTGTCAATATTTTATTTGGATTTTTAACTTCGCTCCATAACAGTTGTTTGACCTCCTGACTCGTGCAAGTCACATAAATTCTGGGACTTTATTCAGGAGCCATGTTCCTGCTATTGAATAAGCAATTTGGGAGGGTGAATTAATGACTTGTGCTGTTGCTGGAAAGTCCCTGAAGAAATATTAAAATTGCTTGCAGACTGAATCGATACTCAGTGAACACCCAGCAAGAGGGCTTCGGCTCTGGAATGGCCACAGGAGGCAGGGCTTGGTGGAGGAAGGGGAATTCCCGCACCCAGCCTGGCGAGCCCCCTCCCAGGCCACCTTGCTTGCCCTCCATCCCTGGAGCTCTGTCATTTTCAGTATCGGCCAAGTCTTATTAAACCCCAACCAGTAGACCGCTGATTTGTCCTGTCTCGGGAAGCAGGCTCAGGGGACAGTTTACTCTCTTACTAGCAACGAGAGCCCGGAGGCTTTATTGGAGGTGATGGTCTGGACACATCCACCTGCTGGAGAGATGGGAGGGCGCAGCTGCTGTCTGGCAGGCTGCACTGCGCTGGGGACCAGAGAGCACTGGGTCTGGGGAGGCGGTGGCAATGATCTCTGCTGGGTGTGCAGGAGGGCTGGGTATTGCACTGCTGGCTCCATCTCTGTGTGTGCCCGACCAGTGTTTACTATCACTCAGGTGGCCACATTGTGCATGGGTGTGCCAGTGGGATGGAGTGCTTGAATTGTGTGTGTTACATGTATTGCTGACACATTCTGGCAGTTGGCTTAAGGTTTGTTACTTGATGTTTTGTGGTATTGTATTAAGGTGACTGCACTTTGTGTAACACTGAGTTGGAGGAATTTGATTATTGTTCGGTGGCAATGTCTGTATTTCTGCTTTGAATTATTGCATTCGTTGATCATATCAGCATCTTTCTCTTTCATAATGTATGTCTCAGAGCTTAGGTTAATGGGTGTCTCCTTAGTGATGTGGGTTGAGTAACAATGTTGGATCTGGGTGGTGGTGTATGATACGGTAATTACTTTCTTGGTGGAGCTGTGGGTGAGAAGACCTATCCTTTAGCTTTTTTAGTTCACTCTGGCTTGGTCATTTGCCCTGCTCCTTTCCAGGAGGAGGATTCTAGAGATGCAGGACAAGTCTCTTCTTGATGACCATCTCTACAGTTCTATTATTCTTGGAAACATGCTTTCTCTGCTCAATGAAACAGATCTGATCTTACCACGGTGACACAGGTTCTGGTGCCATCTTCCCTTTATCTGTCTAATTTGGAGAGTTAAACCCCAGGGCCAAACCCTATGCCTGTCTAAAATCTAGATCCCTGGTAGAACTAGAGGAGGATGGATGGGACTAAACTCCCCAGTCCCGACGGGAATAACAACATGAACTCTAGTTCAGAGAATCCCCGGTTCACTCCACTCTGTGACTCTGGCCATCAGCATCTTCTTCCTTCCCAGCATTCCCAGATGATGTGGCTCAGCTGTGGCTTACATTTACAGGGACACACACACACACCAGGGAAGAATACAGAAACTCATACTAGGCATGACTTTCTATTAGGTGCAGAGCCTTTGTTCTGAGCTTGTAAGTAGAAGTATAAATACATCCCTGGGCATGAGACTGCAAAATATACAGAGCTGCCCAAGGAATGCCTGTACTTCCTTTGATCCAAAGCTGATACGAAGTATGGGGTAGTGGAAAAGCACAAAGGTTTTAGAGCCAGTATTGTAGGAGTTCAAATCCTAGTTGTGGTACTTAGCATGTGACCTGAATTAGTTACTCAGCTTCTCTGGATTCCAGTTACATTATCTATAGACAATCCTATAAAGCCCTATGGGGTTGTTTGAAAGTGAAAATGTTAGTTGCTCAGCTGTGTCCAATTATTTGCAACTTCATGAACTGTAGCCCACTAGGCTCCTCTGTCCATGGGATTCTCCAGGCAAGAATACTGCAGTGGGCTGCCCTTCCCTTCTCCAGGGGGTCTTCCCAACCCAGGGATTGAACCCAGGTCTCCTGCATTGCAGGCAGATTCTTTACAGTCTGAGCCACCAGGCAAGCCCCTATGAGGTTGTTTATGAGGTTTAAATCAATTAATATATGCAACATGCTTATAACAGTTCCTACTGTAGTAAGTACTTGTTAGCTATTATTATTGAAAACATAGGACTTACCAAGTAAAGTGGCCATAAGATTGTCCTAATCATGTGTATAACCACATATGTTAATGTGAATACAATCCAAGATAAGTCAAGGGGTGTGTGTGTGTGTGTGTGTGTGATTAAGGCAGAGAAGTGCAAAAATTGCAGTGTGAAGGCACTTGGCTTTCTATCCTTGTGGAGAGTAGCAGGGGTTGGGGATTGATAAGAGTTCACCACTCCCCATCTCCATACTGAGGGCTGTACCCAGGTGATGAACAGGCAGAAAGAAAGATGGTAGCCCTTATACATTTGCAATTATAAAAAAAAAATTCAGGATGATTGAGCTCTTTCAAGATTAAAAATATTTACATGTTAAAATATTATTAACTCACTAAAAATATTTACTTTCTAATTTTAAAAATCAGGACTAACAGCTAATAGGTGTCAGTAAGGAATAATGGAATCTAGGCATTAAATTGGGAACTAAAGAAGAGATAAGAAAAGAATCAGAGGAGTGAATATTAACGCATTTGGTATGGATTTTACAGAAGTCCATGGAGCTGGACTTGTTTACCTAACTAGGCCTGAGGGGCAGAGAGAACTTGGGGCCTCAGACTTATTCCACAGGCTTTCCCATAAAGATAGCAAGCCAGACTATAACATGAGTTTGGGAAATGTCAGTTTTCATTTTTGCTCATGGGCACAGATTAAGTAGGAGAAGTCACAGAGTCCAGTTACTTTGAGCCATTACACTGAGGACTTTAAGCCCAAAGTGATTTTTTTCTCCTGATTTTTAAAAATTCTTTTACCCCTTAGTGGTGGAATAACTGCAATAATTATCAACCTCCCATGATTCCCTGGAATATCCAGGTATGCAGGGCCACAGGAGATAGATTTGGTTTGAATTTGTCAGATGTTTGCTCAGTTCTTCCTCTCTTCTTTCTTCATCCTTTACCTTATCTTCATTTTCTCTCCTCTTTTCTCCTCCTCCTTCTATTTATCTCCCTGTCCTCTCCCCTCTATGACATTTAAGAATCGGAGGAACCCTTCAAACCCATCAAATAAGGATTTTTCCCCCATAACCATTTCGTCTTTTAAAAAAACTACTAAATGCAAAGCACCACAACCCATGAAAATGCCATGAAGCCCAGAAAATGCCAACCTTCAGCTCCTCAAGCAATCGTAGGCTCGTTCCAGAGAAGGAGTGTGCAATCATTAAGTACACATGCACACACACACACAGACAGGCTGGGCTCTCAAACTAAGTGGATGAAGGGGGCAATTATCTGACTAATTCTGTTCAATGGTCAGATAACAGTCATAAGGGTTTCTATTTTTCTGGAAGTACACAGAGCAGATCCCCTTCTTAAATCCAGCTGGGCTTGCAGTGAACCATAATTCTCACTGGCATTCATGATACACAATTCTGTTCACGGAATATCCTTTTGGCTCCTCAAGCTTTTTTATTTCAAAGATTTCAGTGTTTATGCATGCACAAGCCAGAACTCATGTACACTGACAGACACATAACTTGATGATTACTATTGCTGTAATAATAACTAACATTTATTGAGTACTTGGTATCTGCCAGGTGCAATTCTAAGCAGGTTTATGTGGAATAATGCATTCAACCTTCACAAGAACCTACGGCACTGCTATAGCTACATGATTACCTTCCATATTAGATCAGAGTAAGGAAACTGAGGTCCAGAGAGGACACTCCCACAACCACAGAGCCAAGGAGTAGGGGAGCTAGATCATCAACACAATGGACATGAGTTTGAGCAAACTCTGGGAGATAGTGAAGGACGAGAAGCCTGGCACACGAGAGTCCATGGGGTTGCAAAGAGTTGGATAAGACTTAGCAACTGAACAACATAACAACAAGGGAAGCTAGATTCAAACTCCGGCAATCACTTCCCAGAGCCCCCTTTCTTGTGTTCTCTGTACTGCACATGTTTATGTCTGGCACATAAGTCTTTGCTTAGCAAAGACTTTCGGAATGGGTGAATGAAAGAACAAATGAAGGATGGATTACATCTTAAGAACCTTGACATGCCCCAAGATGGTGCAGTGGGTTCCCTTATGAAGCCAGGCCTATCAATAGCTTAAGCTTTATTTGGACAAAGTAATTTGCCCTCCCAAGCAATTTTCCGGGGAAAGTGTCCAGCAGCCATGCTTGCTCAGATATTAAATGTTCCTGACCACCAGCTCACCACTTGACTTTCAAGCCAAATCCAGACTCCCTTCAAACCAGATATGAGACCCAAATACATCAAGGATGCTTTCTAACATTTTGTTTCCTAGAATATATCCCTCCAAAAACGGGTGTTTCCCAATACAATCAAACACCAGTGAAATGAAAATGGGTGTTGGTGCTGTGTCTGGATAAAAACTAAGAAATTCAATCAGTCATGCCAACATCTCTAAATCCCCAGATATTTGGCATCATATTGACAATGTTTATAGATGATTGTCTGAAGGTTTGAGTTTTCCTCCAGATGTTTGGGAGTTGCCACAGTCATTAACCTGTTTGTCAGCCAGTGCTCATGCATTTCTAAGAGACATAAGTGAACGCTAAAGAGGGAAAGAATAACCCAGAATAAAAGAGACTAAAGAGGAGCAGAGCAGCAGCCATTCGATGAAACTAGTCAAGCAGACTCCGTTCCGGGAATGGGCTGCTGCCCTGGAGATCCATTAGAATGTGGATCCAGCTCACCAGAGACTTATGTGCTCAAAGACCTTCAAAAACTTCTTAAGACTGTATTCTTGACTGTCTATCGAACCCTACCCCACCAGATTGCTGTGTGGCAGGGTGGGTGGACCAGCCCCAGCATCGGCACAGAGAGCTCATGTTGTGGTCAATCCACCTTCGTACCAACCCAGCCTCAGCCACTCTCCGGACACCTCATGCCTGTGTACGTAGTATGTCTACGCACTGTCAATCCAAGCCACGGACTTACACAAAGCTTGTCATAAATCTGGTTTGTGCCTTTGTTCGTGTCCCCATTTGTGATTTAGCACTCTGCCTTTTATCATCTCTCCTACCTCCATTTTCTTTCCCTCTCTACTTTTTAATGCTATTTACAACTTCCTTAGCCATATTGCAGCACAGCAATCTTTCAGTGTCTCTACTGATAAACCCAAATGATGTTTCTTGCCCAGGTTTTCTCTCTATTCGACTTAATTTATGTTTTGGTAAATAGGAACTTTAGGTCGTTCCATTCAATAGCATTTAGAGTTACCACTTTTATCAGAGGGATCAGGGCACTAAAGGACTCCCTGCAAGGGACATTTGTTTATTCTCATGAGTGATCAGCTCTCCCTACGTTCGAGAAGGCTGCGTGCGTGCGGGCGTGCATGCACAGCGTCCTCGGTTAGAGCCTCTATGCTCCACTGCCCTGTGTCAATGCCGCTTGGCACTGGCAGGAAGAGCCCAGTGGAACCATTATGTGGACAGCAGCTGGCCCTCAAACTGCTGGAGATAAATCCAAGCCCTGGACCCTTGTCTGCTGATGACCACTTGGTTCTTTGAGGAGCAAGCCCACATCTGCTGGCAAGGCTGCTTCTCCAAACTCTCCCTCCCATATCCGCCCTTCTTCCCTGAACTGCAGGGGAGGCTTGTCAGGACATTACTCACAAGCAACGTCTGGGGTCCCTTCTCCTAGAGGTGGGTGTTGGAGGGGGAAGGTGGGAAATGGGGATAACGCCTCTTTCTCTATTTCTGGGCTATCTATTGTCTTTTTCTCCTTTTCAATTCTTTCCACACCTTCCCCTCTATTTCTAACTCTATTTGACCTTGAACTCTGGCCTCTCCCTTCACACCAGAATGTGTCCCAAGGATGACAGAACCTCCAAAGGAGCAGTTACCTGGCTTGACAGGCCGGGAGACCAGTAGCCAGAGGGGCCAGCCCGTCACTCCACTCCTGGAAATAAATTCCATTGTATTTGCATTTTAATTTTCCACATAAACAAAGGCCCAGAGTACTCGCTTGGGCAGCATCACTGGACGAATTTAATTAGAAATGAAAAGTTTATAGGGCCCTCTTTAATGCGATTAATGCTCAGTTAACATTTATCACATTCGTATGCTGGAATCGCCTTTTTTAAGCAGCCACTGGCCATGAAATGAATTTCTCTCAACTTTTTTTTTTTGTATCCAACCTGGGAAGCCATCTCTTGAGGAGTCTGCACTGCCCTCCAAGCTGTCTCCCTGGGGTCAGGAATTACTGTGTCTTCAAAGCCAAGTTAAAGGGAGACAAGGGTAGGGAAAGAGGCATACGTGTGCTGGATTGGGAGGGCAAAGGGTGGGAGAGTGAGCGTGAACACAATTTCTAGGAGGGCTGTACCCTCTGCAGTGAGCTGAGTGATCAGCCCAGCAGACTGGCTAAAAGATCTCAGAGTATCTACCCCCATCCCCACCCCCAAAAAAAGACACTCCCCCGACTCCCTTCCCAACACACATACTCAGTCAAAAGCCAGGCTTTGGCTCTCGCTTCTCTCCATCTCAGCCATCTCTCTTCTACCACTTTTCTCTCTCATCCTGGGCTCTCTTAGACTTTCCTCCCCAGGCCCATGGTGAGCAGGAAAGGCAGCCCTAGTCTCAAGCCCAGGGATACGCCCTCTTCTCCGGCTCTCGCAGTCACAGTCTGCAGGAAGGCGACTGTCCTGGTGTGTCAGCTCCTCCAGAGAGGCAGAGCAGAGTGTGCGGAACACGAAACCTCTTTTGGTCCCTAGAGGAACGATGGCCTTCCTGATCTTATCGAATTCTCTTTACTCTTCCCTTAGAGTCTACTGAGATTCGCCGCCTAACTCAAACCAGCTAACCTGAGTAATGTTGAGGAAGAGAGAGAGAAAGGAGAGGACGAGGGATGAGGGGAGGGAGGGGAGGTACCCACTCCACAGATGATAAAAGGAGATAAATAGCTTGACCTTTGTCCCTATCTAAATGTACACTCCCTGTGAAGACCTCAGCAGACACCAGCCAAGCAGCTGCTGCTAGTATTCCCAGTAGCGTGTCACACACACACCGGTCCCGCATCGCACACGGCTCCACACCCTCACCTCCAGCAGAGTAAGTGCACACGTGCCTGCACACAGACTAAACTGTGCTGGGACCCTCTGTGCACCCAATAGGGCCCCCCTCATCCACCCACTGAGATGCTGACCATCTCATCAACCCCATGATTTTCAGACAACATCCCAAACAGGCGGGCCATCCTGGTGAAGGCAGAGACTTTTGTCCTGAAAACCAAAAATGCCTTCAGCTGGAAACCCTCTGAAAGGCAAACCAGTTTGCTGTTGCCCACTGGACAAGATGGGCAGCTAAAGCCTTTTAAGAGCTCCTGGTGATGCCAGGCCCTTTGAGACAGCTTCCCAGGGCATGAATGCAAGACTTGGCCAGATGCCACAAGCCCACCCACTCTTTCCAAAACAGAGCTACACGGAGACCCCCAACACAGACGCACCAACCCCTCTCACTACCACACGCTAGGCGGGCACCATCTTGTCCTCTAGAATTAGGATGAAAGGTCACGGGATACAGGGCAGAATGAAGGCCTCTTCCCTAACCATCTCTGGGGCCTGTCGGGCTGGGGGCTGCCCACAGGCTCCTGGTCACCCTAGGCTTCCTTCACCAACCCAGCAGAGACCCTGGGGCCATGAGGGCGCATGAGGCCCGGGGGCAGCTGTCCCAGTGCTCGCTCCCGTGTGTTCACGCTGGAGGGCCCCAGCGCTCTCCCTTCTGCCCTCCTCCAGTCTCCTGAGTCCTTCTCATCATTTCTCCAACTGACTATGCTTACAGTGGGCACAGCTCCCCTTGCAGCCTGCTGCTTGTCTCACAGCCCTTTCTCCTCCTGCTGCCAGGAGCCACCCAGCTCGTCCTTTGGCTTCCTCTGTTCCTGAATGGCTTCGGGAGGGGTTCGCTGCAGTGGAGTTCGTGCCGGGCTGAAAGCAGGCAGAGGAGTCCAGAGCCAAGTGGCCAGGGCTCCCAGGTGGAGGGGGCTCTAACCTGGAACACCCAGGAAGCCGGCCCTCCCTTCCTTCCTCTTGGCTTCCCTCCCACTCTCCCTTCTGCCAGGGACCAGGCTGGAGTGGCCGCACTGCAGCAGCCCCGCAGCTGCTGCCCGCCTGCCTTGCGGTACGCTCCCTGGTACAGGCAACCGTGGGCTCCAGGTCTTAAGACTTTAGCTCCCACACCACATCCTTTGCTCCGCCACCTTTCTCCTCCCAGGCTGGCCTCCCCTTTTCTCCTTAACAACCTTCCGAGCCTCTCCTGGAGGCCACCCCAGCAGCCTGCTCTACCAGCCGCTCAGAGCTCTGGCTCCCTGCAACCTTCTCACACATTCGGTCCCAGGCAAGCCCAGCCCAGCGAAGCCAGGTCCCAAGCCTCTGCCTTTCACCTCTCAGCCTCATCACCTCCTTCCTCACTCTTCCTCCTCATTCTTACTTTTGTCCTTCCCTTTCCACATACATCACCCCCTCCCCTCCTCTAGCTATGGGGACTTAGAACTCGTTCCCTTCCTCAGGGGCTCCAGGACTCAGGGGCTCTGGAAATGTCACATCCCCGATACCCACCCTGAGGTGACAGTTCTGGTCTGAAGCCAAGAGGTAAGTTATGTCCAGTTACGCAGACCAGGGGCTGCAGACCAGTGGCCCATGAACTGAATCATGCCCAGAGATGTATTTTATTTGACCAACACAGAGTTTTTAAAAGCGAAATCTCAGCACCTCTAGGCTGGGCCTGTGCAATCCAGCTCCTGATTGTGTGGCTCTCACCACCTCTGTCCCAGCCTCCTCAGCTCTCCCACCAACCTTCCTCGCGGGGTCCTGGAGGCACCTGTCCTCACGACTCCTGCAGCCATACAGCAGCTCCACTAACGTGTTTGTCACCAGTCTGGACTTCAGGGCACTGCTTTCCTTCCCGCATAGCCCCACAATAGACCCCAGCCTCTTCAGAATGCCAATAACTCTGTTTCTCTCTCATGAAAAACTCAAATACCTTCTTATCATATTATCACTCAAAACCCACAAGAGTCCAGTTCTTTTTGTGGTTGTTGAGGATGAGCCACAGAGGAGCCTGGCTCCGCAGCCTCGCCCATCTCCCTCCTACGTGCCTTCTCCTCCTAGCAAAGAGCTCCCAGGTCTACACAGGGCCATGCTTCTTCTTCTCCTGTCCCAGGTCATCCTCCTCTGGTTTCCCACACCCTCCATAGCTCCCCTGCGCCCAGACCCCAAGCATCTGCCTCTGCCATCATGCCCCGTGCGGTTTGGTGTCCAAGCCCTCTTTGGTTCCCAGCTCTGTTTCTGCCCTCCCCTCCCCCGCCCTGCCCTGCCCCAGCTTCTTATTTCCCTGGCACCTGGATTCCTCAGGCAGGATTTGGAGGCTGGAACTCAGGCCTGGCACTTGGGAGCTATGCCCATGACCGTGTTCCAGTGCTGCTGCCATGCTTCCTGCTGGGGGCATGGTGGGCCTTGATGGGCCACTGCACCGTAACTCTGCAGCAAGGGGGTGCACCAGGAAGGGCATCTTCTTAGCTGCTTTTGCAATTGGTCCTTTACTAGTTCTGCTGACAGGGCTGGGACTCAAGTGTCAAAGTGGAGATGGACAGTGGATCACACAGCTCTCTATCATAAAGGAGCATCACTGTAGCAAAGCCCCTCATATTGAGGGCTAAATAGAGTGCTACAGTACAAATAAAAATTGAAGAAAAACTTGGCCCCAGTTTTTCCAAATTTGGAATGAGGACTCCTCAACTCAGCCCTATTACTGTTGCCCAGTGGCCTGATGACCGCATCAACGATTGGCCTGATGGTCCCAGGGACAAGGTGTCCAGTCTGTCTGTGACTGCAGGCCACGCTGTGTGGGCCTTCCTCTGTTTTCTGCTCTTGACCTCAGAGCCCATTTACCAAGGAACAGACACAAGTAGGCACAAACACACACAAATCCACAACCTCTGTTGCCCATAAACCATCATGAATGTATTCAAGCTGCACCTTCAGAGCACCGAAACAACGGGAAGAAAAACATTTCAACGACCTGCTCAACGGGAGAAAAACATTTCAACCCAGTAGTTCAGTGGTAGACAGATAAACCCACAGTGATTTAATTTTAAACCCATTCAATACTTTACCTGTTACTGGGCACTGGTTGTGAAACACTGTCCCACACCCATGAGATCTACCAGAGGCCCTTCTCTCTTCTCTAGGCTCACCCACGTGGCTGGATGAGTGGCACTGGACGTGGCTGCACCTGTACCTGTTTCCCCAGCATGAATGCAAGAAACTCCCCCTTGGAGAATCTGACTAGGGGAGGGCCGGTGGAGGGAGTGGGGGGTGAGGTGAAACAGCAGGGATTCAGGGAAGTGGCAGGCCAGGTTCACACCCTATACTACATTCTTTTAAAGAACAGGAAGTGAGAGAGGAATTCTTTCCAGTATACAGTTTCCTCTTAAAAGAAGAACTCCAACTCCAGGTAGCAATAAGGAAGGGCTAAGAACAGACCTGAACTTTAAGAGGTGAAGTTTCAGAGCAGTTGGAGTTGGAGATCTAGGGAGCTGGGGACAGAAAATGAAGCCCCTGGTTTAAGGCACTCCTTTGTGGACTCAGAGGGAGAGAGTGCAGGCTGGGGAGGGTGGGGAGTGGGGAGGTTGATTCATCTTCCACATCAGTTACTACTATCGCTATTCTTTCTATGCAAGCATAACGATCTAGTCCACAAACACACCACCACATATACAACCACACTGTCTCACATACTGGAACAAGCCCACTTCCCAACTGTTCCCTAGCACCCGAGCTTCCAACGGTGCCTCCAGTCCCCTGGGTCTACTTTGCACAATAATTCCTTCTTATATGCACACAAAGCCATTGCTCCATCTCACTCCCTCCCAAATATTCCCTTCACTAGGCACCCTGTCTCCCTTCTCCAGGGGCTCCTCCTGTCTGGTCTATCTCCACTTGGCTAATTCCCCCCGTGGCCCCTGTATTGAACTGTTGTGTTGTCCATTTCCCTGTGACAAGGGCTCTGGTTACAGAGTTATTGATTGGTTTTCATGCAGACAGATGGGCCCTTCCGAGCTCCCATCGAAATCCCTGGCTGTATGGGCTGATTGTTGCCTCTCGGGGTGTAGGATTGCACTAGAGACCACCCTCTACGCAAGCTCCTTTGCCCAGACTGTGGACGGTAATAAATGGAGGCAGCCTGAGCGATAATAAAAGCAATTGAGTAGGTTACCTGTGCAGACACAAGATTTATGCCTCTTCATATTTGATGTGATTGTTTTATTGAGTTCTCGGAATAGTTGGGACACACTTTATTTATTTAGGGTTCCCCCCTCTAGTTTCCTCTTCGAATCACCCTCCAAAATGCACCTGGAGTTTTCGTTACGGACAACCCCTCCTGTCTTCCTGTTTCCTAGGGTTGCCAGTGGAGGTAAGAACTCAGGGCAACCAGCCATCACTCTCACCTGAAAGCCATCTTGTGGCCTGGCCTCCCACTCAAAGCCTGCCCACAGGGAAACAGTTGGACCAATACAACTGCTGGCCAAGACATCTAAAATAACTAAGTGAACAAAGATGGCTTTTCAGGGGGACAACTCCAGCTCATTTAAAGAAATAAGAGTGCCAGCAGTCGTGACTATTTCACGTGCTATTCTAATGAGGAGAAGCCTCGTTAGAAGCAGGAGACATTCTCTGGGGAAGGACAGGTAGGCAAGGGTCTTCTGACAGAAACTGGCACATCTGTCCCTAGAGGTGGCCTGATCCAGAAGACCGAGGGGCACACAAAGCAAGTCCTTTATCCTTATTTTTCCCATTCCTCTGTGGGGAGAAGCCTTCTTCTTAACCTACCTACTTGCCTTGGCTCTTGGCCACGAGACCAACAGCCCTGACCACCAAACAAGTGCAAGGGTACAGAAATGTGGTGGGCAATGCAGCCTCTCTGGTCCAGCTTTGTGCCAAACCAGGTCTGTCCAAGAGTCAAATATGCAATGTTCTAGAACCTGAGTCTCAGAAAAGACACAGACCCCAGCCCTGAACGTGTCTTCAGCATTCCCTTGGCTGGGATGAGTGGCTCCCAGCTTCCTTGGAAAGACCTCTGAATGAACAGCTAGACCACCTGTCACCCCAGTGCCAGATTCTGACGAAGACCTGCAGATGACACAAGATGGAACTGTTTAACAGCCCTGGGGCTGGTGCCTTCTTGAAGCCAGTGTTGCCACCACTAGGAGAATACATATGTTCACTTATAAGCCAAACAGGTAAAGGAAGGGTGTGGGTAGCAGGTGATTGGTGGGAAATTGACTTTGGGAGGGTCCACTTGAAAGATCTAGGAGCTGGGAGTGCCCTGGTCCCACATAATATAGTGCCGGCTGAGAAAGCTAAAAGATCGATGGCCTCTTTGTCAGCTCAGTCCAAGACAGTACCCTCAGGGGATCTTCAAGAACACTTGACTCTCACTGGAGTCTGCGCCTGTGCCTTCAAAGGAGCTACATTCCCTTCCCAGAGCAACGGCCAAACCTGAAGACGTTGGCATATAATCAGGAAAATCCTTCCTGCCTAGCCAATTGCTCAGCGATGTAACTAGGTAGGTGACTGTTAGCAGGGTGGGTGTCCTTCCATCTCCTCCCCACTCTGGGCCATTTCCCACACGAGCTTTCAGTCTCAAGTCACCTGTTTATAAACACCACCCCCCCCCCACATACACAGCAGCAGTGTTTAAGCACAAGCTGAAGAGCTGGCAACTCCACACTCAATGACCAGTAACCCAAAATTGAGAGCCATTCAGATAAATTCCGCATGCTAAACAATCCAGTTCAGCTTCCGGATTTTGATGGTGGTTTCTGGGAGTGAGGGTGAGATTGGGAAGGCCCCCCTTATGTACTCCATTGGCTCAGAGAGGTACTGCTATGAGGATTTGCCAATGGAGAAGGGGAGTTGGATGTCCAAGCCTTTATCACGACAGGATCAGAAAAAGCCAAAACCATTTTTAAAGCAGGAAAAGCAATTTAGTTTATAACCATAATAGCATATTTCAAGTGTGGCGACAGCATCTGTTTGGGGGAGGAGAAGATGAAAACCCTTGCGATTTGGCTCAGGTGGATAAGCACGCGTGGACTTCCTTTCTTGCCAACAGCCAGTACAGACACATCCTCGACTGTGAGTATTATAAAGTGCCCAACACAAGGGGCACCTCACCCACAGTAAAGGTCTAAACTCGAGAACCACCCAGTCCCCAACACACCATACTTTTGACACAGAAGAACATCTCCAGGTTCCTCCTACTGGGAGTGAGAATTCACAAAGTTCCTGGCATCAGCAGTACCAGCAGAAATCCCACTTTTAGAAGCCTTTGGGGTGAAGCAATGCATCTCAGATAAACCTTCCCCTTCAGAGCAAAGCATCTGGAGGCATAATGCTAAGGGCATTGGGCCCAGATGCATTCCCCCAGACCCGATTCAGCAGCATACCAGGAAGCTCCCAGAATTCTTTCCCACATATGAATCACAATGCAAAATCAAGAAAACTCTGACCAAGCCTTGTTGACAAAGCCAGATAGGCAGCCTCACTGCAGACCCAGGGCTGGCTGCCCGTGCTGCCAGCGGCTTCCCGTTCTCTTCCCACTCCCTTGCCATCTCCAGCAACACCTGCCCACAGATGGCTATTGTTCCACACCCAAAGGTAGCCTCTGTGTCCCTCCGGTGATCACGCTCTGTGTTGAGCAAATTCTGCTGCTGTCAGAGCTGTTAAACCGAGGTCGTTCTCCCACTCTCATCCCACTAGCAGCTCACTCTTCTACTTTCTCCCCGTTCTGGTGAGTGCACCTCAAGGCCTCTGGAGCTTGGTCCTGGGGTCATCTGTCCCCTGCTCTCCGTGGCTTTTCAGAATGAGAGCATTCCCAAACTTGTGCATAAGCCAGCTTCCCAAAAACATCTTAGCCAGTGAGGGGTATATAGTGGGGAGAGGGGGGAAGAAGGGGTGCTAGGCAAGGGGTGCTGCCACCACACCTGCATTGACTGCCCCAATCTTCCATGCCCCCAAAGCGAAGCGCACTGCTTTAACCAAACATATCTTGGGCTCCTCCAAAGGCTTGCAAATCCTATCACAACAAGATTGCTCCAGAACACTAGCACCCAGTCCCAGCAACACTGCTCCTCAGCAGGGCTTGTCTCCTCCCAAGACCCTGGTTCAAACCCACTCCCTAGACCAGTAACCAGCCTAGAGGTTGAAAGGAGACACTGCTTTGTACCCTTCCCACTCCTGCTCCAGCCCCAGAGCTTCTCCAGCCCCCTCCACTGGCTTTTAAATGCAAAAGACTCATTCCGCTCCCAATGCGGGTGGGGGTGGGGGAGGGCCCAGTCTTCCTCCAGCTCCTTTGGAAGGTGTCTGAATGTCAAACCGCTATGCTCTCAATACCTAGCTGAGCCAGGCCCAGGGAGCTGGAGGGTTTTCGGAGGGTGTATAATTAGCTGATCAGTATTATGTTACCCTGTTCATAACTGAATAACCATTTTAATACAGATGGCACACAGTGGGATAATTTCTGGGGTCGCCTCGCAGTACGTTACAGCACGAGTGTGGCAGAGGGAATCTTCTTTAGCCAAGGTACATTCTACCAGCTAATTTTACCTGCTGTTTTCAGGATGATTTGGGATAATTCCATATCATTTGCAAAATATTTTTTAAAAAAAAGAACCTTGATACGTGATGCCAGTTTCAGAAAAAGGCACCAGCTGAATTATTAGTTGCTCTGATAATGAGCCTATGAAGAGTGTAAAGAAAAACACAGGTATGAAACCCTCAGCCTTTTTCTCATTTGGGGATTTGCCTTAAAATGCAAGGGGCCGGGGTTGAAAAGCTGGCCAAGGCTGTCTGGAATTTGCACAGGGTCTCTGCTGATGTCAGCTTGCACAGTTCTGTGATGGGAAAGCCATCCTGGGTCCCCATCTCCAAGTGCTCCTGTTATGTGCTGTACCTGCCACATGTGTACACTGGTCTGGGTGGGGTGGTAAATACGTGGAGTGTGCACGTATCCTGGAGAGCACACTGGAGTGGCTCGAAGATTGGGAGGCTAACTTGTGCTACTGTATATTGAACTGACTCCAGCCTGAGTTGTCACCCTGTGCCTGAACCCGTCATCAGTGCAGCCTCAGGCCTGGACACAGGTACTCTAGGTGGTTGGAGGCATCTCCTGAGGTTCAGCCTCAGGGTCCAGAGTTCTCCCTCCTGACCTGGCATCCCACTCCTTGTCTAGCTTCTCTGCTCCCTGCCAGCAGTTTGCTGGTCGTTGGTGTTTGCTCCACAGGCCTGGATACTGGTGCTAATAGGCCAGAAATTTGTGTGGAGCTGGCTAACAAGGCCTGGGTTCCCAAGGCCACCTTTATAGGAGTCAGCAGAGATGATGGGTGAGGGGAGGTGGGGAGCCAGGACAGGTGGCTGCCCCTGGGGAAGGGAGCATGCCTTTAGAAAGGAAAGTCTGTTTCGAGGCCATGAATAGGACACTGGTCATTTTAAAGGCTTCAGCTGTGGGCTGTGATTGTCTCTAGATACCGAGGCTCGTAATCTTGGAGTCTTAATTACCACAAACACTTGGATTCATTTCCAGGACTCTGGCGGGAGAAGCCTGGCAGGAAATACCCAGTCCTGAGCTGGAGACAGCCCTGTCTGTCTGTCTTTCTCTCTGCCTTCCAGGTCCCCTCTCCCTGCCCAAGGACCTGGGGGCCTAGGAGCAAGGGCAGGCAGAGGCTGGAGAAAGAATGAAGCTGGAGCTGGGAGAAACTCTGGTGCTGGGAGCCCCACCCTGCAGCCCAGTGTAGCTTACTCACCTGTTGATGGAAGAGACGCTGGGCACTGTGTCGTTGTCACAGATGCCCTCTGCCAGAAGCCGGTCCCGGATCTCCCAGGCAAACATAGTTGGGTTCTGTCGCTTGTATTCAGCAATCTTGTCCACAACTTTGGGTGTTGCCACTTTTGGCTTGGAGCCACCGATCACTCCGGGTTTGATGCTGCCGGTCTCGTAGTACCTGCACGGGGAAAGCCAGCAGGGTCAGTGAGAAGCAGGTGGTGGCAGAGAGTGGGGCTGCAGGCTCTGGAGCCGCTGAGCCACTCTCCCGCAGCAGGCGGTGGTGCGGAGGGAAAAGACCTAGCGTGTCTGAGTGGGCTTCCAGAGCCACTCGGCTAAGGCAGGGATACATCGGAGGATGAGGGCAGGGACAACAGGGACGCTCTCTCCTGGAAGGTGGTCATACCAAAGGCTGAACACACAGCAGCTGCAATAGGCGATGGGGGAAGCCTGGCCTTTCATTTGAGAAGAGCGGGAGGAACAGCACTTGGAGGCCTCCCGCCCATTCCCACTGAGCACAGGGCCCCTATGGGAACCAGGACTAACCTTGCACCTCTCAAGCTGATTCTTCTTTTCTCGGGGCACCCATCTTTACCTTTACCCTATTCATCCAACCCTCCCTTCCAAAGAGAAGAGCTGTCCTTCCGTTTCTGAAGACAGGAATCCGGCTCTCTCCCAGGGAGGACGCTGGAGCCTGGCAAGCGCGCTGTACCGCGCTTCTGGGGCCGCAGTCACCACCTGCGTGCCCTTGCCAAAAGGAGCCGCTCTCCAGATAGCCCCAGTCAGGGATCTCCCACGCCCGCTAGCGACCTGCACTTTTAGCCAAGCCCTCGGCTGGAGACCCAGGGCTGTCCAGCCCGCGAAGCAGACGGGGGCATCTCTCAGGGGCGGCTCCACGACCCTCACCTGCCCAGGATTTTGCTGACACAGCCGTGGCTGACCCGCAGCTGCCGGGAGATGTCGCAGGGCCGCACGCCCTGGTGGGCCAGCTCCACGATGCGCTGCCTCACCACGTCGGGCAGGGGCCTGCCGTTCACAAACACCCCCCCGAGCTGGTTCACACCCCCGTGCCCTGCTGGGGAGAGACAAGAAAAAGACACAACACCCCACACACAGCAGGGACCGGCCATTAGTCAGGGTCCGCGCGCGGCCCAGGATGGGCGAAGGGAGCAGGCAGGGCGGGAGGGCATGTTCCTGGGCTCGCGGGCGAACGGCGGACGCCGATCACAATGCAGGGGATTAGGGACAGGGAGCCGCGGGGCTGTAGAGACGCGGAAGCGCAGAGGCTGGGCGGCGGGCTGGGAAAGGACGCGCGACTCGAAAACCGGTAGGAAGCCAGGGAGAAAGTGAGGAGGGGATGGGCAGCGGGGCGAGAGGGGGTAAAGGGGGAAGAAGGGGAGAAAAGCAGCCAAGTGGGAATCAAAGCCGGCAGGAAAGAATGTAGGCAAGAGAGGGCCGGGCGGAGGACGGTGCGGAATCCCGCCTGAGCCGCAGGCGAGAGGGAGTTGTCGGAGCGTGCTTGGACGTGGATGATTCTGGGGTGTTGGGTAGGAGAGGAGCTAAGTCCCTGACATTCTCCCCTCTGCTCCCTATTTCCTTGTATTTATTTGGAATTGGAGTCTTCCTACATCTTTCCCCGTGTTTTTATTGTGATTTGGGGGGGGGGCAGGGAGTTTTTCTTTCCTTTATGTTTTCTATCTTTAGGTATTTGGGGAGCCATATTTTCCCCCCTGCCTAGTGTTTAAAGTTCAAAGAAAGCCAACTGAAGGAAGGAAGGGGCTAGGCTGTAGAGGCAGGGGCCCAGAGTCTGCTGCGCTCTGAGACAGTGAGGCAGTGGAGAGCCGTGAGGTGCCCGCTAGCAACCACAGAATGCAGACTGCTTGGGTTCATCCTCCTGCAGCGCTGCGCCAGGCTGGGGACCCATCGCCTCGCCCAGGACGCATGGTACAGGTCGCCTAGGTGGGCTCAAGGTTCACAGGGCACCCTGTGCAGCCAGCCTCAGCCAGCTCGCGTTCCTCTGACCTTTTAGACCTCCGCTGCCACTCAGGAAAGGGAACAACAAGGGCGTTTGCTCTCCTGGGCAAGAGGAGGGTGCTGGGTCTCCAACCTGACTCCTACTGCAGGCGCCCAACCTCGGAGCCAAGGTGGTCGCCAGATGCCAGGCCTGAAGGCGCTGCCTGGCGCCCCATTCTCCCTGACTCACAGCAGTCAAGAAATCCTGCACCCAGAGCCATCAACACGCAGTCGCAGTTACTGAGCAATCCAAGCACAGAGTTCTAGCGGCAGAGTCCGACCTGACCGGACCAACAACCTGCAGCCCTGTCCTGCTGGCCTCTGGCGACTTTCGGAGAAAGCGGGGACACCTGCACCCGGCTCGCTGCTCTCTCGTCCCCTTCTGGGGGGACCGAGAATAGGGGCCGGCTAAACCTCTAGGGAGAGGCCTCCAATCTCCAGGCCGGGGGAGGCCGAAGCCTCTTACCCTACCCCTCACCCATGCGAGGTTCCCTACCTCTAGCCCCACTCCTCACCCCTCCCCTCCCTCCAAAGCCGACCATCAATAATTTAGGCCCCGGGAGAACTCGCGTTACCGGTATGAAAAGGCGGCAGCTGCGGGCAGATTAAAGATGAATAATTCAGCCTCCCCGGGCTCCGGGCCCGGCCCCTCGACCCCAATCTAAGGGGTGGGGAAAGAAAGGGGGTACCGCGGGAGTCCAGGGCTGGGGCCGAGAGCCGGTGCTGAGTCGGGCCTAGACTGCGCCACCGCCGCCGCCGGCGCCGACTCCGGCTGCCGCTGCTGGCCGGCTAGCCCGCGCCGCGATCTCGCCCTTCCTTCGACCACCTTCGGCTCGCCTTGCTCCCCTTTGGGCTTCAAAGTGGTACCCAGTGGGCGGCCAGGACTCGGCAGTTCACCCGCGGAATCGGCGAGAGAGGAGAGAAAGAGAAGAGGCAGCGGGGCCAGGAGGCCGGCTGGCTGGGCGAAGACGGTGTGGTAGCCTGGTTCCACTCCCTCCGAAAAGGAGACAGGATTTCAGGCTCGGCTCGCACAAACCGGCGGCAGCCGGAGGTCTCTGGCTCGGATTTCCTGTGTATGCTTGGAAATTATTTAGGGAAATATATTTTATCCCAGGAGTACTTTTAAAAGCATATATATACATATATATGCTAAATAAATGCTTAGAGAAAAATGCAGCTCTCCCTCCCTCCTGGGCTCTCTTGTCCAAAGCACAGATCCAAGCCAGCTCTAAAAAGTTTCCTTGTGAAAAGTTACAAATCATCCTTGATTATTAATCTACAGAGAAGTTTTCTATTTAGAATCTATTTACCTTTGGGGGGGAAAAAGCCTGCAAAAAAAAAAAAAATCTCTGAATTGTTTTCCAAGCTAAAGACATAGGACAAGAATTAGATAAATTCAAATTTAATTTAAATAGTCCTCCTTTCCTATTTTAAATTTATTTTCTCCCCTTCTCTTTTTTCCTGTAACATTTTTTTTTTTCTGTTTTCTTGCTCTTTCTTAGCCCTGGTTTTGGTTTCTCTCTCCTTTCTCCCCAGCTTTGGCATTTGCCTTCCTTTTGTTCTTCTCACCTCCTTTTCTCCCTCTTTTCTGATCCCCTGGCCAGGTTACTGGCTGGATCATCCTTACCAGGGAGTGGGAGACTGGCAAAGAGTGTTTAGAACTAGAAGGAGGGCAAAGCTTTGGAACCGCCTGGAAGGCTTTTCTATGTGATTCTCGCTGACTTCGATTTCTCCTTGGAACCCCTCTTTGTTTTTAGAGCATCTCCCCAGGAAAGGTAGAGAAAGATGATCACCAGGTCCGGCCAATCTCAGACTCCCAACTCCAGGACACCAGAGGGGAAGTAGGATGGAAGGCAAGAAAGAAAAGATGAGAAAGGAAGTATTTCAAACCAGCCCGAATGAAGCCTTGCCTGGGCTGGTAGGGCCAGGAGAAGCTGGAAGCTGAGGGTCAGGAGGGGGCACCCCACCCCCACGCTCTTCTGCCTGATTGTCCTGACACTGAGGCTGCCTGTGCGGGGAGTCTTCTCCTGGACAACCACACTCTAAGTTCCAGAAAGGTACAGATGAGAGGAAGGATGGGGAGGCAAACAGAGAGAGAAAACAAAGTAAGCATAACAAAAAACCCTAAAAACTGCCTGCCCATTAGTCTCCCAGCCCCAGGCAAGAGGGTGGCCAGGGGAGCGGTGGTTGGAGCCAGGGTCATGGGCTGTGGATCCACTATTTAAGAAGGAGCAGGTGGAAGGAAGGAAGAAAGGATGGGCACCCGGGAGGTAGGAAGGCAGGTAGTAGGAGAAGTATGAGTGACATAAGGCAGAAGGAAGAGAAGGGTCTTTAGATATACCGAGAAATGGGAGAAAGAGGAAGAACGAAAAGTGGGGACCAGGAGAAGCCAGGGTGGCCTCCAAGATGTGACCTGAGCATAAGAGGCCAGAGACGCCTCAGGACAGTACAGGACAGGACAGGACAGGCTAGGGTGAGACGGGGAGCCCCGAGCTGGGACAGGAGCCGGGCGCCGGTACTCACGGTGCATCGCGGAGAAGGGGTCTGCTTTGCAGTGCATATCCATGGGGAGGCAGAGGAGCGGGAGCAGCGCGGCCGCCGCCGCCGTGTCGCCTCTCAAACTCAACTTCAGGACTTGAGGAGAAAAGGGAGGGACGGGGGGGGGGAGGGTGAGTGGGCTCCCGGCTGCGACCCGGCGCTCGAGAGCGGGGGGCGCTGCGCTGCGCTCCCCGCGGGGACTCCTCCCGGGCCGGTCGGAGCTCGCAACCGCAGCGGCCGCAACTTCCCACCGTCGGGGCGCGGGGCTGGACGGTCAGCAGAACGGCCCCGGGGCGGCAGGCCGAACCGGGGGGACCTGGGGGCGCATGGCGCGCGCGGCAGCTGCGGCCAGGGCTGAGGCTGGGCGGGGAGACGGCTCGCTCAGCTCCCCTGGAACCCGGGCATCCAGAGGCGGCAGTCGGGAGTGAGCGAGGAGCAGGGGCGGCCCGAGGGCGCCGGGCGGGGAGCCGGGCCGCTCCAAGTGCTGGTGAGTTGAAGAAGTTGGCAAAGAAGTAGCAATCCTCGGGATGTCCGAGTCAGCGCCTTCGGGAGGGGAGAGCGCGAGCCGGGCCCCCGCCCCCGGAAAAGGCTTGCGCGCGCCGCCGCGGCCGAAGGGCCGGGAGGGAGGGAGGGAGCCGAACAACGCCGGCAGCACTGGACTGGCCCCAGGTGGGTTGCGTTTGCGAGAAGACTCGGCCGCAGACTGGAGCCTGGGCTCCCGGTGTGTCTCTCTCTAAAAGCTGCAAAGCCCCCTCCAGACCCCCTCCCCCTCCCCGCGCTGGGAGATGGATGACTTGTCAGACAAAGGCAATAGATTCCACCACTCTGTGATTCGCCAGCGCCGGAGCCCGGAGCTTCGGCGAGGAGGGCCCCGCGCCTGTCACTCCGGTGCCGGCGAGGGGAGGGCAGGGGAGGGGGAAACGGGAGGGAGGGAGAGAGCAGCGGGCGAAGGAAGAGGGAGGGAGGGGAGTGGGCCAGGGGGAGGGGGAAGGGGAGCCTGGGATTAAAACTACACTGAGAAACGAAACTCGCCGATAAGATAAACGTTAGATAAGGATAAAGAACGGCCAGTCTAATGAATATTCAGGTAACGACAGAGGGCCGCAGAGCGCGCCACGCTCCGAATCCGGCTCGAAGTCTCAACTCACCCAGCCCTGCCATCCACCGGCCAGAGCCCGCATGAGCCACGGAGCCCCCAGCTCGGTCCGCATCCCTAGTCCTGTTCCCCCCGCTACTCTCAGCTGAGTTCCCTTCCGTTCCTCCTGGTTCTTCCTTCCTCTCTCTGGTCCTTCCCTTTCGCCTGTCCCTCCTGAGGTACCTCCCCACCCCACACCCCCAATTCTCATTCCGGGGCAAAGTGTCCGGCAATTTGTCCTCTCCCGTCCCACTCTCGGCTGCGTGCAAGGCTTCCCTCGTCCCCTTGCCTAAAGGGGTCTGGACAGTCCAGAACGCTCAGTGTAGAATCGAGCTGGAGACCTCCGGCGGGGACCCACCTGCCTCAGTGGGACCCAACGGACGGTGCGGGAACCCGGGGACTTGGCTCCTGGACCCTCGGGTGGCCGGGGAGGGGGCTTAGGGAGACAGTGCAGAACGACCGGTCGCTGGCGGCAGAGGAGGCGGGAGATCGAGGCTCGCTCTCCCCGGCTGGGGAGAAGAGGCTGCGAACGAGGCTGAGCGCCGCCCGCTGCCAGCTCGGCGGATCCAGAGCCAGCGCAGGAGGCGCTGCGCGCTCGACCCGGCCAAGCCGCCGCAGCCCTCTTCCGCACTCGCTCCCTCGCTCGCTCGCTCAGGTTAGCTCTCGCACGCACCAGGCAGGAGAAGCCCTTTGTCTCCTAACTGGTTAAGTACAGAATATCCGGGAGATCTTTATGAAATATTTTCCCTCCTGTCATAAATCATCTTGGCACTTCAGCTGATGTTTTAACTCTCTCCCTCCTTCGCTCTCTCCGCACCCTGCCACCTTCCTGGGTCTGCAAAAGGGCGGCTCAGGGAAGCCCGCGATGCGCTCTTGCAGCCGGTACTGGAGGCAACTCTGGCCCCTGCCTGCTGACCCTGGCGCCTGCAGAAGAGCCGCGGACTCAAGCCGCTGTCTCTCTGTCCGGAACCTAGGCTGCAGCTAGGTTGGGGGCCAAACGCGGCGGCCCCCCCCCTCACCCCCCGCTCCGACTCAGGTAGGAGGAAACTCCTATAAGGCCTCTTGCACGGGGGTTTTCAGAACTCCCTTCATCCTTGGGCCAGTTTGGGCCAGGTTCAGACCCACAGGGTTTCAAGCTCCCCACTCTTTAGAAGGTCGGATCTGCTGGGATCCTGGCATTTCCTCTCCTTCCTGGATCCTCCGGAGCCCAGTTCGTTTAATCCACTTGCGGAGTAACTTCTGGAAGGAAAAGTCTCCTCCCCACCTGCCCCCGCCTTCCCAGCTCTCAGCCCCACATCCCTTGGGCGGCCCAGCTGGTTCCCTCCGGCGGGAGATGAAAGACGCAGGGTCCAGCCCCGAAGGTCAGTCTCTTCCTCTCGAGACCTGCAGATGGCGCTCCTGGGTTTCCTTTGGCCTCACAGTCCCACGAACACGCACTAACTTGGTGTGGGGAGCGAGAAAGGAAAACCGTTTCTGGCAGCCTAAAGGGAATGGCTCTCGGGCCTGGGAGCAAGGGGCTCTCGGGTGATATTAGCTAGTACAGCTTCGGGCTTCTTTCAGGGAGGTAATTAAGTCACAATTGAGATGAGGGGGCCCCCCCGCATGGAAGAAGGGTCTTCTTCACTGAGAAGGAGCTCAATACTAAAGGAGCCCTTTGCCCCAGGTCTCCTTATGTTGGTCTAGGAAGTTGTCTTAGGGAGTCTGAACTCTTGGAAAAACTGGACAGTGGACAGCACCCCTGTCTGCACAGAGACTCAGATTTTTCTAGAATCAGCCAGCCATATCCTTAGGTTACACAAACTATGAAGAAGTCTGGGTGCAGACAACAGGCTTTTTTTACATACCAAGGAAGAGGGATTTTCTTCTCTTGTAAGGAAGGACACAGTGCACAAAGTGTGCTGGAAGTTACGCTCACACACCTATACTTGACATGTACCCCCGAGAAGTGAAGACCCTTCCATGACAGTCCAGTTCCCAGGTAGTCCCTGAGACTCCAGAACCCCACTCGCCCTGCTCCTGAGACACTTTTCCCTGCACTACGCCAGCTGGACATCCACCCTCCCACCAAGCCAGCCCCTGGCAGCTTCCTTTTTGGCTCCAGCCCATTCAAGGACCTAGAAAACCAAAGAGCAATATTCCATGATGATTGGAAACCCTTTTAGTCAAGCCCCTGCCTTCTCCCAGGGCTCCAGGCTGAAGGGCTGGCACAGATTACTCTCCAGAGGCGCTGGTCTCTCCCTCTGATGTTCTCTTTCCTGTTCTTCCCTTTCTTCTTCTATAGTCTTAGTAGAGGAGGAGAGGGGGAGAAAAAGCCAGAAAGGAAAAAAAGGAAAGAAGAGGAAAAGAAAGAAAAAGAAAGAAAACAACCCACCCCCAAACACAACCCGGGCTCCGACCTGTCAGGGTTGGTTGCTTTTCCCGTCTGCCTCTAAATGAACCTTTTCTCTCTGGTGTTTTCAAAGCGGCCCTTCCACCCCCCCAACCTAGGGGCATTTACACTTCAAACAAGGCGCCCGCCTCCCTGCGGAAATTTAAAGGCAAATAAACTTTTGGGGAGTTGCTCTGATACCCATCTCGGGATTTGCTTCATTAGCCGCCTCTGTGCATCTGATCTGCCCAATAAATCTTCCTTGTGGATCTCTGCTCCTTCACCTTCTCTGCTCCCTTCCCTGCCAGACTCGCTGGGCGCCTGGCGCCCCCGCCCTTGCCTCCTTCCTCGCTGATGAGCACTGGCCGCCTGACTCTCCGGCTGTCTCCTGCCTACTCTGCCGGGTGTAGGTGTCTTCGAGGCTATGGTCTCCACTGAGCTTCTCTCTCCTCCCCCACAGCATACACACGCAAAGGCGCCCCAAGCCAAGAGCAACTAGCACCCAGAGCTCCCAGATGCATTTCTGGGTAGACTGTGCTTGAACTGAAGTGCTCAAAACCCTGTCCGCTACCCCTAATTGCACCCTCTCCCTACACAATCCTTCGGCTCCTTTTCACGTTTCCCATGTAATTTACTGGACTGAATTCCCTAGTCTGGCCCAGTGCTTTCTGCCCTGGTGAAGAAAGGCTGAGGGTTGGCTGCCTACCCTCTGCAGGCAGGGCCCTGACCCAGGGCCTGGATGCCTGACCTGGAGCAGTTGGGGAAGGTGGCTGGGCCTCTGAGGGGAGGGGTTGGTGGGGGCCCAGGGAGCATCTCAGTCATGCCCCTCCTGGACACCTCAGCCAGCCTTCCTCCTTCCACTCCTTCCACCTCCAGGGGAGCGGCAAGGGGAGCCAGGGCTGGGGCTCTGAGTGAGGGGATTAGAAATTCCGAAATTAAATGTATCTCCCTAGGAAATGCTCCCCACAGTGCGGACCAAATTAAATGCATTAAAGTTCAAGGCGGGGAAAGCTGTTTAGAACCAAGGGGAAAAACAAAACAAAACAAAACTAGTCCAAAGGGAAGAAAAGCGAAAACAGAGGAGGGAAGAGAGGAGGGTGGAGCAGAGCATCAGCTCCACAGCCAAGCTCCTTTTCAGAATTATTCCTAGTTTTGGAAGTCACCACCACCAGAAAAAAAAAATTACAAGAAAAGAAAAAAAAAGTTCGACTGACAATCTAAGTCTTGGACAGCCAAGGCCCACTGGCCCCCAGGGTCCCGGGGTGCCCCTGGGGCGCATCCTCTCTGGGATCAGGTCCCAAGCGGCAGGCTCACGCACTCGGGCCCCACTCCAGCTCGCCCTGACCAGCTCCGGCCCGACCCTTTCTCCTCCTCCTCCCGCTTCTCTCCCCGCCCCTCCCCCTTCCTAGCCCTCTGGTCACGTTGGAGGATGGTTTTTTTTTTTTTTTTGGAAGAGCTTCTGGTACAATATGGAGCACCATGGGCTGCAATTTCACACTCCACGGCACATTCCCCCTAAAGCTACTTTCTTTTTTTTTCATCTAAGACCCCCTAATTTCTGCTTCCTCGCTCCCTCCCTTGCTCCCTCCCTCCCTCCTGCGCTCACTCTTCTTTCCCCGCTTTTGTTCCCAATATTTGGGCTCCCTGCGTGAAGCCCGGGGGGCCTGACTCCCGGCTGGCCCCGCCCGCTCTGTCTGTTGGTCCTGAGGAGGCCGGGCGCACGTGCTGCGCCTTTATCCTCCCCGGCCCCTCCTCCTTTAACCCGGCTTTTCCTCACAAGAGGTCCTAGCGACCTGCCGGCCCTTCACAGTCCCTTTGACGAGAAACGACAATGCAAGCCACTTGGCCACCAAAGCGGCCTCTTAGCGGCACGGGCCTGCCAGGTGGCTGCCGCCAGTGGGCCACCGGACTGGGGAGCAGGGAAAAACAAAAACAAAACACAAAAACTGTCAAGCCAGGAGAAACTGGGCCAGCAAGGCTATAGGGTAGGAGGTAACGTAATGAATTCTCTGTACAACAGAGAACAAGCTAGAAGGCGGTGAGGGGGACACAAGAGGCCCAATGAGGCTCTAATACTCCAGGACACAGCCTGCCCTCCCCCTCTGCTTCTAGACCCCCGCACAGCTAAGGGGCCACTCACCCAGGGAAGGAGCAATAGCTTCCACGTGCACAGTCCCTTTGCCTCTTTGAGCCTCAGTTTTCTTGCCTGTAAAATAGGGATAATTCCACCTGTCTTGCTTCTCCATGGAGTTAGCCAATAGGAAAACATTTTAAAAACCAACATGTCTACAGTAGATTGAGGAATAAGTGCCTAACTTTCTGAACACTTAACCTTTCACAAAGAGGGAAGAGAGGGATCTAGGCACTCGGGTAGGGCAGGGGGTGATGTTTCTCATCCAACTTCTACCCTATAAAGGTAAAGAGGATTCCTCACTGCTTTCCTTTCTGTGTTCCTCCCTTTCAGACTTTTTTCTTTCTGTTGTCGAAATGCACCCTTGTCCATGTTCATCACTCTACTTTTTTTTCCCTGCCTTTCTTCCATTCCCACTTCTTCCTGCGCCCCTCTCCCCACTGCAACTGCTAGAGGATCAGTTAAATACCCACCCCCACCCCTCGGCCAACAGCCCAGGTTAAGTGTGGCCTCAGGCGTGGTCCCCTTTGGGCAAAATGGTTGGGAGGAAGTGGCTTGCTGGTGGAGACAGTAAGGAAATCCCGTCCAGTTCGGTTCCAAACAAAGAAAGTTGTTCCTCCCAGGATCTGCAGTCAACCTGCCAAAGCCAGAGCGGAGATAAGCTGGCAGGGAGAGGCCTGACCAAGGGTAGGAGTGGAAGAAGGGAGAGAGGAGGAAAAGAAAGGGATGTGAAAGGTGCTGAGGGACCAGCGAAGGCACGTGTCTCTGGAAGGGCCTAGGAGGCTGGTTGGGGCCAAGCCGAGGTGCCCACCTGGCCATCTGCCCTCTTCACTTCCTCCCCCAGGGTGAGAGAGTCCCAGTGAGGCTGAGGGTCTGTGGCGAGTAATGATTAACCCTCTTCTCAGCCAGGCCCTGAGCCCTGAGCCTGACCTGGCTGGTGAAGGGCGATTGTGCCGGCGGACCTCGGACGTCCCCAGCGACACCTTCCAAGCCACCGCCAAGAAGGGGGCTGCGGAGGAAGGGGACAGAAGGTAACATGCGGAAAACCAAAAGGCAACGGAGTACAGGGCAGGGGGAACGCAACTTCAGATGCTGGGCAGACCAGGGAAGTGAAATAGCCACCGCCGACGTACAAGGAAAGGAAGGGGCCAAACGCGGGCGAGGGCGCGCGGCTCCGAGGCGCTGAGGAATAGTTGAAGAGGGGCGGGCTGAGTTTTCTTCGAGTTGCAGCAAGCACCAAATCTACTCTCTCGGATCCGTCCGCGGCGCTCCCGCCCTCCCTGCCTCCTCTTCCAGCAGCTGTGCGGACGTGAGGAGCAGGCGGAGAACGCGCCAGAGCCGAGAGCGGGTAAGGAAGGCAGGGGGAGCCCCGCCAGCCAAACAGGGAAGCCAGGGGCAGGGCCGCCCAGGCAGGGGCCAGGCTGCTCGGCGCCGCTAAGTGGCCGGAGACAAAGGACCGGAGCGCAGGGGAGAGGGTACCACGGTGGGGAGAGAAGGGCTGATGAGACGGGGAGAGTACCAAGGAAAAGGGGTCTCTCTGGGGACCGGCCGAGGGTCGTCTGCCCCTGTCGCCTCTGCCCACCCCAGCCTGGAACTGGGATGTCCCGGGGGCTCACTATCGCTTGGCTTCCAAGCCGGAGGGCCTGTGGCCTGGAATCGGGCAGCGGGGTGTTGCTGTGTCTGTGGGGTCGTGTGTTTGTGTGTCTGTGCGCGCGGACGTGCGCGCGCGCGACTCGGTTTAAGGAAGGGGGGAGGGGTGGAGAGGGGAGGGCCTTCGCCTTTGGGTCAGACCCTTATCCCTGGCTGCCACAAGCCTCCGCCCTCTATCCTGCGCGGTCCAGAGCGGTCCATCCACCGAACTTGAAACAAAAGGGCTTAACCGAATCCCTCTGGAGTCGGGGCACGAACTCTTTCTAGAGAAAGCGCTTTGGTCTGAGACTTTAAGGGTTACCTGCATCCAGGATTGTTTCTTAACTTTCTGCAACTGTTCCTGGGAGGAGGGGCGGGGAGGGTGGGGGGAGATACAAAGTATATCTCGGACAGAGAAAAAGCCCAGGTCTCAGTAGTTCACTCCGGCTATGTCTGAACAGGCTGGTCGGGAAGTCTAAGACCTGCGGATAACGAAGGTAGAGAAGAAACTGATGGAGAGAGGAAGCCTCTTTCAATTTCTAAATCTATGGAGAATTTCTGATGTGTCTCCTTGAGGGCTGAACGCCTCTTGGTGAAGGGATCCTGTGAGTGTGTGAGTGTTGTGAGGGTGAGAAAGATCTGTGAGGCAGGTGGAGTAAGTGTCTAGGCAAACAGCTGTGTCCCAGGCGGGGCTGAGATAGGCGCTCAGGACCCATACCCAGCACCTCCCCCTCCCCTCTCTGCCCTCAGCCGAGGCTGCACCGAGGCCAAGGCCTCCGCAGCCTCTTCCAGCGGGGCCGCCAATCAATCCTGCAGGTCAACACAGCAATTAATAACGGGGTGAGGAGGCCTGGCAAATGAGGGCGGGAGGCGTCAGGCTGTGTCTCCCCCAGGCCCCGAGGGCCCGGCTGCAGGAGTAGGGAGTAGGAGGGGTGGGGGTGAGGGATAAAGACCCCTGAGAACTCAGCGTGGGCCCAGAGCCACAGGAGGGAGAGGCAGGGGATCAGTGACAAGGAGGCAGAGAACCTGCTGGGTCAGGCCAGTGGAGTAAAAGGAAGGTTATTAAATAAAGGACTTATTTTTATGGTTCTGAGAGTAGAGGCGTCGATGGCCAAAAACCACAATTGACCTGATAGCCGATCCTTTCCAGTTACCCCCTCCCTCGCTTTATCCTGGTGGTCTTCGCTGTTTCCGGACAGGCTCAGCGATACTAAATAAAACCCGCCTCCTTCGCAAACCCGTCTGCGCCGGTTGCGCCAGCGCGTCCTCCAGGCACGCTCGCTCCTGCGCTTCATTTTGAACCAGCCGTATGGGTCTAAGAGGGGACCCGGGGCCCTCTAGGGCACGCAGAGTCCTAGTTTGTGCTGTGCCTCGGCCAGAGGTGTTCAAAAAAGAGGGGAGAGCCGAGGGACCGGAGGAAGGCAGTGAAAAAAGAGTGAAGGCGCCTTGGAAGGGAAACATTTCCTTGCTCAGACCCAGCCCTGCCTCCTGCCCTGTTCCGCAGCTCCTCCCTACCCTTCCCCAAGGCCCGGCTGGGCTGGCGGGAATGTGATCCCCGCGTCGGCCAAAGCGGGGAAAGGAGGGAAGGGAAAATTGGAATGCTATGCGCAGCCGGTCTTCCCCGGCCGCCGGGCCGACCGCGCCGGGAGAGTGGATCATCGGGCAGATGCAGGTAGGCGCAGGCGGCCCTGGGTAAGCGCCCTCGCCTCTTGTGGACTATCCCCAACGCCAGGAAGCTTGAGATGAGGGCCCGGAGAGGTGCCCCAGGATGCCCCCACCGCTCTGCCTTCTCCTTCCCGAGGCGCTGGGGATTGGGTCGGGCTGTGTCTTCCGGGAGACTTACAGGGACTGGGAGCCAGGTCCATACACCCCAGGCCTGCGAGGCAGTGAGAGCCGCCTTCCACGAGGGAAAATGGCAAAGTGGGAGTGTCGTGAGCCTGAGCAGACAGGACCGGGAAGGAAAGAGGGGTGGGGGCAGGAGGCGGTAGGAGGCAAAATAAATAGATTCAGAGGGAGAGAGAAGCTCTGTGCAGGAGGGGAAGAAAGGGGGAGAGAGGTTCCCAGGAAGGCCCAGCCATTAGGTCTGTCCTTGGGCTGCATATTTATACGGTCGAGGGGGTGCACAGATGGGCTCTCAATTGAATTCCATCTTCAACACCATCAGAGATTGATTTTGTACTCGCTTTTAATTTTGCCATAATTAATTAGATCATTACAACTGTTTGCTATTGATCTCCCTACTTAAACCTCTGGTGCGGAGGGGTGGCCCAGATCCCTAAAAGCCCAAGAGGCCCCAGTTGACACTCTTGAGGACCCAAGTTCCCCCAGTGAGGACAAGGCCCCCAAGAGGGAATGGAGGTAGCCGAGGGACTAGGCCAAGAAGCTACAGAAAGGGCAGTGCTGAGGGTGGATAAGCAGTTGAAAGAACTAGAGCCTGAGCTGGTAGATGTGGGGAGGAGGGAGAGGAAGAAGGTGATTTGGAGAAGGAGAGGAGTGAGGCAAAAAGGTCTGGAGTTAGTCCTTGACCTCTGTGGTATTATTTGAAAAACTCTTGGAAACCTGATCCAACCCTCTCCCTCCTTGACAATCTGAAACTAAACTTGGGTCCCTGGCTTTCCACCCTGTGCTTCATCAGGAAACCTAGTGGGCAGACAGTGGAGGTGGCCGGCCTGGGGGAGGGAAAAGAGAGAGGGAGAACAGCCTTCCACTGCCTTAGCCCGTTGGGTAAGAGCTTCAGATTCTCCTCCCTACTCGGGTCCCTTGGGGCCTGCCATCCCTCTTCTTGTCCCAGGCCTCCCTGGAGTTGTTTATTTTGGGAGCAACCTTCTCTCCACACACTTTATCTACACCAGTGCTTACACTCTCGCTCATACTCAAGTACACAAGACCCTCACACATGTGCACAGACACTTGTGCACACAGCCTGTCCCCACCCACTAGCACACAGGCACATGCACCCACATTCCATCCCCACTAGAAACTAAGGCCTTCCCAGTGCTCCCAACTTGGGGGAAGTCGGGTAAAATATTTCTACACTGAAGGAAAGCAAAGCGGAAAGATCAAGTCCTAAACGCAAAGCAAGAGAGCAAAGGCCAGATTCTGCAAAGAGACCAAGAAAAGTTGTAAAACTCACGTTTTCTGGGTGGAAAGTTTTTCGTCGGTTTAGAGGACACTGGGACGGAAGGCGGGAGGCCTCAGCGGTGGGAAAGAGGCCCCAGGGTCCCAGTCCCCAGCCGTGCCGCCCGGCAAGCACCAGAAATAAAGAGAAGTGGAGTCCTCAGTTGGCCGCCCCCGTGCGTTTCAGTCACCCCCTTGCCTGTGGCGCCTCAGGGTCCTCCTCGCTCTTACCTGCCCGGCCCGCGCGCTGTTCCATGCTCTGCTCCCCGCCGCTGCCGTCTGGGCCTGGGTCTCGCTTCTCGGCTTCTCTGCGGCCCGACAGCGCGTCTCGCCTTTGCCGCCGCCGCCCTGAGATCTGGGCGCAGTCACCCAAGACCGAGCGGCTCAGATAACCTGGGCTGCCCGCCGCCTTGGCTGTGCGTTCCGCTCGCGCCCGCGCTCACCCAGCCGGCCGCGCCGAGGCACAGCCACGCGCCCGAGAGCCCCAGGCTCTCCGTCCCGCGCACACGCGCGCACACGCACCCCGGCCCCGAGCTCGCCGCAGGCAAGCCGCCGCCGCGCTGCCGCAGGCACCCAGAGACCGAATCCCCAGCCTAGACGCCGGCACACCCTCTCACCCCACCCCCCTCTTCTTCGCTGTCACTCGCTCCCGTCAGTCGCCAGCCTTACACGCAGGGGCGTCTTCACTCTCATGCGTTCCCCAACTTTGTGCGTTCCTCTTCTCCACGACGCTCAGCGTTCGCCCCCTGCCACTTTCTCCACCAGCACTTGCTCCGCCGCCTGCCACACACGCCTTAGTCTTAATACATGTTTCCAAGATTCCTACAGACGCACCCCAACTTTCTTGGGCGACATAATCACTCTTTGTCGCCAATACATTGTGGAACTGCTCGCTAAATCCCTTACAAGCCTCTCCTGCTCCAAATTTTCTTTCCATTCTTCATTAAAAAAAAAAAAAAATCAGAATAAAAGGAAAAGGTTCTGGCTTCCCTGCCTTCAGGAGATGAGGCAGGCTCAGAAGAAAGGGAGAAAGCCCAGAAACCTCCCTGGCTCCGGCTGTGCTCAGAGGCCCACCCGTCTGAACCACCCCCTTCCGCATTATTCTGGTCTTCTCACTCCAAGTTTCTTGGACTCTCAGATTCACACCTCTCAAGCACACTCATGCTTTCCATCCCTGATCAAAGGCTCACTTGAGCTTTGTCCCACTTCGGGGCTCTCCCAACCTGGAATTTACACCTCTCACACCTTGGTCACAAGTTCTCCCTCAAACTTCTACACCACTTTGCCCACACACACCCTCTTATACTCCTTCTTACACACTCACACACTTCTCAAGCACCACTACTCCCACTTCTACCCCCCAGGAACTCTTTTCTCATCTGCCCCATTTCACACTCCCACTCTCTTGCAGCCTTTGCTTACACATGCTGAGTAACACTGAGAAGCAGGCAAGATAAGTGCTGGGTGAGCCCCAGTGTGCAGGCAGAGGTCTGTGGCTGGTCCCATCTCCTGCACAAACACCTCCAGGCTCCAGGCAGAAGGCACCAAAGCAAGGACCGAGGCCCAGGTCCGAAAGGCCTACCAAGACCACTTAGCAATGGATGCTCTTTAGCGAGAGTCCCAGATACTTCAGTTGAAGTTCCTTCAAAAAGATTGTGCACCTCAGGACTGGAGAGGCATAGGCACCCAGAGGCCAAACCCATATAATGGCTCCCCAACTTAAAAAAAAATTTTTTTTTTGCCACGCACAGGTTTTGGGATCTTAGTTCCCTGACCAGGGGTTGAACCAGGGCCCTTGACAATGAAAGCTTGGGGTCCTAACCACTGTACCACCAGGAAATTCCCCTCCCCAGCTTAAATTAAAACAAAATCATACTCCAGGACCATGAATCTCTACTCTTTCAGGCAAATCATGGCCGAGTTACCATCTCACCACCAGTGTGTAATTTAAAACATCAGACTTTGCTGGGGTTTCTTTTCTTCTTAACTTCTTTTTAAAAAAATCAAACAATGATTTTCCAATATAAGCGTATGGAAACTTAGAAGTAAAAAAAAAAAAAAGTTTTTGCTTTTTGTTATACACAGAACACTATTCCCAAGGACAAGGATGGGAGAGCAATGTGTATAAATGAAACCCTAGTCTATCCCCTCCCCCCAATGCATTCTCACGCTGTTATTCCATTACACACAAGTGAGATGTTCACACACATAGACTCTCTGTCACCCACTCACATGGGCCATGACCTGCTGAGTCACACCTCCTCTGCAAGGCTCTTTGTGCCTTTGTTACCACTTCTAAAATAGTGATTATAATCCTTGCCCTTCTCCCATATTTCTCTTGAGAAACTTGGGTGAAAATGATTGATAGAATGTGAAGTGTGACCACAGACATATTCATTGCTTTTATTCCTGTGTTTTCAGAAGCAGAAACTGAGACCCAGCATTACACACACACACACACACACACACACACACACACAAGCAGGGAGGCACCCAGTGGGGAATCAGGTGTTTTGAACTGGGGACACTCACATACACAGCTTAGTGTCCCTGCCGGCTCCTGAGCCAGCTTGTCACAGTTACCTGAACACAGGGCCCAAGGTTGGGGCAGTGCCAGGACTGGGGCCTAGGCCCAGGGGAAGGCAGCTGAAGCCATTGTGCTAAGCAGCCTGTCGCATACCAGTGGGACCAAGAGGAGGAAGTTTTCTTAGCTCTTGGCTCTGATACTTTTGGAGGTTTGGGAATTCTGGAGACCTGCAAAGTGATGCCAGTCAAAGGGCAGGCCCTGTACCTTAGCCTCCCTCCAGCCTTCTCTTTGTCTCCCAGGCCTCACCCCTGTCCTACACAGTCTCTCAGGGCCCTCCTGCTCATTGCCCGCCTCATTGATTGAAAGTCTCTCTCAGGTTCTCCAAGGAGTCCCAGGAAAAATGATCCGCCAGCCTATTGATTCTTCATTAGAATTACATTTTCACGTGTGCTAAATTGGTTTTAAAAGCTTTTTCTGTTGTTATTGTCTTGTCAGACCCTGCGGTCCAGGGCAAACCAAGTTAAAACGTTGTGGCTTCTTAGAGAAAAAAAAAATCACCGGGGCCAGGTCTGTGATTACTTGCTTTCCTGCCTTATTGTTGTCATGATGACAATTGTGATTTGCTTTAAGTATCTTTAGGAAAAGAGCCCTGCAGGAGGCCACTCTTGTCAGACTAGGGCTGGCTAGGGGTGTGAGGGGGTGGATGTGTGTGGAGAGGGCTCTGAAGCCCATGGAGGAAGGACACAAGAGTAGTTTTTCTTTCTTTAAAAATTAAACTTAGCACTTGAACCTGTATTAATTGCTTCTGGGACAAGAGGAAAGGTGAAAGTTTTAGAAATCACTTTTATTTTCTCTATCTCCTTCCAGATTGAACACAGGAGAAACAGAAAACACAACCTCACTTATTCTAGCTCCCTGCCCGTTCCCCTAAATAACTGGAGAGGGGGTGTGTCAGTATTTCACAAAGTGCTGAGGGCGAGGTTGCAGACTTCTGCTTTGTCGTGGGGCAGAAGCCCAGTCACAAGGATGCTTTTAATCATTACACTTTGTGCTGGGGGAGGAATGAATCCAAATGAGGGTAGAGAAGAGGGAAGAGAGAGGTAGGGATTCCTACAGAGAAAGGGGGCTGGGGGCCCAGACTATCAGAGAGAGACACACAAACAGACACAACCCAGAGTCAGTCTGATGGACTATTCCTTGCAGAGAAGCAGAGGATAAAGAAGAATTCAAGGGAGGAAGAAAGGAGGAAGAAAGAAGAGGGAAAAGAGGGACTGAGAAAAGGAAACGTATAGAGGAAGGGAAAGAAAGTGAAAAAGGTAGGCAGAGGAGCAAGCCCCGGGGAGCTGGCAGCCCCTCCAGCCCCGCCTTCTTCCTGGCCTGGCAGCCGGAGGCTGTCCTGGGGTGTGGGTACAGGGCGGCTGCGGAGCCCAGGCAGGAGAGCCGAATGTCTCCGTGATGTGTTTATCCCCTAATCAGTTCATTAGTTATAAACAACATGACATTAGAAGTTAGGAGGCAGTTGATATTAATTTTTATTTAACTAGTTGATGTTTAATCCGTCACGCCAGGCTGGGTAGCAGCGAGAAAGATCTTCCTGACACAAAACCAGTTAGAACTTCATAAGGCGCAATCAGTGTCCGCGCGTTGAAACAAACAAGAGAGACAGAGACAGAGAGATAGGGAGAGACAGAGAGACAGAGGCAGCCTCGCCAGAAATGGAGGCTGCTAGGCGGCGGGGGCGGGGGAGGGCAGGAGAGAAGTAAGCTGGAAAGGCTGAGAATACAGAGAGGACTGCTCGGGCGAGTGGCTGGCAGTCCAGAACTGAGCCCCAGGCCCAGCACTGCCGGAGGCAATACTAAGGGGCTCAGCGCCCCCCCGGCATGCCCGGTCCCAGGAGCGGTGGGGCCATGAGCTAGGGGCCCTGCCAAGCCGGGCCGCGGCCACCAGCAGCCTTCGGCCATGCAGTGCTTTGGGTGTCCGGCGGTCTGGAGGGTGGTCAGAGGCTAAAGTCCCAGCCAGGCTCGGCCCAGACTTTCCCATACGGTCCTCTCCGAAGCCCAGAACGCCGTCCTGTCCTGCTCCAGGAAGAGCGGCCGGCAAGGAGGGAAGTAGGGAAAGGCGAAGAGCCCGTGCCCAGCGGCTCAAGTCTGACAAAGTTTGTTGCGATCGCAAGCCAGAGCAGGATGTGTGTGTGTGTGTGTGTGTGTGTGTGTGTGTGTGTGTGTGTGTGTGTGTGTGTTGGGGTGCTCGGCGGTGGCAAAGGGGGAGGAAGCGATCGACAGTCTAGCGATTCTGCAGGCGGGAAAGGGTTTTCCTCCCAAGTTGGCCAACCCCTCCAAGAGCGTCCCCGGTGCTGGACTCCCAAGTAGAGACCAGGCTGTGTCGGTCGCGGGTTCCTCGGGTGGCCTTGCCCAGTTAAGCTCCCTTTTCAACCCCGCCCCCAAGCACGAGCTGTTCGGCTTTTTCCACCTTCACCCCGGGCACCGGCCGGGCACTGGCTCGGTCACGGCTCGGTGACCCGGCACGGACGGGGAAGGGGGGTGGCTCGGGCTGTAGTTTTCCGCCCTCGCGAGGGACACTATTTGGAGGGGCCGAGGCATCCTCACCCGCGCGCAGACTCAAGCCGAGCATCTCACCATTTGCATGTTAATCTGCCTTCACCGCGAAAAGGAAATCGCTGAAATTCCGAAGAAAATTGCCTCTCGCCAGCGGTTAATAGTTAACTCAGACGGGAAAGTTCCCAGGGAAAGGCGAATGCTGGGGCGAGTGGCGCAGGGGAGGCGGCCTGGGAAGGCTGCGGCCCGGCTCCGGCCTCTCCCCTAGCCCGGCGCGCCCTCTCCCTTCGCCGGGCGCGCCTCCCCTCCTCGGGGCGGCGCGTCCCCCACCCCATAATTAGCATCGTTTAGTTCACAAAACCCTTCCTGGGAGAAATCTGTTCCCTCGTTCCGGGGCTCAGTTCAGCACCTGATTCCGCCGGGTGAGGCGAATAAATCACGCGGTGGTGGCGGCGGCGGGAGAGCCCGACCCGAGCCCGCCAGACTGGGGCAGCCGGGAAAACGAAAAAGTGAGAAAGAGGCGGCCAAGTCAGGAAAAACGATTTAGGGAGATGGTGCAGCCCTCGCGCAGGGAAAGCGAAGGGTCAGGGAGGGGAGATCCAAAGAAAGACAGGGACTCAGAGGCAGAGTCGGGACCAAAATAGAAGAGGGAGGTACAGAAAAGGACCGAGAGAAGAGAGGCAGAGACAGAGAGTGAGAACAAAAAAGCGAACGAAAAGGAAGGGAAAGGGGGAGGTTAGGGAAAAGGGAGGAAACAAAAGAATAAAGGAAATAAAAGAAATCCAAAAGATCAAATGCTTTTGTTGTTATATCAAAAAAAGAAAAAAACAAAACTCCCCTGCGAGGCTCAGCTGTGGAAGCGCGCCCCGCGGCGGCCAGTGCTCCCGGCCCAAGGGCGGAAGACCCGGGAGCGCAGTTTGCGCCCTCAGCGCTCTAGGCCGGGTCGGCGTAGAACCCGACTCCCGTTTGAAGTTCCAGGGCACGGGACGCACAGGAGTATCTGCCCTCGGAAGCAATGGAGTTTGCGTGTGGGATGTCCTCCTGGATAGATGGCCGGGAGCGGATGAGTAAATAAAAGGCGCACGGCTCTTTCTTGGGCGCGCACTGGGCACCAGGAACTTTCTGCCCCAGCGCGAAGGGAGGCAAGGACTGGGAGAGAAGAGGCTTCTGCTGCTTAGCTCAGAGACCAGCTTTCCCGTAGCTAGAACCCCCCTCCCACTACCACACATACTCTTTGGCAGGGTCCACCTGCTCCACCACCCGCTCCCCCACCAGCCCCCTTACAGATTCCTAGCGCCCAGGCGGGCTCTCAGGGGCACAGCTACGAGCAAAAAGTAACGCGTCGAGAACCGCGACCCGCACCAGCGGAGGGCGCATTTCCTGACTCTCCTTCCCGCGGCTAGAGAGGCGCGGCGCAGGTTCAGCTGGCTCTAGGGGCCTGGCACGGCATTGGGCTGCCCAGGCCAGAAGTTGGGGAGGAAGAAAGGGAAGAAGAGAAAGAAGCGGGGGAGGGGGTAGGGAACGTGCAGAAGAGAAGCAGAGAGAAATGAAAAGTGGAAATGCGGGCTGGAGGGAAAGGCAGAGCAAGGGTGTTAGGGAGCGTCTCCCCTTCGGTCTGACCCTCGTGGGAGTGCTCCCTCCCAGGTCTCAGTCATTTCGAGCCCCTGTCCTCTGGCCCTTCCTCAGGACGCCAGGCAGGAGACGGAGACCCGGAAAGGCCTCTGTGCGCGTGTGAACAGAGGGTGAGGAGAGACAGGTTTCCCTGCCAGCCGGGCAGACCCCAGGATGACAAGCATTCCCAAAATTTCCAACCTTTGGGACTTCCGGGTCAATGTGGTCCAGCCCACTTCGCCCCTCCTCCAGGCTTCTACCCCTTCCTCTGTCTTGTTCCTCTAGCCTGCTCAGCCACTGAGCTGACTAGAGGAGTTGGGGGGGCGGGGGGGCGGGGGTTAAATACCTCCAAGAAGAAAACCGGTAATTCAGTCAATTCCAACTTTTTCACAGGGACAGGAGAAACTGATATCTAGACCAGAACACTTTGGGCTGGGGAGGAGGCAGTGACCAAGCTGACTTATGTGGGAAAGCACTGGTCAGTCAGTCAGTACGACATGGGGCTGCTCTGTGATGGACACTGGGTTTATGGTACTGTACCCCAAGTTCGTATGCCTGAGGCACAGTGAGGCCGAACAACACCAAAACGTTGGGAATTCGGAGCAGAAAAAGGTTTATTGCAGGGCCATGCAAGGAGAAAGGGTGGGTTATGACCCCATCAAAACCCTGAACTCCGAAAGGTTTCAGCAAAGCATTTTTAAAGGCAAGGTGAAGAAGGGGCGTGGTTGGTTGTTGCAAACTTTCTGGTGGTGGAATCCTTTGTTCTTGCAGCTGTCCATGTAGGTCAGGTCCCTATAAATCTTCAACAAGGCAAATGCTATTCTTTGTTCTGCAACTTTGTATTTCTGTATGAATGGTAACGTGTTGTACCTTTAAAGATCAGAGCCTTGAGAATGGGCTATCCTGTATATTTCAGGCTACAGGCAACATTTTTAACTCAAAGCAAAAGCAACAGAATACAAAGATTGAAGTAAAATAAACATCTAATGTGGAGTCAGATTTTTTTCTTCCCTATTATTCAGTTCAGTTCAGTCACTGAGTCTGACTCTTTGCCACCCCATGGCCTACAGCATGCCAGGCTTCCCTGTCCATCACCAACTTCCCGAGCTTGCTCAAACTCAGGTCCGTCAAGTTGGTGATGGCATCCAACCATCTCATCCTCTGTCATCCCCTTCTCCTCCTGCCTTCAATCTTTCCCAGCATCAGGGTCTTTTCCAGTGAGTCAGTGTTTTGCATCAGGTGGCCCAAGTATTGGCTACAGCTTCAGCATCAGTCCTTCCAATGAATATTCAGCACTGATTTCCTTTTGGATGGACTGGTTGGATCTCCTTGCAGTCCAAGGGACTCTCAAGAATCTTCTCCAACACCACAGTTCAAAAGCATCAATTCTTTGGTGCTCAGCTTTCTTTATAGTTCAACTCTCACATCCATATATGACTATTATATTTAAGTAGATAAATCACACACTGGCTCTGCTTTTAAGGAGGATATCACCTGGTGGCAAAAAGAAAGTTTTTGCCAAGAAACTCCAGAAAGTGTCACAATATGGACTGGAAGGGTGACTGAGACACAGGGGGTGTCAGAGAATGCTTTGTAAACAGATGAGGTCTTGCAAGATGATGAAATGTACACCAAATGCGGGGGATACCTGGCTGAAATATTCCCAGGCAGAAGATCAGGAGCAAAAGCGTGGGGAGGGGGCAACAACCCACCTAGCTGGGAAACTGCAAAGGATTCTGTGAGGCCAATATGGATGTGAGAGTTGAGTCAAGGGGAGCAAGGTTGGGAGGTAGGTAGGGCCTAGATCAAGGAGCACTTTTGCAAAGGAGTTTTGATTTCTCATTTAGGCCATGGAGTGTCATTGGAAGATTTTATACAGGGAAGAGAAAAGATCTGATCTGGAGAGGAAAGACCACTGCAAATGTAGATGGTGGGCTGGAGGTAGAGAAAGCAGCAGAGACTGGGAAAACTGTCTCAGCAAGAGAAGATAAGAGGTCTTGGAACAAAAACGTCTGAGGGAAATAAAGAAGAGAGGGTAGATGTGAGAGATGAAGGCAGGATGGTCAAGACTCAGGCACAGATTGGATGTGTGTGTATATTGTGGGGTGAGATGATAAATTAAGGTCTGTCTGGGTCTCTGGGTAACTTAAGTCTCAACTCTGATCCTTCGCCTCCCCCTCCCCTCTTGTCCCCTCCCCCTCCACCCATCCCCTTGCAAACCCTTCCCTTTCAGTGGTTATATAAGTGGAAACCCCATGTATCATATCTGGAGGCAACCCTTTTCCCCTTGTCTCATGCACCCTTACCAGGCAGTCCCATGTACATCACAGGAGAGGAAATTCTCATTAACTCTAAGACAGAGAAAGCAGCATCTAAGAATGAAAGATGGAGCTGAGGTAGACCCCTCCCCTCTTTCAGTTCCAAAGCATACCAGTTTTCTGGTCTTGGGCACATCCCTTGAACTCCTTGTGCCTAAGTGTTCACATCTATAAAGTAAGGACAGGATATTTGACTTGGGGAATTATTGGGCGGTATTAAACATGGGGTATAGTAACCACTGACATATAGAAGCCCACCCCATGCCCAGACCTCTCGGCAAACACTGATTGAGCATTGTCTCATGCACAGGCACAGGGTGTCAGCGGGTATAAAGAGCAGTAATATAAAGATATTCGGGGAAGTTGTTGATCCAGAGGGAAGACCAGGTGTCTGACTGGAACAAAATACTAAAAACCAATATGTCTGAGAGCTTACTGCATGTCAGACATGCTTTGCATACATTAATTCTGTGCGTTCTGCCTACTATTTATTCCTAACTACTTTAAAGATGAGGAAACTGAGGCACAGAGAGTTTCAGTAACTTGTCCACAATCACACAGCGAATAGGTGGCAAAGGTAAGATCTGTACCCAGATACTGCCTCCATAACCTATGCTCCTAAGCACATGCTATGCCAAGTATTCCTAGGGCCCACTGCGGAGTCAGAGAGAAAAGAGACACAGGCTGTGGTTCAGAGGTTGGGGGGTCCTTCAGCACATCCAGTTGGTGAAACTCAGGAACCCTTCTCCCCTCTTCTTCCAAATCCTCATACCTTTCACCATCTCTATACTCTTCTCTCTCCTCTCTTCTCTCTCTCTCTCCTCAGAGCCTTTGAATCTGGAAACCCAGAGTTAGCTCCTGTGACCTGGCCAGCCAATTCTGTGAGGCTGCAGGGCCAGCAGCCCTCACCCAGCCTTGCAAGAAGCTGGGAGCCCCACCCTAAGAGTTTTCCAGCCAGGCCTTGTCCCTTCCCATGAGACCTCAGGCTTTTCCAGCTTCCAGGCCAGCAACCTCAATATGGGGTGGGGGTGGGGGTGGGGGGCTCCCTGCCACTGGGCTTAGCCTCTGATCGGGCCTCGTGGATCCTGATCCTGAGCACCAGCCCTGGCAAGAATTCCCTGGATTGAACCTGATACCCTCCACCTACAAGCCTGACCTGGGTTGTCCCATTTGAATCCCCATGAGCTGGGCCAAAGCACCCTGGGAACTGCAGAGGAGCATGAAGGACCCTACTCATGAGCCCATCCTCATTACTGGCTCTTCTGGGTCCACAGAACAGCCACTGTGACAGGTACCTTTCCCCTATATGCTAGAATCATCCTATAGTTGCTCTTTTCCCTAAGCCTGCAGAGGTCTGTCTTTTTCCTCTTAGAGCGGGCGTTATCTTTGCCAAAGGCAGAAATTGAAGAAGTTCTGGAATAATCCAGGACTGTGGAAACTATCTTTAACCCTTCCAGTAAGAGTGAGACAGAAATGAATGTGTGTGGCAGGAGGAGGGTTTTGGGCCTTTTGGTTTGGAGGGGTCTCTTTTTTTTTTTTTTTTTAACTGGAATTTAACCAATTCCCCACCTATTACACCGAATGGCCTTTTCTCAATGATCTGTGAGTTCTTTAAAATACTCACTGTGGCCAGGCAGATATTATACCCAAAGTGCCAGTGCTGTGGAGCAAAACCATTTATGAACTTTTGGGTGTCTGCCTTCCCAGGTTGCAGCCCAGTCTTTTGAAAATCTTCCTCCAAGATGGACAATGTGTTAGGCAATACGCTGGGTCACCCAGAACAGACACTAGGAATGAAGGTGACTGCATGGATGTGAATTAAGAGAGAGTTTTCTCTGTTGTTTCCTCCTCCGCCCTCCACCCCCCACAGCACTTGGTCAAGGGAAGCTGTCTGAGGGGTGGCGGGGGTGGGGCGGAGAGAAAGGCTGCCTGCAGCATCCTTAAAGTAAATATATCCCCTCCCAAGAACAAATTATTCTCTTAGTTTCCTCCTCTGAGTGAGGAGGCTCATCCATTCTGCCCGGCGAAACTAAAGAAATAAAGCCCCCAGCACAGCTCCTGGCACACGTAGGGGCTCGCATAAATGCTATTGTTCTTTTCGTTTGTCTCTAAAGGAGCCCCGCACTGCATCAGTCACAGGCTTGGGGTTGACGGGTGGGAGCTGGGAGCCCTGAGGGTGAGCTTCCTGTCGCAAAGCCGCGCCTCCTGGACCTGGGGCTGCGGACCCGACTTGTTCCCCTGGCGCAAAGCTGTACGTTCGGCTGCGCAGGCGCGCGGACCAGGGCTAGAGGTTGGACCACAGGTCAGAAGCGGGATGGAGATGAGGGATGCGGACTGCGCTCGGAAGCCTCTGCATCCTCAGCCAGTCTGCAAAACGGTACTGGTGGCCGCCGCCGCGGAGCCCTCCAGGCTTGGAGCTGCCCGGAGCCCAGCGCATCTTCCGCGCTTCGAGCGCGCTTGCCCGCCGCCGGCTCCGCCCCGCTCGCCGAGAGCCCGCACTCGATTAATAATCATAAACCCCCCGCTCACCCTCCTCTTAAAATTAATAACTCTGTAATTAGAGTCATTTCAGAAGCCTCCTGAGCCGCCGAGGCCTGCCCGGCCGCTGGCCGACCCGCGCGCTTGGCCGAGAGGTAGAACGAGGCCCGGCGCGGCGGCCGCGGCATCTGCAGGTAGAGAATGAGAATTAAAATCGCTCTCAACAATCCAATACACTTTTTATCAGCCATCTATCTGAGAGCCGGGCCCATTCATCATCCGAGGCATTCTCCCTGAAAACAAGACCCATTCAGATTTTATACAAATTATCATATTTATCATCGTCTCCAACTCCGGAGTAACATCTCCGCAAAGTGTCTGCCGTCTCCCCGGGGAGCCGCGCGGCTCGGAGCGCCCGAGCGCCCGCCCGGCAATTCCCCCGCCGAGCCCCCTCCCTTCGCCCCTTCTTCCCCCTCCCCCTTCTCGGGTCTCGTCTCTGGCCTTTGATCCACTGTCTCTGCTTTCCCCACCGCTCTTTTCTCCCCACTTCCCATCAATCTCTCTTTCTCTCATCCCTCTCTCGCTCTCTTCTCCCTCTCATCTCGCCCTCTGGCCTTCGATCCGATCCATTGTCTCTCTGCTTTCCCCTCACCTCCTAGAACACTTACTCACACACTCTTCCTTGCACCACCCACCCCTGGCCCCCCAGTCCACCCCGTGTCTCCCACCTGGTCTCAAGGGCCTGGTCAGGTCTTTCTTCTCTTCCTATCTCTCTCTCTGTCTCCATTTCGGTCTGTCTCTCTGGGTCTTTAGTTTAACCCCACCCAGCATCCCCATTGCCCTGCCAGAACCAAGCAGCAGGAAGGGCCGTTTGTGACCGCAGCTCATGCCTCCCCTCGTGGATGGAGGAGGTGTTCCACAGTGGGAGTCCCCAGGTTGATTCCAGGTGTCAACTCTGGCCCACATCTGGGAGCATGAGAAAGTGAAGCAAGGCCACAGGAAAGACACAGCCATCACACACTACAAACACACACACAACCCACCACACGTACACACACTACACACATGCACACACATAGCCCCCAGTACATTCATCCCCTCACCACAGACCCACCACACATATACACCCTCATACACACACAGCCCATCACCCAACACACACAGCCTCCAACCCACAGCCCTCAATACACACTCCACACATACCTCCTGACTGTAATCATGTAACTGATCTCACTACACATTAAGCCCCTCTCATACCACACACAGCCCCCAATACATACATAGCTCCCTACCACACACCTGGCCCCCAATACGTACAAACATAAGGGCAGAAAGTCACAGCTTCTAAAAATCTAAGTGTGCTCACTATACGCTCTTGTCCTCTTACCCAGATTCTCAGGCCCTGTCCTCTACCATCTGTTACCGTGGTTTAGGCAGGAACAGATCAGGCACTACAGCCTCTGGAAACACCTTCTGGCTTGGGTGGGGAAGTAACCAGCAAGAACTTAGCTCCCTCAACCAGTTACTGAAGATGCTCTGCACTGACCCTCAGGAGTTAATGAGGCCTCCCCAGTTCAGACCCACAGACATTGGGGGCATTTCAGAAGGGGCTTTTATTCAGATTCTATGGAGGGAGACCTCACAAAGAGTAACAGCAGGAATGTTGAGAACACAGGTTTCTGACTCAAAAAACCATCTGTGAGTGATTACTTCCTTTCTAGGCCTCAGTCCTGAGGGGTGACCCTGCTGGCCTCTCTGGGGACATTGAGGCTCCAGTATTATATTAAGGTCCTCCATGACCCAGCCCATCCTATTTCCCCTTAAAAACCTGCCTCAGTGGGGTGCTGTGGAGGAACCTCTGGCTGTAAATCCTCTGGGCCCTTGGTTGGTTGATTTATTTGTTCCTCAGCCATTAGTTCAACAACCATTACAGAGTGCCTTCTCTGTGTCAGTTCTGTGGTTGGCAGGGGTCATGGTGATACAAGAGATACATAGTCCCTGCCTCCATGGAGCTTACAGTCTAGAACGATGCTGTCCAGTGGAATTTTCTGTGATAGTGCAAATATTCTGTATCTGCACTTCAAGATGGTGGCTACTAACCATATATGGCAGTTGAACACTTGAAAATCTGAGGAACAGATTTTAAATTCTATGTATTTAAATTAACTTTAATTGAATTTAATTATTTAATTTAAATGTGGAAAATGGCTACTATATTTGCCAGCATAAGTCTCACAGGCAGGTAAGTCTTAATTTCTTTCAATGGAGCAGTGTATATATGAAGGAATTTCCCTCCTCTTCCAGAGATGTGGAAGGTTTGTGAGCAAGGGGCCTCTGAGCATGACTCCTCTTCCTGTTTGGACCACCAGTTTCCCACATGCAACAAGAAGGCACCCCAGCCCCACATGTGTGAACATAAGAACCTGTGCCCCTAAGACAGGCCCATTTGAAAAATTGTAGATGAGTAATTCCCCATGAGAGAGTAATAATAGCATTTTTTGGCTACCAGACACTATTTGCACATGTAATTTCATAAGTCTTATGGGGGTTCATAAACACAGATGCCTGTGGGGGCAGAAATGGCTGGGAAGACAACAGGCAGGGGGACAAAGTTCTCTCTAAAGGATGGGATTGTCATGCTGAAGTGGGGGCCAGTGATGGCTAGCTGTCTAATTTTTTAAGAGTAATGAGGAATCTTAGTTTTTCTTTGAAATTCATTTAGAAATTATTTAAAATTTTTAAAAAATGTGACCAGGCAGATGACCAAATGATGGATGTGTAAGGATAGTCACTGTGGCTTTGCTTGAGAGTAGAAGTAATCTTAATGTCCACTATTAGGAGTCTGCTTGAATGTCATGAAATATTTATTCAATGGAATACTAGGCAGTCATAACCAAGAATCAAGTGAATCTTTGTACATAGGTGAGGAAAGATCTCCAAGGTGAACTAAGTGAAAAAAGTAAGGCATAGAACAATGTGTAACAGACCATTTATTTATTTTTTATGTTGGTAGGTACCATTTATTGATAAGTGCTTTTTTTTTTTTTTTTGCCACACAGCATGTGGGATCTTAATTCCCCAACCAGGGATCAAACCATGCCCCCTGCATTGGAATCATGGAGTCTTAACCACTGGACCACCAGGGAAGGGCTGGGACCATTTATTGAAAGAAGAAGAGGCATACATATATATGAAAGTGTTAGCTGATCAGTCATGTCCAACTCTTTTCGACCCCATGGACTATAGCCTGCCAGGCTCCTCGGTCCATGGAATTCTCCAGGCAAGAATACTGGAGTGGGAAGCCATTCCCTTCTCCAGGGGATCTTCTCAACTCAGGGATCGAACCTGGGTCTTCTGAACTGCAGGGAGATTCTTTACCATCAAAGCCACCAGGGAAGCCAGATATACATATACACACACACATTTGTACCTGCACAGATTAGCTCTGGAAAGATATACAAGAAACTGGAAATAGTGGTTACCTCAAGGAAGAGGGCAGGGGTGGAAGGAAGACTTATTTTCCTGTGTATACCCTTTGGCACTAACTGCATGATTATGTATTTACAGTGTAGGCTGAGAAAACCTAGCTAAAGGCCAGCTGTGGCTTTGGGGTCACTTTATTAAAGTCTCTTAAATCTGTTACAATCTTGCTTCTGTTTTTTGTTTTGGCTGTGAGACATGTGGGATCCTAGCTCCCTGCTCAGGGATTGAACCCACACCCCCTGCATTGGAAGGCAAAGTCTTAACCACTCATGGGGTGTCTGTTTGAAGTAGATGTTACTGACCCTATTATATAGATGAGGAAGCTGAGGCTCATTTGGATTAAAGTTGGTCAAGTATATGTAGCTGGTTAGTGGTGGCACTTCAATTCTAACCAGGTCCCTCTGGTTCGCTAGCACCACATGGCCTCCTCCCGGAAGTGGGGAGGAATGATGATGTCAATAACATCATCACTGTCAACAATAGTGTTTATTGGAAACGTTATATGCCAGGTGCTGTGATAAATATTTCATGTCTCATTTAATTTTCGCAACAACTTTATGAATTAAACATCATTATCATTCCATTTTATAGGCGGGGAAGCTGAGACTGAGAGATTAACTGCTTCCAGAGTTACACTGGCCAGAAGTGGTGGAGCTGAGTTCCCTGCCTGGGTATTCAAATTCCAGAATTTGGTTCTTAATCATGTCAATGCAGAAAGTTTTGTATCCTGGCAGGCGCTCATCCCCAAAATACTCTATCATACCTCCCTGGGGCCTGCCATGAGTGTACACTGTCTCCTACAGTGTGGACCTGTGAACACATTTGTTCAAACACATCTGTCCTGAAGTAGATGTCCTCAGGGGACAGACTTCTAGTGTTATCTTTCATAGTGAGAAGAAATGGATATCTGTTAGCAATGGTTCTTTGGATTCCTGGTGACTTGCCCTTCCTACCTACACCTTTGCACTGCCCTTTCCTCAGAGTGGCCAGAGTTGCCTCTTTTCTCCAAGTAAATATGTGCCTGGCTCCAGGGCCCAGGCACTGCCAATACTAAGTGATTGTAGAGCAGGTTTTCTTTCGAGTCTCTTAACATCCATTGAGAAAGGCAGGAAAGGAGTATTTATTCCCGTTGTGTGGATAAGGAAACTGAGGCTCACACATACACACATACCTGCACATACTGGTAAGAATGAAAACTATATTGTGGTGCAAATTAATCCACTTACTCCATTATCTCATGGCAAAGTCTCCAAAGTCCCTGCCCCCATCTGGGAAACATGCGAGGAGCATTCTCCAGGTGGGCCCAAGCTGGAGATGAAAGAAGACAGAAAAAGAAGCAAAGAGCTAAGGAAACAGCCATGGCCTTTGAGCAAGAAATTCCCCCATTGGCGGCTTGAGTTCTATGGTTAAAATTGTGGCTAAGTGCGACTGACAATCTGGTGTAGCTCTCTGTGACCAAGGACGTGTGTATACTCACTCCACTGGCTCTTAAGGCACTTGCTTCCCACACTGTTTCCCTTCCCTCATGACAACCCTGTCCTCCTGCCTAGTCTGATCCAAAGAGCAAGTGAATGGGAGGGTCTGAAGATTCTCAACCTGCCCCCTGAGCCCCCTCAGCCACAGGCCTAAATGCATGTGCTAGCCCCAAGCCCAGTGCATGATTCAGGAAGAAGAAGCAGGCAGACATTGAAGGAGCATCCCCTCCACCCTCCGAGCTGTGTCCATGTCTATGATGGCAAAACATGTGCTCTGGCAGGATCCAGAATCTTGGAGGGTCCAGGGTAGCCAGAGGCATATTTACATGTAGATGGCAAATCTGGCGACTGATATATTAGGCCTTTCCTAGGGCCTCAATAATCTCCTCTTAGGGATTCTTTTTAATATTTATTTATTTGGCTGTGCCAGGTCTCAGTTGTGCCACACCAGAATGTAACTCTTGGATGCAGCATGTAGAATCTAGTTCCCTGACCAGGGATTCAAGCCTGGCCCCCTGCATTGGCAGCTCTGACCCTTAGCCACTGGACCACCAGGGAAGTCCTGCCTCCTCAGAATTTAACAAATACTTAAAAGGAATTCCCTGGTGGTCCAGGGTTAGGACTTGGAGCTTTCATTGCTGGCTGGGGTTCAATCCCTAGTCAAGGAACTAAGATCCCATAGGTGTGTAGTACAGCCAAAACAAAAACAAACAAACAAAAAACAAATACTTATAATGTGTATGCTGTGTACTTGGTTGGCACTCCTGTACATAGTTTTACAAGGGCGTTAGTTTCCTCCGGCTGCTGTAACGCTGCTGCTGCTGCTAAGTCGCTTCAGTCGTGTCCGACTCTGTGCAACCCCATAGACGGCAGCCCACCAGGCTTCCCCGTCCCTGGGATTCTCCAGGCAAGAACACTGGAGTGGGTTGCCATTTCCTTCTCCAATGCATGAAAGTGAAAAGTGAAAATGAAGTCGCTCAGTTGTGTCCGACTCTAGCGACCCCATGGACTGCAACCTACCAGGAAAATCCTCATGGGATTTTCCAGGCAAAAGTACTGGAGTGGGGTGCCAAAACAACACATTTATTAGCTTACCTTTCTTGAGTTCAAAGTCTAAAACAGGTCAGCAGGCTATGTTTCTTCTGGAGACTCTAGGGGAGAATTCGTTTCCTTATCTTTTCCAGTTTCTAGATGTCATCCACATTCCTTGGCTCATGGCCACCTCACTCTGATCTTGCCTTCTGCCCTCACATTTTCTTTGACTGCTATTCCTGCTTCCCTCTTATAAAAACCGTTGTGATGACATTGGGCATGCTTCAAAAATCCAGGGTGATCTTCTCATGTAAAGATCCTTAACATGATCCTACCTTCTAAATCTCTTTTGCCACGTAAGGTAAGATAATCACAGATTTGGGGGGTTGAGATTTGTGAGGTAACCATTATTCTGCCTACTACAGCAAGTATTCACTCATCTAGTGCCCAATGACAACTCTGTGAAGCAGATGATATTACTATTACCATTTTGCAGGTGGGGAAGCTAAGGCAACCAGAGGTTCCATTTGCCCAGTGTCATACACTAAGTACATGACAAAGCCATAATTCAATTCTAAGCAGCTTGTCTGTAAAGCCTGTGCTCTTAACCACCAAACTACAAGTATTTGGGGGCTTGATAAAAGCACATGCTCTGTGACATCCACAGACACTCCATATACTCAGACATCTCACATAATGTCTATGCATTATTCACAAACATATATATAACATACACTTGCATATGCCCTTCACATATATGCACTCTGCTCACATACATACACTCCATAGATACTTGAATATACACAAAAGACCTGGACACATGCATTCAAAAACATCCCCTCTGCTCACATGTACTCATACTGCATGCATATACACATGTCCTAAACACATATATACACATTTATGCACACTATCCCATACAGAGACTATGCATAAATACATATTCTGCATATAGACCAAATGTATTATACTTTCTATGCTATGTGCATACACAAACATCCTTTCACAACCACACAATGCCCTATGATACGTACATCTTGCACATGCATGCACACTGAGCCAAGCAAGCATAAATCTTCTTTAAAACATATCTTTCAAAAAGACACATAATGTGCCTGTGATAGCATACATAACCCATACATGAATACACCATGAACATGCAATATACTCAGCAAATACCTATCCGGTCTAGACACATATGTAACCTACACATAGACTCTATGCATTTATACCTTATTAGAGTCTCACCTGACATACATACATATTTGAACATACACACCCTGAACCCCAAAGTTCTGTACTCTGTGTACCCTACCTACATATCTATTTACATACCATACATATATTATCAAGAACCACCATACACACACAGATAGAGTGGCCCTGGGGACACACATCCTGCACACGCACACACAGCCCACCTAGAATGCATACATTCATGCATATATACAATTCTTTCTTAATACACTTTACATGCACATCTTGCAGTTACAGAAATGTACATCCTATCCATCAGGACTAAATCCACAGTGAATTGTCTGCCTTGAGTAGCACTTTACACACAAAAATAACCTCACAACTGTACAGCCACATCAGAGAGCTTCCTTAGGCATTCCCCAACCCTTGAGGGGGACTCTTATCCCCATTTTCCTGGAGAGGAGGCTGAGGCTAGGAAAGGGCGGGGCTAGCCCAAGGGCGGCCCCGCCCCCTCCCACCTTCGCCGTTGTGTGATCAGCCCCCGGCTCGTATCCCTCAGCCCCAACAGAAAAGTAGTTCCAATACCATGTTTGTTAACTAGGTTATCTAGGCTGTGGAAGATTTTAATGTTGAATTTTATAGCTTTACCACGCTCTGCCGTCCTTGTGAATATTGTAATATTGCATTTTTTACAAGTTACTCTTCTGTTAATGTTCCAGCTAGTAACTTTTATAATCCTCCTCAATGAAATTTTTTTGTATTCTTCCGCACCGTTAACCCCAATGGCGGCGCCTCGGCCCCTGGCAGGAGGCAGATACGAGATGAATTCCTCTTTAATCAGAAATAATAATAATAAAAACACACACGCGGCTCGGCTGCCTCTCACTCTGGCTTCCCTCGCCGCCGCGGCCGCCTCTCTGGGCCGCCTGTGGGCCCTGCGGCCTAGGCCTGGGGCGGCTCCGAGAGACAGCCGACAGCCGGCGCCCGGCTAGGGCAGGACCAGGCTCTCGGGCGCTTTTCCAGACTCTCGCCCCTTGGCGTCTCCCTCCCCGACGCCGCTGCTCCCGCTCTCCCAGAATCCGAGGCTCCACTTCCCGGGATCCAGAACACACTCCCTGTTTTCCATCCCTCTGCCTGTGTCTTTCCTTCTGGGCCTCTTTGGCTGTCTGTCTCTTCCAGTCACTGTTTCTGCCTCTTCTGTCTTTCTGCCTCTGTCCTCTAAAGCGCTCTTCTTTGTGGATTCTTCTCTTCCCCTCTTCTTCCAATCATTTCGGTTTTCTTTCCGGCTTTTCTCTTTTCTACCTCTTTTTTCTCTATATCTCCGGTCTCCACTCCTTTGGTTTTTTCTTTTCAGACCATTGCCAAAACTCCCAACTCTACATCCCAAATGGCTTCTGGTCCTAGTGAAATGGGGTTTTGAACTAGGTTGGGGCTGGGTTGGGATTAGGGGTGCCTTTGGACTAAGCAAATAGCACATTGAAAACACCAGGCAACAGGAGTATCAGAGAGGGTTATGGTGTTTGTGGCCATGCAGGCAGTTGGGGACAGTTGGGGGGGGGGGTGCAGGGAGAGGGTGTCCAAGAATCAGGGGAAGGCTCAGAGGGTCCTAGCTGCTGGGGCCTGGGGAGAGAAGGCAGCTGGCCAAAGAAGCCCTGGCTGAGTGTCAGACATACTCTTGCCCTGAGGTTCTCTTCTATCTGATGGGAGAGACCCACCATGGAGGTAGGAGGAAAATGGGCTTGCAGTTTGGGAATAGTCTCCAAGGAGGGGGATTGTGTGTGCATGTTTAGGTGCATGGAGTGAAGGGCCTGTCTTTAATGATAATGGTAGAAGAAAATATGATCTAAGACTATAGCATAGAGATAGTTGGATAGCATCACTGACTCAATGGACATGGATTTGAGCAAACTCCGGGAAATAATGAAGGACAGAGAAGCCTCGTGTGCTGTAGTCCATGGGGTTGCAAAGAGTTGGACACAACTTACCAACTGAACAATAAGACTGTAGACCACACAGATTCCTTCATTCAGTCAACAAATATTTATCGAGCATCTGCTTTGAGCACCAACTGAGGCCCACTGCTCAACCCAGAGAACACAAAGGTAAATAAAAACATAGTCCTTGGCCTCTTGGAACTTATGGGTTAATGGAAGTGACAGATATTTAAATAATCACACAACTTGCAAACTAGAATCACTACTAAGAATTTCTGAGCTGGAGGCAGAGTACATCCCCTTGGCTTTCAGAGATCCTTCAGAGGCTGGAGGGAGCAAATTGACCACAGGGCTTGATAAGAGCTTCAGAGCCTCTCATCTTCCTCCTCCCACGCCTGCTCCTACTTTACAGAGGGCACTACTCCCCCAGTTCATGTAAGTTTTATCAGCTGGTCTTCAAGAAGTCACCCCATCAGATTTCCCTAGGGACTCCCAGATCTGACCACTAAGGTACTCTCCTTCCTTGTAATGCAGAGGGGAGTACTGCCCCACACATGAGAACAGAGATGCCCAACATCTGGAAATCTCAGCCCCAGCAACCGCCGAACATCTGGAGCGCTAATCACAGGAGCCGCGATCAGCCCGGAGGTGGGGTTGGGGAATGGGACGGGAGGTGGGATAACTCAGCAAGCGGGGGCCCTCGATGCCCAGCTCCTCGCCTCCTCCAATTTGTACCTGGCCGGGAATGCGCCTCAACGCAATGCTGAGGACCCCCCCTCCCCCTGCCAGTGTCCCCGCGTGTACCATCATCGGCGGAACCCCAGGTCCTCTAGCAAGGGTTAACGGCCCGACGCCCCACTCCCAGCTCCACGTCGGACCAGGAGCATGCAGGTGAGGGAATATCTTTAAACCACGACTGGGGGTTGGGGGGAGAAGAAGAGGGACCGGAGGAGGAGGGGTGGGGCGGGCGTGGTGAAGCGGGGTGGGGGCCCCCCGCGCGCCTGTGCGGAGCGTGGAAGCTGCGAGCGCCCGCGACAGTAAAACATCTGTAATGTGCCATTCGCCGCTGCTCGCTGATTGCTCATGGATTAAAGATTAAAATCTCGGCTTTGGCAGATGGGGAGAGAGAGGAAACTCTTACGAGCACGTTTTGCATCTGCATTTCATTCTGCTCGGTTCCCTGCGCCACGCCTGGTGGCGCCCGCCCCACCCCGCCCACTCCGCTCCCGGTTACCCCTGCGCCACCCGCCTGGCCCGGACTTCTCAGACCTTTGGTCCTATTCCCACCGTCCCTGTCGCTCCGAACCCTAGGCGCCTGCCCCCCTCGTCTCATTCTCATTTGGAGTTCTCATCTCTGATCCAGAGTTGGTTCCCCGGATCCCACCGGAGACTCCAGGCAGGGCAGAATGAACTTTCCCCAGAAAGAGGGTTGCCTCCCTTCCACATGGGGGCACCGCCCACACGCCCACCGTACCTGGCTGCCTACCCCTGGGAGAGGTATGCAGGCCGAGGAGGGCTGGTGTGCGGAAGGTAGATCCAATGGTGGTACTCCTGGCCCTTGGAAATGGTGACATTTGATTGTGACGTGGCCAGGTGGGCTCACCAGCGTGGATGTGTCCCCTCTATTTTTCACACTGAGCTGCTGTGGAGGCTGGGAGATAGAATAGACAGGGACAGAACGACTCTTAGGAGCTCTTAGGGTCGGGAGGGCTACTCCTAAAACGGGGTCTGTTTTGGTTTTAGAATAATCCCTGTAAATCAGCCTGGTTCTGGCCCACAGAGGAGTTGAAATGCTGGTGTTCAGCATTTCACACCCGGTGTGTTCTCCACACCCGGAACAGATCCACTGGCTTCCTCATTTCTCTGTCTCTCCCAGAACGTGTCTCTGGATTAAACTTTGTCTTGGAGGGAAATCCGGGCAGAGAGAACTAGAGACAATGGGCTGTTAAAAAGACAGACAGGTGTTAAAGAAACAGAAAAGGAACAAAAAGCTGCAGAATAGGATGGCAGATGTAAGCAGGTGCATCTGGTGATGGGGGGAGAAGGCTGGGGAGATGGTGAGAGGGAGCCCTGCCTAGGTTCTCAGGACTCAACTGGGAGGAGGAGGTTGGTTCAGAGTGAACAGAAGAGATGCTGAAGAAGGATGAACGAGAGGAGGGTCGGTGTGGCAGATGTAATTAATTACTGCATATTAAAATGTTTGTTTACAGAGATGAACAGCGGCCAGAGGTCTGATGGTAATTAATTCACAGCATTTCCCAGCCCTCTTTGAGCCCAGACCCCTCTTGGGGTCTGGGAGTGGACTGGGGTGGGTAAGATACTGGCTGTTCTTGTCCTCCTCTCACCAGGGATTGGAGCCCTGATTGCTGACACTGGAGGGAAACTGAGACAGCATCTCGGCCAGTCTACACACTCAGGGAAACCCAGGCCAGAGTGAATTTGTGACTAGTGATTTGCTCAAGGCCACTAGCTAGTTAGTGATGGAGCTAAGGCTGTAGTCTTTGTTTTCTTGCTCTTAGAAATATGTTCAAGGAACACTGAGGAGATGGTGATCTTGGGTAGAGATGATAGAACAGAGGGCAGAAAGGGAGATTAAGACTGAAGAAAGAGCTTGGGAAGAAAGAGACAGACTTAAGACCATGGTGGAGAGGGGACTAGAGCCCGCCACACTGGATAGGTTGGGCCAGGCAGCCTGGTTATCAAAAATCGACTCTATCTCCTCACCCCTTACCCCCCACTGTACTATCCTGAGCCAAGAGGAAGGAGGGAGGTGCAGCTAGCATCCAGGTCTTAGTATCCCAGCCTTGTGACCTTTTGGAAATAATGTAATGTCCCTGAGCCTCTGAGTCTTATAAAATGAACACCTTCCAGGTTGGGCAGTTGGGAGGAGTGCACTGGTTGTTAGTAGAGAGGGATTGGGAAGTGGTGCTTACTCCATGTAGCTGCCTCTGCACCCACTTCCTCTTCATTCGCACATGCTCACATTCTCAACACATGTTCACCCACACCCTTTAACTCATCTATTTGTTCATTAAGATATTGGCTGAGGGACTGCTAGGCAGGTATGTGGGGTGAAGAGATGCAAGATGCAGCCAGGATTTGCCCCTGTTTTGTAGGAGCTCATAAGAGACTCATAAGAGCTCATAAGACAATAATGAAGAGAGACTCAAAAGTGAAGGCACAAAAGGAATGTCACCAGAGTGAGGGGTAAGGTCAGCAGATAGGAGTCCCGGGGGCAGCCAGGCTCCAGGAGGGGAGGCTTCTGGAGAATCTGGGCCCCAGGATAGGCCACAGAGGATAGGTAGGAAGGAGGTGGGAGGAGTAGGAATGGAGGAGGAGGAAGGCTCTGTAGTGGGGCTGGGTAGGTCATCAGTTCATAGGAAGAAGGCAGGAGCCACCACACACACACCCCCACACACACTCCAGCCCAGAGTCCACAGGGATTCCACATAGGCCTCTTATTTGGGGAAGCACAGTAGGGGGATCCCTCATTTCCCGCCTTAGGCCCTACTCCTTCTGTACCAAATAAAGGGCTGAGATCGGGTTGTAAAGCGAGCAAAATTTCCCTTGTATCTCAGCACCATGAAATGACATAAGCGTTTAAGGGAGAGGGAAAGGAGACACCAATGGTGGGGAGAGGGAGGGGTTGAGGTAAGCCGCTAAAGAACTGGAGAAGGATGAATGAGTGTGTTTGAGGAGAATAAGGCCTTCATTCCCTGAAGGGCCAGGGCTGGAGGAAGGATATGAGCAGGAGGCCATGACTGGTGGTGTGTGGTGGGGGCTGTGAGGGCAGGCTGAGTGTGTCAGTGCTCCTGTGGGCGTATACCTGTGCATGAGTGCATTCTTGGGTGTGTGGCCGTGGCTGCAAGGATATGTTTATAGGTGTGTGAGTGAGTGTGGATGTGTGCCAGCATGTCAGCATGCCCCTGACTGTCCCTGAGTGTTCACGTGTGAGGAGATGTGAGAGGCTCCTTTTGTACATCTGGGCCTTTCTCCTACATCCATGAGGGTCCCCTACATCTCCTACATCCATGAGGGTCCCCATGCACCCTCAGCCTCTGCAGGTAAAGTGGGAGGAGGGCAGGGTCCCCCAGGGAGGGGTCTCTCACCCAGGGCCCTTCCAGAGTGCACTGGCCTCCCTCACTGTGGCTGAATCACTGTCAGAGCCTGGGGTCTGGGCCAGAGCGTCCCTCCAACAGCCCCTCTGTCCTTGTGTGGCTTTTATACCTCTGGGGGAGGAGGGCGTCACACATGATATGTTTATTGCAAACACACAAAGACAAAAGAAACTCAGGAGATACAGATAAATGAAAAGAAGGAAAAACCCACCTGTCAACTTACACCCAGGGAAACCCACTCTACAAGTTGGTATATTTCTTTCCGAACTTTTTTCTCTGTGAACAGGGTGAAAGCAGAAGCGGGGTCGTGCAACGCAAACTGTTCAGTTGCCTGCTTGCCCCCGGCCATCCTGGCTGCCTCTGTGCCTCTCTGGGGCCACGACTCCCCTCATCCCAGCTCTGAGGCTGCAGCGAGGGAGACGCTGCTCCCGCCTGCCCCCAGAACCCCAGAACGCACGGGAGGGCTGGGTGACGACTTGTCCTTGTCGGGCTGGGGTGAGGGGGTCGGGGGCACCTGCTGGGCGCCCGGCCGGGCAGTGTTGGGCCTGCAGCTGGCGGGTGAGCGAGGCGCAGGGGAGGAGCTGAGGGAGGGAAGGGAGCGGAGGGAGGCGGAGCGGGGCTGTCGCTTCCCATCAGGCGAAGGATTGTTCCCGACACGCGCAGGCCCCGCGGCGTTTCTGTGTCAGGGAGTTTTGCCGGCTCCGTGACCCATGCGAGGGGGGTCGGGCTGCGCGCGGGGAGCGGCCAAGAGTGACCAGCGCGGCCGGCCGCATCATCACCACCTGGCCGGGTCACTGCTTCCCTCTCCAGCCGGGAGCGCCGCCGAGTGGGGGCGGGGCTGAAGGATGGGGCGGGGGCGGGTTTCTCCCAGAGTCACTGCCCCTCCCTCTCCCTTGGGGAAGGTCGAGTGGGAGAAGCATTTCCCACTTGGAGGGAGCATCGGCAGAAGTCATCACGCAGGGTCTCCGTGTCTTCCTTTTGGAATGGAGGGGAAGTCTCTCCTAGTCTTGAATTAAGGATGTCCTGTTCCCTGAGAAGTGGATGAGGCCACTGGCTAGAGAATGGAGTGCCTGAGGGTGAGCAAGTCCCTCTGACAGGAGCCAGGAGGCCCAGTCAATCCCAGGTTGGCCCCAGAGCCAGAGCTGCTCAAATAGAACTGGAACCTGGACTCTCAGTGGAGTGAGACCAGGGACCAGGAAGGCTGGGGTGGGGCATCAATGCAAATAAGATGATAATGGGGGTGTGGGTGGCCGAGTTTCCCAAGCTGGGATGGCGGGTGGAGGGATGGAGGAGGGGCTGCAGGGAGAGAGGGGCAGGCTCGTGACCTCTTCCCCCCACCCACGGGTCCCATCTGAAGTCTGCGGCTCCCATCTTCAGCACTTAATGATTTTGACGGACCCCACCCGCGTACCATCCGGGCCTTTGTGTCTGCCAGACCAATGGCCCCTCTCCCGGGCCCACCCATCAGTCACCCGGAGCTCCAGCTGTTCCCAGCCTTTGGATCAACCTCGGCCATCACCACTACAAATTGGCTCTCAACAGCCGCTCAGAGACCCCTTTTCTGCCATTGTCTCGGGACAAATGGCCCTTCCCCTGCACACCGCCCCTCAGGCCCAGCCCAGACTGCCTGCTGCTCCTGGGAAGGGGAGGGAATGCCCACAGAGCTCTTCTGGGAAGCCTTCCTCCTTCTCTAACCCCACCGTTCTAACCTGGCTGGGCTGGTAGTTGGGTCCCCACCGCCCAGTTCTGGCCTAGACACCCTGTGGCCTTTCCTCAGACAGATACGGGCTCCATGCTGTTAAGGACTGAAACTCCCCCTGTTTCTGTCACAGCCTCCAGAGCTGAAGAAGTCTCAGTACGGACTTGTTGACTGAGGCTGAAGAGAGGGGTAAAAGGGAAGGGAGGGAAGGACTTATCAAGGAAGGCTTGGAAACTGGGAGCCAGGGTTCCTAGGAGCCAATACGGCCAAGCACATAGCTAAGACAATTACATGTCTAGTTTTGCTGATTGCATTAAAATCAGTAGAATGAGGGATCTGAAAATCATACATTAAGGGGTAGAATTAGAAAGGGCTTTAGAGACTGGCACAGGCATCCCCACAGTGAATCTGGTATAATTAGCTCAAATTGTGTTACACAGATACTTCCACATACTACCTCAATGACCTTCTCAGGACACCATCCCAAACTCCCTTCCCCTCTTTCTTTCTGTTCCACCTGCAGGATCTCAAACTCTCTTCTCCTCCTCCTCTTTTGCTTTCCTCTCTCACACGCCACGTTGCTTCTTCAGCTGCCTGCTTTGTATGCATTGCAGTGAGTTAGATGAGAGGATACAGTGGGTGGGGTGTTTGGCTTTGAGGGTGGGAGACAGACAGACCAAGACATCCCCTGTGGGGCTCGCCCTTAGTCAAATGCCCCTCCTAGCATCTGTCCCAGCATCGGTGCCAGGGCGGCAGGAGAGTTAAAATGCCCTGGTTTGGGGGAGGGAGGGGGTGGGCCTGTCTGCTAGTGTCTGTGTGAGAGGTGGCCTGAATATCAGAGTCTGGATGGAATTGAGTCTATGGCTGCCTTTGTGAGGGTATCTGTGTGTGTGTGTCTGTGTGTGTCCTGGCTATGCCTTAATCCTGTGGGTAGCCAGCCTTCCTCCAATGGGCCTGTGTCAGAGTTCTGGGGAAGGGAGCCAGAGTGCCTCTCTTGTGATCTCATGGAGCAGCGGGCTGGGGACTCAGGCCTGGCCAGACGGGGCTGCCGTGTGGAGAGTCTGATGGAGCACTGGTGAATGGGCCTCTCTGGCTAGGGGAAGAGTGGAGAAAGGATGGGGCGTGAGTGGGGGTGGAAAATGGAATTGCCAGCCTGGAATGAATGGATGGTGGAGTTTCTCTTTTGTAACCAGGAATAATTAAGATAGATGTGCGGATGGATTAGCTGTCCTGCAAGGTCAGGAGCGCATTGCCGGATCACTCTATTATTTCGCTGCGCCACGGCTAGCCGGCTAACGCCTTTTTCATGATATTTTGAACATCCGCACAGAAAAAAACCAAGTGAGTGCACGAGAGATACAAATGGATCGTTTGGTGGAGAAATCCGTCTTCGTCACTGCCGCCAGGCTGGGATTAATGCGATTGAAGGCTCCTCCAGGCTCCGCCAGGGAGCCGGGCTCTGGAAAGCAAGAGAAATTGGTTTGTACCCCTGGGAGCACGATTGATGGGCCGGGCCGCCAGGCTGGGCCGGGCCACCGCGTTCTCTGACTGGTCTGGGGGCAGGGAATGGGTCTGGGCCCTGGCCTTGGCCTGGGTGGGGCCCTGTCCTGGAGGAGAGGCCTAAACAGGCTGGAACCTACAGGAGCTTAGAACCTAAAGGAGAGACTTAAGGTTTGGGGAAAGAATAAGAAGGTGGTGGTGGTGGGGCTAATTCCCAGTGACACCCCTCTTCCTAGAGTGGCGGACAAGGCTGCTAAAGTCTTAACAGGACATAGGATTGGCAGGGTAGGGGGGTGGGGTGGAGTGGGGTGGGGAGGGGTGAAGCGTGGGTTTTCTGGAAAAGGGCATGTCCTTTTACTCTCAGAGAGTATTTACTGAGCTTGAACCATGTGGCAAGCACTGTGCTAGGTGTGAAAAGCCCTGTCCTCAGGGAGGTCCTCAGGGAGCTTGTAGTCTGACTGGGAAGGGAAACACTGAACAAATCATGCCAACCAAGTGTGCTGGGGCTTGTGACAACGTTTACTCTCCTCGACTAAGAGATTAGGGAGGTTTTCCTCCAAGGGTGACATGAAAACTGAGTCTTGAAGAATGGCTGGGAACAGTATTCTATAGGCAGAAGGGTCAGACCGTTTGAAGATCTGGAAGTTAGGAGGCTGATGGAGAACGCTTCACCTACCTGACAGAGGAGACAGAACTTACCTGCAGAGAGGTCCAATGACTTGTCCAGGGTTGTATAGCTAGCAGCGAATGGCGGAGCCAGGGCTAGAACGAAAGTCCTTGGCCTTCAAGTGACTGCAGAATCTGCTATTCTGGTGGAAGAGACTAGGTCTTCTGTCTTTTAAAATGGTCCATGGGTTAGGCTTATTTGAGAGGTCCCTATCAGAAGAGGGGAACAGGGCACACACCTGTGTACCACTAGGTACCCACACACGTTCATGTAATAGAATGAAGATGGGCTCAGGGAGAGGATCAGAGAAAGTCCAGAAAATTTTGTTTTTGTTTTTCTTACTTGTTAAAGGTGTGGGTATGGTAAAAATTTAAATATTATACATGGATATACAATGAAAATTACATCTCTTTTTACCCTTCACTTTCAATTCCTAGATTCTCCTTTTTAGAAGAGGCTACTGGTATTATTTTGTGTGCAAAAATATTGTACACATGTATTGTAGAAATATTTTCTACTGTCACAAATGATGGCAAACTATACACATTGTTCCACATCTTAGTTTTTTTTTATTTAACACATTATTTTAAAGGTTATTCCAGAACAATACATGAAGATCCCCCTTATTCTTTAGAAAAGCAGTATAGTATCCCATTGTGAAGATGTACTATCACACTTAAAAATTTTTTTTGAATTAAAATTATTTTTTTCTACTCTTTTTCAGATTCTTTTCTCATTTACATTTTTGCAGAATACTGAACAGTGTTCCCTGTGCTAAACAGTTGGTCCTTGTTGGTTATCTGTTTTAAATACAGCAGTATGTACATGTCAGTCCCAATGAGTGTGAAGGGAGAAAGCTCTGATGTAAGAGGAATAGGAAGAGAGGGAGAGGGAAAAGGGCCAGGAAGGATGGTGAGAGTGAGGGGCTCTGAGCTGGGGAGGCTGGAGGCTTGTCTCTCCATCTTGTTGTTTTTTTTTTTTTTTACTGGTTCTGTGTGATCTTGAGCAAGCTGTTGAACTTATCTGAACTCCTTTTTAAAAATGAGACTTTGTGTGATGTTTAAATATTTTCCATGATTATGTATGAGAAGAAGAGTGGATATACTCTACAATAAAAGTAGCAACTACCACTGGGGAGTAGTATTTGAAATGTTTTTATTTTTTCTTTTATATTTTCTGCATTATTGATGTTATCTAAAATGTCTACAATGTGCACACATTATTTTCACAATCAGAAAGGAGTCATACAAACTTAGATGCTGATGATGGGGATGGGGGGAGGAATGGAGGTGGAAGCTTCTGCAGGCTTATGTATTGGGCAAGATTACTTGGGAGAACTTTCCAGGGGTGGGTTGGATTCTCAGGAAGCAGAGTTAGCAAGAAAATATATCAAGTGGAGGGACATGATTGAGTAAAGATGTGGACAAGAAAGCATCTGTGGGAAAATCAATCCAGTTGGGAAGATTATACTTGTTTCTTTCATTCACTCATTTGACGTGCATTTATTGAGGTCAGATTCTGGGCGAGGCATGGCTCTGCCCTTTGGACATGATGGTGATCAGAAACAGAAACAGTCCCATACCTTGTGGTGTGGGAATAAGTACAATGAAGAGGTATGAGTTACCTTTCTATTATTATTATTTTTGGCTGCACTGAGTCTTTGTTGATGTGCATAGGCTTTTGCTAGTTGCAGAGAGCAGGGGCTACTGTTTGTTGCAATGTGCCGGGTTCTCATTGCAGTGGCTTCTCTTGGGTTGTAGGCACATGGGCTTCAGTATTTGCAGCACACAGGCTCAGTATTATGGTGCCCGGGTTTTGTTGTTCTACAGCATGTGTAATCTTCCCGGACCAGGGATCGAACCCATGTCCCCTAGATCAACAGGCAGATTCTCATCCACTGTGCCACCAGGGAAGTCTTACCTCTTTTTTTTTTTTTAAGATTTTTTGATGTGGATCATTTTTAAAGTCTTTTTTGAATTTGTTACAATATTGCTTCTGTTTTCTGTTTTGGTTTTTTGGCCAGGAGGTATGTGGGATCTTAGCTCCTTGACCAGGGATTGAACCTGCACCCTGTACATTGTAAAGAGAAGTCTTAACCCCTGGACTGGCAGGGAAGTCCAAGTTACCTTTTTTTTTTTTTTCTTTTTTTTTTTTAATGAGAAAATCTACAAAGAAGCAGGACTTTGCAGCTTCTAAAAGAGAGGTTTGGCCTCACCAGGGAGGTCAGGGAAGGCTTTGTAGAGGAAGTGCCCACTAAATTATGGATTGGAAGGACAAATAGGTGTCAGGTAGGCAAAGAGGAAAGAGAGTAATGTTCCAAGAAGAGGGAACAGCATGGTGGGTTACCCAGTGTCAGCAGGAGCCTAGTGAGTATGAAAGACAAGGGCAGAAAACAAGGGAAGGGGGCTGGAGATGTTGGCATGCCAGGCTGTCCAGGGCCTTCCCAGTTGTGGGAAGGATTTTGGATTTATATATTAAAAGCAATGAGGAGCCATGGAAGGATTTAAACCTACAAGTGACAGGGTCAGGCTTGTGTTTTCGGCAGTCCCTGCTGGCTGCAGAGAAATGGAGGTCAGTGAATATGAGGAGACCACTCAGAATAGAAAGTGATAATGTATCAGAGGGGAGTAATGATGAAGATGGAAGGAAAAGGGTGGGGCTAACAGAATAGGAGTGGGAGAAAAGACTGGAGAGGTCATGTGTATGTGTATGTGTGTGTGTGTGTGTGTGTGTGTGTGTGTGTGTGTATAGACTGTGAGGTGTGAATGTAAGGCCAAGATAAAAAGTTTAATCACTTGGCCACCTGGAGTTTTTGATAGTCTTTGATCCATCGAGTGAAGTAGTTTTCACATGCATGTCTCATTTAATCCTTGCAGCTACCCTATGAGGATGGTGCTCTTATGCCCAAGTTATGGACAAAGTTAAGTGATTTTTAAAGTTTTTTAAAAAAATTTTATTTTGGCTATGCTGAGTCTTCATTGCTGCAACAGCTTTTCTCTAGTTGCAGCAAGCAGGGGCTACTATCTAGTTCCAGTGTGTGGGCTTCGTATTGTGGTGGCTTCTCTTGTTGCAGAACATGGGCTCTAGGCACATGGGGTCGGTAGTTGTTACTCACTGGCTTAGTTGCTCTGAGGTTTGTGATCTTCCTAGACTAGGGTTTGAATCTGTCTCCTGTATTGCCTGGCAGGTTCTTCACCACTGAGCTGTCAGGGAAGCCTTGAAGTTAAGCGATTTGATCTGGGTTACCTGCTACCTAAGGGACTTCCCTGGTGGCTCAACGGTAGAGAATCCGCCTGCAATGCAGGACTCACAGGAGATGCAAGTTCAGTCCCTGGGTCAGGAAGATCCCCTGGAGGAGGGCATGGCAACCCACTCTAGTATTCTTGCCTGGAAGATCCCATGGACAGAGGAGCCTGGTAGGCTACAGTCCATAGGGTTGGAAAGAGTAGGACACAACTGAAATGACTTAGCGTGCATGCGTGCACACACACACACACACACACAGACACCATGCACCTGCTACTTAGAGGTAGAACTGGGCCTTATATCCTACGTTCTGGTTTTCAGAGTGTAATGAACAGGCTCTACTGTCATGGAAGCTTTTTGAGCGAAAGAAGGATGTAATCAGGGTTGTAACTTTGGAAAATTAATCTGGTGGCAGTGAGTTGGACAGATGGGTTGAGGAGAGAGGTCCAGAGATTAGTATTTCAGTTGAGCAGCAGTGAGGTCAGAGAGTCTGAGCCATAGTGAGATCAAAATATTGGAAAGGAAGGGATGACAACAAAGGCTGCTCTGAGTAGTTGGGATTTAAGCAGGTATTAGTTCCCTATTGCTGCTATAACAGTTTACTATATACTTAGTGATTTAAAACAACATCCACTTTAAGATCTCATAGTTGTATAGATCAAAGTCTGAGTGGATTGGTTTCTTTTTTAGAGTGAGAAAACTGAAATCAATGTGTCAGCTAGTCTAGGTTCTTATCTGGAGACTCTGGGAAAGAATCTGTTTCTATGCACACTCATGTTGGCAGAATTCAGTTCCTTGTGGTTGTAAGACTTAGGTTCCTGTTTTCTTACTGGCTGTTAGCTGGGATTCACTCTTAGTTCCTGAAGCACTCAGCAGTCCTTGCATGTAGCCACTACATCTTCAAAGGCAGCAACAGTGCATCGTTCTTGTGCTTTGAATACCTCTGACTTCCTCTTCAGCTAGCAGCAAAATTTTAAACTCAGAAAGTTCTTTGACTTTAAAGAGTGCTGTGATTAGATTAGCATCCCCTAAACAATTAGTTTCCCTTTTGCCCTATAACATAAACACAGGAGTAACGCTCCAAAATCACTGCAGATGGTGACTGCAGCCATGAAATCAAAAGACGCTTACTCCTTGGAAGAAAAGTATGTCCAACCTAGATAGCATATTCAAAAGCGGAGACATCACTTTGCCAACAAAGGTCTATCTAGTCAAGGCTATGGTTTTTCCAGAGGTCATGTATGGATGTGAGAGTTGGACTGTGAAGAAGGCTGAGTGCTGAAGAATTGATGCTTTTGAACTGTGGTGTTTGAGAAGACTCTTGAGAGTCCATTGGACTACAAGGAGATCCAACCAGTCCATTCTGAAGGAGATCAGCCCTGGGATTTCTTTGGAAGGAATGATGCTAAAGCTGAAACTCCAGTACTTTGGCCACCTCATGCGAAGAGTTGACTCACTGGAAAAGACTCTGATGCTGGGAGGGATTGGGGGCAGGAGGAGAAGGAGACGACAGAGGATGAGGTGGCTGGATGGCATCACCGACTCGATGGACGTGAGTCTGAGTGAACTCCGGGAGTTGGTGATGGACAGGGAGGCCTGGCATGCTGCGATTCATGGGGTCGCAAAGAGTCAGACACGACTGAGCGACTGAACTGAACATTAGTGAGTGAAAGTCATGGGGCCATCTTAAAATTTTGTATAACCATGGAACCACTTGTGTTTACATGCCTTGGAAAGCTAGGTGAGGCAGGATAGACAAAGGGGTGGTATGGGAACAAGAAGGTGCTAAGGTTTGGAAACTAAATAATCGGGAGCACAGTGGTGACAACACTGGGAAGGGGAATCAGGAGGAGAGCTGATTTGGGAGGCTGGGAAAGATCATGAGGTAGACATCTAGGTGTACATACAAAGCAGTTAGAAATTAGGGATTCCCTCTTAGGAGAATGGTGGTATTGCAATTTTTTCCCCTTTCTGTTGAGTTATACCACACATACAATAGAGCTCTAGGCTTAGAGCTCAGTGAGCTTTTACATATGCAAATACATGTGCTGCCACCGTCAGATCAAGATTTCTAGTCCCTGTGAGTTCCCTTGCACTCCTATTCAGTCACTGTCTCCCCATAGGCAGCCACTCTTCTGACGCTGATCACTGTAGAGTCATTCTGTGTGCTCTTGAGCTTCATATTAACAGAATCATACAGTATATCGCACCACCAAATAATTTACTGGGTGCCTGCTGGGTGCCAGGCACTGTGCCAAGCCCTGGGGATGCAACAGTGATGAGACAGACAAAATCCCAACCTTCGTGGAACTTAAATTCTGCTCAGAAGGGAGAGATCAATACTGTGGGAGGCAACAGGATGACCAAGGGGGAGAGTGACGAGAAAGAAGAAAGAGGATGAAGACGAAACAATGAGAAATATTTAAAATGGGGTGGTGGGAGGGTGGAGTGGTCAGAGGATTGAGAGAAGCCTGAGCAGGCAGCCGCACAGAAGCCTGAGAACAAGGAGGGAATGATCCACTGTGTCACATGCTGCTGAGAGGTTAATCAACACATATTTATGGAGCACCTGCTTTGTACAAGGCTAGGCATGGAGTGGAATGGAGGGTGGCATAAAACTCCCTGTAATAATGATCTCTAACATGTCTATAGAGAGAAGGGAAGGCCCTGGCGGGGGAAAACACCATAAAATTCCAATATGATCATGTCACTGCCCTGCTTAAAATCTTCCTTTGGCTTCTCACTGCCATTGAGATTAAGATCAAAACCTCACCATGGCCTCCTGGGCTCTGGTGATCTGACTCAGTGGACCCCTCCAGCCTCAGCTCTCTCTTCCAGTTGCTCTGACTCTTCTGGCATCCTGGTCTTGTTTTTTCCTCTTGTTCTGCTCCCTCCTGCCCCAGGGCCTTTGTACACACCATTCTGCAGCCTAAAACACTTTTCTCCTTCGCTCCACGCCTAGAAAGATCTGGTTAATTCTACTCACCATTATTCACATCTCTGCTCGATGGTTGCCTCTTCAGAGAAGCCTTCCCTGGTTTTCCAGTTTAGAACAGTTCCCTGTGTTTTGCATTTCCACAACTCACTTTATGGAACTTTCTTTCCTGGCACTTATCATGGTGAGTGATGATATATCTGTGTGGTTATTGTATAAATGTTTGTTTTTCTCCAAATCGGAGCCCCCTGTGAGAGCAGAGACCTTACCTGCTTATGATTGTCAGTGATTCCCAGCACCTGCCTCAATGCTAGGCCCATCATGAGGGCCCGATAAGCATTTACTGAATGAATGAGCTTATGAATTTGAAGTCAAAAGACTGTCTTTAAGCCCTAGCTATGTGACTTTGGAGAAGTGACTTTTTTCCCTTCCTCAGGTCTCAGTTTCATCATCCATAAAATGAAGGGATAGACTCTCTAAGGGCCTTTCCAGCCTTATGTCCTCGGATTTGATGATTCACACTCATAAAAATGTCACTGGGCTGCCGGCCAACACATTAGCACCGATATTTGTGCTGAATGAGAAGGTGCAAAACATCAAGTGCTGTAGAGATAAGACAGAGCAGTGTGATCCAGGATGATCAGAGAAGACTTCCTGGAAGAGGTGGGTAGAAATTACTTAAATAAATGGGGAGAAAAGAGATTTTTTGATGAACCAGAGAAGCACAGAGGCATGAAACATGATGGGAGACCACAAGGAGACTGGTCTGGCTGTAGTCTATGGGAAGGATCCAGCTTCTTTAAAATGGGAGAGGCCCTCTGTACTACTTTTCTAGTGTTTAGTGGCTTAAAATAACCCATTTTATTATCTTACAGCTCCAGAGATCAAAAGTCCAAAAGAAGTCTCACTGGGCTAAATTCAAGGTGTTGATGGAGCCGGTTCCTCCTGTATGCTCTGGGGGGAGAATCTCTTTCCTTGTCTTTTCCAGCTTCTAAAGGCTGTCCTCATTCCTTGGTTCACGGGCCTGCCTCCCCTCACCGTTTTCTCTGACTTTGACCCCAATGTCTCCCTTTTATGAGGGTCCTTGTGATTACACTGGGCCCACTCAGATAATCCAGGATAATCTCCTGATTGCACGACTGTTAACATAATCACATCTGCAAAGGCCCTTTTACCATGTTCATGGGGTCTGGGGATTAGGGTGAGGACTCATCCGAGGGGCCCCTTTTCCAGCTTATCACACCCTAGTGGTTATTCCTGTGGTCTCTGGAGTCAGAGTGCCTCAGCTCAAGCTTTGTCACTCATTAGTGGCTTAATCCTATGTGATTTATTTAACCCCTCTCTGCCTCATTTTTCTCATTTGTAAAATAAGCAAACAGTAGTACACACCTTATTTGTTTCAGCTATCTACTGCCATATGACAAACCACGCCAGATCTTAGTGGCTGTAAACAGAAATGATTTAAAAAAAATTTTTTTTTCATGATGGAAGGTTCTTCTGCTCTCCGTGGTGCTGCTGTGTTCATTCTTGCAGCTGCATTTATCTGGAAACTCAGCTGGGATCACAGCATCTAAGTTGCCCTCACTAACACATCTGATGCTTGATGTTGGTGATTGGCTGGAAGGCCTTAGTTCTCCTCCAGGGGGCTTTCAAACTGTGGTACTGGAGAAGGCTCTTGAGAGTCCTCTGGACTGCAAGGAGATCAAACCAGTCAATCCTAAAGGAAATCAACCCTGAATATTTATTGGAAGGATTGATGCTGAAGGTGTAGCTCCAGTACTTTGGCTCCCTGATGTCAAGAGCTGACTCACTGGAAAGGACTCTAAGACTGGGAAAGATTGAGGGCAAGAGAAGAGGGGCGCAGAGGATGAGCTGGTTGGATGGTATCACTGACTCAATGGACATGAGTTTGAGCAAACTCCAGGAGATAATGAAGGACGGGGAAGGCTGGAGTGCTGGAGTCTATGGGGTCACAAAGAGTCAGACTCGACTGAGTGACTGAACAACAATAGGGGGCCTCTCATCCCACAGGGCCTCCCTCCCTTCACTGGCCTCTCCAGCAGGATAGTTCAGACATTTTTACATGGTAGCTGACTTCCAAAGGGTGATTATGGAACTGCATGATTTTTCAAGGCCTCAGCCCAGTGGTCACAAGGTGTCACTTCTGTCAAAGTCTATTGGTCAAATAAATCACATGACCAGCCCAGATTCAAAGGGAGGGGAAATAGACTTCACCTCATGTGAAAGTCACATTGCACAAGTCTTGTGAGATATACCATTTGCCATGGTAACTGTGAGGACTGTATGAATTAAAACATGTAAAAGGACTTAGAACTTTGGCTGGTGCTTAGTAATTGCTCAATGTTTTTTAAAAGGAAGGATCTAGTGTTCAACTCCCTAGGTTTAAAACCTAATTCCACAGCTTATGGTTTTGTGACCTTTGGCAAATTACTTAAGCCTCAGGGTCCTCATCTGTAAATGAGATTAATGGTAAAGATTCTTTTCCAGTGTTGGTATAAGGAGGAAATGCAGTGATAAGTGCAAACTCTCAGTTCAGGGCCTAGTGTATAGTTAATACTCAATAAGCATTCACTTGATATTACCAAAGCTCTGTCAAGTACAATATAAGGATTTTTTTCTTTTCTGCACTGCATGGCCTGTGAGATCTTATTTCCCCAACCAGGGGAACCCTTGACCCCTGCATTGGAAATGTGGAGTCTTAACCACTGGACCACCAGGGAAGTCCCTCATATATATATATATATATATATAAATATATATATATATTTTTTACTTAAGCCTAATGTCAACCCTATGTGTCCATGTACATACACACACATACACACACACACACACACCCACCCACACACACACACATGAGGAAACAGGCCCAAAGTACTTCAGAAACTTGGGACTGGAACCTAGGTCTTTGTGACTCTTTCCACTTTACTAATGTGACTCTTTCCACTTTATTAATCATTTACTAATGATTTCAAAAATTTCTTTTTAGTAGAGTACCTCCTGTCCTCCTTTTCAAACAAACTCAATAGATAAAACTGGGAAAGAGAATATTTTCCTAGCACATATTATGAAGGCTCACATTTTAGCTTTTTAGACATTAGAGGGAAAACATGTCGGTTAGCACACACATTCTCTAATGTGTTAAAATTCAATTCATAACACTTCTGTGAACATGTGATCTGTAATTGAACTTTCAAAGAGTTTATTCTTAAACAAAACTTATATCAAAACTCTGTGGACCCTCTAAATACCTCAAAGGAACTTAGATTTCCATGGACCCCAGATTGAAAACCCCTCCATCAGATGACATTCTTCCACATGAGGGAGGGTAGATGGAGCATCTGGGTTCTAGCAATGGGGGTCTCAAGAACCTGACAAAGGAGCTTCGAGTCATTTTGTAAGCAATATTGTATCATTTAATGTAATCCATTATTGATTGGATTTTTGAGGATTTGTGATCAAGCAGAATAAAAGCAGGAGCAAACAATCACGCCATTATTTATTAAAGGCTGACTGTGTACCATGACTACACTCTTTCTTTGTTTCATCTCATTGACTTGTTACGGTGCTATGTGGTATGTCCTTTTATCGTTTCTGTTTGACAGATGATGAAACTGAAGCACAGACTGAATAAGTAATTTACCAAGCTATTAAATAATGGAGCTGGATTGCAAACCTATAAGAAGTCATTGGAACTTTTTTTTAAATCAGGAGATCATCAGTGACCTGGTGAGTGGGAGCTGGAGGGGTCAGGGAAGGACGACAAGGTGGCAGGCACCCTCCCAGGCATTTCTCTCCTTAGGAAGGCATCCTTGTTTGTGCTAAGCATCTCCAGGTCTTCCTACTACTACTCCCTCCTGACCTCGCAATATTTTGACTGACAACTGAGATCGAATGGGTCCATTCCTATTGCTCGATCCTTTTTCCAACTAAAAGTTCATTTTCCAATTGCCAATGCAGGTTTCCTCAATGGAGATAAACAGCAGGAAACTGTTTTCCTTTGCCTATTAATATGTCAGATTAAAGAGTCAATCATATAATCAGCACAGCATTTCTTACTGGCCCTTGAATAAGCTGAGTCCCATCTGCGAGATGAGGCTCTCCTTGACAATAAGCAAACTGTAAGACATCCCAAGGAAGCATGTGGGTAGGCAGCCAAATGTGGAGGAATTATAGGAATAATCAAATGTTTCCTCAAGAGTTTCTACCTTATAGAACAATTGCAAACCCATTATCTCAGGTGACTCTCATAACACTCCTGTCCTAATTATCTGCATTGGGCAGATGGGAAACCGAGGCTCAGAGAGGTGAAGTCACTTGCCAAGGTCGGATAGCCAATAAGTGACAAAACCAGAATGGAAGGAGTGGCTTATTTGGGAATCTTCCGCTGGCTGAGTCCTGGCTGTGAGCTGTGGACTCTGCAGTTTGTGGATGCATGCCCCCTGGCCCCACCCCAAGCCCTCCATGAGAATTCTTCTACCCTACTGCTAGGGTTCTGGGCTGGGAGGACAGGAAGGGCTGTCAGGCCCCAGGCCTCTTCCCAGCTTCCCCTGTTGTACCCCCTACAATGATCTCTATGGCTTTTTGAGCCAAAGGTGCCTTCAGAATCCCGGTGCCTCCCTCCTGGTCCCATGGGCCAGTCTGCACCCCTTGCCCACATCCTGAGACCCTGAGAAAAATCCTTAGCCATCCATCCAGGTCCCCTGCCTGCAGGTCAGTGCTCCCCCCGCCACGGACAGGCTCCTGTGATGATGGATCGCTGGCCCCAACGCACATATTATTATGAAATGGGTTTATTACACTCTAAATCTCTCACTAATGTGCCGCTGTTTAATCCCTTTATCCAATTCTCAGTCTCTCAGGCTCGGCCACAGCTCTCTCCACCCAGGACTAGGTTTGAATGGTTTATTGGATGATTTCTGACTTGAGGGGACTAGGGTGGGGGCTATTTAGAGGAGGGGGAGGACAGAGAGCCATGCATCCCTTGAGAGAAGAAGTCCAAGGGCTTATCTGGGGGCTTCTAACCCGGAGGCTTTGTAGCCCTGCTTTCGGTCTGTCGGCCACTTCCCATCTTCTCCATCTCGGTCTCTCTGACTTGGGGCCTCGCTCCGTCTCCACCTCTTGGCTCTCATCACTTTCTCACTTCTCTGACCGTCTCTGTTTGTCACTCTGTCTTCTCTTGAAGCCAGATGGTGGTTAGGGTGATGGCATCTAGTTACCCCTGCCATGAGGAGAGCAATGATCCCTGGCCTTTCCCACTCCACCTCCAGTCCCCTCTTTTCCAGAAGTTCCTTTAATTCTGCTGGGTTTCCGTCCTCTCAGGTCACGTCTTTACCACAGCTCCGCCGACCAGCCACCTCCTACTTTTGACTTCTGCCACTGATGTCCCCCTCAGGCTTTCCTCTCGTACCCCCAGCTTCTCCATCTGCCCTGCTCCTGGGCCCACGCCCAAGTCCCTGCCCACACCTCAGCCTCCTTTCCTCCTCACCCACCCTCAGCCGCCTCTGCCTCCCCATGGTGGTTGACACTCAGCTCCCAAGGCCTTCCCGTCCCTCCTCACTCTAGCTCTGGCCACCTCTGGGATGGCCTTCTCCCGCTCCGTCCGCCTCTATCTCTGTCTCCCCCAGTATCTCTCTCTGAGCAGTCCCTCCCCGCTCTGACACACCAGCCGGTACGGCAGCCAAGGCTTCCTGCTGTCAGCTGGGGAATAGATAAAGATAAATGATATTATGTTAAATTCCACTTAATGACAAATTTTTAATTTTCTGAACATGGTCATTTTCTGGCTAGTGAATCAAGTGGAGGGAGCTAATTACATGAAGATCTGAACAAAAATAACTCCTAATTTTCAAGGATAATGGAAGAGAAATGTTGGAGATTAATGGCACTATTTATCTTTTTTAAATTTCTATCTTTCTCTGTGATAGCCGTGCTCCCCAAGGAAAATATTCATAAAATGAAATTGAAGTCGTAACTTAATAGGTTATTAAAATTTTTGAGTGCATATCACTTTCCTTCCGCAGCACTGTAAATTTAAATTGAAGTTTGCGGCTCCCCGAGTCACCAGCGGAGTTTTTTTTATGATGGCACAATAGAGAGAAACATGCATCTTTGTCAGGAGGTATTTGCTAGTCTAATTTTATGGCAGGCCGGATTATCAGACGGGAATGGCAGCGCCGGGGGAAGCTGACAAGCCCGCAGCCGGCAGCCATGTGTTTCCATTAGCGCCCCGAGCCGTCCGGGGTTTCTCTGGACTCTCATTTTCCACTTCAGTCTTTTATCTTGATTTAAAGTGAGGGCGCCCAATATTCAGGGCCTGTCATTTTTCTCTCTCATACACTCTCACGGCGCTTCCTCACTTCTCCCCTCCCACTTCCTCTGCTCCAGGGCCTGCTCCCTTTCATCTTGGGGCCTCCATCGTGGGCTCTGGCCCGCTCCAGCCTCACCCAACCCTCTGGGCTCCACCCTGGGAGAAAGAAGAGAGAGGAGGCAGGAGAGGCTGGCAAGGCAGCCGCTGGAGTTAGTCATAAATTTGAGTGAAGCCTTCTCCCCAGGGGCCCATCAGAGGAACCCTGGAATGGGGACTGTGTGTAGGAGGTGGGGTGGGGCTCCCTGGCTTGAGCCCATCAGGCCCTCTAATTGAGTGTTAATGGAGTTTCAAGGGGGAGGGGGCGCAGCTGTTGGCTGCGGACCCGAGGGCAGGGAGGATTATGGCCAGTTCCTTTTCCAGTCCCTGTCTCTGTTTCCCTGCCAGTCTCTGTCCCAGCTTTGTCTCTGAGTCTCAGAACCCTCCACACAGAGGGAAACTTAAAAAAACCCAAACCAACCCCCACATTTTAGGGATGGACAAACTGAGGCCCCGACATGGGGAGTGTCTTGCCCAAGGTCTCATGGTTAATTAGTGGCTAAGACAGACAAAACGTTGGATATCACAGATGCATGCACTTTCCACCGGACCACACTGTCTCGTGTCCACCTCTTTCTGCCCTGTTGAATGGAAACCAACATCTCCATGTCTGTCTCGGCATCCATCCAGTGTTGCCCACCTTGTTATTGGCACCATTGTTCTCCAAAGAGCTGGCCTCAACACCCCAAGGTCATCGTTTAACTCCTGTCCTTCCCTCAGCCCCCAAACCATGTCAGTTACCACGTTCTGCCATCACTTTCCTATCTGACCCTTTCTCTCCTCTTCCCTGGGGTTCACCCACCCTATCACATCAGCCCCTCCCTATTCACATGTTTCCACGTTCATTTCCCAATCCTGTTCCATAGTGACCTTCCCCAGATACCCCAGATTCCCAAACACTCTCCTGCCCTTGTTCAGAAACCCCCATATGCCCTCCACCCTATGCCTACAGGATTGAGGTCCAACTTCTCACTCAAGCCTCATAGCCCTGAGCGACCATGGCCCACCATTTCCCCTGTTTCCCCTCCCTCTTGCCCACCATATACTCATGTATATAACTCAAACCAGGGTGGCACCTTTGCTCCTGGTGTCCTCCCTAGGAGCACCCTCTACTCTTCTACTCTAGCCACCATTCATGAGCCCCCCTCAATCGACCTACTTGCTGGGCCTCCCTGGGCCACACCAATTTACCCTCTTCTCTGGCCTCACCATCCAGACGTTCATCCATCTGCTCACCCACTACTTGAAACTCACTATACTTACTGACTTATACCCTGCTGGGCCAGGGACCCTAAATTCAGTTTGCGTACCTCATGGTCACAGATGCTTGCTGGGTTACACACCTTATCCCCTGAGCCCCAAGCACACAGCAGAGAACCTGGGATAAAACCTCAGATGTCGTAATATACTGGAGCTGGAAGCGATTATGAGACCTTAGCTCTCTCATTTTATTGATGAGGTAACAGGCCTAGCAAGAGGAACAATGCTCAGGGTTCTGCCAGGAGTTAGGAAGGGGGTTGAGACTCACATCCAGGTCTCCGGACTCAGGTTTCAGTGCTCTCTCCACCTCACCATTCATCCTCTAAGGTTCAGGTCATCTCTGTCACTCAGATGTAAACTGGCAATAGTTTTTTTTTTTAATGCAATAGTTCTTTTTATCTCAGAGCCTTGGTTTCTCCACAATGGAGAAAAGCAGTCCTGGACCATGTTTCTTCCTAAAGCGGGGTCAGGGATCATTGGAGAACCCTGTGGCAATGGCAGGACTTTTCAGTGTGGTATCTACTTGCCCCTTCCACCCTCCCCTGATCCCAGACTGCTCAACCCTGCCCCATGCCCCCTGGCCTGGCCACTTTCAGGGACTGTGACCCCTCCTCCCCTCTCTACCAGTCCTCCACTGGGCTACCCACCATTGTGTCCCACGTCACAGCAATGTTGTAGGCATGTTGCAAGTGTGTTCAGGCATGTTTCAGGCATGGCCATTTCCACTTGGCTGCCTGTGCCACACAGGTCAGGTGGCGAGTGGCCCCGGCCACCCCTACGCCGTGTTTAGCAGTGGAGCTGAGTGGAGGCGGTGCCTGGTTCCCCAGCCACAGTCTCTCGTTAGAAAGAAATTAAAAGCCACTCAATTTTGGCTAATATCCCTCTGAAGGCCTTTAACTCCACCTGTGACTAACCCATTCATAATCGCTCCGTTTTAGTGGCTCAGGCTGATGTAGCCTCAATTAATTTGGGAGGAGAGATAAACGGCCATTCCTCTTTGTCTCCCATCCCTTCCTCCCTTCCTGCCCTCTCTGTCATCTCCCCCACAGCCTCTCTGTGTCTCTGTCTCTCTGCCTCTAGCTCAGTTTTTCTTTCTCCCTTTCTCCACCTCACCTTTTTCTCATCCTGATCCTGTGAATCTGTTTCTGTCTCTCCGACTCTTTTTTGTGTCTCTTTCAAAGTCTGTCTTAGTTTCTGTTCTTTTTCTACTTCCTTTGTACTCTTTCTGCCTCTTGCTCTTTCTTCCTGCATTTCTCTGTCGTTGTCTCTATCTCTGCCTCCTGTTTCCTTTGGTGCCCTGCTTTTGGTCACTTTGACCATGACTCTCATCTCTGAAGCTACTTTTCTCGCCCACTAATGTGCTTATGTTTCTACACTGCTTCTTTCTGGTTCCCTCTGCCCATCTCTGTCTCTTTATTGTCTCTTTGTCTCAATGGCCATCTCTGCATCTCCTGTCAATCACTTCCTCCCCAGCCCCTACAGCTTCCCTTCTTTCTCCCTTTCCCTCTTGCTTCCTCTCCTTCCTTTTTACAAAATTCTGCCTGTGTCTCTCCATTTGTCTGTTTCTGCTGTATTTCCCTGAGTTTTTCTGTCACAGAGATGATTCTTCTCTCACCCCTCCCCCATGGCTCAAGCACCTTCTCTCCTGGTGTCTCAAACTACCCCCACCCCAAGCCCCTGAGTCCTTTTGTCTTCTTCTCCCCTCTCGATTATTATTAATGATAAAAGCTCAAACATCACATCAGTAATTTCTGAGTGAGTTTTGCAATGAAACTGGGGCCTTCTCAGCCCCTCCCGAGTCCCACAAATTTTACTTTTGTAATTTCACGCCTCTGGTTATCACCACGCTGCTCCGTCCCTCTCTGCCTCTCAACTCCCCTCCCCTCCCCCCACCCCCCCGGAGAGAGCACTTAAACTTGTTTTCATTCCCTTATTCTTTATTTTTTTAATGTCCACTCTCTCCGGAGTCAGTAATGTTCTTCCTCTCTTTCCTCTCCCATTTTCTGTTAATTCTGCGCCATCTGCCTTAGCATCTGTTAAAAATAAAATTTCCCTCACACAATGAGAAGCTTCCCTGCTCCTCCCTCCCCTCTGCAGCCCCCCAGGTTTGGTGCTGGGGCCGTCAGATGCCACTTCCTCTCCTGGGATGTTTCCCCCTCCCCCCAGTCCCTAGTCTGGTTTTCAGAGGAGAGATGCAGCACTGGGTGAGCAGGCGGCAGGAAGGAGGGGGCTGCCCAGGGGGCCTAGAGCTGGAGGGGGCAGCTGCAGAGGGAACCAGAACGGGGTGGGGGAGGTGGGGGGCATGCAGAGGATGGAACCAGGCTCCACCCACTTGCCTTCGGGACCTTGCCCAGGCTGGAGCTCTGAGCTGCTGAGACTGAACACCTGGCACAGGTAGGTGACAACAGGTGGGGGAGAGACTTGAGGAGTGAGTCCTTTTTCCCCAGGGAAGGAGGTCACGGATTAATCCATTTACCCTTTCCCTAAAGCTGATGCTGGGGGCCTGAGGCTGGGATGGTGGTAGGATGAATTTAGGAGATGGGAGAACTGCCCCCAAGACCCAGAGATTGTCCCCTGCTTGGAATGGATATGGCGTTGGACAATGTATCCTCAAGACTGGCTGTCCAGAAACACCCTCCCCTTATGTGCTGGAGGACTTTGTCCCTGCTGTCCTGGGCTCAGCTGGGAGAAGGGAGAGAAAGGGAATCAACTGACCCCCAAGCCCTGAAGACTTTAGGAGGCAGGAAAGTCTTGGCTTGAAGCCAGCTGGCCAGAGGATTTGGGAAGACACTCAGTGTGTGTGTATGTTTGTGAGCAAGCGTGTGTGTGTGCCTGTGAGATTAGTGTCATTACTGATCTGTGTAGGTATGTTTGAGGAGTATGTCTATATGAACTGGGTTATGATTGATTTTCTTTCTGTGTCATACTATGTCTGGCTACGTCTCTCAGGTATGAGTGTACTGTGTATGTTATAGTGGGTGTATAGCTATAGCTATACAGCTCTATAGATGGTGTGACTGTGTGGTAGTGGGTATATTGTAACCATGTATTTTTGTGTATATTAGTATAAATGGTGTCTTGCAAAAAACTATCTTCCTGTGTAGGTGATGATGTATGTAATTGTTCATGTCTTTCTATTTTGGTTGATTTGTATGTGAAAATCTACATACTTTGTTTATTTTGTACATTACTTTATCTCTCCTGTGATGCTGGATGTAACTCTTTCTCTAGGCAGTAGTTCCTTTTCTCTTGTGATGGGGTACTCTGTATGTGATCAGTGCCAGGTAGGTACCTCTGTGAGTATTGCTTCACTTCTGAGTGAAGTGACTATGGGAGTATCTTTCTGATCACCACCTGGGAGGGTGATCATGTATGACTGTCTCTGGCAACATGTGCATGTGTGTGTGTGTGTGTGTGTGTTGTATGCTTCCTTTTACTCATCACCACACAAAGATGTGGTTATTGGATATGGGCTTGGTTGTGCCAGGGAGGGTGAGGCAAGGCATGCATGGTTATATTGGTGGGTCCAGTGAGGTCAACTGAGATAAAAAATCACAGGTAGGGGACTGAGGCAGCTCCGCAATGGGATGGTGAAAAGGTACAGGCTTTAATACCATAGTCCTGAATTCAATTCCTAGATCTGTCCCCGATCAGGTCAGTGGCATAGCAAGTTACTTAAACTGAGTATCACTTTCCACATCTGTAAAATGGGGATAATCATAGCTATGGCATATAGTCATTGCAGGATTAGGGACACAGGATATCATACAACTGCCCTGGCACCTAAGAGTAATAAAACAATAGTAGTAGTAGCAGTAACAGTAGTGGTGGTAGTAATAATAATACGTTATTGAGTGCTTACTATTACATGTTTAATCCTTTACTTCTCACATCAATTCTAGAAGGGTTCTTACTCTTTTGGACATGAGTAAACTGAGGCACAGAGTATAAATAACCAAGATCAGACAGCTAGGAAAGGCAGAGTACCTGCTCATCAGACGATATCTTTATTTGGATAGTAGATGCTTCCTGCAACTACTGCTGATGTTCATGTGAGCATTGGAGGGGAGTGTGCATTAGACCCATAGCACTTCATTCCTACTTATAGGGGCCTTCTTCTCAAGTCACCCCTCACCCTTGGTGCCCCACAACCCAGCGGATTTGTTGCCTCCTGGGACTGTTTTGGGGGCTGGACAAAAGGGATAGTCTGAGGAGGAGGCAATGCCCCCACGCTCCTGGCCGCCTCTTTCCAGCCTTGATCGACACCAAAGACTCTGTAATCTCTCTCTGCCCCGAGGGGAGCAGCAGCGTTTGTGAAACAGATTTTTACAAAATGTTTTGACCCTGCTCTCCCCTACTGCCCCCTCCTCCCCCGCATCCCTGCCTGGCACCGTGTCACCTAATTAAATCAGCCTTCGCGGGCGTCTCCGCTCCCTGCTAATTGTGCCCTGGGCCGGCTTCCGGAGGTCGCTCTCCCCATCCCAGTACCCACCCCCAACAACTCCCAAGGACAACAGGGGGCTGGGGTGGGCCCCTGCTGGGGCCGTGTGGCGGGCAAAGATCTCCTAGGGGCCTCCCGTGGCGATTTCCGTGATCCTCCCCTTGTGGCTATTCTGCAACTCTGGAGACTGAGTCATTGGTTCTAACCCCCGCCTGGCCCTGCTTCCTGATCAAGGACAGGGGCCCAGTCTGAAATGACCCGGGGTCTCGGGGAGGCCAGCCGGAGCGTATCCGGGTAATTGTCTCTGCCAGACCCATTGCCGAAGCAGGCGGCTTGGAAAATCCCGGATTTCTTTCCCCTTCACCGGCGTGGCGTGCGGGGCCGGCCGGAAGCCAGGCGGCTTTATTTACAGATCCTCTAGCAGGCGGTGGTAGAGGCTGGGCTGGGAGGGCGCTGGCCGCCGCCACCTCTGTCCAGGGTGCTGATCGCACGCAGTGCTGGGTGTCTCTCCTGCGTTTGCCGGGATATTAACAATGACTAAAAATCATTATAGGCGAGTGTTACTGAAAGATTACCAGGAGCCAGGCACTGAGCTAAGGGCTTCCAAGCTCTGTATAATTTAATACTCACAGCAACCTTAAAAAGAAAGATTTTCCCATTTTAAAGATGAGAAAACCGAGACTTCTACAGGTTAAAGAGCTGGAGTTGGGGATGGTTAGGGGGGAATTTCACTCTATCTGTCATGTCTGATTTCTTCCATTATTTTTTCTTTTAATAACCCAAAATATGTTCATGTAATACTTGTGCATTAAAAATAAGCTTGAAAAATCTGAAATTTTTTTCTTAACTTAAGATGTTCTTCTGGGCAAATGACTGAGGTTCTTCAAAGAAAAGGGAAAGAGAGAGATAATAATCAAATACATTGTGGGTGGACCTTGTTTAGTTCCTTACTTAACAAGCTAAATGTAAAAAAAAATGAAATATTTGAATATGGACTGAGTATTTGATGATTTATGGAATTATTGCCAATTTTCTTAGATATGATAATGACATTGTGTGTGTGTGTGTGTGTGTGTGTGTGTTAACTCTTTCTGGGAAGGAAAAGCAAGAAAACCTCTTTAACTGTTAAATTTTTGGTTAAAAAGAACTGTTAAGTGACCTGCCCAAGATTACTTAAGAGTCCCTTCTCTCAACCACTCTGGCAGCTCACCATCAGCAGATCTGAGCAGGTCTACAGCTTGGTGTGTTATACAAGTCTGTCTACAAGTTTGTGTGGTCATCTCTGCTCGGGTTGACATAAGTGTTGGTATTGTTTCTTTGTGTGTGAGATCTCTGTGCAGCAAATTTTAAGTGCCAACTGTATGCCAGATTTTCTATAATAATATCTTACAGCACTTTAAACTCAGAACAATCCTGGGAGGGAAGACTTGCTATTCCAGTATCGCAGATGCAAGGAACTGAGGCAGAGAAAGTAATTTTCCTGTGGTCTTATACTAAGGGATGGAACTGGAACCCAGGTATTTTTCACTCTACTTCCTAGTGTTCTTGGTAATTGCTTAAACCACAGTAGCCTTAATAGTGTATGCAAGACTTGTGCCTGAGTATGACTTCATCTAGTGGGTGGAAGTAAGGAACTGTGTATGTAGTCATAGCAGCACCCCTCTTCCTGTGATGCCCTGGGGTGGAAGATACAGGGGATTACAGATTAGCAAGAAAAGAGAGTTGATTTGAAATGAATGAATCAATGGGGATGATCAAATCCACTAAAGATGATATGATCTGAAGAATTTATTTGGTGACAAAACAGATCTAAATTTGATTTGGAAGCTGGAATCTTTCTCTCCATAATGATAAAGTCATCTTGAGCACCTGCCAGGCCCCAGTCTCTCTCATCTATAAAGATACCTAGAAACTATGTATATATAGCACAGCATCTGGGGCAGAACAAGAATTCAGTTAAAAAAAAAATAGACCTTTGTTATCAAAGAAAGAAGCACAATATAATTCATGGAAGCCAGACTTGGAGTCAGAGAGGGGATTTTCTCAAAACCCACTAGTTGAGTGACCTTGGGCAAGCAATTTAACCTCTCCAGGCCTCACTTCCCTTTTCTGTGATAAAGAGATAATCACACTTAAAGAGACTGTAAAAATTAAATGAGATAATGCATAAAGTGCTTGGCATAGTGCCTAGCACATAGTAAGTGTCCAATAAATGTTAGCAGTTATTACTCTGTGCTAGGTGCTTTACATACATTCTCTCTGAACCCTGTCATCACCCCATAAGGTATTTGATATTCCAATTCAGGCTTCTTTGTATTCCAGATTCATACTTGTTCCATTCACCTGGCTGCCTGCCTCTTTAAGAGCCGTCTGTTTTATTTGAATGTCGGTCCATCTAGTCAAAGCTATGGTTTTTCCACTAGTCATGTATGGATGTGAGAGTTGGACTATAAAGAAAGCTGAGTGCCTAAGAATTGACACTTTTGAACTGTGGTTTTGGTGAAGACGCTTGAGAGTCCCTTGAACTGCAAGGAGATCCAACCAGTCCATTCTAAAGGAAATCAGTCCTGAATACTCATTGGAAGGACTGATGGTGGAGCTGAAACTCCAATACTTCGGCCACCTGATGCGAAGAACTGACTCATTTGAAAAGACCCTGATGCTGGGAAAGATTGAAGGCAGGAGGAGAAGGGGACAACAGAGGATGAGATGGTTGGATGGCATCACTGACTCAATAGACATAATTTTGAGTAAACTCCAGGAGTTGGTGATGGACAGGGAGGCCTGGCATGCTGCAGTCCATGGGGTCGCAAAGAGTTGGAGACGAATGAGCAACTGAACTGAACTGAGAGTCAGTGTTGGGGACTGACATAGGGGATTGGAAGGGAGACAATCGGGGAAGGGCAAGCATTGGAGAAAGAGCACTAGTGTGGGAGTCATGAGATTGGAATTGACACCCCAGATTTTCCATTAACTAATTGTGTGACCTTAGTCAAGTTTTTCTTCTCAGAGTTTCAGTTAACCCTTCTGTAAAATAAGATGGGTAGACTGGAAGAGCTAAGACATTCTAAGACTGGTAACTGGATGTGTTCAAGAGACTTTGAGTAAGATCTAAGAGTATGACTGTGAATTTTGTGGGACTCTGAGAGAGTGTGAAAGGGGAGTGTTGGGTGGAGATATAGGGTATGGAGTTGTGGTTGCAATAATATAAATGACAATAACTAGGAGGGACATGTGACTAGGTTTCCTTAGGACAAAGCATGACAGTGTGAGGCTGTGGGGGAGTGAATATTGGGTGACTGGGTGTGTTTATGTAAGTGGGTGTGTTTAAGCGTCAAGTTCTATGAATGTATTGTATGCGAGGATGTGGGTGTAATGGTATGAAAATTATTATAGTCAAATTTTGTGAGAATGTGAGTACAATTTTAAGGGAAGTATATGGGTTGTGGACTATATGTGAATATGCGAGTGTAGGGGTGATATATATGAGACGGAGACTGACCATGGGCTGATATGGAGAGAGGGATGGTGGAGAGATCTGTAAAGTAGGCACCACAAGTAGGAAGACCCTGAACCGCATCATCCTCCCCTTTCCCTAACCTATGGAGCCCCCTGGAATGATCTACAGCTGACTCAGATGTATTGATTTGGGATAATCTCTTCACTGTTTCCCCCACACAGAGCTGGAGACCCAGTTTTATGCTCCACAGCTGTGGTGAATTAACACTGGAAGTCCCACCATGAGCAAACCCAGCCGAGCCTCCCTCCTACTCTCTTCCTAACAACCTTGGCCAGGGGACTGCAAGAACAGCAGCAAGACTGACAATGAATGCACATTCTTGGGGCCAGGAAAGCTGCAACAGACCTCATCCCTGCACTGAGGAGGCAGAGAAAGATTTGGTAGAGAACTTTTCATGTAGGACTTCAGCTTATGAGGTAGTGATTGTATATAGAACACATACAGATACACAACCACATTTGTATAGAAGGTTTACTTAAACCTTCTTAATCACACACACACACACACACACACACGCATACAAAGTGGTCTGAAGAATTAGGGGTTTTGTTGTTGTTTTGCCTTTGAAGAAAGAGCCCTTTTATTTAAGCAAATGGTAAAGGACTGATGATACCCTCTTATGGTAAGAATATAGAGTGGTACAACCTTTTGAGAAGGTAGTTTGACAATATATACCCAAATGTAAAATGTGTATTTTTTCGATCCAATACTTTTGTTTCTAAGAACTTGCCCTAAGGGGATAATCGTACAAATGTGAAAAGATCTGTCCACAAATATATTCATCTCAAGTGTGTTTAAAACAGTGCAAAACTAGAAATATCCTAAATGTGGATCAACAGAAGACTGACTCAATACATCATACAGTGGAATATACTTCAGTTATGCCAACAATCACATAGCTCTATATTCATTGAAACAGAATGGCATCTATCATATATTTTTATGTAAGAGAAGATTACAGAACAGAACATAGAATTTGATCCTGTTTGTGTCATATTATGCACCTGTGTCTATGTTTATTTACAGGCAGAAAGAGTTGTCTGGTGAATGGTCATTCAAAAAGCAACTGGGGTTGTCTAACTTATATGGGCATTATTTTTGTCTTTCTTCTCTGTATTTCCTGTGTAGGAAGGAAAGGTGAAAGAAGAAAAAGAAGCTTCCTATGTGCCTTCTGTTCACCAGTCTCTGCACTCAACACAGGGGGCATAGCAATGAGTGAGGTGCCAATCCCCTTAGGGACCGCCCAGGATTAAACCTCCACATCAAAGGTGTTGGGGCTGACAATATATCGTCAAATGTGCTATAACTTGATATAGCTTGAATATCATCAAATGTTCTATATCTACAAACTGTCATCTTCCTCCCTTTGCCAGCTCCTTGCTGGATCCATGTTCATCTTTGAGAAGACAGTGAGAAGATGTGTATCCCCTGGAGAGTCCATGGGCTTGGCAGTAGGGGAAAGGAGATCCTTGGATAAGGCTGGAACAGCTGTGGAGACACCTTTTGAGGAGGGAAGTCTCTGTCCTCAATGCCCCTTCCCATAATAAGAGATCAGAGTCCGTCTTCAATCATTTTTTAACTTCCTCAGTCAAAATAACCCTCTTGAAAGTGCCTGAAATCATCCTCCTCTGGGGAGAAACTTCTTAGGGCCTTGGGCCTACAAATGATACTAGAGGCCAAGGATTTCACTGCTCCCATAGTAGTCTCATTTTGAGGATCTTCTGCTTGAACTCCTTCAGGGTAGGAGACTTGCTTCTTCCTGAGATAAGCTTTTTGGTTTCAGGCAGCTCTGATGATTAGAAAATTCTTTCTTAAAGAAATGCGGTAACCCATATCTACCTCCTGGAAGGTGTTTATCCTCCATTCCCAGTAAGGAGATGTTCTTCAAAGATGGTAGAAGGTAAAGTAGTGTCTGCTGAGAGTCCTGAGGTCAAAGGGAGATGTGAGCCAGGACAGTGCAAGGAAACGAGTGGGAACCAACTCAGTCACTGCCATTGTACCCCCAGTCGTCATCATGCCAACATGTGGATCAACATGTGGGCTCAGGGATTTCCATTGTGGGAAAAAAGCTAACCATATCCTAGCATTGTTGGGGAGACAGACATTATGACAGGGAAAGCAAATGGTGCCAAATTCCAATGATCACTTATTAAAGTAAGGTGACATTGGGCTGGTCCCTCTTTGGGCTGGTCACCTCTTGGGCTGGTGGCCCATATTAAAAAAACACAGAACTTTCTAATATTTATAAGGTTTGAAAAATCCCTTTTAAATTTGAGATCCTGTATGAAGGAAGGAGGAGTCCGTTATTTGACTTGATTTTACTCTATGAAAATAATACGCCAAGGATCAAGTTCAAGCCCCTTTCCTGGTTACGTTCAATGGACATGATGCAACCTCCTCCCTTCTCCACCTCCCTGCCTTCCTCAAACACCACACACCAGAGGGTCACATTCTTCCTCATCTCTGCTCTTCTGCATCTATTGTGCCCTCTGCCTTGGTTTGTAAACTCCTTTTGCCCAAACTCAATTCTTGCTGAGCCCTGCTATACCTGCACTTGACCCCTTCCTGTTGGTCCAGGGCATCTTGGGCTGCTCCGACCCGCATCTTGCTCATTGCTTTGCGGTTGATTGACTTGTAAGTCTTCCTCCCTCATTAGAACTGTGAGTTCTATGAGGGCAGGGTCTACATCTCATTTTTTGTACCCCCAGTGCCAAACCAATGCCTAACACCTAGAAAACAAGCAGAAAACAGTTGAATGACTGAAGAGGTGTTGAGAAGAGGATCATGACCTTTATCAGAGGCAAATTCAGCCTCTTTTCAAAGTTGCTCTTGGAATGACAGGCAGAGAGGGGAAGGCATTCTACTTCATCTAGTGTCAATACTAGGATGGTTGTGTGGCCATGGGCAAATTACTGGATTTCTTTGAGTCTTAGCTTCCTTATCAGTCAGGTAGAGGGGGTACATAATAGTATTTTCCCCCAAGAGTTGTTATGACAAATCGAAAGTAGCAGTGTAGTGTGGAGTGCCTAATATAGCACCTGCCACAGAAGCGCTATTATCATCCTTGTATTTGTCATCATTTGCAGTGATCACAGGGATTATTATTGTTACTATGTAACAGCCTATTTCTCTCCCCTGGAAAACTCTGCGCCTTCTGTCAAAGCCCCAGATCAAATGCCACCTCCTTTAAGAAACCTTCCCAGACGCCCTCAGGAAGTCCTGCCCCCTTGACTGTGCAGCACTTCCTGTGTGCTTCCATTTCAGTGCTCATAGGGCATTGTGATGTTTGTAGAAATCTGTCTTCCTGCCTGATGGTGAACCTCAGGAAGGCTAAGGCAGTCTTGGCTTTCCTTTGCCCTCAGCTGCTCTGACACGTGGGAGAATTCAAAAGTGTTGGGTGAGTTGGAGGAACTTCCAAGTTCCCGAAAACACCAACGTGTGCTGGAAACCAGTGAATATGCAGTATTAATGATGACTCAAGGCACTGAGTTGCCACTGCTCCACAGATTTGAGTTCCACGCCTAAAATATTTAATGCAGATGATGTACAATCTCAATATATTTATAGAATTTTTTTTTAAGAAGGGAGGGAAGAAACTCAGTCTGAGAGATAATATTACCACAAAGGAGGAAGCTGTTCCCCTTTGCTCACTTCTCCCCCGGCCCCACATGGTCCCCTCACCGCCCCCAGCACAGGGCTGTCAGTTTTGTTCCTGCTCTGGTGCAGGTATGCTGTAAGTACGCTTTTGAAGGGGCTGTCTTGAAGCACTCCCTCCACTAGCCGGTAGGTGTTTATTTACGCCAAGTGAGCTTAACAGCGGCAAAATGAGGAGGGTTGGGAGAAATGAGTCCCAAACTCAGAGAGAGCTGTGATCGAGATCTTATTTTCCACGAACTGTTGCATCAGGTTTGTGGCCTTGCACACAAGTATTTCCTGTGGACACAGCAGGATGTTAATAATAACTAATGCACGATAATAACAATACTCCTCACTTGTACTGCATTTAATGACCTCTTGGATCACATTTACATGGCCTCACTGTTCCCACTAGTCTAGAGAGTGAGGTATGTGGGACAGATATTCCCATTTTACAGATTGGGAAACTGAGGTCAAGAGGACTTGCAGAGAGCCACCCCACTACTTAGAAGCAGATCTGAGAGGTGAAGTCGGGGCCCTGCAAATTCGTGGTCATATTGACATTTGGGCTCCTGCAACTGTAGGTTTGTTGCAGGCGTACACCTGGGGGAGCTCTTTAGGACCTGGCAGCAACCCTAAAAGGGTGGAGTCCCAACTGTCTTACAATTAGTCCCTTTCTTGGAGGACCTCGCGCCCTGGGCTGGTTCGGCTGCGGGACGGCTGAGCGAGGGCCGGGGAGCGGGGAGAAGAGCCACGCGGACCTGACGGGCGCCCGCGAGTGCGAGGAAGGCGCTAGCGGGGCCACCCACCCACTTTCTGGGCGGGAAGACTGAGGCTCGGGCGGCGGGCGGCCGCCCCCTGGTGGCGGCGGGGCGGGCGGACAACGGGGCCCGGCCCGACCGTGGCGCGTCCTCGCTCCCGGCCCGGCGGAGGCGCTTCGGCTCTCGTGGCGCCCGCTCCCCCCGCCGCCTCCCCCGCTCCCTCCACTTTGGGGATAATTTAACATGTTTCACACTAACTTTCCCGTAATGGCCACGGAGCCTTTAGAAGTGCAGCCTCCCCGCTTTATCGGCGGCCGCGCTAATGGTTATCTCGCAGCCGTGCCCCCGGCGATCCTGTCAGGAGTAAATAGAAGCTGACACAGTCATTTGCTTAAATCTTCTCCACACTTTTGCCGCATTTCCCTCCAGAGGATACCCCTGAAACAACAATTATTTGAAATGTCACGCGTTTCTGCCCCTGGGCTACCAACAAATGAACATTAAATCTATTAACAGCAAAAAAAATTAAATGTTTACTTTTCCGCGAAGGTGTGAGGGGCCGGAGTCAGGGAGGGGCCGAGGCAGAGACAGGGACGGAAACCCGAGACAGAGACCGAGAAGCCGAGAAACCCAGGCGTGCGAGGAGACAAGGAAGCTGGAGGAGGCTGGAGAGAGACAGCAGGACAGACTGAAATACAGAAAGACAGACTCGGAGCAGGCGCAGGGGGGAGCGACGTGGGGAGGAAGGGCCAGAAACACAGGGTAAGACAGAACAGAGATTGAGACCAAAAAAAAAAAAAAAAGAGAGAGAGAGAAAGAGACAGACTCCCAAGAGAGTAGCAAGGAGGGCCAAGAAGGATGCCCACAAAATGAGACATGAGAAAAAGCAGAAAGAAACATTGCGTGCTCATAATGCTGCCACTCTCCCAGTTTAAACAACAAAATGAAAACCAGAACGGGGCGGGCGGGGGCGGGGGGAGCGGGGGTGGGGGGAGAAAGGGGGCCAGGTTAGGGGGTGGGGTGGGCTGCATTTCCCAGGGGAGTGCTGGAGTGAGCTGGGGTGTATTCTGGGAATAGTACTCTCTTAGGCCTTACCCTGCAACCTGGTGTCCTTTGGGCCTTGCAGGCGCTGGCCTGGGCTTGCACTGAAGTGGGGGACGGCACTGCCCTCCATGCCCCTCATTTGTCCAGCGGTGGGTGGGGGTGTGTGTGAGAGAGGTCTGGAGTGCCTGCAGCTGGAGACTCAGGGGACAGCAGGTGTGGGATGAAGCAGATAGGCAAGTGTCAGGGTCCATGGCCTGGGGTCAATGGCCATCCTGGCTGCCCCTGTGACTCAGTGTCCCAGTCTGTATAATGAGAAGCAGACCTCTGGACCTCCACTCCACAGTCACCTGAGGGCCAGATTGTCCTGAGTACAGTGTCTCCGTTGCCCTCCCCTGGGCCTGTGTGACATCTGAGAGATGTCATACCTGGTACTGTGGAAGGATCTGGGGTATGTATGATCTTGTTTTTTGGTTCCCCAAGGTCAGTGCCTCACCACGGGTGATGTGTTCACAGAGCACCCACTGTGGGAAGGAGCCCAAGGGAGGGCCAAGAAGCTCCAGTCATTGAGGACCACTCATTTCTCCACACCTCCAACCAGAATCAGGGCTCCGTGAGAGGCCAGTAAGAGGGTAAAGGGCCAGGCAGCAGGAAGGCCTGTGAGGAGGTTCTCCAACAGTTGGAGGTGTTAGTGGGGTTGAGGGGGGCGAGGGAGGTGGGGGTGTCTGAGGGGCCAGTGTAAGCTCTTTTCACCTCCCAGCTCCCCCCTACTCTTACATCTCCTGGCGCTCCATGGACTGTATTCCTGTGACATTTTCAGTTACAGCAAATGGGTCAAGTTTCTTTTCAGTGCCAGGTGAGGCTCTCATCCTGGGCCGACTCAGCATGGCCAGACGCCTCTGGATTCTGGTTTCACTGCTCTCCTGGGGACATGTGTCCAAGCTGAGACTGCACGCTAGGGCTCTTGGTTAGTGTGTAACTGGGTGTGAACACTAGCTCCATACACACACATCTGCCTGCACCAGTAACACATGCAAACACAGAAGTGAGGCTATGAATGTGCTCTCACACTACTGCTTTAAATGTGGACATTTTTAGCCTCCTATGAACCCAACTTTGAGATACACATGCAGAGCACATTCATGTGGGTACACAGATGATCACCTTTCATGTTCAAACGTAACCTTGCACACTCAGACATACACTCAAGGTGGCTCCATCCCCCTGCCCTTTACCCTGACAATGCCCACCTCCAGTCTTCTTACTCCAAAGGAAAATGGCAAAAGGCTACGTATGTATGTCCAGGTCACAGAATCTGTGTTCTTTGTCTGAATGTAAGGTTGTGTATGTGTGCCTATGTGTGAATGGCAAAGAAAATTTACATGTATTTCTTTGCTTTGAACGTGGACATGTTTGCTGCCTACAAGGATATTGTAACTGTGTTTGTGTGTGTCTCTTGGAGTGTTGTGTGCCCCTGTGGTTGTGTGTGACTGAAAGTGTGTGGTGGGGGGTATGTGGGGGGGGGTGAGTGCTATTTAAATAAAAAAGAAAGGAAGTGAATCAGGGTCGTTTCCATTTTAATTGTAAAACAGATAAGCACTAAACACTTTGAAAAAGTAAATGACTTGAGAATAATTACTCTCTATTACCCAGCGTCCCAGGGGGGCAGTTGGAGGAGCCCAGATGGCTACAAAAATGGGATTTAGCAGAAAATTGAAGACATTATTCACCGTAACACATTATCAATTACCTTCATATCAATTACAATAACCTTACATTAGCGAGGGGCCCCGAGACCCTCAAGCCCTGAGACTGTGGAATCACTGCAGCCCCGTGGGGGAGGGGTTGGGAGGAGGGGTAAGAGGATGGGAGGGGACTGGGAGGGTCTTGCTTCCATCTCTCTCTTGGAGATGCTGCTGGCTTAGGCCCTCACACCCCATTCCGGGTCTCTACTCCTCAAATTTTCCCCAGTCCCAGCACTCTAGACTGGGGCTCGAATGGAAAATAATGAGTGGGAGCAGGTAGCGAGCTGAAGGGTGAAGGATTGAGAAGCTGATGGAGAGCTACAGAGGCCAAGAGGTGCAGGTGATAAGAGGCTGAGAAGTGAGGGAAATAAAGGGATGCGGGTGGCCTAAATAGGCCCGAGAAATCTAAGAGGCTGAGATTGAAAATCTGAAGGGGTAAGGGGGCTAAGATGCTGAAGAATTACCTTCTAGAAATTTTGCTTTTATTCTGTGGTCACTTTCTAGTCCATCCACCTCTCTTAGACTTAGGGCTTTTCTAGGCTTTCCCTTCTCCCATCTCCCCTCCCTGCCCACTGCAGTTTCTACTGGTTCTTTCCTCCCACCCCAAAGTCTCTTAGATGGAGTAGAATGGGAGGTGGTGTAGGGGGCCTCTTGAGAATGAGTTGCACAAGACATTCAAAACTGAAAGTCATGAGTCTTAGTCCCCTGCAGTAGGAAGCACAGAAGTGAGATTAATGGAAAAACTTCCTAGAGTAAGACTCTGAGACTGAATCCATGTGTCTCCTCTGTGACCTGGGAATCAGTCAGTGGAGAAAGGAGCCGGAAGACCCTGCAAGGGCAGGCTCTGAGATAGAGTTAGAATGAAGAGTGCAGCCCTGATTTCTCCTTTATCTCCTCACTGGCACACACAGCACCCTTCACTGACGGGGGCGGGGGGCAGGGGAGGGGGGGAACCAGCCAAGCCAGTCCAGCCATGCGCCACATGTGGCCACTGAGTGCTTGAAACATGGCTAATCCCGATGGAAATGTATTGCAAACAAAAAATGCACACTGATTTTTAAAGAGTTAGTATTGATAAAAAAGGTAAAATGTCTCATTTTCACTTTAAAAATATTGGCTACATGCTAAGATGGTCTTATTTGAGCTATATTTTAAATATTTATTTAAATTGTAACTACATATTAATTTAAAACTTGATAAAATGAAATGAATTCATTTCATCTGTTTCTTTTAATGTTTTTTAAAATATAGCCACTAGAAAAATTTAAATTGTGTATGTGGCCCACACACATTTTATTGATATTTCTGTTGGACGGAGTTAAGCTAAAGTTCCTGGGAAGGAAAGGGTTTGGGAGGGGAGCAATTCTGGGGGTCCCTCCCTGGGATTCACTTCAAAAGGGCCCTTTTTTTCCTAGAGGACAGGGCCCCCTAAGGAGCAGAACTTCTGAGATGGATTGAGGCAGGAATCTTTTCCTTTTCCTTTCTGAAACCTAACCCCCTAAATCAGCCATTTGGTTCAGGATTCCCAAGGAAACAGAAACCCATGTAGTCACAAGTTCCCACATCCAGTTCATCCCTTCTCAATGCCCATCCTCAACATGTACACACATATGTTCTGCCCATGCATACGTTCTGTGCTCACATGCTCATTTGGGCATTAACACGTTCTCCCACTGGGCATGCATATGTCCATCTCTCTCACAAGTGCACACACATTCCTTGCTCATATGCACACTCACATTCACACTGCTGTGCACGTGTTCTCGCACTTTCTGCCATGTGACAGCTTCACATGGACACGTGTGCATTCACACACTGCATCCTTGTAGACGTGTGCATCCCATTTCACACACATAGCAGGGCCAGGAGGGCAGGCTCGGGCAGAGTTGTCAGCTTGATTCATGGTGTGTGTGTGTGTCCAGGGGAGTGAGAGCTAATAGTGCCCCCCTCCCTCAGGCTGGGCCCAGAGGACTAATTGCTAGTAATGAGCTAAAAGGAGCTCAGAGCTGGCCTCAGGCACCGGATGAAGATGTTTCCAGAGACCAGCCAGAAGCTGTCCTGCTGTTTTGTTGATAGAAAATCCTTCTCCCCCAGCGTCCCCTCTCTGTCTCTGTCGCCCCTCCTGGGCTCCCTCTGGTTCCCACAGCCTCTGAGAGGTCCAGCCATACCCCAACCCTGATTCTCCCATTAGCCTCTCTGCCTCCTCCTGAAGGTCCTACCCCATCACAGCATTTGCCCTCTCTCCTGCCCTCTTCTCTCTCCTCCCTGATGGGGACCTCCTAAGGTACCCACTGAATAGGAGACAGATTTCCAGAGGCTCCAAAGGTCAGATCTAGGGCTAATGGGAAAGGTTGCAAGGATCCTCATTGTAACTGGACCTGAGGAAAACCTTTCTGGTAATAAGGTCTGCCCAATAATAGAAGAGGACCGTGCTGAGCTCCCCATCGCTGAAGTATTCAACAACACTCACTGAGGATGCTGTAGAGAATACAATCCATGGGAAGGGAAGTTGCAGAGAATGACCCATGAGACCTCTTCCTGGGATTATTATTATAATTACTTATAAATTATTAATATAATTATTCACCAGTACTAATTATTATAGCCACCATAGGTCAAGTACCTATAAAATGCATGTACTTTACATTTTTAGCTGTCTCCATTCATCCTCACAAACATCTACCTGTAAAGTAGACATTATTATCCTCATTTTGCAGATGAATAAACTGAGGCTCAGAGAGGTCAAAGCAGGAGCCAGGGCCACATGGCCAGTCAGTTACAGAGCAAGGATTTGAATCAAGTGTGTCTTATCTTCATACTCATACAATTTCCACTAAAACTCTTTCATTCATTCTCTCAACAAACATTCATTCATCAAATAGAGAACCTCTGATTTAGCAAATGAAGACTAAAAGGGATCAGAGTCTTAAAGGGACCAAACTTAAAGGAATTTGGGGTTGGTGGCAACCAATGCCTCAGTTTAGAAACAGAAAAAGAAAAATCCTCGACAGAGATTCCCTCCACAATCCCCAAGTGGCTATATGTGTCTGGTGTGGGCAGGCATATCTCTGTGTATATGAAACCACCTGGGAACACACAAAGAACCAGCAGCCACAGGGGTCTTGGGGAGAACTGGAGGGCACGAAAGCCCAGTGCCATGCTTTGCCAGTCTGAGGGAGGGATCTGGGTCCAGGGAAACCCATCTCTCATATTGGCACATTAGTGTCATTCAACAAAGGCCAGGCAGGATCTGAGGGCCTTCTAAGCACACTTCATTCTCCTTTCTCCACCCTCAAGCAGATATTTGGAGCAGGGGGCGGGCAGAAGGGAGGGAAGGAAGGAGAGAAAAGGAGGGTCAGGTGCTGGAGTGGGACAGGGCAGGGGTGGCACCCAGAGATTTGGAGGCTGTTTATGATGCAAATATGTGTAAAAGCTTTGCATTGTCTCCCCTGAGAAAGGAGCCTAAAATTGAAGTCTAATTATAACGAATGATTGTTAATGAGTTGTCTAAACATAATAGATGGAAAGAATTAAACACCCAGAAGAAACAGGGTTTCATTAACACACAATAAAGAAACCACAAGTGGGGTGAACAGAGGCCCCCCCTTCATGGAAGACAACCCTTCTTTCCTTTCCCCCACGGATGGGGCTGGCAAGTGGGACCAAGACCAGGATCCCATAACTGGAAAACTTGGGACCATTAGGTGACCCTTATTGTTGAGGGCACCTGTCTACAAGGGTGGGCATTGTCCGGGCCCACACCTGCTTGGGTACACATGAGTGCCTGCCTTAGAAAGGCATGTCTGCCGCCCTGTAGACATTTAATCAAAGTAAGTGTTCTTCCTATGAGTGGACTCTAGTGGATGGTGGAAGGTGAAATCTCAGAGAGGGACATGGGGTCAAGAGCAACCTGTGGGCTTTGGTGGTCTTCCTGAAGCCAGCCTCCTGCCCCCCTCCACCACCTTTTGGCTCCCAGGGAGGGAAAACAGATGAGAAAGGACATGTACTACGTACACATGTGTACAACTCTGAAGGTCGAGCGTCAACCACACCCATCTGAACTCAGAAGGCCAGAGGGAGGAAGGACATCAGAGATCATCTGACCCAAACCAGCTGACCTAACACAGATGATGCTCCGTGAGGCCCAGAGAGGGAAGGTGACAATTCCAAGGTCACACAGTTCAGAGCTAGATCTCACACTAGTCCAGGGTGCTCTAGATTTTAAAGCATCCATTGCTCATGAATGCATGGCTTGGAGCAAGGCCACTCAAACAATAAGATAATGTTCTACATACACACATATTACACATAGGTAACACTGGGACTCTTCCGGGTAAGGTGTGAATGTTTAGGGGTTGTGAGGGAGGCAACAGGAGCCATATTTGTGTAGGGAGAGACTGGGCAATGCCAAGTGGTCCCAGGATGGCAAAATGTGCCGGAGCATACATACATATGGGTTATTGGAGGGCAGAACACAAGAGCTGGAGAGAGGGCTTTGATTGACAGGTTAATGAAGCGCTTTATACTGGTGGTATAACTGCAGAGGCAGGCTGTGAGAGGGCACACACACACACAAACATACACACCCTGATGCGAGCAACACCCAGCAGGGCAGAAGCCAGGCTGGCCAATCTCCAGAGTGATCTTCCGGAATCCAGAAGGATACCCTCTCTGCACCTTCACCCCTGACTTTCTTGTGGGTTTGGTGCAGTCCTGCAATTACATTGATTTAGTCCAGGTCATGCATGGATAGGGAGGTGAGGGAACTAACAGGACCTGGAATCCCTGGTTCTTTGTGCTCAGCGTTGAGGTGACCTCACCGCAGAGGGAGTACAGACAAGGCTGAGACTCCCTCCAAGACTGAGTTCAAACACCCAGGCAGGCACCATAAGGATGAGGGTGTGGTAGGCTTGTGAGTTAAATTCTAGATGGACGCACACGTCCTCACCCTATCGACCGGACCCACCCCAGACCAGACAGCCTACCCTCCCCCTACCTTCGCCCTTCTTTTGACCCCGCCCCCCTTGGAGCCAACACTGATTGGCTGCCATGCAGGCAGTGCCGGCCAACCAGCCCCCGCAGCGCCAAGAAAAGTTAATTTGGAGTTCTGGTCTCTTCCCAGGATGCATTTGGGCGGCCGCCCGTAATGAGATGCATAATTGCGGAGGCCTGCCAACAAAAGCAGGCTGGATTTAATTGAGTCAACGCATGGCCATTAATAATCTGACGGCAGTCCTCCCCCACCCTCACCCCACCCCCACCCGCCATCATCCAATGCTCTGCAGCCCCCACTGGGCACACTGGGCTCCCGTCCCAGGCTGGTCTCCTGTTCAGGGGGAAGCAGGTCTGACCATTCCCCAGCCTGCTCCAGTGCTAGAGAGGCTGAAGGGAGAACCCACTCTCCCCTAAACTATCTCATCATCATCCTGTCCACCTCTCCTGTATACCTTGGTTGGCACCTGTCTCCCATCAATCCCTTTCCCCAATTCAGTCATTAGATCAATATATCCTGAACTCCTATCATGTGCCAGGCACCGGGAACACAGCAGCTACTGCAGACACAAATCAACCTCTTAGAGCTTAGAGTCATCATTCAGTTGTCTTCTCACACCCTTTACATGAGCCTGACCCTTATACCTGTGCCCACACCCCCACACCCATGCTTGACTCTAGCCCTCACACACCTTCCCCACTTGCCTGCCCCTTACACTTGTCCTCATGCCCTTTTCCCATACCTATCCCTTTTATGCCTTATTCAGACACCTATCTACAATACAGCCTTTACCATAGTCCAGTCCCCAGCATCTATTCCCCCATACATGTCCCCAAATCTCCCGTTTATCTTCATACTCAAGAACTCTGTCCACACACACCCTCTCCCACACATCTGCTCCTCTCCTCTCACACCAGTAACTCTTGCGTGACTGCTTCACTGGTACCCTCTCCTTGCCACTTATCTCTTCCGCACCCTCCCCCCATTCCTCCCTTCCTCCCAGGCCCACAAACCTCAACCAAAACTCTCCAAGTGGTCCCATCTCCTAGAGCTGTTGCTGCGTCAGTAAAATGGGGATAGTATTAGTCAATGCCTCAAGGGATTGTTGAAGTGATTATTTCATGAGATAATCCAGGCAGAGGGCACCTGGGAGCACTCTCCAGTGGTGGTTGTTGACTCTTGCGGGGTGGAGATAATCTGATAAACTGCTCCACAATGAGCTTGGACTGCCCCAACCCCCAAGTGATCTCTTAAAATAATCTGCTTTTACCAGATTAGCCCGGAGTGGGCCTGACCTAATCCCAATGGCTGAAGCACAAATGGTCACAACCTAGGCAGTGACCAGCTTTTCATACCTCCTCAGGAAAGTGGGCTCCTTTGCATCCTTACCTGTTCCACACGAACCTGTTTATCCGTGGTTCCCCGGGGGTAATGGAGAGGCCTAGCATCCCCCAAAGTGGACAATGGGGCTTGTGGGAGGAGGGCACAGGGCACTACTCTTCTACCCACTCTCCCCTTTCAGTAAATCTCTGGTAGGGCAGGAGAGGTCAGTCTGAGGGTGGGGGTGGACTTTTGTGGGACCCTGGGAGGCAAAGTTCCTTACGAAAGGAGAAGAGGATTCTCCTTCCCATTCACTCCTCAGTTTCTCTGTAAGGCCAGAGGAGGCAAAAGAAGGGAAAAGAGCCACTACTTGGGGGAGAGGAGGTGGCACGGGGAGAGGTGGATCTGGAGCGCCATCCCGCTCCCCGCCCCGTTCCCACCCCTCCCCGCAAGCTTCCTTGGTTGGGGGCGGGCACTGCGGTTAGCTGTGGGTGCTTAGCAGAGGAAGATACCCTCCGCACCCCACCCCACCCCCGGCCCCCCTGAGCCTCTCTTCTCAATCCATCTGCCCGCTGGCTTCCGGGAGGAGGTGTCGGGAGGAGATGTTGGAGCTGCACTCGGCTGGGGCAACCGGCGGGCGCGCGCGCGCGGGCACGCGACTCCTCAGAGAATCCCCGTCACCGCCGAAATCGCCGAAATTGGCTGCAACTAGTAAAGATGCCAGGAATTTGCACCTTGCTCTGTGACCTAAAGCAAAAATGACATGAACATTGACAAATTTGACAAGGAAATTTGTGCAAAAAACAACTTCTATTTGGCTAGCCAAGCAGCAAATATGCCGGATGATACGCTTTATTAAGCAATCCATTTCTCAGCAATAGCGGCGCCATCTGCAAAGGTTACCGCGCATCAGGCTCGGCACAGAATTTCATCTGCGTCTGCAGTCGGGGCCGCACGCGGACACATTTTTCATGTACATGCGATTCCGGATGCAAATAGAATCCGTGATGAAGGAGGTGACCTTCTGGGCCGAGCCGCGCGCGCTAAAGTCACGCGAGAGCCCGCGGGGAGCGGGCTGGGCAGGAGACAGGGGGCCGGGGGGGTGGGGGGTGGCTGGGGCTGAGGGTTGACCACAGAAGAGGGTATGAGAGGGGTCAGGGAACGGGGGTCTGTGGGGAAGGAATCATATATGGTAGCGCTTGGGGTCTGGAAGGGATTTAGGGGAGCCTCGGCCCAATCCTCTCACTTTACAGATGCGGAAACTGAGGCCCAGGACTGGAAGGGGCTTGGCCAAGGTCATACAGCCCAGGGATGGTAGGCCTGGAGCTGGGACCCGGTACCTTGATTCCCAGTCCGGTGTTGGCGCTGAGGGTTCTGAGCATAGTGAGTGAGAGTGTGCCTGGCTTCAGGCCGTTTCACCACTGCTAACTGGATAGCCTTGAGCAAATTAATAAAGCTCTCTGTGCCTCAGTTTCCTGTTCTGTACAATGGAGATATGCTATTATCCACTATTAACAAATAAAGCTATTAGCTTTGTTATGAAGGACTGAGTTAATATGCATAAAGTGTTTGGAACAGCGCCTTTCAAGGAGTAAACTATAAAATCATTTGTTGATTAAGTATTGATAAATGTGTGTTTCTATCCTTCCTGGGCTGATGGGAGATGGAAGAGGGAAGCACAGAGGAAAGCTCCTGTTGAGGCAGAATGGGTGCAGATGGGGAGAAATGAGTGAGCTAGGACTCTTCTTACAGTGGAGTTGGGATGGATACCTCATCCCTCTCAAAGGGAAGTCCTCTGCTCCCTTCTCCCATCTCTTCATCTCCTCTATCACCCCATTTCCCTGGTCTTCCTTCTCCCCTCATGCACACAAATAAAGTACATCTTCATTTCTCACACCTAGTTCTGTTCACATATCATTTTCTGCTTGTCATCCATTGGGTCTTCAGGGTCTTTCTTGTAGGATCTCCTTTCATACTCGTGCCTTCAGATGTGCTCATTCCTTTGGGCTTTCAATTGGGTGAGGGGTCACTTAGGGAGGAGCTGTGCTTGTCACTGATGAAGCTACTCTATTGAAGTCTGTGTCTCCCACCACAAATGACCTCACTCCCACACCCTTGGTAACTTAATGCCTAGTCTCTGATTTGAGGTAAAACTACTCTGGTCTATATGTTTCACCACCATTTGTCCTTTTCCTGAAGTCCCTTCCTCTCCAAGTCCCTTCCTCTCCTCCAAGCCAGGACAAATGTCCTGATGGCACCTATCAAAATCACTGTGATAAGTTGATTCTCTGGTGCCTGCACTCAACACAAACAGTGGACCCCTGGGGAAGGTTTAAGCACCAGGCCCATCCTTTGGAACAGACAAGGTTTGCTGCTTACCAGGTCTGGTTCCCTTGCGTTCCTCACAATGTCTCCCCACCACCACTGTGCAGTTTCTGAAACCACTGCAGTGTCTCACCAAGACCAATGAGAGAGGTTTGGAGTATGACAGCCTCAAAGTTGGGCTTCCCAATCTAACAATACAGTGACATTGAGTTAATCACTTAACCCCTGGAACCTCAATTTTCCCATCTGTAAAATGGGGGATATTAATAGTAATAACCTCCTTAGGTTATTGGATGGATATTCTGACATAAACATGTTAAAATCAACCAATAAGTAAATAAGTGACTTTTTTTCCTCCTCTTTACCTTTGGGCCCCCACCACCCACTCTGAGGGCTCCTTCATCTCCCCATTCCTTTGCTGCTCCAACCCCTATTAGGAGGAATGTTCCTTCCAAAGGGCCAGGTTTTCAATTGAAAGAAAATCCAGTCCTGCTACAAGTACTCACGTGGGCTCTGAGCCCGGATGACCGGATAGAAGTCAGAAGTTGTAATGTTTGTTGGTTTATTTAACCTTTATTGAGGACCTACTATGAAGACCTCAGCTCCACTTCCTGAGGGTTGACTGAGGCTGCTCTCATTTATCCCTGTCTCGGAGATAGCTGCTGAGTACAGGTTAGTTCCATGAAGTGGTAGTTTTGGAGTGCCCTGCGTCCCTCCACGTACCCCTAAACTTGGTAGCCGAGAACTTGCCTAGGCAGGGAACCACTCTAAAACATTCGCAAGCCCAGAGAGGCCCAATTCGGGACCTTGACTTTCTTCTTCCGGTCTTCCAACTCCCTCTCCCCCAACTCCCTGTCCGGGGAGCGCGTCCAGCTTCAGAGGGTCCTCGACTGCCGGATGCAAGAGTTCCGAGGATCGGAGGTCGGCGAGCGCACCTCCCCAGCCTTGTGCGGAAGAAGTGCCCAGTGGTGCAAAACGACCCCCGAGTCCCCGGCAAATTTCAGACCCAGCCTAGAGGCCTAAGGGGCGGGGCCTGGGCGAGGGGCGGAGCCAATCCCGGCTCTGCCCGCCCCTCCCTCCACGGCTCCGCCCCTCCCTTCCCTGCCCTAGCTGTCCGGCCCGCCCCTTCCCCGGCCCCGGCACGCTACAGTAATCCAGAATGTGTATTTCTGCAGATGATTAAATCAATACAATCCTGACAGGACTTGTTGGAACATGCTTCTTTATTTTGCGCAATTCCTTCCCCGCGTCGCCGGCATTTATCACCCGCTCGGCTGTCAGAGCCGAGATTGTGCGGGGCGAGGGCGGGGTGGGTGGGGGAGGTTCGCGCTGCGTCTGGTGCAGGGGCGGCCCTTAGGCTGGCGGAGCAGACGTGCGGCCCCCCTACACTAACACAGACAAACCAACTTAGGGGTCGAACTGCGCCCCCAACCACACACTGCCCGCGACCGGCTCCCCTACGGTCGGTTAGCAGGGGCGGGGAGCAGGAAGATTTGGGTTGGGGGAAGGAGGCAGGGGAGGCCGTCGAAACGGGGACCGAGGGCCTCAGGCCGCACACAAACTCCCCTTTACACGCTGAGCTCCTACTCGAGGTCACGGCACGGACGGACCGTGTTTCCGCGAATCCTCTCTTACCCTCTTCTGACCTCGGTCCTGGCAGCTGGGGACCCTCGACGGTGGGATGGGGGAGGATGGGGATCAGATCCTTGGCCCTACCCCAGGCTCGGGGAGGAGGGGAGAGAAGGCTGGGAAGGAGGGAGACGAGGAGGAAGAAGAACAGGGGGATGATGAGAAGGAGGGAAGAGGAAGGTTGGAGGGTGAGGAAGAGGAGCGGGGGGAGGAGGGTGAAGGGAGGAAGGCGAGGAGGAGGACGATGGGGAGGAAGGCTGCTGGCTGCGGCGGCGGCCGGTGACAGGTGCCTCGGCGGTGGCGGCCCTCGGCAGACGTGATTGCCGCCGTGGCTGCGCGCCGGAGCGTGACTTTACAACTAATCCTGTTTGTAAGTTATTATTTATCTTCAGGAAAGTTTGTCAAACTTGGGCTTTGATTTTTCGCCCTGATTTCCCTCTTGTGGCGCGCTCTCGCACGCGCTCCCATATAATTTATGACTGCCTCTGGTCCTGATGACAGATTATTAAAAGTAGAATTAGTTTTTCGCGCAGAATTTTTCCACTGGGAATTGGGAAGGCAGCGCTCTCCGCGGAAGGTCTCCGGCGAGGTCTCCATTACTAATAGAAGTTTTTTGATGGGGTGAGGAGACTAATGATTTGAATTTACTGTGGCAGCAGTCACGTGGGCGGGAAGGCATCAGCCGAAGAGACAAGAGGTTAACTTTCTCCCTGTGGAGAGGTTTATTGGATTGTTTAGCAGCAGAAGGATAATGTTTTTGTCATAGACTGCTGGTGCCGCGCTGCAGTGCGGTGGCCGCCAGCGCCGGGAGAGGGGAGAGAGGGGGAGAGGGGGAGCCGGGGAGACCGCGAGAGGCAGACAGACTGACGGACAAACCCGGGAGAAGAGGGAGTTACGGAGGGACACACGGAGACACGGGGAAGCAGGGCGAGTCAGGGAAGGAGTCGAGAGAGAAGGAGACGCAGAGTGACAGACAGAAAGAAAGACGAGAGCCCCAAGAAATACGACAGGGAAGGCGAGGCAGGATGGAGAGAAAGAGCAGGGGCAGAAACCCAGAGAAAAGAAAGAGAGAGGGAGGGAGGGGTGCTGTCAGGTCCCGGCACTGAGAGGGGCGACTCAGCGGGGAGGACGAGGTCCCTGGGGACGTGCGATCCAGGCGCCCAGCCTTGGGTGGGGGCGGGGGTGGGGGATGATAGTGACCCCGGGGCCGGGCTGCCCTCATCCCACAGATGTGTTCGGGAATCCGGGGGCGCAGGCCGCGCGGGCGCCCCCAGTCGGGCGGGGATAGGCCTGGCGGGTCCGGGGGGAGGGGGAGAGGGGGGCGGGGGCGCGCGGCGGCGGCGCGTTCACCTGGCCGTGCGCTCGGAACTTGTACTCCCAGCATGCCTCGACAACATGGGAACCGGAGGGGAGTCGCTGCGCAGCTGAGAGCCTCGGCTTAATCTTATGCACCATTAAGCACTCAGCAGCAAGCCCGTCCTGTTCATATACATCATCCACGCTTAATAAACATAATGATGACATAAGATGTAATTCTAGATGAATTTTCATTTTATAGGGAAATGGAGAATTCCTGTAGAAGGGAAAAAAAGTAAATTATCTGGGAAGTGCAAAATAAATGATGTTGCTCCCAGAGATGAATAGAGGTGTTAGAGGGAGAGAGGGAGAGAAGGAGGAAGGAGGGAGGGAGGGAGGGGAGGGAGGGAGAGTGAGAGATAGCGTGCAGAGACGGAGAGATAGAGTCACACCGAGAGAGGCAGAGACCTGGACTGAGAAAGACACGCGGGTATGGGGGTGGGGCAGGCTGCAGGATGTGGGGGAGGTACCCGATGGGATGAAGGCGGCGGGGGTCCCCGGGTGGGAGCTGTGGGGGGTCGGGGCCGGCGCCTGATGGAGGGGCCGAGGCTGGGGGGGTGGGGAGTGGGCGGCAGCGGCCCGGGCCGAGGCGAGGGTGACGGTGACGGACGGGGCCGGGCCGGGCGGCTCATTCATCAAGAGAAGGATCAGGGGCCCGCGGAGTCACTTACGGGCGGAAATTGAATTCTGATGAAAGCGCTGAGAGGCGAGGGCGGGGGAGCGAGGACCAAGCTCGGGCCGAGTTCCCAGACTTGCCAAGGGGAGGGGGAAGGGCCCACAGAGACCTTCCAGATTGAGGTCCACGCCTCCTTCCTGTCTGGAACCCACCAGACCCCACAGCCCCCGCCCCAGGCATCTGGTAGGGATGTCGGCTCTGGTTGGGAAGGTGTGGGACCTGAGGGTGTACCTAGAAATGTAGCTGCAGTCCTCTTCCTGAGGATCTTGACCACAGGGTGCCTCAGACTGGCCAATGGATGGCTGTGGTGATGGGAGAAGAGGCGGAGGGTAGGGGGTTTGGTGAGAGAATTAGAGGAAAACAACAAGCAAGAAGGGTTAGTGGAGATTGATGGTGTCTCTTCCTTGAGAGTCAGGGAGGGGAAGGATGGGATGGATATGGGGGGCAGTTACAGAAAGATCAGGGGTGGTTAATGGGGGAAATCATTGAGAGGGTCTTAGGGCCAAGGGAATATAGTGGAGGGTCTGTCAATGGGCTCTTGGACTCTGGTGGTATAGTGGTGTAGCTAATATAGAAGGCAGGCCCAGGACAGGAGAAGTGAGACTGTCACACATTAACTACAGAGTCTTCCCCTATTGAGAGGGAAGGACCTCACTAATGAAAGTAGCAGCCTGGATAACACTGATAGAGCTCCCAGGAAGCAGGATGAGACCCACCCCCCACCACTGCCACCCCAACCAGGGCAGCATGGAGGAGAATGAATTCTATCCAGAGTCAGTAGGATAAGGACCTCTCGGCTGGTAGAAAGCCCTTAGCCCCTCCTGCCAAGGGCATGGAGTAGACATTTCCTGCTGACACAGAGAAAGAAACAGGATAAAGATGGATGCCCTGGAGAACTGGGGCTGGGGCTTAAATCTGCTGGATTGGAAAAGGGAGAAGAGCTCCAGACATGAGCTTCCCACCCCACCCACCACCTTGAAACATGTGCCTAAACCCACCCTAACTCTCCACATCTCTTCTGCAGTCAATTGGTATCTTATCCACAAAACCTTTGTGGTATGCTCCCTACCTTCACTCAGGGGTATTCAAAGCCTGGTGCCCAAAGAGACTGGAGCCCAGTAGGTCTGGTCCCCAGCAGGCAAAGAGAAGGGGCAAGAACTTCATATCAGAGAGACAGATAAACCATTCTGCAGGAGTCAGTGGTGCTGTGGATGGTAGGAACAATGAGGACCAGCATAAAAATCTCAGAGAAAGTGGCATCCACTGGAGGATCCTTAGGGCCCCACCAGGAAGACATTGGAATGGGGATGAGGCTAATGGTGGCATTTGAAGTAGAAAAAACAGAAGTAGGGAAGAGGGGAAACTGGAGGAGGTTGGGGAAATATCTAGTTTCTCTATTTGCTTGGATGGGGCTTAGGAGGTATATCGATGGGGTCAGGGAGCATCCCTGGGAGGCAAGGCTAGAAAAGCAAATTCAAGGGGAAAGGAGTGTCCTATTGCGAAGGGCTTCTTTGTCTGTTAACAAAAGGAATGCGGCCTTTTTCTTTGGGCATTGGGGAGCCATTGATCCTTTCTGAGCTGTAGAAGCAGAAGTCAGAGCTGTGCTTTGGGGCTGATTCCATGGATAGGAGGACAGATATGGGAAAGAGACAAGACGGGGAAGTTGTGACCAGGATGATACTTTGCCCCCGCGCCTGTAGGTCTCACCTCCCCTAAGACATCAAAGAGGTGTGAGAAAATCAGCTCTCCCGAGGAGAGCCTTCACTCTTAATTGATTGATTCATCTCTCACCCCTCCTAAATTCCTTTCTTTCTGGAGTTCATCTACCAGAATAATAATGAATAATGTTCTCTACCAGACCTTCAGCAAACATTCTGAATCTCTTCCAGCTCTTCCACCAATGTCCTGCAGTGAGCAATGTGTTGAAGAAAGGGTGGGGGTCTTAAGTCTGTGGATAAGAGGATGGTATCATGGTAGTTACATGATAGGTTGGTTTTGTCCCATCCAGGCTGGAGGTGAACTGGAGCAAGGTGAGCAGCAGATGATTAGATTGTGAAGGTGTTATATCCACAAAGACCAAAGACACACAACCTCCTACCAGGACATGATGCCACTCAGTCTTTTGCCTCTAGAGCCCAGGTTTTCAGAATTCTAAAGCTTCAAGAACCCTTAGTGGAGATCCCAGATCTGAGGAGTCACTGGGAGGCCTTGGTGGGTGGGGCCATCATTCCTGCCCTCTCCTCAACCCTACTTCACCCCATTCCCAACTTTCCCAGCTAATCCAAGTGAGCACGTGTGTGCATGCTAAGTTGCTTCAGTCGTGTTGGAGTCTTTGCAACCCAGTGGACTGTGGCCCACCAGGCTCCTCTGTCCATGGAATTCTCCAGGCAAGAATTGCCCTCCTCCAGGGGATCTTCCTGACCCAGGGATCCAATCTGAGTCTTCTATGTCTCCTACATTGGCAGGTGAATTCTTTACCACTAACGCCGCCTTGGAAACCCGAGCCAAGTGAGGGTAATGTGCAATTCAGTTTTAGGCTCCACACCAAAGTGACCCTCAGGCAGGTGCCATTTGGCAGTAGAAGAGGGTGGAGCTTTGAGGGATTGGAGGCTTGAGAGTCTCCTGTCATCAGGAGTGCCTTTGTTCAAGGGCCAGATATGGAGCTGGAGCTGAAAGGTCAGTCCTGTCACCCGTCCTCAGAGGGCACTGTTGGGTATGGAGCAGTAGGAGGTGATTCATTTAATCCCGAGGCCCCAGTTCCATCAGCTGTTGGAGGGGTAAAGGGTCAGCCACGCGCCTCTCAGAAAGGAGTAGGTCCTAGCAATAGAGCCAAGTATACCACTCTGGACAGTGGAGGAACTACACGTATACCCATAATCTCCCCGCTATGCTCTCTCTTTATCTATAGTCTATGTAACTATCCACCTTAGACACATACAATACACCCAACACATAAAGCTCGACACGTAGTACACAAATCCACATACATACATAGGCAGGGGTGCAAACCTCATCACGCACGCATTCCCATTTGTGTGTATGTTGTTACACTGTGTTTGTGTGACTGTCTGGGTTTCAGTCGTCACAGTGTGTGACTGTAGGCCACAGTTTCACAGTACACACATGACTGTGCATATAAGTCATACAGGGGTGCATATACGTATGCATGAACAAATGCGTCTTGCCCAGTTCCCATACCCTGGGGGTTCAGCTAAAGAAGGGGGAGGCAAAGGGGAGCAAGAACATGATGGGGGCAAGTGGGGGTGGGGAACATGGCGGGGGCAGGACTTGAAATTGCAAGAACTACAGGGGAGCAGTGAGCTGAAAAACCAGGCCTGGCTCCTCCTGCCCCCCACCTCTCCAGAGGCCCTCCCAGAAGGGCCCAATGCTGCCGTCCCCTCACCTCCCTTGGAGCCCGAGTTTTAATTTGGGCGGTGTAATTTTGGTGCGAACGGTTGGGCGCCTTTCGTTGGGAAATTGGGAGGAATGCAAACAAGATTTCACTTCATTAAACAGGGGCAAACAGTAGAGAAATTGCACTTACTTATGGAAATGACTTTTAAACATGCACAGCATTTACTGGCACTGCCCGCGCTGAAATTCTGTGCGGATTATACATGTGAATAATTCACCGCGGGCCAATTAGAGCTCACTCTGACCCTAACCCCCACCAGCCCCCATCCCACCCATCTAGATTATGGCTCAGCCTCCTCCCTCCTCCAGCTCCCCCTCTTTCCCTCTCATTCCTAGAGTTTTTCTTTTGAACCCATGCTGAGAAATCGGTTGTCACACACATCTTAAGAGACACCTCAAACATGGTGACACACAGATATTGAAATACCTTGAACATGCTCAGATACACACGGGCACAAATGTGCACACCCACAGGGTGAAACACGCTGGTGCCTCAGGCATGGCAACACACAAACATTTTGACAACTCAAATGTGTTAATACACTCAATTGTGACAAACAGGCTTTGTGACAAACGGGCTTTGTAACACCTTAAACATGGCAATACACATCGTGACAATGTAAACATGATATTCACAGACACCTATTGTAACACTGCCACATAAATACAGATGCATAATTCATACATGGTGACATACAACCATACACTGTGACAACGGAAACAATAATTCACACAGACACACACTGTAACAACATTAACATTTGGTGACACATGCTCAAACATGATGGCATATAGATTGTGCCAACTCAGAGAGATATGTACCATGTTGTTAAAATGCACATACATTGTCACACACAAGTAACCCATGACAACTCAAACTTGGTGAGACCCTCACAACTTGGGACAACTGAAAGAAAAGTGACAAAATTACACGCACTGTATCAACTCAAAACTGATTGCATACAACAATACAGGAGATACAGTAATATCCCTGATAATCCAAACCTAGAAACACATACATTACAAATACAATGGTATAGTCATGGTGACAATTTAAGCATAATGACTGACACTTGGCTGACTGAAACAGGCTTGCTCATGAGAACACACAATGACAACTCAAGCATAGAGACACACATTGGGCTATTCAAACAGTGAGATAGATTTAGGCACAGATTATATCAATTCAGACATCATGATGGCTCTGGTGTGATAGCACACACATTTTGACAACTCAGACATAGTAACACACAGAATATATTTAAAAATTCCAACATGATGATATCAGGTATTCACTTATTCACATGTATGAAATAGAGCATAGGGACACAGAGCATGTCATACAGAATGTCACATTCCTGAATATCATTCACATGAAGGCAACATTGAAATAACATAGCTTAAAAAAAGAAAAAAATGTATGGTGCATTGATACAAAAATGATAAACTGAAAGAGCAGACACAAACATACCTTAATCCATGGACATACAAATGAGCCAACAACACATGAATGACGAGGAGAAACGCTTTGAGCCATAATGACGCTCATAATAAATGCGTAGTAGCATTTATGCGCTCTGTGCGACCCCACAGACGGCAGCCCACCAGGCAGCAGCAGCAGCATATATGCACAAGTACACTGCCACACCCTCACTGACAGACACACTATGACTCCTGACAACCACCCCCCCCGCCCCACAAAGCCCTACTAAACTCCCGGTCACTATCTAATCAACAATACAGAGGAATAGACCTCTGGACTCCAAGTATGATGGGGAGTGCTGAAAAAGAGTGTAAAGCCCAGACAAGACTTACACAGGAAAGGAAAATGATAAGGATGCTTGTCCAGTACTCTTCACAAGCGCCCTTGAGGATTCATGTTGACATATCAGGAGAGTCACGGACCTCTTCTCTGCCCCCACCACCATGCAAGAGGGACCCGCCATATTGCTCTGTTTCATCACACAGACAGAGCCCCGGGCCAGTCTGCGGTGGCCTTAGTGGGAGGTGGGGGCTGTGGAGGCGGGGAGGGTTTGGGGGGAGCTGGTCTACATTAGCGAGGTAACCTCCTGAGAGTTTGGGGAACAGTTTCATGGCTTGGGTAGTCTTTCCCCCTCACATTGGCCCATCTTTTCACGCTGTAGAATCACTTCTACTCCAAGTACCAGGATCTTTGTCCTGCTCCAGACAATATTGAGGGCAGGGCCAAATTAACATCAGCCAGGATCTGCCAGTAAACAGGGGCACCATTTCTGCTAGGAGCTTCCTGGATCACCAAGTTTGCTTCAAGAGTCAGTGAGGGTGTGCATCAGGAAACTTGTGTGTTCACATGTCAGTGTTAGTGTGTGTTCGACTTTGAGCATAGCATGGGTTGGGATGTGTATACCACTAGGAACCAACGTCCCTTGAGCCCAGGTGTGTCCAGATTACATTTTAAATGTTCTCATATTCGTGTGCACACCTGAGAGTTTGTATTTATGTAGCCTTTATGGGCGTCCCTGAGAGTAACTGGGTCCATGTTTAATCGTCACTAGGTAGACTGTTTAGACGTCACAGTTTAGACTGTTTGAACAGTGCGTGCGTGACTGTGTCATCATCTCTGATATAAATGCATGTGTCAATGTGAGTGCATCACTATCCTGTTAGCATTGTGCCTGGGGTCGGGTCAGCAGGTTTTTATTGTCACCTGGTGGGTGGTGAAATTTCTTCTGCCAGGTCCTAGAGACCATTAAGGATAAAACAGGTGCCACAACAGGTCACCTTGCCATGGCATTTGCGGTCCTCTCACAGGACTGTGCTGTATCAGGAGTCTTGGTCCCCAAAGTGGTCAGCACCTTTGGGTCACTCCTGTTTCACCTAAGGAGACATTGAGGACATGTGGCCAGCAAGGTCATGCTGTGTGGGCAGTGGAGAGGGAGTGAAATCTGAGCCAGAGAGAGGCACAGGGAGAAGGCGGAGGTACAGACCGGACCACCCTTCCCACCCATGGCGGTGAGCACCTGGGCCGCAGCTGCTCCGCTGCCCTCCACCTCCCTGCCTTCCCCTCTCCCTATCCCAAGTCCCAGCCCACTCCTGTCCTCCCCTCCCCTGAGTCCCAGTCCTAGCCCCCCTCTCCGTGCCCCTCCCCACTTTCTCCCTTGCTCTCTCTCCAACGGGCACATGTCAGAGAACATTATGTGCACCGTGGATTTGCATAATTCAAGAAGCATCAAATTAAATTTGCATAATTCCTTTGATTACACTTGTTATTAAATGTAAGTGACATTGATTTACAAAATGGCCCAATATAAGGTTAATAGCAAATGTCACCTTCCAACAGGGTGAGTGTGGGTGAGCGTGTGTGTGAGTGTGTGTGCGGCAGGGGCAGGGGGATTGCGGGAGGATGGACCTGAGCCCTAGCGTTTCTTTTCTGCCAAGCTCAGCCTCTCTCTGCCTGCTGCTTCTTCTCCCTCCCCTCAGCTGCCCTCAGTGCCCCCAGTCTCCCCTCACCAGGTTCTGAGTCCCAGCATAAGGGGAACAACTGGCCACGTAGTTCCCCTTTTCTTTCCCTTTCTTCCAGGGCTGAATTCAGTGAAGTGAGGGGCAGATGGTATAAGCCAAAGGAGAGAGTGTCAAAAGTTGTGGGCTTAATGGGTAAATGGCTAGGGGTCAAAAGCTATGAAGTGTGAGGGCACTTTGGAATTTGGCCCCAAAGACATCCGTGTCACAAAGTGAGTCACTGCATGGATGCAGGTGGCTTCTGGTCTGAGTGGGCAGAACACGAATGGACTTCATTTCCAAAGCTCCAGGCTTGAGGGCATCCCTGGGCAATGAGGAGACCCAGGTTCAAGACCATGAGGATCCAGAAGCCTAGTAGGGAGGGCCTGAGTGAGCCAAGACTGGAGATGGGGTCAAGGATCCAGAGCGTGGTGCCTGAATACCATGACCAGCCTTCGAGGCTCAGAGGGAAGGGGAGGGGTGGAAGCTTCATTCAGCCCCTCCTCAACAAGAGATGACTGGCCAGCTCCTTCCTATAATATCAAGAAGTGTGTTCAGGACGCAGAACAGGATGGGAAGAGAGCTTCCCTTGACAATTGTAAAGGGCAAGGACACAGAAGTACACACACATACACAGGCATCCCACACACATACACATATCTATGTATGCACACCCATACATACAGACATTGATGTTCCCCCAGGGATACATGTGTGGGTACACACACAGTCATGGACATGCAGCTACATTTGAACGTGGAGGGACAGAAGGCCCCAATAATGTTTATGGACTGGGTTACACATGCAGATACGTGGATGGTTGGCCACCAAAGTACATGAAAATGGAAACTCACAAAGACACAAAACTGTACGGATATACGCACATTGAAACACATGACAATGAGAACTGAGACAGGCCTGCTTTCCTACCTCAAGAAAGGCCTCCCCTCACCAGGACGTCTTCCCACAGCCTCCCAGAACCTGGGGGAGTTGCAGGAGAGAGGACTAGGGGGAGGAGGGGGGGCTTATTCTGCCACCACCTATGTGGGGGCAGCTGGAGAATCATAGGAGAAGGCCCTTCCAAGATCTGTGCTGAGCTTCTCCGGAGCCACCCGCCCCTAAACTCTCTTGCTGAAGGGTCCCTTCCCTCATCCTTAATCTGCCACAGAATGTGTGTGTGTGTCAGGGGCGGGGGCAGCGCCTGGCCATTCATCCTTTCCCCGGGTGAGAATATCGACAAGGCGGTAACTAATCATTAAACCCACTGGCCCCTTTAAACAAGGAAGGAGAATTATGGGCAGAACTGTGGGGGGCAGGGACCCCTCATGGGCCTTCTGAAGGGGAGGGGGTTCAGGACTGAGCTCTGAACACACCTGAGAGCCAAGTTCCACCAGCAGAGAGAAACTGGGCACTCAAACCTGGGGACAGCGTGTGGAACACCATCTTAGGCTGAAACCCACAAGACTGCACAATTGAACGCAGGGGCACTGTCCATACATGTGTGCGTGCACACACCACAAATGCATGCAGCTGTGGACACTCACAAATACATGCAGGATAGTACAGTATGCAGACACAGGTTCCCTCCACCCTCAACTCCTACCTTCTTGGAGTTTAATGATCCTAATGGTCAAGGATAAGAATTCTCGAGGCTTACAGATCTCAGTTCAAATCTTGCTTCTACCATTTCCTGATTGAGTGACCTTTGGAAACTCACTAAATGACTTGGAACTCTTACTTTCTCATCTGTTAAGTGGGGATAATAATACTATCTACCTATGAAGCTATTGTATTAAATAAGATAATAAACATGAAAAATGAAAGTGATAGTCATTCAGTTGTGTTTGACTCTTAGGGACTCAGTAGACTGTAGCCCTCCAGGCTCCTCTGTTCATGGAATTCTCCAGGCAAGAATACTGGAGTGGGTTGCCATGCCCTCCTCCAGGGGACCATCTCAACCCAGGGGTTGAACCTGGGTCTCCAGCATTGCAGGCGGATTCTTCACCGTCTGAGCCACCTGGGAAGCCCGATAAACATGAAATGCCCGGCATATAGTAAGTGCTTAGCTGATCTTAGCTTTTGGTGGTGATGTAGTCATTGTTATTTCCATTGTAAGTACTGACTGAGCACCTCCTATGTACCAGACACTGATTCAGGCCTTGGGGATACAGTGATAAATAAGACTGACAGTAGTGGGGGCTCCACATGGACTAAAGGATTGAGGACCAGGGCCAGATCACCTTCCCCCACTGAGGGGCAGGCATGACAGAAACCTCCACAGACGAGGGGCCTCTGGGATCACAGAGCCTCTCATCTCCTTGGGGCATCACTGCTCATAACCACCCACCAGAGACGGTTCATCTGAGACTAAGAACTACTCTCCCTTTTCCTGAGCCAGCTTTTTTCCAGCCCCGTGTCTAGCCCACTTGCAGACCTTGAGTCTCGACCCATGCACCAACCCCTGCCCCAGCATGCTTTTGTTCTGTTTTGCTCTATTTCTCATATACTGACCCATGCAGAGGTGAAGTGGGCGAGTGCGTGTGCAAGCGCATATGTGTAGGTATGCACAGCCTCTTAAATTCTTTGCCCGGAGTAGGCTCCCCTTGCCTCCTCCTGCCCTGACCAGGTGGGGACACCGCCACTGGTCTCCTAATTAGCAAATCCACAGGCCTCTCAGTATCTCTTCTCTTCGACCTCTGCAGCATTTGGCAGCAGCTCCGCCCCTCCTCCTTGAAACGGTCTCCTTTCTTGATTTCCTTGACATTGCACCTCCCTCCTTCCCCTCCTCCATCTCTGAAGGTCCTTGTCTGGTCTCCTACCAGCCACTCTGCCATCTCCCATCCCTTAAATGTGATGTAAGGGTGCCCCGGGATTCTGCCCTCAAATCTCTTCACTGCCCTCTGTGTCCTGCATTTTCATAAGCTCTATCAATTCTAGCTTGACCTGTAATCCCTCTAGAAATGAGCACCCAACTGAGATTTCTAATCCCAACGCTTTCTACCAAAAGCCAAGCTTGAATTTCCATTTGCTTGTTTCCACTGGTATGTCAAATTCTCCATGTGCAAAACTGAATGCATTTGTTTCTTTGGCAAACATTTCTCAAGGGCTTGTGATATGCAGCTGCTGTGCCAGGCACCAAGGGAGGACACCCCGTGAAGGACACAGTCCTTGCCCTCCAAGAGCTTAGAGTCTTCTGTGCTCTCCTCCTTCTGCTCCCTCTCCTCATCCCTTCATTCTTTCCTTTATAAAACCTCTGGATACTCCCTTCTCCCCACTTCCTCTTCCTAACTGTCAGGTTCTATAAAATCTTTATCCCCATTGCCACTGGTCCAAAGTAGATCCTTTCATTTCTTACTTCCTGAGCAGTCTCCTTGCCACTTGTCACTCTAGGATGTATTTTGTCCCACTCACCCCTACTAAATTAATCTATCAAAGCACAACTCTGACCATGTCTGTTTCGGGTTGAGCTGTGTGTGTGTGTGTGTGTGTGTGTGTGTGTGTGTGTTCAGGCGCCCGGTCATGTCCGACTCTTTGCAACCCCATGGACTGTAGCCTGCCAGGCTCCTCTGTCCATTTTTGGAATTTTCAGGCAAGCATACAGTAGTTGTGTATGGAATTGAGAGTTGGACTATAAAAAAAGCTGAGCGCGGAAGAATTGATGCTTTTGAACTGTGGTGTTGGAGAAGACTCTTGAGAGTCCCTTGGACTTAAGGAGATCCAACGAGTCAATCCTAAAGGAAATCAGTCCTGAATATTCATTGGAAGGACTGATGTTGAAGCTGAAGCTCCAATACTTTGGCCACCTGCTGCGAAGAGCTGATTCATTTGAAAAGACCCTGATGCTGGGAAAGACTGAAGGCGGGAGGAGAAGGGGATGACAGAAGATGAGATGGTTGGATGGCATCACTGACTCAATGGACATGAGCTTGAGTAAACTCCGGGAGTTGGTGATGGACAGGGAGGCCTGGCGTGCTGCAGTCCATGGGGTCACAAAGAGCCGGACATGACTGAGCAACTGAACTGAACTGAACCTGAATACTGGCTGGAGTGGGTTGCTATTCCCTTCTCCAGGAGATCTTCTTGACTGATGGCTGTCCAAGTAAGTCCTAACCCCTGAAACCTGTGAATACGAACTTATTTGGAAATAGGGTCTTTGTGGATGTAATTAAGATGTTAATTAAGATCAGGTCGTGCTGTGAAATTTCCTGGTAGTCCAGTGGTTAGGACTTGCTGCTTTCATTGCTGAGGCCCAGGTTCAATACTGCAAGCTGCATAAAAGTGAAAGTCATTCAGTTGTGTCCGACTCTTTGCAACCCTGTGGACTGTATAGTCCATGTAATTCTCCAGGCCAGAATACTGGAGTGTGTAGCCTTTCCCTTCTCCAGCAGATCTTCCTGACCCAGGAATCGAACCGGGGTTTCCTGCATTGCAGGCAGATTCTTTACCAACTGAGCTATGAGGGAAGTTGCAAGCTGCATGGCACAGCTAAAAAAAGAAAAAACAAAAAAGATCAGATCACACTAGAGTAGAGCAGGCCCCTAATTCAAAAGGATTGATGGCCTTATAAGTATAGATTGATCTGCCGGGTGAAGATACCAACACAGAGGGAAGACGGTCATGTGAATATTGAAGCAACGATCTGAGTGATGCTGCCACAAGTCAAGAAATAACTGGGGCTTCCAGAAGCTGGAAAAGGCAAGGAAAGCTCTTCCTCTAAAGGCTTTGGAGCAAGACTAGTCCTGCTCTCACCTTGATTTTCGTCTTTGAGCCCGCAGATCTGTAAGATAATAAATTTCTGTTGTTTTAAGCAGCCAGTTTTTTCCATCTCGCAAGAAAATCAGTGTTACACATGTCAAGAGCATGGGCTTTGGAGTCAAACAGACCCGGCTTTGAATCTCAGCTCTAGGCTAATTAGTCTACGTCCCGAGTCTCAGTTTACCCACGTGTAAAATGGGGATAATAACAATTCTTACCTCACAGACTTGTGAAGATTTAAAGATGTATTATAGTAGACAGCTGATATTGTATTGTTGGTTAAGCCCCTCTGGGAGTGGCAGTCTCTTCTTTAGGAAACCAACATAAGGTCTCAGAGAGAGTCTCCTGACCCTATCCCACCTCTGACCAGAGTCACCTGGTCCTAGACCTGCGGGGAGCAATCTGGGTCCCTCTCTGGGTTCCTTCACACTGGAACTGAGAGGAGAGTTGGTCCTTCCTTTCTAGTAGGAGCTGCAGGTGATACTAGAGACAGAGCATCCTGTGTCCATCTGGGTCAGGTTCTGAATGTTCCTGAAGCTCGGCACCAACTCTCTCCTTCTAGCTCTCTGATTAGTTGAACCGTGCTTTGACTGCATAGATGACCATGTCCATCCCAGTAGATTTTCCTCTTTGCTAAACTGGTTCAGATTGGTTCTTATCACTTATGACTAAGTGAGCCCCGACCGACCCAACATATAAGGGCTCGGACCCATAGTAGGGGCCCAATAATTGTTAATTCCCTCCCCTAGAGAAGAGACTAGCATAATCCTAAATCCCAGAGAGGTGTCTCTTGGGGGTCTCCCAGGGGCAAGTAGAATCTCCACTTGATTTTCAGGTGTTTACTTCTTCTAATGGACTGGATGCTCAAAACGTTCCAGGCCTCATGTCACTATGAAATTCCTAAAAGTTTATTCATACCTTTCAATTCAATTCAAAATAATTTGAGTGAAAACAAGCTGAAATAAAGTTTAAAGACAAAAACTTATAAAACTAAAAATGGGGCTTAGATTTAATAAAGACAGAAGATTTTTTTCTTAATACTTGAGAAATGGTAAAGGTGGGTAGAAAGGGGACCTTTCCAGAGGATTTACAGCCTGGGACCATGGGCGGAGGAGAACTGTGTGTGAGTCTCGCTGGGCTCCAGGGAAAGCCCAGCCTGAGACCAGCTTGACAAGATCGAGACCGACAGCTGGTCCACCTTGGATTTACAATAGAAATTGGCCTGTGCTGGAGGCCAGTGTTAAAAATAAATGCTTCTGAAAAAGGAAGTTGGGGGGTGCTGCGGGCTACAGGGGAATTTTCATATTTTACTCTGCATACTTCTGTATGGTTTACTCCTTTACTTTTGGCATGTACTATGGTGAAATTGAAAAATATTTGGAAAACCCAGATAGTGACTTGACGATGCCTGTGAACACGTGAGGGCTGTGGGTGTGCTGCTGGTTCACGCCCCCCATGGAGTCCTCAGCGGGACACTTGCTGAATTGAGAGCTCTCCTCCTTCTGCTCCTTTCCTGCCACAGCAGCTAGGAGGACTCCGGCTCTGGCTCCGACATTTAGCTGACGGTGCTGCCCGCCACAGAGGCCCCAGGACGAGTGAGGAGGGGCAGCTCCGTCTGCTTCCCATATGGGGACGTTGTCTGTCCCCGCCTGAGGGTCACCCCCTCCTGCCGCACATTGTCCCCTTGCTGCCTCCTGCTGGCCCAAGCCCCGGCCTGCCCCTTCCCTTTTCATTAGCCTCCTAGTGGCAGCCCCGGGCAGGACACGGGGAGGGAGATGGGTGGGGGGAGAGGGGGTGGGTGGTGGGGAAGGGAGCTGGGATTGGGCTTGCTCTTCCCCAGCCCTGGAGACCCTGGCCCACTCACCCTGGACTCTTCCCAGCCCAGTGTCTCAGCCTCAGGGTGCACACATGGGGTGGACATGGAGGAAGTGCCATGCTGGGCAGGGCCGCTGGCTGCACGCTGCTGGCCCTGGCTCAGGCCCCAGGGAAGTGGGGAGCAGAAGGCCACAGTTGCCCCCCAACCTCGATGCAAAATATCCCCTCACTTTGTGAATATGGGCCTGATGGGAATGAGGCTGGGCCCTCCCCGCCACCCACCCCTGCAGTCATTCAAGGCTGAGGGCTGCCACTTTGGGGACAAATCTAGGGATCGTGGTGGTAGGAGGGCATCCCCCACTCTGGTGATGTTCTGACCTGGGGCTGATGGGGCTGACTGAGGCTGACCGAGAAGACAAACTCCCACAAAGCCTCTCTCCAGATAGTCAAGGACCGATCATTTAATAGGACACGGTGTCCGGGAGAGACCAAAAGCCACACACCAAATGGCTTCAGTCTCAGCACTTTCACTGCAATGGGCCAGACTCCTCAGCTACTCTCACCAGATGGTATTCATCTCGATCTCGTCACAGCTCTCTATTCTGCCTCTTGTTCAAGGCCCAGGTCCAGCCTCTCCTCTTCCAGACGCTTCCCTCAGCCCACCCTGTTCTCCTGAACTGCCATAGCCCTTAGTGCTGAGTCCATACCCACAGTTTCCAATTCATCAGCTGAAGGGGAGCTAAGAAAGGGCATTTCCTACAAGTTCCCAGATGATGCTGATGCTGCAGGTAAGCACCACACTTTGAGAACTACTGCTTTGACCAATCCCTAGGGACAGGGACAGGAGAAGACAATGGCACCCCACTCCAGTACTCTCACCTGGAAAATCCCATGGACTGAGGAGCTTGGTAGGCTGCAGTCCATGGGGCCTCTAAGAGTCAGACACGACTGAGTGACTTCACTTTCACTTTTCCTTTCATGCATTGGAGAAGGAAATGGCAACCCACTCCAGTGTTCTTGCCTGGAGAACCCCAGGGACGGGGGAGCCTGGTGGGCTGCCGTCTATGGGGTCGCACAGAGGCGGACACGACTGAAGCAACTTAGCAGCAGTAGGGACAGGGACCTTTTAAGGGGAAATGAGAGAGATGAAGGAGGGTTGGAGAGTCCAATCCAAAGGCAGAGGAAGCCTCCTTAGCCTACACACCTACACACACACTCTGTCCAGGTGTATGTTGCTTAGTGAAAAGAATAAGGAACTTAAAGCAAAGAGACTTGGCTTATCTACCGCTCACTTGCTCACTTGCTGCTGGGCTAGTACAAATCATTAATCTCTTTTAGCCTAAGTTTCCTCATCTGGAAACGGGGTGATAATAATCCTGCCTTAAAGTTTATTGAGAAGATCTATAAGCGTATACATGTGACAGCACTCTGCAAATTCTCCAAGCTAGACGGTTATTAACTTTTAGAAGATTGTGAGATTTATTTCTGTTTATCAAACACACAGTGTTTTATAAATAGTAACTAATTAAACCTTCACAATAATCCTATAAAAGAGGAACTATTATTATCATTCCCATCTTATAGGTGAGAAAACTGAAATTAAGAAACTTGCTCCAAATCACACAGCCTTTAAAAGGTAGAGCTTGGATTTGAACTGTCTGGCTCCTGAGTGTACTCCTAGCCACTGCTCCACGCCACCTCCACATGTCAGCTTAGGCTTCGGTCAGCCTGTGCCTGTCTGTACAAAAGTGTGCATTATTCAAGTTTAGAAGTTCTGATTTGCTTAAGTGCTTACATACAGTGTATATAATATGATGGAATCAGTAATAGTAATTAGTTACTGAATACTTACTGTATGCAGGAACTGCGCTGTGGCTATCACTGAATCCTCCCAGTCCCACAAGGTATATCCTATTATTACTCTCGTTTTCCTTTGAAAAATGCTGAGTGCTAACTTATCTGAGGGCATACAACTAGAGCATGCGTGCTGTGTCACTAAGTCATATCTAACTATTTACGACCCTATGGACTGTAGCCCACCAGGCTCCTCTGTCCATGAAATTTTCCAGGCAAGAATACTGGAGCAGGTTGCCATTTCCTCCTCTAGGGGATCTTCTCAACCCAGGGATCAAACCCATGTCTCCTGTGTCTTCTGCTTTGGCAAGTAGATTCTTTACCACCGAGCTACCACTGGAATCCAGATTAGTTCATATTTCCAAGAGTGATTTCCTTCATGTTTCTTCTTAGCACTTATTAACTTCTGGCACAGGTGCTAAATCTGGCTTTAAACAGATAGAAAGCTGATGGGCAGAACTGAAATAATGCTTCAAGGAAAGTGAGTCTGGTGGGCAAAAGAATAAAAAGATTTGGGAGACCAGAAGGGGACTGACCAGTATGACTAATATGTTACTTTGGGGGTTGGGGGCCAAATCACCTGGATGTAATGGGGTAAGTATTATTTTCTATCTTGAAGAAAAATGTGTGATGTTTATACTGTCTCAGGACAAATAGGCCTGTGACTGATGGATAGTTTACCATTCATGGAGCTGGTTTCATGTACTTTTGACAGCTCAATCAGGATTCCAACAGTTATAAAAAATGATTTTCTTCTTGGAAGTTGCAGGAGGGAAATGTGTACCCCTCACCCCCGCCCTGTGCCCACTCAGCACTGTACTTCTAAGTGAGGGAAAACGGGGTGTTCAGAGCACCCTGAGGAGTGGGAAGAGGCCTGTGGGTGCCCCTTTCTTCCTGGGTTGGAGATGGAGTGTCTCACTTCTCAAGGGTTGCCTTGGGACTCTTTGGCTGAACTGAGGCCTGGAGGGCCATTCAGGAAGGTCCATGAGCTCTCACTGACCCTAGGACTGGGATGGGGAGGGGACCATGGACATGAGGAAGAGGGGATAAGCCCATGAGAAACCCAGGAGAGTCAGGCCCAGACGAAGACTGGCCTCGAGGTTGTGCAGAGAATTGGGGTTCATGTGGCTCCTCTACCTGGATCCAACCTATGACCAAGCCACTATCTCAGCTGACCTGCTTCCCGGCAAGAAGGGGACCACAGGGAGAAGGGCTGCGGTGTCCTGGCCTTCAAGGTGTGGCAGTAAAAACGACAGCGGCCAAAGCAGGAAGGTGGAAGGTAGGAGGTAGTATCTTGCCATGTGCATGTTTGTGCCTGCGGTATTTGGGTTTGGGTTCATCCCCCTTAAAACTAGGAGTCTAGTTGGCACCAAAGATCAGTTTGAGGCTGATGAGATGGTGAAGCTGGAAGCACAGAGTGGTCTCAGCCAAGTTTGGAGGTTTTGCCCACACTGGGCGACAGTTCTGAGAGTCCCCGAGCCAGCACTGCCCACTTACCTGGCACAGACCTGCCACCGGACATTCATCAAGACTCTAGCCTATGACTTTGGTAGAATTAGTGGGACCTTCAAGGAGGTGACTTCAAGGAGGCAGCCTCAAGGCACAAGTGGCTCAGCCCCAAGGACACATGGCTTCTCCTGAAGAGTAAGGCCGATCCCGCACTTTTTTCAGCATCACCCACAACCTGAACAGGCTCTGGAGTCAGACCACCTGGGTTCAGTGCCTCCTGTCCACCTCCTGGCTATGTGACCTTGGAAAAGCTGCTTTTCTCTGTGCGTACTTCATTTACAAATGGACATGATTAGCCCATTCTCAGAAGCTTGCTGAGACGAGTCTATGAAATAACCTGTATCTGTTTAGCACAGTGCTTGGCACATTGCAAGCACTAAATCATCATCATTTCTCTGCTTCCCTCTTTCTAACTGGAGAAGGGAATGGTTACCCACTCCAGTATTCTGGCCTGGAGAATTCCATGGACTATATAGTCCATGGGGTTGAAAAGAGTCAGACATGACTGAGCGACTTCCACTATTAATGCTGACTATGTACTAGGCATAATTTAACATACAGGTACTTTAAAATGCACATCAATCCCTATACAAGGCATTGAGGATAAAGTAGTGGGTGCCTATTGTGATATTATGCAGCATTTATTAAACATCTACTTATGCCAAACTCTATTAACTACTCAACATACATGACCTCATTCACAAAGGTCCTTGCCTTCACGGAGCTAACAGTTTAAAAAGTTTTTTATTTTATTTTATTTTGTGAGGCAGGACTTCCCTGATGGCGCAGACGATAAGAATCTGCCTGCCAATGCAGGGGACACAGGTTTAATCCCTGCTTCCAGAAGATTCCACATGCCCTGGAACAGCTAAGCCCGTGTTCTGTAACTACTGAGCCCTCATGCTGCAACTGCTGAAGCTCATGAGCCTAGAGGCCATGATCCACAAGGGAAGCCATCGCAATGAGAAGCCCAGGCACCACCTCGAAGAGTAGCCCCGCTCCACAACTAGAGAAAGCCCGCGTCAGCAACAAAGACATAGCACTAACGAAGTGCAGCCATAAATGAATGAGTACATTATATACATATGAAACCCATGTGACAAATGCGGCTCCATTTCTACAGAGAAGGAATTGAGACTGAGGAAGGTCAAGCAGATTGGAGCTAGCCCGTGCTATTTCTACCACACCATGCCTGCATTACCAAATACTGACAGATTACTTGCCATGCCTATAGAAGCATGGGTCTCAGGTCCAGGATGTGTGCTCCTGTGTGTTTGGACAACTGGACCTGGATGCATCTCTGTGACTGGATACCTTATATTAGTAGCATAGAGGATGTGTGTACCTTATATTTCTGCATCTTATGCCTGAAGGGAGACTGTTTCATGTGACTCTGTGTGGTGAGGTGGCTAAGTACAGCTGTGCTCTGGTAAAGGGTCAGTGTGACTGTATGTGTGGGGGTGTGGGGTGTCTGCTCAGATGCTTGTCCGTCTGAGTGGCTGTTATGGACTCAGGCTGGCGGCTGGGTTGTGTTGGACTGAGTGACTCTCTGATTCTCCCCTTAAAGGAAGGGAAAGGGGTGCTGGGAGCCCAGAGGGGGTGACCTGCGGGACAGACCCTCCCGGCTGGGTACCTCCGCTGGGCCTGGGCCTCGCTTCTGACTCCAGTGCCTGGTGCTGGGCTTTGGGCTGAGAGATGGAGAAGCTCATTTCCCCTTAAACACCGCAGATGAAGGCCCACGGTGGGCACGAGCGGGAGGGCGCCGTGTCGCTCGTGTTACAAATCAATTCATTACCGGCACTCGCAGTCGCCTCCGATCTTCAAGGATCGGGGGTTTGATGAAGAGGATTCATTTCAAGAAATAAACCTTTTAAATTAACCAAGAGATGAGGGGAATTTCTTTATTTAAAAAATGCTCAGGCCCTGCTGGCCTTGTTTTCTCTCTCTTATTAGCATTGTTATTAATAATCTCACCCTTTCTCTCCAGGGGGTGGTTCACCCTGTCCCAGGAGGCACAGTGAGCCACTTGGATTTGGGAGCAGACCCCCGGCCCCAGGTACCCCTGGCCCCAGGCTTGTCTGCTCACCAGGTATCTGAGGTCCAACGGCAGGGCCCCAGGCAGGTGGCCATGAACCTGCTGGTGTGACCTTGGGTAAGTCTCTTGACCTCTCTTTCCTCAACAGCAAAATGAACCTAGACTCACCAGTTTCTACAACTGGACCTTAAAGATAGGAGTTTAGCCCTTGCGCATTGTCAGTGAGAAACCAGGCTCAGAGAAGGGACATGACTTATCTAAGGTCACACAGAATCTTCATAGCAGAGATGGTTTTGACATCTACCTAATTTCTGGTCTAATTTCTACCTGGAAACAAGCATTTGGACTTGTGCTCTATAAATGACAAAACACATTGATATGTATGATCTCACTGGATGTGTACTAATAACTTGGCAGCCGTGTATTATTATCCTTGTTTACAGTGAGGGAAATGAGATGCTCTGGAAATGTGCCAGCCAGAGTTTTGACAGGAAATGTATGGCATATCCTATTGGGTCATCTGAAGAGAGTTTAATAAAACAACTATTTACAAAGGTATAGACAGGGATTGGGAAAGGTGCCAGCAATGGTGCAATACCGCAGGGCTGGTAACGCTGGAAAGCCATGACCACCCCAGGTCTAAAAGGGACAAAGATGGAGAAATGTGACCAGAATCAAGAGAGAGAGAGAGCTGAGTGGAGAGGTGGGGAGAACTGTGGCCTCTGGTAGGGAGGTGCAGCCAACCCGGGTGCGAGGGAGCCAAGGAAGGAAATACCCTGACTCCCCTCTCTTCTCCTTCTAGTGGGACCCAAGGTGGCCGGTGCATGCAGACTGTGCCGGCCAGGCTCCCAGGCACACAGTGGGGAGGAGGAGGGTGGGAAAGGATCTGGAGGGCAGACATGCAGGAGGACAGCAACCTGCCAGTAAATGGCAGAGAGGGAATGTGCCCTCAGAACTCCTGAGCCTACAGGGTCTCCTAAGTCCAGACCCATAGTCTTTTCTGTCACCCTGGTCCGTCCCCATGTCATCTGACCCTGGCTCCCGGAGTTCTGCACAACTCAAATGCAGTCTTGGGTCTGGAGGTGTAGCTTAGCATGAGGAAAGGCTGTCCCTCCCGATGGTCACTCCAGGAGGGACCAAATGCTGGCATGGAGCAATGACAGGTAACAGTGTCTCACTTCCCAGGGAGCAGGCATGCATCAGAGCAGGGACTTTCTGGGAACCCATGGCATTCACCCAGCCAAGTAGCCTGTGCGGAGTCCCTGGGCTCCTTTCAGAGGCCCACCCTTCCAACAAAGGTTAGCCCTAAAGTCTGCACAACACAGAGCTCGCACAGGGATCCAACTGGACAGATGGTCTCCTGCCCGCCCCCCATCCCCCACACACATACACAGAGAAAAGTGGGGCCCATAGAGGACACCATTCACCACTCCTTTGGGGTTCACTCCCCACTTGATGTAGGATGGGTTGGAGGATCCCAGTGAAACACAAAGTAGAGACCCCCTTTCTTTGCCATCCTCCCAAAAGAAAAACTAGGCTGACAGGTTAAGGTCCTAGAGAAACTAGGGAGAGTGGCATCCAGAAGGATGTAGAGCTTAGACTTTTAAGGCCTCCCAGGGCTTGTGGGCAGAACACTGGGCTTCAAGTCAAGGCATCAAGTTCTTGTACCAGCTCTACCTCTCACTTGCTGGGAGACTTTAAGCAAGAGACACTATCTTTAAAAACAAAAAAGAGCTCTGTCAAGTTCTGGAGGATCCAGGGCCTGGGGGATACCAGGGAATCTGAGGTTCTACAGTGGAGGAAGGAGAAGACAGAAGTTGTAAGACGTGGGGTGCAACTAGGCTATTTAAACTCTATTTGCCAGGTCCCATCCCACTGGTATTTGCAGAGTCATTTCTAGGGTTGTATGTATGTGGGGGAGGATCTGTCTTCCTCCTTAAAATGGGGCTGCCCAAGGCCAGAACTATGTGTTCCATCATCAGAGTATGGGTCTCTGGGAGTGGAGTTTAGCTCATCCTCAGTGGTCTCCTAAGTTCAGCCCAGGGCCCTGATCTCAGATGAGAGCATCATCAGCTCAGCAGACCCTAAGGAAGGCCAACCCCAAGGTTCCCTCTCCCATCCCAGGTGCCCTCCTGGTCTGCCCCATTGCAGACCGGGTGAAGGAAGGAGAAGAGGAGAATAAGGCCTTTCCAGCCTAGGCGTAGACCTGCCCAGGTGTGTGGGGGGGACCAGCTCACCATCTCATTAACATGGAATTGTTTTTAGGTTAATAATCTTGCGTTAATTTCCCCTTAAAATATTGTCTTTGACCGTTAAATGCTCACACTGTTATAAAAAGAACGTAATAAATGATCTTGAAGCAAATTCTCCTGCCAAATGTCATAATTTATTTGCATAATTAGCTCTTAATTTTAATTCAATATGCAAATCCACGCTTCCTTTCCATTGCAGCCGCCTGTTTCGCAGCCGGGCGGCCATGAATTTATTGTGACGCTCTCTCCACGGCTGTCAGAGGCGGGGGTGGGGAGGCAGGCGCCTTCTGGGGCTGGTGTCTGGAGGAGGGGTTCAGACACACAGACTCAGACGGACAAGCCCACAGGCCCTGCTACATGGGTGCCGGCTCCCAAGATGGACCAGTGTGGACACCAGAATACCAACATGCAGACTGGCAAGTGCAGAGACCCTCCAACACAAATCCCACACAGAGACTCAGAGGTGAAGGTGCATGAACCTAGACTTACAAGCTGACACGTTAAGAAAACCATGGGAATCCACTGAGGCACAATGAACAGGCAGAAACATGTGAACACTGACTCCCATGAAGTCCCAAGGCCTCCTGGACCCAGACATGTAAGCTGACATGTGGAGACATGGGCACACCCAGATATACTTACACATGCCGATGAATGTGGAAAGCCAGCCCACGAGAAGAGGTACATGGGCACAGATAGCAAGCACTATGGAGGGGTTTCTGAGCCTAGACCCAGATGTGCAGAGTCACACTTGCCCACACAGAGCTGGGAGACAGTTTCTGTCTTGTACAACAGGACGCACCATTACAGACAGAAACTGCACAACCCCACAGAAAAGCCAGGATGCTGTGTGGACCACCCCTTCCCACCTCGGCCATGCAAGTAGGACTTGGCCTTCAGGTCTCCATGACTTTTGAGGCTTTGGAAGGCTTGTGGGAAGAGCACTGAGCTTAGAGTCAAAGGATCAAGTTCTTGTACCAGCACCACCACTCACTTGCTGGGAGACCTTGAGCAAGATACAATATCTTTTTAAAAAGAAAAAATAAGAGCGTTATCAAGATATAATTCATCTATTTAAAGTGTGCAAGTCACTATTTTTAGTATAGTCACAAGGTTGTGCAACTATCCCTGGAAGATGTTCTAGAACATTTGAATTATCCCCTCAAATCCTATACCCACTAGCAGTCAGTCACTCCTCTTTTCTCCCACACCCACTTCTCCCCCAGTACCCCTCCCCCCAGCTCTAAACAACCCCTGGTCTATTTTCTTTCTCAATATATTTGTTTATTCTGGACATTTTCTATAAAAAGAATCATACCGTGCACAGCTTTTTGTGACTTGCTTCTTTCACGTAACGTGTTTTTGTTATTCATTCATATTGTCACATGAATCCCAACTTCATTTCTTTTTAAGGACAAATATTCCATTGTATGGCTGTAGTACCCCATTTATTTATGCATTCATCAGTTGGAAATTTGGATTGTTTCTACTTTTTGGCTGTTATGAATAATATTACTATGAACATTCTTGGTTTGGTGTGGACCGATGTTTTCATCTCTGTTGAGTTTATTTCTAGGAGTGGAACTTCATCATCTTAGAGTTTGGTTTTCCCATCTATAAAATGAGAGGTTTCGTTCTAATGAAATCTCAAAGGCTAATCTAGTTGCATTTGTTTATAACTAACATGCCATTTCCCAGCTGAGACCACGGTTTTCTCACACAGCCACTCAGATACACACACACACACGTCACCAACACGGCCACCCAGACACACAGTCACACAGGCACAGGTGCACACAAGGTGACCAGCCCCCCGTAGGGACCTGTCCCTGAGTTTGGGACCTAGAGAATAAGATAGAAATGCAATCAGAGAGACTGTGAGAGCCATAGGGAGGATCTTTCATGGTGAAGGGAGAGAAAGTCTGAAATTTGGGAGGAAGGAGGCCAGCCAAAAAGATGGAAGAAAGAGGCAGAAGGAGAGGGTGAAGTGGTAGAGATGGGGGCTTGGAGTTAGGATCTGGTCTGAACATCAGGACACTTGGTTCCCATTTCCCCAGCTGTTTCTGTCTTACCCCGTGGACATGGACGGGGTTATCCTTTGTCTCACAGCTCCCTTGCTCCCTCATCTTAGAGGAAACCTGACCCCTCCCCACCCTCCAGCCATCCCCACCCCCAACCCACCACACACACACAAACTAAGGAGACAAAAGGGATCCTTTTCCAGGATAATTAAGCCTCAAAGACAGCACCTCCTCCCAGGAAATTGATCAGGTTGGCCCCGAGAGAGCCCTTTAGTGTGGGAGGGGAGAAGAAAGGAGACAGGGAGGACCGAGAGATGCCCAGGAGACCAGAAAGTGAACTCGGAGACTGTTGGCCTGGCACTGATTCCTGTGGCCATATTCTGCCTGTCACAGAAGTTTGAGCTTTAATCTTCCCTCTTATGAAGTTAGGGGTCTGATTAGCTACAGACCCTAATACATGGCCTCTCCATGATCACAGAAGTCCTGGGTATGGATGAGTGGAAAGTCTCTGAGCACATACGTGTGTGTGTGCCGACCATTATTGTGGATGGGTGTTGATGTTGTTGCTGTGTACCAGTGTCTGAGTGTGCATCTGCCCCCCAGCCCTCACAGGCCCCAAACCCCCAGCCACGACCCACCCCCCAGCAAGACTGTGCGGCCTCAGTGGAGTTTCCAACCTGGAGTGATCGCTTTCCTGATTTGCCACTTTAGTACTCTTGTTAATGAATTTTTAATCTTCTTAATGACATTAAACACGGAAAGTAATTAAGGAAAACAAGTTTGAAACTGCTGACTTCAACCCTTTATTCACAACTATTTAATGTAGAATTAATTTGATTTTGCCCATTATTCAAATGAACACGCTACCTTCTCCTCGGCCCCAGGCCTGTCCCCTCGCCCCATCTCCGCATGCCCAAAGACTCCCCGTTGCCATCACCCAGTCATCTCTGACCCGAGTGGGCGATGGTTTCTGTGTCACATGTCGGAGCCTGGAGTCCGGGTGTGAGGACTGAGCCAAACTTCTGGAGGGTGAGAAGGAAGAGTGGCCTCTCTAGGTCACAAGAACTGAAGACACTCAGGAGGGAGCAAGGGAGGCAGAGGGGACCCTGAAGAGCTGATGCTGGCATGGTGAGGCCTTCCCCTCCATTTCAGAACTTCAACCCTACCCACTCCATCATCACCCCCAGGAGCTCAGGGACCTGTGCACTCAAATGCTTGGATGCTGGGGGACCTTAACATACACAGGTATTTGGTATTGGAATATTTAAACCTGTCCACCTCAAGAGTGTCAGATATTTGCAGGCTCAGATATTGAGGTCCCATGAGTTCCAATTTTAGACCATTTCTCAGAATTTCATTTTCAAAATTCTAGAGAAAGAAGCTCCACTCCCCAAACCATAGACCTCATGCCACTATTGGGGTGAATGAGGTCAACATGGGCAAGTTATAACTATTTGATACTGGGCTTGAGACTCATTTGGGTCCTGGGAGCAGAAACCAAGCCCTAGAGCAGAGCCAGACAGTCCTTGAGCCCGAATGGGTTTGGCCTCTACCTTCCTGAAGGGGTTTTTAAGCAGCCTCCGAGCCCTGGGTGAGAAGGAAGACAGGGTCCAAAAGAGCCTGGGGGTGCTCAAGTCCTGGGCGTTGGCACCCTCACAGTCGGGGGTAGCTGGGAGAACAGCTGCAGTGGTCTCCCCAACCTCTTGACTCTTGCTCCAAAAGCCTCCTGACTTGAGCCCTGGGTCCCAGATCGTTTTTTGTGTGTATTATACGTGCACGAGCGTGTACCGTGCCTGCATGAGCGTGTATCATGCCTGCGTGAATGTGCATTGTGTCTGCTTGAGTGTGTACAAAGTCAGGAGGGGTAAGGTAGACACAACCCTAGAAGGCAACAGAGAGGAGGGAGGCAGTCTCAGCACCTAGACTCAGGCGGATTGACCTAAATCCTCTGCACTTTCGCTTGACTCTGGACAAGCCCCGACCTCTCCCTCCCTCCTCTCTGAAGTGACACTGTCCCCATCTGGGGCAGTTGTCAGAAAGAGTATGTGGGAGTCACAGGTGCAATCCTATCACCGCGCCTGGGGTACAGGGGGCCACCCCTCAATTCCTGGCTCATTTTCCCCCAGGCCCTACCAGTGGGGAGAAAGGAGACTCCAAGAACATGCCAGAGAAGGAAAACTGAGGACTTTTAGGGCTGCAGACCAAAAGAGCATCTCAGGAAGCCTTGGATTTGCCCAGATGTGCTGTGAGGTGGGAGGGAGGCTAGCCTCTTCCCTCGAGTCCCTTGAACATCTTCAGAAATTTTCCTCAGAGTCATTCCCTGAATTATATCCCCAGGAGGGGGTTTTTCTCTCCCTCCCTCCCCCTTCCCCTTCCCCTTGTCTCTTCTCTCCAAACAAGCCTCCCCCAAGTGACTTCACTCATCTCAGCTCCTGGAAGAAAACCAGCCCTCACCCTGTGCACCCCCCTCAACTCTGCACTGAGCCATGACTGGGCCTGAGCTGATGTGGTCTCTCTTGCCCCTTCCTCCCATTCCGGGGACTTTATGGGCTGAGACGCTGCCGGCTTGCTCACTGCTCCCTCTCCTGCTCCTCTCTCCATCACCCTCCACGTCTCTTTTCCCTCTTTCCTCCCCGGCCGTGGCCTGCCTCGCTCTGCTCTGTGTCGGTCTCGCCTCCTCTCCTCGCCCCCGGCCTCTCTCTTGAGAGACCATGGATTCTAGAACATTACAGCTACCACTGTCTGGCACACACTCTCAGGAAAGGCAAACTGGCAGAGGAGACTGGAAAGACCCCCACCTTGATGGTGCCCCAGGATGGGGAATGTCCCTGAAGTTGTTCAGCTCCAAGAAGCTGGTGCGAGCCGCATGTCTTGTCTCCCAATTACTCTGCCCACTTCCCCTCCTTGTTGAATCCTGGGAAGGGCCAGCAGGGATCTGAAGAAGAGGACCCAATCCCTCCCACACGTATTCACCCACCCCAACTCTCTCACAAAGCCCTCTTACAAAGACCCACACTGTCTCTCTCACACACACACACGCACACTCGTATTCACATACCAAACTCGCACCTCACTTACACACAGTCACAAGTATGCATGGGCACAGACACACACAGACGCAGATGCACACTCATAGACACATGCGGTGCCCGCCCCCCCCCACTCACATACAGATGCGTACACGCACACACATACACACGCAGAGATCCCACAGGCGCCCAAAAGCACAGGGCAATGATTAATGTCCCCTCAGAAAAAGAAATTATATCGAATAAATTAAACTACTGTGGCAGCAAATTGAAAAATAAGGATGTAAATGAGGTTTGAATACTTAATATCGAAGACAAGGGGGGGAGGAGAAGGGATGGCTGGGTCCCCTGAGAGAGGAGAGGAGGGTTCTTCTGGGCCCCCAGTTCCACTCTGGCTCCTGTCCAGAGTTCTGAGAGCAGGGGGCTGGGGCAACATGGGGGCTTCAATCAGCACAGGGGGCATTCTCCCTAGTGGCCATTGTGGAGAAGGTCCCAGGGCCTCTAGAAAGACTCAGGGCGTGGGGCTAGGGAGAAGGTGGTGGTGTGATTCCCTGGTAGCACCTCAAAATTCAGCCGTGCCTGGACATTGGCTTTCCGTTCCAACACCGACTCAAGGGCCATCCCGCCTTACCTGAGCCCATGACTTTTCTCCCAGAGACGTCCACCCTCCCCGAGACACCCAAACCCATCCGATTACGATTACCTAGGCCTCCATCAGCCCTTCATGACGGCCTCCATTCTCAAAACTCACCAGCCTCCTCATCCCCCCAAATGTATCCTAACCGTCCACCCTAACCACACCACAGACCCTCTGTCCACATGCCCACCTAGGCCCCAGTACTCACCTGGCACAGTCCCACCCACTCCACATACCCCAAAAACACTCCTGCACACACATATGCGTGCACACACACAAACATAAATTCTTTCCTTGAAGCACGTCGTGACAGAGTCCTGTCACACACACACAACATGCACACTGCCGCACACAGCAGGGGCACCCCTCCGGGTCTCAGTCCCTTCAGAAATTATGGGGAGAAGGGGTCACAGGGCTGCAAGAGGCTTCACTTTCTCCCCAAGCTTGAAGGGAGTTCTCCCTACGTGCCCCCCACCCGCACACACACCCAGGAGGCAGGTTCCATCCAGCCCCCATCTCCCATTCTCTCTGCCTCCATCTCTGCTGTGCTGTCTCAGTTTCCCTCACTCTTCCTGTCAACTGCTTTTTCCCCAGTCGCCTTTGTCTCGGACACCCCAGTATATCCCTGCCCCCTCCTCCTCCTCGATGGCTGGCCCTGGGCGGCTACCCCCACCTCCGCCCCGTAGCCCCCCTACCCCTTCCCCCTCCTCCGCTTTTCTCGCTGTCGTCTCTGTTCATATATATTTAGTATTTATTTACAAGGCTGGGTTTTTTCCCTGGGCAGGAAGCCAGCCGTGCACAGAAATCCTTAAGATGCTATAAAGCTGGTGAGGTATAAAATGGAAAGTGGTTAGTGCGCTGTTTGGAGATATCTCACCGGCGGCCGGGGGCCCGCGCCGCCCAGCCGCCCCGCTGTAAATCTCCCGGAGTTTAGCGCGCTTGTTTGTATCTGATCGGGAGGGGCGGGGACGGGCGGGGAAGGCACCCCCAGCGCAGGGACCCTTCTGGAGAGGGTGTCGCTCCCTTCTCAAACGGAGGCGGTGTGGAGGGAGGCCTGGAAAGACCCCCTTTTGGGAAACAGAGGCTTCTCAGCTGTGCCTCTTTATTTCGCCTTGCCTGGGTGGGGGTGGGGTGGGGCGGGAACCCAAGAAAAGGAGGGAAAACCCAAAGCCCAGAGGTCTCCCACCAGTGCAGGAGACGGGACAGGAACTTTACAGTACTCTCCACTCATCTGTGAACCTCTTGCCCCCGAGTCTGCTTAATCAACCCCTGACTCCCACACCCCAAAGGGCTGGAGGGATGAAGAGGGGGGAGTCAATGACCCTGGCTGGAAGGTCACTCAAGGAAGGTGTAGAGTTTAGGGCAGGGAACCACACTTCTGTCACTCTGTCACTGATAAACTGGGTGATCTCACACAAGTTTTTTCCGTCCTTGAACCCCAGTTTCCTCTGAGGTTCCCCTGGAGGAGGAAATGGCAACCCGTTCCAGTATTTTTGTCTGGAGAATCCCATGGACAGAGGAGCCTGGTGGGCTGTAGTCCATAGGGTCACAAAGAGTCGGACATGACTGAGCACACGTGCACACCAGGCTGGTACTTAGTAGGTGCTCAGTGAATGCCAAGAGTGTGCCCATCTGCCCAGTACTTTGTTCATCCACATGTCTAGTGAGTTGCTCATTTTCTCATTTATTTTGTCAGCTATTCACAACATCCAACCACCCCTCTATTCTGTAGCTTTAATCTGTGGGGTTCTGGGCTCTGTCATGGAGAATTCTGCAGAAAGCAACAGACTTCCCAGGGGAGTTCCAATCTAGGTGGGGTAGTAAGATCTAAATCAAAAGAGAAAAAGGTAATTTCTGGCTCACATAGCATTTCTGGGCCACTTGAAGAAAAAGTCTCGCCCACTTATCAGTGTTTCCACCCCTGCCTGCTGCCACCAATGGAGTCCTTTAAGCTCCTGTAGCCCGAGAGTCACAGAATGAGCTAAGAGGCAAGTGGACTGTGAACCCCCAGAGGGGAGCCCTCATCCCCCACTTGTTCCCTGTAACCCAGCAGAGCCCAGAGCTGGCTCTCAGGAGCTGTCAGTAAGTGCCCTTTGATTGATGAGTTGGGAAGATTGAACTCTGCCACACTCCCCTCTCACTCAGGAGCAATGACACACCTGTCATACAGCCTGCACACGCGTGTCCCAGCTCACCTGGACACATGTCAGGAAGGCTGGGAGTAATGACAGGGAACTCTTAGGTGGTCACTGTCCAGAACAGAAGGCTAGGAAGAGCAAAGTCTGTGTCACACAGCCACATCCTAGCCAGTCTTGCTGTATGTGGTTCATTTGTTCACTCATTCATTCATTTCTCCAACAAGTGTCGACTGAGTCCCCTGGGCTAGAGGTGAGAAGGACACAAATGAATGTTACTTAGTCCTGGCTCTCAAGAAATTTATAGCCCAGGAGAGCTGTTGGGCAGACATACTAGTAATAACAGTATCAGGAAAGCTACAATAGGAGCCAGGAAAGCTGTAGAGAGAATTAGAAGCTTCATAGGAAAGATAAGCCACCTCTGGTCATCATGAGGAATAATAATAATAACAGCTAGTAGGCACCTTGCTAAGTATTTTGCAGGGAATATTCAAAATAGCTTTATTTGATTCCAGTTTTACAGAGGATCAAAATACTGATGATGGGCAGAGATGAGTTGGGGTGTTAGATGATTATGTGGTTCTAGAAGGAGAGCATTACAGGCAAAGAGCATGAACCAGTGCACAAGGGTGGAATTCGCTAGGTGGGGTGCATCCAGGGGAATTGCTCAGAGTCCAATCTGGCTGGCTAATATGAGCGTGAAGGAGAGTAATGGGAAGGTTTGGAGAGGGAGTAGGTAGGGGCCAGATCACAAGGGCCGTGAACATCAGAGTAAGGAGTTTGTACTTTATTTAGTAGGCAGTGGGGAGACATTGAGGGTTTTTGAGCAGGGGAGTGACATGATGAGAGCCGTGCTTTAGAAAAGTTAATCTGGCAGTGGTGTGTAGAACCGCTGAAGATGCAGAACTTAGAGGCAGACAGTCCTGTTCGGAAGAAAATGCATCACCTGTGCAAGGAAGGTGCTCCAGAGAAGTTTATTGGTTGAATTGAGGAGACCCAGGAGAGCAGTGATAAAGGCCTTCCTGGGGCCAGTCGTGATGTTGAGGCAATGTGGTGCAAAAGACATCAGGAAGTATCTCTGAATTTGTAAGCTGACTGAAGGTAGAGATGAGTCCGGGAAGAACTAGAGGTTCTAGGGTACCTGGAGGGTCAGTGGGGGTATGTGACAGGGCTAGTAACAAATATGGGGGTCACAAGTTGTCACTGACTTTGGGAGAGATGTATGAGTTTTAGAAGAGGCATTTGCTTTTCAACATATTAGCCTTGCATTGCTTGCACTGTGGGCTTTGATCTCAAGAGAAGCTTGGAATTAGAGGTCAATGTTTCCATCACCTGCAGAGAGTGGCTGAGATCTCCTGAGACACTGTAGGAGAAAGTGGAGGACTGGGGTTTGTTTTGCATGGTAGCCATATTGGGGGAAGGTTGTAGGAAGCAAAAGAGACAGAGAAGGTGTGTTAGAGACATGGGTGAAGCAGGAGAATGAGATGGGCAAAGGGGTGGATAGATGACTGAGTTTTCAGGAGTGAGCAGTATTTCAAGGGCTCCCTTGGGGCGGGGCCTGGGGATCAGCAATGGGGTCTGTTGGTTGGGACCTTGGACAGGAGGCCGTGAGCAACCTTGTAGGGAGAAGCGTTGGTGGAGTGGAGGCTGGAGGATGCTCCTGGGAGCAGGGGATAATCCAGGGCATGGCATTCCAAGACACTTTACCATCTACCCACTGTATAGACCAAGCCCCTAGACTTGAGGTTTCTCCAGAGGCTGTCTTTTGTCCTGGGCAGAGCAGCTGCCAAATTGGCCTGGAGAGGAAAGTGCTCCCTGACTTAGGAGCCCCGAGACTCTACAGTCTCAGCATACTCAGAGATTGTTGGGTTCATGCTATCTATTTAGTTGTGAATCCACACTACTGTGACCCCCTTGTCCAGTCACCCTGTGGACAGGCTTGGCCATCCCCTTCCTTGGCATTGGAGATTTCCCTGGTCCACGGTGAGCTACCTCTGTCCTGGGCCATACCCCAAGCACTTGAGCTGGTGATGCCCAGGTCCCCCAAGACTGTGGGGTACTGGACATGGCTGGGGTTCAGGAGAGTAGAGAGGGCAGGACCCCGAACCTTGCTTTCCATTTAGGAAGAGCCAGGCATGGGAGGTGGTGTGGGCTCCCACCCTCTCGGAGGGGACCCGCAGTCCTAAATGCCCCCGCGCCTTCTCCATATTGTGGGAAAAGCTGCCGCATCCATCACTGTCAGGCGCCGAGTTTGAATAAATTTGAATGCACTGAGCCGTGGGCTGCAGTTTCTATAATATCACTTTCCAGTTTGAATATTTCACTTACTTTTTTTTTCGAATTTCTTTTTATCCAACAGTTTCTCCTCCTTTTCATCTACCCCCGCTGCAGCCCAGCTCTGGATAGAGAGAGGACAGTGCCTTGAGGGGGTCTGAGATAGGAAGAGGCCAGGCCTTTGCCAGCTGTCCTTCCACCCTCCACCCCCACCCGGCACATGTGCTCCTGGGCAGGGAGCTCCATCTCCCTCCCACATGTAGATGGGGAAACGGCAGCTGGAGAATGAGTCACCCTCACACCCTCACCCTTCTGCACAGGCAGACTGAGTGCACTAGGGTCCTGCTTCTTCCCTACGGGGTCCCCCACCAGTCCCTCACCTACCAACCGTCCATCATACACGGTTGTGCATGCGCGCAAACACACACACACACACACACACACACACACACACCATCTGATCTATTAATGTATACCTAGATGTCAATAGCAGTTTGCAGTTTCCCATTAGGAAACTTGCTCCTAAGTCCCTCCAGCCACTGTCCTGCCTTCTCCTGTAAATGAGAACCTCCCAATTCTGGATCTCCCCACCGGCTCCCCCCCATCTCCTTGCATTTCTTCACTCTCATTCATCAGTTGGTACCAAAAGCCATGCCTTCTAAATGAGGGCTGCTCGGATTAGAGTCCCGGCAATGCCCTTCAAGGGCTTCCCTGGTGGCTCACTTGGTAAAGAAATGGCAACCCCACTCCAGTATTCTTGCCTGCAGAATGCCATGGATTGAGAAGACTGGCGGGTTACAGCCCATAGAGTTGCAAAGAATCGGACACGACTGAAGTGACTGAGTATGCATGTGACGCACTCCAGCGTCCGTGATTTGCTAGACCATGGCCGGTACCATCTCTACTCCCCACCAAGAGCTCAGGGGCCAGGGAGGACAGAGGTGGGACCAGGGAGAACTGAGGTACAAGCAGGCAGAGACCATTAGGATCAAAATGAGTCAGGGTTGCATGCAAAGTTGGGTCCAGGGGTAAGCAGGTTGGGAAGGGTATTCAGGGACCCTGAGTCTGTATCTCTCCATAGAGGGTCTGGCCACACTGCCCCTCGGACCAGCCGTAAGGCACTGTCACTGCCAGGACAGTCTCTAGAGGGCAGTGACCATCCAGGAGGCTCATGGTGATGCTGCCCAGCAGTGAGGACCCTCTGCCCCATGGGACACACTAACTGGCCAGAGGGCACTGAGTACCCAAATGTCTAAAAAGGACTCACAGTGACCATATGTGCATTCCTAACCCTCCAAGGATCACCAGCCATCCAGGTTGTATCCCACGGAAACATTACTCATAGGGCAGCTTCTCCTCCTTCTAGGCAGAAACAGCACTTACTTTAGATATTAATCACACCACAGCAATCCCTGCATCTACCACATGGTAGGTATGAGGGCAGGTAGGTACTGAGGGGAGACAGGCAAGGGGAAGCAGGAGGCAGAAAGCCTCAGTGAATCTGGGACTTTGGGAGGTGATTGATATACAGCTCCCCACTGTGTGCCTAGTCCTGTGTGCTCATAGTAGAAAAGGCAGGAGACAAGGAAGAAACGGTCAGAGTCTGGGGAGCTCATGGTGTGGTTCAAGAGATAAAAGTGTCATTAAGAATAATATTTATTTCTTCTTTACATTTTGCCATGTTCAAAGAGGGCTTGAGTGGATTTAGGGCACACATACACAAACACAAAAACAGTTACAGAAAAAGAGATAGGGAGCCATTTAAAGGCAGGAGAAAGATAAGTGTACTGGAGATCTGGTCCGACTGAACGTCCACAGTTTGCATGGCCAACACAAGATAGGGGCTCAGTGCTGTTATTGTCCATCTCTCAGGAAGCTCACTCACTGTGGGCCAGGGAAGGCTTTCTGGAGGAGGGGAAACCACTTTGGAGATGTGACAGGTGGCACATGTTCTAAGCAAGAAGAAAAAACAGGAGCAGCGTTCTAGCTGCAGGACTAGAGTGAGGAAAATCAGAGAAATGGAGCTGAGCGTCTGGCAAATGCTGGGTGGGAGAGATGCTGGATGTCCAGGGGACAGTGAGGAGATGTCCTCATGGGCCATTGGTGGAGACGTGGGACCACTTAGGAGGCATCCCCAGACAACTTGGCCTCACCTGCTGAAAGTGTTAGTCACTCAGCTGTGTCCGACTCTTCAACTCCATGGACTGTAGCCCACCAGGCTCCTCTGTCCATGGAATTCTCCAGGCCAGAGTACTGGAGTGGGTAGCCATTCCCTTCTCCAGGGGATCTTCCCGACCCAGGGATCGGACCCAGGCCTTCTGCATTGCAGGCAGATTCTTTACCACTGAGCCACCAGAGAAGCCCTAGAAGTTCTGAATTCTGATACAGGCTGCTCAGCACCCTTGTCCCGCAGCCGCCCTTCTCCCTACAAGCTCACACTCAGCATCCCAGCAGAGACAGACCTCACCAGGGGACGATGAACCGTAGGAAACAGCCTCCCATGCACCCCCAGGAGGAGGCACTTGCCCCTGTGAGAGTGGGGGCCCCAGCCTCCCTCCCCACAGTGTGCCCCAGCCGGGCCTGCAGTGGGAGGGAGCGTGGTGTGCAGGGAGAGGCTCTCCTGCCGCACCATGACAGATGATTGACTCGAAACAATATCTAAGGCGATCAGGATAAAGTGCTGGCCATTTCAAGGCTCAGCAGAATTCAGATTCTAATTAGACTTCTCACCACATTCCAAATAAAAATGGTTCCCCTGGTATCCTCTTTGCCTATCAGGTGTCTCTCCCTGATCGCTGGAACAAAACGCATAAAGAAAGTGATTAAAGCCATAACAAAGGCATAAAATTGGAATTATCGCTGCCACCACATCTGGGAGCACGGAGTGTCACCACACCGCCCCCTCCTCCCCAAACCTTCTCACACACAGAAGTGCTGTCCCACCTCAGCTCCTGGCTGGGCACCCTGCAATAACAGCCATCCACTGGGTGAGGAGGTGAGGTGATGGCTCTGGGGGGATGGTGGAACTAGGGAGGGTCCAAAGGGCCAGGGACTGGGAGTCAGGAGACAAGTAAAGTGAGTGAATGAGGGAACAAGGGGGTGAGTGGATGAGGACTCAGGACGGTTGGCCCACACAATGGTCACTGTCTTTAGAATCTAGAGATTTACTAGTGGGAGGGGCCTTGGGGCTCTTGCCTTGATGACCTCACCACCCTCAGGACTTACAGGCTCACGTGCAAACACTTCTCGTGTGTCCATCCCTGTTGGGAGATGGCGTCCCGTGTCAACAGACCACAACTTCCCCAGCTGACCCAGTGTTGTCTTTCAGCCCCCCTTCCCAGCCTACTTCCAACAGGGGACACCCCTGTACAGGGATTACTCAGACCCCACTGGTCCCCAACATGTGCGTGCCCAGCCAGCATGCAATCCAGAGACCTCAGTCCCCTACACCGCACATTTGCACACATGCACACACATGTGTGCATATACACCATGCCTATGACAATACCCTTGCACAGTGCACCACACCCTGGGAATACAGGAAAGACCCTCATCTCAGCGGGATGCCCTGGCCAGAGGGGGCTCCCGGGCCTCTCCAGCTCTTCTCCCTGCCCCCTGCAATGCCCCCGTCTGCCCCTCACAGCCAGCTGGGTACCTGGGACCAGGCAGCCTTGCTCCCTGCACGGGGTGGGGTAGGCGGGCGGGAGGTCCGGAGGAGGGTGAAGGAGTGGGAGCAGGGCTCTGAGCGGGGACGATATAAAATTAAAAGGTAAAAAGCAGGAACGCAAATGGAGGGTGCTTTCAGCTTTCACATTATTAATGACTCTTCAAAAAATCGGCGAGTTTTCCAATCTTCTCTGAGAAGCGCTTGAAGGAGCTCACAGATGAAACTGACCTTCAAAATGTTCTTTGGTCTTTAGTTAAGAAATTCGCTCGCCATTATGGCATCATTAGGGAAACAAGGATAAAATTACTCCATGGTTAATGACCTATAGTATCTCCCCACCAAAATTTGTTTCAGATCTAATAAAACTGTGCTTAACACACTCGGATGAGTTATGAGGACTGTTCTGCAGGGTATTAAAATGTGGAAAATAGATTTTCCGAAGCTGGGGGGACTGGACTTTTTGAATCAGATAGCAGAATGGAATTTTCTGGGCAATAAATTCTTCCATGTCTCAATTTCATCTCGCGCTCTCTCTCTCCTGCCTGCCTCTGCCCCTCTCTCTCCCTCACTCTCTCTCTCCCTCACTCTCTCCCACTCTCTCTCTCTGTCTCCCTCTCTCTGTCTCTCATCTTCTCCTAAAACACTGAAGCCACACAGAAAGCTTTAGAATTTGAAGCCTATGTAAACTTTGAAAAAATCAGTGACAAAGGACATCTGTGTGTGACAGTGGGGGACTGCGTGTGTGCACACGTATGTTTGTGGGTCTTGGCTGCCTCACAAAAATGGAGGCAACTCCCTCCATCACCTCACCCAAGTGCTTCTGTACACACCCAAGGCAGGAGGGACACCTTCCATCTCTCTACTCATGACCAAGCTGGCAGATCGCAGCCTCTTCGCCAAAATCATGGGGCACACCCATGCCAGTGACCCTTCCAAGGACCCCAAACCCAACCCAGGGTCTCGACGCACCCCAATGCCAGGTCTCAGCCTATAAGAAAACACACCTGTCCCAGGCTACCTCAAGCTTCACTGTGAAGAGAGGAGGGGCTGACCTGGCCTTGGGAAGGGGCAGAGCTGACCTGTTTTGCACACATGTGTGCACATCAGCACATGTGAATGCTCTTCACAGGGCACACCCAGATGCCCTAGCCAGCCAGGCTGCAGGCAGAGACCTGAGCCCTGGCCTGAGCACTGGCCGAAGGTTTTCCGGGGCTGGATACTGCCGCGGAGAGAGGTGGCTGGCGAGGTAATGGCATTTTGCTCTCTTTAAACTTTAATCTTTCCTATTAATTCCCTGCAACTGGAGAATGTGTGAGAGTTAATGTTCCGTGAACGTGTTTCGCACTCGGCAGTCTCTTCGAGCTAATTACCTTCAGGTGCTAAATGGAGGGAAATTGCAATCCATTTGGATGTGAAAAAATTTCGCCTTCCCGTCCCCTGTGAGACATCCTTTTTCCTGAGTGCTGCAGAAAGAATGCTCTCTGGGTGGGAGTTTTTTTCCTAATGTTTTTTTTCTTCGGCCCTCTCCCCCGCCCCCTTTCTCCAAGAGTCTGAGATCTGCAGGACGATGGTGGTTGGAGACAGGAGGAGGCCTGGGCCTTGGCTCAAGGTCCAATTCTGGGGCGGAGGCCAGGTGGGGAAGGACTCACATGCAGGGGAGACACCCAGGCTGAGAATCTGGCCCCCACCCCTTGGAGGCCCTGGAGTGGAAGTGTATTTACACGCTTAATAACACGCTTATTACCAGTGTTTCTCAGCTGCTAGGTTTTGAATACAGATATAATAGAATTTTACAAGCCACATAAAAGCTGTCCTTCTCTTGGACCCTGAACTGGGGTGTCTGGTAGGGTGGAGGACAGGGAATGGAGAATGGAGATGAGGAGGAGGCTCAAGTAGGGAGGGAATGGAAATGTGCCAGAGAATCAGATGGGGGGAAAGAGATGGGCCTTGGAGTGGGTCAACGTGAGGAAGACAGTGGGGAGAGAAGGGTTGGGACCTCTGGCTCCATCCTGGAGGAGAACTGGAGCACTGAGGATGAAGCTTTGAAGGCCAGGGGACTTTAACCTCAAAGCCTGTTAGGTCTCAGCAGAGCACACCCAGCTTAGTGAAGCACCCATCCCTCTAGCCCCATCCCTGTTCTCTGATCTTGAACCTGAACCTCAACAAAGCCTCACAAAGAGATACCTAATTCCACCTCCTTCCTCTGCACTGGGTCCAACCCACTAGCCTTTTCAAACCCTATTCCTTAACCTGGGTTGACTAGGGAAGCTGGCCAAATATATTATTTTCTTCTCCCACCCAACAGGGAACAGTCGGGCTTAAAGACACAAGGCAGAGGCTTCTGCAGTAAGCAGCACTCCACTTCAAAGAGGACTCAGGTTCTCCTGATGACCCTGGGTTTCACCCTCTCCTCTAAGCGCTCTCTGACCTCACCTGTGCCCTGACTGTGAGGGGACGCTCATTCTTTCTCACATCAAAGACCCTCCTTCAGGAGAATATATTAGGAAAATATTGAAGTGGCTTGGGTTTTCTTATTTGTTAAAACTTTATTTTGGAGGATTTCAAGTATATATACATATTTTAAAAACCCATGAACTTAGCACCTAGTTTCAACAACTACCAGCACGTAGCTGGTCTTATTTCTTCCCTACACATTTCCCTTTCCTCCAGGGTTATTTGAAAGCAAACCACAGACATCAAATCAGTTCACCCATAAATATTTCAATATGCATTTCTAAAATGCATAAATGGAATACATTTAAGGGCTATTTTAATATAGCTACAATACCATTATCTCACCTCAATAAAAATTAACTATAATCCTTACTCCCATCAAATACACATGCAATGTTCAAATTCACCTGAATCGGGTTTTAATCACAGTCCATGCAATGTGTGTGGTTAATATGGCTCTTAAGTTTCTTTTATTCCAAAAGTTGCACTTTCTTTCCTTCCCCCCACCCCAGAAATTTATTAATTGAAGAAATTGTGGGCCATTTATCCTATGAAATTTGCTCCACTCTGAATTTTGCTGATAACACCCCTGTGGTATCATTTAACCTGTTTCTCTGTCCCTTAAATTGGTAGATTCTAGAGCTGCCTGATTTCAGGTCTGGTTTTTTGGCAAGACTATTTTACATGTGGTGTGAACTTCCTTTCACATCATATCAGGACCGCATACTTTCTTATCATTTTTCTTTTTATGACATTAAGATTAATCAGTGGGTTCCGGAGCTGTCAGCCAGATCTATCCATTATAAAGTTCCCCTTCAGCTTTTTTCCCCCCATCAGTTTTTCACTTAATGATTTTAACAGTCACTTGGCAATGGCACCCCACTCCAGTACTCTTGCCTGGAAAATCCCATGGACGGAGGGCCTGGTGGGCTGTAGTCCATGGGGTCGCTAAGAGTCAGACACGACTGAGCGACTTCACTTTCACTTTACTATCATTGACTAGATCCATGATTTCATTAGAGGTTGTATTTGTTTTAAAATTGTTTCTTTGCTTCAGCTTTTTATTTTGAAAAAAATTTAAACCTACAAAGAAGTTAACCATTGCAATGAACACTCGTATATACCCTGACACAAATGAAAAATTTGTACCTATTGTCCAGATTTGGTTTATCTCTCCCTTTCTCTTTCTCAAACACTTGTTTGTTCCTTGCTGACATAAATGACACTTCACCCCTAAAGATTTTAGCATTTACCTAGGTCAGAGACTTCCAGCTACTGCTCCTGGGATGAGACAAGGCAGTCCTACTCAAGGGATGACAGGCAGACTCAGTACTTGTTCTGGAGTGGGCTGACCTGCCACCATCTTGGAGTCCTTAGGCTCATCAGCCTTCTCCTTCATGCTGCCATCAACATGACTTTGTTTGTAAGCATCCCAGTCTCTGGCCCCATTGATCCAAGTGACCAACTCCCAAGAGCAGAAATCTGATTGGTTTACTGTGAGTAAGGTATCTGACCCTGCCTCAATCAACTGTGACCAAATGTGGCTCCTGGGAATCCACCCCTGTGGGTGTGAAAAGTGATTCCCAAAGATGCTAGGCAGACACTCCAAGAGCCACATGTCATAAAAAAAAAATCTCTCCAAAGATTAAAAACTCTGGAGAAGAATAACTCCATCATAAAGGTCAAGGCCTTGGCCCTAGGGTATATTGATCAGAATTGAACGATGGGGTCAAAAAACACATTGCCAAGTCCCATGGACCAATCACACTGTAATAGGTCTGGAGGGACATGGTATACAAGGGAAGTATGTCCAGAAGGTGTAGTTCTGTGAGTCTCGATGTCTGGTCAGGGTGAGGTTGAAACACCAGATACTGATCCGGTTTCAGGATTCTGGGTCTTCCAGATGGTCAGTCTCACTCATTTTCCTGACACCTTGTTTTGCTGTTGCCAGCTCCACAAAAGGACATATATCAAACCTTCCACTTTGGCCTCAAATCCTAGAGCCCCTTAGGTCCTTTCCACTCACAGAAGTGAGTTTGAGAGAAACATCAAGGGCACATCAGTGGTATTTGATATTTTTGAGCCCCATGGAAGATTCTGTTCTTTTTTTTTTTTTTTTAATAAAACACACAGTGTACTTGAAGATTTTGAAAAGAGATTTACATAATTAAGGAAGTGTTTGGATTTGAATTACTATTAAGAACACAGAAAATTAAACCAATATAAAAACACCAGAAAATAATTTTATTCCAGGGAAAATAAAATGCACTGAAAAACTCAAGGTAATGGTTTACCGATGAATAGATGTCACATTGTTGTTTAGTCACTAAGTTGTCTGACTCTTTGTGACTTGTAGACCGTAGTCCACCAGGTTCCTCTGTCCATGGGATTTCCCAGGCAGGAATATGAGTGGGTGGCCATTTCCTTGTCCAGGGAGGATTCAGTTCTTTCCCAGCCTGGGTTGTTACCCCTGCCCACTTTTGGGGAATTCTGGTTAGTGCTTTTTCTCTTACCCCTAGACTTTGCAAAATCCAAATATTAAAAGTTACAATAAACATATATCTAGACCATGCGACAGTTATAAGCTGTACCCAGGAAACAGCATGTTTTTCCCCAGCAGCGCCCTGTCTTGGTGTACCTTCCCCACCCAGGCTGGTGCAAGCTAAGGCAATGCAGTCGGAGCTGGAAGCCCTCCACCCACAACGGAGAAGCCGGCCTAGGCTGGACTCAAGCTGCCCAAGCTGCTGATAAGTAAATCTCCTTGTTGTTCCTTCTCTCAATAAGTAATGTCCCATTTTATCTCCATTAATGTTTTTGCTTTTAAATTCTTATCTGTTGTCAATATTGCTAGCCCAGCTTCCTTTTGGTTAGTATTTGCCTAGCATATCTTTCTATATCTCCATTTTCAATCTTTCTGTAACTTTGTTTTAGGCAAGTTTTTTGTGAACAGCCTATTCCTGAATTTTTTAAAAATCCATATGGAAAGTCTCTTTTATTTATTTATTTTTTTGGAAAGTCTCTTTTAATGGGCAAATTTGATATGTCTACTTTTATTGTGATGAATGCATTTGGACTTACTTCTATTGTCTCATTTTGTGTTTCTATTCTCCCTGCTTTTTATTTGCTTTTCCTCTTTTCCCTCTTTCATGCCTCCAATTGCCTTGATAAAGTTTTCTTCATTCTGTTTTTTCTTTTCTTTTCTACTGATTTGGAAGTTAAAAACATTCTATTTCTAAATAAACAGAGTTACTCTTCATTTTTAAACCTTTTTACATTTTAACATTTTTACTTAACAAAAGCTAATCTATTTTTTTGTTCTTTTAAATGATAGAAGGATCTTAGACTGCAAACCAACCTCTTCCATATTTTCATGTTATATATTGATTAGTAGTATTTTAGTTTTATTATATTTTAAAAATATATTTCAAAATAGTTACTGTTATTTAGATTTACCTACATATTTACCAATTTCTTTGCTCACTACTGCTTCTAATAGCCCAATTCTTCCTTTCAGGTTCAATTTCCTTCTCAATGAAGTCTTTAAAAAAATTTCATCAGTAAGGTCTGTAAATCGCTAAACTTTTTTTTCAGTTGTATCTAAAATCGTCTTTATTTCACCCTTTCTGTGCTGAATGATAATTATTTGAGTTATAGTACTCTACGTTGACAGTAATTTTCCTTCAGCTGTAATTACTTATCTTCTGATTTCTGTTGCTCTTAATGAGAAGCCTGTCTAATTGTCATTATTTTGTTAGCTTTTATGACTTTTGTCTTTGATATTCTACAATATCACAACAATGTGCTTAGGTGTAAACTTTTTATTTATTCTCCTCAGAAACTCAGTTGTATTCCTATTTACTAGGAATTTTTGCATTCGATACTGGTCAATTCGCCACCATTGTATCTTCTTCATATACTGCTTCTCTCTTCTTTTGGAATTTCTAATATTTCTATTGTACCTTCTATTCCTCATGTCTCAACTTCTTCATATTTTCCCTGACTTCAAATGCAGCTCTAAGAGCTACATTTTGGGTACTTTTGAATTTGTCTTCCAATTCACTAACTCTCTTTTGAGCAGTGTTATCAACTGTTCAAACCTCCCATTGAACTGGTTTTATGTAAATATTATTTTATTTCTAGAAATTCTGTTTGGTTCTTTTCTGACTCTTCTTTTCCAGCATGTCTTATTCTTGCCTTTTGGATTCTGTTCTTTCCTTTTCTGAGGGAACATTTTAAAGTATTTTCCATATTGTTTTTTTTTCTTTTTTAATATAAATTTATTTATTTTAATTGGAGGCTAATTACTTTACAATATTGTATTGGTTTTGCCATACATTGACATGAATCCGCCACGAGTGTACATATGTTCCCCACCCTGAACCCCCCGTCCCACATTCCTCCCCATCCCATCCCTCTGGGTCATCCCAATGCACTAGCCCCGAGCATCCTGTATCATGCATTGAACCTGGACTGGCGATTCGTTTCACATACAATAATATACATGTTTCAATGCCATTCTCCCAAATCATCCCACCCTCGCCCTCTCCCACAGAGTCCAAGAGACTGTTCTATACATCTGTGTCTCTTTTGCTGTCTTACATACAGGGTTATTGTTACTATCTTTCTAAATTCCATATGTATGCATTAGTATACTGTATTGGTGTTTTTCTTTCTGGGTTAATTCTCTCTGTATAATAGGCTCCAGTTTCATCCACCTCATTAGAACTGATTCAAATGTATTCTTTTTAATGGCTGAGTAATACTCCATTGTGTATATGTACCACAGCTTTCTTATCCATTAGTCTGCTGATGGACATCTAGGTTGCTTCCATGTGCTGGCTATTATAAACAGTGCTGCGATGAACATTTGGGTACATACTCTTTCAGTTCTCGTTTCCTCGGTGTGTATGCCCAGCAGTGGGATTGCTGGGTCATATGGCAGTTCTATTTCCAGTTTTTTAAGGAATCTCCACACTGTTCTCCATAGTAGCTGTACTAGTTTGCATTCCCACCAACAGTGTAATTTCACAATTTGTATGGAAATACAGAAACCCTTGAATAGCCAACCAATCTTGAGAAAGAAGAATGGAACTGGAGGAATCAACCTGCCTGACTTCAGGCTCTACTACAAAGCCACAGTCATCAAGACAGTATGGTACTGGCACAAAGACAGAAATATAGATCAATGGAACAAAATAGAAAGCCCAGAGATAAATTCATGCACCTATGGACACCTTATCTTTGACAAAGGAGGCAAGAATATGCAATGGAGAAAAGACAATCTCTTTAACAAGTGGTGCTGGGAAAACTGGTCAACCACTTGTAAAAGAATGAAACTAGAACATTTTCTAACACCATACACAAAAATAAACTAAAATGGATTAAATATATAAACGTAAGACCAGAAACTATAAAACTCCTAGAGAAGAACATAGGCAAAACACTCTCCGACATAAATCACAGCAGGATCCTCTTTGACCCACCTCCCAGAATATTGGAAATAAAAGCAAAAATAAACAAATGGGACCTAATTAAAATTAAAAGCTTCTGCACAACAAAGGAAACTATAAGCAAGGTGAAAAGACAGCCTTCAGAATGGGAGAAAATAATAGCAAATGAAACAACTGACAAAGCATTAATCTCAAAAATATACAAGCAACTCCTGCAGCTCAATTCCAGAAAAATAAACAACCCAATCAAAAAATGGGCCAAAGAACTAAACAGACATTTCTCCAAAGAAGACATACAGATGGCTAACAAACACATGAAAAGATGCTCAACATCACTCATTATCAGAGAAATGCAAATCAAAACCGCAATGAGGTACCATTTCACGCCAGTCAGAATGGCTGCTATCCAAAAGTCTACAAGCAATAAATGCTGGAGAGGGTGTGGAGAAAAGGGAACCCTCTTACACTGTTGGTGGGAATGCAAACTAGTACAGCCACTATGGAGAACAGTGTGGAGATTCCATATTGTTTTTATTGCCTATACAGTTATTAAAATTCTTCATTGTACTGTGTTTGCTGATTCTCATAGTGGTTCATTTATTCTTGTGGTTTATAGTTTTTTATTGTGAACTCATCTCTAGCAAAACTTGGTTTCTGGAGAAGGCTTAACTGCCCTTGGCCATGGAGGAGGAATCATGTCATGTCAAAGTTTTGCCTCTATCGGAATTCTATGGGTTTTGTCATTTATGGGCCAGTTTGTTATTTTCTTGAATTGAGTTTCCCACATCTTGTGAGTAGTACAACATTTGCAGTGTAGAACCATGTTTGGCACAGACTTGGATGGAGTTTTGATTTTTCACAGATGATTCTTATTCTACCCTCAACCCTCAAAAGATGACAAGCTTCTCTACCGAATCCTTATCAATGAGTGGAGTTTTCTGGTTCCTGTTGCATAGATAAGTAGCTCTTCATGGTTCCTAACTTAATGAAGGGAGCTCAGTTTCAGCTCCCCAGATGCAGAGGTTTTGGGCTTGCTATTCTATCCTCATCACTATTAAACTCTAGCTCTTATGACATATTACTGGCTCTAAGAACTTTGTGAAATCCCCCTGGACACTTTGACTCTGAGTTTTCTTTTTCATTCCCAGCATTTAGGCTCTTCCATTTATTGATTTAGAATGTGATTATATACTTTTCAATTATTTTACTTTATATTTTTAAAGCTTATCATATATACAATTATAAAGTTTCTGTTTCTAGTAGGAGACGTTTTCATGTATCAGTTCAGTCTGTGACATTGACCTGAAATCCCCTTACATTCTTGTGCTTATGATCCAGTCCATCTTTTCCACTAGGTTATAAGCTCTTTTAAGGTCAGAGTATTTACTATTTATATTTTTATACTATTCAAGTACGTAGCCCAATTCTCTTAACTGAGTAGGTCCTCAGAAAATGTTGTAATTTTTCTTATTATTTTTACTATCTCCAACCTCACTGTTCAGGAGTGATGGAAAATCAGGTTCTGGATATGCTATGAGCATTCAAACTATACAGTTAGTCTGTTCAGCCTTTGGCATTGCTCATTTGAATTTCATTATTCATGAACAACATCTTTCTCAATCACCTTCAAGGACAATTCATCACCTATTAGACCAGTGTTTCTCAAAGTACAGGTTGCAATCCATTAGTAGGTCAAGAAACCAATTTAATGAAATACAATAAAATAGAAAAAAAATTACCAAGGTGCCTCACATGTAAGTGTGGGTACTGATTACAGAAACTTTATTTCACTTTTGTATGTGTATGTGCACACATGCACACATGCATATACACATACTGGATCACCATGCACAATGTATTTCAATCTGTAAGTCAGGGTGAAAATGTTTGAGGGTCATTGATTAGACTTTTCTGAGCCTCCACTCAACCTACCACCCATTTCTAGCTGGCCCCTCTTCAAGAGCAAAAATTAACTGCAAAGCCAGGCAATTCAAAACCTATCTTTTCCACATGAAGTTCTTCTGCCCCAGCGAGAAGGGCAGGTTTCACAAAAGCTCACACTGCCCAGGACTGGAAGCCCCACAAGTGGTCAAGAATACCCAGTGTGACCTGTGAATCACAGATATTTTCTGTGCTCCAGGGCCCTGTACTGAAGTGAAGTGAAGTTGCTCAGTCGTGTCTGACTCTTTGTGACCCCATGGACAGTAGCCTACCAGGGATTTTCCAGGCAAGAATACTGGAGTGGGCTGCCATTTCCTTCTCTAGGGGATCTTCCCAACCCAGGGATCAAACCCAGGTCTCCTGCATTGCAGATAGACGCTTTACCGTCTGAGCCACCAGGGAAGGCCACTACTCCTATCAAAAGCCTGGACAGGCCTTTCAGCTGATGTTTAGTTGGCCTTTGAGACCCTTAAATGCAGTTATTCTAGGGTCATGACCCTCGACAGCTCCTTGAATGTAGTTCTCAAGGCCACCATATAATATCCACCTGGAAGGACAACTGGGCAATACTCCCCTGCACTCAACTCCCAGGGAAATTATCATCTGGAGAACTCCCCTGCAGTCTAGAAGGTAGAAGTATCAGATGTAAAGACTTTGTTTGGAGCATCAGCATTATTGAGAAAGGCCCCAGCACTTGTTCCTTCTCTGTACCATCTTGAATATCTGCAAATCACACAGGAATTCAACCCATCTCATACACAATGATCCCTGGAATGAAGGGATTTGAGCCTCACTTAACTGCACATTCAGACATTCCAAGGTTCCCAATTAAGAGAAAGAGCCAGTTATCTCTAAAAATCAGACTGGCATTTTTTGAGCTCCTACTATGTGTCAAACACTTTTACATGCATCATCTCATTTAATCTTTACATCAACCCTATAAGGTTAGTATGATTATCCCCATTTTATAAATGAGTGTAAGAGTTAGAGAGGTTAAGTAACTTGCAAGAGTTCACCTAGCTAGTAAGTGCTTGGTGAGCTGGGATTTGAACTTCAGTTTGGCAGACTCTTGTCCTGAGCACTTAACCATTATTCCATACAGTCCTCAAATCAAGCCCCTCCACCCCTGCCAGTAAAGACATAGACTCCAGGGCTGACTATTACAGACCAGTGCTTTCTCTGCATGACTGGCCTAAGAAATAAAATGATCAGAAGTGGATGCCTGTTTCCTGGCTAAGTCACTGTGTCCTTAGGTAAGCTACTTACCTCTCTGAGCCTCAGATTTCCCATCTATACTAATAGTTGGACTATCTCCTTCAGAGGGCTGCTCCAAGGAAGACATAAGATAATGACATGAAAGTATTTTGTAAAGCATAAAGTGCTATATCAATGAAATATCTTATAAAAAGCCATATAATTAATTAGCTGAATGTGTCTGCATTTTTCCTGGTGGATTGGGAGCCCCTTCATTGGTTCCAGTTGCTTTTCAAATGAAATTCAAAATGCCAACTTGGCATGTGAAGCCTGTGTGACATGGCCCTTTGTTCATGGTTCCTTTCTCAATGTATTCCAACTTTACTGGCCCCTCTGTTTTCCACCTCAGGGCCTTTGCACATGCTGTTTTCTCTGCCTAGTACATTTCCCACCTCTAGCCTCTGCTCTCTACTCCTACTTTGCCTAACTGCCCGTCTTGTAAATATCAGATTAATTTCCTTGCAACAGTCTTAACTTGACTATGCAAGGTCACTTAGGAATATATTTACTTTATATATTTACTTTATGGCATCGTGAGGATGGCTGTTTGCAGTTTAATAGTGTCTTCCCCATTGAAAGGGAGGCTTGATGAGAGCAAGGACCATATATATTTCAGCAAGTCCTGTATCCCCAGCACCTGGCAAAGCACTTGGCACAAAGTAAGGGCTTCATGGATATTTATTGAACATACTCTGAAAATCAACAAATGTGAACAGAGACTGCTTTACTCATATTTTATCACCTATTAGATGTGCCATAAAGGTTTGATCTGCTATAACCTCTTTAGACTGGCATCTCTGAGCATGAGGTCCATAGGGTATAAATAATTGTTGCATAACAAAAAAGAATCTGGGGTCAAATAATTTGGGAAACAGAAGGTTAAACAAATATAAACAGGATTTTAACTTCTTTAAACCATAATGCTTCTTAAAACCATGCTTGGATCCTTCAGAGACAACAGTGCAAAGCTGAGTCCCCAGCCCAACCATGATGCACATATGGTGTGTGTGAGAAATAAACTTTCCTTGCTTTAAACTACTGAAACGGGGGGTTGCTACAGCCACACACCCATCTGTCCTGACTTATACAACTTCCACATACAGTTTTTTATGTATATATATATATTGGAAGATCCTCAGACATAGAAAGCCAGGAGGTTTCTGAGAACCCAGGAAGAATGAGTCCATTGAGAAAGTGAGTAACTAGGTGAGCTGCACTTGCTCATTCACTAGGGTCAGGAGGTGAGAGTCATTCTGTCCCACCCATGGTCAGGGAGACAGAACCACTCTTATACAGGAGATGAAAGTTGATGGGTAGTAGGTTAGACTTTCAAGCAATAAATAAACAATATTCACTGAGCACCTAATTCATAACAAACACTGTTAGGTGCTTGGACTACAGCAGTGAACAAGACATAGGTTCTCAGGGATCAGAGCCTAGAGCAAGAGACATATAAATAACAAGTCAATTTCAGTATGATGTTTTGAAAGCTAAAAAGGCACTCAACACAGAGGAAAGGAAGGCGCCCAGCACAGATGTATTGGAGAAGTTTCTTGGAAGCTGTGACATCTGAGTTGTGATCCATAGCATAGTTAAAAGATGTCTAGGTAAGAAAGGAGGGAAGGGCATTCCAGGTAGAAGGAATTACTTTCAGGAGGTGAATAATCTGTTCCAGACTATGGGAGGGATCCAGCAGGAGACAGTGAGGCACCAACAAGCACACTGCCTTCTTTAAAGTATGAGGCAAAGGAGACACCAACCCAAGTACCAGCCAGGAACCTGAGTGAGGAAGAAAGCTAGCTTAAACTTCAGTCAGTAGGTATGCTTTAGGTAATGGGACTTAAGAGGGCAGGGAGAAATGGGCCTGAGGAGGTAGAGCAGAGCCTCTTCTTAGGATAAGTCACCCAAGAAGCAGAAGAAATAGCAATGGGTGGGGAGCAGGAAGACAGAGGGGACTGAAATACAAGGATGAGCCAAACCTTGACCGTTCTTCCTCACTAGGAGACTAGGCCCCTAGGAGCCCAGTGGCTTTGAGGTGCAGAGGTATGCAGCTGGCCAGGGGACGGATGCTTAGGGAAAGCAGCTAAGAAGGAGGCCTGGGGAAGAACTGAGCATCCCCCTACACACACACCCAGCCTCGGTCAGATCATAGTGCCAGCCTGAATCCATCATGCTTGATCCACCCAGAGCTGAGGTGAGAAACAAGAAGGTGTTTGGCCCCTAAGCTATAGCAGCCAAATTCAGCTTCTAGTCCAGGCATTGAGAGTGTAGCTTTGCTATTTTCCCTTCGTTTCATAATTAAGATTTTAAAATTCTGGGCAGATTCAGTTGAAATAAAAGGCAGAACTGAACTAAAGGGAGGCCACTGGTGATGGTGGTCAGAAGTCTGGACTAGGTAAAAGAGAGGTGCCCCACATTACCCAGCACCGGGCGTGGGCCTCCTCTAGCACCCTAAGTGCGTCTCCCCCTCTCCCAAGTCCTCTACGAACAGCTAACCCTCTTCTTCAGAACCCCTCTTACCTTAAGAAATGCCAAGGGTGAGCCAGTTGGTCTTTAAGGGATACTTTCCTGACTGTAGAAAAATATCTCCCAACTTCCAGCCTTACCCTGTCCTCTGTATGTGCTCCTGCATTCATTCCTTCATCCATTAGACATATACTAGAAATAACATGGGCTTCCCAGGTGGGTCAGTGGTAAGGAATTTGCCTGCCAATGCAGAAGACATGAGTTCAATCCCTAGGTTGGGAAGATCCCCTGGAGGAGGAAATGGCAATCCACTCCAGTATTCTTGCCTGGAACATCCCATGGACAGAGGAGCTGGTGAACTGCAGTCCATGGAGTAACAAAGAGTCAGACACAACTGAGCAACTGAGCATGCATGCACACAGAAATAATATAGTGTAGTGCATAAAAAGCACAGATTTTGGAACTGGACAGAAACTCAGCTCTACCACCTAAAAGCTGTGAGAACTTATAGTTGTTGGACTTCGTTGAGCTTCAACTTCTTTACCTATAAAATGGGGATAGTACTTTCTTTAGGTAGGATTAATTGAGATATGTATAGAAGCATTTAGCATGATGCCTGGCACAGTAAGCACTTGATAAGTGTTTGTTATTAGTGAGATTACTAAATTACTGATATTATTAAAATGGGACTTCAACCTGCACTTACCTGGCTCACTGGCTTAAGTGACACCATCAATTCTTTTGTAAAACATACTAACATTCATGGCTCATCAAACCTTCATGGCTAGGATGCTGTACACTTGCGTTCCCCCATTGGGTTGAACTGCATGTTTACCAAGAGTCATTTGTTTCTAAACTCTGCTTATTTATGCCAGCTGTGCCTATTAATCTTATTATCTGATTAAAATAAATATTACATAAGCCATTAAAACATGAGTGCAAAACTAATGTTGCTTGGACTTCCCTGGCAGTCCAGTGGTTAAGATCCCCTTACAATGCATGGGATGTGTGTTCAATCCCTGGTTGGAGAACTAAGATCCCACATGCCATGGAGCAACTAAGCCCGTGCACCACAACTACCGAAGTCTGTGTGCTCTGGAGCCTGGAGGCCACAACTACCAAGTCTGTGCACCGTAATCCAGAGTCTGTGCACCGTAATGGCGAGTCTGTGCACTGTAATCGAGAGTCAGTGCGCCGCAGTGGAGGATTCCACACGACGCAAGGAAGATCCCACGTACTGCAACTAAGAGCCAATGTAGCCAAAGTAATTAAAAAAAAAAAAAAAATTAGTGTTGCTGTTTGGAAAGTTTCCATAACAGCAAGCTGCTAAAGAATTTTGTTATCAAATTTTGTATTGGTGGTGCAACTGAAAAAGAAGAAGAAAAATTATTTAAAGTCTAAGGCTCTGCATTCAGATTGTTTCTCAATTGTTTTTTTTTTTTTTTAAAGTTTCCAATCCATGTGAAAGAAATCAAAACTGAAAATGGCAGTCAATGCATTCTGGGTATAGTTCATGCAGGGAAGATGATGATGGAATGCTAGCTGGCACACCCAACTACAAAGAAAGGTCTTAGCCATACATCTAAAAAAACTAGAGAGTAAATAGTCTTTTTGTTTTAACTCAAAAATAAAACATTTAAGGTATGCAGAGGAAAACTAAGAAATGATCTCAGCCTTCAAGAAATGTATGGTCTAGAGGGGGAGACAGAGAAGTAAGTTATTAATCATAGTAAATTGTGATGCAGGTTAATGGAGCAGATGGAAGGGGATACCTAACTTGGGCAACTGTGCAGAGCGTTTCTGGAGAGGGTGGCTCCTGAGCTGGCTCTGTCCTCCCTCACATCTGTCCCTCAACTCTTTTCATATCTTCCTCCAACATAAGAACCAGAGACTTACCCTGCAGCTTTGCCCTATGCTTCCTTGAATTTCAGGCCCCATATTGACAAAGTCCCACAGAGTGTTACAGGGGACATGGCTGTCCTCCCTGGTATTAAGGAAGAGCCCCAAGGATCAGAGAATGACTCAGACCTACCATACAGGCATTTATTTAGACTTACTTTGATTCTGTATATGTTTCCAGCTGTGCCTCATCTCCCAGGGTAAGGTTTATGAAGGGCTTGTGTAAAGTAGTTGCTTTCTTTGATTATTTCAAAACAAATTTTATTTTTATTTGTTATTTATTTGGCTGTGACCCATCTTAGTTGTGCCACACGGTATCTTCAGTCTTTGTTGGGGCATATGGGATCTTAAGTTGTGGCATGTGGGATCTAGTTCCCCGACCAGGGATTGAATCCAGAGTCTTTAGCAGGGAAGTCCCATGTTGATCATTTTTTAAAATTAAACTTTTTATTTTGAGGTAATTCACATGCAGTTGTAAGAAATAACACAAATACTCTTTACCCAGCTTCACTGAATGGTAATACCTTACAAAGCTGTAACATAATATCCCACAATCAGGATATCGATACTGATAAAGAAAAGGTACAGAAAACTTTCATCACAAAGATCTCTCATCTTGCTCTTTAAGCCACATTTACTTCCCTCTAGCTCTCATTACCTCTGTAACCCCTTGCAACCACTACTCTGTTATCCCATTTTGTTATTTCAAGAATATTATATAGGTGAAATTATGTGATTTCATAATTCACATATAGGTGAAATCACATAATTTCACCTATATAATATTCACACAGGTGAAATCACCTTTGGAGATTGGCTTTTATTTTTTTTTAACTTGGCCAAATTTTCTGGTGAGTCATCCAGATTGTGCTATGTATCAGTAGTTCATTCCTTTTTATATTGATGAGTAGTATTCTACGGTGTGAATGTACCACATTTCCCCACAGAAGAACATTCACTTATCGAAAGACAACTGGGTTGTTTTTGGTTATTATGAATAAAGCTGTTATGGACAATTGTGTACAGATTTTGTGTAGACATAAATTATTATCATTTCTTTTTTTTTTTTTTCCAAGAGCAACCAAAACCAGCTCACCCATTTATTTGACTGAGAACTTTTCTTTAGGATAAATGCCTAGGATTACAGTTGCTGGGTCATATGATAGATAGATAGATAGATAATTTAAAGAAACTGCCAAACTGGTCTCCAGAGTGACTATACAATACATTCCCACTAGCAATGTATGAGTGATCATTTTTCTGCATCCTTGCCCTCATTTGGCAGTGTCATGATTTTTTTTTTTTTAATCTTAAGCCATGTTGATAGGTATCTAATCTCTCATTGTGGTTTGGTTTTGCTTTTGTTTTTGTATTACCTTGAATATCTTCCCATATAATTATTTGCCATATGTATATCCTCTTTGGTGAAATCTCTCTCTTCAGGTCTTAAGTCCATTTCTATTGGATTGCTTGACTTTTTTTTTTTAATGTCAAGAATTTGAGTTTCTTATATATTTCATATACCTATCATTTGTTGGATATATGATTTGCAAATATTTTATCCCAGCCTGTAGTTTGTATTTGCATTCTCTTAACAGTCTTTAACAGAACTAAAGTTCTAAATTTTTATGAAGTTCAGTTTATCAATTTTTCCTTATATGGATCACGCTTTTGGTCTAAAAGCTCTTTGCTTATTGAGATCCTGACAAGTTTCTGTTTTTTTCTAAATATTTTAATTTTACATTTGAATATGTGCTTCATTTTGAGTTCACTTTTCTATAAGGTATGAGACTTAGGTTAAGACAGTTCTTTTTTCAAGCCTATGCATTTCCACTTGTTCTAGCATGTTTGTTAAGAGAATAATCTTTCCTCCATTGGATTGCTTTTGTACCTTTGTCAAAAATCAGTTAGACACAACTGTGTGGTTTATTTCTGGATTGTTTACTCAGTTCCATGATCTGTGCCTATACCTCTATGAATACCTTACAATCTTTGTTACTGTAGCTATATAATAGAACTGGAAACTGCACAGATAAACTCCTCCCACTTTATTCTTCTTTTTAATAATGTTTTAATTATTCTAGTTCCTCAGATTTTTTACAAACAAATTTTGGAATAATTTGTTTATATTTATTAAAAAATCTTCCTGGGATTTTCATAAGAATTGTGTTAAACCTGTATATCAGTTTGAGAAGAATGGACATTTATAGTATATTAAATCTTCCAATTTGTGAATATGATACATCTTTCCATTTTTTAAAAAGACCCTCTTAAAGAAAGAAATACAAGCATACACATCCTGCCCATGTTATTTTAACTAAATGCTTCCAAACTGTGGTGCTGGACAAGACTCTTGAGAGCCCCTTGGACTGCAGGGAGATCAAACCAGTTAATCCTAAGGAAAATCAACCCTGAATATTCATTAGAAGGACTAATACTGAAGCTGAAGCTCCAATACTTTGGCCACCTGATGCAAAGAGCCAACTCATTGGAAAAGACCCTGATGCTGGGAAAGAGTGAAGGCAAAAGGAGAAGAGGGTAGCAGAGGATGAGATGGTTAGATAGCACCACTGACTCGATGAATCTGAGCACACTCTGGGAGATAGTGAAGGACAGGGAAGCCTGGTGTACTGTAGTCCATGGGGTTTCAGAGAGTTGGACACGATTTAGCGACTTAGCATTTCACTTTTTGAGCAATTATATAAATATTTTAAATTTGTGTCCATATGTTCATTGCTCATATATAAAAAATAATTGAGTTTTATATATTTATCTTGTATCCTGCAACCTTGCTAAATTTACTCATTAATTCTAGGGTATTTTACATTTTTAAAAAATATTCTTGGGATTCCTTAAGTAGACATAATGTCTTCTTTTCTCATCGATATAGCTTTTCTTTTCTTTTCTTCTCTTGCCTTATCATCCTGGCTAGAAGTTTAAGGAACATGTTAAATTGAAGTGGGGAGAATGGATATCCTCATTTTGCTTCTGGTCTTAGGGGGAAAACATTCAGTCTTTCATCATTAAGTATAATGTTAGTGCTAGGACTTTAATGGATACTCTTTATCAAATTGAGGAAGTTCTCTGCTATTCCTGTTTTTCAGAGAGGTTTTTTTTTTTTTTTATCATAAATGGGTATTGAATTTTATCAAATGACTTTTCTTCATCAACTAATATGTCTATGTGATTGTTCTTCTTTAGCCTGTACATAGAATACATTGACTGATTTTAAAATATTGAACCAGCCTTTCATGACTGGAATAAACTCCAATTACTTATGCCATATAATTCTTTTTATATGTTGCTGGATTTACTTTGCTAGTATTTTGTTGAGGATTTTTGCATATATTCATGAGGGATATTGATTTGTAGTTTTCTCTTTTTTGGATACAGTCTTTGTTGGTGATATCCAGGTAATATTAGCTTCATAAAATTAATTGGGAAGTGTTCCTCCCTCTTCTGTTTTCTAGAAGAGATTGTGTAGCACTACATTCTTCTTTAAACATTTGGTAGAATTCCACAGTAAAACTGTCTGGGCCAGGAGATTTCCTTTATAGGAGTTTTAAAATTATTAATTCAACTTCCTCAATAGTTAGAATGCTATTAAAATGATCTGTTTCATATTGGATGAATTGTGGCAGTTTGTGTTCTTCAGTGTGTGTAAGAATTGTTGATACTACTCCCTTATACATTTGATGTCTACAGGGTCTGTAGTGGTAGCTCCTGTTCATTCCTTTTACTGGTGATTTATCTTTTTTTCTTTGTTGATTTTTGCTAAAGGCTTGTCAGTTTTGTTGATCTTTTCAAAGAACCAGATTGTTGTTTCACGATTTTCTCAGTTTTATTGTTTACAACTTCATTAACCTCTGCTCTTACTATTTCCTTCTCTTGTTTGTCTTATGTTTATCTTGTTTTTCTTTCTCTAGATTCTTGAAGTGAGAGCTTGTAAAACTGATTTGAGACTTTTCTTCTTTTCTAACGCATGACTTTAGTGTATAAATTTTTCTGCCAGTACTACTTTAGCTGTGGCCCATACATTTTGATTTATTGTATTTTCATGTTCATTCAGTTCAATGTATCTTTAAAGTTTCCTTTGAGACTTCTTCTTTGACCAATGGATTATATACAAATGTGTTGTTTTATTTCTAAGTGAAGAGTTTCTTGTTATATTTATGTTATCATCAGTTCTGTTTATAAAAAATTTTATCTGTGGTCAATGGACACACCATAAATGATTTCAATTCTTTTAAGTTTGTTGAGGTTAGTTTTATGGCCCAGGATATCGTCTATCTTTGGAGAAGCCAATGGCAACCCACTCCAGTACTCTTGCCTGGAAAATCCCATGGACAGAGGAGCCTGGTGGGCTGCAGTCCATGGGGTCACTAAGAGTCAGGCACGACTGAGTGACTTCACTTTCACTTTTCACTTTCATGCATTGGAGAAGGAAATGGCAACCCACTCCAGTATTCTTGCCTGGAGAATCCCAGGGATGGGGGAGCCTGGTGGGCTGCCATCTATGGGGTCGCACAGAGTTGGACATGACTGAAGAGACTTAGCAGCAGCAGCAGCAGCATGGTCTATCTTGGTGTATGTCCCACATACACTTGAAAATAAGGTGTATTCTGCTGTTGCTGGACAGTGTTCTGTAAATGTCAATCAGATTCTTTTGGTTGAAGCTGGTGTTGAGGTCTGATTTTCTTCCTGGTTGTTCCATCAGTTTTTGAGAGGGGATGTTTACGTTTTTCAACTGTAATTTTACATTTGTCTTTTTCCTTTCAGTTCTATCAATTTTTGCCTTAACATATCTTGCAGCTCTGTTGCTTGGTACATACACACTTAGGATTGTACATTTTCTTGATGGAGTAACCCTTTTATCACTATATTACACCCCCGTCTCTGGTAATTTTATTTGCTCTAAAGTCTACTTTATTTGATGTTAACATGGCATATGGACTGATGTACATATGAACTGCTGCTTTTTTGATTAATTTTTTTATAGTTTTATGATCTTTTCCATCCTTTTGCTTTCAATTTGCCTTTATATATAGGAGATATGTTTGAAGTGAGCTCCTTGTAGACAGCATATAGTTAAGTCAAGATTTTTAATCATTCTGTCAACCTTTTAATTTGCATATTTATACCATTTATATCTAATGTAATTATTGATATATTAGGTTCTGCCTTTTTATTTTCTGAGGATTTTTTATTTTGTCTTTTTTTTCTGTTTTCATCTCCCTGCCTTTCTATGGTTTACCTGAGCATTTTTTTCGAATTCTGCTTTTATTTTCCTGTAATGTTTTTGAGGGTATCTCTTACCATAGCTTAAAAAAAAATTTGTCTCTTAGGTATTACATTATATTTGCATAACATCATAGTCTACTGCTGTCATCATTTTATCCAGCTCGAATGAACTATATAACTTTACTTCATTTTACATTCTTTTATCCTCTCCCATTTATATCATTGGCTTAAATATATCCTTTACATAGATCAAACAGTGTTATAATTTTTGCTTCAATGAACACATTTTAGAAAACTCAAGAGTAGAAGGAAAGTCTATTATATTTGCCCATATTTTTACTTAGTATATTCTTTCTTCCTTCTTGATGTTCCAAGATTCCTTCTTTTATCAATTTCTTTCTATTTTGAGAATTTTCTTTAGCCATTCTTTTAGGATAAGTCTTCTAGTCACACATTCTCTTCATTTTCCTTCATCTGAGAATATCTTGATTCCCCCTTCATTTCTAAAGGATATTTTCACTGGATGTTCTAGGCTGACGGTTCTTTTCTTTCAGCACTTGAAAAAATGTTGTGCTATTTGTTTCTCGTCTGTATGGTTTCTAATGAAAAATCTACTGCATTTGAACTGGTTTTCCTCTACAGGTAAAGTGTCATTTCTCTCACTTTTTCCAAGAGTTTTGTCTTTAGTGTTTAGAAGTTTGACTATGATATGTCTTGCAGTGGGTTTCTTGAGGTTTATCCTGTTTGGAATGTACCAACTTCTTGAATCTGTGGGTTTATGTCTTTTGCTGAATTTCTGGGAGTTTTGGCCATCTTTGAGTACTTTTCCAGCCCTGCTCTCTTTCTTTCCTCCTGGGGCTCCAGTGACAAATATGTTAGACCTTTTGTTATAGTCTTGCAGTCTGTTTTCAGTGTTTTTTTCCTCTATGTTGTTCAGATTGGGTAATTTCTACTCTTCTATCTTCCAGTTCACTGATTTTTTCCTTTGCTCTCCATTCTGCTTTTGAGCCTATTCATTGAGGTCTAAAATTTCTGTTTGGTTCTTTATATTTTCTATTGATTTGCTGAGACTTTCTATACTTTTGATGAAATTTTCTGTGTTTTCCTTTGTTTCAAATATGTTCATAATTGTTCACTGAGACATTTTTGTGATGGTTGCTTTAAAATTTTTGTTAAATAATTCTAACATTTTTGTCATCTCAGCGTTGGCATCTATTTAATGTCTTTTCTTTCATTCAGTTTGGCATCTTCCTTGTTCATGAGGAGTGATTTATTTTTATCCAAACTTGAACACTTTGGGTATTACAAGACTCTTTATTTAAATCTTCTGTTTTTGCTATCTTCCTCTGACACTCCTCCAGCTGAAGAAGGGGGAGAACACTGTTTTGCAACTGCAAGGTGGAGTAGAAGTTCAGGTTCCCCACTTTGCTTCTGATCTTATTACTGCTGGATGGAGGTGAAAGTTCCAGCTCTCCGTGAAGCCCCTCTGATACTTCCCTGGATGCAAGGGGGTACTTTGTTGCTGCCACCCACATGGCTTCCATTGACATCATGGAGGCAGGAAAGTTCTAGCTCTCCAGTAAGCCTCCTCTGATACCACCCCAGTGTGGAGGAGAAGGGTTGCTTTATTGCTGCTGGGTATGGATGAAAGTCCAGGCTCCTCATGTGGTCTCCACTGATGCTGTGCTGTGCTACCACTTGCTACCACTGGCCAGTATGAACATCCAGGCTCCCTTCTTAGTCTCCTCTGACACCATCCTGCAGAGGGTTGGGATGCCACCTTTTGGGCTAGTGAAGGTAGAGGTATAGAATCAGCAATTGCCCTTGCTGGAATAGGTGAGAGGCGGATCACAGGTTTTTCTGTGGCATTTGGCTGGAGTTGAGCAGTTTTTGTCTATAAGTTGCCTTCCTAGGCTGTCCTTTTCCTAGTTCTTTGACTAAAGAGAGCAAGCTTTCATTCGAACTTAAAACAAAAAAAAATCTGTACTTATTAGTATTTCTGGGTTGCTGCCCTCTTTAGCTCTAAGTCTGAGATACATGAGGTGAGACAAAAAGAAAACTCAGGGAACTCACCATTATGTTGTTCCTCAGGTTTCAAGTTCCCTAGCTGATCTATCCTTCTTATCTCTACTTTTCAGAGTTTTCTGATGTTTGCTCTATGTATTATGTCCAGGAGTTTTAGTTGGAAGACTGGAAGAAACTGGGAAAAGTATGTCTACTCTGCCATTCTAAGATAGAAACTTCTCTTTGATAATTTTGATACTCATCCATTGGCAGAAACTTCAGGACTATCTAGTCACTGCAGTGTGGCAGAAGTGTATAAATTATGGATCTTATATATCAGGACCTAACCACTTAGGGGAATAGATAGCCATGTTTTATTTAGTCTGGCACATAGTTAGGAACATGGTTTGGAATCCAATGGACTGGGTCCCAATTCCAGCTCGGCCACTTCCAAGCTCTGTGCCCCTGGGTAGGTGAGTAAACCTCTCTGAACCTCAGTCTCCTCACTTATAAAATATGGGATAGATTAGTACCAACCTCATAGGTTGTTGGTGGATTAAATTAAATGAAATAGTGCATGTACATCACTTTGCATGGTGTCAGCATATAGCAAGTACTTAGTAAATATTAGTCGGTGTTGTTGTCATAGTTACAATGCAGGCTGGGCCAAGTGTAATTATACTCCCTCAGTCTGGTCCTCTCCAGACAGAGGAGGTCCTTTGGCTTACTTTGTGCTCACTGCCTCTCTCTCCTCCTTGATCAACTGTGGGGATCTTTTCAACCTTGTGAAGGGATTCTGAAATCCAGTAACACAGAGTGGTACTAGTATAAAAGACAGTCAAACAGATCAATGGAGCAGAATAAAGTTCAGAAACAAATGCTCTATTGATTTTTGACAAAAGTACCAAGACAATTCAATGGGAAAAGGAGAATCTTTTCAATAAACAATGCTGGAATAATTGGATAGCCCCCAACACACAGACACACACAGACACACAAAATTAACCTTGACCCTTACCTCACACCACATACAAAAATTAACCTGAAAAGAATCGTATACCTAGTAAGAGCTAAAATCATTAAATTTCTAGAAGAAAATGTAGGAGAAAATCTTAATGACTCTGGATTTGGCAAGGACTTTTTAAATATGTCCAGAAAAGTGCAAATAATAAAATATCAATAAATTAAATTTCATCAAATTAAAAGAATGTTTGCTCTTCAAAAGATATTGTTTAAATAATGAAAATGTAAGACATATACTGAGAGAAATTATTTGTAAAACACATATCTAACAAAGCACATGTATTCTAGAATATGTAAAGAACTTTCATGTCTCAATAGTAAGAAGACAACAATGCAATTTTTAAAATAAGCAAAAGATATGAACAGATATTTAACCCAAGAAGATAAATGGAAAAATAAGAACCTGAAAAGCTGCTCAACATCATTAGTTATTAAGAAAATGCAAATTAAAACCACAATGAGATACCACTACATACCCACTCAAATGATTAAGATTAAAAAGACTGACCATACCAGACATTTGTAAAGAAGTGGAATGACTGGAATTCTCATACACTGTTGATGGCTGTGTAATATGGTGCAACCAACTTGACAAACAGTCTGGCATTTCCTTAAAGAGCTAAACATACTCTTACTACATGACTCACTTCACTTCTAAGAGAAATAAAAGCACAAAGATTTTTATAGAAATGTTCTCAGCAGCTTTATCTGTAATAGCCCCAAACTGGAAAACCAAATGTCTATAAACTAGTGAACAGAGAAACAAACTGCTATATATTCATACAATTGACTAACACTCAGTAACAAAAAGGAATGAGCTGTTAATACATGTAACAAATAATTACGCTGAATGAAATAAGCCAGAAACAAGAAAGAGTACATATTTAATGATTCCATTTACAAAAAACTCTAGACAATGCAAACTCATCTATACTGACATAAATAGGTTAATGGCTGCCTGGGGATGGAAATGGAGGTTGAGGAGAGAAAAAGAGGGATTGTAAAGGGAAACAAGGAGTTTGGGGGGATACAAATATGTTCATTATCTTGATCGTGGTGCTGGTTTCATGAGTGTACTCATATATAAAACTTATCCGATTGTTCACTTTAGATATGTGTGGTTTGTTGCATATCAAGTATACCTTGCATACTAAGCTGCTAAGTCACTTCAGTCGTGTCCGACTCTGTGAGACCCCAAGATGGCAGCCCGCCAGGCTCTCCCGTCCCTGGGATTCTCCAGGCAAGAACACTGGAGTGGGTTGCCATTTCCTTCTCCAATGCATGAAAGTGAAAAGCGAAAGTGAAGTCGCTCAGTCGTGTCCAACTCTAGCGACCCCATGGACTGCAGCCTACCAGGCTCCTCAGTCCATGGGATTTTCCATGCAAGAGTACTAGGCAATTCTAATGCACAGCAAAGCCTGAGACCCATAATTTAGGCGATAAATTACCAGCAAGTGCTTGAAATAATGCTCTGGACTGGAGTATAGACTTGAGAGTCACCTTCTCTCATATCTCAGTTAGTAAAGAATCCGCCTGCAAAGCAGGAGACCCCAGTTCAATTCTTGGGTCAAGAAGATTGGCTGGAAAAGGGATAGGCTACCCACTCCAGTATTCTTGGGCTTCCCTTGTGGCTCAGCTGGTAAAGAATCTGCCCGCAATGCGGGAGACCTGGGTTCAATCCCTGGGTTGGGAAGATCCCCTGGAGAAGGGAAAGGCTACCCACTCCAGTATTCTGGCCTGGAGAATTCCATGAACTGTATAGTCCATGGGGTCACAAAGAATCAGACATGGCTGAGTGACTTTCACTTCACTTCACTACTTGGAGGTCACAGCTGAAGCTGTAGGATGACAGGATTTAGAAAGTAAAGAAAGGAAAGCAAGAGGGACTAAAGAAACCTACCCTCAGGAAGTGGGAGGGAAAGAAAGAACAGGTGACAGAAGCAAGGAAGAAGCTGCCTGAGGTTGGAGGAAGAACTAACAGATGCCAAGGAAGGGATTTAGATACAGGGTGATCAGTAATGAGGATATCAATGTGGTATCTTATATTTGCAAAAGTGCTATTCAGTTTCTAAATAATTTTCACGTATTTTCAGTGCATTAACCATGCCAGGGATGAGCAGACAGACATCAATAGTACTATCCCTGGTAGGCAGCTCAGTTTACAGGGAAGAGCCCAGGATTTAGAGCTGGACAGATCTGGGTAGATTCTCTAGCTCCTTCACTTATTCATGTGTCAATTTGGTCAAGTTTCTTGAACCAAGTCTCCATTTCCCTGTTTTCAAAATGGAGATAATTCTACCTACTAATCAGGTAGAATACTTGTGGGTCCGTATAATAAAATACCTGCTTCAGATGACTTGCAAAGTTGTTCATTTCTATGGTCTCCATCTCATGATTCCTCATCTTACAGATAAAGAAACTGAAGCCAAAAGTGGGTGAGTGATATACCCCAGGTCATAGGACTTCATTTGGAAGCACTTTCTTGACTTGAAACCCATGGGACCACTGGACAGGTTCACAGATGAACGTCAGTGGCTATCAAACTCCTGAAATCACATGTAGACTGAATATGAGTGTGTGACACATGTTCTTCTTGGGGCAAGTGTTCATTATTTACATTGCATCTGCAAGGGATCTAGGATCTAAAAAGGCTAAGAATTTCTGCTCAAAGGTCGGTTGTATTTATTTTTCCCTAAATCCCTTGATCCATGCCTCCCTGTATACTTAGCTAACCCTCTTGCCCTCACACATCTTCCTTCAGGACATAGTTTCACTACTTCTCTGCTGACTGACCAGTCTACAAACCAGGAAAATTGTTTCCTGGTCTCACCTCAGATGGTTCATTCTCTCCAAAAGGAGCTGCTGATTTCCTGCCCCTGTAGTCAGTACCATTCATCTGGTACAGAGAAGGACCCAGACATGGCTGAGGATCCCAGCTTGAAGGAGCTTCTGGTCCAGTAGACACATAGGAAGGAATAGAGATAACTATGATAGATACAGTCTATGGTGGGAAACATGAGAGGAGGGCACAAGCAGAGGTCATCTGGAAAGACTGTATTTGGATGGCCTCAGCATGGACCTTGGTGAATCTCTCCATCCATATGTCTGTTCATTCAGAGATATACAACCCTCAGCTTCATCTTTACTCTTCCAACTACCACAACTTGCCTTCCACCCACCACTCTGATGATATGCTTTCCTCAGGGTACATCACAGGAACCTCTCACCATAGACTCTGCCACTTTGATTGCTGATGCTTTCTCTGTGACAATGAGCTGTGTTGGCTGTTCCTTGGGGGTCTCTTTCCTCCCTTGGCTTTCCTGACATCAGCACCTCTTTCTTTCTTCTGCTTCGCTGAGATCTCTTCTGTCTCACTCCCAAGCTCCATCACAGTTCCATCCACGGCCATCTCATTGCTCTTTCTACGGGTCTCTGCCCATCCCAATCTAGCCTATAACAGCTAATAACAACAGCTAATCTTCACCAAGGGTTGCCACATCCCAGTTCTATCCATACTATCTCACTGCATTTGTACAATAACTCTAAGAGGCAGGCACTACCATTGCCCCATTCTACAGAGGAGGGAATTGAGGCACAGAGAGGTTAGGTCACTTTTTAGGAACATAGCTAGTAAGTGGCATGTCAAGATTATTCTAAAGTGTGAATTTTAATTATGCCACACGCTGTCCTAAAGTCCTTAAAGGCTCCCACCTCCTTAATACACAGACTCAAATTCTTCCCCCTGCCCTCCACCACCACTTGTACTGCACGGCATGTGGGATCTTAGTTCCCTGACCAAAGATCGAACTTGTGCCTCTGCGTTGGAAGCATGGAGTCTTAACCACTGGACAACCAGAGAAGTCCTCAAAAACTCAAATTCTTTAGCACAGCAGTGCAGAGCTTCAGATCTGAGTCCTGCCTACCTCTCATGTGTCCACTTTGTCTTTGGGTTTTAGTACATGCTGTTCTTTCAACTAGAAACTCCCCTTTGCCTACTTGTTCCCCTTCCTGACTTTTTTTTTTTTTTTTGCCTACTTACACTTCTCAAAGCCCAGGCACTGTCTCATACATGGAAGCCTTCCTTCATTGTGTGAGTGCTCTGTCCTCCCCAGCTCAGGGAGGTGACTTGGCGGACACTGTAATGTGCTGCCCGATCCCCTTCAGTGAAGGACTTACCCCAGTTGCTGGGAGTGCTGCAGACAGTCCTCAGCTTTCTGTTATCATGGGGGAATTGGCCTCAGTTGAGGAGAGCAGCCCAGCCTAAGGTCACACCCACTTCCGGGACTACTTGTATTCCATGACCCAAGGGTAGAAAAGATAGAAAAGGGCAGAAAATCTGGCCCCAACTTGGGGAAAAGTTCAAGGGCCACTCTATTCCCAGAGTGGCCCAAAGGGTTGGCCTCTGCCCAGTCCTGATTCCTTCCTCTCCCTCCAAATGTTTTGACCCCAAGAGCTTCCTGATAACACCCTGTGTATTAATCTCTATCTCAGAGTCTGCTTCCTAGGGAAGCCCTCAGTTCTTAGGTCTCCCAGTTAGGCTCCCTGAGGACTCAGTGGTCCAGGGCGGGGGCACTACTGGAGAAAGGCAACAGTCCTCATGAGCCCCAGCAGTACAGCTCTTTAAATGCAGGGCGATAAGTGGCAAAACCCTCTGTCTCCATTGATCTACCTGGTCATGGCCTCTTAACCAGATAATTCATCTCCAGGTGGCCCTGGACTTCCTGACCTCAGGCAAGGCATTAATTTGGTGACTCTTGCTGTCCTCCAGTACTCACCTGACCCTCACCCTCCGGAAACCCCCATATCATACTGTGAGGCCAGCACTGATTTCAGAAGGCAGAGAGTGGGGATATATGGCAGGGAGGCTGCAATCCCATGTCACACACTCTAACCACTCTGAAAACAAGCTATTCATATTCCAACTGCTCTCAGTCAAGGTAAGAGGACACCCAAAGCACCAGCACTCTGAGACCTCATATCTTTGAATTGCTAACTCCAAATCCTAAACTCTTGATCCACAAATTAAAGAAACAGCACAGTGTCTTGGAAAAGGCACAGCTTTTGAATCAACTAAATCTGAGTTCAACTCCTGAATCTTCCCCGTTACGGGTGGTGAGGTCTCTTGCGAGTCACTTCAGCCACCTAAAGCCTTGTTGCCTTGTTCAGGAAACATATGTGTGACAGTTCCATCTCACAAGGTTTTTTGTTTTGTTTTGTTTTAATTGAGACACCACATATAAGACCCTCAGCATACAGGGGCTGCTTTGTTGCTGATAATTATCTTCCTCTATACTTGAGAATTCTGAATTCCTAGAGTCAGAAGCATAATAAAGTGAGAAGCAGAACTCTCACTTTTATAGTACTGACTATATGTCAGGACTGTTCTAAGCACCCTTCTCATACCAAATCAATCCTCTCAACAGTCCTGTGAAGCAGGTGTTAATACCATTATTAATCTCATCTTGTAGATGGGGAAATATGGCACAGAGAAGCTAAGAAATTTGCTTGAGGTCACCCAGCTAGGAAGAGGTGGAGCCAGAATTACAACCCGCGCAGTCAGGCTCCAGATCTCTGCCTTACGGGTGGAAGGAACACACTCTACACACAGTAGGCTCTCAAGGAAGCTTGTTGATGTTGAGAAGGAAGAGGAGGAGGAAGGGCAGTGGAGGAGGGGAGGAAAGGAAGGGTCACTGTCTGGGCAGATAACAAGCAAGGTTGAGGGAACACATTAAGGGCCATAACCCAAAAAACATATTAGGGCCTCTTTGTTAAGAGTGGAACCGAGAATATGAAAGGTCAAGGGGATGAACCAAGAGCCTGCAGGAGCCTGGACTTTGACCAGAGCAGAGAAGAAAGCATAAGACATGGTGGAGGAATTTCTTGATGATGTTGTCAACATAGCTGGAGGTCAGTGTGCACGTATATAAGGGGAGGCACATGAAGCATGAGGAGAAAGCAGAGGGGAGGACATGGGGAAAAGGAAAAGAGAAGAAAAGAAAAGAGAGAGAGAGGGAGAAAAAGAGAGACAGAGGGAAGAGATAGGAGAGAGGTAGGGGAGCGGGAGAGAGGGGGAGGGAGAGGGTAGAGGGACAGAGAGAGTTTCTCCCAAAACGGAAAATTACATAGTTATAGGAACAATGAAGTATCTAATAAGTGATAAACATAAACATGAGGGTCAGAGTCTGATTGTATTTCCAACTGTCTGCTGCCCAGTTTGTCTGTTTATCTGTCCATCTCTGTCTATCCATCCATTCACGTACCCATTTCTTTTTGCTTTTAAATTTGTCTAATCAGCCATATAGCTACATGCCTGAGGTTTGACTACCCATCTTTGTCCACCTGCCCATTTGTTTTTCTACCTGTTTTTGACCTAACCATTTGTCTGCCAATTTTTCAGTTGATTTTTGTAGCAACTAGGATGCTTTGGGCTGCAAGTGACAGATGGTCCTACCAAAAGTGGCTTAGATGATAAAAAAAATATTATCTCAGATAACAAGAAGTTTGGGGGCAGGGAGATTTCTAAATTGGTTAATGTGACTCTGGGGGCATTGTCTGGCACCCAGATTTTCACAGCTATCCTCTGCCATCTCTGGCACGTCGGCTTTTGACTCAGGAGAAGCCTCAGGGTTTCAAAAAGGCTGCAGCAACTCAACACGTTACATCTTCACACAGCAAAGTCCAAAATCCAGGAGAGAAGAGGGCACATCTCTTCCATGGGTCTTTGTATAAGTTTGAGGTAAAATTTCCCCAAAGTTTCCTTAACAGACTTCCTCCCACATTTCAATGGTCAGACTTGTATCATATGTCCATTTCTTAATCAATCTCCAGCAAGGGGAATGGAATTATCATGACTTTCCTGGACCAATTCAGAGTCACCTCTGGGGCAAGGGAGAGATTCAACCTTCCCCAAAGCACTTGGTCTCCGAGCACCAAATAAAAGAGTGGGTTCCACTAGCCAAGAAGGAGGATGGAATATGGGGCATGGCCACTGAGGAGGCCCATTCTATATGCTGAGCTACAGATCCATCTTCTCTGTGCAATCACCTGTCCATCTAGCTGTGCATCGATTGGTCTGCCTGTCTGTTGATCTGTCAGTCTCTCCTGGAGACTGCCTGCCTATCCATGTCAGTGTGTGTGTCTATCTGTACACCTGTTTATCTGTGTCTCTATTTGTCTTTTGGTCTGTCTATAAATAAATCTATTAATGAGTTCATGTGTTTACTCAGTGTGTCTATCTGTCTCTGTCCATCCATCCATCTTGAATTTCTGTCCACTTCTGCCCTTCTCTCCCTCACCTGTCCCATATTTTTAAAATGGATAGCTCATTTCTCTTTTTCACTACAGAACGTCTGAAATAACTCTTGAAACTCATCACTCTGGACAAAGCACTGAGCACAGGGCCCACATCTCCTAGCAAAAGAGACAGAGGCAGGGAGAGACTGCCTGAGTTCCCACCCTCCACATTTCATGGTATATACCATCTTCCCTCTTCCCAGGTCCTGCCCAGAGACTGGGCTGCTCATGGTCTCTATCCATGATGATCAGGTCCTTCCTAAGCTATCTGATCTTCCAGAGTGAATTTGTCCATTCATTTGTTCTTGAATGAATATTTATTGAGCACCTACTATGTGCCAGGCCCTTTCTTAGGTGATGGAGCTATAGAGAGGACACTTGGTCTTGCCCCTGTGGGGCTTACAGTCTATGTGCAGACACGGCCATACACAGCCACACTTACACAGGCTTACACACCATGATGGGTGCTCCCATTGTGTAGGCACAGGTTCTCAAATACACATTTAAAGGCAAACACAGCCATACCTAGGCCTTGCTAGCCTCTGCAAACATTTGTTGAGCCTAATATGTATGTGTCACTTAAGTTAGTCCTGTTCAAAAGCACATCTTACACACACACACACACACACACACACGCATACAGTTATGCATTTTACTGCCCTGGGACCCTGATAGGAGGATACAGGGAAGTGGCACAGAATTACTTCTGTCCCCACATCTAGTCTTGATCTTGAGTAATCACTTTTTGACCATCAATATCCCCTGGTACAAAAGGGACAAGACCTAGCCCAGGGGTGCTCTACACCCTCTGGTTCTCCTGAACCACTCATGTTCATCTATGGTGTAAAAGTTGCTTCTGATCCGTCACTGGGAGCACATCTCTCTCCTTCCTCCCCTCTGTCTGCTTCCCTTCATGTCTCCGCTGAGTCTTCACCGACAGTGCTCCTGCTCTTGCGTTTCCCTTCAGAGTGTGACTGTCTCTTTGTGTGGTGTCTGAGGATTAGGAAAGAGTGCTTGAATTTATGTCTGAGTATACATTTGAGCTGCTGTGTATTCCTACGTGTGTCTGCTGTGGGTCTCTGCGTGTTTTTCTCCAAGAGTGTGGGTATGTACACACACACACACACACACACAAGGGCGCACACTTGGCTCCCCTAATATGCTGAACGGGCCATTACGCCTCTTGCATGTGGGGCTGGGGGTGGGTGGGGAGGGGGGACAGAGGGAGGCAGCAGGATTCTGTAAGAACATTAAATCCCAAATAAAGTAGAAAATATTTTTTAAAATTACCGACTTCCCGTTTTCTCCGAAATGGAGTGAAACGAGGCTGGTCCCGAGGCAGGGGCTCCGCGGGGCCAGCCACTGGAAAGGGGCAGCGCTTTATTTTTTATTTTTGTAATAAGAGGAACTGAATTAGAAAAAACGGGGAAGGAAGAGCAGAGTCAGATTGTTAAAGGATTCAATGAGCTGTGGCCAATGTATTCGAAAGGTGCTTAAGGCAGCAGAGCCGCTCACCAAACACACACGCGCACGCACACACGCACATACACTGTCACACACAGCCACACCAAGGCACCACACACTGCCATCACACTCAGGCGACTGAGACAAAGGCACATTCAACCACACTTGCATTGGGACACACACCCAGACACACACGGACATGCAAACCCATCCCCGCACACCCCCACACGGCCAGTGTATGCTCCAAGAGGCACCCGTTCATCACAGGTGCCAGGACAACTAACTCAGATACACCCTGAGACACAAAATCACCTACTGCAAACGGACACACGGGATGATGTGGATACCCAAACACGCACATTCACGGCCACACACAGACACGCTCCCCACTCTTGGGCCCATACAGGTATTTTCGTATATTTTACTACGATTAGCAAATACATTTCAAACACCTGTATACTCCCTCCCACAACAGTTCATTGCAAATAAAGTTCACACTTCCTAACACACTTGTTCTCTCACCCACGCACCCACTATGGCTGATACCCACCATGACACTCAGGCCTCCAGACACACCCACACCTTCACACACAGTCACCCAACACACCCATGTGCAATTATTAACAATGACCCCAAACATTTATAGAGAGACTTACAGTTGAACGTGAGCTCAGGGAGATTAAACGACCTTCCCCAAACCACATACCAGCAACAGGCCAAGCCAGGAGGAGAGCCCTGTTTAAAAATTTTAGTTGCCAACAGCAGAGAGCTGAACAAACACAAACACACAGGGTCTTGGTCTTGCTTACACGTTCCCTTGAACTCAGCCTCACGCTCATTTACGTAGCTGGTTCAATTTCACACACACACGCACACACACACTCCCACCTGACCGTAATCTGCATGTGCTGTGCCCACATTTGTACACACGGTCACCCCCTTCTACCCCCCTTTCTGGTTTTCTGTTTCTCCAGCTGCTTCCTAACCTTGCCATCCCTGGATAGCCTAAGCCAAGATAAGTGTTTAGGGGACAGCGTTTAGGGCATAAGCCAGGCTCTTCCTCTCAGTTACATCTCTGACCGCTTTCCTCCCACCCCAGTCCCTCCCCCAGGGCCTGGGAAAGGTGAGCTCTGGCTCCCCTCGCCCCAGTCCTCCCGCACACTCTAACCAGGGGGACATTAAAAAGTGCTGACAGGGCAGGGGAGAGGCCACCTGCCTGCTCACCAGTCGGGCCGCTTTCATCTCAGCTGTCTCCTGCGGCAGCCGCCGCCCTGGCCTTCCCTCCCCCAGGTCCCTTTTTATTAATCTGGCCTCGTCTGGCCAGTCCAGAGCCGCCTGGTCGCCCCTATCACCCCTCTCCCTCCAGCGCCAGTGGGGGAGGCTCCAGCTCCCCAGCGTCCCAGGGCCGTGCCAGGCGGAGGCTCCATTCCTGCATCAATCATCCGGGGGCCACCAAGAGAGCCTCCAACAGTCCAGGAAGCTCATTCTCCTCCAGATTTACGGCGGGAGATGGGGGTCTCCCATGGCCCCCACCGAGACACACACATCACACACCAAGCCTCACCTGGCCAGGCCATGCATGCCATACACTGACAGTCCTACATTCACACTGCACAGCAACACACCCATACCCTCAACCACACCCACTGTTGTTATACTGAGCGACACACAACACCCATAACGACAGTCACATACAAGGACACCTAGGGGAGACACACACCAATAGCCACGTGGTAACACAGCCACCTGCAGTGAGCATCATTAAGAGCACACATTCACACACGGGCACCCACACATGATGACACGACACACCAACATCACACACTAGGACATGCTATCACTCAGCTTATTGGTTGCCCGTAATGATAATCAAATAGTACCTGGCTCAAGTGTGCGTGTTCTGTTTTTCAGTCGTGTCCAACTCTTTGTGACCCTGGGGACTGTAGCCTACCTGGCTCCTCTGTCCATGGAATTTTCCAGGCAAGAATACTGGAGTGGGCTGCCATTTCCTACTCTAGGGGATCTTCCTAACCCAGGGATCAAATCTGCATCTCTTGGCGTCTCCTGCTTTGGCAGGCAGATTCTTTGGCACTCAATAACTTAATATTTATTGAATGAATAAATGATACGGTCATAGCACATTCACACACTACACTGCACACATATACCTTAGAGCTGAAATGCATATGCCATAAAAAATGGAAACAAACTCTGCTAGTACCACCCAAGCAGCATGTAACTGAGGTCAGAAGAGCAGATAGAAGGAGATGGAATGAAAGGAACCCAGCTGGGACAGAGTCGGGCACAAGTCATTCAGTTACTTTTGCAACTGGAGACAAGTTTCCGAAACACAAATCTAATTCCAGTACTTCTCAACAGCCTGCACTGCCGTCTTATACACAACCCCTGTGTGCCTGCCCGGCCACAGCCCTACTTCCTACGCTCAGGTCACCCTGGCCTCCTTTCATTCCTCATCCCACTCGGCTCCCTCCTTCCACTGGGCTTTGCTTATGCTGCTGCCTCCACCTAGAACTCTTCTCTCCTCTGTTCTTCTAGTTTAGGTTCAGCGTTTGGCTTCAGGTCACTTCCTCACTAGGTTAAATCCCTCATGCTATAGACTGAATGTCTGTGTGTCCCTCCAAATTCATATGTTGAAATCTAATCCCCACCATGATGGTATCTGGAGGTGGGGCCTTTGGGTGGCGATTGGTGCCCTTATGAAAGGGGCTCCAGCGAGCTCCCTTGCCCTTCTGTAGTGCGCGGACCCAGTGAGAAGATAGTCATCTGTGAACAAGGAGGGGGCACTCAACAGAAACTAATCCTGTTGGTGTCTTGATCTTGGACTCCCCAGCCTCTGAAACAGTAAGAAATAAATTTCTGTTGTTTATAAGCGCCTCAGTCTATGTGTTTTGTTCTAAAAGCCCCAAAGGACTGACATGCCATGTATAAGCCCTCCTTATTAAACTGCTGATCTCTCCATTATGGTGCTCTTCACAGATACAGTTTTTCAGTTCCACCACTGGACTGAAGGCCCTATGAGAGCAGTGTCTGCTTTTGCTTTCACTGACTCCCAGGACTGCTACCTAATAGTCCTGAGGGCCTACTCTGTACCCAACGCATAGCAGGTGCTCAATAAACGTCTAAATGACTGAATGACAAACACGAAGTACATAAAGAACACTAGAGGGACAGCCTGGCTAGTTAGTAAGTCCTAGAATGCCAGAACCGGGAAGATCACGGGCAAATCCTGAGTGTTTGCTCTTGCTGTGTGACTCTGGGCAAGTCTCTTCATTTCTCTGGGCCTCATTTCCTCACCTGTAAATGAAGACATTAGAATGTGCTCTGTGGAGCTCCAGGGGCTCAGGAGCACCCACGCTGCTGTGGGCAAGGATGGGAGCAAAGGTGAGCAAACTTCAGCCACAGCATTTCTGCTTTCATCTGTGTGTATGTGTGTATTTAGAATCGAAGTTTCTAAAATTTAAAATAGTCTTTGAAATCCCTGAACTAGGCGATCTCTAGCTGCCTTCTGGAATATTACAATACAACAGAAGCAGAATAGTTCCAAAACAGGAAGATGCCAGAGCACGTGCTGCTTTTTATCTGCAAAGTTATCTAAGTGGACCCCCATCTGCAAAATCGACAGAGGAAGTAGCAATAAGAATTGAATGAGCCCAATTGCTGGAGGATTCCTCGAGGAGAGGAGTTTTCAACATCCTTTGCTGACTCCTAAGTCTGGTGACAGACTGAGACCAGGGAGTTGGTGGGGGAGGGATCAGGGAACCATTTCTCAGAAGGGACTGTGATCAAAGCAACATACAAAAAAAGGCAAGTCCTGCCTGAATAGGGCTAGTAGAAGACAAGGGGGGAGGGGGAGAAGGGCACAGGGTGGCCCACAAGCTTTCTGAAAAGCCCACATGCACTGAGGATGGCAAACAGGAAAAAACTCTATAGTCGAGTCACCTTACAGGAACTGAACTTTATCCTGGAGAAGGGAAGGCTGAGGGCACAGGAGGTGAGAATCGCTGAGTCTGGAGGGCAGGGTGGAAAAGCCAGATAAATCAAGATAGCTGTTTTTCTCTGTTTCTTGAGGCAGGGAGAGAGGAAATAATAGCCTAAACTAGGGGTTAAAAGAGGAGCAGAGAAAGGCCAGAGAATGGAGCCAAGAGAAATCTGCTACTTCGTACCTACGGCGGGGGTGGTTCTTAGGGAACCCCTCAGCTCAGAGGAGTGCTTCCTCTCCTACTCCATCAGTCTCAGTGTTTCCTCTCATATACCCGCTTTACAACCTGCCTTGGGAACCTCAATTCTCTTTTTCCTTGAGTTCCCAAACATCTCCAGCCTACCAGCTATCCTTACACACTGCCTCCTTCCTTTAGTGGCCCCTCTGCCTGTCTCTGGCCTCCACCCTACTGCTGTCCCGAAGTCACTTGCTCTGGAAGCAGCCAGCCCCAGGCCTCTTCTCTGGGGTATCTGGCTCTGGTGATGCCCTCCTGGACGCTTTCTGCCCTCTCCTAGTTCTCCAACCTCTCTGATTCTCTCCCAGCAACTCTTCTTACCTGCAGAACGGGCCTCTCTCCCATGACCAACTTATCTACAAGCAGGACTTTAAATTCAACTAGCAACCCCAAAGGAATGACCCTCAAAGGGGCCCTCTTTTATATGTGTATTGAGCGTACTCAATAATGTGGATTAATGACTCCCAAATCGGTACTTCAGTCCTGACTTTCAACCAGCATCCCCAGTTCCTCACCAGATATCTCCTTCCAGATTCCCCATCACTACACACTAAATTCACTTGTGACCACCTGAGTCCCAAACCAGCTCACCTCTCCCAGAATTCTCTCCTAGGTCATGTGCCTGCTAGGTCAGGTTCAGCCCACTCTCCATTCATGCATCTTCACACTGGGAGTTTTCCTTCAAGTGTCCCTTAGGTTGCTGCTTATTCGCATAAACCAGCCCCAAATCTAGTCCAATTCATGAGTCTTTCTTCCAGGGTTTAGTCCAGATTCTCCCCCTCTCAGTCACTGTCTTCCCTGACTGCATGAGTGGTCTCCCTAAGTATGCCATGCTCTCACCCAGAACCCCATGGGTTTCCATTTCTCTGCTCAGTGTCCAGAGCCCTCAGTCTGACATTCTAGGATGTGCTCCCAGCCTCCTCTGCAGCCCTAACCCTTCCCTTCCCTCCAGGAACACTTGCCTCCAACAGAGTCTAATTCTCTCCAGCCAGGCAGATCTTCAAGCTCCTCCCGACACTTGCTCGAGCTGCTCCCAGTCTGGAATTGGAATTAACTCCTCTTCTGAGGAGTTAATACCAAGCATCCTTTCTAGCTAAGTTTCTCCTGCACATTTTCAACTGGGAAATGACTGCACACTGTTAACACTCCGGATTCCACCAAAACCTAGGAGCTCCTCCCGGCCACATCAACAAAAACATCCCTGGTTGAGAACCGCTTGTACGACACGGTTCTCTCACTTTTCTCCCACTACTTGATCCTTTCTAAATTACCTGTATGTTCCAAGATCTTCTTTCACTTCTCTATAAGTCCTTAGCTTCTGGCTGGAGGCTTTGAGGATTAATTACAAATAATAATAATAATGGCAGCATCCTCTTAAGTAGCACTTTCTACGTACTAAACCGTGTTTTAAGTCCTCTTCATATATTAATCTATTTAATCCTCACAAAAATCTATGAGGTAGCATTATTATTATCCCTACTTTTCAGATGAAGAAAGTGAGGAAGAAATTAATTTGTTCACGGTCACTTACCCAGTAGTGATTAAAAGGCACAGCAGAAAGCACATGCTTGGGAATCAGCAAAACCAAACACTTAACTCTGACACCGACTGGCTGTGTGGCCTCAACTAAGTTACTTCCCCTCTCTGAACCTCACTTTCCTCATTTATAAAATAATAATAATAGCATCTACCTAATTCATGGATGGGTTTTCCTGGCGGCTCAGTGGTAAAGAATCCACCTGCTAATGCAGGAGATGCAGGTTTGATCCCTGTCTACAACTCGGCTCTTCCCAGTGTCTGCTCAATCTCTTCCTCTCCAACAGCTCCTTCTCCCCTGTCCTCTGTCCACAGATTTACTCCTCTCCCCAAGGCTAATAAAGCCTTGCTGCAGCTTGTTTTTCAAACTACAGCCCATCTCCAGCCCTCTGTATATTTCTCAGAGAATAACCCAGAGTGGTCTACACTTACTGCCCCATTTCTTATCCACAAACTCACTCTTCAACCCCTACTATTCCGCTAACCTCTTAATCACCAACTCTAAGGACCTCCACTGGTCTTCACCCCTGCCTCTTATACCAAATGAGGCTACTGGAGTTTGGGCTGTGACTGCCGCTCCTGTGTTCTCTCCAGCTCAATGACCTCTATTCTCTGGGTTCCATTCCTGCTTCCTTGAGCAGTGCTTCTCTGGATGGGAAGTATGTTCACACCTGGCCCTGGAAACCTCTTCTCTCTTCTGTCTCCTGGGTGTTCTCAACTGCTCTTCAAGCCTCAACCCTCACCAACCCTGCCGAGAGCCCAACCCCCAGTGTCCTTCCTCTGGCTTCCAGTCTCACCCCTCCCGCCACAGCCAGACCACTCTGTCTTCCTCACTTTCTCTGCTCTGACAGTGGTCCCAGCTCTCTAAGCAAGGTGGTCTCTCTACTGTCTTCCAAACCTCAGATGGATTCAGGCTCCCCTATAGACAGATGCCTCACCCTCTCATCCCGGTATTTTTTGTTTCCTTAATTTTCATAAAATCATTGAACAAATGTAACTAAAAATAAATTCCACCCATTTTAAGGTGTAGCTCCAACTGCCTGGCTCTAAGGAGCCTTCTATAGGCTCTCACCTACCTCTGACCTCCTAGGTGTTTACCAGCAGAACCCACAAACCCCTACCTGACTCTACTGAGCCCCCCTTTCCCTAGGTAACGTATGATTTGCTCCCACACCATGCTCTGGAATATCCAAAGGCTTAGAAAGTAGGGTGTTCTCACAAGGTCCTTCCAGGACCAAACTGAGGGAGACTGTATCAGGTGGCATCTAAGATCTCTTCCAATTCCAGTGTTCAAGGATTTGAAATTTGAGGATTCTTTCTAGAATGTTCCTCTGGGAAGATCTTCAGAGCTTCTGGAAGGTGTTTTCGGTTAGCAGACATCCTCATGTTCATGAGCAGCTGACAAGAGTGCCCCCTTTTGGTGAGTTGAATCCCAAGAGAAACCAGGCAGGTCAAACATTATTTTGTGAAGGTAGGGGAGAGGAAACTGACTGAGTAGAGACTGACTCCCTCTCCTCAAGTCAGTCAGGAAATTCAGGGAAAGACTTTTCAGAATCTCATCACATAAGCTCACCTTCCCCTCCCCACTCTCTCGCTCTCTCTCACACACTGTGCTGGTACATTCTGGGAGCAGAAAAGTTCCCCCAGAAGCTTAAGGAGCATTCAACTCCCCTCTGAGAACCAAAGAGAGAATAGTCTGAAGCCTGGGCTTGATGTCTCACCATAAATCACGAAGCATGACTGCCCCCGTGGGGCTTCACTGAGCATCACAGTCTCCACCACTTCATCTTTGTGGCCCCATCATGATATAACAAACCTCCAGCTCCTCAAGAAAACGCCAATGTACCCCAACCCACCCTCTCTGCTCCTTCCCCCCAGTACACTGATCTCATTCCCTTCAACAACACATTGCATTCAGCATTACAATACACTGACACACCCCCATCACTCTCCAACAATGCCAGCACCCCAGCTCTCTATGGCCCTCCTTACATCAGCCTCCTCAGGTCTCAAACACCCATTCTGGGCTTAAACATTGTGTCCCTGTCCCGAGACCCATCCTCCTCCTCCCAACATCTTGGCTAAATAATCTAGAGAGAAAGACTGTGTACTCTTGATCGCCACACTGTCCTTGTGTGCTCTGGGAAACAGAACTAATGCATACGAGGTAGTCTTGTATGTCCTAGGTCAGTTTTTCAAAATGCCATGGACATCGGAATCACCTGAGGAGCTGACTAAAAAGATTCCTGAGCTTCATCCAGAACTACCAAATGACTGCTGATGGAGCCACAAATCTATACTTTCAACAAGCGCCTCTGGTGATTCCTGTAACTGTTCAGAATCATTGCCCTAGATGCCTGACTCATTCAGTCCTAACAACTCTATGAACTTGGCAGTGTTATTCTACTTCAAATAGTTCAGGAACTCAAGACAAACAAAACTTGGTTTAGGTAAACTGCGAACAGTCAGTTAGCCAGCCCATGGCAGGGGATTTGGGATGGTCCATGACCCCACAGAGATGAAGCTCTTGGTGCCAAGGAACCCTCCTGCCAGAGCATCATCTCTCTGCACCCTGGGCTCTGTGCCAGGGCAGACAAGAGGCCACGTGCACAGTAGCTCAGGCCAGAATGCTCAGCTGTAACAGGAGCCACACCTGAATTCCACGTCTGTTTGACTTCTTGCCACACGGGAGCCCCAGGCCAGTCACACATCAGCAGAGCGGCCCCGCAGGCTCCCTGCAGTGGGGAGTGTGGGAAGGGCAGCTGCGGCCTTGCGGCCCACTTGGCTCCCCGCTGTGGACTAGGGATCTCGACATGGAGTGAGGGCGCCACGCTGTGACAGAAGTGGGGACTACATGTCCTGGAGAAGGACGCTGGGAAGGTGTTGCTGAGGTCCAAGTGTGCAGATACCTTACTGCCACACTGCCCCATTTCTCTACCTGCTCTCACACTGATCCCCATCCTAGATCCCTTCTAAGTGATCCCCAATTGTCTGACTTCAGGAAATCTGGGATGAAATTTGCAGGCCAATGCCTCTGGGTACCCATAGGAAGCGAGGAAAAGTAGGTCCCCATGTGTGTGTTAGTTGTTAAGTCATGTCCAACTGTTTGCGACCCCAGGAACTGTAGCTCACCAGGCTTCTTTGTCCATAGAATTCTCTAGGCAAGAATACTGGACTGGGTTGCCATTTCCTTCTCCAGGGGATCTTTCCAATCCAGGGATTGATCCCGGGTCTCCCGCATTGCAGGAAGATTCTTTACTACTTGAGCTACTAGGGAAGCCTCCCAAATAGCAGAAAAGTGCTCCAGATACAACCGTCTTTGCCAGGGGTCACTCCTGCCCTTCATCCCAGAACCTCAGCACCACATAATTTCTGGAAACTTTCTGGCAGTATTCAAGCCTAATGCCACACTGGGTGCTTGTTCAAATATTCTCTCTTGTCACTGACCTCCTTAGGATAATGGACCTCAGAATTGGACCCAGTATTCCAGAGGTGGCCTGACAGTCTCAGAAAACAGTGGGGTAAGCATTTCCCTTTATTTGGCTCCTCCTTTTTGGTTAATGCAGTTCGTGATTGTATTTGAGGTTTTAGCAGTCACATCACACAGCTGACTCATATTGAGTTTGCAGTCAACTAAACGCCCCAGGTCTTTTCTTCATGAACCGCTGTCAAGCTTGGTCCACCCCCCAACCCGGTACTTATGTCATTGATTTTGTTTTAACCTAAGTGCAGGACTCTACATTTATCCCTGTTAAATTTAATCTTGTTGGTTCCAGCCCAGTGTTCCAGCCTGTTGAAATCATTTTGAATCCTGACTCTTTCATGCAAAGTATCAGCTGCCCCTCCTAGCTCTACCACCTGCAAACTTGATGAGCCTGCTGCCTCGGTCAGTTGTCAATAAAAATGTCAGACAGGACACAGGCCCAGACTGAGCCCTAAGGCATACTGCTGCAGACATCTTTCTAGTCTAGGCTGATGTGGATCCAACATCAAACTTCACTGGGTCTCGTTTGCACCAAGCTTCATGACCATTTGGTTCAGATGTTTCTACCATGTCTACAGATACTGCGAGATGCTGCTGGCTGCACCGCTGGAAATTTCTCTCGTCCCAGGTCTGGCCCCACCATAGTCATGCCCTCTTTCTACTCTCCTAACCTCTGACATTTACTTAACCCTAACTCTAGGGGACCGAAGAATTCCAACAGTGCCCACTCCTGCCACTCTTGAGGTGTTAAGATGCACCTAAGCTTCAGAATCTCCCTGGGTGTCACCAACTATTGCTATTTCCTATCCTATCACTCTGAGCCTCCTCTGTGACTTTCTTCTCACACCTGAATTCTCTCTCTCCTGCTGCCTTCTCCTCTGTCTACAACCAGGCTTGCTGGCCTCCCTCACCTAAAAAGCCTTCTCCTGTCTACCTCCTTACACTGTGATTGGCTTCAGCCTCCATCCTTCTCTTGAAAGTGCAAACACTTCCAACCTCACCTCCCATGTCTCCTGAACCCTCAACAGTCCTCCATTCCTCAGCTGAGTAACCACACTGCCCAGTGAGTTAGCAGTGATGGTGGAGATGGTTGGGATGTGGGAATCTAAATTGGAAGATTCACAACCAAGCCTGACAGACCAGGTCTAGTCAGCTATGGGAGCTTCATAAAGCAGAGCCTGGGAGCCCTAAACCTTAAAGCAAGGCTGTGGTTAAATGACCAAGGTAAGCAGGAAGTTCACATCAAACTGAGATGTGAGATCAGAGCCCAGGCAGATAGGGCAAGAGAATATCTGGAAGCAGTCTGGTTATAGACAAGAGCAGCAAATGTGGAGAAGTTTGAGCCAGGGAACTTCTAGTATATTTCCTCCACGGGCTGAAGCCAGCCCTAGGGCCACGTGGATGGAAAAAGATGGCCCAGCCACGGTAGGGACGATGAGAATAGAGAGGCGGGCAGGGACTGCACTTTTCCTGAGCCCTTCCCTCAGCTATCAATCAGCTGTTAGGAACCTTGAAAAATCTCTAGTTCGGAGGTGACATGCAAAAAAGTCAGTCACACAGGTCACAGAGGTGAGATAAACCAGGTATTAGGTTTCAAAATGAAGAGTGGTGACTGGCAAACTGGAAGGAATGTGCCCAAAGTGGTGGTAGATACTCAGCTTGAGCCAACTGTTGTCAAATGGGAAATGTTATTTAACTGTTGCCAGATCTTCTAATTTTGCAGAGAAACCACAAGTTTTTGTTTTTTACGTTTATCCTAAATGTTGCCAACCAACTTCAAAAACTTTCAAAACCCATGTCTGTAGCTATGATTTGACCCACGGTGGCCATCTTGACTGCTGCTCGGAGAATGACTGGTACCTGGAGAGGCTGAGTGGGTGGGTCTGTTATAATACTAATGCTACAGCAGTTTCCCTGGGAGGTGTCTGATACTTTTGTGTTTAGGGATGCTTTTGTGTGTAGAAAATAATTATCCAGAAATTAATTCTAAGAGTCATACTCAAAGTTCATATTCAAAATTCTAGTTCTTGCCTAAGCTGTTAAGTTCAGCTTACAAACCTTATTGTTTATACAACAAAGGAGTTGTGTAAGGTTAATATTTTTTTTTCCTTAAGTACTTCATTTATCTGACTAAAACAAACCTTCCCAAGTACTTATCATATCACCAATAAATCACACTAATACAGCAAATCTCAAATCATTTCAAATCTTCCAAAACAACAGAGACTTGGCAAGATTCCAACTTAAAATTCAAGCCTTAATAAATTATTCAACACTCTTTAGTTGGTATTATATGGTAAGCCTATCAAACTAAAAGGCAAATTCTCCCTCTTATGTTAAAGGATTTAAAAACAAACTGCACAGATTCAAGTAAACACAGTAACGCTGCAGGTTCCATGTTCTTAAACATGCCTATCCTTCATCCTAAGTTCTCCAGAGTTAAAAGATGCTTTCCTGTCAAGGAAACAACTGATACGGCCCCATTATTTTGGAGGTTGCCTTCTCAGATGGTCAAGATGGTAAAACTACCAGAAACACTGATTGGGCTACTGACTATATTCTAAAAAGGGACCCAGAAATTCCTTATTGTCTCTGAAAGTCTTATCACAGGGCCTCCATTACCTAGTGAGCTGGTCCCCAACTCATATCCCTGAGTTTGGTGTGCTTCAGCACCTACTACATTTTCTCAGACATTTTGAACCCCACCTAGGCTGTCAGATACCTTGTTTAAGTCGTGCATTTCCTCGGCTCTGAAAACACTTAAAAGGCTTTCCATCTTGAAGATTTCTGCTTTCTTTTTATAGTCTTCCTTTCTGGAAAGACCACAAGTTTTAGACGTATTAAGATGACAGCAGCCTGAATGTAAGACTTTCCTCACAACTTTGATTTGAAGTCACAATTTCTAAGGTTTTCCTTGCAGAACTCTGCTCTCATCCATAGTTCACCGACCTGTCCCTGTCTTTCACTTGCACAGCCTCCTCCTCGACTGACTTCTCCCTCTAGCATTCAGCACCCACATTCTTTCTTCAAACTCATTTCTCAACACCATGGTTTCTTCACCCACCCCCATGCCAATGAGATGACCAAAGGACCCCTACTCCAGCTCCAATATAGCAGACCCCTGCACTCTTCTCCCTAAATTCTTTCTCACACTCCTTAGGGTAACTGATTTCATCCTAGAAAAGGGAATTCTGATATTACTTGTTCACACTAAGGAATGGACAACTGAGTTCCTTTTACACGGGGTAAACTAGATGCTTCCTAAAGGAACAGTAGGTAACTGACAACTTCCAGATGGATTTAGAAAAGGCAGACGAACCAGAGATCAAATTGCCAACATCCATTGGATCATAGAAAAAGCAAGAGAGTTCTAAAAAACATCTGCTTTTTGACTACTCCAAAGCCTTTGACTGTTTGGATCACAACAAGCTGTGGGAAATTCTTAAACAGGTGGGAATACCAGACCACCTTACCTGCCTCCTGAGAAATCTGTATGCAGGTCAAGAAGCAACAGTTAGAACTGGACATGGAACAACAGACTGTTCCAAATTGGGAAAGGAGTATGTCACGGCTGTATATTGTCACCCTGTTTATTTAAATGATATGTCAAGTACATTATGTGAAATGCTGGGCTGGATGAAGCACAAGCTGGAATCAAGATTGCTGGGAGAAATATCAATAACCTCAGATATGCAGATGACACCACCCTTATGGCAGAAAGCAAAGAGGAACTAAAGAGCCTCTTGATGAAAGTGAGGAGAGTGAAAAAGCTGGCTTAAAACTCAACATTCAAAAAACTAAGATCATAGCATCCAGTCCCATCACTTCATGGCAAATAGATGGGGCAACAGTGGAAACAGTGACATAGACTTTTTCTTGGCTCCAAAATTACTGCAGACGGTGATTGTAGCCACGAAGTTAAAAGACGTTTGTTCCTTGGAAGAAAAGCTATGACCAACCTAGACAGCATATTAAAAAGCAGAGGCATTACTTTGCCGACAAAGGTCCATCTAGTCAAAGCTATGGTTTTCCCAGTACTCACGTATGGATGTGAGTTGGACCATAAAGAAAGCTGAGCACCAAAGAATTGATGCTTTTAAACTGTGGTACTGGAGAAGACTCTTGAGTCCCTTGAACTGTGAGATCAAACCAGTCAGTCTTAAAGGAAATCATTCCTGAATATTCACTGGAAGGACTGATGCTGAAGCTGAAGCTCCAATACTTTGGCCACCTGATGTGAAGAACTGACTCATTGGGAAAGACTCTGATGCTGGGAAAGATTGAAGGCAGGATGAGAAGGGGATAACAGAGGATGAGATGATTGGATGGCAACACCAACTTAATGAACATGAGTTTGAGCAAACTCTGGGAGCTGGTGATGGAAAGGGAAGCCTGTGGTGCTGCAGTCCATGGAGTTGCAAAGAGTTGGACATGACTGAGTGACTGAAGTGAACTGAAAGGAAGAGAAAGAAAAGGGAATTTATATGTATTGGGCACTTACTAGGGAGGCTTTGCTGATAGCTCAGTTGGTAAAGAATCCTCCTGCAACGCAGGAGACCCTGGTTTGATTCCTGGGTCAGGAAGGCTACCCACTCCAGTATTCTTGGGCTTCCCTTGTGGCTCAGCTGGTAAAGAATCTGCCTGCAATGCAGGAGACCTGGGTTCAATCCCTGGGTTGGGAAGATAGCCTGGAGAAGGGAAAGGCTACCCATGCCAGTATCCTGGCCTGGAGAATTCCATGGACTGTATAGTCCATTGGGTCGCACAGAGTTGGACCATCTTTGTCCCCATCTCTGCCTTTCACAGACTTTGTCTCTTTCACAACCTGATCTTTTCCACTTTGCTTCCCCCACCCCAATATATCTGTGATTCCACTTCACATATTAACTTGAGGGTCAGGGCAGGATTAAAAAATCCCAGCCCTCCAAGCACTAACTAAATACTGAGTCTACATAATAAACCATTTTCTGAGTGCCCATACTGAATTGAGTGTTTTAAAAACACCATCACACAGGACTTCCCTGGTGGTGCAGAGACTAAGATTCCACGTTCCCAATGCAGGGGGCTCAGGTTCAATCCCTGGTTGGGGAATTACATCCCACATGCTGCAGCTAAGATCCAGTGCATTTAAACAAATATATACATATTTTTTAAATCATGAGAGAGTAGCACAGAAACATATACATTACCATATGTAAAACTGACAGCAAATGGGAATTTGCTGTGTGATGCAGGGAGTTTGGCTTGGTACTCTGTAATGGTCTAGAGGGCTGGGATGGGAGTGGAGGGGTGGGGGAGGGTTTGGGAGGGAGGGACATGCGTGTGCCTGTGTGGCTGATTCGTGTTGATGTGTGGCAAGGGTTGGCACAGTATTGTGGGGCAATTATCCTCCAAAAAAAAAAAAATTCATCACAAACGCTTCTAACGATGTTGCAAGCCATGTGCTATTTTCAACCCCTCCCAGGTGAAGTGGCAGAGACAGAGACTTAAGAGATTATAGTTAGGAAGTGGACAATAGGGATTTAAGCCCAGAAGTCACATCCAACACCTCCATTCTTGTCAAAACATCACATAAGGCCCATGAAAACAATGGCTGTACTGACTGTAAAGTGGGTGGGGCTTTGCTCCAACAAATCAAAAGCTCACTACTCAAAAACTTGGAGGGAAATTTAACAAGCCCATGTGCTGCCTCTAGATGAGCACGGCAGCTTCTGTGCCAACCTCCTTGCCCCCATGCCCCTGCCACACCCACCTTACACCTGTTGTGCCAGCAGCCCACACACTTTCAATGCCTCTGATCCCCTTGGTGGCAGCAGGTCTGAGGTTTTTAATTTTCACTGAAAGAGTGTTTCAGGTATTCTTAATATAATTGAAAACAACTTCAGAAGATCAATCCCCAGCAATGGCAGTACAGATTAGAGTCCTTTTAAAAAATAAGTTGGAGATCACCAAGAAGGGGTGCTTAGTTGCTCAGTCGTGTCCGACTCTGCAATCCCATGGACCGTAGCCTGCCAGGCTCTTCTGTCCATGGGGGGATTCTCCAGGCAAGAACACGGGAGTGGGCTGACATGCCCTCCTCCAGGCGATCTTCCCAACCCAGGGATCGAACCCAGGTCTCCAGCATTGCAGGCAGATTCTTTACTGTCTGAGCCACCAGGAAAACCCAAGAAGGGGTAGGAAATGGTAACATGAGCAGGAAATTTATGCTCCTATCTCTGTTCTGCTCATGACCTGACAACCAGACTTGCTCTGGGAGTAGAAGCAGGACCTTTGTCAGAAAGCGAGATGGGAAGAGAAATAAAGGCCTTGAGAGGCAAGGCTGGGTCCAATGACAGATGAGTCTGAGCTATGGAACATTCACCCTCCTGAGCCTTTCTTTACATACATGATTTCAGGTAACCCTGACAAGGTAGGTAATTTATACCCATATATATGAAGTTTCAGGCAGTGTCCTTTGCTCAAGGTCACATAAGATACCAGACCTAGGATTCAAAGCCAAATATGCCAAGTCCTCATTCTCAACCATGACCCTATACTGCACCATTCACTACACATTCAAGAGGTAACAGAACCTGGCTCAGAAGTAGCTTGGATTTGGAGATAAGTAGTAGAGCTTTCCTGAAGGGCAGGACTGATCTCAATGACCAAGTAAGTTTCAAGCAAACTGAAAAAAAACACAGCAACATTTTCTGTGGCCAAAGAAAAGGGTGCCAAGGTCCAGGGTGAAAGACATCTAGATGTGACTGCAAAGTGACTACAGAATGGCCTGCAGTCCAAAGATGGCTTGGCACCTGCTAGAGAGGTCTTCTTCACCCACAGGGCTGGAAGCCAGGGTCAGTTGCATAGGGATATGAGTGGCTCACAGTGGGGAGGAGGGGAGTGGCAGGGGGTGAAGGCAGAACCTAAGAGATAAATGGGTATTCAGTTGGAAGACTGAGCATTCCAGGCAATCAGAGTACATCTCGGGCTGATGCTCAAGTAATGGATCCAGCATCTCTTCTGGGCAGAGAGGCAGAGTGTAACTCCAAAGGCCAGAATGCAGTCTTTCTGAGAAGGCAGTGATGGGGTTACAACTGAGCAAGTCAAATCCATTTGCACTCCAGGACAAACCTGGGCTGACAACCAAAACGATTTTCAAAGGTTTCTCTGGCCAACCAAAGGGTTTTCTTCTTTTGGGGGTCCACTGTCTAGCTCCTTCCTAGAAGTGATTCCTAAAACACTTAAACATGGAAGAAGAGAGTGTTTGCTTTGGGAACTGGGAGAGTGAGAAGCCAGAGGAGAAACTTAAGCCTTTCATTTCTCCCAAACCCTGGTGTCTTCCATGAATCAGCTTAGACTGTGTGACTTCTTGCAGGAAGCCTGTGAACACCTGAGCCTGTCAGGTGCTTCTCCTCTGCAGTCCTGTGACACCAACTGCCTGCTTGATGGCTGCGATGAACTGAGCACAAGTGGGTAGAGATGGGCCCTCGGTATGGAACAGAAATGCTCCAGAGGCTCCACAAATGGTAGCTAGTAAAGATCCCAGTCTTTTTTTCTGAATTCTCTTCTGAATGCCCTTCTGTCCTAGAATAATCAAGTTAAATACATGAAATAACATTGCACCGAGGGGGCCTGACTTAGCTGCTGCCATGTTTCACGGTATAAGGTTGGCAATAGCTTCTTCGGGTATAATGGACACTCATCCAGCTGCCTTCAGCCCTCAGAGTCTAAGGGGAGCCTGCACCTAACAGATTCTCACGCCGGCCCTGGGCTGGTGTAGAGAGGAAAAATCTGGCTGACCAAGCAGAAGGCATCAGATTCTACCGTTTCCCTCCAAGGTGGGTTTAAGATACCAAGGCTCTTCTGTCTGTCCCATCTCAATATGAACTTCTCCAGCATAATTTATTCTTCCTTACACTTTTCTTGAGTGAAGATATCACTAAAATTGAGTTTCTGAATAAGTCACATTAAAAAAATACAACCACAACTACCACAGCCATTTATTAAGTGCTTGCCAGGCCCTGTGCTAAAGCTTTACAAACATCGTATCCATTGATTCATCAGCCCTGAGGTAGATATTTTCAACACCCACTCCCTCTCCCTACACAGGTATCATTATAGTTGAGGAAACTTGAGGCTCACAAAGGTCTACTCAATCAATAAGATCCAGCCCAGCCGGAAGGTAGCAGAACTAGAGATCTGAACCAAATACATCTGATTCCCAAATCCATGCTTTTATACGCTACACTAGATTGTTACGCTGTTTCTCACTGGAAGTTAAAGGATACATGCTCCTTCCTAAAACATCACCTGAAGACCAGATTTAGATGGGGAAGGCAAGGCCCAATTTTTTTTTTAAATTCCTCTAACCAGCTATTGTACTAAACACCTGGAGGAGTGAAGTGACAGTCTGGTTATATAAGCTGACCACTGGAACCCTGTCTCCTGCTACCCTGGCTTCCAGGGTCTTTCTTGTTTAAGACCCTCCATTCCTAACACATGACTACTCAGTGTGCTTCTCCCTTTCAGCAAACACTGAAACACAGAAGTGAGCCAATTTGGCAACTCGGAGCATCACCAAAGATACCTGAGAGAAATCGGGGGACATTCGCAGAACACCCACCAAACCTCAACTGCCGGACCCCGAGGCACACCAATGCATGTAGACAGAAGCACAAACTTCAGTTCCTCCCTCCAGGCTTGCCAGGCTCAGCTGACTCTACTCCTGGGGAGTCTCCTGCTCAATCTCTCTCACTGGTCCTCCACTGTCCATGACTCTGGATTCCCTCCTCTCACTCCTCACTGGAGGTCTCACTAACCACAGGCCCTTGGGACTCAAGGCTGCCCACGTGTGAGGCTTTGTCCCCCAGAATAACACCAGAAGTGCTCGGCAGGGCTCTGAAGAGGACCCTAAACCCTATGAGGATTGAATGGAACTGGCTGAAGACTAGCAGAAAGGGCTCCCAGAGTGAGCAAAGCCAAACCAGGATGTGCAGACATGACTAAGGACTGGATGGCAAGAGAACAGAGCAGGTACACAACAGGTACACAAAACTACTGCAGACCAGAAACGGAAGATGAAGGGACCCTAGAGAAAGTCAATCCAAACACCTCAGCCAGGGACCTTCTGCGAAAGTGACTGTTTACAAAAAGGACCTTGGTGACGGGGCTGCTGCAGAGACTAGGCAGGGAGAGGACAAGTAGGAGAAACTGGGGGAAGGGGTACTCTGGAAAAGGAAGCTGGAATATCTCTTTAGAGCAGGCAATTTGAGAGGATACCAGAGAAGCGGGCTGGGGCTGGATGGAAGCACCAGAGGTACCAGGAAAAGGGAAGATGACACGGGCAGAAAGGCCAGGGCGTCTGGAAGTCTACAAGCATTTCTTAGGTGTATCCCTATATCCAACTTGTTTGGCTAAAACTGACCACTGAGGACCCCTCTTTGCAGTCCTACTGACCTCTGCATTGGATTTTGAACGGTAGAAGACCCAGAGGTAGGGAAGTTACCAAGGGGAGAGACAGTCCTATCCACAGGAAGTTCCCACTCTAAGGAGACAACGAACCACCAACTCTGCCATCCCTGCCTCCAATCCCTGAGGAAGCCTCTGACCTAAGGAACCACCAACATGTAAGTCACAAAACTGAGAAATAACAACTGATGCAAATACTGTCCATGATCTTCGAAGAATCAGAAGGATGAGAGACAAGGTGACATGGAGACATAAGATCCAAGTAGGGGCTCTTCACACTTTAATACTCAGCCTGTTAGTTCATCTCGTCACCTGCTCACACATCAGGGCCTTCCACGTAACTACAGCCGCAATGATATGTGAGGGGGAAGGCCCAGGGTGAAGCGTGCTCCCTGATGAGCCCAAGCACCGGGAGGAGCCTGGAGGTTGAGCTTTGCTCTCCACTCATCTTCTTCCTCTCTCAACAGCCTCTAATCTTGTCCTCACAGGGTGCATGACACATGGCTTCATAACCTCTGGGTATTTCGTGTGCTTTCCTCTCCAACTAGAGAGGCTCCGGGAGGATAAAAGAGCAGGTTTTCTCCACATCCTTCGGTGTTGGAATCTAACAAATTCTTGTCATAGGTGGGGTATCTGTAGTGTTGATTACAAAAACATTTTCCACAAACAAGAAACACATGTCAAAACCATTCTATTGCTATTCTTTGCCCTATCGCTTGCGTTTGACACTCTTTGACACTCCTTGTCAGCTCTAGATGTCTGTTCCTGTATCTACCTCAGCCTGGGGAAGGGGCCCACCCAGCCTTTGTTAAGAGATAACAGCTCAGCCTGTGGAGGAAACAATGAAAGGGTATGTGGCCCAAGAGTCTCTGCGGGACAGAGGGAGGGTCTCGTCACATTGGGTTGGCCATTGATAAGGATCCTTCCCCTCTCTGTCTCCTAACAGATTCAGATTAATGATTGCTCATTCCTAATTGTCAAATTTCTTTTCCTTCATCCTGTGTCTAATCACCAGTGACAGAAACCATTACGCAAATGAGAGCAGACGACTTCCCCCAACTGTTCGTGTTGGTAAAAACCTTGTAATTTAGAGCTCTGATTTGTAGGAGAAGCTGGTCTCCCCCAGGCATCCTGGGCATCTGCTCAACTGATGCCCAGAACAGCCCCTCCTCCATCCCCCAACTCCAACCCCCCAACAAATATTAGACTTCAGGAGAGAGTAGTTTCCTCTGTACCTGCTGGTTTAAAAATAGGAGCATGCAACATGGCTGACCTCTATACAGGCCCAAACGCCCACCTTTCCTTCTTGTGTCTGCCCTCATGCTGCTAGTTAGGATAGGTGTTAAGCAATAGGGCAGAGACGCTTCCTCTGCAACAAGCAGAATTTTTGCCTGAACAGCCCTAGCCTAGCTATGTGAAGGGAAGGGCCTCAATCTTTTCATCAGGGAAAATGCAGGCAGCAGAACATGAATTACAGTTCTCAGTGAACTTCCAGACCTAGATCTTCAATGCTCCAGGTGCACAAGCACGCTGGGAGAAGTGACCGGACCTATTCAAGGACATACACGTAATCAATGGGATCCAGAACTGTTTCCCTGTAACTCATTTCAGAACTCTTTTAACTCCATAGTATGGCTTCCTGGCATTTTCCCCAAGAAGTGTTTGCTGGAGCCCAGAAGAGCTTTTACCCTGAGCTGTATTCTTTTGGGCTAAGCCTGTCTGTACTAGATACTGCCCAGTGGGTGAGATCTGAGCAAGGCCTGTAGTTTAGAGGAGGTACAGTAGGAGAATCAACAGTTTTCTAGAGAAGCACAGCAGGGGCTTTGTAGCCAAATAGTACTAGGTTGGAATCCTGATTGCCACCAATCACTTACTCTTGAGCTGTAAAATGAAAATACCTACCTTGCAGGACAGTGAGGAACAAAGACAAAAGCACTTGACATTAGGTGTCTTAATAGTCAGGGGTCCCTGTTGTATTACCCAAGAATCAGGACCCAACCTGTGAAGGCCCCTCCACCTTGGTCAGACATGGGTGGGCACAGCACCCAGAGACGATCAGCTGAGAGGACCAAGCCATCACCCACATCTTTGAGGAATGAGCCAGGAAGGCTGCAGACATGCTGAGGAGAATGAAAAGAATGTGCTGTATTTCAAAATGTGAATGTGATCAATTTATCCTTCCTCTGTCCTGTTTTCTTTGCTGCGTTCCTTTTTCCCAAAAGAGATGGAGGGATGGACACCACTGCGGTCACATTTTCCAGCATTGGCTATATTTAAAAGAACTACACTTTAGAAGGTACCGTGTTTGAACACCCACACTGCATCAGAGAACCCCAGCATGGGGTACTAAAAATAAACACCCCACCCCAGAATACACACAGGTGCGCTCATGCACACACACGCGCATCCTCTCAGTCCATCAGTGCGCTGTTAACTATAAACTGAGCTCTGGGGGTGAGAGCCACAGCTCAGACACTGGAAGTAAACCTTTGGCAAAAAAAAAAAAAAGGAAAAAAATGAACCCAGAGACTTCCAAGTCCTTTTTCCTTCCAGAGAGAAGGCGCGTGGAGATGGGAGTGGAGGCGACAGGACGCAGGGCTCCCACACTGCCGATTCCAAGGGCCCCACTTTCACCACACGAGCCCTTTGAGTTGTGCAGTGCCCAGTGACCCAGCTGTGAGCTGCAGCCCTGAGAGTGGTTCCCACAAGTAACTATGAACAGAAAAGGAATTCCACTCCATGCTCCACCAGTTGCCCTGACTTTTGAAGGTGTTTGTGGAACATTACAGTGGGGTCTGGCAGAGGTGCTGGCTTCAAGAGGCAAGGCTACATTTCTGCCCTTGCCATGAGGTGGATGACAGGTGGTGAGTTAGCTGCCTCAGCTTGACCCCACTTAGTCTACTTGTGCCAGGAAGCTCCATAGACGTAGCCGAGGACTTGGCCTGGGCAGGGAGGGTCGTAGGATCTGGAGGCTCTAACCAGTCGGTCTCAGGCAGGTTGTTGCAGTGAGGCCTGACAAACATCCAATGGCTAAAAATGAGTTTAAAAGCTTTAGACCAGCTCAGGCAGTATTGCCTTGGAGTTCCCGCTGCATGCTCCACTGGACAAGGTTAAGCAGTAGAAACTTGGTCAGCAGAGAGGCAGGCCAGTGTAGACACATGCACACACACATATCCCCAAGAGGCCTGCACCCTTAGAACCTACAGAAGCCACTGCTGGAGGACTCCCCTGGCACCCAGGACAGAGAGCAAGAGCTGGTGCTGAAAGAAAGCAGCTGTATGTAAAAACTCCTGTAATTTGGACGTTTTGCACAATCCTTGGTTCCTTTGTCCCAAGGTGCTTTTCTGTGTATGGCTTGAGCTTGAAGGTCCAAGTTGGAACCCTGCCTAATTCGCTCTCCGAGGAAGCTACTGAGGCTCTCAGAGGGAAGCCTCCCCCTCCCTCTCTCTCCCATTAGAGTCCCGTAGTGTTCCTACCAGCCTAGAGCCTCACTCTGTAAAAACTGGGAGGGGGCAGACTGACCTCACGGACAGGACAGCTGTGGCCCTGGAGCCCAGATGTGGGGGCATCCGAGAGCATCTCCTCTCTCTCAGGCTGAGGCACTGAGGTTGCAGGAGACAGAGCTGAGAGCCAGAAGTGGCATCCTGACCCAGAAGGAGGGAGTGAGGAAGAAACACATACACGCGTGTGCAGGCACACACACGCACACACACCCCGAGGTTGACAGACCAACACACAGACATGATGACAACCAGCAGCTGGGGACTCCACACACTGAATGCAGGACTTTAGGGGGCAGAGAGGGAAGGTGCTGGGGCACAGAGGCAAGGGTAAGAAGTCCCTCCGAATGGGAGTGGAGTGCCAACCACCCTGCCTTGCCCCAAACACCTGCCTCCAGGGCCATGGCAAGAGTCCAGTCCATTAAGTGCAGCGTGCAATACTAGCGCTTGGAGTCTCCTGTCCTCATCAATGAAGCGGTGTGGACGGGCTAGCAGTCACCTGGCAGGAGGCCTTGACTCCTGGCAGGCTAGTTGTATCGGCCCTTGATCATTGTGTTCAACAAGGGCCCCACCTGTGGAAAGACATGGGGAGCCAGTCAGAACTGTCTGTCCTCTAGCCCCAGAGCAGGACGGGGTGTGTGGAGACATCAACGTCCAGCCAAGGGCAAGGCCAAGGCTTTCGTTCAATCTTGTAAACCCTCTAATCAACTCTCTTCTTGGAGGTCAACCCAGTATTCTGGGGCACGGTCCCCTCCTCTGGGTCCATGTTGGATTACTTTCCCTATCACAACACCCTATACACGTAAGCAGCACCAAACTGACAGACAGACGGTCAGAGGAGCTAACACTCCCCAGACACCTCAGAGTGTCTATCTGCGTGTTTCGTAAATGTGTCTTAAGAATCTTAAATGCTTCTTTATCCTGAAAGGATCACTTGCAGTTGGGGCTGGTGCTCTCTCCCCACAGGTGCGATGGATGCACAGGCTATCCACAGGACAGAGGTAAAGAGCATCACAAATACAAATCTCCCCCATTTATGCAATGGGCCACTGGCACACCTGTGTGGGAAGCAGGTCTCAACATTACCTAGAGCAGCCTTGGCACAGCTGGGAGCATGCGAGAAGATGCTTTACTGCTCGCTTTCCGTTCCAGAAGAATCCCCTCAGGGGTCCCCAGCTGGCACACAAGCCCCATGAGGAACATTACTACTAGCATGGAACAGATTATAATTGATCCGCCAGTCAAGCCCAGCTCTCACCAAAAAATTAGAATTTTCTGAACATATCCATAACCTCTATGAAGAGAGAGGACAACAGATACTGAAACAGACGAGCTACAGAGAACATGACACCAACCCTGACTTTCCCTGGTCACTCTGCCCAGAGTCACAGGAATACCACTTTGGGGCAGCCACATACCTCTTGTGGGTTCCCCAAGGCCTCTCCAAGCATCTTCTCAATGTTTCTCATTATGGCCACTTTCTGATGGGCTTTGAGAGGATATTCAATTCTCTTAGGAGTTGGGGCCCCCTGCAAAGGAAGCAGCAGCTCAGGAAATGTCTTTAGCAAGCTTCAGTGTCATGCACTATACCAAGCACCATCCTCTCTTAAGAAACCCAGTTCAACCCCAACCCTCTTCATCTCCCCCAAAGACCCGGCAATCACTTCCAGAGACAGCCAACCTCCCTGCCCCACCCCCAAATAATTCATCACACCTACCTCACCCCACTCCCATCTAGAACAAAAAACCATAGTCACCTTATACCAGAAGTTCACAGTGATGGTTATCCCCCCATTTAGTAATGACTCTATGTGATGCCACCTGCAAGAAAACAAACAGGTTGCTGTTTGCCACCAGTACTTTTCAGAGGGATGGTTCCTCTGAAACTAGAAGTCCTTATATAGCTGTCCTATATAAGGAAAACAGTATCTTCACACTCATCCTATCAAACACACCCTGGAGCTAAAGGGAGTGGTGTTTGGTCTTCAAATACCAAAGAGCCAAGCCTCAAGCCTCTGGGGCCTCTTTGGACCAGAGGAACTGTTATCTTGTCTAGAAACAATGTTATCATTTCCCCCGGGTTAAGTACGCTCATCATCCGGATATGCCAACCTTCCTGTACATCACATTAAGTCCAATCCTGCCACAACTCAAAAGAAGTGACATGGATAAGGCTTTCCAGGGAATGGGAAAGAAAGCTCCCCAGAAGCCCCCAGTCTAGCCCCGTCCTCACCAGTACATTGGGATGTAAAGAACATCACCGGGGCCAACCACTGTTTCGTAACCAACCACGTTCTGGAAATTGGGAAACCTCTCGTAGTCAGGATTGTCAAAGTCCACCTGAGAGGTTCAAGAGGAAAAAAAAATCAGTCAATCACCAAATTTTTATCTGTTACTTTGGTAATCAAGAAAGATCCCTTAAAAAGTCTTGAGAATTATTTTTTTTAATCCAGCAAAAGACACAACACACATTAAACATACGCAAACTCTCCCAGAGAATGACATAAGAAGATGGGCACTGCTGAATGCTAAATGAATACTAGGCCTCGTGATCCTGAGGTCAAAAGCCAATCATCGAGGTTTACAGGTCAGAAACCTACTCATGGCCTGCAGATTTGAGGAATTAGGACTCATCTTTCAGCCAAACTTTCAGAAACTTTCTCCCAAACACATATTCGAACCAGCAAAGACTCCTACACAAGGCAGCTAAGCAGCTTTCTCCTCAAGGAAGAAGAGGAGCTCTCTGGTTGGCCACAAAGTCAACTACATACCTCACTGAGATCCAGAAAAGACCTTAAGTGACATATCTCAATTCTATTCATCCTTCTCTTTATCAAAAAGTAGCATCTGTGACAAAAGTAAACAATCATAAAATCTAATGGAGACATACACATTTTGTTTCATGAATTTATAATCCAATCAAATAGAATAACTAGAGCCCACCAGCATCAGTGAGGGCTTTGCCCGGACCATCTGGGGACCACCACAGGGGCCAGGAATACGTAAGCTACATTGTGAAACTGTCCTCTGAGTTTATCCAAACCTGGCATACTGCCACAGAGAAGGGGGACCCATGCCCATCTTGGATCTCTAAGGAGTTCTATACCCTCCTCGGATCACGCAAGCTCACCTGGCTCTGTCTGTCACAGGGATGGTGAACAGGATACGGGTAGAGGCACTCAAACTGATCCGGAGGGAACAAAATGCATCGCTTGTGGCCTTTTATCTGAGCAAAGAAGTTCTGTTGCTCATCATAGTGAGCAGGTGTCACATTTCCTGTAGGAAAGAAGACATTCTTATTCAAGACAGTAGCTCTACTGCACAGGATGGAACACAGGCTTCAGTGTTACAGAGAAACCTAGTCTGCCCCCTCAGCAAAAGGGTCCAAATCAAAATCAGGGAGACTATAATCACAACTCTCATTCAATTAGGTGTTACACTTTTAATAGGTGATAGGTCTAGTAGCAAACATCGCTGGCTAAGGGTTCACCATCAATCAGCAGAATAGACTTCCTTATATGACAGCTGCTGCCCTTACTGTATACAACTGCACATCAAAATGATACAAGCATGACAAAATACACTCCATACAGCTATGCCCTGCTTTTCAGAAGTTCGCTTTATATCACTTTGCTTTTACAGGAGACCTATATTTACACCTATTTTGCTAACTGAAAGAAATTCAAAGAGAATTTTCATTTTTACAAAGAAAAAGGCAGAAGTATCACTCAGAGTTTGCTCTGGAGTGAGCCATTACAGAAGCAGTGAGCACGAGCAGTAAGAGTAGCACTGCCAACCTCCTCCCCTAGAAACTACACTCAGCATCAAGCCACGACAGCTCTGATTGTGTGAGCATCTGTGCTTTCTCTCTATTTACTTTGTGCATCCGTTAGCAAGATGTGCCCTAGGATAACTGCTTCTTTGTTTTACATCATCTTGGCTTATAGAAGGTTTCACAGGGATGGTCTACTTTCAGACAGCTAGTGGGAACTTGCACTTGAACTCTTGACAATGGCACAAACTCAAGGGAAACATGAGGAAGAGTTAGAAACAGTTGAAATGATGGTATCAGCAATGCATGCATGCTCTTCTTTGATGCAGTTAACCAGTCATTTTAAGTTGTATATATGTACTTACTTTGGGTAGCTCTTCTGGAGCTCACCAGGGATTTTCCTGGTGGCTTAGACAGTAAAGAATCTGCCTGCAATGCAGAAGACGCGGGTTCAATCCCTAGGTCAGGAAAATCCCCTGGAGAAGGGGATGGCTACCCACTCCAGTAACTTTGCTTGAAGAATTCCACGGATAGAGGAACCTGGTGGGCTACTGCCCATAGGGTTGCAAAGAGTCGGACACAACTGAGTGACTAACACTTTCTGGAGCTCAAAGATTCTCAACCTTTGCTCCCACTTCAACACACCTGTTGGACTGCAACACTTCTTTAGATCAACACTGGAGCTGTTGATTCTCGTGGGGGCAGGGGGAGCATAACAAATTCCTGAAGAGTGTTGCGTACACCGAATAATGCAAATTATCTAAAATGCCATCTTGAATTATCTGCCCTTGTGTATGCATGCTCCTCTTTATAACTGGGGCTGCATCTGACAGTTATAAAGAGCCCCACTGTTTCTCTGCACAGTCCTTAAGAGCTCAAAGGCCCTCTGCAAGGCATGGAGTTTAGAAAACATTCCCCAGTCTGCCTGAGTGGGCCAAGACAGCCACTTTACTAGGTGCAGAGTCCATGTGCATCCCTGAAGACTTGTTGTCTCGTCTCTGCCTGCTGGATCTACTTCCTTGCCCTCTACTACAGGATAGAAAGGCAACATACAAATTCAGAGTCAAGTAAACAAGAACTGGCTCCTGGTAGGTCAACCAAGAGTTGGCTTCAAAGGGGCAGGCTAAGGGACAATTCATTAGCTGCAATACTAGAAGCTTTCATTAATACTAGTGGTAAAAGATACAAATCTGGAGAAAAGACAATTAAAGGGGAAGAAGAGACTCCAGAGCCTGCTGGTGACTGATAATGAGTCATTACTCCGCTTCCTTGTTCAACTCAATTTACTCACCATTTACTAAGGACCTCTACTAGGAGCCGGCACTGAGCTAGTGACAGAATTGACACAATGACCCTGGTTGGTAAGTAGCTTTCTTTCTCCTCACTGGAGTTTAAAGGTGTCTCTTTTTAATTAAAAAAAAAAAAAAAAAAAAAAGTAGTATTCAAGTATTTGCTTATATACGTGTAAAATCCTCTAGCAGGATACAGAAGCAGCTAACAACATTTGGTGCCTCCAGGGAGGGATGGAAACTGAGAGGCTGGGAAACTGGAGTGTAAGAGAGATTTATTACTACATACCTATTTATACCTTTTGAATTTAACCCCAAAAATATATTATCTGTTCAAAAGATAAGTTCAATTTATATTGGAAAAATATTTTTCTTCTACTAGGATAAAAATCTGCAGACATATCCAACAGAAAACAGCAGAATTTTAGAGAGATCTCCAGTAACTGAGTATATGTATTCACAAAGCAGCTGAAGAAGGGAAAAGGGAACTTTCTTTTTAGAGTACCTGAAGCTATTTTAAACATGTAACATATATTAATCTCATTGAACCTTCATAGTCAATTTTAAGGTATTACCGTGTCTGTTTTACAAATGAGGAGACTGAGGCTTAAGAAAGTTACATGACTTGTTTAAAGTCATGGATCGAGTAAGTGGTGGGAAAGGATTAGAAATCAGTTCATGTGACCCCAAGTCGTGCTGCTTTCTGAAAGATTTCTTACCTTCCATGCCGATAAGCAGCAGGTTAGAGGTCAGCTGCCCCCAGCCACGCTTTCCCTGTTGCTTATTAATCCAGTTCCAGTTAAAACCCAAGAAGTCCATGACAATCTTCCTGCCCACAGTATCATTGAGCGTTTGCTGTAGATACAACCTATGTTCCCCAAAAAGAAAATCCGATTAGTGCATGTACACACTGTCTGTGGCATGGCCTCCCTACAGCTGGAAATTCAAACCCAAGCCCACACCAACATTTCTAACAAAAACAGCTGCAGTCATGGGACTCTCACAGAGCTGAATCCTCTCCTATCCTTCTTTGAGCTCTGTTCAACATCAAATTTTGTATTTTAAAGAAGTGATTCTTGGCTTTTCTGGGTCACATTATGAATCTTTCATGAATCTAAGAGGGGAAAAAAGTACCCAAGGGAGGTTCCCCATAAAAATGCTCATACACCGAACTTTCATTTAATTTCATAGATTCCTCAAAGCCTACCCATGCTGCTGGTGCTACTGCTGCTAAGTGGCTTCAGTCGTGTCCAACTCTGTGTAACCCCAGAGATGGCAGCCCACTAGGAACCCTAGAATAATGATTCAGCCTGTTCCAGAAACTCTCAGGGCCTGAGAGGTCTCCTTTGGCCTCCAACAGCCATTGTGGCAGATCATATTCCCTCCTTGTGAGAGTTATTCTTCTGCACCTCCTTCAAGTAAGGCTTCCTTATTTAACTTATTTGGCCACCAAGCTGTCCACAGAAGTGACTGGTGCTGCTTCCAAACTTTAAGAACCAGTACACATTACCACCACATTACTTTCCCTCTGCCACAGCAACTGCAAAGTTTCAGATAGCAACTGCTGGAGCGATCTAGGTCCCAAAGTGGAAAAGATGACCTAAGAGCAGAGCCTCCAGGTGACCTGAGATGGACATGTAGCATGTGTGAAAAATAAACCTTTGTTGCTTCACATTGCTGAGTCCTGGAATGAAGCCTAGTTTATCTTAACTGATTCAGCCACCTATCTATAGCAGCCATCTGGAGCTGAAGGAAGAAACCTCACTAAGCTTTCTGCAGACTCAGGGCCCCTAAGACGCCTGAGGAAGGTAAGAAATTACTTAATACATATGAAAACCCAAACACAGTTGCTCAAGTCCCCAAAGAAATATTATTTAGGCGGCAAACATGAAGGAAAAAAAGTAATGGTGCTGAGAACATTATTTCAAAAGGCTCAAAGGTATCTCAGTGCCTGATGATAACCATGATGTTTAAAGCAACCCTAATTAAAAATCTTGCTAACTTGAAGAGAGCTACCTGTGTGGGGACATGGAACCCTCAGGACTTGAATACAACCTTGGAATGCTCCCCAGAGATTATGAAGTACGTATATTCATACAAATATTTCTCAAGTAACTCTCAAAGAGTCAGAAACACTTCCCAAACAGGAATCTAAACAATTCCTCTGAAACCTTAACAGTAAATACTCAAAACAGCTCAAAGAGGATCCCTTTACCTCAGAATCATAACAACCTGTATCATTATACAATGGGGTTAGTTGGTGCTAAAGTCAGCCTGTAGGGAAAAATCTGCAAACAGTAAAGAAATTTTCCTTAAGTCATCCATAAGGTACAGACTACACTCCTAGCTCACATTTAGGCAAAATGTTCTCACTGTGGGAAACAAGAACCTTAAAATGACTGGGAAATCAAAAGACTCATATCTTATCTCAAGCTCATTCTAGAGCATATGTTCACCCAACAGATTTACACTCCACCAGCATCATTCAAATCAATCTTTCTTCTCAATGTTGGTTGTGTGTGTGTGTTTGTGTGTGCATCAGTGCACACTGTGGAAAATTTGAGGACATTAATGCACGAACGGATTCAACTGCAACAGTCTCTATAAGACATAAAGAACGAATCTATTGTAGTTCAGATTCTGGAAACTCTTTTGGTAAAAGTCCCAACATTATGACAATAGCTAAGAGTTAGGAAAACAAAAAAAGGCGGGGAGGGGAAGGAGGTGGGTATTTCAAATCCTTTCACTCTGCCACATACTGCTAACAGAGTCTGAAAGACAAATGGGGCTGGAAACTGAAGAAAAGCCCAGGGTTGGGCACCAAATGTGAGATGGAGATAGTCAGTCACCATCAAGTACTCAGTGACAGCAATTCCCCAGGAGCAAAGTTAAAGCAGGACTGGATGCTGTCTGAGAACTACTAAGAGAAGGTCCTCATAAAGAGAGTTAAAAGGGAGAGGTAAGTCACTCCCCTATGTGTGTGGGTGTCCCGTGTTTGCTATTGTCAATACAATGCAGAACATCAATATTCTCCCTACCCTCACCTATTCAACTTTTCAGCCTGTGCTGCCCCCATTCAAATATTTTAGGACAAAGGCTGCAAACCTGCAGTCTCAGGAAATTCACTGATGTTTTAAACTGGCCTCTGGCAGCATTTTAAAAAATTTGAATTAGCTGCCCACACTTAAAGCTTAAAAATGTTTTAAAATGGAAATCCTGATTTCTAGCTTCTCGGGGCTGGAGTGGGGCAGGGAGGGGTGGGATCAGACTATCTGGCAACCCTGGGGCTGCACTCCAAAATGGAAACAAGAGTTAAGTAATGACTTCTCACTCTGAACAGGGCATATGCCTTCAGCTTCATCATAGCTTTCACCCAAACCTCCACTCATTTCATTCACCTACCAGACTCTGCTAGGCAAGTGTGACTCTCACTTTATGAAAACAACAAATTTGAAAGTCACACTTCAAGTCTAGTCATTCCATCATCCCTCAAGCTAAAAAATTCAGCCCCAAATAAATACAGGAAAGAAAAATGGATGCCCTAGATTCAATAGAAAAAGCCATGATCTTGGAACTTACCTCTCTTCACCACCTCGCTGCTGTATATCCTGCAGTTTCTCAACAAACTCATGAAATTTCATTTCTTCCCTGTTGGACCTTGGCTTAAAGTTCTGGAAATTAGCCATCTTCTTCTCATCATAGTACAAGAACTTGTGGGTGCTGGCACTGTACACGGAGAAGTCACCGCTGCCAATATTTTCTTGCAGGTATTCAAGGTCCCATTTTAGTGCAGGATACACAAGATTTGTGTCCGTCAGCACCACAGGCTCCTAAATGGAAAAAATCAAGTTGTCCCAAGGAGCTGGTGGGTTCTTGTCCCAAGATTACAATTATTTTCCAACTTCAAAATAACTTCTGTTAACTAGCATGAACCCCGCAAGTTCCATTTCTCCTTGCTTCCCTCTCCATCCCCGCTTAGGCCCTTGTCCACAGCCCAGCGGGTCCCTCCCTTCTACCACCACTCGCCTTTGACCTCTCCTCCCAACCTGGTCCCTTCCCCCTCCAACTTCGAAAGCGGCTCCGCCCCCTACCTCATTCTCGATAAGCTCCTCCGCCCGGGGGTCGCTTTGACTCAGACGCGGGATGGGCCGGGTCGGGAAGGTGTAACTGCGCAGTTGGGACTCATCCCAGGCGGGGCCAGGGCCTTCAGCCTCTTCCCGGGGTTCTGCAGAGGCCGAGGACGCGGCCTCCGTTGCAGTCGCCGCCATCTCTACCGCTAGGGACGGCCCCACCGGAAGCGGAAGCTGCGCCTATTCCGGAGAAAAATACAACGGAAACCATAGAGATAGGCGGCAAGAGTGAGCGGCCCAGAGACACTAAGAACGCCGGCCCGAGCCCTTGGGGAGTGCCTCCTAATGGTAACCGATAGCTCTACACTGTAGACCTAGGACTAGACAATTACTTCACTGAGCACGGGTAATCATTTGGGCTAACCAGTTCATAAAATATTATTGCTCAGTGTGTCCAGGCCTACACAACAGGCAAAGAAGAAGGCAAGTTTCAGTTCAGTTCAGTCGCTCAGTCGTGTCCGACTCTTTGTGACCCCATGAATCGCAGCACGCCAGGCCTCCCTGTCCATCACCAACTCCCAGAGTTCACTCAGACTCACGTCCATCGAGTCGGTGATGCCATCCAACCATCTCATCCTCTGGTGAGGCATTAAATTTTACCCTAACAGATGGGGAGAGACACAAAATTGACCCACCTAAGGAAGTCAGAAGGAAAAGCAGTTGTCCAATACATAGATGTTGAGCAAAGTTTCATCTGAAGTCCTCTGCAAAAAAATATATGGCAACTTGAATTCCGAAATCAAAGGCGTTTTCTCTTTTTCTTTTTTTTTTTTTTTTGCTTGGCACCATTTGATTTCTCTGCTATCTCACCTACTTAAAAGGCATTTTTTTCTTAGTCCAACTCTGTTTCTCGACTGAATTAGATCAGGGTTTGCTGTTGATCGAGTGCAGATGTCATCCCACCATTCTGAACATCAATTAGTTGCTCATTTGCAAGAAGGCAAGTTGCTATAATTCTCCCCCAAATTTCATATACTGAAGAGTATGTATCAATTTTTATTGCTCTGATATATATTTGCGAATGTCTATAATAATGGATTCTACTCCAAAACAGTAATCACCCTAAAAGTTCCTGGAAATATGTGCATGTATATACTGCAAATTATGCAAATCATACTTGTGTAAATAAAAACATTCATATTCGAACAATAATGCCCCTCCCATTCTTTTGTTGGGCTGCTGCTGCTGCTGCTAAGTCGCTTCAGTCGTGTCCGACTCTGTGTGACCCCATAGACGGCAGCCCACCAGGCTCCCCTGTCCCTGGGATTCTCCAGGCAAGAACACTGGAGTGGGTTGCCATTTCCTTCTCCGACGCATGAAAGCGGAAAGTGAAAGGGAAGTCGATCAGTCGTGTCCGACTCTTCGCGACCCTATGAACTGCAGCCTACCATGCTCCTCCGTCCATGGGATTTTCCAGGCAAGAGTACTGGAGTGGGGTGCCATCGCCTTCTCCGTAGTAAATCTGAGGCGGGTTCAAATAATAGGACTGATTTTTTATTTGTTGGGTTGAGGTAACTGAGACATTCGGATGTAAACACGGGACTGAAACTGAAGAACCGTTTGTGGGCCGGGGGGTAATTCCCTGGTGGTCCAGTGGTTGGGACTTCTCGATTTTCAAGGCCAAGTGTGCGGATTCAGTCCCCAGTCGAGAAATTGGGATTCCCCCAGCCGCGCGGCTGAAACAAAACAACCGGTTTGTGGCCAATTTATGTGTTGCATCGTGCCTCTAAGTGAAGAAAAAAATTACTCTAACTGAAGGAAAAATTAATGTGGAAAACAAAACATGAACAAACAAAACCAAGCACTAAATTTGAAGAATGATCACGTTTGAATATGTAAAGAGGAAGTGCCACTGAAGGAGAGGAACAAGGCAAGCAGTCAGAGAAGAGATTCTCTCTCTTTAGTCGCTAAGTCGTGTCCGACTCTTGTGACCCCATGGACTGTAGCCTGCCAGGCTCCTCTGTCCATGGGATTCTCCGGGCAGTAACGCTGGAGTGGGTGGCCATTTCCTTCTCCAGCGGATCTTCCGGACCCAGGAATCGAACCCGAGTCTCCTTTATTGCAGGCAGATTCTTTACTGACTGAGCTATAAGGGAAGCCCTAAAAAAGAGATTAAACAGGCTCATTTTATTTATACAGGTCCTGGGGGAGGCGAGTCAGCTGTCCACCCAAGATACTCAGATTCCGAGTGCCCGCTATTCCGGGATGCATCTGAGTCAGCAGAGGGAGAAAAGGGACTCAACAATCAGAAATGTCAAAGCAGTGACCCGCTTGTTTTTCTGTCCTTTCCTCCCTGCCTCTCAGCCTCTACAGATCCGCGGACCTTCCGTCTGGCTTCCCAGCACCGTTTAAGCCCCGCCCTTAGTGAACCTTTAACACTTTTCTCCCTAATCGCGTTTGGCCCGGCTCAGCCGCCGTGACAAGGTCTTTGCGCATGTGCGGGGTGAAACTGAAAGAAGGTGAAGATGGCGGCGGCCAGGGCGGGGATCCTGGGAGTCCGATGGCTGCAAAAGGCAGTCCGAAACGTGGTGCCGCTGGGTGCACGGACAGGTCCGCTAGAACGGTCGAGGCCTCAGTGTGGGTGGGAGCGGGGAGTGCCTGAGGTTTATTGTGTTGGGCGCAGGGTGGATTTGGTGGGGTACCACGGCCGCCGAGTCCGGGGAAGGGCGGAGGTGGAGTTGGGATATCCACAAAAACAGAAGGAAGGTCTGCTGGTCCCTCGAAGCCTCGGGCTCTGACCTTGAAGCCTGAAGCCTTTAGAGTGGCAGGAAAAATGAGGTCGCTTCTGACCTGCCCTCGTCTGCCCTCCAGCCTCCCACATTACCAAGGACATGCTCCCGGGACCCTATCCCAAGACCCCAGAAGAACGGGCTGCCGCCGCCAAGAAGTATAATATGCGGGTGGAAGACTACGAGCCGTACCCAGATGATGGCACGGGGTGAGATAGGGTCTGCTCGCACCCGGGTAGTAATGGGAGAAGTTCGGACTGGGTGGGTGGCTCTACTCTGACCCTTTTCCCCGAACCTTTTCGTGACCCCTCAGAGTCAGTGGTGTGGGTGCTTTTCTCGGTGGAGAGAGGTGGGAGGGGAAGGGTGAGCAGCTGCAGTCGAGAGGACTTTAATTTTCTCCTTGGCTCAGGCTGTTTTCTCAGATGAGGAAGCTGAGGTTTTAATAGCTCCCCTGAGGACCCCTGAATAGCGGGAACCTTCCTTGGTCCATCCAGAGCGCAAGGTTTCATTTAGATTGAGCATCTGCTGGGCTCAGGTGGTGTCATCCAGGCACGTGACCAGGCTGGAGCTGGACTGCTGTCATGAGAACCTTATTTGTAGATAGAGTACTGTGTCTTAATATGTGTATATTTCTCTTTTTTAATCGTTGCTGTTAGCGTTTTGGAAATCTTAGCAACTTTAAAAGGTTAAATGGCTAACTCTTGCTCCAGTTGATGATTTTCCCCCACACCATCTCTGTGGTTAATTACCTGAATTGATTACTGTCATCCTCATTTTCTCCCTAGCATCACTCTTTCAGCGGTGATTTCAGCAGCTCCTATTCGTCTTGTTGTTTTCCAATCACTTTCTGTGACACATGTCTAGTTGTCATCATTTCCTATGACTTTTATTGTGTTGTGGACAAGAGCAGCCTCCGTAGCAGTCTGTATAAGTTGAACCTGGACTTGGTGAAAAATCCAGCCTATCACACCCATACGGTGTTTGAGGCTTCGAGATGTGTGTCAATTTTGTGGCTGAGAAACACAGTTGCTAGGAAGAGTGCTTCTCTCATCTGTACCTTTTTGTTTTTATTCCAGTTAACTGGGCAACCTTAGGTTCAGACTCTAAACTTCAGTTTCTTTTTCTGTCTACTGAGGAAAACAGAGTGATTGATTGTCAAATTCCCTTCCATTGCTAACATTATAACATGGTGTGACTTTTTTTCTTTTTGTTGAAAGAAGATAAGAAAAGCTTACATATGTTAAATAATGTTTCGGAGTTTGACATGAATTTTTAATAACAATTTGGACTTCTGCAGTTAGTGCTGTGCTTAGTGAGTAAAAATTGAGATTTAATAAAACAAAATAGCAAATATTTTATTAACAATAATTTTGATACTGGAAAGCATTCAGGAAAATTAATCTCTTTTGTACCATTTGTAGGAATGTAAATTGCCACAGTCTTTCTGGGGGGATATTTGGGATATTTACCAGCAGCCCTTTAACCCAACATTTCTCAATATGTGCACCACAGGAAAACACTGAGATCTTGATTGGAAGGTTAGTTCCTCTGTCCTTAGGGGGAGGCCATTATCTTGTCACTTGGTTTCTCATCTCAGAGATGAGAAGGCTGTGCATTGTCGGAGGCTCTCAAAGCCGTGTCCAGAAGTTCTTGCTGTCTCTCAGGTATGGTGACTATCCGAAACTGCCTGACCGCTCACAGCAGGAGAGGGATCCATGGTATGACTGGGACCACCCAGACCTGCGGTTGAACTGGGGTGAACCGGTGAGAGAACCATGTCCCATTTGCCCTTTCTTCCTTTTCCGTATGTCTTCTGTAGATCAGATGGCACTTTTCTGCCCAAGTGGGCTTTCCTGTGGCTCAGTGGTGAAGAATCTGCTTGCCACTGCAGGAGACATAGGTTTGATCCCTGATCCAGGAAAATCCCCTGAAGAAGGACACGGCATCCCACTCCAGCATTCTTGCTGGGAGAACCCCATGGACAGCCCATGGGTCACAAAGAGTCGGACATGACTTAGCGACTAAACATCAACAACACTAAGGTTTTTCTGCCCAAGGAAGCAGGGTCAGGTGCTCTGAGATCTGAGGTTCCCTGTGTGTGTGTGTGTGTAAAGGACTTCTGAGAATAATTGAAGCTCTTGAGTTGTGAATGTTCATGATTGGGACTGTGTCTGATCAACCAAACCCAGACATAAGCCAGCATCCAGTCCTGTGGGCCAGAGTATCTCAGATGTGGCTCTCAGAATATTGCCCAGGGCAAGAGAATGCCTTTCAAGTCTTGTTTGAGGCTCTAATCACTCTGGACTGCCTGCCTTTTGCAGGAAGAGCAGTATGTGACGGTGATCTGCCTTTCTGTCTCAGATGCACTGGGACCTGGACATGTATATCAGGAACCGTGTGGACACGTCCCCGACTCCTGTTAATTGGAACCTCATGTGTAAGCACCTCTTCGGCTTCGTCGCCTTCATGCTGTTCATGTTTTGGGTAGGGGAAACTTACCCCGCCTACCAGCCTGTGGTGAGTATCTGATGCGTGCTCCCTCAGGCACACTTTCCTGAGGGAATGCAGTCTCTGGAGTAGAGATCTACCCGATACCAAGCTTGGCTTCCTGGTGAGGCCTATAGAGGGCCTTAGCTATTAGCTACTGGCCTGGAATAAGTACCAGAGCACAGCTTTTGCCTGTATCTTGGGTCAGTCTGAGTGAGAAGAAACTATGTAGGACTAGATGAGGAATGAGAATGAAGAAGCCAGCTAGTCTTTAGAGTTGCCATTTGGAGAACTGTACTTACCACCGTATTTCAGCAAGTGATCTTTTAAGGTAGAGTCCAGGAATCTCAAGTTGAAAGCTTATCCTTTATTGGTGTGAAGGGCATTTTCTATAGGAAGCAATTAAATGTTTACTACAAGCATGGACAGTTAATTTAAAGAACATGAAGGACACAGCAAATATACTGTCTGTATAGAACAGACTTGTTGCCAGGAAGGGGGTGGGGAAGGGATGGATTGAGAATTTGGGATTAGCAGATGCAAACTAGTATAAATAGAATGGATAAACAACAAGGTCCTATTATAAAGCACAGGGAACTATATTCAATATCCTGTGATAAAGCATAATGGAAAAGAATATGAAAAAGTTAACTGATTGATTCAGTTAACACATAACTGAATCACTTTGCTGTACAGCAGAAATTAACAAACATTGTAAATCAACTATACTTAAATAAACTAAAAGAAGAATGAAAATATACTGTCTAGCTTTGAGGACATTTAATTCGGATAAGAAAATTTAGATATGTGACGTGAGCAACATTGGAACATACATAGGAATTTGGCACAGGTTTTGTGTATATATGTGTGTAGTGAATATATGTGCTTGTGCTGTTAGGGAGGATTATGCTAGATGCTAAAACATATATGTTTAGATGATGGAGAGAAGTTGAAGAGAACATTTGGGGGAAGAAAACAGAATGGAGGAAGAGGACAATGAGTTAGCTGGAGTGGAATAGGTTTATAAATAGCTCTCAGACAACCAGCTGCACCTGGGGAACTGCTAAAAAGTCAGATTCCTTAGCTCTTGGAGAGCCTAATTCAGTAACTCCACAGTGGGGTTCTACAATCAATATTTAACAAGTTCCCAGGTAATTTTGATGTGCTGGGAAATCAGGTGTGGAAACTGCTGTGTTAGAAATATTGTGAAGTGCATTTGATCAGTTTGGTTGGGCACCTTTTATTGCGTGGCTGAGGGATGTGGACTTGATGGTATAGTAATGCATTAGTTGAATAAATGTTTATGAAGCTCCTGTCATGTACCAGGTACAGAAGGTGCTAAGGGTTGGGAATACATTGATGACTTGGCCTGCCTCTAGGAAGCAGGGAGCCATGTTGGGATTTTGAACAGAAGAATGCTGTAATGATGCCTAGGTTTTTAAAAGATTAACCTGGGAATAGTCTACAGGGTGGACTGTGAGAAAGGTACTAAAAGCGGGAGGCTGCTGTGTCTCCAGTTGGCTGCACAGTGCTGCCTCTGCTGAGATAGGCAATGTCCTAACGGTAGCGCGCATGTCTGTGCATGGACACAAGCCTTCCTACCGAGCCCCAGGGGCCCCAGGCTGGAGAGTGCACATAGGGCTGGTGTGAGCACTAACTTCACTTCAGGAGAGCAAGAAATGCAGTGTGGCTCTTCCATTTTTCAATTCTGTAAGCACATCACCCTTTTCTCCTCCCCTTGAGCTGTTCTCTGACAGCTGTTTGTTGGTAAAGCCAGCAGCCCCTAAAGCACGTCCAAGCCACGTTTCCTCTGTGCTCACCCCACTGCTGCTCCTGCACGCCTCATTTGCTAGGCCACTTTAGTGGTGGAGCCATTAGAGGCTGAGTGACTTAAAGGAGATTGAGTCTGTCTCGACCCCGAGAGAGTGGGATGGATGGATGCATCATCTCATTTAGAAAGCTTCCCTCATGCTCTCCCTTTCTCTCTCTCCCTCCCTCTCCCTCCTCTTTCTCTCTCTCTCACACACACATATACTGTAGGCACCACTTCTCTTACACACACACACACACACTCTCTCTCTCCCCCCCTACCTCTGTAGGCACCCTTTCACTTATACACACTCTCTCTCTGTAGGCACCCCTTCTCTTACACACACACACACACACACACACATATACTCTCTCTCCCTCTCTCCCTCTCTCTCTCTCTCTCTCTCTCTCGGCACCACTTCTCTTACAGTCTAGGCTTTCTCACTGCCTTGGGCTGAGCTGGGAAAAAGAGTGCTGTCCCTGCTGTTCTGGCCCAGCTGGGTCTCACCAGAAGCTACTGTGTACCTGTTTACTGTGTGTGATTCTTCGCTCAGGGTAGGCTATAGCCAGGTGTTGGCTGGATATATGTTGTTCTTGCTGACCTGTGTTTTCTCCTTAGGGGCCAAAGCAGTATCCTTACAATAATCTGTACCTGGAACGAGGCGGCGATCCCAACAAAGAACCTGAGCCAGTGGTTCACTATGAGATCTGAGGAGGCTTCATGAGCTTTGTGTTCCCTAACTGACTCCTTCAATCCTAGAAATTTAACTTTAATGAAATCCCTAATAAAACTTAGTGCTGTGGTATCTGTGCCTCATTTCCTCTGGGAATAGCTACTGCTTAAGCATAACTCATTTGAAAAGACCCTGATGCTGGGAAAGATTGAGGGCAGGAGGAGAAGGGGACAACAGAAGATGAGATGGTTAGATGGCATCACTGACTCAATGGACACGAGTTTAGGTAGACTCCGGGAGTCGGTGATGGACAGGGAGGCCTGGCATGCTGCAGTCCATGGGGTTGCCAAGAGTCAGACATGACAGAGTGACTAAACTGAACTGAAGCATAAGAGGATGTTGATCTGTTAATTTCGCTGGGAAAGGTAGTTGAGGGTTCCAGTTGTGCAGCAGGTAGTTACGGGTAGCTCCCCATTTACAGGGTGTTCTGACTTTTCAAATTGGAACAGATTTATTTCCCATAAAAAAACTTTTAATAATAGTAGTTAGCTAAAAAAAAGTGTACTTTTACATGTTTCAAAATACTATAGGATAAATAGGTGTTCTGGGACAGGCCTAGGGCTGTGATTGCCTCTAATTTTGTATGTATCTCATAAGAATATGTATTTATTAAAAACACACCATTGTAAATAACTATACTTCATTTAAAAAAAAAGAGAATATGTATTCCAAAGCAGCTTCTGAATCCTAGACTGTTATAAGTTGACATTACCTATATTTATGAATTAGAGGATAGTCACTGAGTTATTACTGAACCTATGCATGGCTTTCATTACCTTAATGATTCATCCAAGCTCCTATAATAGCCTTAGGAAGAGAAAAACCATGTTTTTAAGGGTCTATCTCAATGCATCTGTTAAAGAGAACCAATTTATGTTCTTTTCTTCCCTTTAGGGACATTTTCTTAAATTACAGTGATACTGCTAAAAACCTGTCCCATAAAAAAGTGTACATTCAGCATGATCTATGGAAGCAAGTGCATTCACATTAGATAAGTGGTCCTTTGGAGGTGTGAAGACAGTGAAAGACGTTTATGAGATCAGGGAGTAGGTCTGCTGAAATGCCTCTTTTTTTTTTTCTTCTTTTTTGAAATGCCTCTCTGAAGGTCTCCACTGCTTTTTATGTCTTCATTCTCTGTCCTTTAAAGCATTTGATAATCATTTAACAAACTTCTGTCTGCCTAATATATATGACACTGATAGGCCTTGGGGATATAAAGTTGAACAAGAAAATAATTGCCTTCGGTGAGTTACCTAGAAAAGAAAACTAGCATTTATAAAACAAGGTGAAAAGAATTTCTAAGATGTCCCAGTTGCAGGAAGAGTGTGTTTTTTGTTCTTTTTTAAATCATGTCCTACTTGAAACTAACCTTATGCCTTTGGTTCAGATTTCTTTCAGAACACACACCTTGGCCTCATTCCCTCCTTTAAGGTGTTGCCTGAGGTTCAGTTTTCAATCCTGTTTCTTCACCAGTACCCTACATTCTTTTCTGTTCTGAGTTCAAAACTCCAATATCCATGTGAAAAGGAAATCTAGAGCTGTGTCACAAAGACAGGGCCCAGTCATAATCAGCTCACCATCTTTGGAGGTATATCAGACTGGACTACAGTAGAATTCATGCATTAAAGTTCTGAATCAAAATAACTTAGGTCCAAAATCTTCAGCTGCCTACAGAATATTTTACTTGGAAATGCCATAATTCCCTCAATCGATATATATGATCATAGATATCCCTGCCAACTGTTTACCTATCAGTCACAAGAGCCTGTTCAGCTATTACAATCTGTTACAATCCGTCAATCCAAGAGTTCATCACCTGGTACCTGAATTGTTCTGTTAGTCTCCTAATTTGATTCCCTGCCTCCAGCTCTGTTCTCTCTGCAAGGGGATCCAGATTGCTAGTGATATAATCTTACTGCATGTTGTTCAGTCACTAAGTTGGTTCCGACTCTTGCAACCCCATGGGCTACAGTCTGCCAGGCTCCTCTATCCATGGTATTTTCCAGGCAAGAAAATACTGGAGTGGGTTGCCTTTTGCTTTTCCAGGGGATCTTCCCAACTCAGGATTAAACCAGAGTCTCCTGCATTAACAGGCAGCTTCTTTACCCCTGAGCCACCATATCTACCTATAATTTTCAGTAACTCCCAATTACCTGCAGAGTGGAATTAGTATTCCACAATCTGTAGTCAGCCCAGTTCCCCAACTGTAGCCGCTTTCATTCACAGTATGGGAAATGCCAGGGCGCCTATCAGTCTGTTGGGGCCCTTTCTCTTTGTTGGGACATCACCTATCTTCTTGAAACTTCAACGTGCAACACCTGTCTCGTCTCTGATACCTTCCGGGTAGCCCCTGGTCTCAGAGAAGGCAATGGCAACCCACTCTAGTACTCTTGCCTGGAAAATCCCATGAACGGAGGAACCTGGTAGGCTGAAGTTCATGGGGTCGCGAAGAGTCGGACACGACTGAGCGACTTCACTTTCACTTTTCACTTTCATGCGATTGGAAAAGGAAATGGCAACCCACTCCAGTGTTCTTGCCTAGAGAATCCCAGGGACGGCGGAGCCTGGTGGGCTGCTGTCTATGGGGTCGCACAGAATCGGACACGACTGAAGCGACTTAGCAGCAGCAGCAGCAGCAGCCCCTGGTCTACGGTCCCTCGCTCTCCAACCATCTACAGCTCTTAATTAGTTCAACATTTGGGAGCACCAGTTTTTGGTTCGCCGCACAAAGTCACTCTGCTATTAAGGCCTGTGCGGGCTAAGTCGTTTCAATTGTGTCCGATTCCTTGTGACCCTATGGACTGTAGCCCGCTGGGTGATTCTGTCCACAGGCTTCTCCAGGCAAGGATACTGGAGTGGGTTGCCATGCCCTTCTCCAGGGAATCTTCCCAACCTAGAGAAGGAAGCCGCGTCTCTTACGTCTTCTGCATTGGTAGGCGGGTTATCGCTAGCCCCACCTGGCCTAGATTGCTTTTCACCTTTTCAGCTAAGTGGATTCCACAGAGCGCTCCTGGAGCTAGGACCAGGTCTTTTCCGCTTAATTAGTATTTTCCCTTTGGAAAATACACCAGAACTTTAATAGTCGCGGGATCTGACCCACTGCATAATCACAGGACAGGTGAGGGAAGCCCCACTAAAAGCTACATTTCTATGAGGGAACGTTCTCCGTGGGTTGTCCGGGTCCCGGGCCTGGCATCTGGCGGCGCCTGTGGCGGTGCGGGCGGCCTGCACTACTTTTGGCCCTCTGCAGCCGCCGTCCACAGCGCCCGCGGAGCTCCAAAGCCCTGAGGGAACCGGCTCCCGATTCCAGCTCTGCGGCCCCAGACCCTTGAGCTGGGCTCTCCGCGCAGGTTGGTTTTCCCCGCCTGTCCCGGGGTTCCTGAGAGCAGAAGGCGCGCCGGGGACCCAGAGCGCGGTTCTTCTCTAGCAGGAGTGCCAGGAGGCGCTCGTCCTCGGCGGAGACCCCGGCCCGCCAGGCTCCCGCCCGGGGGCTACGGCCGGTGTGCCTCTCAGGGGACCCCACGATGCCCGCCCTGCTGTCGGACTGCAGCCGGCTCACTCTCCCTGCGGCGCCCGGGCCCCGCAGCCCGACGACGATCTCTCTCCAGCGCTGCCCTCGCGCCTCCCTCAGCAGCCCTGGGCCCTGACCTGTCCGGGGCCCAGAGTCGGCCGCGGGTCCGTGCGTCCCGCCCGGGCGAAAACGCCCGTCGGTGCTGACGCCGGTGAACCGCGGGGAAGGCCGACCGTCCTCCAGAGCGAGTGGACAGCTAAGGAGGCTGGCTTTCCCCCTTCACTGCACCAGTGTGTCCAGCTCTTGGTTGCATGATCATAGCTCTTCCCACCTTTGACGCTCCTAGGCCCCGCCATTCTGACCGCAGCGGGGACCATTTTTGCCAACAGTTGTCTCTGAAGAAAGTAGATGACAAGCCTATCTTCTCAATTTGTAGGCTGGTATTTAAGCACTATGGAGTTTACTTTAGACTGGTGTAATGGTTAAAAGCAACGGGCTCTGAAGGCTGGTTGGGGTTCACAGCTTGGCCTAGCCAGTTTTCTTCCCTGTAAAATGGGGATAGTAACTACTGACCCTGGAACCATTATTAGAATTAAATGGGAGGTGCACGTTAAGAGCACTGAGCTAATTGTAGCTCCCACTTCAGAGACCTTTCTCCAGAAACGTGAAAATGATCTTGACCAGCAGGTGGCACTGGTGACCGTATAGTATGATGTGCAATCTCGTCAGAGGAGTCCTGTTGTAGCCTCAAGTGTTTAGAGGTGCCCGGGAAGTCTTGGTTGAGTTGGCAGCCCTAAGCTTTCTTCAAGCTGGACAGTACATTTGAGATTAAGTAATAAAACTTTTGTTTTTGTTGGTCAAGACTAACCTGGCTGTGGGCTTGCTCAAGCAGGTCACAGCGGGTCCCAAGTTGACTCCATCAAGTTCATTGTTGAAGTGAAGTGGTAGTTTTGAGCAGGGCTCAAGGGGGTTTGTGTTTTATTGAGTGTGATAGAAGCCACTGAAAAACTTTAAGCATGGAATGTCAAAATCCTATTTTTTATTTTAAAAGTTTACTGTTGCTCTATGCAAAGAAAGAATTGGGTGATGGAGATGAGCAGCAGGGAGATGACCAGTAATCTAGGTGATAGATGATAGGGTCTTCAAATAGCGTAGTGGTGGTGAAGATGGAGAAAAATAGATTAAGATATATTTTGGAGGTAAAACTGGAAGACTTAATGATAGATTAGAAGGGAAAGGAGAAGGAGGGATCTAGGGTGATTTGCAGGGTTTGGGGTTGAGCAGTTGGCTGTTTGCTGAAATGAAGCCTGAAGGAACAACAGATGAAGGGGTGAGATGGTAGAATGGAGAATTCCATTTTAGACAGACTAACTTTTAGGTATCTTTACTATACCCAAGTGGAAATATTTGATTAGCAGTTGTATATAAGAACTTGTAACTCAGAGGAGAGATTTGTGTTGCTGATAGAAATTTGGCAGTCATCAGCATATGGATAATGTTTAAAACCAAGGGAATGGATAGAGTGGCTGAGATTTTCTGGTTTGATGGTTATCATCACCATTGGGCCTGTGGCAACCAGTGTGGTTCAGTATCTTTTAGGATTTAAAGCCTTAGATTTCAGTAACTGGGTAAGTTCAGTTCAGTGCTCAGTTGTGTTTGACTGTCTGCGACCCCATGGACTGCAGCACACCAGGTTTCCCTGTCCAACTGGGTAAATGAATTGTCATTACAGATCTGCAGTCGATCATGTATTTGTCACCCTGTATTGCCTCCAAATACTCCATCCTATGGTGGAGCGAGGAAAACAGGTGCTCGTGTCCACAGGTGTTCCCTTTATCTGGCCCAAAAGCTTGTGGTTTCTACTGTTGTTTTCAGTAGGCTGAGGATCATGTCACTTTTCTGCCACCTACAGGACAGACCATGAAGCTGAAGGAGCTTGAGCGACAAGCCGTCCAAGTGTGGAGCCCAGCCAGCCAGTACCCTGTGTATCTGGCCACAGGTATGGTGGTACTGTGGATGAGGATCCGCTGGATAGGTTAAAGGGAAACTTAGTATCCAGTGCTCTTGATTGTGCTTCAGAGAAAGTTTCAGAGTCATGGAAAGGTGGGGTTGTCTAGCAGCATAAGCAAGGGGATATTAGGAGTTTTAGTCCCTGGGGACAATCTTCAATTATGGCTCAAGGCTAAGCACCTCATGCTTTCTTGCTCTTTTTTGGAGGTACCACTTGAAAAAGGGTATATCCAGTTTTCCCCCATTCCTCCTTTTCTCTACTACCTAACCATTTATACCCCAAATCCATGCATATATTGTTGCTCACATGCTGCCTCTTCCTGACTTTTCTTGTGCCTAGGAACATCTGCCCAGCAGCTAGATGCCTCCTTTAGTACAAATGGCACATTGGAAATCTTTGAGGTTGATTTCAGGGACCCCTCTCTGGACTTGAAACGCAAGGGAGTCCTTTCTGCCTCCAGCAGGTACTATGTCTGAACTGTTGATGGGTATGCAGGACAGATCCTAATACAAACCTTGATGGGGAATCTCAGGAGTGGTGTGTGTTTCTCAGGGCTCATGAGGGGACAAGTGAGGGGAGAATGATCTTTAAGTTGGAGAGAAATTAATTCTGGGTTTATTTTGCAAGAAGAATTTGAAAACTCCCACTCACACCTTTGTGGGGAGCAGCAGCATCAGGCAGAATGATGTGATAGAGATGCCTCACACAAGCCTGGACCCATGAGTACCTGGTCTCTCTCTGGAACCCAGAGATGTTGGCTCCTTCCTCCCTTGGCTCTTGTGAAAATAACAGCCTTGCACAGTATCTCCCTTTTCTGCCAATGAGAGGCAAATGAATGATCCTCTCCTCATTGCTGTCAGGCACTGATTGGGCACTCATGGATCTCATGGCTCTGGCAGACTTACAGGGCTGGGTATGAGCATTCACTGAGCCTATGTACACATGCCAGGCACTATGCTGGGGCTCTGTATATTGTATTCATTTCTTAAAATGAATCTAGCCAATAAATACCATTATTCCCATTTTACATAGGAGGGAACCAAAACCCCGGGAAGCTAGAATTTAAGTCTGGTCCTAGCTGACTCCAAGACCTGCTTTCTATTATTCAACTGTTCTTTTATTAATTTTGTAAAGATGAGGCTTATAGTCTGAATCAGTGATCCCCAGATTTTTGCACCATCAGGAGAAATGTGAATATTCATTGCACTCAAGTATATTTTCAATATAAATAATATACATGTATTACTGTATTATTTTTTAATATAAAAATATAAATCCTTTTCTTATATCCCAGAGGATTTTCTTGCCATCCCCCTTAAAAGATTGCTGGTCTGTTATGTAACTTTTCATCTTACGCCTTTTTTAGTTCGTCTGAGTGATTAAGATACATAGAAGTACCCTCCTCTTTCTTTTCATGGCTTGACTTAAAAATAAGTTATTCTTCTTACTTTCTTGAGCTTGTATATCACTTTATCACTCCTTTATTATTTATCACTCCTTTATCACTTTATTACAGTCTCTTATTTTGCAGTTTTTTACATTTCTTTCTATTTCCAGTACCTGTACCTTTTGAAGAGAGGCCTTGGCAATTTTGCCAGTAATGATGAGATATTCTTAACCTGTAAGTAGGCATTTCAGAAAGGGCTGCTGAAAGAGGAGAGCTAATTTAATCATATTTATACTCCTGAAGATAAGAAAAGGGGCAGTGGGCAAGGGCTCTTTTCTTAAACCAGCCAAGTAGCAGCTTCAGCACAGTAGTGGCTCCTTAAGGCCAAGAGTTCTTAAGAAAGAGCTTATTGCTTAAGAAACCTTGAAACTGAATCCTGAGAACCATGTAGGCAGAGACTTTTGTCTGTTTTATTTATTTATTAATCGCTATTTATTTATCTCTAACATCTTAGAATAGTGCCTGGCATTAGGTAGTTGAAAATATATCTGTGGAATAAATGAGTGATATTAGAAACTTCTGGATTACCAACCTGAGCATTCATATCCACCACTTCAGTTAGTTATGGTCAGTCTTCTGTTGGTCTTAGTGCCTGAAGAGCTTTTCAAGGGTAACAACCTGTTTTGCAGCCAACTAGGTTGAAAAGGCTTCCTTTTTTCACCTCTGTAATTGGGTCTAAAGATTGATTCTCCTTCTCGAAGACCTAGGGGGTTACCTTTGATGCAGTTCTGTTGCGGCCTTTCTGAAGAAATCATCTTAGATGCTCCAGGGTCTAAGGCACTCACTTCTTTTCATTCTAGCCTAGGTTAGGCCACTTACTCAAAAGTCAGCATCACAAACAATTGACCAAAATGATCAGGGTAGATAAAGCTCAACCCACCCTTTGCTTTATGCTTTCCTCTTTTCTGTGTCATCTTCTGCATGGTTAAATGGAAAGCACAGTTGTGTTGGATTGCTGCCTTGCCTAAAACTATATGACTTCAAGCAAATTTAATTCCATCAGTGATCTTAGGTTTCCTCACTTATGTATAAAGAAGAGGTTGTATAAGATGACTTCTAAGAACCTCAGTTCAGTCGCTCAGTCGTGTCCAACTCTTTGCGACCCCATGAATCACAGCACGCCAGGCCTCCCTGTCCATCACCGACTCCCGGAGTTCACTCAGACTCACGTCCATTGAGTCAGTGATGCCATCTAGCCATCTCATCCTCTGTCATCCCCTTCTCCTCCTGCCCCCAATCTCTCCCAGCATCAGAATCTTTTCCAGTGAGTTAACTCTTCGCATGAGGTGGCCAAAAGTCTAAGAACCTACTGGGCTCCAAATTTAGGTCTTACGTTCTTCCCTTTTTCTAGCCTAATTTCCTTCCTTTTCCCCTAAAAACAAAAACAAACAAACAAACAAAAAAACCCTCTCTGTATCTCTCTTATTATTGATTTAACATTTTTCAAAATCTTCCCTCTTCCATTGCCAGCCCTTTTTACCTGACCCAGGCCTCAACTACATTTGAATCCTGAAGATCCCCTTATACTCAATCCATGATGCATCAGAGAAATATTATCTACTTAGAAATACCTGACTGAAAGAGGAATGTTTTGAAAACCATGAGTGTTTGAGTGTAGATAAGAGATAGCTAAAAGCTATAAATAGAGTGAAGAGAGCGTATGGATAAATGCCGCTGGATGCAATCAGCATCAAAATGGATTAGCATGTGCGCTGATGCAAGTGATGTTTGGTTTGTTAGATGAATCCCACTCAAAAAGAAAGCTTTCTGGTAGAATAATACATTGTTTATGTATTGACTTTTGGGTTAGGGACACGGCTGCCTATGCCTGAATGAGTTCAGAGGTCACTGGGTGATTTGCTGCTCTCTACCTCTGTCTATACTGAGGTTCTAGATCTCTGAGTGGCCTCTGTAGCCTATGTCTGACTCATCTTCTAGTAACATGGAGAAAGTAAGTAATCTATCTTCCAATACAGTTATGTCAGTTCAGCTCCTTGGCTGGCAGTATGACCCCTCTTTAGGTAAGAGATCATTTTGTTACCACTCCTAGTTTTCTTGTTTCTAAGACTTGCCTTCTCTTTAGAGACATCAGGATCACAGAGTAGAGAGAACATGGCTTTGTTGTTGGGTTCAAATCCCAGCTTTACCATATTCTGTCCTATTGGGCACCTTATTTTAACTTCTCTGACTCTATTTTCTCTACTGTAAATTTGAGATATATAGTCAGCACATTGTAGCCTAGTGCATACTAGGCAGTCAGAAAAGTAGTTCTCCTCTCAAACAGCCATTGCTCCACCCCACTGTCTTCATTCTCCAGCTTGGAGCACTGCCCTCATTGCTCTGTTTAGCTTCTAAGGAAACTTGGATTTCCTCAGTTATTTTGGCCAGGATGTGGACAAACTCATTTTCACTCTAACCCACTAACATGAGGTTGAGGTTTTTCATAAGGAACGTTACTAAGCAAATAAAATAAAAATCCAAAATACAGAAGTACAGAAATCATGGGGACAAGAAATTATATAGCATGTATTCCTAATCATACGGCAGCTGAAGCTTGGCCTCTGATGAGCTTAGCCGGTATGATAATCTGATCTCACAGGTCTCTCCAGCCTTGTCTTTTCCTTTTTACCAAAAGTGTAGCCGTGAGTTCATTACCCCAATAGGCTAGTTCGTTCTTTATGAATTCAGCTACTTCCTGTTGTTCTAGGCTGGTATGCAGTCTGATGGATCTCAACCTTGGCAACTTGTTAGCATCACGGGGGGCACTTGTTAACAATGTAGATTCTAAGGGCCTGACTCTGGACATTCTGCTTCAGGTGGCCTGGGAGGGAATCAAGGAAGCTGTATTTTCTTCAGGTGCCTCCTCTCATTCTGTGATGCTGTACAGTCTCCATCACTGCCATCATTATCCTGGGAAACTCTAGCAAAGAATTCCACCTGTATTTTCATGTTTTCAAAGTTCCCACTTTCCTATACAAACTCTTCTCCCTATACCTCTCCTTAAATCTTTTAGTTCCTATTTTCAGGTCATCTTTTTTGTTTGTTTTATAACTTTTTGTTTTCAAGATATTCAAACATAGAAAAGTTGCAGAATATTACAATGATAAAGGCTTCCCTGATGGCTCAATGGTAAAGAATCCACCTGTAGTGCAAGAGACTCAGGAAACACAGGTTTGATCCCTGGGTCAGGAATATCCCCTGGAGAAGGAAATGGCAACCCACTCCAGTCTTCTTGCCTGGGAAATCCCATGGACAGAGGAACCTAGCAGGCTACAGTCCATGGGTTGCAAAGAGTCAGACATGACTGAGTGACTAAGCCCACATACCTTCACTTAGACTCATCAGTTGTTAATGTTTTAACACTAACAGACATCACATTTGCTCACATGCTGTGTGCTCTCTTTGTACATACACACACACACACGACTAAGTCTTCTTTGCCAGACTCTCCCAGGTGTTCCCTACTCCCAGGTGTTGTCTATCACAGCCATTCAGGCTCCAGTTCCACTCTCATTGAAGTGTTAACAATAGGAATGTACTTTCTACATGCCTACACAAAGGATAATGATTTTGTCGCACCCTGTATTCTGCAGTTCAGCCACTCTAAAGTAACTGGGTCCTCTTCTTTAACCCTGTGGTGACTCCTTTGAGGTCTTGGGTACCTTTTACTCTGATTCGTATGTCATGTGCTATGACCATACTGAGGTTGCTGCATTCCCATGTGAGTTTCTCTGGGTGCACCTTCCTCTGCTTCTTGTGTGGACTATGTCAGGCTTCTCTGGGTAATCTGCTGTCTTGTTCTCTGCCCGTGCTGAGCTCTAGCCCCTGGATGACATGGCATCCTCTGGAGCCAGCATGGAACCATTCTTCTGCCATGGTAACATCAGCGTAACTTTAGAAAGCAGCCTTTCTGACAGTAGTTTTAGACCCACTGTTGGTTCAGCTGTGCTGTTTCTGTTCAGATGCTGGCCTTGTCTGAATTAGTGTTCAGCTCTTCACTTCTGAGAGGTTGGCTCTGATCTAAGGACTGGCTAGACAGGTTCTTGCCTGGTTTCCCCCTTTACTTTCTTTGCTGACTGTTCCCAGAGTGTGGAAACATTTAATTTCAGTTAGGGATCTTACATGACATCATTCAGTGTGAAATCTGCCTTCTCAGAAGGGGTGTGGAAATATCCTTGGCTAACAGCTGTGAAATGGAGGGAAGACGACCTGTGAGGCATTGGGGGTTTCACATCCCTTCCCTAGGGGCTTTTCAGGGGACCTATTCTTGACCAGGAAGCCCAGGGTCCATCTCTTTCTAGTGTGCCAGAATGCAAGATGCTCAGAAAGCCAGAAAAGTGTTTCCCAAACAGTGCATTTATTCTTCATGCCTCTGTTTCTCTAAGGCTGGCCCACAGAATACATATGGCAGCTCCAGTAGACTAGTCACATGAGCATGGCATGGGAAGGGCAGGTCTATAGATCTTTTCTCACTTCCTATTTAAGAGGGGACAGCAACTGTTGGCCTAGGGAACCTGCTTCTATTCAGGTGTAGAAGAGTTCGGATCTTCCTCTCAATAGAAGACCATATTTTATGATGGTTAAGAGCTCAGGCTTTGGCATAAGATGGGTCTGACTTTGAACCTTGAGTCTGTCACTTCCTAGCTGTTGCTGTTGCTGCTGCTGCTGCTGCTGCTGCTGCTGCTAAGTCGCTTCAGTCGTGTCTGACTCTATGCGACCCCAGAGATGGCAGCCCACCAGGCTCCTTTGTCCCTGGGATTCTCCAGGCAAGAACACTGGAGTGTGGGTTGCCATTTCCTTCTCTAATGCATGAAAGTGAAAAGTGAAAGTGAAGTCGCTCAGTCGTATCCGACTCCTAGCGACCCCATGGACTGAAGCCTACCAGGCTCCTCCATCCATGGGATTTGCCAGGCAAGAGTACTGGAGTGGGTTGCCATTGCCTTCTCCTTCCTAGCTGTCAGTTCAGTTCAGTCGCTCAGTTGTGTCCAACTCTTTGCGACCCCATGAACTGCAGCATGCCAGGCCTCCCTGTCCATCACCAACTCCCGGAGTTTACTCAAACTCACATCCATCGAGTTGGTGATGCCATCCAGCCATCTCATCCTCTGTCGTCCCCTTCTCCTGCCCCCAATCCCTCCCAGCATCAGAGTCTTTTCCAATGAGTCAACTCTTCGCATGTGGTGGCCAAAGTACTGGAGTTTCAGCCTGAGCATCAGTCCTTCCAAAGAACACCCAGGACTGATCTCCTTTAGGATGGACTGGTTGGATATCCTTGCAGTTCAATGGACTCTCAAGAGTCTTCTCCAACACCACAGTTCAAGAGCATCAATTCTTCAGCGCTCAGCTTTCTTCACAGTCCAGCTCTCACATCCATACATGACTACTGGAAAAACTATAGCCTTGACTAGACGGACTTTTGTTGGCAAAGTAATGTCTCTGCTTTTGAATATGCTATCTAGGTTAGTCATAACTTTCCTTCCAAGGAGTAAGCGTCTTTTAATTTTATGGCTGCAGTCACCATCTGCAGTGATTTTGGAGCCCCAAAAAATAGTCTGACACTGTTTCCACTGTTTCCCCATCAAATAGGAGTAAAATTACTAGCTGTATAACAGGAGTTTTGTAACTTCTCTGTGCCTCATTTTCCTCAATTGAAAATAAGGTAAATACCTCATGGGATTGTTGATCAGCTAATACATGTAAAGCACTTAAAGCAGTGCCTAGTACATAGGAACTTATCAATAAGTATTGTTATTTGAGTTGGGAGGATTAAGTGAAGTAATCTATTTGAAGTATTTTTTTTCAGCCAAAGGGCAGGGCCAGGCAGAGGAGACTTCAGTTCTGCATCTGGGAAATGTGGGAGACAGGCAGGCCCTAAGGTTGGGGATGCCTGCATAATGGCAGAGGCTGACAAAGATGCCCATTCTCTACTGACTGATGTGGACCTGAGTTGTCGCTGATGCCAGTTCTTCCTCTTTGTAGGTTTCACAAGCTGATCTGGGGGAGCTTTGGCAGTGGGCTTCTGGAAGCCTACGGGGTCATTGCAGGCGGCGGGGACAATGGCATGCTTACTCTGTACAATGTGACCCACGTCTTGTCTTCGGGAAAGGAGCCTGTGATTGCCCAGAGACAGAAGCACTCTGGGGCTGTCAGAGCCCTTGACTTTAATCCTTTCCAGGTACTAGCATCTCAGTTGATCAGACCTGCGAGGCACGGAGCAACAGATCTGAAGGGAAGCACTTGTGACCTCTGGTCTGTAACTCTGAGCCTTCCCAGGTTGTTACGGGGGTGGCTTTGAACCCAAATGTGGGTCTCTTTCCCCTTTTTCTGCTCTCATCTCTTCCTGGGATGGTATGTCTCCAAAGGCATATTCCTTCATACAGGGCAACCTCCTGGCCTCAGGGGCCAATGATTCTGAAATCTTCATTTGGGATTTGAATAACCTGAGTGTGCCAATGACCCCAGGATCCAAGTCACAGGTGAGGAGGCTCCTGGTGCTGCTGCTTAAAAGTGTGCAGCTGATTTTCCCAGAGAGAATTAAATTCTGGAGGCAGCCAGCGCACAGATTTCAGTCTCACCACTGGAGAGCAGTAAAGCTCCACAGACTAACATGTTGCCTACCAGCCAGATAATAGAGGGATGGAGGTGGGTGGGGACTGGTGGGAGGTTGGGGAATAGGGGTAGGGGTGGAAGTGGCTTGTGGTCATTGATTGTCCTAGAAGTTTCTGGAAGGCAAGAAGAGTGAGGGGAGTAAAAGACACCGAGAGAAGGGGTGACTGTACTGTTTATCATAGTATGATTTAAGCAAGGCCGGGCCCTGGGTTTAGCCAACCAGGGGCAAGAGTAGGACACCCAGATACACCCTTGTCCTTTTGTGGAGAGGTCAGCTTTGTCCCTGTGTCTTGTTCCCCCATGTAGCTGGGGGTCTCCTGTATCTCTGTGTCTGAGTGTACATGTCTTGTCAGTCTGTAACTGGGCCCCCATCTTTTTCTTTCTGGCTTTTCTGTCTTATGCATACAGTATCGTGAGGTAAGTTCAGTATGAATTTGATAGCATTTTGTGCCCTAAAGTATCAATGGCTTTTCTGTCTGCCTCATTCTCCCTGGGGGTCTTGGGTGTCTATATTTCCCTCCTTCCTACCCTCACCTTTCTCCTCTCCCTTTTTCTCTTGTCATAGTTGAGAAAGCTCTTTTTAAAATCTTGACTCTGTCCTCTCAGGAGCATCTTGGGATAGGAGTAAAACCCAGGTGCACCTGTCCTTCTTTCAGCTTCTACATCACTTTCTAAAGGATCCTCTCTGGAAAACTTCCCTTCCAGCTTCCTGAGACTGGCATGGTTTGGGTAGCCCCACGTCTACTCTTGGCTTTTCTGTGGGTGGTTGGGATCAGTGGCAGACCAGCTGTCTCTTGGTCCAGGGGTGACAGGTTGTCCTCATCCCACTCCCTGCCCCATTCTGCCTTAGCAGCCCCTGGAAGATATCAAGGCTCTCTCTTGGAACCGTCAAGTTCAACACATTCTGTCTTCTGCTCACCCCAGCGGCAAGGCAGTCGTGTGGGATCTCAGGAAGAATGAACCTATCATCAAAGTCAGTGATCACAGCAACTGGGTGAGTTAAATACAGGCAGAATATAGGCTCGCGCTCTGCTGTCTCTCTCAGGCCTAGCGTTGGAGCTGCTCTTCCCCAGGCCAGGGTTCTGCTTTCAGCTGTTACACGTGTGGATTCAGCCCTGTGGTAGATTTCCTATTGAGAGTGAAAGCTCAGAGAAGCTCCTTGCTTACGGTCATCACTTGTTCCCCAATGGCTGTGGTGTTCCCAATTACATAAGAAAGACACAAAACACAAAGACACAAAACCCTCAGAGAGGTCCCATTTCAGCTAGACAAAAAGGGTTCATAAAAAGAAGAGTCAGGTTCTATTGCCCATTGGGATCTGCTTTGTTCACAGATGCACTGCTCAGGCCTGGCCTGGCACCCAGACATCGCCACCCAGTTGGTGCTTTGTTCAGAAGATGATCGTCTTCCAGTAATTCAGCTGTGGGACTTGCGCTTTGCCTCCTCACCCCTAAAGGTGCTAGAGAGTCACAGCAGGTAGCATGTCATCCTTGGTGGAGGGCAGGGCATAGCTGACCTGGGTAGAGGGCAATACGTGCCTCACTTTGGCTAGCAGACGTTCTCCCCGGCTTCAGAGCCGTCCTGGTGAACACACAGTTAAGCAGTTCTAGCCCCACCTCCAATCAAGAGGAGTTCCTGTAGACCCTGAGGTTATAGAAAAGAGCCTGAGATTCCATGTAACCTCCAGACATACGAGTGGGGGTAGGGTCATGAGAAATATTGGAACCAATGTTTAGTTCCTCTGGGAGAGCCCCCAGTCTCTGATCTGAGGACATGCTCATTTCTTAGGTAATTAGGTTGCCTCCTCCAAGACTTCTCAATAAAAGAACATTGGCTCCTGTTTTTCCTGTGAACAGGCCTGCCTCTGAAGCTCTAGCTCTTGGGCCTACAGCAGAAGCAGCAGCCCCATAGTCTGTTCTTTCTAACTCAAGGATCATGCCTTTGTAACTCCTTGGGGACTTCGGAGAGTTAGGTCCTCACTACCCTCCTGGGCTAAAAGCACCCATAGGAATGCTTGCTTCCCTGATTCATGCTGATTCAGAATTTCCACCCACTCTACAATCAGGGAAGAGAAGCAGGCCATCCTGCAGGGACCTGTGGGTGGCAGAGTGGTTATAGCACATCGTGCCCACACTCTGAAATTTGACTTGGATTCTGGCTGCATGACTGCTGCAAGTTCCTCAATTTCTTCCCAAGCCTCATTTTCTTCATTTGTAAAATGAAGCCACACTACTTATTTTGAGGGGATGACATTTACCCAAGATACATAAGGCACGCTACTTGTAGTAGGCATTCAACAAATGTTAGTTCCTCTTCCCTTTCCTTTTCAGGGGAATCCTGTCAGTGTCATGGAGTCAGGCTGATGCTGAGCTGCTGCTCAGTAGTGCCAAGGACAGCCAGATCTTGTGCTGGAACCTGGGGAGCAGTGAGGTAGGCTGGCCCTTCTGTGGGTGTGCTGGGGTGGTAGGGCAGTCTCAGCTGCACCTCTGTGCTCTAGCTGCCTTACCTAAGTCAGGGTTTCCCTCTTGGTTATGTTCCCTCACAATAGGTGGTGTATAAACTACCCATGCTGAGCAGCTGGTGCTTTGATGTGCAATGGTGCCCTCGGGACCCTCTGGTGTTCTCTGCTGCTTCCTTTGATGGCTGGATCAATTTATACTCTGTGATGGGTAGGAGCTGGGAAGTCCAGCAGATGAGACAGGCTGACAAGGTTTGAAGGGCTTGGTGGAAAATGCTGGAGGGAAGGGACTGTCTCTGTTCAGTGGGAGAACAAAGGACATAAGCCTGGGGAGAAGTGGGGACTCCTGAAGACTTGGGAGACTAGGGCCCTGGGTTTGGGAACCCCGGGTTTGTGAACCTTTGCACCAGTGTCCATCCTCCTGGAAGGATGTCAGTTCCTGCCAAATACAAAGGAGGCCTCTACCTTGACTCTTGTTCTTGGATGTTCCTTGTGGTATTTCAGGGGAATTGGGCTTCCATGCTGGGACCCCCACTATTTTGAAGAATGAACTTACCTCCCTATCTCCTACAGATACATTTTGTGTCACACTTCACTGTAGACATCGAATATAGTTGGCTTTCCAGGAGCCTGCTGCATGGGCATCCCATCCTACTACCAGCCCCCTGAAATATGAGAGTCCTGACTTTTGTGGGCCAGACTGGGTATCTCAGGGATCCCTCCCAAAACGGACTTTGTAGGTGGAGTTCCTGCTAAGCCACCACCCCACACCGGTGATGCAGGTGTCCTTTTGTCCCCAGATCTCGTCTTCCTTCAGCAAAGGCCAGCCTCTCCCACCATTGCAGGTACCAGAGCAAGTGGCCCAAGCATCACTGATACCTCCCCTGAAAAAAACCCCCAAATGGATGAGGAGGCCAGCAGGTGTTTCATTTGCTGTAAGTGTGGTGTGTGTGTATAGCCTACCGTGTCCCCAGCGTGGAGCTGTGTTCTATAAGAAGTTTATTCTCACTGCCTGAGTCTCAGATCAGGTTCCATTTTATTGCTCAAGCAGTGATTTGCTAAGCTTCCTTCTCAACCCCTTTACCCTGCTTGCAGTGCCAGTCCTGTCTAAAAGAATTGGTTGCTTTTGAACTCTCACTTATGGAGAATTGCCTGCCATTCCATCTGATTTTCCCGCATACCTGGACTCATAGAGAGTCCAGGCATGGTTATAATACAAAGCAAGAACAGAATGAATAGAAAGCAGAGGAGAAAGAATGTAAATCTCCTCCACTCCTCTGCTCAAAACCTTTGACCCTCCCACTGCCATTGCCCTATAGACTCAAGGCCAAATGTACACAGAGCCCCATTTACCTCCAGGGATGGTTAGCGGGTGGGGGTTGTTCTTATTGTTCAGTTGCTAAGTCATGTCAGACTCTTTGCAACCCCATGGACTGTACCACGCCAGGCACTCCTCTGTCCTGTACTATCTCTCGGAGTTTGCTCAAATTCATGTCCATTGAGTCAGTGATGCCATCCAACCATCTCATCCTCTGTCACCGCCTTCTCCTTCTGCCCTCAGTCTTTCCCAGCATCAAGGTCTTTTCCAATGAGTTGGCTCTTTGCATCAGGTGGCCAAAGCATTGGAGCTTTGGCATCAGTCCTTCCAATTAATATTCAGGGCTGATTTTCTTTAAGATTGACTGGTTTGATCTCCTTGCAGTCCAAGGGACTCTCAAGAGTCTTCTCTGGTACCATAATCCGAAAGCATAAATTCTTCAGTGTTCAGCCTTCTTTATGGTCCATTTCTCACATCTGTACATGACTACTGGAAAACCATAGCTTTGATTATATGGGCTTTTATTGGCAAAATGATGTTTCTGCTTTTTAATACTCTGTCTAGGTTTTTCATAGGTCTCCTCCCAACAAGCAAGGGTCTTTTAATTTTGTGGCTGCAGTCACCATCCACAGTGATTTTAGAGCCCAAGAAATAAAATCTGTCACTGCTTCCACTTTTTTCCCCTTTTCTTTGCCATGATGTGATGGAACCAGATGCCATGAGCTTAGTTTTTTGAGTGTTGCATTTTAAGTCAGCTTTGGCACTCTCTTCCTTTACTCTCATCAAGAGGCTCTTTAGTTCCTCTTCACTTTCTGTCATTAGAGTGGTATCTGCATTTCTGAAGCTGTTGATATTTCTCTCAGGAATCTTGATTCCAATTTGTGATTCATCCAGCCCAGCATTTCAAATGATGTACTCTGCATAGAAGTTAAATTAGCAGCGTGACAATATATGGGGGATGAGGGACACTACCCTAAACGTTGTTTATGTACTGTTCTCACATTCCAAACCCAACCCCTCTCCCAGTGGGGGACAGCAGAGGGAAGGATTTTCCTGCATGTCTCCCACCAACATCACCTCTTAACCCTCAGTCCCTCTGTCTGTGGTCCACTGAGACTCAGCTAGGGACTAGGGCCAAGGAGAAATGGAAATCTCTCCTTAGGAAGAACAGGAGGAAGAGGGTAGAGAATTTGATACCCCCCACGTCTCCTGCCCTAGGAGAACAGAGGTTAGCAAACAGTCCATGCCATCCAACATTCAAAAAAGAATACATATAAGCACTTTGTAGAACGATTGAGTATTATACAAATCAGAAGTTAAGATGGCTGTGTTTAGCACTGACCTGTAGTGTAGATTTTGTGCTATAAGAGTCATGAGAAGAATTCTGGCTGAAAACACTCATTAAAGAGGGAGAGTAGTGAATGGTTGGGGAGTAGAGTAGTAGTTGTCTAACATGACCACAATTGGAATAAACTGAAGAACTTTAAAAAAGTTACCAGTGCCTGGGTACCACCTCCAGAGCTTCTGATTTTTTTTTGTCTGGGGTATAGCCTGGTGACCTTGGATAACTCCCCAGGTGGTTTTAATGTGCAGCCAAGGGGAAGAACTGCTGGAGTAAAGGAGCTTGACTGGGCTCTGCTTTTGGGCCAGGTGCTTTATATAATAATAAAGTACCTAATTTGGTGAGAAGGATGCTCAGGTGGGAGTGTTGTGGTGGATGAAGGCATAGAGGCAGGAATGTACTGGGCATAGAATGATCACATGAATGAACAGAGAGAACGGTGCTAGAGAGGCAGGTCTGGTCCTGATTTTGAAAGATTTTGTGCATTATAGGCAGAGGAGCTTAAACTCTCTCCTGTGGCCTTGTGAAACCAGTACAAGCTCCTGGATGGCTGTAGGAAAAGGGTGGTAGTCTAGGGCTTGGGATGAAGAAGGAAAATGCTAGCACAGGGCATGGGAGACACTGAACAAGAAGGGGGAAGATTTTATTGTTGCTCAGCTACAGTGGGTAAAAAGACTGTGATAATGACAAGGAGTTTAGTCCAGAGTTACCTGGGATAGTGATAACTATCAGTCGTGTCCAATTCTTTGCGACCCCGTGGACTGTATTCTACCAGGCTCTTCCGTCCATGGGATTTTCCAGGCAAGAGTACTGGAGTGGGTTGCCATTTCCTTCTCCAGGGGACCTTCCCAACCCAGGGATCGAACCCGGGTCTCCCACATTGCAGGCAGATGCTTTACCATCTGAGCCACCAGCGAAGCCCCCTACCTGGGATAGTGATAACTATCATATAACTCTAGGAGAATGATGGTACCAGAACAGGTGAGAAAAGGATGAGTACCATGGACTGTACCTTTTAAGTTAATGGTGCTGAAAGTGCAGGGGTGGTTTTGGGATGTGGGCACATTCACTACTCAATTCCTGATTCTTTCCACCCCCAGGAGTTTTTTTTTTTTTTTAACTGCTTTCCTATCTTTTAGGGTTGACCAATAGATAGCCTCCCCTGTAATCCTGACTTGGTGTTAATTTTTGCCCTACCCTTCTTGTTTTTCTTTATCAGTTTGGGGGCAAGCTGGTGACCTTTGGCCTCCCCAGCACCCCTGTCCATCAGGTGCCACAGCCTTGCCTCCGCCTAGTCTTTATCAGTCAGGTCACCACAGAACCTGAACTCCTGGCACAGTCAGCTGAGCTGCAGGAGGCCCTCGGATCAGGAAATCTCCTGAATTACTGTCAGAACAAGATCCACCAAGCATCACTGCAAAGTGAAAAGATGCTCTGGCAGTTTCTGAAGGTAGGAAGCCTGAAGGCTGGCTGCTCAGAAGTGTCTCCCCAAAGCCAGATACCTCAGCCTCTGTCAACAACCACCCTCTGGCCCAGATTACAGAGGCCTTAACCCTGTTGGGTTTTTTCCTATACAGCACCCATCCTGGGAACAAAATCTGCATTTTACCAGAGGCTCAGAGACTCTCTGTAGCTAGGGAAACTGAGGAATACAAGTGACATTGGCCTTTTTTTCTACTATGGTGATGTCCTGGGTACTTTACCAGAGCCAGGGTGAAGGCTTTTCCAGTGCCATGCCATGGGGCAGTAGAAAGGGAAGAAGATCAGCTGGAAGGAGTCTTCTCACCTAGCCATTTAGATTCACAAGACTGCATCAAGTGGTTCTCTTCTGCGGGAGCCCTTGTTGCAGTCCATGCAGCAGCTTAGGGTTCTCCCCTTCAGCTCCTCAGAAGACAGCTCAGGTGCAAGGAGATGAGATATACATCAAGCTGGTGTGTTAGCTGCCCTGGCTTAGAAGCCTCAGGCCCACAAGGGCCAATATCTCTTTTATGAACTCCAGAAGCATAACTTCTAGGGTTCCTGCAAGGGATTTATTTAGTCAAGAGTCCTTGCTCTCAGGGAAGCCCATAGCATGGTGTCCACGTCAATTATTAATAGTTTACATAGTTCCAGTCCAGAGGCAATTTATCAGTCACAAGCAGAAACATAGCTGACATTTTACTCTCATCAGGGTACCAGCATAATAGATCTAGGAAGTCAACTTGAAGGTCCAGTTCTCATGCAGAAGGGAGAAAGGATTTGTTAACACATCTACCCATAATCCCACAGGAATCAAGCCTGCGGAAAAGAGTGGAGAGATGGTGTTGGCCTCAGGGGGCACTTCTGGTAGAGCTACATTTGAGGGTACACTGGCACCGATGTCCAGCTGGTGCAGGAGAGAGTCATTCACATTCATATAATGGACACTTCTGTGTTCTGCGGCTTTTAGGTGACTTTAGAGAAGGACGCCAGGATGAAGTTCCTGAAGCTATTAGGATACAGTAAAGATGAACTTCAGAAGAAGGTAAGCTGCCTTCACGTCAGAAATACATGTTTGTTGTAGAAAAAGAGAATCCTGCCAGTGGAAACCATCTCAGAATACCTCTTCCTGGGCTTCAATAATGCATATATGAGGATTTTACCTCCTGGAGTTATTCTGATTCCCAGGAAAATAGTACAAAGATCTCAGTAAGTCCAGTTGGTGGAGTATGAAGGTGGGAAGAAAAGCTTAATATTCATTTGATCTCGTGTTGGGAAGAGTGGTATTCATATGTTTCTCCCTGCAGGTGGCCACATGGTTGAGAAGTGATTTGAGGCTGGGTGAGAGCCCTCAGTCCAAGGGAGATGACCTCAACAGTAACAGACAACAGGCCTTCTCCATACAGGTATGGAAGGAGCCCAGCCAGCCCCATCTAGGGTAGCATAGAAAACCTGCCCTTAAGGAATCTTCCCCTTCCTAGCCCTTCACTTTGCTCTCAATAAGTGCTCAACTTCTATGGAAGTTTTCAAACTCCTCACTCATTTAGAACCAGGGAGAGACACAGAACCCACAAGGTTTGGAGCTAGGAGTGGAGCTCTTTTAACCATGAAGTATAGCACTTCCCAAACTACCTGGTTATTCTTTTAGCTTTACCCATTAAGAGCCAACTCTTCTTTTTTTTTTAATTGAAATATAGTTGATTTACAGTGTTGTGTTAATTTCTGCTGTACTACAAAGTGATTTAGTTATGTGTGTGTATATATATATATATATATACACATTCTTTTTTATATTGTTTTCGATTATGGTTTATCACAAGATACTGCATATAATTCCCCATGCTGTACAGTAGCACCTTGTTTATCCATTCTATGTACATTAGTTCGAATCTGCTAATCCCACACTCCCACTCCATCCCTTCCTCACCTCCCTCCCCCTTGGCAACCACAAATCTGTTCTCTATGTCCATGAGTCTGTTTCTGTTTCATAGAGAAGTTCATCTGTGTCATAATTTAGAGTTCACATATAGATGATATCATATGGTATTTGTCTTTCTTCATCTTGCTGCAAATGGCATTGTTTCATTTTTTATGGCTGAGTAGTACTCCATTGTGTGTGTATCACTTCTTCTTTATCCATCTACCTGTCAGTGAACATTTAGGTTGTTTCCTGTCTTGGCTATTGTGAATAGTGCTGTTGTGAACATAGTAATGCATGTATCTTTTTGAATTATAGTTTTGTCCATATATATGCTCAGGAGAGGGATTCCTGGATCATATGGAAACTCTAGTTTCTTAAGGAACCTCCATACTGTTTTGGCTACACCAGCTTACATTCCCACCAACAGTGTAGGAGGGTTCCCTTTTCTCCACACCCTCTCCAGCATTTATTTGTAGACGTTTTAATGATGGCCATTCTGATTAGTGTAAAGTAATATCTCACTGTAGTTTTGATTTGCATCTCTCAATAATCGAGCATCTTTTCATGTGCCTGTTGACCATTTGTAAGTCTTCTTTGGAAAAATATCTGTTTAAGTTGTCTGTCCATTTTTCAGTTGGGTTGTTTTTTGTTGTTGTTGAATTATATGAGCTGTTTTGTATATTTTGAAATTAAGCCCTTGTCAGTCACATCATTTGTGAATATTTTCTTCTATTCTGTTTATTGTCTTTTGTTTTTCTTTGCTGTGCAAAAGCTTGCAAGTTTGATTACATCCCATTTGTTTATTTTTTCTTTTATTTCTATTGAAGGGACAACTCTTAATAGCACTCCCAGAGAGAGCGACTAAGCCAGCTCTCTGTCTTCTAGGCTCATTTCCCAAGTAGCCACTTTTGTTCTTCTTTGTACAGACCTCCAAACATACCACCTGGGAAGCCTCGGTCTCCTCAGACTTCTTTGATGAGCTGATCCCTCAAAACATGACTCTGTGGGAGATCCCCATCACAGAAGGTACCCTGACCCTGAGGGAGAGGAACCCTCTGTGTGGGGATAGGTGGGCTCAGAATTCTCGAGACCTGGACACTGCCTTCTTGTCCCCGGCTTCCTGCTTCCCTTCATGATCGCAAATGCTGGGTGGTCCTGTACCAGTCAGAGCTCTCTCTGGCTAAAGATTTTCATGGATGGATCCTTCATATGGAAGGCCTTCTACCAAGGTATTCTTCATCCTTCTGTCTTCCTGCTTAAAGAACTGTGACCCTCTTCTTGTTGAGCAAACACACGGCACACCTGTGATGCTGCCATGAGTCCCTCCCTTGTCTTGGGTTCTGTCCTTAGAGATTTACCACTGGACCTGGGCACCCCTGGACACCTCCCTGCATTTTGTTGTGAAGGAATGAATCTTGGGAGTTTGGGGTGAGGGAGACTCAGGGAGGCAGGGTATAGGAGGTGGGGACAGAAAGTACCGGTCTGAGGGCAGGCTGATGCAGAGGGGATGCTCTGCCTGCAGACACGGAGGGACTCCTGAGCCGGGCTCTCCTGCTTGGAGAACTGGGCCCTGCCATAGAGCTGTGTCTGAAGGAAGAGCGCTTTGCTGATGCCATCATCCTGGCCCAGGCTGGAGGCTCAGATCTGCTGAAGCAAGCACAGGAGCGCTACTTGGCCAAGAAGAAAACCAGAATCGCCCCGGTAACTGCCCACCATGCAGAGAGGAGGAGGAGGGGATTATTTGGACTTTGTCAAGTGGCTGTCCGCACTACGGGACTGGCATTTAGAGGATCTGCCTCTCTCTCCTCCTACTTCAACCACCCTTACCTTACCCCGAGCCCCTAGTCAGTGGTCAAATAGGAAGGCTACTTAGGAGAGGCTTGTCTCAGCACATCCCTGTGTATGACTCCTGCTGCCTATGCTGCATGAGCAGCTGATGGCCTCCTTCCCTCACTGCCCATTACAGCTGCTAGCCTGCATTATACAGAAGAATTGGAAAGACATGGTGCATGCCTGTAGCCTGAAGAACTGGAGAGAGGCTCTGGCCTTGCTGCTGACATACTCAGAGCCAGAGAAATTCCCCGAGCTCTGTGGTAGGTGGCCCTTGGCTCCAAGGTGGAGTGGTGTGACTCTAGCATGGAGTCAGTGGACACACTGAGGGAGGAGACAGAGGCACAGCCTGAACTCTGGGAAGCCAAGCCATGTCGTCAGGGACTAGAGTGCATCTCTACTTTCTGTGGAAGGCATTAATTGTCCTCTTTTAATTTTTCTTGTCAAATCTCACTGCAAGAGCTTTGCCCTTCACTGCAGAGCAGGATTAGCCTTGGTGTTGTCTTAAAGCCACTGTGGCTACTTGTCCCATAGCTCATGGTCCCCCACCTATTTTCAAACAGGAGAAGGAGGAGAAGCACAGGGAAGCTGTGCCATTTTAAGAAGCTTCTATCTCTCTGCAGACAGGCTGGGAACTCGTATGGAGCAGGAGAGTGGCTGGGCACTCACCTCTGAAGCCAGACTCTGTTATGTGTGCTCAGGGAGTGTGGAGCGGCTGGTGGAGTGCTGGGCAAAATGCCAGCCGGCTTCATCCCCCATGGCTTTACAGGTACCCCTTCACTTCAGGGCCCTGGTCCCTCCATACCAGGCCTTCAGGAGAGGCTAGCAGTGGAGGTTGCAGGGACATCAGAGGCGGGTCTTCTAGGTATCCAGGATAGAATCAGGAGTTTTAGGGAAGAGGGAAGGGCCCTCAAAGTCTGGGACCTTTTCCATGGATAAGCTGTCATCTTCCCTCCTTCTCAGTCAAGGGAGATTGAGTAGCAGCTGCTTGGATATTAACTTCGTAATTTTTTCCCACTTCAGGTTTGGGTATATAAGTTTACTCTATATTTGAATAATACTGAGTTTGGGCCTTTTATTAGCGTCTATGAAAAGTCCTATGAATCTAAGTTGTACCAGATACTCTGTGGGTGCCAAGAGAAGATGGTGATCACAGTCACGGGGAGACAAAGTCACACATGAAATAAAAGGATAACAGAATCTGAAATTGAGATGTATTAGCATAAAAGATAAAGAATCCAAAATAAAGAGGCAGAAATGTACAAGAGTGTAAGACCCAAACAGCTTGGGAAGTGAAGCCAAGTGGCCCTTCTCTGGCTGTTATGTCTCTTACATATCATGTATCATCACCTGGTATCCGTAGCAGGGAAGTCCTTGGTTGAGCTGCCTGAGCTAAGAGAGCAGGGTGTGGGTTGATGAGGACTGACTGCCCTTTTCTTTGTCCCTCCAGGACCTGATGGAGAAAGTGATGGTCCTTAACAGGAGCTTGGAGCTACTGCGGGGTCCTGATGGGGTGAGCCCAGGCCCTGCCACAACCTACAGAATCACTCAGTATGCCAACCTCCTGGCAGCCCAGGGCAGCCTGGCCACTGCCATGAGCTACCTACCCAGTGACTGTGCTCAGGTAAGTGGGAGCATGTGGAGAGAGCAAACCATTTCTTTCAGTCATCTTAACACTAGCTGAGCACTTCTGTGTTATGGGCACTATGCTAAATGCTAAAGCTCCCAGGATAAATAAGACCTAGTCCTTCAGGAAGTTCACAGTCTCTTGGAGGAAAACCAGATGTCAATAATTTATCCTGCCATAACAGAAGCTTATACTAAGCGTTGTGGGACTTCACAGGCAAGGGGCTGGCTTTGTTTGGAGAAGCTGAAGAAGGCTTCTCAGTGGTTTAAAACAGCTGAGTTGGACCTTCAAAGAGAAATAACTAGTAAAGCAGATGTAAGTTTGGCAGGGGTTAGAGATCTTTTGAGTTCTCTGACATGGCAAAATGTGGAGGGTCAGCTGAGGTTTGAAAGCTATGTGGGGCTAGGCTTATAAGAGAGGATGTTTGCTTGTTTTAATTTTACTTAACACAGTCTTTCATTATTGTAACTTTTATAGCTACCAGTTCAGCAGCTGAGAGATCGACTTTTTCATGCCCAGGGTTCTGGTGTCTTGGGCCAACAGTCTCCCCCTTTCCCTTTTCCCCGGGTTGTCGTGGGAGCTACCCCCTACTCTCAAGAGACATCCTCTCCCAGACTGAAATTCCAGTCTTCTCACCAGGTAAGACCCTGCTTATTCAGTCATTCAAAAATACCTATTAAGTGTCTACCAAGTACCAGGCATGATTGCAATATATTAATTAAAAAAATGATGAAAATTCCTATCTTCATAAAGTATCAGTTCAATTCAGTTCAGTTGCTCAGTCGTGTTCGATTCTTTGTGATCCCATGAATCGCAGCATGCCAGGCCTCCCTGTCCATCACCAACTCCCGGAGTTCACTCAAACTCAGGTCCATCGAGTCGGTGATGCCAACCAGGCCATCTCATCCTCTGTCGTCCCCTTCTCCTCCTGCCCCCAATCCCTCCCAGCATCAGAGTCTTTTCCAGTGAGTCAACTCTTCGCATGAGGTGGCCAAAGTACTGGAGTTTCAGCTTTAGCATCATTCCTTCCAAAGAACACCCAGGGCTGATCTCCTTCAGAATGGACTGGTTGGATCTCCTTGCAGTCCAAGGGACTCTTTCAAGAGTCTTCTCCAGCACCACAGTTCAAAAGCATCAATTCTTCAGCACTCAGCTTTCTTCGCAGTCCAGCTCTCACATCCATACATGACTACTGGAAAAACCATAGCCTTGACTTGACAGACCTTTGTTGGCAAAGTAATGTCTCTGCTTTTGAATATGCTATCTAGGTTGGTCATAACTTTCCTTCCAAGGAGTAAGCGTCTTTTAATTTCATGGCTGCAGTCACCATCTGCTGTGATTTTGGAGCCCAAAAAAATGAAGTCTGACACTGTTACCACTGTTTCCCCGTCTATTTCCCATGAAGTAATGGGACCAGATGCCATGATCTTCGTTTTCTGAATGTTGAGCTTTAAGCCAACTTTTTCACTCTCCTCTTTCACTTTCATCAAGAGGCTTTTTTGTTCCTCTTCACTTTCTGCCATAAGGGTGGTGTCATCTGCATATCTGAGGTTATTGATATTTCTCCCGGCAATCTTGATTCCAGCTTGTGCTTCTTCCAGCCCAGCATATCTCATGATGTACTCTGCATAGAAGTTAAATAAGCAGGGTGACGATATACAGCCTTGACGTACTCCTTTTCTTGTTTGGAACCAGTCTGTTGTTCCATGTCCAGTTCTAACTGTTGCTTCCTAACCTGCATATAGGTTTCTCAAGAGGCAGGTCAGGTGGTCTGGTATGCCCATCTCTTGAAGAATTTTCCACAGTCTATTGTGATCCACACAGTCAGCGGCTTTGGCATAGTCAATAAAGCAGAAATAGATATTTTTCTGGAACTCTCTTGCTTTTTTGATGATTCAGCGGATGTTGGCAATTTGATCTCTGGTTCCTCTGCCTTTTCTAAAACCAGCTTGAACATCTGGAAGTTCACGGTTCATGTATTGCTAAAGCCTGGCTTGGAGAATTTTGAGCATTACTTTACTAGCGTGTGAGATGAGTGCAATTGTGTGGTAGATTGAGCATTCTTTAGCATTGCCTTTCTTTGGGATTGGAATGAAAACTGACCTTTTCCAGTCCTGTGGCCACTGCTGAGTTTTCCAAATTTGCTGGCATATTGAGTACAGCACTTTCACAGCATCATCTTTCAGGATTTGAAATAGCTCAACTGGAATTCCATCACCTCCAGTAGCTTTGTTTGTAGTGATGCTTTCTAAGGCCCACTTGACTTCACATTCCAGGATGTCTGGCTCTAGGTGAGTGATCACACCATCGTGATTATCTTGGTCATGAAGATCTTTTTTGTACAGTTCTTCTGTGCGTTCTTGCCTGTATTCTTACAGTTCTTCTTGTATTCTTAATATTCTGGCAAGAATATTAAGATATTCTTAATATCTTCTGCTTCTGTTCGGTCCATACCATTTCTGTCCTTTATCAAGCCCATCTCTGCATGAAATGTTCCCTTGGTATCTAATTTTATTGAAGAGATCTCTAGTCTTTCCCATTCTGTTGTTTTCCTCTATTTCTTTGCATTGATCGCTGAGGAAGGCTTACTTATCTCTTCTTGCTATTCTTTGGAACTCTGCATTCAGATGCTTATATCTTTCCTTTTCTCCTTTGCTTTTCGCTTCTCTTCTTTTCACAGTTATTTGTAAGGCCTCCTCAGACAGCCATTTTGCTTTTTTGCATTTCTTTTCCATGGGGATGGTCTTGATCCCTGTCTCCTGTACAATGTCACGAACCTCAGTCATAAAGCATAGATTCAGTTATTTTTAAATAGCTGTTTATTGAACAACGGCTAGGCACTTAGAACAGAAAAGTATACAAACCATGATCCTTGCCCTTAATTTGCTCATAGTCTAGTAAAAAGATAGATGTGTAAAAATTAACTACAGTAAAATTCATAAATGCCCTGATTGGGATATGATAAAAGAGCCCTGAGATCACACGGAAAGCAATTTACTGATATTTGATCTGAGTCTTGAAGATTAAAAGTTATTTAAGCAAAGGAGGAGGGAAGAAAGATTATTTCAGGCAGAGGGAATGGCATCTGCCAAGGCAGTAAAGGGAAAGTAAGCAAAGCCTGTTTGAGGAATGACTAACATTTTAATGACTTTACAAAGCAGGTGTTGTGGCAGTGGAATGAGTTAGTTGAGGCTGGGGTAACAGTATGTATAGTTAGATCAAGAGAGACCTGGTATTTCTGTGTTCAAGAGTTTAGAGTTGACCCTGAAGGCATTCTGGAGCTATTGAGTGGTCTTGTGCAGAGGAAGGATTAGCTATGTGTCTAGAAAGGGCAAAGCTAGAGACCGTTAGGAACATAGCAGGAGATGATGAAGAAATGAAGTGATCTAAAACTAGAAAGTGAGGTTGGATTTGAGATATTTAGTAGGTAGAATTGATGGAAACTGATGATGGTGTAGAGGACAGTACCCAGATGGATAGGATGCTATTAATTTATGAGACCAGGAGCCTACCAGAAGGGAGCAAAATCCAGGGAGATTGTAGATAAAGGTATTAGGCAGGAAAATTCTGATGATTTATCCTGTCCCATCTGTTAATTTCCACCCTCATTTTTGTCCCTCCCTCTGCTCCACCTCTTTCTATTATCCTACTTGCTCATTTTCTCTCCCTCCCTCCCCAACCTTCCTCTCTCTTTTCTACTTTGAAATAATTATAGATTCACAAGAAGGCACAATGAAATGTACTGGGAAGTCTCATGCATACCAGACCCACCACATCCCATGTCAGTATCTCAGATGACCACAATACAATAGCAAGACCAGGAAATTGACAGTATTATCCACAGATTTCACTGGTTTTACATGTCCTCATATGTGTCTGTGTGTGTATAACTATGTAAGAATTTTTTTTTCATCTTTTTAATAGTCCTTCACAGAGCAACAAAAAAAATTAATTTTATAAGGTCCAATTTGTAAAGTTTTCCTTCTGTGGTTCATGCTTTTCATGTTAAGTCAAAGAACTGTTAGCCTAGTACAAGGTCCCCTAAATTTCCTACTGTTTTTTTCTAGAAGTAGTTTTAAGTCCATGTTCCACTTTGGATTAATTTTTGTGTAAGTGTGAAATTTGAGTCAAGGTTTATTTTTTTGCCAGTGGATATCCAGAATCATTTATTAAAAAGGCTGTCCCTCTTCCTTTTTTCCCAGATTACATGCCTTTAATTTCTCTTGCCTTTTTGTAGTATTAAAATGAGAATGGTGAGTGTGAACACCTTAACCTTGTTTCCAGTCTTAGAGGAAGAACATTCAGTCTTCCAGAACCAAGAATAATGGTAGCTCTAGGTTTTTGTAGATGCTCTTTGTGAAGCTAAAGAAATTCCTTCTTTTCCTGGTGTGCTGAGTCATGAATCAGTGCTGAATTTTGTCAGATGTTTTTTCTGCATCATTTTGTATGATCAAATGATTTTTCTTCTGATATGGTGGATTGCGTTGATTGATTTTTAAATATATCATGATACACGTCCCATGACCAGGAATAAATCCTATTTGGTTGTGGTATATTATTTTTATATACATTGCTGGATTTGACTTACTAAAATTTTGCTGAGGATTTTTGTGCCTAAGTTTATGAGAAATATTGATCTGTAGTTTTATTTTGTGGTGTTGGTATCAGGGTAGTACTGACCTCATAAAGTAAATTAGGAAATGGTCCTTCTATATTCTAGAAGAGATTATGGAACCTTCGTGTCAATTGTTTGAGTGTTTGGTAAAATTTCTCCAGTGAAACTATCTAGGTCTACCTAGAAACTTTTGGGGGAAGGGGGTGGGAGGAGGTTTTTAATTACAAGTTTAATTCCTTGAATAGTTATAGAACATTCAGGTTTTTGGTTTAATTTTGGCAGAGTTTTGGTAGTTTGTGGTTCTTAAGGAATTGGTCCATTTTTCTAAGTTGTCAAATTATTTGTAAAGTTATTTGTAACATTCCTTATCATCTCTTTCATGGATTCAGGGTCTGATGGAGTATTCTCTGCTTCATCCTCTATCTTGATGAATTGTGTCTTCTCTATCTTTGTCAGTCTTTATAAAGATTTATCCATTTTGTTGATTTTTAAAAAAAAATTAGCCTTTGGTTTCATTTTCCCTGTTGTTTTTCCATTTTCAGTTACTTAGTACTTTTTTTTCCCTTCCAAGATGCTGATCCTTTTTTCTCTTCCTACAGGTTCCAATTCTACCTCCAAGGCCAAGGATTTTTACACCTCAGTCATCACTAATGATGCCCTTGACACCTTCCCATCCTAGCCCTTATCAGGGCTCCAGAATGCAGAATACAAGTGACTACAGGCCATCTGGGGTCCAGGAAGCACAGCCTTTGCCTCTGGGCCCTGGGGTAAGGCCTGGTGAGTGACCAACTGAGTGGAGATCTGGCTAGACAGAGTGCAGAGAAAAATAGCTGGCATGGCTAGCATGGATTTGGGAAGTAATATGTCCATATAGTGGAAAATCCCATGGATGGAGGAGCCTGGTGGACTATAGTCCATGGGGTCGCTAAGAGTCAGACATGACTGAGCGACTTCACTTTCACTTTTCACTTTCATGCATTGGAGAAGGAAATGGCAACCCACTCCAGTGTTCTTGCCTGGAGAATCCCACGGAGAGGGGAGCCTGGTAGGCTGCTGTCTATGGGGTCACACAGGGTCGGACACGACTAAAGCGACTTGGCAGCAGCAACAGCAGCATGTCCATATAGTGGGAGGAGCTTGGAGTCTGAATTCTTAATACTGTCAGTACTTGGCTTTGTACTTTGGGCATTATACCTAGCCACTTTGTTTCTTTTGAAAATTGAAAGTGATTGTTATATTGTTCATTTCAACCCCACAGGATTGTTTTGAGGGTCAAATAAGGAATATAGTTAAAAATAGTTTGTAAATGGTAGATTTCCATACACTTATATTATTAATTATTATTACAGTTTCTTTTTTTTAATTCCTCCATGATTCCTCTCTGATGTGGTCTGAATCTCCTCTCTGTCCCATTTCAGCTTTATCTCAGCCTCAGCTGTTAGGAGGGCAAAGGGCACAAGCTCCTAACCCCATGGGATTCCCTGGAACATGGCCTCTCCTGGCTCCACCCATGGCACCCCCAAACATTATGCAGCCTGGCTCTGTCCCCCTGCCTAGGGCTCCTCCAGTGCACCCTCTGTTTCCTGTGAGAGCACCAGGCTTCAGCCCTATGAGCTCCCAGCCACCAGCCCCTCCTGTCAGCTTCCCTGCGGCCCACCCTCCAGGAGGGCCAGGTACTCCATGCGCTGGTGTCCTCCCGACCACTGGCATCTTGATTCCTCACCCAGGTCAGTCTTCTCCCATGGCCTCCCTCTCCTCCCCTCCCCACTACCACCTTGGGAGTCTCTTTCCTCAAGCCAGTGAACTAGGATGAGGAATGTCAACTGAGAGTGTGGCTGGTCTGCAGAGGGTGTGTGTGGAAGACTCCAACTAAAACAATTTTACTGATCTTCAGACCAAAAATTTCAGTGTTTCTGGTCATGCCCCTAAATACCCCTGTGTTTATACTATGCAGGACCTCAGGATTCCTTGAAAAATGCTCCAGTGCCCAAGGGAAACCTCCAGAGGAAAAAGGTGAATACATCTCTCCCCACTCAACCCTCATACATTCACCAATGAGCCACGCTCTAGTTCCTTACAGAAGCAGCCTGGTCCTTCCCATGCTCAGACGGGCACTCTGTCCCCTCTCTCTCCCCACTTACTCTTCTCCCCTCAGCCACCTCCTCTTCCTTCTTATTCACCATCTCCTGACTTCTAGGTTCCCCACTCACAGTTCTGTGCCCTTGTTCATTCATAGTTTCTGCCACTCCCTCAAAGCAGGGTGGAAGGGGTCTTTCAGCTTAGACTCATGTGCCTTTCTTTTCTCTCTCTTTAGTTGCCAGAGACATTTATGCCCCCAGCACCAATTACTGCTCCAGTTATGTGCCTCACCCCTGAGCCTCGAGGGGTCCTTTCCTCACAACCTGCTGTCCCCAGTGTGAGTCATGCTCCCCCCGGAGCCCCACGAGAACTCAGCCGGCAGATGACAGGAATGATGTTTTCCTTCCCCTCGGAAACCTTCTTTTCTTGGGTGTAGAAAAGCAGGGAGCATGAAGGATGGCTTCATTCCTCAAGTTGGAGGCAGACTCTGGGCTGAAAGAGATGGGATGGGGGGCAGATACCAAGTGTCCCTACTACAGAGAAGGGGGATGGCCCTCCCCATCTCTGCTCCAGTGGGAGCAGCATGACCCCAAGTCACAGAGGACTAGTCCTGAGGGGAGCCATAAGCAGGACAGCTTGCCTATCTCTCCTGTCTCCCTGCTCCCTCCTCAGCAATGTCAGCAGCCACTGGACAAGATCAACAGGAAGGAGCTTCCCCCTGAACACCAGTCTTTGAAGATCAGCTTTGAGGCACTTCTGCAGCGCTGCTCTCTATCTGCCACTGATTTAGTGAGTCTAAACCTTCCGCATGATGCTCCCTTCCGACCCCAGCTGGTCCCAGGATCCCTTAACTGTAAGACCAGCTCCTTGTGTGAATCTTCTTACCGTCTCTGGACATGCTGTCTGTAGCTTATACTTATTTGATATTGTCGGTGTGGAGTTGGGGAAGACTTGTCTGGTCTGGAGTTTAGCTCCTTGATAGCAGGACCCAACAGCACTGAGACTTAGCTCTTGGAAAGGCAGCAGGGAGTACTAGAAGGAGGGTGAGATCAGTAGTGAGGAGACCTGCCATTCATTCTTTGCTGAGTCAGCTAGAGCAAGTCACTTACCCTCTTCAGGCCTCCATTTGTCCTCTGTCAAATGAAAGAAAGAGCATTGAGTCATTCTAGCTCTAAGGTACCATGATTCTTTACAGTCCTGTGTAGTATTAGGCTTAGGGGCTGGAATTAGAATCCATTTCCCTCCCTGCAGAAGACAAAACGGAAGCTAGATGAAGCTGCACAACGTCTAGAATGTCTGTATGACAAGCTCTGCGAGGGGACAGTAAGTACACTCAGTGGTTCTCATCTGCCTCCTGCTTTTCCACCCTCACCCCTGGCCAAAGGGCACGCAGTGTCCCTTCCCATAAGCCTCACTGACCCTGGGTTCCCTACAGAATATAGACATGTTGCCTGGACTGGGCTCCAGAACTCCAGAAGGGAGTCATCGCTTCTCCCTTCCATGCCTCCAGGGTAGGGGTGGAGTTGGGCTTTCTAACTCTGGGCCAATCCTTCCACAGCTCTCGCCTCCTGTGCTGGCCGGGCTCCATGAGATTGCCCGATGTGTGGACGCAGGAAGCCCTGAGCAGGGCCTTGCGATGCATGCCCAGGTGGTGGGCTGCAGCAGCTTCAGTGAGGTCTCCAGCTTCATGCCTGTCCTGAAGTCTGTCCTCACCATTGCTCATAAGCTGCGCGTCTAAACCAGGCAGCTCCGCCTGCCAGGAGACCACTTTTATTGTTACTTAATTCCTTCCTGCAGGAAGGGAATTTTGGAACAGATTGTTTGTTTTTCCCAGCCTTCCTCCCTTGCTGCCAGGTATATGATGCTGTAGACTTGGCTCCGAACCAGCAGAGTGCCTGCTCTCTACCCCTTTATGCCTGGCCCTCTGGGATCTGCCCAGAGCTCGGTCAGCCTGTTCTCCTTCACTTTCCCTAAAACTATCCTCCAACAGGGGCTGGCACAGTGTGCCTTCTCCCCCAGGGGTATTCTGTCCAGGTGGTTTCTGAGAGGGTGAGCAGGATCACTTTTTCAAGTCTACCTCTGCCGAACCCATCATGTGGGTCTTTTGTCTTTCCCCTTCTGTGGGTTATGAGCCTGACTTTACCTTCTCCTTGCCTCTGACTTCATGTTTCCATACTTCTCTGAGCCCCAGAGACTGGGGTAGAGTTGACTGCTACTCAGCCTTTCAACAAATCCTAGACATGAGTGATGGGTGCTGAGCAGAACCAAGAGAAAGAAATCAGGCCCTTTTAAGAAGGGACTTCTCTGCCAGCATTGTTAAGGGTGAACTAGGTGAGGTGGAGGGTGGAAGGGGGTGCACTGCCTTTTGCTGAGAGTTGTCTTAAGCTATGGGATAGGAGCAGAGGGACCACTGCCCATTGGGAGCAGCCCCTGACTCAGCCTGCCTGAGTCCTGGCCCAGGCAAGATATAGACCCATTCATTCTTTGGTTAGAAGCCTGGTTCTGAATAGGAGCCATATTAATGAAAGACTCTTCTGGCACTCTTCTTCAAGACTTGGAGGCCCTTCTTCCCCACCCCCACACATCTCAGGGCTGCCTTCTCTCTCTGGCTGCACTTTCATGGTTGGACTCTGCACTGAAGCCCTGATGTACTTTATGTGCAATAAAGCTGCTTTAGTTTGGTTTCCTCAGTCATCTCCCAATTTTTATCTTCTCTGGGTCCTAGTTTGCTCTTATCTGTCTTCCCAGTCCTTTGTTCTGGCTCCCTGTACCTCAGTAAGGCCAGGGAGAGGCTTGGGGACAGATAGGAAGTCAGGAGAGTTGAAGAAAGGAGGTGGCACTGAATTAAGCGCTCTCCTTGCAGCATTTATGGCCACTCGGAGAGGTGTGTGTGTGTGTGGTGTGTGCGCGCATGTGTCTCCATCCATGCCTGACATTCAGCTCCAGGGTTTTCCCCACATCACTTCGTGTGTGTGTCTCCATCTGTGCCTGACATTCAGTTCCAGGGTTTTCCCCACACCACTGTGTGTGTGTGTATGTGTGTGTGTGTCTGTGTGTGTGTGTCGCCATCCGTGCCTGACATTCAGCTCCAGGGTTTTCCCCACACCACTTCAGGGCTGAGCTCAGCTACACAAAGGGACCGGGTGTGAAGCCAGGGGTACGATCTCTAATCCTGTTGTAGATCGCATCATGTCTGCGGGCTAGATGTGTGTGTTTGGGAGGAAGGGATTGTTAGGCAGTATTTGTTTGTAAAGCCACTTGCTCTTCAGATAATACTTGCACTAACTTCTATTGATGAAGCAGTGTGAGCCCCAGCAAAGTCCTTTCCCAAAGTGTCTTTGAAGCCAAGAGCCCATTGAAGGGAAGAAAGGCCGGGAGAGGGGATTAGTTTGTTCAGCAGCTGTGAATTTCAGTGGGAGGTTGATGAACTCCGAAGTCTTTGTTTAAATTAAAGGGGGGGAGAAAAAAGCCGCTGCTGGAGCGAGAGCCCCACTTGGGGCCCTGAACTAACACAAGGAGAAGTCTGAGCTGCGGGGAGCTGTGTACTGACTGCGAAGACTTTTCCCAAACACTTTCGGAAAGGTGTTGTGAGAAGGGAAGGGGGCGGAGTGGGGGATTAGCATGTGAAATGAAGTTTTCATTGACTCCGGTGGGGGTAGAAGGCTATTTTAATGGCATTTTGTTCTCTTATTTTCTCTTCTTGAGCTCTTTAGAGATATTGTTTTGCTAAGGCGGGCTTTCTTCCCCCTTCTTTCCAGTCTGCAGATTGCCTCTATGGGAGCCAACATAAATATTTCTCCTCCAGGAATGCGGGTTAATTAAAAGGAAATGAATGAGTGGAAGCATCCAATCCAGACCCACAATAGGCGAGTGCCCTGGCCTGCCCTTCCCTCCCACCACCCCCAGCACCGCCAGCACCGAGCACGACCCTGTCTATGTCTTTGCCCTAACCTGCTGCTAAGGCCAGTTGAGGCTGAGATTCTTTTCAAGGAAAGAAAGCCCTGCCTGTGTGTAGGCTCACAGGCCAGGGACAGGAAGGAGACAGTGTTTTGTCCCCTCCACCCAGCATCCTTGTCACTTCTCAGGACCTCCCTCCGCTTCTGTCCCCTGGCTGAGACAGATGGACTCCTAAGGAGCACACAAGAGGAGGGGAGGGGCCTGGGTTCCAGAACTCACCCCATGGTACCTTACAAGTTGGTGGAACAAGCCAGACATCTTTCTCAGCATCAGTTTAAATCTATAAAACAAAATATTTTTCACTCGCTGACCTTGAAGTTGTCTTCCCAAGCAGCCAGTCTGGTTGTCCACATTTATAAAGGGGAACACAGTACTGGCGATTGATTATAAGAGAGAACTTAAACTCCATGAATGCAGGAGGTCAGTATGTTGTTCACCACTGTATTTCTACTGTGGTGTTTGTTGAATGAATAAATGAATCCGTGGATAATGTAAGGGGCAGGGGGAAAGCCATCCAGATCTAAGGTAGCTCAGTATTGTTTTCTTTATAGACACAAATGAATGTGATGTCAATCATAGCCATTTGGGAATGTAAAACAATAACCTGTGAAAGAACTTTCTGGCAGCATGACATGTTTCAAATACCGACCTGGAGTTGTCACACATGAAGCACAATAGTTCTCCTACTAGTATGCTGAGAGACCTCCTGGGGAATGTCGCTTTCCTTTATAAGGTTTTACTTTTATATTTTCTAGCTGCCTTTCCAGATTTTCTTACTGAACACTGTCAAGCAATTCTGCCAAGTGGGACAGCCAAGTTAGTGCATGCTGCTGCTTGATTAGAGACAAAGGGCTAGTTGGGAGATCCAGGAGGCCCAGATCAAAGCTGAGGAAAGGTGCAAAAGGCCTTTGCTGATAGAACTGGAAGTGAAGCACTCCAACACCCTGAAGGGCAGCATGTACCCTGTAAGGAGGGAAGGTGAGCCTCTCTCCTCAGTAGGTGTCAGTGGGACCAGAAGACGTGTAGGGGTGAGGCCAGGGGTTTGAGGTCTGCCCTTGCTGTTGTCTCAGTTTGGAGCATGGGAGCCATTCTGCGCTCACTGATCTGGAGCTACTCTTCCTCGGTGCTCTCCTCTACAAGAGATGAGATGAAGTCTTCTAGCATTTGGCCCATTCTGCTCCAGAGGGTTGCCTGGCACCCAGATCCAGGACCAGCCTAGGGGAGGGAGATGACTGGGAGTCTCCTTGGGCTGTAGAGGGTCTGTCAGGAGTTAGTTCTCCCCTTCCCGAGCCCCATTCCATCAGCAAGTCCCTGCTGTACTGCTTCCTTCTGAGAAGAGAATGAGAAGCACCACAAGTAGCAGGGTCTTAGTCACTGAGTGACTATATCCGTGGAAGATTTATGGGCATGATTTCCTAATACTTGGCAGATGAACCTCAGTCAGGCCAGGATAACTACTTAGGCCATCATGGAAGTGAGGCCCACAGGAGAATAGTATCCAGACAAGGTGGGAGGGAGGAGAGGGCGTAGAGGTTACATCTTCCATGTACCCTTCCCCATAGCCCCAAGAATAAGTTCAATACCTGGAAAAAGAAAAACAGATGTCACAGTGACTGCAATAAATTAAGGTTCAAGGTACTGAACTTCCTATTAACAGTTTCATTGCAGAAAGTTTATATATTGAAGGAAAGTATCCAATTTCTGAATCCTGCCTATTTGAGAATCAGGTTGGTGAAAAGGAGAGATCCCAGCTTCTCATTCCTCATGACCTGTCTTCAGAAGTGCAAACCAGGGTCTGAAGGGAAATTAGCTTTATTTATCTCAGTCTTGGCTCAGGGGAATAAGACCCTTTGGGGAAGAGTAGAGGTAAAGTTGGTTGCTAGGAGAATGTAGGTTAGGAGCACAGAGAAGCTTATTTGAAAGGGTAGGAAATAACTGGCACTCTCCCCTTACCTCTTTCCTGGATGTTGTGGGTATGTGTCTGGGGCACCTTGGATGATTGTCTAAGAAGGTTGTTGCCCCACTGGCAAAGTCCATTAGAGACGTGACGGGGGTGAGTGGCACCCTTGGTTTTCATCAAGTCAGCACTCAAGCGTTATCACTTCCTCCATCTTCAACTTCCACCTCTAGGAACCAACCCCTAAAAACATGCTTTTTCTTGGGTCAGTTTCCGCAGTATCTCTTTCACAGAAAGAAGGAAGGATAAGGGGAGGAAAAGTAGAGATTCTTGGGGAGTCTATGCCAGTAGTTAGGGAATCAGAAGCACAGGAGGGCCTCTGCCCAAGGAAGGTGTGGCTGTGGCAGAGAGCTGACAGCAGAAAATAGCGGAGTAGGGGTAGAGGGGGGAAGATGGGTAAAAAAAAAAAAAAAAAAAAAAAAGCCGTGCTTTCTCTGGGCCCTGCATATCTCAGAAGGGTTCTTCCAGTTCCTAAGTTCCAAAGCTAGGTCAGGCATTAGGGCAGGTACGACTGGGAGAAGGAACGCCCATTCTCTTCGAAGTCCTGGCAAGATCAATGGCTCAGAGTCTCAGAACAGAGCTCTGTCAGGTCTCAGTGTGGTGGGCGGACGATGCCGACAGCAGAGAAACTTGGAAACAGGTTGGAAAGTGGCGAGCTCCGCAGAGAATGCAGCAGGTCTCCCCTCGGGATCCCTGGCCTTGGTAGTGTGGGGTCCCTATTCCCTAGATTCCTCACTACTGGGGTCTCTAAAAAAGGGCCAGGGACCAACGGGGGAACGAGAAGAGGGAAGAGGAGTCGCTTAGGGTTTTCTCCCAGGTTCGTGCGCCGCGCCCCCACGTGGCCGGTCCGCGCGGCTGCAGAAGTACTTGGTGACTCGCCGGCGGCACTGCTCGCAGCGGACCGCGCAGCACCAGTGAAACTTGCAGTTGCAACTGGACACGGTCTCGGCGCGGCGCTCCTCTACCGTCAGCCCGCAGTCCCCGCAGAGTCGACGGCAGCTGCGGCGCTCCCAGCGGCCCAGGGCCCGGCCGCGCCGCAGGCACTCTCTGCCTTCGGTGCCCAGCAGCCCTAGCGTCTTGTTCTCCAGGCAGTAGTCCGGGGAGTCCTCCAGGTGCACCAGCTCCCGCGTGGAGATGGAGCGAAAGGTGTCAGCGATGGCGCCGCGGCCCGCCGCGCTATTGCCTGCACCCTGCAGCAGGTCCACCTTGAGAGCTGCGTGGTACTTCTCTTTCAGGTGCGCGCCCACCTCTCGGAACTCCGGCAGCTGCAGCCAGCAGGTCTGCGTGGTGCAGCTGCCAGACACCCCGTGGCACTTACACGTGCGTTTCATGGTGCCCTTCACCGCCTGGGGAGAGAGCCAGGAGTGAGCGGGCCAGGGATTGCGCCCCTGGGGAGTCTCGCCCTCTGTCGAGTTGCGAGGCTTCCTGCAAGTCTACCTGGCCAGCCAGCTTGGTACCACGTTTGCCCAGTCAGATATGACTTGACAGGCTGTCCGCACCTAGGCCTGGCAGTGGATGGAGCAGGTGCCTGATTCCAGGGGCTGCAGGACTCACCTTGCGGCCTGCCTCATTGTTGTGCAGGTTCATGGCTGCCCGAGCATCCTGTCCTGTCTCCAGGGCATCGACGAACTGCTTGGATATTGCCTCTCCGAAGCCCACGTTGTCGCTGCAGCCTCCCCACAGCCAGCCTTGGCCCCCTGGAAAACATAGTGGGAAGAAAGGCCATTAAGCAGGCCGCAGAGAGCCTCCTGGGCTGCTGGTTCTAAGTGGGTTAGGGGGATTGAGGAAGGATTCAGGTGGGGCTAGTGCCCTCGCTCTAGATTAGTTTCACCCCAGATTTATTTTTGACACCTTTGTACTCCTAACTTCAGCCCATCCCCTGCTCAGGACTCCATGATGTAAGTAGCTACCAGGGGAGGCAGGTGCCTGCTTCCCGGGCTGTGTTTCTGGCCTTTGGGCAGAGTGTACACATGTTCTGCCAGAGGTTGACGTCCAGAAGGCACAAAATAGTGTGGAAAAGGCGAGGAAGGTGCAGACACTGAGGGGGAGAGAGGCCAGTTGAGGTAATATGGAACAGCAGTTGGCAGCTGAGGTGGAGGGCAGAGGCCTGCCGAGGACACTAGAGGTAAACAGGGGAAATGAGATAGGGAAGGGTGTAAGGTAAGGGAGTTAGAGAAGGTGAGGTTCGAGAAAAAAAAACGAAGACTGGCACTTTACAGGAACTGATCACCTTTAATGAGGCGAGAAGGGGCAGCAGTCAGATTAGTGGGCTGTTGCGCTAAGTCAAGGAGAGTAGGTATATATAGGAAAACATATATATGCGGAGATACATTATTTTGAGGGGGTCTGTTTTTCCTCATGATTATTTTTGACTAGTTAGCTTTCAACAACTGGGGCAAGGAATTCCTGAGACCAGCCAGAGACTGGGATCGGCTGGGAGCTGAACGTAATCTTAATGTCCATTCCTTTCTTCCGGGAAGAAAGTGCTTTATTCTGTATAGAACGGTGGGGAGGACCTGGAGGGGAGTTTTAACTCCAGGCTATTTTGAGCCCCGTAGCTTTCCTTCTTTAGGCACTGTGGAAGGGCCCCCCCTCCCATGGTTGAGGGGACTGTTCTTTTATCACTATTGTATTTAAATTAAGGGAACCTCCCAGTGAGAGAAGGGCTCCCAGCTACCGATAGCCGTGTTTGTCACTGTAGCGCTTGGGCTCAAAGTGGTCCACCTTGATTTTCCTCAGATTTAGACGACTACCACCCTTTTTCACTCCACCAAGTACCTGCCAAGCTTTTCATTGCCTAAATGAACTTCATTGGGCTGCCCTACCCACCCCCAAGATCACTACTTACCCAGTTGCCCATTGCGGGAGTCGTCACAGCCACAGTTGTCAAAATCCCCAAGGCTGCAGTTTCTAGTCAGAGTGTACATGACCCCAGCAGAACTGATGGCATGTACAAATGCTGTCTCCCGATTAGCTGACAGGAACCAAAAATTGAGTGAGTTGGAGGAATTACAGCCCCAAAGATGTACCTTTAATACCATCATATACCCTCCTCACTGCTCTGTTCTATTGGGTTGGCCCAAAAGTTAGTTCAGGCTTTTCCACAGGATCTTATGGAAAACCCCAACAAACTGTTTGGCGAACCCAATATCTTGCCACCTTTATAATGTACCTTACTCTCTTCCAGGATCTGCTCCAGTCCTGGTCTCACCTCAGCTCTTCTCTCTTCCCATCTTTTCAGGTTACAGATTTTACGACTTAGTGGTTAGAGTATTGTTGATATGGGTGGCATTTAAGTGGGAAAGAGACCAAGAAAGAAATGAGGAAGAATCTGAAGGTCAGATTGTAAAGAACCCATCCCCACTTTCTCTTGGAACATGGAAGTCTGAGAGGCTTCTGAGAGGTGCTAGCTAGTCCTGAATCATTTCCTGGCATGGCCACTTTTTAATCTTCTGTATGGGAATCTGGTCTCCAAGTCAATTCCCATTTGCTCTGTACCTCTCTACTGAGCCTGCTAAAGGAAGAGGCTAAGAGGCATGAAAATATATGACCTCTACTTACCTACCTATTTTGAGGAGGCTAGGAGGCTGCAGATGGATTGGGGATGAGATAAGGGCCATTTGTTGAGTAGAGAGGGTGTCAGTAAAGAAAAAGAGGAGCTGGAGCAAAAAACAGAGAAGATACTAGAGAGGGAGATGACCTGAGGGCAGAGACCAACAAAGGTAAAGAGGGGGCTGGATTCCATCCCTGGAGAGTGGGGCCCTAACCTATGGCCAAGGGGTCCAGGGACCTGTGGCTGAAGCTTTCCTTACCACTGCGAAGGCCACCATGGCTGGACAGCTGCAGGGCTCTCTCAGGGCAGTTCCAGCGGTCCCAAGCAAACTGATATTTGCATTCTTCAATTCCACTCTGGGCACCAGCTGCCACGCTGCTGGAGTAGATCAGGTAAGCCTGCAGGGACACAGGGGTCAAACTTCAGACTCACAGCAGCTGAACTTGGTAGGCATTTGCCTTAAAGTGGCTAAGCACATCTTTTCCTGCCCACTTTCCCACTCCTCCAAATTAATTACAGAGTAAGCACTTTCAATATGCTGTCTCATGTAACATCACAAATAACCTTGTGAAATTGGTACCATTTTATAGAACAGAAACCTAAGCTCAGAGAGGTGATGTAAAACAATTTGCTCAAGGTCCCACCACTAGCAAATGGTGGAAGTAGGAATGAAATTGGTGTTTCGTTAGACTCTAGACCTCACTACCTCTATTCACTGTACTCACTTCAAAATGAGACTCAGTTACACGATTTATGAATTTTCAACTGTTCTCATCCTATGAAGAAAACATTTTGTAGCTGGAAATATTCTTAGAGATCATATAGTAGAAAGCCAGCATTTTAAGGATGGAGGACGGCCTGCCCGCTGTGTGCTGAGAAGGATGGCTAACTATAGCCTGACACTACAAAAGAAAACTTTTATTCTGGCCATAAATTCAGAGTCAATATTCCTGAGTTCTTATCCTGGCTCTGACATTAGTTTTCTGTGTGATTTGGGGTGTATCCCTTTCTGTGCCACAGTTTTTCTGCCTAAAAGATACACAGTATAATAAAAGATGTGGATATAATGAAAAGATATTGACATGTATAGTCTTCAGTCAAGAAGCTAAGCTAAGTCCGAAGAAATCAAAGGAATTTTTTTCTTACCTTTGGACCAGTCATCAGGAAATTGTTCACTGACCTAGAAGAGAGAAAAACCACAGAGCGTAATAGAGATACACTGACTCATTTATGATGCCAAGAGTTTTAAGAATTACTTCAGCAAATATATAGGCATACCTCAGCGACATTCCTGGTTTGGTTTCAGACCACTGCAATAAAGCAAATTCTGCAATAAAGCCAATCACATGAATTTTTTGGTTTCCCAGTACATATAAAAGCTATGTTCACACTGTACTGTTGTCTATTAAGTGTACAATAGCATCGTCTTAAAAAAATACAATGTATGTACCCTAATTTTAAAATACTTTATTTTTTAATGGACTTTACAACCTTGACATTTATTTATTTATTTTTGGCTGTGCTGGGTCTTCGTTGCTGCATGCAGACTTTCTCTAGTTGTTGGGGGACGGGCCACTCTTCACTGTGGAGTGTGGGCTTCTCATTGCCACCGCTTCTCTTGTTGCAGAGCACAGGCTCTGCAGCGCTGAGTTAGTAGTTATGGTGACCAGGCTTAGTTGCCCCATGGCATGTGGAATCTTCCCGAGCAGAGATGGAACACAAGTCCCCTGCAGGTGGATTCTTAACCCCTGGCCCGCCAGGGAAGTTCTTAAAAAAAAAAAAAAAATAGCTTATTGTTAAAAGTGCTAACCATCCCCTGAGGCTTCCTGAGTCAATCTTTTTGCTGGTAGAGGGTCTTGCGTTGATGTTGATGTCTGCTGACTGACCGGGGTGGTGGTTGCTGAAGGCTGGAGTAGATATGGCAATTTCTTAAAATAAGACAATAAATTTCACCATATTGATTGGTTCTTCCTTTCATGAATGATTCCTCTGTAGTATGCAGTGCTGTTTGATAGCATTTTGCCCAGAGTAGAACTTCTTTCAAAATTGGAGTCAATCCTCTCAAATAGTGCCACTGTTTTATCAACTAAGTTTATGTAATATTCTAAGTACTTTGTTGTCATTTCAACAATCTTTACAGCCTCTTCACCATGGGTAGAGTTCATCTCAAGAAACTATTTTCTTTGTTCATCCGTAAGAAGCAACTTCTCATCCATTCAAGTTTTATCATGAAATTGTAACAATTCAGTCACATCTTCAGTCTCTGCTTCTAATTCTAGTTCTCTTTCCACCTGCGGTTATTTCCTCCACTGAAATCTTGAACGTCACAAAATCATCCATGAGGATTGAAATCAACTTATTCCAAACCCCTGTTAAACTTGATGTTTTGACATCTTCCCATGAATCCTGAATGTTCTTAGTTATCTAGAATGGTGCAGCCTTTTCAGAAGGTTCTCAATTAACTTTGTACAGAGGACTCATTCATGGCAGTTATAGCCTTAAAAAATGTATTTCTTAAATAATAAGACTTGAAAGTCAAAATTATTCCTTGAGTCATGGACTGCAGAATGAATGTTGTGTTAGCAGGCATGAAAAATAGCATTAATCTCACTGTACATCTCCATCAGAGTTCTCAGGTGTACTGTCAGTGAGCAGTCATATTTTGAACCAAATCTTTTTTTTCTGAGCAGTAATTCTCAATATTGGGCTTCAAATATTCAGTAAACCATGTTGTAAACAGATGTGCTGTGATCCAGGCTTTGTTGTTCCATTTATAGAGCAGAATTAGCATAATTCTTAAGGGCCCTGGAATTTTCAAAAGGGTAAATTAACATTGACTTCAGTCTATATCACGAGCTGCCTTAGTCCCTAACAAGAGTCAACCTGTCTTTTGAAGTTCTGAAACTGGCCATTGACTTTTCCTCTCTAGCTGTGAAAGTCCTAGATGGCATCTTCTTTCACTAGAAGGCTGTTTCATCTACATTGAAAATCTGTTGTTTAATTTAGCCTCCTTCATTAATTATTTTGACTAGATCTGGAATCTGGATAATTTGCTGCAGATTTACATCAGCATTTGCTGTCTGCCCTTGCATTTTTATATTATGGAGATGGCTTCTTTTCCATAAGCCTCATGAACCAACCTCTGATAGCTTCAAACATCTCTTTTGCATCTTCCTCACCTCTCTCAGGCTTTACAGGATTAAAAAGAGTTAGGTCCTTGCTTCGGGTTAGGCTTTGGCTTAAGGGAATGTTGTGGCTGGTTTGGTCTTCTATCCAGACCACTAATACTAATCCTGTCTCCATATAGACTGTTTAATTTATCATTCTTTTTTTTTGGGGGGGGGCTGTGTTGGGTCCTCATTGCTGTGCAGGCTTTTCTCTAGTTGTAGAGAGCGGGGGCCATTCTCTCGGTGCTGGGTGCAGGCTTCTCCTGCTGTGGAGCACAGTCTCTAAGGTGTGTGTGGACTTCAGTAGTTGCAACACAGGAGCTCACTAGTTGTGGCTTCCAGGTTCTAGAGCGCAGGCTCAGTAGTTGTGGTGCACAGGCTTAGTTGCTACATGGCATGTGGGATCTTCCTGGATCAGTGATCGAACCTGTGTCTCCTGCATTGATTGGCAGGCAGATTCTTCACCACTGAGCCACCAAGGAAGCCCCTCACTTATCATTCTTGTTGATAAGAATGATTCTTGTGTTCACTGGAGCAGCACTTTAAATTTCCTTAAGAACTTTTCCTTTGCATTCACAATGTTTGGGAAAGAAGCCTAACTTCCTCTCTAAACTTAATAATTTATAGCTTTTGATTTAGAGTGAGTGATTCATGTTTTCACTGGAACACTTAGAGATCATTGTGGTATTTTCAACTGACCTAATGCCAATATTGTTGTGTCAGGGAATAGGGAAGCCCTAGGAGGGGGAGAGATGAGAAGGGCTGGTGGGTAGATCAGTCAGAACCCACACATTTATTGATTAAGTTTGCAGTCTTATATGTCCTTTTAGGGAGTGACATAGAATATAGATTATAGAAGGCATAGTGAGTGTGTAATGTGAGGAGAGCCAAAGAGGAAGGAATTTAAGTGTATATGTGTGCCACCTAGGGACAGTAATATGATTAAAGGAAAGACGCTAACAGACAGTGGAAGATGGAGACGGCTCTACAGAATGTGGTTCAAGCAACATACTACTACTACATGGAGGTGTAAGCTTCCCATTCCCTTTACATACAGTTGCTGATGACATGACCCAGGCTGGTGTCAAAGGGTTTGTGTCTTTCTGGACCCTCTCAGCTCCTCTCAGGCCTTTGTTAAACTCCAGACTTGCATAAATACATATAATATATAAAACTCAGTTGTGTCTGACTCTTTGTGACCTCATGGACTACAACCTAACAGGCTCGTCTGTCCATGGAATTCTCCAGGCAAGAAACCTGGAGTGAGTTGCCATTCTCTTCTCCAGCTGACCCAGGGATTGAACCTGGGTCTCCCACATGGCAGGCAGATTCTTTACTGACTGAGCCACCAGGGAAGTTCCTTTATATATATATATAAAGGAACTAGGGTTTGAGGCACAATTTATTTATTTATTTATGTTTTGGCCATGCTGCATGGCTTACAGGACCTTACTTCCCTGACCAGGAACTGGACCTGGGACCCCTGCAGTGGAAGTTCAGAGAGCTAACCACTGGACCACAGGAATTCCCCCAACTATATTCTTGACATCACTTCAGGCTTTAATAGGCAGCTCAAACTTAACATGTCCAAACAGTTTTGATCTTCACTGTCACCATTTCAAATCTGTTCCTCCCATTGTCTTCCTCGTCTAGGGAAAGGACAGTTCTTTCTTCCAGCTGCTGGGTGTCATCTTTAACTCCTTCCTTTCTCTCACATCCTGTGTTCAGTCTGTCATCAACTCCTGCCAGCTCCAGTTCAAAATATATCCAGACTCTAACCAGTTCCCAACACCTTCACTGCTGTCACCCTGGTCCAAGCTGTCATTTCTCTTGCCTGGACTGTTGGTATAGCTTGCTAACTGAACCCCTTGGTTCTACCCTTATTCTTCTCATAATCTATGCTCAAAATGATTGATCCCTTTAAAAAGTGATCCATTTAAGGATGGGGAACACGTGTATACCTGTGGCGGATTCATGTTGATATATGGCAAAACCAATACAATATTGTAAAGTTAAAAAAAAAACAAAACATAAAAAAGTGATCCATTTAAAATATAAATCAAATTTTTGCCACTCTGCTCAAAATCCTCTAGTGTTTTGTTTTGATTCTTAAATCTCACATAGAATGATAGCCAAATTCTTACTGTGGTTTATGAGATTCTGTGCAATCTGGTACCCAGTTATGCCTCTGGTCTAATCTCCTGCTACTCTCCCTTCACTTAATCTGCTCCAGCCAGACTGGTCCTCTTGTTCTTCCAGCACAACAGGTACTCTCCAGCCTCTGGGCTATTGCATGGGCTATCTTTCCTGTCTGGAATGCTTTCCCCATATAACCATATAGCTTGTTCCTTCACTTGCACTGGCCTTTTAATCAAACTTGTCATTTTCTCTGAGGCTTTCCTGGATCATCTATTTAAAAACTGCAACTTCTTCCACTCCCTCTCTCTGCTCCATATTTCTCCAGGGCACTTTTCATCATCTAAATGCCGTGTTTTACATCTTTATTTGTATATTCTCCTTCCACTAGATTGTAAGCTTCATTAGGCAAGGGTTTTTTTTTTTCCCCCCTTGTTTTTTTCTTTTGGTCTGTTTTGTTCACCAGATATTATCCATGCCTTGAACAGTGCCCGAGGATAGTAACCATTTAATAAATATTTGTTGAATGAAAGAACAAAGGAACTCACATTTAGGGGTGGGAGCAGGAAGAAGTATCATCTGAGGAAACTCAGAAGGAACAGCAATCTAGAGAGATGGGGAAAGGAGAGAATCCTTCATTCATGCGCAAGGTCTTACCACCATGAATATGCAATATCTCCCAAATCTTTACCTCCAACCCTGAATTCCATCTTGAGATCCAGAGCTACGTTTTCAAACAAATGCTAGACTTCTCTACTGGGAATGCTTCAGATTGTGAGGGCAATATGTTTATTTTTTTAATTTTTACCATTTAATATGAAAAAGCACACCTTCGAAATAACTTCAGTTTAAATATTAACAATGAGAATATCATATGAAGACTCATGGGATGAAGACTCATGGGAAGTTTTAACTCATGGGTTAAAACTTGAGTTTTTTTCTTACAGGGGGAAACACACAGCTATTAGAAAGCACTCTCAAAACAGTATATTCTTCACAGGTTGGGGTGGGATGGGCAGTTGGTACAAGAGACAAGAGAATAGTAGATTATCTGTGAAAAAGTCCTCCTGGAGATTATAATTAGCCTGCCTCCCCATTCTCATGCTGTTTAAAAGTCACTATTATATTAAGAGAAAAACTCTAAGTTTTTTTTTTTTAAGAGTTAAAAAAATTTTGCTATGTGTTCTTGAAATCAGCAAAGTGAAGGTAAGAAAAATAGGGAACTAAAATAAAAAAGATAAGAGCAAAAGTTAAAGAATTAGAAGCCAGTTTTATAGGGCTGTCTTTGAAAGATAATAAGACAGCAAATCTCTAGAGCCATCAAGAAAAGAGAAAAACAAATACATACAATTAAGTTGGTGTGTGCAAAGAAAATACTATAAAAGATTTAAATATATCCTATTTTCTTTAAAATTTATTTAAAGTACAGATGATTCTCTAGGAAACTATTATTAAATTTGCCTTATTATTAGGCAGAAAACCTGAGAGAGGAAGTTCTAGAGCCAGAGGGTTGGTGTCTCAGCTCTGCTACCTATTAACTATGTGGCCCTGGGAAAGAGACTAGTCTGTGCTCAGTTAACCTCAACTATAACTGATGGGGTTATGATGTGGCAACTTCAGAGGCTATTGAGATGGTCAGATGAGATAATACTTGTATAGGACATATGACAAATTGGGGGAGATGCTTACAATATATGACACATGAAGAGCTCTTACATATTAAAAAAACATTTTTTTTTTAAAAAGGACATGAACAACATAAATCCCAAAAGAAATAGAAATAGCCAGTAAACAATGGAGGACAGAATATTTAAAAGTTAACTCATCTTCCCTGCCAACTAGCCACTTCTGACCTCACTGTTTCCCACCCCACTACCCCCACCGCCCAGTCTCTCTCAATCCATTCTCGGCATCCAACCAGTTATTAAAACCCGAGTGTATCTTACCTTTGTAATATTTTTCACATACAAGTTCCCTCTTTTCTTTCTCATTGTCTCAGTGACTCTCACTGTTGCAGCCTGAGTTGTGGCCCCCGACCTAAACCACTGTAGAACTCTAGTGATTAACCTCTCTACTTAACAGTTTTTATCCACTTCCTGTCAGGTACGGTTTGAGCTAGATCAATCTTCCGAAAGCCTGATTCCAATGGCATCCTACTCAAGAATCTTTTGTAGTTCTCCAACTCTGGCCACTTAAGGCCCTCCATAATCTGACCCGACATCCCTTTCCAGCCTCATTTCCCATTAAACACCCCTACTTGTCTAGTCCTCTACTCAGGCCTCTGCTGTGCTTAGTTGCTCAGTTCTGTCCGACTCTTTGTGACTCCATGGACTGTAGCCCACCAGGCTCCTCTGTCCATGGGATTCTCCAGGCAAGAATACACGGAGTGGGTTGCCATGCCCTCCTCCAGAGGATCTTCCCAACCCAGGGATCAAACCCAAATCTCCTGCATTGCAGGCAGGTTCTTTACTGTCTGAGCCACCAGGAAGCCCCTAGTCAGGCCTAACCAGTTGCTATTCTTGGAAATCCATGCATTCATGCCTCTATGCCTTTGATTATGCTGTTCCATTAATCTTACCTATTCTTAGTATTGTCAGCCAATAGTGCTGGGACAACTGGATAGCCACATACAAAAGAATGAGGTTGGATCTCTACCTCATACCACATAAAAATTAACTAAAAATGAATTATAGACCTAAGTGTGAGAGCTAAAACTACAAAACTCTTAGACAAAAACACAGTTTTAATTTTTCATGACCTGGAATCGGGCAACGGTTTCTTAGATATACCAAAAGCACATGTCACCAAAGAAAACATAGATAAATTAGACTTAATCAAAATTAGAAATTTTTATGCTTCAAAAGACACCATCAAGAAAGTAAAAAGACACCCCATAGAATGGAAGAAAATGTCTGCAAGTCATATATCTAGTTAGACACTACCCAGAACATATAAAGAGCACTTCAACTAAAGAGTGAAAAGGCAAATAGCTCAATCTGAAAATGAGCAAAGGACCTACTGTATGGCACAAGGAACTCTACTCAATGCTCTGTGGTGACCTAAATGGGAAGGAAATCCAAAAAATAAGGAGTTATATGTATACACATAGCTGATTCACTTTGCTCTACACTGGAAACTAACACAACATTGTAAAGCAAGTATACTCTGATAAAATTAATTGAAAGAAAAATGGACAGAGGATCTGAATAAAAATTTCTCCAAAGAAGGTGTACAAATGGCCACTAACTACATGATAAGATGCCAAACATCATTGCACACGTCCTAAGGCACTTCAGTCATGTCTGACTCTTTGCAACCTTATGAACTATAGTCTGTTCATGGGATTCTCCAGGCAAGAATATTGAAGTGGGTGCCGTGCCCTCCTCCAGGGGATCTTCCCAATCCAGGGATCAAACCCACATCTTCTGTGGCTCTTGCACTGCAGGAAGATTCTTTACTACTGAGCCACCAGGGAAGCCACATTGTTAGTTATCATAAAAATACAAATAAAATACACAACAAGAATTCACACCTACTAAACTAAAAAAACTATAACAAGTATTGTCAAGAATGTGGATAAATCAAAACCATCATACATTGCTGGTGGGATTACAAAATAGCGTAACTACTTTGGAGAATAGTCTGGCAATTCTTCAAAAGGTTAAACATAGAGTGACTATATGACCCTGCAGTTCCACTCCTAGGCATTTACTCTAGAGAATTAAAAGCATGTGTCCAACAAAAACTTGTAATACATGAGTGTTCATAGCAACATTATTCATGATGGCCCAAAAGTGAAAACAACCCAAATGTCTATCAAGTGATGAATGGGTGAATAAACTGTGGTCTGTTCATACAATGGAATATTATTTGGCCATAAAAAGGAATGGAGTACTAATGATACATGAATGAACCTTGAAAATATCATTCTAAATGAAAGCCAGACACAAAAGGCCATACATTATATGATTCTTCTTATGCAAATGTCCAGAGCAAGCAATTCCATATAAACTTAAAGTAGATTAGTAGTTGCCAAGGACTAAGGAGTGGAAGAATGGGACGTGGCTGCTAATGGATAAAGGATTTCTTTTTAAGGTGATGAAAATGCTCTGAAATAGATTGTGGTGAGGGTTGTACAGATTTTTTAATATCCTGAAACCCATTGATGTGTACGCTTTAAGAGGGTAAATTTTACAATGCATGAATTATATCTCGATTAATATGTAAAAAAGAATAGCAAGGAGAGATAAGAAAGCCTTCCTCAGTGATCAATGCAAAGAAATAGAGGAAAATAATAGAATGGGAAAGACTAGAGATCTCAAGAAAATTACGCTACTCTACACTATGCTAAGTCACTTCAGTTGTGTCCGACTCTGTGTGACCCCATAGATGGTAGCCTACCAGGCTCCCCGGTCCCTGGGATTCTCCAGGCAAGAACACTGGAGTGGGTTGCCATTTCCTTCTCCAACGCATGAAAGTGAAAAGTGAAAGGGAAGTCGCTCAGTCGTGTCCGACTCTTAGCGACCCCATGGACTGCAGCCTACCAGGCTCCTCCGTCCATGGGATTTTCCAGGCAAGAGTACTGGAGTGGGGTGCCATTGCCTTCTCCTCAAGAAAATTAGAGATACCAAAAAACTTTTCATGCAAAGATGGGCACAAGAAAGGACAGAAATGGTATGGACCTAACAGAAGCAGAAGATAGTAAGAAGAGGTGGCAAGAGTACACAAAAGAACTATACAAAAGAGATCTTCATGACTCAGATAATCACGATGGTATGATCACTCACCTAGAGCCAGATATCCTGGAACGTGAAGTCAAGAGGGCTTTAGGAAGCATCACTACAAACAAAGCTAGTGGAGGTGATGGAATTCCAGTGGAGCTATTTCAAATCCTAAAAGATGATATTGTGAAAGTGCTGCACTCAATATGCCAGCACATTTGGAAAACTCAACAGTGACCACAGGACTGGAAAAGGTCAGTTTTCATTCCAATCCCAAGGAAAGGCAATGCCAAAGAATGCTCAAACTACTGCACAATTGTACTCATCTGACACGCTAATGAAGTAATGCTCAAAATTCTCCAAGCCAGGCTTCAACAGTATGTGAACCGTGAACTTCCAGATGTTCAAACTGGATTTAGAAAAGGCAGAGGAACCAGAGATCAAATTGCCAAAATCCACTGGATCGTCAAAAAAACAAGAGAATTCCAGAAAAACATCTATTTCTGCTTTATTGACTATGCCAAAGCCTTTGACTGTGTGGATCACAATAAACTGTGGAAAATTCTTCAAGAGATGGGAATACCAGACC